>NC_140418.1:47655000-48905000 GCF_965140295.1 Lepidochelys olivacea
TGAGAACTTGAACCTGTCACCACAGCCAGCTTTCCCCCAGTGCCAGGTGAACCCCATCGAGATCTCAAATGGAGCTTGGTCCCTGACTTTCACTGTGCTGGAAGGAGCTGTGAAATTAAGAGCTGCATGTCCAGCCGGTGGCTGCCTTCCCAAAGGCCCTCCAGAAATGTAAGAGGCTGGGAGGGAGGGACACAAACCGAAGGCCATTTTGTGAGAAAATGCAGATGAAAAGCAAGGCTGTGGAAGCCATATGTTCTCTTTAATCTCCCAAACCCTCGCTTCAATTACTGCCTCCCCTGAGCTCCAGCGGCCAAGCCTAAGTAAACAAGCCCTTCTGAAAGAAGACCCTGGTTTCCAATTAAAAGTGTACTAACATTTCTCCTCTCCCTAATTCCCTCCAACCAAAGAATTTTTTCATCTCCGCGCACGAAATCGAGTAGCCCTGGATTGCCCCCCCCACCTCACCCGGCCCGGCTCCCTTCCCCACTGAGCTGTGGGGTCACCCAGAGGGCAACACAGACAATATAAATGGCCCCCAGCCCTTTCCCATGTGACGTCAGGAGGAGCCTTAAAGATTAATTAATTCCTACCTCGTTCACGGAAGGCTTTAAAGGCAGAGTTAATTAAAAGCATTACCACACTAAATCCGACTCAACTTCCCCTGCCCCCCCGATGGATTCTTGGAGCAGGTGTTTGGGGAGTTTGCCCCCCCCCCCCTTTCATCACTGGCAGAGTGGAGTGCAGAGACCCGTTTGTTTGCAGCGGGTGGTTTTGTCATGTCTTGAAAGCTGTAGCGGCTCCAGTATTGTCCACTGAACTGCACTTGTCAGACACTAACAGCAAAATGTCCTGCTGCGCTCCTAAAGTCATGTGGTTAGAAATAGTAGCCAGACGCTAGCTGGGAAATAGCATCAGGGCAGTAGAACACCTACAGGCATCATCATAAGATGCTCGCAAGCACTCAGCCTTCCTTTAGTGAGATCGAGAGAGTTTTATTGCCATCACCTCTGCGGTGGGATATAAATGAAGACAACAGGGTCACTTGTCCCGAGCAGAAAAATTTCAGGTTCCTTAGTCTTTAAGTCTCTAGCAATGGACTGAAGCCACCAAGTTCAGACCTGAGGGTTTCTTTTAGGCCCTATATAATTATTGATAAATTACACATAGTGTTAGGCAAACATGCGTAGTTTCTGAATAGAAATGGGCCTGACCCCTTTAGTTTTGGGAAAGTTCAGGTCCAGCAGCAGTTTCTTCTGCAGAAGCTGACATAACGCTTAGTGGAATATAGCTGTTTATATAGGCATCGCTTTACCAGCTACTGAAATGCAGCCACCTCTGGTGAGGAACACGCATCACAGGTGTCTAACTGCACCGTATTGCTGCACAGTGGTTTAGGATGGGCATAAGAATGCCATGTGCAGTTGGAACTGCAGGCAGCAGAATGGAATGACCCACACTGGAATGTAAGCAGGACACTGGTGTTAATGCAGCATTACACATACACAACGTGGCAAGGAACCAAAAAGTGGCTAGCCCTGCAGTTACATGTTGCATGTGAAACCCAGTGAGCAAACCCCCTTCCTTGGTTTCCCAGTAGCCTGCAAGGAGAGTGGGTTTCTTTCTTGGAGAGGGAGGAAGAGAAAACCCCTGCAGCAGCCGCCAGAGATTGGTGGGAATTAGTGTGACCGGTCTGCCCCCTGAACCTAAGCTGCCTGTGGGGTGGGAAAGGAAAGCAGCTGCATGCGGCTAATAAAGCATGTTGTTCCATGTCGGCGGCGCCTATTAGCCACACCAGGTGCGTGTGCTCAAGGAAGAGCAGGGCTGGAAGCATGCAGAACGTCAGGGGTGCCATAGGGAACCAGTTAAGTACAGTGGTTAGGCAGCTGCACTGTGACGGCTGCTTACCACACCAATCATAGACTAGTTACCTTGTGCTCCTCCCATCTGCCTGTCCTATCCCCCTCTGGCTCTTGCACATCGGCACCGTCTTTTTGTCATGTGTAGAGCCCTGATCCTGGACTCAGGCCTCTAGGCACAGCTATAATAATAACAGCGATGATGATGATGATGCCAGCAGCAAAATCTCTCGAGCAATACTGTGCCACTCCTCTCCTGCTGACTAATGCGATCCTTGGATGACTATACAAGGTGATATCGAGAAGGCGCCAGGAGGTTTTTTAACTCTGTGTGACACTGACCTCCTTTGTAAAGCACTGTGAGACCTACTGATGAAAAGTGCTGTGTAAGAGCGAGGGATTAGTTAGTTAGTTGGCACTGGTTCAGTTACTGATGGATACGGTGCCCACAATTCAAGAAGGATGCTGATAAATTGGAGAGGGCTCAGAGAAGAGCCACAAGAATGATGGAAGGATTAGAAAACCTGCCTTAGGCTCAATCTATTTATTGTGACAAAGTGAAGGTTAAGGTGTGATTTGATCACAGTCTATCAGTATTTACACGACGATTTGATAATAAAGGGCTCTTCGGTCTAGCAGAGTAAGATATAATAAGCTACAATGGCTAGAAATTGAAGCCAGACAAATTGCGACTGGAAATATGGTGACATTTTTGACAGTGAGGGTTGTTAACTCTTGGAACAACTTACCAAAAGTCGTGGTGGATTCGTCATTACTGGACATTTTAAAATCAGGATCGGCTGTTTTTTTCCTAAAAGATCTGCTCTTGTTCAGCCACAGCTATTGGATTTGAAGCAGGAATGAATTCAGACTAGTCCTATGGCCCGTGTGATGATGCAGGAAGTCAGGCTACATGATCACAGTGAACCCTTCTAATCTTAAAATCTATGCTGTATCTCACTGAAGTCTTAATGATCATTATCAGTTGTACTGAGGTAGCTCTTCGCAACCCCAGCCTCAGCGTGAAATGTGCTTTCAGCCCAACACCCAGCAGTAGAACAGAGCATCTCCTCATTTCAGTTTCCCAAGATCCATCCCTGGCTGTCCAGCAGCTGCTGCAGACATCAGGAGAGGAAGAGCTCAACACACAAACGTTGTATTATTATTTATTTATTGCTATTCCAGTAGGACCTACTGATCCCAATGGAGGTCAGGGCCCACACTGTACAGACACATAGCAAGAGCTAGTCCCTAACCACGAAGAGCTGGTGGTCTAAATAGTCACAACAGAAGTAAAGTGGGAAAATGAATCATTAGCTCCACTTTGCAGATGAGGAATTGACGGATCAAGTGACTTACCCAAGGTGACATATGGTGTCTGTGGCAGGGCTGGGATGTCAACTCAGATCTGCTGAATTGCAGTCTAATGCTCTAAACACAGAGCCATCCTTCCTCCCTTTGCTAGGAACAATTTTTGCCTATTTTGCGAATATACTTTTTGTAAGTCTGGCTGATGTTGAAGTTATGTTTTTCTAGCGCAATTGACAGAGAGGTCATGAATGGGTGTGAGATCCTCACTGACTTTCTAGAATTTGTGATTCAAATTATTGTCCACTGATAGAGAAATTCCCTGGTCCCGCGTGAATGTATCTTCTGTGGACTGCTGCTACCTGGAGTAATTCCCAGTTTCCTAGACTGCCTTAGTAAGGCATATGCAGGGTTGTTGTAGCTGTGTTGGTCCCAGGACACTAGAGAGACAAGGTGGGGGAGGTAATATCTTTTATTGGACCAACTTCTGTTGGTGAAAGAGACAAGCTTCTTCGGGTCTTGGAATACTGCAAATACCAGGTGGAACAGATTGTTTAGCATAAGTAGTTAACACACATTTCAAGAGACCATGCAAGGTAAAGTAAGGTTTGACTGTTTCTCATAATTAATTGAAAGAGAAACAAAAATATGTCTGTTTTCAGAGTAGCAGCTGTGTTAGTCTGTATTCGCAAAAAGAAAAGGAGAACTTGTGGCACCTTAGAGACGAACAAATGTATTTGAGCATAAGCTTTCGTGAGCTACAGCTCACTTCATCGGAATGCATCCGATGAAGTGAGCTGTAGCTCACGAAAGCTTATGCTCAAATAAATTGTTCGTCTCTAAGGTGCCACAAGTTCTCCTTTTCTTTTTTAAAAATATGTCTGCAAATCTGGGCATTTCAGTGTGGCCCATCCTATTTCTGAGCCCTGCTTAACCCCCCTGATTCTTACTGTGGAAATGGGCCAGAGAGATCACAGCCAACTACCTGCTTTAAATTACAGCCTGCAAGGTGTGGAGCGCAGCTGGAGTTTCCCCAGGCCACACCCATGTCTGTCAAAGACCACATCTACCTTTTCTGACTTCAGTGCAGACCTCCTAGAACTGCTTTGCAGCTTGCATTGCACTGACCAGAGTCAGTCTCAGCTCCCCATGAGCAGGGTCCCCTGATTGGTGAGATCACTGCCGACCTTGTGACCACATGGGAACATAGAGGCTGGGAGACTCTTCCCAGACCCTTTCCAGATCCTCTAAGGTTGGCCTTATTTACTGCCATTTTGCTTATCCCTTCAATGAAGCCCCTTCCAAACCTGCCCACACTGTGTGTATCATGTTGTTAAAACAAGCCGCTTAGCTTCATTATAGGTGTAATTACCATAAACACTTCCCCAAAGGATCCTAGAGGAGCTCTGCTGGAAAGGTTATGATTGATTTACAGCACATTAGAGGAGAGTTCATACACAGTAAAATGGTCATTTTACAAGTGCTTTCATGATGCTCCTCTGAGGATTAATAACTGAGGTTACCAGTACAGTATTTGAGTCATAAATAAGGTTTCTTAATTATGCAACTCAATAAAGTGTTCATTGCATAGCATCTTCTGTGCAAGCTGGGTCCCAAAATGCCACACTGAGTTAAGCAGCATGGGACACAAGCTAGAGAGAACAATTGTGGGGAGGCATTGAGGGGTGAAGAAATTAAAGCAGTTTGGGCTAATAACTGAGGAATTAAAAAATGAAAAGGAATGTTTTGTTATAGAAAATTACAGTGGGGGGCATAAAAATCACTAATTAACGGTTTAAATTTAAAAAAAACCATGCACACTTCATGGATTACTATTATTTTAATCAAGATAACTTCAGCCTTAGGATAAAAATGGGTTTGAAACAATTTCCTAGTGCTTAGTGATTTTCAAAAGCATTTCAGATCCCTACCTCTGTAGCTTCTGGTTCAACCATACAGAAGCAGAACAGGAACACTGGTGGTTACCTTCCTGCTGCAGCATCTGCTAATTTGCCATGCAGACACCACATAAACTGGTGGGAGAGCTCCGTGGATTTGTTCCCAAGTAAACGAGCAATAATAAAATCCAGGAGGTGTCAGTGAGTGGGTCACAGGAGACAACTGTTCTGTACCTCGCTCTGCCGCTGACCTACTGCATGGCCCTGGGCGAGTCACAGCCCCTCTCTCTTTTCTTGCCCAATCTTTACTGCCTTGCCTCTCACTATGTGTCTGTACAACACCCAGCACAAAGGAGCCCAGGTCTTTGTTGTGGCCTCTTGGTGCTACCATAAAATAAATAATCCTAAAATGACTTTGGGGCCTGATCCTGCTATATGATGAGTGCGCACTACAGGATACCAGGTGCTCTCAATTCCCACTAAGTATTGCAAGTCCAAAGATTCACAGATTCCAAGGCAGAAGGGACTGCTGTGATTATCTAGTCTGACCCCCTGTTTAGCACAGGCCAGAGAACTCAACCCGAAATAATTTCTGGAACCGATCTGTTAGAAAAACATCCAATCTCGACTTAAAAATTATCAGTGATGGAGAATCCACCACAATCTTTGGTAAGTTGTTCCAGTGGTTAATCACTCTCACTGTTAAAACCATTTACGTCATATTTCCAGTCTGAATTTGTCCCATTTCAGTTTCCAGCTATTTGATCATGTTAGACCTTTCTCTGCTAGATTGACAAGCCCATTACTAAATATTTGTTCCCCATGTAGATACTTATAGACAGTGATGGAGTCACCCCTTAGCCTTCACTTTGTTAAGTTAAATAAATTGAATTCCTCGAGCGTATGTCTCCACTGCACTGTAAGCCCAGAGTTAGTGGGACTCAAGTCAGCTGACCCAGGTTAGAGCATCTACACTGATTGTTAACCCTAGGTTAAGAATTTTCAAACCTGGTATCCACAGTGCAGCACGCAGACCCGAGTCAAACCAACCATACTGCAGACTACCTACTGCTCTCTCTAAATGTGGCCGCTCTAGGCCTTTGACCGTGGTGCACAGTGGGAAAACTTTATTGTGCACCCAGCACGTTACAGGAAGTTTGAACAGCCTGCCTACACTGCCAGCCGAGCAACATGGGGAAGGCTCCTTTTCAACTTCTCTTGCTTGCACTTTCACTCCTGTGTCAGAAAACGGGCAGAGCTTCCGTGAGACATTGGTGGGCATTTTGGCAGTGTTTTCTGACCCACCAAAGGCATCTGACAGAGCTTAACATGGAGAAGGAGGAGGCGTATCCAGGCATGGCAGACTCACACTCACTAATGTTGCTCATGACACTCAATATAGCCACTGATGCCTCCTATGGAGGCTGGTGGGATCCCATCTTCATGAGGACCTGCAATGACCAACAGTGGGCCAGAACTTTTGCATGAAGAAAGCGACATTTCTGGAGCTTTGTGAGCAGCTTGCCCCAACCGTCCGGCGTAAAGACAAACGTATAAGGGCACCCTTCCCAGGTCAGAAGCGGGTTGCTATAACCATCTGGAAGCTGGTTACACTAGACTGCTACAGGTCCGTTGCCAACCCAGTTTGGTGTTGGAAAGTTGATTCGTGGGTAAATCAGTGGCGGATGTTTCTGAGGCAATCAGGCGTGTGGGTTACCCCAAGGAGGTGGGCATTAGAGATATTCCTGAGGTAATTGCTGGCTTTCAGAGAATGGAGTTTCCTATCTGCGCTGGAGCCATTGGTGGGACTCATGCCCATAATTTGCCCTCTACAAGGGTACTACCCCACTGTTATGCCAGCCCTCATGGACCACAGAGGGAGATTTAGTAATGCCAACATAGGCTGCACTGGGAAAGTTCATGAGACAAGGGTTCTTTGCTGATTGGGAGCCTACATTCATGGACAGGCTGGGACACTATTCCCACCACATGACATTGTCATCAATGGAGCTATTGTCCTCACTGTTGTTCCAGGGGACTTTGCATTCCCCCTTTTGCCTTGGCTTATGAAACCATACCCTGATTGCAAAGGCCCTGGCAGAAGACAGTTTAATTATGCTCTTGGCAGGTGTAGAATGGTGGTTGAATGTGCTTTGGGCAGATTGAAAACCCACTGGCGGTGGCTACAGACCCATTTAGAGGCCAGTGTCATCAGTGCTGTCCCCCTCACTGTGGCTTGCTGTGCCCCTCCCATCTTTGTGAAGCCAGAGGTGAGCTATTTCCCCCGGAAAGGACCTGTGCGGGCGAGGGGCCACTGAGCCGATACACACAGCCAGAAAGTGCAGCTACCACAGCTGAAGCTGGCTGTGCCCAGGCAACCGAAGTCAAGGCAGCTTTGCGCTCCCTTCCACGTTGCGGGCGTGTACAGCCCAATGGAAGAGGGAGACGAGCACCTTTCTCAATGTGCTTGGGGGGGGATTAATTGATTTGGGGGGGGCTCAGTGCTGGGGGGGGCTGGTTGCCATGCAATGTACTTGCCAATGACAAGATGACTTATGGAATGGGCGGGGGCATGATTCACAATATGGATTCGTATAAGGCAGTGATTGAAGTGTGGCTTGCTGTTCGGAACCATATAGAGGCTTAGGGTCTGCTTACTAATTCCTAATTGTCCCTCATCACATGCTCACCTTTATTTCAAATCAGATTGTATTATGAGATGCAGGGACAGTAATAAACTTTCTTGATGACATAAAAAGCTTTAGTTATAAACATGTATTAAAACCGTACAACATTCACCCATTGCCAGACAGGCAACACCATAACACCAGTTACAACAGGATTTTTCCAAAAGAACAACAACAAATGAGCATGAAGTGCAAACTGTGAAATCATGTACAAGACAGAAACCCCCATCATGCCATGTCCCCTGGCCCCCGCAATCTCCTTTCTCTTCCGTCCCTCTTTTTGCACACTTAGCACTGGGGAAAGGGGGTGGAGGTATCCCTATGAAAAGGGGGGTCAAGACTAAGGCCTACATGGGGCTAAGTTGCCCTGCCTGGCTGCTCATGGGACTAATTGCATGGGTCACCCAAACGGAGTTTTCCGAGCTGTTTATGGACTGAGGATACATCGCAGGGGACTCGGGCTGTGGTGTGGGAGAGGCAGCAGGAGCCAATGCTCTGGCAGACAGGATAGATCTGAGACACACAAATGGTTCTCTCTGCTGAGCAATGTTCGCCTCCCTTAGCCGCTGTTCCTTTTCCAGGAACTGGGAAGCAAGTGCCTGCTCCCACTCTGAAACCCTGTCCTCACTCTGTGCAGCCAGCTGGAGCCTTTCCGCTTGCCCCTCGCGATGTCTTTTCCCTAGCCGCAAGTCTTTGGAACTGGACCTGCTCGTTGGCCTGGTCTGGAACTTCAACTGTGAGTTCATCACGGAAACGCTTCCTCTTGGAACGGTCCGTGGAGGCACGTTGGCCCAGGCTTCTGCTGCAGTATGGGTGAGCTGTGAAGGTGCTGCAGCTGGTTGATGTTCAGGGGCTTGGACCAGGACAAGACCCAGTGGGTTATTGTCTCCAATAGCTTAATGCAGGAGCACAGAAAAAATCCTTGTGGAATTTCAAGGACATAAAATGTTTCTTTTCCAAACTGAATCTCAGTCTGTTGTGAAAGGGATGCTTCACTCTCTGCACACAGCCTGTGGGGCAGTGAGATAAGTGCAGAGACCAGGCTAAGTTAAACATTCTCAACTTTCTTCCAGTCTTCAGGAACTTCCCCAGTGTTCCAAGACTTACTGGAAATCGACATGAACAGTCCAGAAAGCTCTGCAGACAGCTCTTTTAAAACTTTTGGATATGAATCTTTCAGACTGGCTGATTTTAAAATGTGGATTTGATAGTGGAGTAGACAAAGTCGGCATCTTGTAGGAAGCACGCAGGCCTGTATTTTGTACAGTGTCTTTCTTTTAAGCTGTACCCCAGAATTCTGTACTGGCTTAGAAAATTTAGTTATGGAATTGAATAATAGAGGGGGGCAGATAATGGGCTCTTCTGTTCACTGGCAATGCTGAAAAAAAGGGTTTGGGGTTGAACTGGAAATGAAATTGTTAGAAATTTTTGGCAAACCATAAAGTTTGTTTCATAAAAGTTTCATAAAAATGAAACAAAAAATCTTCATTTCAGTTAGAACAAAATGATAAGTCTCAAGAAAATGGAATCATTTTTGATTGTTTTTAATAAAACAAAAGGAAATTTTGAAATGAAGTCATTTTGAACCCAAAAGCAAAACATTTCATTTAGAAAAAGTCAAAATGAAATGTTTTGATTTTTTCAGATTTTTTTTTTTTTAGTATTTTCGACCCAAGCAATTCAGCAAAATGAGCCCAGTTTGGTGAAACTTTTTGATGTGGTTGAATCTGAATTTTTTTTTACCAAAAAAACAAAAGTTTTGGTTGAAAAATTTCAGCCAGCTCTACTGAGTAATGGATATTGATGTCTGTTGATGTGAAATTGACATTTATTAACCCAAGAGGTAAATAGTGACTAATATGACCTGCATGGGAAAGAAGGTCTTAGGCAGTCTTAGGCCATTTGTACCATTTTGTTGGGTGGCAGGAGATAAGAGCCCAGAGTGGATGAATCAGTGAACTGGTCTGGCATACTAGGAGGTTGGATGCTGTATAAAATGAAACAATGGTCTCCTGTGGTATAGAACGGGTTCCAAATTAGACAGACCAGTGATCCAGACTGTTGGAGCAAATCCTATGAGCTGTTAGTTGCGTGGAACAGCTATTCCAACCCATACCTCTCAACTGTCCTGCATTGTGCAGGGCATCGTACACATGGCATCGTACACATGGCCCCAATTTTTAAAGGTGTCCTTCAGTCCTGTGCATTGCCATTGCGAAGTCCCGATTCAGCTGCTCAGCCACGTTCCTTTTTTGGAGCCGCATGTCTTGGTGTGTGATGTTGTCACATCTCACATTTGCAACCAGTCACTGCCATGCTGCAAGCAAGTGGAGCAAGGGACACCTTGCGGGCTTCCCTACACTGGGAGAAGGTCCCCAAATTCCTCTCGGAGCCTGAGATCAAGGGCATCCTTCAGGCACCCGTGTTGGCTTCCAGGGCCAAGGAAGGGGCAGCTGAGCAATTGTTTAGCCCCTTGCTGGACTGCTCCTCAGTCACCTGCTTCCTTGAGTAGTTGGATGTGGAGCTGGGCTGGCTGGGTTTCTCCAGTGGCTCGGATCTCAGGCTCAAGTGAGTGGACGCACATTTCTAGTCCAGCTTCGGGAAGACCATCTGCAGCTGCAAGGATGTGGTTCACCGGCAGATCCGTTCTGCCAGGGAGGGGGATCCCCTGCCCATGCTCTTCCCTGCAGCCAGGACTGTCAGCATCCCTGGGGAACTGAGGGGCCACTGCACTGATCCACCTGCTCCCCTTTCCTATGAGCTGCAAACTTGGATCAGGAAAACTGGAGTTGCCATAATACCCGCCTCTGTCACCTCACTCCACAGTTTGGAGCTTGATCTTAACCGTATGGGTTCATCCTAACTTTCTTTCTGTGTTATTGTATTTCATTAGTATAAAAAAAATCACTAATTTGCTTTAATGCATTGCTCTTCCAAAGCCCGTGACTCTCAAGTGCTCGCATTATTTTCACCTTAGCATCTTAAATATGCTTTTAGTGCACAGAATCATTGTTTAGTTTCACCATCATAAGTTCCAGGCTATTTGTATGCTTGTACTTTGATTTAAAAACAAACCCAGTGTGTCCAATAAAAAAAATTGTCCCTTATTTTAAAGTGGGTTGTCCCTCATTGTCTCTCATTTTGAGTGTCACAGTCTCTCATTTCAGAGTCCGGGGGTTGAGAGATAAGTTACAGCCTTTGAAAATACAGTGAATTCATCGGCTGAACTCTGATCCGTCTGTATTGCTCATGCTGCCAAAATTACTTCCCTTCCTGCTCCTCCATTTGGACAATTCAGCTTTTAATCTGCCACCTGAGGCACTAAGCAGTGAGTTTATAAGTTGTTAAGTATTTTAGACCTCCAGGGAGAAATGTCCAACTTGCTTGGCTTCAGGCTCCACCTCCTGTCCTTGTGTAGAAAGTTCAGCTTTCCTTTAAATGGATTTATAAATCGTCGTTCCTTTTTCTAGTGCTGACACTACTGTCTCAAGCAGGGCTCCACAGGTGTCTAGCTCTCACAGGATATAACCTTCAGCGGAGACTGCTTACATCATAAATTGGTGGAATGAATAGAGGAAAAAAGGGGCCGAGAAAACCCTCCCCAAATTCCTTCCAATCTTTAACAAACATATGAAACAAGTTTAAACTTCACATGGCATTAATTCTTGTTTTTCCCCAAGTGCCTGAGTTTGGGTGGTTTTATGTCAGAGAAGAGATGTATGCTCCTATCGCCTACGGTTCTGCAAACATCGAGCGCTAGTCCTTTCATCTCACTTTCACATTGTCAGGTTAAATTATGAAGAACATCTAGACTTTGGATTTGGGGGTCAGAGCCTGTCCCCTCTTTATCTCTCTGTAATATTTGACTGCTACAGCATTTTTAGTCCTTAAGAGAAAAGTTCTCCCACATGAATTCTAGGGAGAGGCTTCTATGGTTTCGTGTTTTGCCTTGGATGTATTCCTGACCCAAAATCATAATGTCCTCTTATATAAACTGCATTTGTACACATTTAAATCTGGCCTGATCTATGATCCGTAAGTGAATGCACAGCAATATCTTCTGATCAGTCAAGAATGGCCCCGCCCTTCTTTTGTATCAGTATAAACTGTCCTTGCACAACGTGTGATGATGAGACCCACAAGACAACAACAGAAGGGTGATTTGAGGAGGTCATTGTACAATAAAGACACAACACAGTGGATAGTCCTGGCTTCTAGGCCCAGCTTTACCCCTGATCTGGTGTGTGACCTTGGTTAAGTCACTTCATCTCTCTGAGCCTTAGTCTCACCATCTGTAAAATGGGAATAATGATACCTTTGTAAAGTGCTTAACACAAGAACCTGGAAGTGTGGGTTGGGCCTCCATAGCTAAGGCTGCATCTAGACTTCCATTCTCAGCCCTGTTATGGTGTGACCAACCAGTGTGATTTTATTACGAATCTCACAATATTTGGTGGAGTTTGTTTCACATGATCCTGGATTCAAACTTATGAATTTCCCCTTGTTCAAACTGGCCACCACTTCCCCTTGCTTTCAACAGTGCTGAAGCCAAATCTCCCCCAGTCAAGATGGCAGAAATTCCACAAGAGCTTTGCATGGAAAATCGAGGCTGCTTTTAGTGAATATGGCCGTCCCCTCTGCTTTCAGCAAAGCCAGGCTGCCCTCAGGGAAGATGGCTGCCATTTTGTGATTAGGAGGCTGGATAGGAAACTATGAGGAGGCAGGACAATGTGGAATCCCCAACGTCTGTGGTGTTTTGAACAAAATATATGTGGCCAGATGGAAGTGTAAATAAATCTATGTAACTGAGGGTTGGCAGGGTGGCTGGGGAACTTGCAGCAAAAAGTCTTTAAAAGGTGTAGCTATATGTACTAAGGGTTCAAAAGTGGCCAAGTGATTTAGATGCCTAAATCCCATGTTCACAAGTGACTTAGGAGCCTAAAAGTCATTGAAAGTCAAAAAGTCTCAGGCTCCTAAGGCCAAGTGGGAGTTGGGCACCTAAATCCCTTGGAGGATCTGGGTGTTAAAATGTACAGTTCAGCTAAACCAAGACGCGCCTCCCAGAAAGCTTGGATGCTCTGCCCATCACCTTTATGGGCCTGCTTAATTCTTTCAGGTAAAAGTGATGATGAAGAGAGTCTATGCAAAATAGGCCACGGTCCCAGGAAAGGTGCTGAGGACAGCAAGGATCACAAGCGTCCCAAGAGACCCAGGACAATCCTGACAACACAGCAGCGGAGGGCGTTCAAAGCATCATTTGAGGTCTCCTCCAAGCCATGCAGGAAGGTACAGTGAGAAGAGAACCGTCTGCATGTGGGAGATGTCAAGCCAGATCCTCAGCCAGTGTCACTCCATTGAAGTCACTGGGGCGGTGCTGATTTACATGGGCTGAGGATCTGGCCTGCTCTGTTTCTGTTGTGTGTGTGTGTGTGTGTGTGTGTGTGTGTGTGTGTGTGTGTGTGTGTAACATGTACCCACGCAGCCAGAGGTACCCAGGGAACCCAGCTTTCCAAAGCACCTCCAAATGTGAGCAAATTTCCCAGCTGTGCATGCAAGAAGAAATGAAGGCGATGTGCTGTAAGGATACATATGAACGCCTGTGTGCATGCTGCATGGTGGGTAGTTCTTTGACTCTGGGCCAGACCCCAAGCTGGAGTAAATCCTCCTAGTTCCACTGAAGTCATTGGAGCGACACCGATTTACACCTGCAGAGTCCCAGTCCCATGCCCTGTGGACTGGTGGAGTGACTGGTGTCTGTGGCAGGCATGAAGTGCACCTACCAGTACCCCAGAGATTCCAAAAATCTTGCGGAAGAGCCTGCTTCTGTCTCCCTGGGTTCTCAGTGTCCTAGTGGGAGTCAGGTGGAATGGTATCTTCCACGAGGAAGATTAACAAGTAATATCCTTCCTTTGGAGTGGGTTTGCTTCGTACCACTGATATGCTTAGCTGGGGGAAGCACGGTCTTGTAGTTATGGCACCAGCACGAGGCTCAGCAGAACGGGTTTGGTTCCTAGCTCCGCCCCAGACTTCCTGTGTGAACTCGGGCAAGTCCCCTGTGCCTCAATTCCCTGTCTGTAAAATGGAGATTTTAATCCCCCCTTTGGCTTGTCTGTTTAGACTGTAGTCTCTGTAAGACAGCATCTGTCCCAGACACTGTGTGCTAGATGCTGCACCACACAGAGTGGAGGCTACGACCCCTGTCCCAAGGACTTGATGAAAGGATCTCTTAGCTCAGGGGTTCTCAGCCTTTCTCTTTCTGAAGCCCCACCAACATCTTATAAAGATTCCATGGCCCAACTGTGCCACAACAATATTTTTTTCTGCATATGAAAGCCAGGGCTGGCGTTAGGAAGTAGCAAGCAGGGCAACTGCCTGGGGCCCCACACACGGGGGGCCCTGCAAAGCTAAGTTGCTCAGCCTTCGGCTTCAGCCCCGGTGGTGGGTCTTGGGGCCCCAGGCTTCAGCCCCGCATGGTGGGGCTTTGGCTTTCTGCTCTGGGCCCCACTAAATCTAACATTGGCCCTGCTTGGTGGACCCCCAGACTCCTGGTTGAGAACCACTGACTTAGATCATCCCGGAAAGTTAGCGGTGGAAAGGATCTCTTAGAGCATCCAGGCTATTTCCTGGAAAATGCAAGATTGTTTCCTTCCTATTGTACATTTCTCAGTGTTTTAAGTCTTGTTGTTAAAAAAGTCCCAAGCACCTGCAATTTGTGCTCAGATTAGGTGTTTGCTGGACCTTAATGTCCTAGAACTTCATGAAGTTGAACCCAAAGAAAGTAGGACCTCTGATTACTGACTCTAATAACTCCGATGCAGTTGCTGAGCAGTGCGTCTGTCCTGGTGATTCCACTGGACAATATATCCCTGACTCCATCCTCACCCAACTCTGAGATTCATATTATCCTCCAACTGGCGGTCCTCCTGGGCCAGCTACTCGGCTGATGTAGATCAGCACAAGTCCATCGAAGACAGTGGAGCCACGCCAACTGGGGATCTGGCCCCTTCTCGCCATTCCATCATTAAAAGGGCCTTTTCCCACCAGTGCTCCGGCAGATAGATGTAGAGTTACGGCTCCACGGCTGTGTTTTTTCAAGGCTCAATTACAGTAATTGTTTGTTATGCAGGGCTCCTTCTCATCGCTGATCGAGGCTAACGGCTCATTCAGGCTGCTGTGGATTCCATTCTTACGGGCATGGAGCTGCCCGAGAACATTACTCCGCTGCAGAAATTGTTGCGCTGACTCCCTGTCGAGCTAGACATTGATTTTCTTTAAAGTTCTTCTATTGTGTTTAAGGTCCTGAGTGGCTGTGGGCCAGATTATAGACCCCATCTCTGTTCTGATGTTCCCAGCCAGTTCTTCTGATCAGAAGCTGCAGGTAGCTGGACTGGGCCTGGCTGTGATCTTGCGTCCGTGGACAAGACAGCATCTTACAGTCACGTGCCACAGCTGTGAGGTTCTCCACCAGTTGCAATAGGAAGTGCTCAGTCTGTCTCACAGCTGAAACCTGTCTGGGATTCCCCAGTACTACAGTCCTCCCACCAGCCCCATCTGCCTACCCTCCCACGCCTTCCGGAATAACCTGAAGGTCAACAAACTCAGGCTCTGGTGAACTGATGGGGAAGCTTGTCCGTAGCTGAGAACCCCTCCCTAAGAAGGCCCTGCCCCCAGTCACATCCAGGCTCAACAGGAGGAGTGCTTGCTCAATGCTGCTGTATGATCACATGAGATAGTCTTTGAGATAACCAGGACCCAGCCCATATAGGACCAGATTGTATCTTGCTGGCACTGTCCCACTGGTGGGGAGCTCAAGGGGCTCCTTCCAGATCACACAGGGGGGTGTATGCTACTCCATGCCTTAGTTGCAAGGGATGGTGAGGGCGAGGGAGGGGTGCATAGTCCCCATCTCCTCCCTGCCCCCTTGGTGCAGCTTGTGCCCCTGGAGGAGCTAGGAGGGAACAGTCCCTGTGCTCCCCCAAACACAAGCACTGCGCTTGTGCCCCATCCCCACGTGGGGATGTGAGGGAGAGGGCAGGCACCAGACATCCTTCTCTCCTCTCTGGGCCCCTGTTCTGGGCCAGGGCATGGCGTTGTCATTAAGGGTGAAATCCTGGCCCCGTTGGCATCAATGGCAAAACAGCCGCTGGGAGCAAGATTTCTCCCCCAGGCTTCATAGGCTAAACTAAATACCTTAAATTCCAGCCAGTGCAGACTGGGGACTCATCCCTAGGCATTTGATTGCTTGTGTGTACATGCGAGGCAGAGAGCGAGCCACATTGTGTGGTTCCTTATTCTTTATTATTTTTACTATGGAAGCACCCAGAGAGCCCAGTCAGGGATCAGGGTCCCATCACACTAGTTGTTGTACACGTAGGTCATTTAAGGAGAGTTCTTACCAGGAAGGGCTTACAGTCTAGACTGATCACCAGACCCGAGAGGGAGCGCAAACAACTGGAGGGGCGACTGCAGGGAGGCAGAGAGGATGAGGATAGTGAAATAAGTGCTTCGTATGGGAAGCAGCTCACAACTCACCATCTGGGTGGCCAGCTCCAGGGTTCACAGGCCTCGAGGCGAAGCCTCCACCCCAAAACGGTCTGGAGGGGACGGTGCAGTCCATGGTTCTGTCTCTCTGAGATGGCTCCAGTGGTAGGAAACCTCCCCGCCAGCAGGCTGCCTGCTGGGCCTCCTGAGGACTGTGTGAACTGGAGACTCCCCGATGTTCTGGGTCACCGATCGCCATTAATCCTCTGGAATGAACCTGCAAAGCCTCTGGGTAAAAGACTGAGGATGTCTGCTGTGTCGTTTATCCCAGGTCAGAGAGACGCTGGCAGCCGAGACGGGGCTGAGTGTGCGAGTCGTGCAAGTTTGGTTCCAGAATCAAAGAGCGAAGGTACGTAACCTCGGGGGACGATATGGGGACAGGACTTCGTGACCCAGGAGGTCCCTTCGGCCCTATATTCTCCTGGAAACCACTGTCCTAGAGCTTTGCTCTTGCCTCCTCCGTAGATTGACTTGTTTCAACCCTCTGCATCCCTTTCCTTCCTGAACAGATGAAGAAACTCGCAAGGAGGCAGCAGCAGCAGCAGCAAGATCAGCAAAACACCCAGCGGCTCAGTTCAGGTACCACTCAAGCCCCCCCACATCCCTATGCGGCGTGAGACCCCCACGACCACTCTCGGAGACCACAGAGCGGCTGCACGATGCTGCCCCCCCAGTCGGTGGCACTGCTACTCCCAGTTCAATGGCAGCGCTTACTTCCTGCTGCCCGTGTCCCCTGGTTCCTGGCCTAGAAACCCAACTCTTCTAGCTGAGACCTCTCATTCTGCTGCAAGACGGGCCCTCCCTGCACTCCAGAACTTGACACCATCCCAGGATCTCTGCCCGGGATCCCCCAGCTCCGTGGTGTGTTACCCCCACATCCACTAGCCTGCTGTGAAATGCCCTACATGCGTGGAGGAGTCTCCCCCTTAGCCAGCAGAGCTGAAACTGTTACTAGCTGTCATAAGATAAACAGCTCACTTAGAAGCCCAGCCACAGCATGAGACTCGATAATCTCTTGCAGCAGTGAGTTCCGCTGGTTGTTCACATGCTGGGTGAAGTAGCATTTCTTTTTATTACATGGCTTACAGCATAAGGGCAAGGGACCGGAAAGGGCAGCTAGTGTGGGAAAGGGGGTCAGGGTTCTTGCTGCCGCTAGGGGTGAACCTAGGAAAAGATGGTTTGGCTTTAATTAAAACAGAGACAACTAAGGGCTCAGTGCTTCTCTGAGGACTTCCTAGTGCACTCGGGCAGGCAGGGGTGGGGGTGGCGAAGCCGCTCTTGCCAGGGAGGGAAAGATTCTCATTTCTGATAAGACCCCTTGGTGCTGCTCTGGGAGTGGAAAGGAGCCTGAAGGGGAATGGGAATGGCCCCCTGGCTGGTGCAGAACTGGTGAAAGGGCTCTACAACAGTCCTGATCTACAGCCCTGGGCAAGGAGTGTTTTTGCACTAGGGAGTAGGAGGGAGGGCTACACTTGTGGCGGGGAGGGGGGGAGGGGACGTGGCCAAATCACACTGCTCTTCATCTGTTCTCTGCATCCTAAGGCCCCCGGGGAGTCATGGGAAGCTGAGAGTCAGTTAGAGCAGCCCTGAGGAGGCTCTAACTTACACTACAGGCCATGGTGGCCCCGGAATGACCCCAGAATACATGGTGTGTGAAGGTGATTTAAAGCCACCTGTGTGTTACCCCTCCATCCGGGCCCCAAGCATAGGACGGGAGTGACTGACAGAGCATTCTCCTCTGAGCATGCAGGGCTATGACTTGTCCAGAAGTCTGGAGTGGATGGAGCCTAACATCTCTGCCCATTTCTGCAGGGAAGGAGGGATGACAGCAGCACAGCACAGAGAGATGCTGCCAAAGGGGGCCAGAAGCTTAGCTGGCAGGGCAAGAAGGGGGGAGCTGAGTCCTACCGCTGGTGGAGTAGAGTAAGGAGTGCCACCATGGGACTGCGGGTTCAGGGATGTGTGTGAGAGAATTGCCCAGAGGGTAAGAAGGGACCCAACACTGCTGCCTGGGGAGGAGTTTGGAGTGCAGACCTGTATAGCAGCCCAGGGAGGTTAGAAACAGGGGGGCCCTACAGCAACATTTGGCTCTTTGACATCAGTTCTCCCTTGTCTTACAGCTCAGACAAACAGTGGTGGGAACGCTGGCCTGGAGGGGATCATGAACCCATACACCACGCTGGCCCCACCACAACAATTGCTGGCTATTGAGCAGGGCGTCTACAGCTCGGACCCCTTCCGACAAGGGCTGACCCCGCCCCAGATGCCAGGAGACCACATGCACCCCTATGGTAAGAGCCTCTGGGAAATTGCAGTGCTCATCTCTAGGCACCTCTGCAGCAGGTCTCTTTCCACCCGCCAATACAGAGCCTGAATGGAGATTCCACCCTGACTTACACACACACACACACACAAGCCAGTTCTCACCTCCCCTGCGAGTTTCCATAGCTGGTGAGATTGGCACCTTCCCGAAACCCAGGCTGCCTTCCAGAGCTCCAGCTGGAGTGTTGTGGATCAGCAGTGCCCCCTAGTGTGGGCAGTGGCTTAACGCCCACAGTCCAGCCCTTTAGCTCTGTTGGGGGACAGCATTATGTCACTGCGAAGTGCTTTGCTAGGACTGTCCATCGCCAATAATACTTCAACATCATTTGTTTGCCTCACTTTAAGGTGCTGAGCCCCTTTTCCATGACCTGGATAGTGACGATACCTCACTTAGCAACCTGGGCGACTGTTTCCTAGCAACTTCAGAAGCTGGACCACTGCAGTCAAGAATGGGAAACCCCATCGACCATCTGTACTCCATGCAGAACTCCTATTTCACTTCTTGAGCCTTGTCTGTGTCACCTGGCCAGGCACAGGTGTCTATGACATTACAGGTTAAATTCACTTCAGATATGGCGGGCAAGGGGTTTGTGTTGCTGGAATACTGTCAAACAATATTTTGTAGCTCAGTATTTCCAAAGACTGAATAAGTTATGGATCGCATAGTGTCATGTTTTTATTAGAATCCTACTATTAGATACCAAGTGTTTATTAGAGCTGGGCTGCATTTTTCAACTTGAAATTTTAACAATGGGGGAAAAAACAGGTTAAACATTTCTGTGAAATTTTGACATTCCCCATCTCCTGTTTACCCCCCTGTCTGGCTATAGAAAGGGTTGATTTAAAAAATTATTCATGTATTTATTTTTTTTATTTTGAAATTTAGACAGAATTTTGATGGGGAAAGGAAAAAACAGGGAACACTTTGCGCAAAGTTTTCACAGTTCCGTCACCCACACCCTCCCCCTGCGATTTACTGGGATTTATTTCAGCAAAGTTCTCTGGCCTGTGATATACAAGTCAGATGAGATGATCGCATTGAGTGACCTTCTGGCCTTAGAGTCTCTGACCATATGATTTCCGTCCTCCTATAGAAATGGTCCAAAACTTTTAAAATTTTGCAATTTTGGCAAAATTTGATGAAAAACGGGAAAAATTTCAAAGAAATGTTCGCCATATTTTTTTTCCTGTTTCTCTACCAGCTCTAGTGTTTATTGATAAAAACAGGGACTTTTAATATAGACGTTCTCATGCAAGTGTAGACATCTAGAAACTCCTAATCTCTCTCACACTAACTGGGAAACGCCTGGCAAGAGGTTGGTATGTTTGGGTGTGTGCATATGTGAGCGCACATGGGGTGTGTGTGTAAATGTATGTACTCCACAGACACACCTGCATATAGTATCAACAAAGTTTATTCCTAATTCTATCAGAAATGTACTGTACAGCAAAAGTAACTTTATTTTCAGTGTGAACCATATTTAAGGAAATGCTTGATGCACTTAAGTTATAAGACAATAATTTACTTTTATAAAGGTTATGTTTAGTTTGCAAAAGCCCAGCGGCAGGGAAGGAACATTTGATTCCTTGCAATCGAGAGGTCTTTGGTGCTTTCCATCTGCTTGGTTGCTTTTAAAGGTTGGTTATAATCCAAAGACTGTCTGTGTCAGTCATTGGAGCCTGATCCTGGGCCCACTGAAATAAAAGGCAAAATTTCCATGGACTTTAATGGGGCAGGATCAAGCCCTGTATCTGCTCTGCTCCCTCTGTGTCTCTGAGTCATAGCTGCTGGCTTCACTGACCATCTCAGGAGTTTTCCATTCCTAGCCCGGTAGAAGCCAATAAAGCGATGGAAGAGTGAGATGGAATATGTTCTGCCCTGTGCATCATCAGCAAGCGGATTAGCCCTAGACGACTGCAGACCTGGTGACCAACACGGGATCCTGATTCTCCCAGTAAGGAACCGATCCAAAGTCCATCAAAGTCAATGGAAAAGCTCCCACTGGTATCACTGTGCTTTGAATCGGGCCCTGGAAGGAGAACGGGGAGTCGTTTTTCATGATCTTGGGGCGAGTATGCAGATCCTTGTGTGAACATTCACAAGGGTCTGTATTTGACCTGGGGCCAACGCTGATCAGCTAAGCTCAGATGGCAGAATCTAAGGGCTGGTCTACACTGGGAATTTACAGCTGCACAGCTACGCATAAGTGCTGGAACTAGGGGTGCTGTCACACTCCCTGGCTTGAAGTGGTTTCCATCATACCCAGGGTTTACAGTTTGGATCAATAGCTCGCAGCACCCCCACTGCACAGATTGTTCCAGCCCCCCTGCAGCTACATCACTCAGGGATGTGATAAATCCACACCCCTGAGCAACACAGGTAAACTGACCTAACCCTCTGTGTAGACAGCTAGGTGGATGGAAGGATTTTTCTCTTGACCTAGCTATTGCCGTATGGCTTACCTGTGCGGATGGGAGAACACAGGTAGTGTCTACACTGAAGCACTGCAGCTATGCCACTGTAGGGTTTCAAGTGTAGACAAGCCCTACACTGTTGCTGCTGCTGAGCACAGATGGGTTTCCAGTACCCTAGCGGGGAGCGTGAGGCCAGCACTTTGGGTTTGTTCATGCGAACGCTTAGTTTACGGCCAGCTGGGGTGTGAATCTACCCTGCATTAGCTGCCCGTGCGGACTCTGCTGATGAGCACCAACCATTCCCTAGTGCATTTTAATCTGCTTCAGTTGCAAAGCAGGCTAGATCAAAACGCACTACAGAAAGTTTGGTGCTCAGCAGCAGGGTCCAGACAGACACGTAGCTTGCAGCAAGCCCAGGTGTCAATCTACCCAGCATTAGCTTGCCGCAGCCTAGGTGTTTGCATAGATGAGTCCTGAGGAACACGCTCCGTTTGGACCTGATCCAAAGCCCGTTGACATCAGAGGCTTTTTGATCAAGCCCTTCATCTGGATCCACGTGAGCTATTCCTCCTCCAGAAGAGAGAATACATATGGAGCCCCACATGGTCACTTTTCTGAGTAGACCCACCCTTTAAGCAATGGGTTATCCTGCTCTTTGCTTCCCTAGTGCAGCACAAAAGCATGAAGTTTCAATGTCCCAGTGGTCTTTGGGACAAATCAAGTGTGGGAGGGCTGCCTGCTATCCACCCACGTGCTCCACTGAACCGCTGGGGAAGCCACAGGCTCCTTGGCAGAGTTTTTCTTAGACTCAAGCCCTGTGCTGAGGCAGGTGCAGACGCGTCCTTATCCTATTATAGTTTCTGTGTTGTGTAATTTTGTGCTGTTGTTATGGATAAATTATGCAAACAACAAAATGTAAAATGAATGAAAGTAACTGTGGTGCTGTAGTTTCCGGCTAGTGGCCATGTTAAAGACCTGACACTGAATGTAAGGGGGGGCTGATGGATGAAAATGACACGCCATCAGAAGTGATGTACGAAGATTAAAATAAAAATCTCTGCAAAGTGGCTGGTCTCTTTGTGTGTGAAGTGTTCTGTTGATTCTGCGGTTATCAGAAGGGTGGGGATGTCAAGGAGGAAGAGGAGTTGGGCAGGGCATAGTGAGATAAACTGACCAAAGAAGGATAGCAGGCAATCTATATATATTTTTAACAATGAGGGCTCTATTTGACAGGGGAATAGCCACTCAGAGAGAAGCAATCAGAGGTCCACAACTGGTCTGTACCTCTGCCTCCCACTCAGAAATAAGCCAGTCACTGCTTTCCAGCTGGAAAGCCCCACTAACTGGCACTTCAAAGTCAAAGGGGTAACATTAAACCGGACAAAACCCTGGAGAATCCCTGCATGGGCTGGGGAAACGTGGTAGATAAAACGAACTATAGCAATAGGGATTTTCCATCTCTAACTCCTGGGAGCTACAGCCCTACTCTACTGAGGGTCCTATGTTGCATTGCTTGGTGTTTGCTCACTTTATGAGGCCTGAACCAGAGCCTTTGAAGACTCTGGGAGTTTTTCCATTCACTTTTTTGAGCGTGGGATCAGGTCTCTCTGCTGCTGTCTTTTGGTAGCCATTCATTCAAGCACTTTGCGCAATTCATTGTTTTCCTGCACTGGCTCAGTGGTCACCATAGCATCAGTCCCACCTTATATGGGTCTGCAGCATCTTCGCTTGCAGTATTCGGACCATTGGTTAGCTGTCTTTTAAAGCAAGCGGTAGTTGTGCCTTCCTTTAACTCTGGCAAGTTTGGTATCAAAACAGACAAGTGCAACAGGGATTGGGGGCAGTGCCTAGCACAATGGGGCCTAGATCCCCCCAGTTCTTGCCTGTTAGACGTGGGGATGACACACTGGCTGTCTCCTGACAGTGGTGTTGCAGGTAATTCAACACATATTCCACGCCCTGCACTGATATGATCTCAATCACAGGTAAATGGTGTCAGAACTGCCAGCCACATCAGGGAGGTTTTAATACTAACAAGGTCACAGAAGGTCTCTCCAGCTGTTCCTATGTCTTTCTTTGCTGCTTGTATGGCTGTCTGGGTGGAAGGCAGCGGAGAGAAAAGCACAGAGGTGGAGGAAGTTGGGGACAGGGATTTCAATTCAGCCCTCCGCAGAAGATTTAAATCGTGCTTAGGCCTTATAGTGGGTTAATTTCACCCCGGGTGCTGAAGTGAGACACCAAACCCAACAGGGCTGGTGGTGAGGATCAGGGCTGGCTGAACAGACACAGATAAAACAAACCAGCTGCACCCTCACCTCCTAACTAAAAACCTGAAGGCTTTGGAAATTCAAACTGAAACATCTTCATTTCTTCCCCCCACTATTTTCAGACTGGGAAATCAACGGGAGTTAGATGCCTAATGCCTTTGAAAATCTAGGTCTTGCTTCCTAGAAACAACCAAATGTTGCAGACCAAGGAGGCTGGGTTGGTTGGGATATTAGTCCAAGAAGCTGGATACCTGCTGGAACCTCTGGACTTCAAGGGGTTCAGTAATCGTGGCTGGAAGGAGTTATGGAACAATGTCCTAATAATAGGATTGCTTAAAGAGGCTGGAATGAAAGGAATCTGGCCTTAGGCAATGGTGATCAAAACTTTTCAGATCTCCTCTGAAAAAGACAGGTAAAAGACACCATTAGCTAGAGGCCAAATCTTAGAGACAGCTCTCACTCTGGTAAAACTCCCATTGAAGCCAGCTGGAGTTTCACCTCCGTAAGGGCTTGGGTTGGTGATTTCAAAGTAGGGCATTGAAACCCTACTGAAATTCAGTGTGTGATGGGCACCGTCCTCCGTCAGCCTCCTTTGAAAGGGCTTGTGGTAGGCCGGGCCACTTGGGCTCCCAGATCTGGCCATACAAATATAGAAACGTCTGAGGCGGATTGGCTACTGGCCATATCAATGTATTTCAGAGCTTAGTGCTTATTGATGATATTTCTCTGTAAGACAGCAATGTTCCTAGTGGTGTGTAGGACACAGAAAACCCTAGATTGCAGAGAAAATATGGTTTCTTAAACCTGTCCACCACCAAAAATTATTTCCAGGCACATGGCATGTCTTTCCTGTGCTTTCTTCAGAGGTAGCTTTACAAAGCTGCTGGCTAGACTGCTCCTGATACTGCCAATGGCCCCTGAAATGGCCCTGCTCAATGGGATGATATCTCTTCTGGCCTAATGCGCTCATTCCTTTTGCTCTGATTGTGGGTCTTGGCAAGTCCATAGCCATGGCGGCCCAGATCCGCAAAGGTATTTAGGTGCCTATCTCCCACTGAAATCAATGGCAGGATGACAACACAGTACCTTTGAGGAGCTGGGCCGTTGTCACTTGTTATCAATCTGCACCCTCCATTTTGCATTGGGTGGCACCCATGAAGGTGCGTAGGCATCTAAGTGCCAGACTTAGGTGCCTAAGTCCCAGTTTTGGCTCCACTGTGATCCACAAAACTCCTCCTATAAGTGTCTGGACTCACTGGCTGCCTACGTTTTTCAGAGTAAAAATGACCCTATATTCTCTGGAGGTCACATTCCTGTCTCTGCACATGCTCACTCTTAAGCGTCTGGCCTCCTGAGCCCAGGGTGATTCACAAACCAGGGGAAGTTAGTAGTTCACCAGTCTAAATTATGGGCGGGGCCCAGTTTAGCAAGTGGCCTCTGAGCATTCCTACTGGATTGGGTCCCCTTCAAAACGCAGGGGGAAAAAAGCAGGCGGTATGTGTTATAACTCCTAGCCTAGTAGCTAGAGCACTCCCCTGGGGTGGGGAAACTCAGTGCAGTTCCCCCTCTGCCTGGTAGGGGGGACAGGATTTGAACAAGGCTCTCCCATTTCTCAGGAGAGAGCACTCTAACCCCTGAACTATGGAATGCTCTATACAGGGCTCCCTCAGCCTCTCCTGGGGAAGCTGTAGCATGCTGGATAACTAAGGAAAGAGTGATTGGAGCAGGGGGACTAGACCCAGAATCTCCCTCCTCCCAGGTGGGTGCCCAAACCACTGGGCAACAGAGTCATTGTCTCGCCCACTGTGGATAAATACATAAACAGTCATTCGGCCAGAGAAAGAGAGCAAGACAGCATGAAAACATTGTAGTCTGATGGTTTGGGCAGCTACCTGGGAAGTGGCAGACCCTGGGTCCAGCTCCCCTGCTCCAATCATACTTTCCTGATTTATCAAGAGGGCAACAGTTTCAACAGGAGAGACTGAGGGACTCTTTTATCAGAATCTACCAAAGCTCACTGGTTAGAGCGGGTTCTGCAGGAGTAATAGACCCCTGTCCGAATCCTTTGCCACCCCACCCCTGATCCTGAGGGAGAATTAAACTTGGCTCTCCCACATCCCAGATGAGTGCGGTCATGACTGGGCTGAAGGTTCTAAGGTGGACACCACCTCCTCCTCCTCTGGCCATTTTATGAGGCACCAGGTAGGCACCTAATGTGTTCCCTCAAAAAGTGCCTTGGGTACCTAAGTCCCCTGACTCCAGGCAGTTTGTGGATCTCAAAGCAGAGCTAGGTCCCCTCCCTGAAGCCTGGATTTAAGCGCCCAGCTCTGAGGGAGGGGCAGGGCTTAGCACAACCCTTTCTTGGTGGCACCTCTCAGGTTGCCCATCTTGCATTCTGGCTTTTGTGGATTGAATTCTAAGGCACCTCTCTCTCCCCATTCATTGTACAGGGAGCCTTGGTGCCTAACTCAAGCTTTGTGGGGTGCAGTGTTGTTCTTGTGAAGTTCTAGGCACCTAAAAGTTAGGCACTGTGAAGCTCAGCATCTCAACACCTAAGTCCCTTTGTGGATCCCACCCCTATAGCATCACTAGAAATGCTGCAGCAGCACAGCTGTAGTGTAGACACTGAGGACTTGTCTACATAGACGCACAGCTGCCCCGGTGCAGTGATTCAGTGTAAGCACTACCTACAGTGACAGAAGGGGTTCTCCCATCAGCGTAGTTAATCCACCTCCCCAAGGAAGAATTCTTCTGTCAACCTAATGTTGTCTACACCAGGGCTTAGGTCGGCTTAACTATGTTGCACAGGGTGTGAAATTTTCCACAACCTGGTCTACACTGGGGGGGGATCGATCTAAGATACGCAACTTCAGCTACAAGAATAGTGTAGCTGAAATCGACGTATCTTAGATCGACTTATAATCACTTAATTTGTGTCCTCGCGGCGCAGGATTGACGGTCACCACTCCCCCGTCGACTCCGCTTCCACCTCTCACCCTGGTGTCTACACTAGATGAGATAAATCGATCCCTGATAGGTCGATCACTACCCGCCGATTCAGCAGGTAGTGTAGACATGGTGAGTGATGCAATTAAGCTAGACTAATTTGATAGTGTCCCCCAGTCTTTGTGACTGCCCTTTTGATTATGAAATTGTTCTGAGCCCTCACGTTGGCTCTGTCACCTCCTCTAGAGCTAAAAACATCAAGAAGTGTCAGAATAAATCCTTCCACTGAGCAGAGAGCTAACAATGGGCAACAATCAAGAGTCATTAAATTAGATGATCTTCTGTTTAAAGGGAAACCCCTGGAACAATGAGCTGGATGCAGTGTAGAGAAACCAGTTTGCTCAGGTGGGCCATAGCTAAGCAACAGATCACCTGATGAGAGACTTGAAGCTGCTCAGGGTGGTCACCTGACAAGGACCTGGAACTCTATAAAAGGAAGGCACTCTCACTACCCCATTTTAGAAGCAGATTAGAAGCAGGCAAGGCTGTGCGTAAGGAAGGGTCCTGGGATCCTGAAAGGACATAGCCCAGCTCCCAAAGCGCTTTCATAGTGGTGAGAAAACTGAGGCAGGATTTTACATGAGGGTTTTGTTGCATTTCCATAGATTTGCATATTTCTCGTGCTGTCCAAGAGTAATGTGTGTGTTTAGAAATTCCTTTACGGAGTCTGTTTGTTACATGCCTTTACTGTCATCTAGCCCCTGAACAAAGGAACAATAAACCAGATTCGGTGGAACTCTGGGAATGTGCAAAAGCTCCTAGGTAGGCTTGGGAGAGCTGGTGCTACTTTCAGGGCCTAGACAGTTGGACTGTCCTCAGCTCTCAGAAAGGGGTGTTATACAGAGGATCTCCTCCCTGGAGTGGGTGGAGAGGTCCAGGGTCACAGACAGTGCTTAGACTGTGCCCAGCCCTAGCAAGACCTGAGCATGAAGGATCCAGGGACTTGGGTCCAAACAGGGAAATCCCCTGCACATCCACCAGGGGAGCCCCTCCAGGGGTTTAAGAGGGGCCTATATTTTTGGGTGCCCAACTTGAGCAACATTAAAGGGGTCTAAGTGTCAGAGGGCAGGTGCTCAACGCCTTCTGAAAATCAGACCCCGGGATGGTATCTCAAATTGGGCATCCCAAATCACAGGTTTCTTTGGAAAATCTTAGCCAGGATTCTTCTAACTGTCTTTCCTATCCCCATGGCATACCCCTCTTTCCTGACGTTTCCGGGAGACTAGAGCCCTCTGCTTTCAACAGGGCAGGTTCAGCTGTACCATGCAATGCACATGTTAGGCAAATCCTGATCCTCTGACCCAGAGGAGGACACGATCCCCTTCATTCTGTGTACATGGACTCTACCCCAAATGCTCAGGTGGGCCATAACTAAGCAACAGATCACCTGATGAGGGGACTTGAAGCAGCTTAGGGTGGTCATCTGATAGGGCTTTTTCACTGGCTACCTCTCTACTTTGACCCTTGTCCCCTTGTGGCAGGGTGATGGGATTGGGGGAGCACCAATCTCCACCCCCCTGCTCTCTGATGTCCCGCTTGGGGTGGGTTTTGGCCTCGATGCAGGCACGCTCCTCAAATGTGTCTCTATTTCAGAGCCAGCAGTCAGGCCTGTAAGTTGTGGGTCACGGCAGCCCATTGGCCCTATGTCTGTGGCTGGCTCTCAGGCTCCACCTCCGGGGACAGGACAGGGCTGGACGGCTACATAGCCTATGTGGCTCTGTACGAGTAGGGCATCTTTTTTGGGACTCCAGTTCTCCTTGAAAACCATCAAGCCTGAACCTATTGCCGCATAGGAGTCATGGCTTAGCAGCTGGCCAGCCATGCTTTTAATGCCCTTTAGTGGTCATTTATGTATTTCTTAGCTTAGGAAATTCCCTCCTGGGCTTGTTGCAGAATGCTGTCCTGGGAGTTGGATGTGTCTTTGTTGTTAGAGTGGCTACTTGAGCTCCTTGAATATTTTCATCCCACCGTTTTTCTCATTAAAAAAATATTTTAATGACAATGTTTACATTTTGGTAAAAAATAACCTTCCAGCCTTTTCTCTAAAAACAAGATATCAAACATTGCATGGTTGGTTTGTTTTGTTCCAGTACTTTTTCCAGCTTTTAGTGAAATTTTTCACTTTTCAGGTCAGTTTTTTGCATTAAAAAAGCTGGTTTTGGTTTTTCAAAAACCAAATAATTGTACTGAAATGATTTTTTATCAAATTTTTCTGGTTTCAGATTATATTGAAAAAACTGAACACGCTTGCAGAAATTTTCATTTTAAAAAAATGAAAAGTTCCCAAAATTTCTTGTGGGAGAAATAGTTGGCATTTTCAACCCCCTCTACTAGCTATAAAGTGTTGGCAGAACAACTCAAAGGGCCAGATTATGAGCTGGTGTAAATCAGTGTTGTTCCATTGATTTCAGCAAAGCTAGCAGTTTCTTGGGGTATCAGACACATATGGGGTAACTTTTTAACCAGTCAGTAGCACAAGCTGTTTCCTCATGTCTTCCCATGAATGTGTCTTAATTCTTCAGCACATGACCTGTGGCAGTTCATAAGGGTGTAAGCAGTGTCAGGATGAGCTCTGCCCTGACATCTGGTGGTGAGGTGTGGCAAGTTGTGGAAAAGAACTTCAGGGGCCGATCTCATTTGCATAGGCACACCCACCCTGCCTAGAATGAGGCCATAGCGGCCCAAATGGTCACTTTGGCTGCTGTGGGAGCCCCAGTGTCTCTGTTATTGGGGCAGGAAGAATAAATTGTTATTACCCTGATTATGGGAACTGTGCTTGGAACTGTACTTGGCCTTTTGTTATGATGGAGGGACTCACCATCAACTAAGTAGCACTCGCTAGGCAAGGGTCATGGGTTCCAAAACTGTGTGAATTGAGAGAGACTGGGGACAAGTATTAATACTTGGTGGCATGGGCCCCTTGGTGAGGGCCTTACATGCTAATTGCACTTCCTCCTCTCTCTCTGCTGTGGAATATCAGAGCTAATTTTGATTTCATTAGATATCTAGTTACAGGCTGCTGAGCTTGCTTTGGGCTAATAGTGCACCAGCACTGAGGCTCCCTTACTATAAGCTGAATTCACCAAAGAGCTGAACTGACTAAGAGCTGAAATCACTGAGTGTTGTGTTAAGTAGTGGGGGAGCCTGAAGATATATTGTGGAGCAGTTCATAGGACGGTGGAAGCTGCTGATGGGATGCGGAGCAGTTCGTGGGACGGCGGGAGCTGCTTGTGGGCCGCAGAGTGGAGCTGAGCGAAGCAGTTCGTGGGGCGGCTGGTGGAGCACAGCCGAGCCGAGCCCTATGGAGCTGTGGGGCGGTCAGCTTCAGATCATGTAAGGTGCCTCTTACCCCCGCCCCCATCTCCACCCAGGTTGGGAGGTAAAGCTCTACAGATAAACTTTTGAACTCTGGGGCTGCCCTGACCAGGGACAGAGACTTTTGGGTCATTGGACTTTTGGGACTTTGGGTGATTTGGGGTTGCTGGACTCAAGAACCAAAGGGAAAGGGCATGCCCCAATTTGCTTGGGGTGGGTTTTTTTGCTCGTGGGTTGTGTTATGAAGCCTGTTGGTGGTGTTTCCCCAACATAATGCCACATTGTTTCTCTCTGTTATTAAAAGGCTTTTTGCTACACTCAGACTCTGTGCTTGCGAGGGGGGAAGTATTGCCTCTTGGAGGCGCCCAGCGGGGGTGGTATATATTTGTCCCAGGTCACTGGGTGGGGGCTCGAGCAGGTTTGCATTGTGTTATTGGAATGGATCCCCTAGATATTGAACCCGGCCCTTGTTGCTGCCAACTCTGATGGGCAGAAGGGTTACAAGGGTATATCTACAGTGCAATAAAAGGCCTGTGGCACAGCTTGCCTGGGTTGTCTGACTTGGGTTCATGGGGCTACAAATTTCTGTGTAGATGTTTGGGCTTGGGGACCCTCCCCCATTGCAGGGTCCCAGAGATCAGACTTGGGCTGGAGCCCAAAAGTCTATGCAGCAATTTTTAGCTCCCTCCCACCCCCAAGCCCTAGTCAGTTGACCCGGGCCAGCTGCAGGTGTTTAAGTGCTGTGTAGACATATCCTAAGTGGCCAAGGAGCACCATCTGCAAGGGTGACCCTTGTCTCCTAAGCAATGAACTGAAGCCCATCATGTCATCTGACCTAGGGGAGCCAGCAGTCAGCACATGACTGACAACTTTCAGCCCCTGTCGCTATCAGCCACGTGTCGGGTTAAAACTTCACTATAGCCACCATTACCAATCTCCTGGGTTGTCCAGTTCACAGGGCAACCTCTCCATGTGATGGGCCCTTTTGTGGTGCTAACCTAACACTTTCAATTCCATTTCTGCTTATCCTGCCCCCTACCCATTTAGTGGCTTGTTTCCTTCTCTGGGTCGGACAAACTACAGCCTGCTGCCACATTGAAAAGGAAAGAAACTGGGGGTTTCTCTGGGAGTCTCCTACAGAAACCAAGTCATTCCTGTTTTACCCAAAGCAAGGACACTGAAGGGGAAGGGACTGGGCTGTGACCTTGGCATCTCAGTGGGAACACTGAATTAACAAAGCCCCCAGTGTTTTCAGAGGCTGCTCCATGGCCAACCGGAGATCAAGGCAGAGATTACCTTTCAGGTGAGGCTACTGATTAGATGATATTGATAGGAAGGAACTAGCTAGCTCTGAATGACCTTATGTTAATTAACTTGCTTCCAGTGATGAGTTTATACAGGAGCTTGGCCAGATGTAGCATGGAATGAAGCTGAAATACACTCAGCCGAAGTCAGCTGGAGCACGTAAGCTTCTAAGCAGCAAAGGTCCAAGGCTGCACTATCCAGAAGCTTGTAACAATGGGGACAGGAATTCTGTGTCTAGAACAAATACACTCCAAATTACGGGTCAGATCCTCAGCTGGCTTAAATCAGCATTGCTCCTTTGAAATCAACAGAGCAAAGCTGATTTAGATCAGCTGAGGATGTGGCCCTAAATAGACCTGAGCAGTGGCGAAAAGCAGTGGTTGCTAAGTGGCATGTTCAGGGACCCAGAGGTTAAACTGCAAAAAGGAGAGAGGAGGCAGTAGGTAGACGCTTGCCAGTTCTGGTGGCTGCATGTTGTCGGAGGGGAAGGGATAATCAATGCACCTGAAGGAAGCTCAGAGCCAGACGTGGGAAAGTGTGTTTATTTGTGTGTGGAGCTGTGCAGGGGAATGTTCCTTGTGCTTTCAGATGGTCTCCTGCCCCTCTCCACCCCGAGGGGTGGGGGGATCTCAGCCCTTGTTCTTGTTCCACTGGAGAAGCTGGGGATAGGGTCTCCCTTTTTCCTCAGGAGGGGAGGGAGAGCTGGAGGCAGAAGGCTCTGCCTCTTTCCCCCTCGGGAGAGGAGGGGAGGTAAGTGGGGGACTCCGATGGGGCAGTTCTTCTCCCTACTGGCACGAAAGGTCTGAAGCCTCATGCACTCTGTAGCCAGGCACCAGCTCTGCCCACTCCTCCCTGTTCAGCTTCTCTCCCCCCCCCACGCCCCCCCCCCCGGTGAGGCCCCGTTTCAGCAGCCAGCAAGAAGGCAGAGTTCGAGGAGAGGAGTTTCCCGAGCCCAAGAGAGCAACAGAAGTGGATGGTGCTGGAGCCACAGGAAGGGCTTAGGGTTTTTGCTGTGGCAAAACGGTGATGTTCTCACTTCCCACATGGCAATGGGGAGCTCCTGTTCTCCACTCCGATGGGGGATCAGGTAACTCACATAACCAGCCCGATACGAGCGTGGGCTCCATCTGTGGACGTGGTTGGTCAAACAGGTGCATTTCTTGTCTCCAGACCAGGATTCAGAAGAGATTCTTAAAGAATTTGAGGACTGGGTTAGTGGACTGGGAAGCATTAAGCAAAATGTCATGAGTAAAGTAAAATCCGGTCTCATGCAGGTGGTACCAGTAGAGACTCCTCAGGGTCTATGGCTACCAAATCCTGCTTGTCTGGCACAATGGTGCCATTGGTTTCCAGTCCCTCGGGGTGGAGGTGGTGGATGAATCACCATTTAATCTCTTTTATAGTTTAATCATTTGCCGAGTGTCTTCATGTTTAAACCAAATCAGAGTTTTTAACTCCTGGGTGTATTTTCCAGCACAAAGCACCATCCAATGCTACAAAACCCTCTACTCCCTTAAAACCCTTTTGTATCAAGTGCAAGAGATTGAATCAATAGCTTTGCAAACTCTTCAGGTGCAAAAGTGACACTAGGAGCCAGATCCTCTGGTGATGAAAATGGCACAACTCTGTTGCTTTTGTGGAGTTCCATCCTTTGAGGGTCTGGCTTTCTATGCACCGTTTCAGCAGGAGGGAAAGTTCACTGCAAAGTTTTATGTAAACCTGTGGCAAGGAAAGTGTGCAATGGAAATGCAGACAAAGGGCCAGATTCTCACCTGGTGTAAATGAGCTGAGTGATCTTGTCAATAGATCTGCAATGGCTGAGGCTAGCTGACGAGGAGTCCCACTGAGTGCCGCTCTTCTCTCAGCACTGGTCACCCAGAGGTGACCTCAGACCTCCTACAGTCGGTGGTTTCCAGGCTGACGTGTATAAGGTCACAGACAGAAGATGAGTGTATCCAACTGATCAAACACCGATGGGCCTTATAGCAAAGAACCCGGATTCCAGATACCTTTGGTCCCTCTAGGCTGCTGCTTATGAAGATGGGCTCAGATTTCTCCTTTGGTAATCTGCCCGTGAAAGCGAGAGGGATTCTTTTCACAGGGGCACTTGATGAGGCGAATTCTGTACTCAGAGTGGCGTATATCCACACTGTGACTGGAGTTACTCCAAAGGCATGTTATGTGCAGTCACAGGTAGCAGCTTCTCAGGGAAAGAGCAATGGCCTGCTGTTCCTTCTCTGGTTTTACACTGCTGTGACTCCATTAGCTTCAATAGCTCTGCTCCTGACTGACATGAATGTGAGAGGGACAGACTGCAGCCTTCCCTGGGTTGCCATGCAAAGGCCGGCTGGAAGGACAGGCGTGGGCGAGTGCCCGGCTGTGACCGAGATGTTACCGGCCAGGAGCAGTGCGGCAGAAAGCAGGCATAGAGGGTGGGGAGAGGAGGGTATAGGAGGAGCCGTGGCCTTCCCCACCACAGTAGGCATTGGCCAGCAGGAGAGACCCCAGGTCCCTGTGAAATGGAAACCAGAAAGTGCATGTAAATAGTAACTGCTGCGACCCGTGTCTGTAATGACTGACAATCACTCCCACCCTGAGAGGGTGACGTGGCCGGGCATGGAGCAGTGTGAACTGAGCAGTGCCCACCAATGCACCCTGGAGCCCAGGCATTCGTGACAACCATCAGCAGGGCTGCCCAGCACCCACAGCTCATGGGGAACAGATCACGGGTGGGAAAATCAAGAATAAGGGGCCTGTGCATAGGAGGCATGATGTGTGTTAGGTCACAGCTGTGACGTGAGCCACTGCATCACAAGATGCTGCCCATACACATGCCGGGGGCCCAGATGTCTTTTGCCCCCACCACTGAGCTCAAGGCAGGGAGCCGGGATCCAGTTTAGGAATGCGCTGCACAGCTGCAGACTAACATGGGCGATACCAAAAGCAGGGAAAAGAGCAACAACGTTTCTAGGGGGAGTGGGCAGTACCGCCTATTACAGTTGCCAAATGCTGTCCGTCATAAGACCCTGGTTTCAGGGGTTTATAGCTTTACCAAACTTTAACCATTTGGTCTAAAATATCCCACACTGGGTGTCTGCCTCAGGGTGACTTTTGTTTTTAAGTTTCAGATCAAACAATTCAGCTGTTTCCGAGACTAAGATTAAGGGGGAAATACATATTTTGTCCATGTTGAAAAACCCTGTTCCATTGAGAAGCTCTAGCGCCCCCTTGCTTTGGAGTGGGGAGTTGGAATGTGTCAGGCGGTCACTGTGGTGTCAGGGATGTGCCTTTTGCCACCGCTGGAAAATTTAGCCAAGTTTTAAGCCTCTGAAACATCTCAGTGTGCACATGATCAGCGGAGACGTGTTAGAGAACGCCACCTATAACTGCTGAAGATTCCTTCTGCACTGAGCATGCTCCATCACCTCACAGCTCCTAGAGCTGACCAGACTGCATGTACTGTCCCCACTGAGCTACTGACCAGGCTCCCGCCTGAGGCTGCAGGGCAGAGCAGGACTTCTCTGCTGTTGCTACTTCTGGCTGCTGCAGTGCTGGGCACTGGAACTGATAGCACAGAGAGTGTGTCCTGTGCATTTAGTGCTCCCCCTGCTGGTACCAAGGAGCCAGGAGAGAGTAGCCCCATTGCAGTACAGAAGGGTGAAAATAAGCAGGTGGGGGGCAGTGGGAGAGAGGGCACAAGGGCCAGGGGATGAGGAGGTTAAATAGGGAGAGCAGCAGGAGCTGGAGTGGACAGATGGGAGCACACAGGGACAGAGACATGCTAGAGCCAAAATAGAGCTGTGAAACCCACTAGCAAAATGTCTCAGCCCTCCTCTAGTCACTGGTCCACATAAAGGATAACAGTCTGCTACTGCTACCAGTTACTCTGTTTTTTAAAACAGGATATTGCAAACTTAACATGTGTTTAATATAGTTTTTGGATGTAAAGTCACATATTCAAAAGTTAGGAAATGCCAGAATTAAGGTTGTCCATTTAACCTTAACTTGGCCCCCTTGTGCATATGCATTATGATAGTCACAGAATATGTTTTTCATGGGACCCTGCCTCATTCAGTGTGCAGGATGGAAGGAGGCTGTTGTCTGCAGGACCCCTTCCTTATTTGTTACAGAACTGGGAAGGTGTATCATCCATGAGGCAGGGGACTGGAGGAAGAAAAAGGACAATCTCATGGTTAAGGCAGTTGAATGCTGCCCTGGAGAACTGGATTCTATTGCTGCCTCTGCCACAGAGTTACTGTGTGATGCTGGCAAGTCATTTACAACAAACTTTTCACAGGTGGTCACTGATTACATGCTCCTTTTTTTCTGGGTTCCCAACATTAAACACCTGGGGACAGGTTTGTCAAAGTGCTGAGCACTCACAGCTGCAACTGAAGTTGCCTAGAGTTGTACTTTGAACATATAAAGTGGCACGAAATTGCTAATTTCTCTGAAAACATCAGGCCAGGCATGTCTAAATTAACTGGCACGCTTGACAATCTTCGCTTTAATCTCCATGTGCCTTAGTTTCCCATCTGTGCAGTGGGGCTAAGGCCCCCTCATCACAGCGGGGTGTGTAAAGCAAAATTAATGTTTTTGAAGCACTCAGATACTGTGGTCAGAGCACCAGAGAAACATCCAGGAGGAAACAAATAATTCTGTGTTCAGTGCAGGGATTGGGTGGCGTACAGTAAATAAGGCACAGGGCTGTCACAGTTTCATGGCAACTTCACCTGTATCTCTCCCCTTCTTGGTCCATTCCAGGAATGCCCAGTCAGGTCTCAGGTCTCCAGGCATCCCATGTCTCTGGGTAGGGACTGTGCTATCCCTATGTAGGACAAAGAACATAACAAGGCTGTTTGGCAGACTAGCCCTTGAGAGTCAGCACTCTTTCTGGCATCTGGGCCATCACATCCCTGGTCCATTAGACAAGAATGATGCAATTCGTAGGTCTGAGTTTCAGTAATTCTCTTAAATAATATCTTTTGGTGCATTGTGGTTTATTGCATCTTTTTCCTCCTCAGTCATAAAAGTCCTGTCAAGCAGATGCTAGTTGCTTGCTCCTGAAAGCTTTTAAGTGCAAACAAGCTTAGTAAAGAAAATGAAATTATCCATTAATTCATAATTCCTGCAGTTTAACATCTGTTTCTTTGATTATTTTTCTTTCTCTCTTGGAATATCAGCTACCGCACTGTCCATCTCACCTCAGGCCCATAACACTCAAGGAGCTACCAAATATTTACCGCAGTGTCTCATTTATCTGGAATGAAAGGCTGGACAGACAGATACGTAAGGTGACTATATAGAGAATTCTGAACTCAGCAAGTAAAACACTACCCAGTTATGTACTAATGAGTCTTTATAAATATGTTTTGATCCCAACAGACCTCACAAAGCCCACTGTGTATTTAGATTGGGGATGAAGAGTCCTGTTTCGCTCCATCAACCCAGGGCCACCCTAGCTTAGCCACTATCTGACCATATGCACTAGGCTGAGCCTGGCTTGATAACATCACTTTGCCTATAGTAGGCACATTGTGTACAGGAAGGGATCTGGTTACCTGGGAACTGCTCAATGGAGGCTGAGTGTAAGATGACAAGAACTGGGGAATGACTAAGTAAAAAAGGCATTAAAAGAGATTGGTTTTGAAACCCTATCGGATTGTCCTTTAGGGTGCTTCCCAATTCATCAGCCCGATCACTGTTGTTAAACGCTCTTCATGCTGAGGGAATTTGGGGAGTACCTGAGTTGGTTTGAGGGCTCTTTCTACAGGGGATTACAGCAGGAGATGTGCCAGAATGCTCGCTGCTGCTTTGCTTCAGTAATAATGGAGCAGGCTGAGCATAGCATACCCAGGGTAGAGGAAAGTGTATTTACTGTGCTGTAGTATGGCTTCCTTTTCACAGATGCAATCCCCTATTTGCTGCCAACCTGGTTCCTCTCACTGGTACCTGCAGCAAGACTGGAGCCCCCAATAATCATGTTTCCTTCAAATGTCAGGTAGCAGAAAACCATTTCTCGTTCACTTCCCAAACACTAGCCCTGCTGGCTTCTTCTGCTCCGGCCTCCACAAATGGGCCTGGCCCCTGACATGGGACAGCGAAAATTGGGGAGCTAAAACATCACTCAGTCCTTGATCTCCTTGCTGAGGCACCCAGTGCTGGTGAGGAGTAGGGCCAGTTCCAGCAGACAGCCGTCTAAAAGGACCAAGACTAAGGTCCTAAACTCATTTTGCATTCAGGAGGCCACAGAATAAGTATCAGATGGCGACACTCTTCAGCCACTATCGCCCTAGGCTGGATTGGAAGTGGACTGGTACCAATGGCAAATTTGCTGGTACCAAAGCTCCACATGTGATCGCATGAGTAAAGCAGTACTGAAGAGGCTAATGCAATGTGCATCAGCATTCACAACATAAAACAAGGGCAATGCTTTGTAACTGCAGTCTCAATAGCACAGATGTTGTAGGACCAGCTTGGGATTCAGGAGACCCGGTTCAGTTCCTTGCTGTGGTACAGACTTCCTGTGTGACCACAGCCAGTCACCTACCTCTTCCATGCCTTGGTTTCCCCATCTGTAAAATGGGGCTAATGTCACTTGCCTTACCTCAGTGGGATTTTGTAAGGAGAGGTACACTAATGGTTAGTAGGTGCTCAGGTAGTAAGGTAATGGCAGCTGTTCATACTCATTTACACTAGCTGAGGATTTGGCCCAATATTTAGAAAAGTGATCAATATTCTTCAATAATTAATACATGCAATGTGTGCTATGCCACTAACCTATTCAGTGCCTTTTGGGGTGGAAATTTTTTCCCTTAAGGATGAGTCCTACTGAGTTTAGTAACATTGAAATCAAGAGGGTTCTTCAGAAATGACTCAACATCTCTGGAACTGAACAGAGAATGAGGTCCTTCCTGTATAGCTGGTTTGAACTTTCCTTTAGAATTTTACAGCAGAAAGACAATTCTCCATTCAATTCTGTGGGATTGGTCACCAGCCTCACTTAAATTACACAGGATGTTTCCATCAAGGAGTAGTATCCTTTATAAACAGGTGATGGGCTGTGGCAAGTCCATGGAAAAAATAAACTTGAAATGTGTAAGTTGCAAAGAAAGGCATGCCAAATGTTAAGAAACACAAGCCAACTAGTAAGATGTAGAGGAGTGACCATCTGAGTTGAGGCTGGTTTTCACAATGCTCCGGTGTGTGTTTACAAATCGCCAGGGAGAAGACCTCTCAGTTGTTGGTCTTTAAACAGAATCTTCTGTGTAACTTTGCACGTCTCTTCATTGAGGAAAGCTAGGGTATAAAATGCTGTCTGGTGAGTTACAGCCTCTTTATTCCAGGTTCTGCGATTGTTGTTTCACCTGTAATGGTGTGTAACTGGTGTCAATTGGCACTGCTTGCAGCCTGGAGAGCGTTGGACAAGGCAGAAAACTGAGTCTGGGAAACGTGGGAGCAGGAGGGGATGGAGGAGGTGCCAGGGGAAAATGGGGGTGGGGGCAGGAGGAGATGGAGGGGTTGCTGGAGGAAGTGAGGGCAGGACAGGTGATGAATGACTAGAGGAAATTCTGAGTAAAGCTTTTCACAGTAAGTGTGTGCAGGATGCTTGTGTGTGCAAGATGAGTGCCTATGGGTACAATGTGAGGACGTGGAAGTGGCTGGGGGGATCTGTGGGCTGAGCACAAGGGTGTGCATGTGGGATACGCTATGTGTGTGGGCACGGGCAGGGTGGGGTAGGGCCAGCTTGGTTTGAATGTGTGGCTAACGGGACGGGCAGAAGTGCGGGTGGAGGGCATGTGCTGTGTATATAGAGATGTGTCACGGAGTGGGGGAAATCGTTGTCTGGGGACAGGTAAGAAGAAGAGCCTGTTGCCAGAGTGACTCAACTGTTTTTATCTTCTCCCATCTTTGCAAGGATCCGATTTTGTAGGGCAACTTCATGCCTGGAGCTCTCTGCAGCCTGCTGAGATGGCTGTGGGGGAGGTTGTTTTTAATCTTTGCCCAGCAAGCCCAATGTGGGGCCATGAGTAGGCAGGGGCAGGGCTACCCATTGTAGAGACTAAGCTGCCTTCCTCAGACTGGCCACACTTATTCACCAGCAACAAAATACATCTCCATTTCTTCCCTAACCTCTGAATCTCTTCTTAAGGCCGAACTGCTTCTTTGGGGAGTGATTGAGGCTAAGAAAACGACCCACCACAAATCAAGATTAAAAGAGTGAGGGTGAAACTCACCAACATGCTGTGTTGAGGGCAGCTTGAGGCCTAGCCCACCACTTAATTCCTCTGAATATGGTGGGGCGGGGTGGATTCATGGTCCCATCACCCTCCAAGTCTGTGTGGAGGGAACAGTCTCTGAGCTTAACTGAGGGATGTCAGTTGGGCAGGATGCATAAGGGGACAGGATCTTTGTGTGCACAGAATTGAAAGGGCCTTTTCCAACCTGGTCCTTATTTAATACCCCTGTGACTTTTTTCAAAGGGAATCAGGCACCCAACTCCCCTTGGCTTTTGGTGAGAGTTGGAAGCCTAATGGGTTTAGCCTCCTTGAAAATCTCAAACTGTTTTTAAGATGCTTACTGATAGGCCTCTTGGCTCTGTGCAACTAATAAATATTACACTCCAACTAAATGTGCACTGCTTCCGAGGTGACTGTAATTGTCAGGATGGAGTAGTCAAACCTACAAGCTTTGGCCTTTTAGTCTGCTAATGGGTGAAAGAAGCACAGCCCTGTTTCAGATGGCATTGGTTACACTACCGAGTATGTGACAGAGCAATATATTCTAAGTCTTTCCAGAAAAGAGCATTTCCACCAGGGTGTGACATCTTTGCTCCTTGCTGATGTTCCCTGGAAATCAGACTTGAGGAGTGACTGGTGATTGCCTTTAACAGATGACTTCAAGTGGCCATTAGCAAAGGTACTGACCTTTCCACGAGCTGCTGCTGCTGCTGTTATTTATATGATAATGCTAAGGAAGAAAAGGGCCCCATGTGCTAGGGGCTGTACAAACACCTCGTGAGAGACCATAACTATGCTGAAGAGTACAATCAAAATAGACAAAGATTGGGAGGAGAAACAGAGGCAGAGAAATCATAGAAATGTAGGGGTGGAAGGGATCTCAAGAGGTCATCTAGTTCATCCCCCCCCAAACCAAGGTAGGCATGCCTAGACAATCAACTTGCCTGAGGTCACACAGCTGGTCAGTGGCAGAACTGGGAGTAGAGCCCACGTTTCCTGATTTCCAGTCCAGTGTCCTGCCCCATCACGGTGTATTGCCATCATCAAATGAAAGGAATCAGAGCTGAAAAAAGGCCTCTTGGGTTGTTCAGCGTACCTTCCTCCAATCAGAGCAAGACTGTTCCCCACAGCATGTGATCTGAAGTGCTCTGTCCAATCCAACTGTAAATGATTTATCCTACTCCAATGCAAATGGTTCATTTTCTCTGGTTATGACCCATGGGCAGAGACGAGCTCCACCTTACGAAGAGAGGGAAGAGCATCTTTGCGAGCAGGCTGGCTAACCTAGTGAGGAGGGCTTTAAACTAGGTTCACTGGGGGAAGGAGACCAAAGCCCTGAGGTAAGTGGGAAAGCGGGATACCGGGAGGAAGCACAGGCAGGAATGTCTGTGAGGGGTGGGCTCCTGCCTCATACTGAGAATGAGGGGCGATCAGCAGGTTATCTCAAGTGCTTATATACGAATGCACAAAGCCTTGGAAACAAGCAGGGAGAACTGGAGGTCCAGGTGATGTCAAGGAATTATGACGTGATTGGAATAACAGAGACTTGGTGGGATAACTCACATGATTGGAGTACTGTCATGGATGGTTATAAACTGTTCAGGAAGGACAGGCAGGGCAGAAAAGGTGGGGGAGTAGCACTGTATGTAAGGGAGCAGTATGACTGCTCAGAGCTCCAGTATGAAACTGTAGAAAAACCTGAGTGTCTCTGGATTAAGTTTAGAAGTGTGAGCAACAAGAGTGATGTAGTGGTGGGAGTCTGCTATAGACCACCGGACCAGGGGGATGAGGTGGATGAGGCTTTCTTCCGGCAGCTCGCAGAAGCTACTAGATCGCACGCCCTGGGTCTCATGGGTGACTTTAATTTTCCTGATATCTGCTGGGAGAGCAATACAGCGGTGCATAGACAATCCAGGAAGTTTTTGGAAAGCGTAGGGGACAATTTCCTGGTGCAAATGCTAGAGGAGCCAACTAGGGGGGGGGAGCTTTTCTTGACCTGCTGCTCACAAACCGGGAAGAATTAGTAGGGGAAGCAAAAATGGATGGGAATCTGGGAGGCAGTGACCATGAGTTGGTTGAGTTCAGGATCCTGACACAGGGAAGAAAGGTAAGCAGCAGGATACGGACCCTGGACTTCAGGAAAGCAGACTTCGACTCCCTCAGGGAATGGATGGGTAGGATCCCCTGGGGGACTAACATGAAGGGGAAAGGAGTCCAGGAGAGCTGGCTGTATTTCAAGGAATCCCTGTTGAGGTACAGGGACAAACCATCCCGATGTGTCGAAAGAATAGTAAATATGGCAGGCGACCAGCTTGGCTTAACGGTGAAATCCTAGCGGATCTTAAACATAAAAAAGAAGCTTACAAGAAGTGGAAGGTTGGACATATGACCAGGGAAGAGTATAAAAATATTGCTCGGGCATGTAGGAATGAAATCAGGAGGGCCAAATCGCACCTGGAGCTGCAGCTAGCCAGAGATGTTAAGAGTAACAAAAAGGGTTTCTTCAGGTATGTTGGCAACAAGAAGAAAGCCAAGGAAAGTGTGGGCCCCTTAATGAATGAGGGAGGCAACCTAGTGACAGAGGATGTGGAAAAAGTTAATGTACTCAATGCTTTTTTTGCCTCTGTCTTCACTAACAAGGTCAGCTCCCAGACTGCAGCGCTGGGCATCACAACATGGGGAATAGATGGCCAGCCCTCTGTGGAGAAAGAGGTGGTTAGGGACTATTTAGAAAAGCTGGACAAGCACAAGTCCATGGGGCCGGACAAGTTGCATCTGAGGGTGCTAAAGGAATTGGCGGCTGTGATTGCAGAGCCATTGGCCATTATCTTTGAAAACTCGTGGTGAATGGGGAAAGTCCCGGATGACTGGAAAAAGGCTAATGTAGTGCCAATCTTTAAAAAAGGGAAGAAGGAGGATCCTGGGAACTACAGGCCAGTCAGCCTCACCTCAGTCCCCGGAAAAATCATGGAGCAGGTCCTCAAAGAATCAATCCTGAAGCACTTACATGAGAGGAAAGTGATCAGGAACAGTCACCAAGGGAAGGTCATGCCTGACTAATCTAATCGCCTTCTATGATGAGATTACTGGTTCTGTGGATGAAGGGAAAGCAGTGGATGTATTGTTTCTTGACTTTAGCAAAGCTTTTGACACGGTCTCCCACAGTATTCTTGTCACCAAGTTAAAGAAGTATGAGCTGGATGAATGCACTATAAGGTGGGTAGAAAGTTGGCTAGATTGTCGGGCTCAACGGGTAGTGATCAATGGCTCCATGTCTAGTTGGCAGCCGGTGCCAGGTGGAGTGCCCCAGGGTTCGGTCCTGGAGCCAGTTTTGTTCAATATCTTCATAAATGATCTGGAGGATGGTGTGGATTACATCCTCAGCAAGTTTGCAGATGACACTAAACTGGGAGGAGTGGTAGATACAGTGGAGGGTAGGGATAGGATACAGAGGGACCTAGACAAATTAGAGGATTGGGCCAAAAGAAATCTGATGAGGTTCAATAAGGATAAGTGCAGGGTCCTGCACTTAGGACAGAAGAACCCAATGCACAGCTACAGACTAGGGACCGAATGACTAGGCAGCAGTTCTGTGGAAAAGGACCTAGGGGTGACAGTGGACGAGAAGCTGGATATGAGTCAGCAGTGTGCCCTTGTTGCCAAGAAGGCCAATGGCATTTTGGGATGTATAAGTAGGGGCATAGCGAGCAGATCGAGGGATGTGATCGTCCCCCTCTATTCGACATTGGTGAGGCCTCATCTGGAGTACTGTGTCCAGTTTTGGGCCCCACACTACAAGAAGGATGTGGATAAATTGGAGAGAGTCCAGCGAAGGGCAACAAAAATGATTAGGGGTCTGGAACACATGACTTATGAGGAGAGGCTGAGGGAACTGGGATTGTTTAGTCTGCAGAAGAGAAGAATGAGGGGGGATTTGATAGCTGCTTTCAACTACCTGAGAGGTGGTTCCAGAGAGGATGGTTCTAGACTATTCTCAGTGGTAGAAGAGGACAGGACAAGGAGTAATGGTCTCAAGTTGCAGTGGGGGAGGTTTAGATTGGATATTAGGAAAAACTTTTTCACTAGGAGGGTGGTGAAACACTGGAATGCGTTACCTAGGGAGGTGGTAGAATCTCCTTCCTTAGAAGTTTTTAAGGTCAGGCTTGACAAAGCCCTGGCTGGGATGATTTAATTGGGGATTGGTCCTGCTTTGAGCAGGGGTTGGACTAGATGACCTCCTGAGGTCCCTTCCAACCCTGATATTCTATGATTCTATGATTCATTGTGTACTATGTTGTCTACATTTAAGGGAATGTGCTTCTCTCTAGCCAAACTGTCCTGGGCTGTTATCTCATTGAGCTTAAAAAGTAAGGACCCAGTTGTGCAAGCCTTCCTTGGACACTTAGACAAGTAGCCCCAAATGCTCTGGGATCTGAATGAGATGTGGAGAACTGGGCCCGATGTAGGTTACAGTTTGGTCAGTATTTACATGGAGGACTATAAAGGAAAACCCAGTGGTGTTGGTGGTTGAGTAGCTCTGGCTTGTCACTCAGTCAGCACTGAACCCACTTCCCCAATCTGATGTTTCTCTGCTGCTGAAGAGGGAGTCTGATGATTAGGCATCTATATCCTTGATGTCATTACATTTCTCTGTGTTGGCTGAGACGTGCTGGACAAATTGTAGCCCAGGCATTTACATTTTCCCTCCCCAAAATTCCCTCTGTTTCTATTGCAGCTCTTGCTTCACCTGGGAACTTCTGTGTAGTGTTGCAGATGAAGAATGGATGTCACATGTTACCCCAGAGGTGGTTGCATTTCAGTGGTGGGCAGAATGATCCCTGTACCACAAGACAGAGAGACCATGAAGATGGACAAGATATAAAAACATCTATACAGTCTGTGAAGAGTTTTGGCATCCAATATAGTTAAAGGCACTTTTGAAATACACTCTAGTTGTTCTGCCAAAAAGCAAATAATATGGTGCATTCTGCCTGATGCCCAATAATTAGTAGAAAGGGGGCTATGCCACAAAGTTGGGGTCCCGATGTAGACTCCTCCAAAGTTCAGCAGTGTATGGATATGGAGTTTTGGTTCAGGTCCATCTCTGGCACAACATGATCCAATGCCTGGAAACAGAAGTCAGCCAAGTTCAAGCTTGAAATTTGTAACAGTGCGGGTAGTTAACTGATGGAACATGGTGGATTCTCCATGTGGAATCTTTAAATCAAGATTGGATGTCTTCCTAACAGATATGCTGTAGTTCAACTACACATAAAGGGACTTGATGAGGTTCTTCGGTCTGTGTTATGCAGGAAGTGAGACTAGATTATCATAATGGGCCTGCTTGGCCTTAGAGGTCATGGCTTTTAAGGCCAAAAGGGAGGATTATGGTCTTCTATTGAGACCACCTGCATAACACGAGCTAAATCTAGAAGTCTGGGATGATTAGTTGATAGAACTGCCCACACCAAAATGATTTACAGAGTATGAAAAAAATTCCTTATCAGGGCTAGGTTATCCAGCTTCTCTCATTGCTGGTGGGTTTCCGACTACTTGAAAATGTAAATTATTCACATTCTTGACTGGGCTCAGGTGAGCACAGGTGTGTTAGTCTGGTCCCCCCATGCATTCCACTCCACCTTCAGGCAGACAGACCCACTATTGTACTGCAGGGAGCAGTGTGTCCATTGCATATTCATCAGATGCATGCAGTGCAGGAGATCAAATGCATATTTGGGGTGGGGGAATGGGGATTGTGCCAGAACTCACTAGAGTCCAGGGAAATAAGGACTGCAAGCCTGTGGACATTGAAACGTGTAATCTGGTTTTATATGAGAAAAGCAATTTACAAGCCAAATCATCTTTTCCCCTGTGACTCTGCAGAGTAACTCAGTTAAATGAAGAAGGAAAATATAACCCTTATTCCAAACTCTCCATCCCCTTTGGCTTTCACACTGATTAGTCTCTAGAGCTATTTAACACATTAAACTTCTTATAAGGTTTCTGTCAAGAAGGATTAGCAGGGAGTTGACAGATTTCTATTAGGGCTGCCGTGAACTTTTAATACCCACCAATCAGATCTGTGTGTGTGCTTCTCCCATAGATCCTTACGGGTTCTGTTACTTTACATTTCTTCCATAGCTGCCATTACCATATATTCTCGCAAAATTGCATACTTGTATAAGCCCCACCACATCCCTTTGTCTAAAGTGCTAAAATCAAGAAAAGGATCCCCAGACAGATCCTAATGTTTACCTTCTCCCCAGGGACTTGAAAATGCTTCACATACATTAATTAGGCTTCCCACCATCCTGCTGAGGAGGGTATTGTTAGGACACAAACTGTGTTATGACAGATGGCTTGGACTAGAGGCACCTCAGGTAGAAAAAGCCTAGGGGCTGGCAGAGGAGGGGGGAATAGAGTGTTCTAAAATGCTCCAGGATCAAATGGGGACAGACCAGGTGATTGGAGACCAAGAGGTGAAAGGAGAGAGAGAGAGGGGCTGTTCCTAGGTAGCAGGGCAGTGAGAACTGAACTGAGGTTTCTGCAGCAGGATTACTTGTGTGCATTTTGGTGCACCGCTGCCTGAGAGTATGTCTATACTGCAATCACAGGGTGTGATTACAGCACAAGGAGACACATCTGCACTAGCTTTCTTCCTGGTAGCTCACAGTCCAGAGCAGTGAAGCCGTGGCAGTTCACATGCTTTAGCAGGGGATGTTCAAACCTGCCAGAAACCCTCTTTTTTGTTGTTTTTTTTCCCCTTCAGGGCTCAACTCAAAGACTCTGGGATCAGAGCTAGCTCCATGAAAGCCAGCTCGGGCATGCCAACAGTCACATCCCAGGTGCAGTGTAGACATATCCCAGGTGCAGTGTAGACGTACCCCAAGATCAACAAAGGTGATGTACATCATGTACACAAACACAACATGGTGCCTCATGTAAACAACTAAATTACCCAACATCAGCTGCACAGGCCGGCCGGCCGGCCAGCCCTTGGAGGAGAGCTGGGCTCAGCCTTGCCCCGGCCTTAGCAGCTAGCCCCCAGCCATCTTGAGGAGCTGGCTAATTAGTGACCCCAGCCGGGTGTGATGAGGCCTAGTGGAGCTGCCGGCGCTACCGGGCCCTGAAGCGGCACCTGAAGCTGCTGATCTACTAGCAGGAGTGTTTCCAGGAGGAGCGTTGCAAGGCCCAGAGGAAGCTGCTGAAGCACGAGCGGGATAAAAGCTGCTGCAGCACGAGCACGTGGACGAGGAATCGTCCGACTTGGAGGCCACAGCCTCCTCAAAGAACAGTGATGGGGATGGGCCAAAGGGGCAGAGCCACAGCCACTGAAGGGGAAGCGGAGCCCCCAGCTTGGCGGAGCCTCGTCCCCATCGTCCTCTGGCCTCTCTTTCCAGGCGACCTTGGGCTTCCTCCTACAGGGCTCGGGGGCGCCCTCCCCGTACCTAAGCTCGCTGGCCTCCCCCCCTACAGCCCGTTCCCCTCTGAGTACCTGGCACCAGAGCCCTGTGCCCCCCGAGTGCCCGCCCCGAGTGACGGGCCAAAGGCACCCGCAAGCTAAAGATGTTCCTGACACTGGCAACCCATCCTGACTGCTCAGTGGTGGGGGGTCTCCTCTTCTCCTCGCCCCAGGGGGGCTCCCTGGCCTCCCTCTCCTCCAAGCTCCCGCCCCCCACCATTCTCAGCACCGTGCCTCAGCAAATGTTCCATGACGCGGGGGAGGGGAGTGGTGAAGACCCCCTGAACGGGGATGATGAGCTTGTCATAGATATCCCGGAATAGGGGAGTTTGGGGGGCAGCCTCCCAGATACACACATCTCAGCACTGTGGTGGGGGCCCCAAGAGGCCCCCCAAGTTTATTTCACATCCATTCCGGTGGCATTAACAGGCTCCAGACATGCAAATTAACCAAATAAACAGGATTTTGGTATTAAAAAAAAAATAAGAAAATGAAAGACTGACCCCCAGCTGTGGTGGGGCAGCAGGGTGAGTGCTACTTAAACAGAGCTGGCAAGTCAGTAGAGGGGGAGACCCTGGAGGGAGTAACAAGGGGAGCTCCCTCTGGAGGAGCCTGAGGAAGTCAGGGTGAGTCACCCTTTGGAAGCCCTGAGTTAGGGCCTGTGGCAGGAGAAAGAGACCCATAGGGAGCACAGCAGGTGTCTGTGGGGGGGAGCCCTGAGTTAGGGCCTGTGACAAGAGCTGGGAGATCACCACAATTAAACTCTGGAGTCCCTGGTGAAGGGAAGCAGCCAGGGAATCCTGCTGGGGAAGAAGCAAGACATGAGGTGCTCTGCCAGGGCTGAGAAGCAGAGGGCATCAATGGCACCTGAGAGAGACAGACGCACTATTAGTTTGGGCATGTGATTTAGACTCTAAGTTGAACCTTTGTTACACCGGAAGGGGAGTGAACTGTTGTGTGACTTGGCTAGAGGGCCGAGCCCAGAGAGAGAGATGGGAGAAGACATTGGCTGGGACTGGCCATTGTGGCAAAGGAAGTGGCTCTGAAGCGGGGTACAAGAGGCCAAGTCCCCTGCAACCCCTCATTCAGACAGCACGGGGGGGGGGCCCAGAGGTGAGGATGTGCCCTTACAATTGGATGTTGCATCACTGATTTCTCTAATAGCACAGATGGATCTGCTGTAAGGCCCCCAAGCTGACCCCTGCTCGCATGGGCATTGCTTGAATTCTGAATTTTTTTTACATTTTTTTTTGACAAATTTGAATTTCAACCCCCAAAATGTCTCTTTCCCAATGAATAATGTTGTCCCCATGTCATTGCTGGTTTTTGATGAACTTTAATTGTTCTTTCCATTGTGCAGAGGGGTGCAATGAATCACAGAAGCGATGGGCCAAGCGATGCTCACTGGGAGGTGCAGCGACTCACACTAGTAGTCCCATTGACGAAAGTGTGTCCACTCGTGCATGTAGCTGCTCGCCTGTGTCAGTGAGGGGTCCAGAATATGACCTAAGTGACTTTCACTCATGCACACAGCACATCAGCGGAGGATCTGGGAATAAAACCAGGAGTCCTGACGGCAGGCCCTTCCTCTAACCACTCCCAAGAGCTGTCTGGTTTAGTATGGCTGCATTTACGCACCCGAAGTTGATTTGTCTAGGATAATGTGCCATTGCTATATGCGGATACAACATGTTGGGAACAGGGGTACCCTTTCAGGTCTGATGGGGGCTGTCAGGTTTTGGTTCCCAACACTACAGAGAAACATTCATGTGCTGTTAAAGAACTGTTGTCATTGGCTGTTTTTCATGAGACCATTTAGATAATTAGATTCTGTAAGATGTTGAGCTTGTTGGTTTTAAGACATTCTTAAATGCTGAGCTAGGGCAACAGGGCAGTGTCTCTGACAATCTTGCTTTCATAGCAATTTGCATGCTGTTAGGTCTGGCTTGGACTGAGGGAATACAGTGTTGCTAACTCTCATAATTTTACCATGAGTCTCTCGATATTTAGTGTCTTTCTTAAAGCCCTAGCAACTGGACTCGTGATTACATGAGGAATTCAGTGTGTGTGTTTATATTAAAAAAAAAAAAAAGTTTCTAGCCCAAATGGTTGCAAAGGAAAGCTTGAAAACATGACCCCAATACACCCCCAAGGCTGAGAAACCAGAAGACAACCCCCCATCCCCAAATTACTAGGGGGGAAAAAAAATCTCATGATTTTAAAGGGAATATCCTGAGTATTTTTTTGAGACCTGGCTCATTATTTTGGAATGATTACAGCTGGCGATAGTAAGTGTATCACCCCTGAAGTACATCTGCATGTATTCACTGTTCTTCACAATTCTCAGTGTTTCATTTACTGGGAAATAGGGATTCCCCAGTGGGTAATTCACCCCCTACAAAAAATCTCAGAACTGTTGATTAAACAATGCCTGTTGGATCAGGTGTCTGCCTTGGGCCTAGAGCAGAGATGGGCAAACTATGGCCCGTGGGCCACATCCGGCCAACGGGACTGTCCTGCCCAGCCCGAGAGCTCCTGGCCCGGGAGGCTGTCTCCCCTCCCCTGGTGCCGCGCGGTGCAATAACCTGGGCTCTGTACTCTGTGCTGCAGCACAGCTGCCTGTCCTGGTGCAGCTGCGCTGCCAGCCACTGGTGCTCCAGGCAGTGCGGTAAGGAGGCAGGGAGCGGGGCGGGGGTTGGATAGAGGGCAGGGGAGTTCAGGGAGTGGTCAAGGCGGTCAGAGGGCTGGGAACGGGGGTTGAACGGGGGCAGGTGTCCTGGGGGGCAGTTAAGAAGGAGGGGGGTTTAATGAGGTGGTGGGGAGCAGTTAGGGATGAGGGGTCTGGTGGCGGTCAGGGAGAAGGGGTGGTTGGATGGGGCGGCGGGGCCAGTTAAGGACGGGGGGTCCGGGAGCAGTCAGGGGACCGAGAGCAGGGGGGATGGATGGGGCAGGGGTTCCCAGGGGGCCGTCAGGGAACGGGGGGGTTGGATGGGGCAGAAGTCCTGGGGGGGGCCGTCAGGGGGCAAGAAGCGGGGGGGTCGGATAGGGGGTGAGGGCCAGGCCATGCCTGGCTGTTTAGGGAGGCACGGCCTCCCCTAACCGGCCCTCCACACAATTTCAGAAACCCGATGCGGCCCTCAGGCCAAAAAGTTTGCCCGCCCCTGGTCTAGAGGCTTCGTGAAACTGGTGCTGGGTGCCTCTATAAATGCCCTCTTTCTGTCTTGTGCAATGTAAAAGGCTTAGCAAAGTCCTTGTCTCTTCTCAATTATCTTGATCATTCAGCAAGAGGTTACAGTCGACTGGAGCACCTCAGCAGCTCTTTTCTGCTATTCTGGCCTCTTGCCTGCATGCAGCAAGTGGCACCGACTAGGCAATGTGGCTTGTGCGAATGCGGTAGCTCTCGGCCTCCAAGCCACCCAAGCTTCAAAGATACGTGGCTGCAGCCTTTGCAGCTGGGCTGAGGCTACCTGCATGGGATTTCTTGGGCCAGGGGTCTGATCCAAAGCCCAGGCAAGTCACTGGGGCAGGACCTTAAAAGGGACTTAGGTGCCTAACTCCCCACTGATTTCAATGGGATTTAATTACCTTTGAGGATCTGGGCCTGGGAGTTGTCTGATTGACTTCACTGAGCTTTGGATCATGACCCAGATCCAGGCTCTCGCAGTGGTACGAAGTAACAGGGAAGCTGGAGGAGGAGTCCTACACAAAGGAACTACTGTGGCTCTGTTCTCTTCCAGTCTCCAGAACAGGGATTATTTCTTCATTTCCAAGAGCTGTGGGCATGGCCTGCATACTCTGCACCCCGATGAGACCTGAGTCTGCTGTGCCCGCTAGGAGATGGGCAATAAAGTATCTTGCTGCTCCCCTGCCCCCATCCCGTGCTGTGCTGAATACAGCTCCAACAGGGCCCAAGATTGGGACTGAAGGGGTTTGGGAGATTGACTGTGGGGAATAGCGAATTTAACCACATTTTTGTGGGGGAACTTTTTTTCCCCCCCCCACTCTCTTCGTCAGGCCCTGTGCTCAGCTCGACGGCATGTCCCTGTTGTCGGTGTTCAATGGGATCGTTTTGAAAACTGTGTCCGATCTATTCCAAAATTTCAGGGACCATTCTCGACACCAAAGGGCAGAAGCCTAGTGATCTAGTGAAAATGGGAAAACCTGAAAACCCTTCTGTCAACTAAAATCAGCGCTGGATACAGGGGTCGGGCAGGGACGTCTCAGAGGTCTATGGCAGAGGAGCAGAGTCCCTCTGGATACAAGGGTGAGGCAGTGACTTTAGGGTCCCTCACCACACTTCAGCCAGTCCCCCCTCAGCGAAGCCACTTGCCTCCCAACTCCAGCCAGCCCCGCCACCTGCCTATCTGGGCCTCTAGCTCCCACTCTGATAGGCCCCTTCTACGCCTTGATCAGAACCCTATTGATTTTAGTGAAAAGCAGCCTGATTTTAGGGGAAATCAGACTCTGTTGATTTTGGTGACATTCAGGAAAACCAGAAGAGTTTAGACTGGAATGGGAGGGGAGGGCGAGGAGGTTAGCTGTAGTGGGGGTGGCATTGGGTTTGTGTGATTAGACAGTTGGCAACCCTAATACCCTTGCCCCGCCCCTTCTCCGAGGCCCTGCCCTGCTCACTCCATCCCCCCTCCCTCCATCGTTTGCTCTCCCCCACCCTCACTCACTTTCACCAGGCTGGGGCAGTGGGTTGGAGTGGAGGAGGGGGTGCGGGGTGCAAGCTCTGGGAGGGAGTCTTGGTGCAGGAGGGGGCTCAGGGCTGGGGCAGGGGGTTGGGGTGCGGGCTCCAGCCAGGCAGCGCTTACCTCGATCGGCGGGACGTGGCCAGTACATCTCAGCGGCTCCTTGAGGTGGGGGGCATGGGGCTCCATGTGCTGCCTCTGCCTGCAGGCACCACCCCCGCAGCTCCCATTGGCCACAATTCCTGGTAGCCACTTCGGGGAGCCGTGCAGAGCCAGGGCAGGTAGGGAGCCCGCCTTAGCGCTGGGTCTCTGCTGTGCCTCTATACTTTTAGTGGCCTAAAATCTCCTGGATTGGCTTCAGTAACCTCTGGGAGATAGAATCCAGTTCCCAGAGACTCCTGGCAAAACCGGGAGGGTTGGCAACCCTAGGTGTACACCTTGGCCTACATAAGCAACAATGAGTGAGAGTCGCTAGCAATAAGTGATGGAAAACCAGAAACAAGTACATTCCGGTTTTGCATTTTGTACCGGGGATGGGACATGCAGCTCTGTGCTTCCCAACCTTGCAACAAGACTGGGAGGGTGGTCCTCCAACTTTGAACCCTGGCACGATTAAATTAAAGAGACAGGCAAGAATATTCAACTGCTTCCTCTGTGGTTAGGCGCACCATGGGAGGCTGTCTGGTGAATGGTGATGGCTGATAGACCATAGCGACTGGTATGTTTGATGAATGCAGCAGGTAGGGGTGAAATGCAACCTTGTCCTAAAATCCTCCGACAAGAAGCCTGCTATTGAGGATCAAAGAGAATCATATATGATTGTGCTTGTCTCAAATAAGACGGTGAGACAAGCATGGGTGTGGTGATATCTTTTATTGGACTGGCTTCTGTTGGTGAAAGGGGGACACTTTTGAGCTTCCCAGAGCTCTTCTTTAGACAGATAGAGATGGTGTAGTTTGATATCATTTTGCACTGTGTATTGTGGCAGTACTTAGAGGTCAACATCTCTCCCCACACCCCCTCCTGCCAGTGGTCAAGTATATACATCACAGAGTTGCCAGTTTAGTCATTTTGCAATCACCCTCCCGCCCAGTAAATTCAAATGCCCCCTCTAACGTCAATTCCTGGGGAAAACACTGCTGGGATTGTACCTACTGCTAGTGAGAGATGGTCGCTGGTCTGACAAACTTGCAATCTAAATAGATAAAGACACGCTCCTGCAAGTGTGCCTAGCCATGTATACTTCCACATGCAAGCACATGCTCACAGGCAGGTATGCGCCACATGTGAGCAGAAGCACCCATGCTGAGCACACCCTATTGACTGCACTGGACCTAGTGCAGGGCTGTAGAGAGGAAAGGCTGTGCGAAAGGGAGAAGAAAGCCCAGCTGCCCTGTGTCAGCCCTGGCCTGGTCGTCTTGGCTCCTGTTGTGAAGCTATACGGCTTGAACTGGGTGAACTTAGCCTGCTGCGCTTAAGAATAGTTGATTTTATTGCACAGCAAAATGCTTTTGAAAAGCTTGGCTATTATTCCCCAACTAGAAAAATCCAACCCCACAAGGCGCCTTTGAAGTGAGCTACCCGAATGAAACCTGTGACATCAGAGAGATGGCCGATAGGCAGCCGAACAAGGCTGTCTTTGAGCACGCCTTGGGGCCATCCAGCACATGCTTTACACCCTACCACTATAAACTGGAGATGAAAGATGTCCCAGGCAGCCGGCCTGACCCCATTGCCTCCTCTATCTCAACTCGATTGCACAGTGTTTTGCTTAGAACAATCCTTCACTGTCTGCCCATGCAGGTGAATCTCCCAGCTTGGCCCAACGTCCGGAATGCTGTGCATAGCAGGAGCAGTCGGGGGCGGTCTCTTGCCCGCTTGCAGGGAGCTCTTTATTGTCTGATGTTTTCTGCACCACATGAGTGAGGAGCAAAGAGAAGAGTAAACTGATAACTATATAGGTGGAGGTGCGGTGAGAAGGAAACAGAGACACAGATGAGGAGGCAGAAAGAGACATGGGGAGGACATGTCGGGGTAATGGGGTCAGGGTAGGGGCAGAGCTCCTGTGTTTGGCATATTTGCTTCTGAACCTGGCAGATGTCATGACTCCTTCTCCTCCATCAGAGGAGTCATAGAGCCAGGAGTGGCATGAGGAGCATGGGCATTCCAGCCAGGCTGGAAGTGGGTCCTGTGGGTAGCAGAGAGAGGCCTCTGACGCCAAGCTACAACTGAAGTTCCAAAAGTTACCCTGCACTCCCATCTCTCTGTGCACTTCGGTCTCCCAGCACTGGAGCATCTGAACACAATGCCATGTGCTTATCCTCATAGCAGCCGGATACGGGGGTAGGGAAGGATCATAGCCTTCATTTACAGATGGGAAGACTAGGTCCAGACTCAAGGGAGTCCATGGCAAAGCCAGAAATTGAACCTAGATTCCCTAAGAGACTGTGCAGTGCTTTAACCACATATTCCTAGCTTCCTAGGTTATATGGGCAGAAGGCCCACATCTGTGAGGCCGACTCTATAAGGGATGGAATAACGAAACAATCTCACCCATTATAGCCCTGGCTCTGAGCTGCTCTGCTCTGGGAGAAGGACTGAAAAGATCATGTTGATGCCTCTCCAATGCTATTTGAAGCGTTAAGAGCTCTTTGAACCTCTTCTGCCTGTGGAAGACACCCGGAGACAGGTCTCTACTAATGGATGGTCTCCTGGAGATGGAAAAAGGCCAGGTGCTCATGCCCATTGTTATATATAACCATCAATACTCACTTTTGTTGTTTTTATAATATACCTTATATTTAGACAGTAGCTCGTGCATGTCAATGGAGACATTGAGATTGTAACCTCTCCAATAAGACTAGCTTTTAAAAAAAGCAAGGTGAGACCACAGTTCAGAGAAGGAAGTTGGGGGATTATTGAGGAGAAGGAAGAAGGGTAGATGAACATTGGGGTTCATTAGAGATCCTATGGCACCTTCCACAAAAGTGGAAGGATTTGTTTAGGGTCCTGCCTGTTACGGTGGAAGAGGATGAGAACTGATCCCTGACCCTGACTCCACAGAACAAATAGGTTGGTTGGTCCTCAGGACCTTAAGCATCTGCTGCTGCCCATGATTGGAAACAGGTCACTGGACTAGATGGGTCTGATGCTGTATCGCAATCCCTATGTTACCATGGTGTACCAGATTTCAAGAGAGTAGTTCTAAAAGGATACTTGAATTGTTGAAATCCCATAAGACCGTCCCATGACCCCCTGGTGACTTTTAAGGGAAAGGTCAAAGATCCAATTTTTCTACGTTCTCAGCCACCCATATTGGGCAGGTGCCCAAAATTCACAATTCTCACTCAGTGGGAACATGGAAATTAATGATCACTTGGTCACTCATCCCGTTACATTATATTAGATCATTAAAACTCAACTTCATTCCTCAACACCACAAACAAAATATATTCTGTGATACATAGTTCCTGGGTTGGGGCTAACTGTGTGTGTGTTAGGACACTGGCCAAACCAATACCCCAGATCAGAGAGCTAAGGGAGTGTTCTGATCCAGAGCTGAACTTTACTGCACAAGCCCAACTCGGCCCTAGTTTGCTCACGTGGGTTCATTGAAGTAATAATAGAACTATTCGCGGATGTAAAGTTAGGCATGGCTGTTAATGTTTGCAGAACTGAGGTCTTGCAAAACTCAGAATTCGGAACGGATTCCCCACTCGTTGTTCAGTGCAGATAGGTGAGGTGCTACTTCACAGCTGTTGGCTTTAGATGAACTCCTTAAATGTTAATATTAGAAAAGAGACACACACAAAAACCCTGAAGAAGCAAACAAAAAATCAGCAAAACAAAGGAAAATTTAGGAAGAGTAATTTGAAAATATAAAATAAAAAGAGAAACAGGAGAACAAAGAAATAGCACTAAAGATGTGCCAGTGACATTGAGATTTTAAGTGTGCTGATCCAGAATGGAATGGGCTACTGTAGGTGAGAGAGGGAAGCGTGATTTGGATTTTGTATATTAGTGTTGTGTAGAAGAAGATTGATTTAATAGGTAAAGTAGCTTCACTTAGGGCCAGATTTTCAAAGGGGAGAATTGGGTGCTTAGGCACTTCTGAAACTCCCACTAGGCACCTACCTGTATCTTAGGTACCTAAATATCTTTAACAATCTAGCCCTCAGTGTCTTAAGTCCTTTATGGTAAACAGAGATGATGATTCTTTTGTCTGTCGTGTCTATTTATATAGCAACCTTTTCATGTCGGGGCTGCCTCTCGCTATGTGAACGTACACAGCCTAGCAGAATAGAGTCTTGGTTGGGGAAATACAAACGATAAACAACCACCCATATTCTACCTAAGACATAACTAAGACCAGCTTTGGCATGTTATCATAGATGCTTTTTACATGGAGAAATGGATTGCATATATTTCCCCCTGATACTGCAATTGCTAAATTTCTGTGTTATGTTATCGTTTGTTAAGATATGTAGAATGTTTCTGTATGAAATAAGATCTGGTCATCCCCTCTGTTCCAAAAGGGACATCAGCTGGGCTGATTTTCCTTCCCCTCCCCTGATTCTTGTAGCACAGCCGTGACTTTGATGGGACTATCTTACATTCTGCATTCAAAGTCCATGAGAGTCTGGGGTGCTTTTAATCTGTCTTCAGATCTGACCCAGTATGGTGTTGTCATGACTCTGCATGGCCTCATTGATGGCGCACAATCATGGTGTCACCACGTTATAATGCAAATGGGTGAGGACGCCCTGTGAAAGGTGATTACTTTGCCAATGTGCCTGCCTAACTAGAGGTCACAGGAAGGCTGATGTGTCTCTGTGTCATGTACTCTGCCTCCTGGCAGTTCTCAAAAGCCAGCTATTGTAACTGGGATACCAGCTGGAGAGTCGTTATTACTCTGTCAATCACCTGTCTCCGATCTTGCCAGCACACAAATACAACTTCATCATTATCATTCTTTACTGCAACAATACAAGGCTCCTGAAAGTAAAGCAGACAGATCTTTAGATTTCTGCAGCAAGGTCCAGGTCTGAGACCTTAGCACAGAGATGGCAGAGCAGAGAATGCCACCTGCTGGAAAGAGAAGGCAAGCTCACCCCAACATCACTTTCACCTGGGCACTTATCATATCTGAATCTTACCCAGGTGTGCCTGTCACTGGCAATGCACGGCAGCCTCTGCATCTTTGGGTTCCTCCTACCACAACTATCAGCCCTCCCCGAACCAAATGTTACACTGTGCACTTGAGATGGGTTCAAGCCACAAACCATTGGACCTGAATTTCAGACTCCTCCAAGTCTGAGGATGTTTGGAGGAAATGTTTTGGTTCAGAACCATCTCGAGTGGGCATGAGCCAAACCAAGGGAAACATCTATGATTAAGGGAGGGAGCAGAAAACAACAAGGAATTTTCTTTATTAGTAGGAAATCAGTCTATATTCGCTGAATTGAGAAGCCGCAGGCAGCCACCTGGAATTCACTTGGCACATCTGTCAAGCCACTTGGCTATGTAACTAAATCTCTCAGTGCCTCAGTTTCCCATCTCTATAATGGAGATAATGCTTCTTTTCTCCCGTTCTTTGCCTGTTTCAACTGTAAGCTCTTTGGGGCAGAGGCTGTCTTCTACCACTGTGTACCATGATGAGCTCAATAGGGCCATGATCTTAGTTGGGGCCCCTGGTTACTTCTGGTATTCAAATAATTAATAACACATTCAGTGCAGGACTCTATCTTAGCTTCAGGAACTCAAGAAAGAGTTCTCATATAATCAATTATAAGGAGATCAGGGGATATTAATATCCTAGCGATGTCATTTGACTTGTTTCCTCCAGGTGAAGACTGAGAGCTAGACTCTTAGCGTGAAACTGTGTTTTGTGTGATGCTTGTCATATATAGTATTTAGGAGCAATAAGATTTGAGCTACAATAGAACCTCAAACTGATGAACACCTCAGGAATGGACGTTGTTCGTAACTCTGAAATGTTTGTGACTGAACAAAACATTATGGTCGTTCTTTCAAAACTTTACAGCTGAATGTTGACTTAATACAGCTTTGAAACTTTGCTTTGCAGAAGAAAAATGCTGCTTTTCCTTTAATTTTTTTAGTAGTTTACATTTAACACAGTACTGTACCTGTACTGTATTTGCCTCCCCCCACCCCACTGCTGCTGCCTGATCGTGTACTTCCAGTTCCAAATGAGGCATGTGAACATAACAAAAAAACAGCCATACTTAAGGTCCATCTAGCTCAGTATCCTCAGTATTCTGTCTTCCGACAGTGGCCAGTGCCAGATGCTTCAGAGGGAATAAACAGAACAGGTAATCATCAAGTGATCCATCCCCTGCCGCCCATTCCCAGCTTCTGGCAAACAGAGGCTAGGGACATGTGGTTGACTGGTCAGTTCATAACTCTGAGCTTCTACAGCACTTCTCTGATTGCTCTGTCTAGCAGCTGGGTGGATTTCCGTCCTTTCTCCCCAGCCTACTTACCAAAAGAAGGCCTGTGTCCTATGATGTCTTATCTCTTCTGAGCCACACCCTCTATGCTTAGTGCCGACTCCAGAGGATCTAACCCTCTCTCGCCAATTTTTGATCCTTTTATTGCTAAAGAAAATAAGATTGTGGTTATTAAGCCAATAGGAGAATTCTCCTTCCTTGTCCATGCTAGCCAAGAAGCTTGACCTGGCTTCAGTAAGCAGCCCTTAGAACTGTGCTTGGAGTGCGTAACAACTACCTCCCACCAGAAGAAAGAACCCCCCTGCCTCTTCACCGTGAGCCGGCTACATGAGCCGCAACCGGTCCGTTTCCAGACCGCGCCAAGGAAACACCTATACTCGTGCTCCACACCCTTCACATCCTCACCCTTGTGCCCCGCCCCGACACGAAGTGGCAGAACCTCTGCCACCTTTAGAGGGTGAGGGGCCCCGGTGGGCCAGCCTATATTCCACCCTGGTCTGAGGCCCGCCGGGGATATCAGTTGGCGGCTCCTTCACGGGGCCGTGAGCACGGGTGTGTACTTGGCGTGGTTCACCCCAATCCCGGACACCTGCCCCTTTAGCGGCATGAGGGAAACCCTGGGTCATGTATACCTGGAGTGCACCAGGCTGCAGCCCCTATTCCGGCTCCTCACAAATATTTTGTTAAGATTTTGGTTGCACTTTTCCCCTCACCTCCTTATCTACGCACTCCCTGTCCGTGGCCCCACTAAGTCACGGGACCACCTGGTCAACCTCCTCCTGGCCCTGGCTAAAGTAGCCATCTATAAAACCAGGGTGAGGAGGTTGGCCGATGGAGTCTCCTGTGACTGTGGGGCCTATTTCTGATCCTCCATCCATTCATGCCTCCAGGCAGAGTTCCTCTGGGCAGCGTCCACTGACTCCCTTGATGCCTTCGAGGAGCAGTGGGCGCTGTCCGGGGTTCTCTGCTCGGTGTCCCCGTCCGATTCCCTTCGTTTGACCCTTTGACCGCACTCCTGTCCCTGTTGTTCATTAGTTGTCCCCCGTAATTATTTGGTTTTCCAGGTCCTGTGGACCCCCCTCTGGGGCTGGGGTGGGGATCCTTTAGCAGTGGGTGGGCTTTGCCCATCCACGTCCTTGACCCCAATAAGACCAGAAGAAAAAGAAACCCCACCAGGAGGAACTAGGTCTTATCAAACAATTAGGTAAACTCAATCAAATCCACAACCTCAGCCTTGCATACAGGTGTTAGAAGGATGGTTTTGGCAATTAAGACAATGGAGTGAGGCGGAGCCATAATTCCCCACCTGTAAAATGGAGGTAACACCAGGGTTTTTTTTCTCCCACCTGTTACTTATTTGATTGTAAACTCTTTGGCAAATGGACTGTCTCTTACTATGGGTATAAACTGCACCAAGCATGACATAACCCCCTAAGGGTGCTCCCATCATCATAATACCCAGTGTCCTAGTTAGTTTAGAGCAGTGGCTCTCAACCTTTCCAGACGACTGTACCCCTTTCAGGAGTCTGATTTGTCTTGTGTGCCCCAAAGTTTCACCCCACTTAAAAACTACTTGTTTACAAAATCAGGCATAAAATATAAGTGTCACAGCACACTAATACTGATAGTTTGCTTCCTTTCTCATTTTTACCATATAATTATCAAATAAATGGAATATAAATATTGTACTTTCATGTCAGTGTATAGTACATAGAGCAGTATAAACAAGTCATATGAAATTTTAGTTGGTACTGACTTCACTAGTGCTTTTTATGTAGCCTGTTGTAAAAGTAGGCAAATATCCAGGTGAGCTGACATACCCCTGGAAGACCTCTGCGTACCCCAGGGGTACATGTACCCTGATTGAGAATGACTGGTTTAGGGCACCCATGATTACAAGGCAGCTCTTTACTACGACTCACCGTGCATGTCAGCTTAAACCTTAATGGAGTTTCCCTCTGAGCACATTTTGCAAATGTTCCTCACCATTGTTTTGCTGCCAGATTTTTAATATAGCAGCCCATCCTCATGAGGCCTATTCACATTTCCCCTTTCAGAGATCAGCTGGTTTGGGGGAGTGAAAAAATTAACCCTTTTTTTTTTATTGAAGGAAAAGTGTGTTGAATTTTTTTTTTTGTATTTTTTTTTAAATCTTCTCCTAATTTAAAAAGGCTCAAACCTTCTAAAAATGGGAAGAGGTTGTGGTTGTTGTTGTCAAAGACCAAGCCTAGAAAACTTCAGCTCTGACATTGACTCTCCCAGAAAGTTATGGGCATGTGAAAATGGAAGATTGTCACAGAAAATGTTTTAAATCTTAGCTACAGCACTCTCTGCCAGACACCTACTCTCTATCTAGAATGGGTGTTATGAACTCCAGTCCCACTGAAACTCAGAGTGGTTTCTGCTTGTAACTCCCTTAGGCACTCTTGAAAATCCCTGTCCTAATTTTATCATATAAATGCTGCAATCTTATCAGTGGATAAATGAACATGTTGCTGCCCCATCAATGGGATCTTTATGCATCTCTAAATGGCATTGATCAAATACATTGACTAGATCTCTCTGGAGCTAAATTTTGAAGCCTAGATCTAATATTGATATATGATCAGATTTAGATACCAGGCAGGCTGGTGATGACAGCAGCCAAATGGGACAGTGGAGCTTCAGGTCTCATCAGTCTGTAGGTCCAGATACACTAGGAGCATAAATACCTTTGTGGATCTGTGCCGTAGAACTTTTGTGTATCTGAGAAGTGAGATCTTTAGGTTTCCAAGTAAGAAGAAGGGAGGGGTCAGTAAGACTGCTAGCTTGTAGAGCAGCATTGTGATTAGCTTGGAAGAAGGCCAGTCGCTGGTGTTCACGTAAACAGGAGAGTGTTGTTCTGAAAAGAAGCCCTGAACATGGAGAAGAGAGAAAATTAGTGGCTCACAGAATGAACATGTGTTAGGCTCCTGGGCTAGAAAAGCATTCTTCTCCAACAGTAGACCATGCCAGCTGCTTCAGAGAAAGATGTCTAGCCCCCCTAGCACAGAGTTCTTCCTGACCCTAGCTGGTGACGACCTGATGGCTTGAAGAATGGGGATTGGTAACGTATATCATTTTTATCCTCAGAAACGTAGTTATGGATGGAACTTTTATGATGGAGTCACAGGAGTCAATCCATAGTTCAAATTGCAAGACAGGAGTTTGGTCTCCTTGAAAAGGCAGCAAATGGAGAAGCCAAAAGGAACTTCAGAGAGCCATTTGCCCAGTCTCAAGAAAGCCAGTGGAGACCTCTGGAACCACCTGAGTGTAGAAGACCTTGGAAAAGATAGTGGATCTCCTGCCATAGCTGCATCTTTTGCACCTTGATAGTTCTGTGAGGGGGATGATTGTATGTCAGTCACGCCTGTTTAAAAATCAGAGGTGATATTGGCTGTAGCATTGTTAGATCTGATCCAAAGATTAGCCTCTGTCTCTTGCAAAGCTCTTGAAAATTATTTAACCAGTCATACAATCTCTAGAAGGCAGTTAGCCATCCAGACAGCCAGGCTCTATGGGCTGTGAACTGGAGTGTGCAAAATATGCACTTGCAGAGGACATGTACGGAAGCTCCTTGACCTAGTCTGAAAAAGGGGCGCATAGAGTAAAATGAAGGCAACAACAACAAACTGAGAATTCCATGTCCTGCTGAGGGAGGTGAATGTGAAAAAAAGCCGGAGAAACAACTAGCAGTGCCATAAAACCAACCAACCAAAACCCCTGGATGAGTACTGGATGGATGATGGGGCCAGCCTCATGATTTGAGAAGCCCCAGCCTACTAGAATGGGGAGAAATCAGGTCACGAGTTGATTTTTCCTGCAGTGCTATGGCCAGGGTAGGTTGAGTGCTATGAGTACTTGGTTACTTCCCATTCTTGCCCTGCTGTTGGGAGGAAAACAGATGCCCATGGGCTGCAGCAGTAGCATTGGATACAGGATCCCCAAGGAAGCAGAACTCCAAGAAGCCACTTACTTTGTGCTTAAGGCTGAGATGTAGCTAGGTGCAGTTACTAGAGACCAACCAGCCTCCTTTCTACCCTACGTTTTTTCTAGATTCTTTTCCATTCACCTGGTCACTCAGCCCAAGCCTGGGCAGCATCTGCCACCCAAGAGAAACCTTGGAACTGGTGGGAGCGGTTTAGTACATGCACATCCCCTTTCTTTTTCTTCTTCATTAGGAGTCAATATTTTCCCAATAACAAGGAGGCTTCTGTTCCAAAAAATCTGCCAATTAGCCATACTGGCTGGGTATATCCATGGCACATGAACAGATGACAGGCTGGCAGGCAGTCCAGCCCCTCCTCGGGAATAAGCCAAGGATTCCTTTAACACAATGTGACAACTAATCTCTCTCTAGCATCTGATGGAGCAGTTTTAATTAACAGCACTCTCCACTCACCCTCACACAGCGTATAATGCAGGCGTGGTGTGGGCATGTATTGAAATCACACTGCAGTCCTGTTTCCTGAAGTGCATTGTCACCTACAAAAAAAGACCCAGCTCTCTCTCATTTCTAAACTGAGCTTCTACAATTTGCCTCCTTCATGAGAATGAGTCATGACTTCAATCTCTTTTGCCCTCTTGCAAGGCTGCGGACACAACAAACATAATTGCGCACCAGAGCGAAGGTGTTTTCACAGCCAGGATGGCACTCTGATAAAGGCCGATCTCGGTTAAGACAGTCCCGGGGCGAGGTGAGTGAGGATTATGTGACGGAATTGGAGGAAAGCTGGCGGCAGAAGAAAGCAGCTGTGCCACTTCCAAAATGTGCCCTGTCTTTATCTGCAAATGAGAACATACAGAAAAGTCCATGGGCCAATTTCTCAGCTGATGTAAATGGGATTTCTATCCCTGATTGATTTCAGTGGAGCTACACACTCATTGGCATCAGCTGATTATCTGGTCCCATGAGAGGGGAGAGCTCAACAAATATGGGAGACCAATATGTGATTTCTTGCTTGGTACTCTCCAGTAGAATGCACTGCTTTGGGGGCTATTTGTGCCTTTAAATCTGTATCATTAACTGTGCTGATAACTCATGATTCTACTGGTGAGTCTGGGGAGATTTGGTGGCCGCCTTGTAGCCCCAGCTCCTGCAGTCGGGTGATTACGGGAGAATCTCAACTTTCATTTAAAAGAAAAAAGTAAGTTACTAGCCCTCCGCGTTGGGTCATGTTGTCAAGCTTTTCTCCACAAGTGCACCCTAAAGGCTCAAAAAACAGACAGCAAATGAAAAAGATCCAAATATTTACTGTCAGCGAAAAGCTTGTGGATTTTTAAGCCTATCTCATGATTGTTGGGGGAGCTAGAGGTATGGTTTCTGAATGTGTGGGGATTGGTGAGAAGCAGAATTCAAAGGAGACAGAAGGTCCATGTGGATAAGCATTCAGAAGTCTGGATGCTTATCCCAACCTCTTGAGTCTACAGACCTGAGCTAGGAATCTGAGCTGGCTGGAACAGTTTTGACAAAATGGAATCTAATCAAAGCCAAAATGTTTCACAAAGACGTGTCGGTTTTGACAAACCATTTGAGAGGTGCTTGTAACTCTGTAGCCTGGCAATGAGGGCACTGGGCGGGAAGACGGAAGACTCAGGTTCAAGTTGCCTCTCTGGGATTTGATTGATCTCATCTCTCGTGCAGGCAGAATAGGGCCTTAAAGCTGGGTCTCCTACACTGCAGGCAAGGGCACTAACCACCAGGCTGGACCCTTCCCCCCGCCCGCCCCACTCCCACCTAGCTCAGCATTTGGTCTGAAAACTGACATTTCAACACCACTCTTTTTGCAAAAAAACATTTGAGGGATTCCATGTTTGTTCTAGTGGGAACTGAAAACAAATTTTCAAAACTTAAGAAGCTGCCGTGAAACGGAACTGTTGTCCTCCAGCCAGCTCTGCTAGGAGTCTCGTGAGGAAAGGCCAGATGTGAGAGTGCTGGCAGGGACAGAGGCGACTCTTGGGTCACTGTGGTGTCCAGAAGGAGCAGTGGATCTTAGGCAGTGTAACAGGCTTCAGTGCAAAACACAAGTAATTCCTGCTGGGAGGTGAGTCAGGCTGCCTCTCCTGGAAGGAATATCTAGGGCTCACAAGTGGGAGGAAGACAAGAAACCATGTTTGGATGGAGGAGGGTGGAAAGAGAGACCACCCTGGAAAGAGTACAGGAGCTCAAGTCTCTCTGAACGTGGGAAGATCCAAACTTTTGGTGGGGATAGTAACCCCTTCATCTGCCTCTCCCAGGACTTTGGTGCTTCTGATCCCAGACAGTAAAGGTAAGCCCAGAAGGGCACAAAAGATGAAAAATAACGAAGTATGTCCTTGTTAGCTATACATTTTGAACCTTCTGAAACTGCTTGGGGTTTCAAGTGTTCGTGGTGGGGAAATGCAAGGATTCCAGCTGCTCGCATTCCCATTGGGTCATCCTGTCTGTCTCTCCAGAGCTAAACACAATACCGAGTGACCATTAGCAAGTCTTTGTTTTATCTCATTAGCGCTAATGCAACCACTGTATCATAGAAACGTAGCCTGGAAGGGACCTGGCTGTTAGCTAAGGCTGTAGAGCAGACTCATTTAACTCTCTCTCTCTCTCTAAGTGGTCTTGGTGCCACTAGATGGGACACAACACCACACCCAGAAGGTGTGTGGGTTACACTAACATCTAACCTAAATCTCCTGTGCTGCAGATTGAGCCCATTACTTCTTGTCCCACCTCCAGTGGGCATGGAGAACCGTTAATCACTGCCCTGTTTATAACAGCCCCTAACATATTTGAAGACTGTTATCAGGATCCCCTCAGTTGCCTTTTCTCAGACTAGTTAGTCAAAGACTAACTTTGCCCTGTTTTGTTAACCTTTCCTCATAAATCAGGTTTTTGTTGCTCTCTCCAATATGTCCACATCTTTCCATAGTGTGGCATCCAGAATGGGCACAATACTTAGGCTGAGGAATTGGACACAATACTCAGGCTGAGGTTTCACCAGTGCTGAGTAGAAAGGGCCAGCTACCTCCCATGTCTTGCGTGTATCCCGCCCCAGAATGGTTTGACCCTGTACAGTGTTTTGAATGTAACATTGCATTGCACTGTTCTAATCCTTCCATGCACCAATTCCTGTGTTCTCTGTACTGCTGCATATGCCCCCCACATGACACATGCGCTAAAAGCGGGTGCCAAACATCGCATATAAGTAGAATCTGCTGGCGCCAAGAAAAGTTTCTAGAGCTAGCAGGGAGCAGGGAAAGCATCGCTCAGTTCTTGGTGTCTGCTCACTCACAGTCAGCAATGAGGGCTTGCTAATACCAGAGAGAGAGAATCGTGGAGCCAGGAGGAATGGAGGAGACCTGCAGGGCTTGAGCTCATGTTAACTTTTCTAAGTGAATTTATTGTGGGTGAGAGATGCCCTCTGCTTATCCACAGGCTGTGCAGTCCCCACACCCATTCAGCGCAGCTCAGTACTGAGGCAGAAAGACCATGGCTAGAGAGGAGCATGTGAATTCAGTCTCTCTGGCCCACTCTCTTCTTGGCCTTTGCATCAAGACTTGTAAAAAGGGGTCCAACCAGCACCAACAGTAGTGCTGATTTTGTAGTGTGCATGCCCATCCACTAGGAACCAGACTGCAACCCTTTTCATGCAAGCCAACAAGAGCCACTAGCTGGTGACAATTTTTGGTGGCTTCAAAAATTGAAAGCCATGTCTTAGCGGGTAAAAGTCTTCATTTCTAATTACCAGCCCCTAGCCCTCCAGACCCCAGTGGGTCACACAATGCAAAGGTTTCTATTAAGTCAAACAGCTTTTTAAGAACTACCTGGGATCCCAAGTCATGAACAGAATGCCACCATATGGATGGACAGACACAAGCCTGACAGCCAAACACCTATGAACTTTGAGAAAGTTCAGATATAGCTCAGAACCGTTTCCAATCTTGCATGCAGTAGGTGAGGCAAGATCAAACACATTGCTTGTTATCTCCAAGGGCCTGACTTCACTCATCTGTGTTCACTGTAAGATTTCTTGAAAATGGAGCGGCCTTCCATACGCTCTTCTCAGTGGTAGAGCCCATCCACCCTGACCATAAGGCACGTCCGTCATCTTTGGCTTCAAGTTGCACAGTTTGGTTTGGGTCCACATGGCAATTTTCCTGCCATCACTGTCTTGTTTCTGGGTCCACAACTAGCCCTCAATCTAACTGTGGTTTCAGGAGTACATCTGGGGACATTCTGTCCTATAGTGCCTGGCGATAGACGCATAAACCAAGTACTATTGGTATTTCTGCAGCTTCCCCCCTTCCACCGAGGACTGAGATTTCTTATGCAAACCCCATAATCCTTTGCTTCAGGGGTCAGTGGCCATTTCAAATCATGGAGACCTGCCGCTCTGTTGAAGGCTGCTGCATCTGACAAGCTTCTGCTTTATTATTATTATTTTATACAATGAATGCACCCAAATGCCACAACCAGGTTGGACCTCATGTTAAAAGCACTTTAATAATTTGACTTTTTAAACTGATTGATTCAAGAGCAGGCAACAATCGTGCTGTGTATTAAAATGAAGTGTTTATGCAACAGTGGTGGCCCAACGTGGTATTGAGAGAAATATTACCCCAGAAGAGGGTTTTTAATGGAGAAGTGTAAACCAGGCTACCATGTTTATAGCTGTGCAGGCCAGTCCAGAAAAATGCACTGAAGTGCAATTAATGCTGCTGCTTGCTGATGGATCATCCTGAGACAGGCAGTTCTTGCACGGTTCCCACAGTATCCAGGCCTGCTGCTCAGGGATGAGTAAGGCATGTCAGCTGGAGAAGAGGGGAGGTGAGAATCATTACTATTTCACCTGCTGGCCCTGCTGTGGGAGATGGGGCTAGAGTGCATCGGGGCCATATGTGGGGCCTGGGAGCAAATGACACAGACATTTTCTTCATCCTTTGTGTCATATATGTCTACATCTCGAACTGCTGTCTTCATCTCCTCTCCTGACCTTTCCTTTCCTTTCCTCCGCTTCTGCTGCTCCTTCTGCCTCTTCCCTACTTCCATCTTTCCCTTCACCTTCCTCTGGTGGCCTCAAGCCACTCTACACCTTCTAGCACATGAATATCTTCTCAGCCCATCAGTTCCCCCAGGGAGTCCAGAAGGACTTCCCCGCCCTCTGCCTGACAAACTATTCCCCTGAGCAAGCTGATTCTAGAGCAGGTGGAATTGGCATGTGCTGGGCATAGCACCGCCATCAAGCTGTGGGGCAGGTTGGCTCCTGGTGGGAAGAATCCAATACCTAGTGGGAGTAATTCACTGTGAGCAGGTCACTTGAGGATGGCTCTGCCAGTGCAGTAATGAAAACATCTTGTGTTCTGGGTAAGGCAGTCAAGGGTCCGCTGGTACAGATTTATACTCAGAATGGTCTGGATTCCTAGGGTGAAATTCTGCCTCTACTCAAGTCAAAGCCAGACTCCCCTGGACTTCAGCCAGCTCAGGATTTCCACAGAGCTGCAGGCCAGGAGGAACCCTTATGACTATCTAGTCTGACCTGCATGGCACAAGCTATAGAGACTTCAACCCATGCTGACCACACCCAAGCCCAAAGCTGACCCAGCAAGGGGCTGACAGAGCCATGATTGGAACTCAGGAGTTCCTAGCTGCCAGAGCCCTGTGACCTCTCAATGGCAGGTGCTCTCCCACCCTCGGACCAGCCTCACCCTCTCAGCTTGGCCATAGCAGAGAGGCAGCATGTGCAGTTGCTCACCCAGTTCATAATGTCCAGCTCTTCAGCTGGTGGTGTGAGTGCTATGTCCAGCAAAACAAACCACAGGCTTTTTAAACTCACCCATGGCTTTCAGCCGGGGGCACCCTCTGCAATGCCTCATGCATGGGAGATCGAGTCCCCCAGAGCTCAGGCATATAAACTGGTGTTCTCGACACATGGGCACATGCCCTGCAGGGTAGCGTGCTGAATTACAGGAGGAGGGAAGACTAGCTTTACTGGTTACTGTGGCACAGCTAAGGGCGCCTGTCCACAGAGCAAAATAATTGTGTGGCTACCCAGTGATGGTTACTAGTGCCAGACTAGACAGCTAGTGGGAGGGCAAGTGATATGAGTCACCTGCTTTTAACCGTGGGCATGAAGCATGCTTCTAGCAAAGCATGCCCTTAGCCAGTTAAAGGCCTTGGAGACAGGGCCTGAGGCTCTGAGCCAGGGTGATGCCAGGGCTGGTCCTGATTTAAAATGCAGCAGCGAAGGGGCTTCCTCTCTCTGAAATAGCGGCGTGCCAGGGTGGATGGAGTGGCTAGTACTATAGATGATGCTAGGCACCAGCGAGGCTGTTGCTGCTACGCAGAGTGTATAAACCCATCGCTGGGCTGAGGGCTGGTTTTGTTTGACTGTAGCTCCGCTCCTCTGGAGTCAAGGGGGCAGCCGGCAGGCGTTCGACAGACCTGCCTCATCTGCCCGTGTGGCAGCACGGTGGGGAGCTAATGAGAAGCAAGGTATGAACCAGGAGCTGCACTAGCAATTACTGGCTTGGCAAACTGCTGACCGAGTGTGGTCGGCAGAAGGGCTGCCGCGCCGGCAGTCTTGGCATCTCCAGGCTAATAATGAGGTTATTACTGTCCCGCTGTTTGACGGCCTGCTCCAGCCTCTGTCTGCTCATTTTCTCAGATCCCACTTGTGGAAAGGCTGGAAGTAGCTATCCCAGAAAGAAAGTTTCACCCTTCCTGAGCTTCCGCATAAGACTTCTTAGAGGGGAGATGCATTAAGCCAAGCCGAGATTTGCTTTGGGAAATCAGGAGATGGTGTTGAACTGGTTATTTGTCTGATCTGGGCATATTGTTTCGTAAGTCCCTGCAGGAAGAATGAACTACTGGGCCAAATTCTGCCTTAAGGCAAAAGCACTGGGATCCCACTTGGAAATTTGCAATGGGCCTATGGAGGCAAGACTAGCCATATTTACTTTTTTCCCCTTAATCATCAACTCTGTATACTGCATGGGAAAGGAAGTGTGTGTGTGTGTGTGTGTGTGTGTGTGTGTGTGTGTGAACTATCCATAGTACAACTAGCTCACCATACAGCTCTTCAGTTCACACCCACAGCTCAGATCTGTAGATCTCCAAACCACAGTTCATTGTCACACCCGCCATCTAGACAGAAACATCAATCTCCGTTTGCTAATCCAATAAAGCTAGTCAATTCATATGGACACCAAGCTGCTATTAACATACACCTTTGCAAGCACGTTGAAAGATGAGCTTGTTTGCAAACTTTGATCTAAACCCATTGAAAATCTTATTTTTACACACTGAACTGCTGTTTTACTGATTGATCAATCAGACATGGCTCCTGCGGAAAGGCATGTAAAATGGAAGATTGCACTACAATCCTTTGTAGAATGCCTAGCACAATGGGGTCCTGCTCCATAACTGAGGCTTCTAGGCGCTACTTGTCACACTGGGGGGTGCAATCCAGACCAGTGGGGGTTGTGTCACCGCCTGCCCCATAACCTTTGGGTGCCTCACAATGCTTTGCTGTTGTAGCTCCCAACCTGGGCCACTTGTAATCCTCCAAACTGCATGCAGGTCACCCTCTGAGTGTGTTCTAGACAGCCCTGATTCAGCAGTCTGAACAACCCCACTTGTCTACAGCCCCATTCCGGCTTCCATCCACCTTGGTTGCTGCTTGCACAATGACCCCATGCCCATGATTGTGCAATGTCCATCCCTCTCCCAGACAGTCAAGATTTTAAGGCTCATTGCTTTTGTAAGGAATCAATATTCAACAGTTTGTTACTTTTACCTGGAGTTACAAACAGTTCAGTTTAAACACCGCTCTGGACTGGTTTAGATTAAAAATAAAACAAGTGTACTAACAAAAGAAGATAGCTATGAGAGAGAAAGTTAGACGTGGTTACAAGCAAATCAAAGTGAAAATGCCTCTGAAAATCAAATACTTAATCTAGCAAGTTTTGGTTCAAGGCTTTGTTTTTCTCACTCCCAGTCTTCCAGCAAGATAGTGACTGACCCTTTCCTTGGTCATGATCTCTCCCTGAGGACCAAAGGTGCTGGGGCCTTTGTCCTCTTAGGTGAAAGAGAGAATTTGGGGGGTTCTGTTCCTTTCTTTTATAGTACGATTGAATGTCTGAAGTGGATTCCTCTGAAGGTTACCCCTCAAAGCAAAGTTTACCCCAACAGTGAAGAAGGTGACATGGAGTCTGATGGTAAAGGAGGCTCCATGCCCTTTCTTCCCCTATCTGTGTTTGCTACAATGCAAATTGTTCTGTTTCCTGCCATCTCCTCCCCTTGCTGTTTTGAGGACCCAGTTTACTACTTATATGTAAATCAGGGTAAACACACATTCCTTTACTTGGACATGCCTGTTTAACAGCTTCTGCCCAGGTAGGGCGGTCTGGTTTTGACTGTGTACTAAAAATATCATACAGGCGGAATTCAGAACTTTATATGGAAAGTTGCTACGTACATTTCATCAGGATATTGTTAACCAGCGAGTTATTAATTTTCAAATGATCCATCACAAGATCTATTTTGTACAACAGTTATTACACTGTATAGGGCATAATTCCAGGGTGCTTTCGGTCCCTCCACTGCAATAGAAATAATTAATAATGTCCATATAATGAATCCTGGGGAGCCCAATTCCACATCTGCATGCCCAGACTGGCACATAAGCACATGGACATTTGTGTGGCTATATGCTGAGTCCTTGAATGGAGGACTGAGTGCCCTAATTTGGACATCGGAATGTTAATTGGCACTACAGTGTTGGTATGGCAATCCTGAAACCCAGAGCTTTCTTATCAGCCTTTCACTTGCTTGCTTTAACTTTCATCTTAGAGTTGGTAGGAGTCTAACAAGCTAGGCAGAGATGAAAGGTGGCTTAGAATAGGCCAGAATATATGCTGGCTAAGACTGCAGTTTAGCAAAGCATTCAAACTTTTGTTCACTTGTATGGTTAAAGTTAGGCATGTGCCTAAACACTTTGCTGAATGAGGGCCATCATGCATATTCAGCTTTCAGTTTCCTAATGTAAAGACTGCTAAGAGGACCACAAGTCTGGATAGACACAAACATCACCTGCAATATGGCATAATCATTTCGATTTCCTTGGGGGCAGTTTTTCCTTTGGCCAAGAGATTTTGTTCCTCTTTAGACTTTGAGCCAGATTTTCCAAATTGTTCCGGGCCAAATTTTCAATTGTTGAGCACCCACAAATTGGGTCAAATTTTCAAAATCGCTCAGCTCCCATTTAGACAGCTAAGTAAGTGCTCAGAGTTTCAAAAGAGCTCCATCCACAGCCCTGCCAACTTTCATGATACTCAGTGTTTTTACTTAATGCATCAGCTCCTGGAGTCATGTGATTATAGGCTAAGCTCAACTGTCAGTTTTTAAAGTCTATTTCTAACCTTCATGGTTGTAGAGTAAAGCTTGAAAATGTGACCCAAGTGCATCCTAAAGGATCAGAAACCAAAAGGCAAAGAGCAGAATGTTTATTATTTTCAGATCTCATGATTTTTGGGGGCCTGACTCATTATTTGTGATCATATGGGGTTGGCACCACTGGGTCTACGGAGTATGTGCACTGTTGAAAATCTCAACACTTTATGAGGTGGAATTTTCGAAAGAGCCATTGACTTGTGCTCCTAACTCACTTGGGCATGCTTTGAAAATTCCATTCATGAGCCTAAATGGAACCTGAACTTTTCGGATAATCTCCTCTTGGTATTTACAGTAGCCAAGTATAATTATAACTATATTACTCTGTATACAGGGACAAAGTGGCCTGAGAATAAAATTTTCAGAAGTGTCTAGGTCCCATTTTTTTAAAAGGGACTTAAGCATAAATCTCTTTTTCAATGAGACTCTTGCACCAAATCCCATTTTTGAAAATGGGACTTAGGAACTTAAGTCATTTAAGTGCCTAAATACCTTTGAGAATCAAGGCCTAACTCTAATTCATGTTAATGGGCGATAGGGGCCTAAATACTTCTGTGTATCCTGGGCCTTAGGCACCATTGAAAATTCCGCCCCAGGTTTCTTGCAGCAGGGACATAGGACTTGGGTTCTACACTGGCTCTATATCTCAGTTTCTTTACATCTCCAATCCGCTCTCAGATTAGTGCTTACTGCAGGGGAGTGGAAATCAAGAGCTCTGGGTTATAATCTCAGCCTTGCTGCTGGCTTGCCCTGACTTTGAGCAAGTCACTTATTCTCCTAGAGCTCAGGCCCGTAGGAACTGTGCTTTTGGAGCAGGAAGGCTTGCGTTGCTGTGATGTGCGGCATAGCAATGCCTGTGAAGTTCCCAGATGGCTATGGAGTTGTGACAACATCGCAGATTTTGCACCAGCTGCTGGGTATAGCAGCATCTCAATCTGACCAGATTAATCAAGCTGCAATTGAATCAGGAATGTCGTGCCCAGGAACTTTAAAATGTCTCCATTGCTCTGACCTGGACTTGGAGGACTGCATCTATTGCCTGGGCATACTCCCACATTTGGAAGACGCCTGCGTTTTGCCTCTCCGAACAGCTGGCACGTATGTCACAGCCGATTAGATCTGGAAGGAGGTGAGAGGGAAGGGATGACACTTCGCTTCTTAAGCCCTGCTGTTATGGGGCAGATGTGGAGTCCGACACATGTTCCCCAACACCGTAATGTTGCTAATTAATCACCTCAGCCACAAAGTCATGACAGCCTTTTACCCAATGTGAGACACACGTGAAGGCAGGGTAGCAGACGGCAAAGGAGAGATTTGGACAGGAAAGCAGGATCGGGCTGGGTCTGTCTGTCGCAGTGTTGTCCCCGAGTCTGTCTGTGTCAACTTTGATCTGTGTCTGTTTGCCTTCCTTGACTTTGAGCTAGGTTTGTTTAGCTTGCCTTCTCTCTCAGCTTTGAGCTGGGTTTTCTGTCTCTCTGCACAAGCAGCGTCTCTTGGTGTGATTGGCTGAACCTTGAGCTATATAGGTTTGTCTAGCTCAGCAATGAGCTACATTGCTGTCTGTTTTGGAAAGTTTCTACTAACACTGCTTTTGGGTCTGTGGAAAAAGAATATGTTCCCTTTATTTTTTAAAAAAAGTGATTAAACAATTGCAAACGATGAATGGGCCCGTCGCTGTCTTTAAATCGTGATTTGAGGACTTCCATAATTCAGCCAGAAGTTAGAGGTCTATTACAGGAGTGGGTGGGTGAGATTCTGTAGCCTGTGAAGTGCAGGAGGTCAGACTAGATGATCATGATGGGCTCTTCTGGCCTTAAAGTCTATGAAGTTATTGTACATAATTTTCAGCAATGTAATTTCTTTATATCTGAACTGGATTTCTTCACCACACCATAGTGCAGATAGAGCCAACAAAACTTGGACTTTCTGTTTTTGTTTAACATTTTGTTTTGCTCTGAAACAAATAATTTCAAGATTTCCTACAGAGAGGAAATTTTAAAATAATTGTTCTGAAAAATTCATTTGGGGAAAATTTTACCTGTATTCCAAAATGTTCTCAAACAAACTTTGTTTGTTTGTTTGTTTGTTTTAGAAGACATTTGTTTTCATGGGAAATATCACAAAATCAATCTGAGTTTGTGGGGAAAAAATCAGTTTTTTGTTGAAACATCAATTTTTGGACAATTTTTTTTCAATGAAAAATTTCCAATCAGTTTTAACTGCGGGTGAATTGCCAGGACACAGGTTAGGACTCAGGAGCCATAGATTCTTATTCCTCTCTCTGCCACTTGCGTATGTAAGGTTGTATCACTTCTGTTTCCTCTCTTGCCCTTTCTCTGTGTTGTTTAGATTATAAGCTCTTTGGGACAGAGACTATCTCTCATTGGAGCTATCAACAATAGAAAAAACAAATACTGTACTCTAAGGCTGTGGCAAATCTGATGTTACAAAACACATCCAACTTTTCGTTCCTATTAGAAATATCAAAAACGTTTCATGGAATGAAACATTCTGAAAAATTTCAGTTCAGAACTTTTAAAATGAAACCTTTTGGAACGTTTTAAGAAAGCTGATTGGAAACTAAACACTGCATTGTGCATCAACGTTCTCACTTAAAATGATGTTTTGAAGGGGAAACATCAATTTGGAACCAAAACTTTCTTTTCAGCCTTTCTGATGCAAAAATCAACCCTTTTACCATAGAATCATAGAATATCAGGGTTGGAAGGGACCTCAGGAGGTCATCTAGTCCAACCCCCTGCTCAAAAGCAGGACCCATACCCAATTAAATCATCCCAGCCAGGGCTTTGTCAAGCCTGACCTTAAAGACTTCTAAGGAAGGAGATTCCACCACCTCCCTAGGCAATGCATTCCAGTGTTTCACCACCCTCCTAGTGAAAAAGTTTTTCCTAATATCCAACCTAAACCTCCCCCACTGCAACTTGAGACCATTACTCCTTGTCCTGTCCTCTTCTACCACTGAGAATAGTCTAGAACCATCCTCTCTGGAACCACCTCTCAGGTAGTTGAAAGCAGCTATCAAATCCCCCCTCATTCTTCTCTTCTGCAGACTAAACAATCCCAGTTCCCTCAGCCTCTCCTCATAAGTCATGTGTTCCAGACCCCTAATCATTTTTGTTGCCCTTCGCTGGACTCTCTCCAATTTATCCACATCCTTCTTGTAGTGTGGGGCCCAAAACTGGACACAGTACTCCAGATGAGGCCTCACCAATGTCGAATAGAGGGGGACGATCACATCCCTCGATCTGCTCGCTATGCCCCTACTTATACATCCCAAAATGCCATTGGCCTTCTTGGCAACAAGGGCACACTGCTGGCTCATATCCAGCTTCTCGTCCACTGTCACCCCTAAGTCCCCTAGGTCCAAAATTGACACTTTCCCCATGGGAAGTTTTGCTTTCAATGAAACCATATTTTCCAGCCAGAAGCTTTTGCTGGAAACTCTTCCACCAGTTCTTCTCAAAGGACAGATTTCCAAAGGCACAACTAGCAGTCAGGTGCCTAACTTCCATAGACATCCAGTGTGAGTTTGGACAGGAGTGGGGGTGGGCAACGAAGGGTGTAGAATATTTTCTAACTGTCCATTGCTGATTACATTTCTGAATAACAGCAATAGACTTTATCATATGGAGGAAAGGGATTGCTTGATGTTTTGGCCCAGATTCTGTGCTTTACGCCAGCTCTGCACCTCCTGGCTGCTCCAGAGGCCAGCATAGCATTTGGCATGAGTTAGAGTAGCAACCTTACTCGCAAAGGAGGTGGTGAGGCTACTCCAACAGTGTTTGTAAAGTGCTTTGAGCTTCACTGTCAAATCCAGCATAATCTAATGGGCTAATGGCCAGCTGTTTACCCTCTGTGTTCCCTTCTCTATGGGATCTTTTCCCACTCCCCATCTAGTCACCCCGAATAGAAAGCATTGTGCTTTCCTCAACCTGCACAGATTCCCAGGTCTACATGCAGAAGCCTCCATCTTGTGGTCAAGTTGCTGAACAGCAGCTCCATGAGGATGGAGAGGAGGTCCAGGGGTACTCACTTGTTCAGAGTGCCAAAGGGAATCCGTTACCTTTGTGCCTGTACAACCCACACAGAATTTCTGACACTGCCTGTCCCATAGTGACTCGCTCACCCCCTCGAGAACCTTTCTCTGCTGTTCTCTTGAGTTCGCGCTGTCACCCCACCCCGATGGTGAGTTTTCCATCCCATTTGTTGGGCATCTATCGGGCTGGGAAAAACAATGGGCTAGACGATCCTGCAACCTGGTTCAGATTGAGGCCTTTTAGTACCCTATGGATGTATCAGCCAGAATCTTTGCCTGTCTGGTGGTCGTGGTAATGATGGCATGTGTGTGGGGGGGGAGGGGGTTGGGGAAGATCATCAAGGATACAGCAGCACTCAGTGGGCGAGTGGTTATTTATAGAGCTGGGTGGGGAATGGTTTTCCCATCCTGTGACAAGCAATTTTCAAGAATTCAAAATTAAATCCTATCCCAAAATGAGACGAAATGTCAAAATCTCACAAAATGTTATGAACCAATCATCTGAAAAGTATTTCAGAGCAGGTCAACGGACACATTTCGTTTTGAAACATTTCTCTTCAATTTTGATCTTTTAAAAACGTTAACTACCAGTTTGAAAGAAAAAGTTGCTTCGAATCAGAAGATGAACCTTTTGGTTTGGAAACTGTCAAAATGGATGTTTTAGACCATTTCAAACCTCCCCCGTCCCCACCCCAACATTTTTCAATTCAGGAGACTTGTCGAAACTGACCCTTTCTTATGAACTAGTTCCGTTTTGGCATGTTGACGTTTTCCGATGGGGGAAAAATGTTTTCTTGGAAAATTCCCAACTAGCTGTAGTCTATTTATTAACAGAGTTGGGTGAATAGTGAAGACAACTGAGTGCAAAGAGCATTTTGGAGTGAATTGACTTTGAATGTATTCGCAGCCCTTTTAGGTGTCAGAGGCATTTGTGCGCTTGGGTTTTACTGGCACAGATGCTTGCAGAAAGCACATTTAAGCACCAGCCCTTGGACATGGCAGGGGCCATCCAGATGAGGGTCACAGCTGTTGACAAACAGGGAGAGCATCTGTCCAAGGGAGCCAGCTTTCCAACATGACATGGAAGTATCTGCCCAAGAGCCAAATCTTGGGTGCAGGGCAGGATGCTCAGATGCCCATCAGCTCAGGAGCATCAAAGCAAGTAGACGGGCGATTATGCTGGCTCCTAAATATGGGAAGGGCCACTTGGTGCCAGCTCTAGGGTACAAGAAGTGCTGGTTGAGAGTGTATAGCAAGAGCAGGCCCAAGGTGCGTGCTGGGGCTGGTAGGAAGGACTATTTTTAATGAACTTTCCTTCATGCTGGCAATGTAACCCTGTTAATCCCAGGTGTTCCCCTACCCTGAGGCTGTGCACTTTGAGGCTGCTGCAGTGTTGAGCTCCCCTGACAGACCTGGCTGTTGCACTTGATTTATTTACCATTTGCTTTGCTCCTGCAGTACGTAGCCTATCTCAGAAGGTTACAAAATCTTTTCAAAGCTATATCCAAGGCTGACTTCAGGCAACCACAAGACAGTCATGTGAAATTAGGCAGCATCCACATCTCTCTGCCTGTTGACATCTTTCCCTGGGCTTTGCTGCTCTGAAGGCATCAAATCCCTGTCTGGCCGACAACAGGAGACAGGTCAATTTCAGCAGCGACCAAAGCAACCTTTTGCCATGCATGAGGCTTCAGTTCATCTTTCATTCCATCAGCCTCTTTGTGAGCAGCAGGGCTCGGGACTGACTTCCACACAAATCAGCAACTTTATTTAAAGTTAGGGTCTCACTTGCTTTCATTTGTATTCCTCTTGATTTCTTACGTGAATTTTAAGGTGCAGGGCGGGAAGTTGCCACATCAGCAGCCCTACCGAACGAAGCCTTTTAAATCCCCAGTCAGACACAGCACTGGCAATGGGAGTCCGAGCTTCTCCAGATTTGCCCTTCCAATGGGACTTGACCCCAGGCCACTGCTGTCATAAAATGGTGTATGCTGTGTGGGTAGCAGCCATGTTGGTCCCAGGATATTAGAGAGACAAGGTGGGTGATGGAATATCTTTAATTGGACCAAGTTTTGTTGTGCGGAGAGAGAAGCTTTCAGGCTTACACAGAGCTCTTCATCAGGTCTGGGAAACATACTCAGTGTCACAGCTAAATACCAGATGGAACAGATTGTTTAGCATAACTAGTTAACACTTATTTCAGGGAACCATTCAAGATGAAGTGGCTAGTTAACACCTCTCGAGTCCTCAGGGGAGGAGTATAAAAGTGCCACACAGAGGCAGTGTGGTGCAGTATGGTGCTCTGAACTAGCAACTGGGAAACCTGGGTTCTATCCTCAGTGCCGATGCTGGGTGAGCCGCCTCTTGCCTCAGTTTCCCCATCTGTAAATACAGCTAAAGATACTGCTCTCTGTGACGTGCGTGGAGGCCTCTGGATGAAAAGCACTCTGAAAAGCTAAGCAGCAGTATTAAGTGCTGGTAATTATTTCCTGGCCTCAGACACCTAACCTGATGCGCTTGCTCCTTCTCCTTGCGCTTTCGGGCCAAATGGAACCTAACCCACACCCCAGCAAACTTCCCTCAGAAGCCTCGTGTTTCACCAGGTCTTGTGCTGGAATCCTCCCTGTGCTCAGGCTGGCTCGCAGTTTGTAGCCTTAGCAAACATGTGAAGAACCTGGTCTGATTCTGACGACACATCACACGAGGTGCATTATGCCCACTGTAGGCTTTCACAGCGCATAGTCTGCACCGCTCCTTTTTTGTAACTACAGTAGAACCTCAGAGTTACAAACACCCTGGGAATGGAGGTTGTTTGTAACTCTGAACAAGGTGTTATGGTGGGTCTTTCAAAAGACTACAACCGAACATCGCCTTACTACAGCTTTGAAACTTTACTATGCAGAAGAAAAATGCTGCTTTTAACTATCTTAATTTAAATGAAACAAGCAAAGAAACAGTCTCCTTACCTTGTCAAATCATTCTTTTTAAACGTTCTCTTTATTTTTCTGATAGTTTTACATTTAACGCAGTACTGTATTGTATTTGCTTTTTTCCCCCTCGTTGTTCTGCTGTTGCCTGATCGCGTACTTCCGGTTCCAAATGAATCATGTGGTTGACTGGTCAGTTTGTAACTCTGGTGTTCGTAACTCTGAGGTTCTACTGTAGCTAGTCTATGGTTAACAAAGGCCCCAGCAGCTCCCATAGCACACCAGGTATCTTTGAACTCAACCCCTCTCAATAATCCAGTCGCCTCAGGAGCGCTCCCTCTTTTCCTGACTGCTCTTCTGTGGCCCCCATGGCAGCAAGGTTCTTGGGGCTGCAGAGTCACCTTGCCCCAGCAGAGGGAGTTTCTGAGTGGCACGTAGGATTGCCAGGTGTCCTCTTTTCAACTGGAATGCCCAGTTGAAAACGGATCCTGCCAGCTCCCACCGGCACTACCGAGCGGGCCATTAAAAGTCCGGTTGGCAGCACAGCGGGGGCTGGAGCTAAGGCAGGTTCCCTGGCTCCCGGAAGCAGCTGCCAGGTCCCTGCAGCTCCTAGGTGCATGGGTGGTCAGGGAGGCTCCATGCGCTGTCCCCGCCCCGAGGGCCGGCTCTGCAGGTCCCATTGGCTGGAACCGTGACCAGTGGGAACTGTGGGGGCGGCACCTGCAAGCACGAAGGCAGCCCATGCACCTAGGGGCCTCAGGGACCTGGTGGCTGCTTCCTGGGAGCTGTGGTAAGTACCACTGGGATGCCACACCTCGAACCCCTTCCCACACCCCCAGCCCTCTGCCCCAGCCCTGAGTCCCCTCCTGCACCCCAACTCCCTCATCCCTGGCCCCATCCCAGAGCCCACACCCCCAGCTGCAGCCTGCCCCCCTCCCACACTCTGAACCCTTCGGCCCCATCCTGGAGCCCCCTCCTGTACTCTGAACCCCTCAGCCCTGACCCCATCGCAGAGCCTGCATCTCCAGCTGGAGCCCTTACTCCTGCACTCCAAGCCCCTGCCCCCGCCTGGAGCCCACCCTCCCCCCCACACACACCCCAGCCCAGAGCCCCCTCCTGCACTCTGAAACCGTCAGCCCTGACCCCATCACAGAGCCTGCATCTCCAGCTGGAGCCCTTACCCCCAACTCCCTTACTGCAAGCCCCTGCCCCAGCCTGGTGAAAGGGAGGGAGGGAGGGGGGATGAAGCAAGCAGGGGGCAGGGCAAGGGTGTTCGGTTTTGTGTAATTAGAAAGTTGGCAACCCTAGTGGCACGCCCAATGCACTTGGCCCAGGGCGGCTTTTGGATGGAGTATCCATTCCCCTGCACAGCGGCACTCTTTTGGGTGAAATACCCTTTTCTCCGCCAGGAGGCATTGCCACTGAGCTCCTTTGCAATGGAACACCTCATCCCCCCTGTGGGCTGGAGGATCTGTCTGTCAGCACGCTGTGTCCTAGGCATCCTCAGGCGGTCCCCGACAGAGCGGGCGTCCTCATGTGGAGTGCCACACCCCTGACAATGTTCCCAGGCTTCCAGGCGAGTGTCTCTTCTGGCTGCGTAGCCAGGTCGTCACGCTGGTAGCACAGCGACTCAGGCACTAGCTGAGGACTCAAGGGGTCAAATCCCTGCTCTGCAGCAATCTCCCTGCCTGACCTTGGGCAAGTTTCTCTGTTTCCCATCTGTAAAAATGGGGCTAATAGCACTTCCCTACCTCCCAGGCGTGGCTTGAGATTAATGATTGCGAGGTGCTCCCCTACTACTTTAATAGGGTCATAAGGCCCTTAGACAGACCTGGCTAGTGTAAGGCGGGGAGCAGCCAGGCGTCTGCAGACCATGGAACTGAGCAGCGAACAGCCCATAAAAAGCTGTGTCACCCTGGACTCCCTCACCACAGCTATTACTCGTCTCTGCTTCCCATTAGCCCTGTTATCCAATTTTCCAGTTGCCTGCCTATGAGACACCAGTGATCACTTTGCATCTTGCTCCTCTTACTGTCAGGAGTCTCTTTAGGAAGTGTATCCAGGAAGCTTATGCTTAATCACTGTGCTGATGCTGGATCCTGTGTCATAAAGAGGCAACTCATGAAGGCTTGGCCTTGAGAAAAATAGCCAGGAGACTGCCAGCTACTATCAAAGTGCTCACAAAGAGGTGAAGGGGACAGGGAACGAAGATGTTGGCTGGATAACCTCAAGGAAGAGACAATCAAGGCAGCTGACAAAGTTATTACCAATGCAGTGATCTGACAGCAAGGTACTTCACACGCTGTACAAAGCCTTCCTGAGAAGGTAAGTTTCTCTGCACCACAACCAGGATCTCATTCACCAAGCAAGTGTGAAGAAGATGGGTTTTCTTTTGTCTGCCTCTGGAAGGGACAAGATGGGCCAGGCTCGGGAGGCTGTGTGAGTAGGGGATCCACTGTGGGATGACATACCAGGAACGCCTGTGTTCTAATCAGGTTTCAGAGTAACAGCCAGGTTAGTCTGTATTCGCAAAAAGAAAAGGAGTACTTGTGGCACCTTAGAGACTAACCAATTTATTTGAGCATAAGCTTTCGTGAGCTACAGCTCACTTCATCGGATGCATACTGTGGAAACTGCAGAAGACATTATATACACAGAGACCATGAAACAATACCTCCTCCCACCCCACTCTCCTGCTGGTAATAGCTTATCTAAAGTGATCACTCTCCTTACAATGTGTATGATAATACACATATCTATTCAGGGGACACCATCACAGGGCCTAATAACATCAGCCACACTATCAGAGGCTCGTCCACCTGCACATCCACCAATGTGATATATGCCATCATGTGCCAGCAATGCCCCTCTGCCATGTACATTGGTCAAACTGGACAGTCTCTACGTAAAAGAATAAATGGACACAAATCAGATGTCAAGAATTATAACATTCATAAACCAGTCAGAGAACACTTCAATCTCTCTGGTCATGCAATTACAGACATGAAGGTCGCTATCTTACAACAAAAAACCTTCAAATCCAGACTCCAGTGAGAAACTGCTGAATTGGAATTCATTTGCAAATTGGATACTATTAATTTAGGCTTAAATAGAGACTGGGAGTGGCTAAGTCATTATGCAATGTAGCCTATTTCCCCTTGTTTTTTCCTATCCCCCCTCCCCCCGACGTTCTGGTTAAACTTGGATTTATGCTGGAAATGGCCCACCTTGATTATCATACACATTGTAAGGAGAGTGGTCAGTTTGGATGAGCTATTGCCAGCAGGAGAGTTTGTTTTAGAAAACATTTGTTTGTGTGTGGGCGGGGTGGGGGGGGAGTGAGAAAACCTAGATTTGTGCTGGAAATGGCCCACCTTGATTATCATGCACATTGTAGGGAGAGTGATCACTTTGGATAAGCTATTACCAGCAGGACAGTGAGTTTGTGTGTGTGTGTTTGGGGGGGGGGGGTGAGAAAACCTGGATTTGTACTGGAAATGGCCCAACTTGATTATCATACACATTGTAAGGAGAGTGATCACTTTAGATAAGCTATTACCAGCAGGAGAGTGGGGTAGGAGGAGGTATTGTTTCATGGTTTCTGTATATATAATGTCTTCTGCAGTTTCCACAGTATGCATCCGATGAAGTGAGCTGTAGCTCACGAAAGCTTATGCTCAAATAAATTGATTAGTCTCTAAGGTGCCACAAGTACTCCTTTTCTTTTTGTGTTCTAACCTTGACTCTGCCAGTTTGAGCTAGTTACCTTAACCTTGCTGTGCCTCAGTTTCCCCAATCCTCTTCACTGAGGATTAGTTCTTTAAGGTTTATAAAGCACTTGGAAGGTTTTAAGCTGAGCAAAGTTCAGACTTTCCATCCCCAGGGAAATTCTGACACGTTGACATTTATTTTCTTCCAATTCGGGACAAAAAGGTGAAATTTCAAAATTTTTGGCAGAATGGAAATTCCAAAAAAATTTCAATTAGGAAACATTGAAATGTTTGGGTTTGACATTTTTCTTTGAAAGCAAGTATTCTGACATTCCCCAAATGTTTCAGTCTGGTTTATTGAACTGATCCAACATACTTCCTTTTGTAGTGAACTGGGTTGTGTGTATGCATAACACTGCTTTCTACTGCATGATATCTGAGTACTCAGCTGTGTGTCCTCGGCCCTATGCTGCTAACAGCTACAGGAGTTTCCCCTTTAGCTCAGGTGGTAGGACAGCAAATCCTTTTCAGTCCCCTCACTAGGGGCATCTGGGACTCTGCTTTGCTTCAAGACTTAGCCTAACTGTTTTTTAAATTCTAGAAACAGCCCCCTGTGACTCTCTGGTAACCGCACATGTCCCCTCTGTGCCCAGTGTGCAGAAGATATACTTCTGCAGTGGGGAGCCCCACTTAAGTGACAACTCCAATCTTAGCAGATTCCAGGAACCTCCAAAGCTAAAAGCCTGAGGCTCTACAGATTGAGATAAAGGGTGTCACAGACCCAGATCCTCTGTGGATTGGGCACTGGCTAGCAAGTTGCAATTGCCATGGTCCCTGTCCATTCCACCTCCCACCATGCTCCTTCTTTCCATGACTCGTCTTGTTACTGACCCCTCTCATGTGGGGTTGTTTTTAGGCATGCTTTCAGGAGAGCCCCTCTACAATGCCATCTTTTATACCAGTGACTTGTTATATCTAGGATTGCTATAACACAGTGATCTCCCAAAGCACAGGCCCCCGTAGCAGGAGGAGGATCTAAGCTGTATCCCTGCTGCCTTGGTGAATTTCAGAGCAGCCGTGATACAGCCATAACAGAGTAATGTAGGAAATGCTATATCACATTGGACCAATCATCACCACATGAGAGGGGTCAGTAACTAGGCGAGTCAAGGAAAGAAGGAGCATGGTGGGGGGTGGAATGAACAGAGACCATGCCAATTGCAACTTGCTAGTCAGTGCCCAATCCACAGAGGACCTGGGTCTGTGATAGGCTTGGTAGCTAAGGGTATCTCTTTATCTCAAGCTGTAGAGCCTCAGGAGAGACTCTGAGAGTGGCCCTTGCTAGATATTTTGGAGGAAGGTGCAAAATCCTCTGATAAAGAATTAAGTGCATGATTTATGGCAGGAGTTGATACCTTCTGTGTATTTTTAACCTAGCTAAGGTCAATGTGGGTGATATTTCACAGCTGATCTTTTTGCCTCAATAATATCATGTGGCTGTGAGTTCCAGGGGATAATTTTGTATCACACAAAATGTTTCCTTTATTCAATTTTTGATGTACTTCATTTTCATTTCATTGGGCTCCCCTTTTTCATTTACTGTGAGACAGGGTAGACAGGAACTCCCAGCAGACTTTCTCTGTACTATTCATCAGTAGAGCAGGAGCAGAGGCAACTACTATAGTAAAAAATGCACAAACTTTTTTCCCTTGCAGCCCTGTTTTGAATTGCTCAGAACTTTCTGAAAATTTTCACCTTGTGGGCTGACGCTTTTTAAGCTTTGGGGCTGCTTGAAGGTAAATATCTTTTGTATTTTATATTCGAAACCAAAACCAGGTATTTTTGAGCAGGACAATTGGAAAAATACACCTTCCCCTAAATTAAAAAAAAGAATTGTGGAACCAGGTTTTTTTAACAGAACGACAGTGGAAATGGCTGGGGAAAGGAAGAAGATTTGACCAAGCTATAAGACTGAGAAAATTGCACTTATTGTGTATACATAGTACTGTTTGCACTGAGTTTCCTGCTAAGCGTGTAAAGGGCATAGTTAAGAAACAGTGAGCTATTCATGAGTGAGTGGCTAGCTTTACTGTGTTTAGGAGAGAGGAATGAGTGAGGGGAGACAACGGTGACTATGTAAGGCCCACAGCTGGGAGAAGAATTCTGATGCATCTTAGCAGTTTGACAGCCCATGGAGTTCAGAGGAGACATGGAAGATGGAGGTAGATGTCCTGTGGACATGAACAGGGCTCTGAGGTGCTATGGTAGAACAAATTAATAATACTAATAACAATGTGCAGGGTGCTCTGGCAGTGTCTACTGTCTAGCGTAATAGTTCCAGATTATAGAGTTTGAATGCATTATTGCCAAATTTTTCGAACTGGCTGGGCTTCAGATTCCTATACTGGGCAGATCTTTTGATGGTTTTCCCTTACCTGTGTTCTTAAAAACAAGACAGAACACACAAAACCCCATAGAATTTCCTCTGCGGAAAAAGAAATCTATAGTAAGAGAAGATTATGGTTGAAGGAAAGCATTGGCTGAAGCAGGACTCCGGTGGAGGGAAGAATTGTGTTAATTAAAAACCATCTCATAATGCATAGGCACAAAGGAGCAGGTTTAAGGCTGCAAAGGCAACCTTAATTCTGGCGTTTCCTAACTTCCGAGTGCCTGATTTTGCAGGCTTAATCTTGTTCTTGTAACGTACTGGTTTGTGTGGAATGCCCTATGTTTTCTTTAAAAACAAAACTGGAAAACCCCCAGAAATTCCATCACGTGGAACCTTGTATACATTCTCAAGGGTTTGAACATAAGTCCTTCAAAGCCACAGTACCTCTGTACTATGTTTACCAAGTGAACTAAAGGAGCAGCATCAAATTTAGTAGTCTTTTAACAATGTCCAACTCTTCTGGTGCCAATGAGATTGCATGGGGTGAGACTGTAGGACTGGGCTTCTAGACTAGGGTATATACAGGAAACACTCCATGAGACCAACCTTATTGGGTCACTCTTAGAGTTGGATTGGTTGCTAATTTTCAGGGTTTAAAGTAAAGTGGGCAGCAGAGTAGGTATATTTCCCTCCTCTCCCCCTGGGCTCAGTGCTCCCCTCTTCACTGTCTGGTGAAATGAGGATGCAGCAGGTGGGTGAATCTGAAGTGGGACTGGAGCCCACCTGTCAGTGTGTCTTATGCACACACCCCTTTGTGCCTGATCCACAGAGGAGGCTGCCATGGCTAGGGTTGCTAACCTTCTAATCGCACAAAATGGAACACCTTAGCCCTGCCCCTTCCCCAAGGCCCTGCTCACTACATTCCCCCTCCCTTGGTGGCTCTCTCCCCCACCCTCACTCATTTTCACTTGGCTGGGGCAAGGGGTTGGAGCGTGTGTGGGGGTGAGGGCTCTAACTGGGGTGTGGACTCTGGGGTGGGGCCAGAAATTAGGGGTTCAGGATGTGGGAGGGGGCTCTGGGCTCGGGCAGGGAGTTGGGGTGCGGGAGTGAGGACACTGGCTGGGGGTGCGGGCTCTGGGGTCAGACTGGGAATGAGGGATTTGGGGTGCAGAAGGGGGCTCCAGGCTTGGGGGTGGGGCCAAGGAATTCGGAGTGCAGGAGGGGGCTGTGGGTTGAGGCAGGGGGTTGGGGTACAGGAGGGAGTACAGGCTCTGGGCTAGGGGTGCAGGCTCTGGGGTGGGGCTGAGGGGTTTGAGGTGCAGGAGGGGGCTAGGATTTGGGGGGGCTCAGGGCTGAGGCAAGCGGTTGGGGCTTGGGTTTGGGGTGCGGGCTTACCTTGGGCAGCTCCCAGTCAGTGGTGCTGCAGGGCTAAGGCAGGCTCCCTGCCTCTCCTGGCACCGTGCTGCACACTGGAAGTGGCCAGCAGCAGGTCTGGCTTCTAGGTGGAGGCATGCAGGCATCTCTGCACACTGCTCTTGCCGGCAGGCACTGCCCGCCCCCAGCTCCCATTGGCCACGGTTCCCGGCCAATGGGTGTGCCAAGTCAGTACTCAGGGCCAGGGCAGTGCACAGAGCCCCATGGCGCCCCTGCCTCAGAGCCAGACCTGCTGGCTGCTTCTGGGGCGCAGCATGATGCCAGCCAGGACAGGTAGGGACTAGCCTGTTTTAGACCCACAGCACCACTGACCAGACTTTTAATGGCCTGGTTGGCAGTGCTGACTGGAGCCACGAGGGTCCCTTTTTGACCGGGTGTTCCGGTCGAAAACCAGACACCTGGCAACCCTAGCCATGACCCCAGCTTCAACCTTGAGCTCAACCTGTAGTGGCTCAGGCTTAGAGCTCTAGAGATCCCTGTGTCAGTCCCTGTTGGCCAAGATGGCGGCCAACATGTGAGCAGCAGAAGGAACTGGTGCCTGGTTGAGGAGTGCATGGGGCACTCAGCCTTTCCAACCCATAGGTGGGGCAGGCCTGATGGGAGAGAACTGCCCTGGTAGAGGGGGAAAGAGACCGAGGCCATTGCTTCCATCCATCCCTCCCTTCCACAGAGACCCTGCCCCCAGCTTCCCCAAGGGAAACAGGATGGCTGTGAGATCCACTTGGGCCTTCAACAGCAGGGTGTGGATGGGAGGAGGGTGACTGGGGAGCTATTTTGATTTACTGCACGCATTAGTACTGAGCTGGTAACATCACAAAGGTCTGTGCTTTGGCTGCAGACTAACAAGCTAGAGGAACGAAGCCAGTGCATGACCTCAAAGTCCTTAACATCATCCCAGCAAGCCAGAAGGCCTGCTTCTTCACAGGCAACCAACCCTTCAAAGGTGGTGAGTAACCTCACAAAAGCCAATGTGTTGACATCAGACTGGCATGCTAGAGCAGGTGACCCATAACCTCCCAGAGGGCCTTGAAATCAGCCAAGGAAGCTGAGGGGCCTTGCCAATGACTGCAAAGAACCCTGGCCTTCACATCAGCCCAACTGCTGAACCTAGGGATCTTGCAAGAATAAATAGACAGGGCGAGTTAGTGACTTCACAGCTGACTGTTCTTTGACAACATCCCTGCAAGCTACAGGTACCAATGCCAACTTTCCCCAGACCAGGGCTGAAATTTTCCAAAAACTACCCAGGATTTCATTTGTTCAACATGAGACCCCTGGAAGGGGTCTGATTTTCAGAAAGTGCTGAGCCCTCACCCTCCGAAAATCAAGCCCTTCTATAGCGCCAGGTTGGACACTTATGAATGCTTCTTTTTTCTTTCTAATCTCTTGGCCCTGAGGTGCAATGGATAACCCAGGCTTTCTAATACCATAATTTAAATGATACATTATCCCATTCTCAGTTAAGGTTTATGTCATCTGTGCTAATCAAGCTGGTGTGCAAAGACAAGTTGTATAAGTACTGTGTACTTGACTGAATATTTCCAGGTTGTCAATTAGCGTAAACAATTCCCTAATGCAGCTAATTTGCTTACCCACCATACTTGAGGCCAATGTGTGAAATGATGCAGTATCTGGAGGTCAAAGTTCCCTATTTTGGTTTCATCTGTGCATGGAGGAGAGCTGGTTGGGACTTTTTTCCCCATCAAAAAGGAATTTGGATAATAAATGTCTGTGCGTGGGAAAACTAATGTTTTCATGGAAAAATTTTATTTGCAACTACATTTTCCAGTTTTCATCACACCAAAAAGAAACAACAACAACAACAACAACCCAAAAGGTAGTAAAATGTTTTCAATTTTTGAAAATTGAAATGTTAATTTTTTTCAATTTTATCATCAAGGAAACAAATAACAAATGTTCACAGGAAATTTAATTCCCCCCTTCTCCTCCCCAACATTTGCAAAATCTCATTTGAAAAATAATTGACATTCTCTAACCAGCTCTAATTATGGGGTCTGTCTTCACTTTGTAGAGTTTGGGATCAAAATCTTTATAAAAGTGTTGGAGATTCTCATAAATTCTGCAGAGCATTTCAATTCTTTCTGGAGCTACTTTGGTCTTTTATGGAAACAGAACTTGAGGCTCAGGCAATGGAATTTGATTTGTAGAGAAAAATCTTCTTAATATCTATTATTATTATTTGTATTACTGTCATGGATCATTAAAACTAATACCTCTTTATTTTAAAAAAAGAATGCAGTCCTGGCAGAATCTCTACCAAATTAAGAAACTCATGAGAGGAGTGATGGGTGGCTTTGATTATGACTCTCAGTAAAGTCTAATTCCTCCGTCAGCCCCATTTATGCTAAAACTTAGAGCTGGTTAAATTGTTTTTTTCTTTTGATTTTTCAAAATTCTGACAATTTCAAAATTTGAAAACATTGTGGAAAAATTCAGATGTAACTTTCTGCAATATTTGTTCGCCTGTCTTTCTACATGCCGTATAGAGGCTGAAATTGTTGAATGTCAAAATATAAAGTGGGGCTGGGGGGAGATTTCAACACTTTTTTTATTTTTTAATGTTCCCCTTTTTTTCTCCAACCAGCTCTGCTGAAAATGTTGCTAACATGCAGTGCTTCCAGATGTCCAGTGTTTTGCGGAAGTATTCAAAAGTGCTTCTGTGTCTCTATAAAACACTTGCATAATGACAGGTTTCAGAGTAACAGCCGTGTTAGTCTGTATTCGCAAAAAGAAAAGGAGTAATTGTGGCACCTTAGAGACTAACCAATTTATTTGAGCATAAGCTTTCGTGAGCTACATCCGATGAAGTGAGCTGTAGCTCACGAAAGCTTATGCTCAAATAAATTGGTTAGTCTCTAAGGTGCCACAAGTACTCCTTTTCTTTTTATAAAACACTGTCCTTGTGTAAGCAGAGTCAGGATGAGCTCTACCCTGACATCTGGTGGTGATTTGTGGCGGGTTGTGAAAAAGAACTTCAGGGGCTGATCTCATTTGCATAGGCACACCCACCCTGCCTAGATGGTCACTTTTTGGCTGCTGTGGGATCCCCAGTTTCTCTGTTATTGGGGCAGGCAGAATAAAGTGTTATCCTGATTATGTGAATCAAGGACAGTGGAACTGTACTTGGCTTTTTGTTACGATGGAGGGACTCGCCATCAACTAAGTAGCACTCGCTAGGCAAGGGACATGGGTTCCAAAACTCAGGGAATAGAGAAAGGGTGGGGATAGGGATTTGTACTTTGTGGTATGGGTCTTGTCTGAGGGCTTTAAATGCTAGCTGTGTCTTTTTGTCTCTCTACTGTGCAATAGCAGAGCTAATTGTGATTCTGTTAGGAGTTTAGTTACAGATTGCAGAGCTAAATTCACTTTAGGCTAATGGTGTACCAATATTAGGGCTCCCCTAGTATGAGCTGGAATCAATGAGTACTGTGTTAAGTAGTAGGGAGCCTGAAGATATATTGGTGAGCACCTTGCAAGATGGCTACCAGAGAGGAGCAGCTGGCAGAGAGGCTTGCAGGATGGCTACTGGAGAGGAGCAGCTGGCGGTGTAAGCTGCAGCAGAAACCCATGGAGAGGTGGGGTAGTCAGCTGTTGGAGCATGTAAGGTGCCCCTTTACTCCCCCACCCCCATTTCCACACACGCTGGGGGGATTAGAACTCTGCAGATGAACTTTTGAACTCTGGACTCACCAAGGACAGAGACTTTTGGGTTGCTGGGCTTTGGGGTTGTTGGACTTTTGGGACTTTGGGTGACATTTGGGTTGCTGGACTCAAGAACCAAAGGGAAAGGACACGGTCCAATTTGCTTGGGGTGGGTTTTTGCTCATGGTTTGTGTTATGAATCCTGTCGGTGGTGTTTCCCCAACATAATGCCACATTGTTTCTCTCTGTTATTAAAAGGCTTTTGCTACACTCAGACTCTGTGCTTGCGAGAGGGGAAGTATCACCTCTTAGAGGCGCCCAGAGGGGTGGCATGAATTTGTCCCAGGTCACTGGATGGGGGCTCCAGCCGGTTTTGCATTGTGTTATTGGAATGGAACCCATAGATACTGAACCCAGCCCTTGTTGCTTCCAACTCTGACACTTGTTTACAAAGGCTGCTTCTATTCTAATTTATTCAGACTCCTATATTGCACCCATTAGCTTGATAGCTGTGCTACAGTGAGCAGAAAAGCCAGTGCATTATAATGGAACTTTCAACCCCTCTGCTGGATGTTGCCAACTCTTGGGGCTTCTGGATTCATGTGACTAGGTGAGAAACTCAGCATTCGTTTAAAAAAAAAAAGCAATTTCTAGCTCTCATTTTTGCAGAGAGAAGCTTGAAACTGCATAGATTCACAGATTTTTAAGGCCAGGTGGGGTCATTAGATCATTTGGTCTGACCTGTTGTAGACCACAGGCCAGAGATTTTCACCAAACTACCGCTGTACTGAGCTCAATCCTGTGTATCTGACAAAAGCATCTCTTCCACAAAGGCAGTCCACAAAGAGCTTGAAGGCCGCAAGAGATGGAAACTACACCACTTCTCTTGGTAGTTTGTCCCAATGGAGAATCGCTCACTCTGTTAAAAAGTTGTGCCTTAAAACATGAATCCCAAATGCTCACAAAGCATAAGGCATTTTTAAAAAATTATTTTAAAAAATCTCATGGTTTAAGCCACTCTCGTGAGTTCTTGGGGCCTGAGTCATGATTTCTTGAATGCCTGGTTTGGCAGTGCTGCTGTTGTAGCTCAACAATACATTTAATTCTCCTGAGGTGTTGGTACCTCTTGCTTGGATTAGAGGTGTGGCTGCTTGGCCTGGCATTGGAACTTAATAATTTACGCATGGATTCAGCAAGGCATTTAAGCATCTGCTTTGCTTTAAGCTGGGATGCGTGTGCTTTGCCTCATAGGGATGGATTTGAATGCATCTTAAAACAAAGCGTGTGTTTAAAGCTCAGAGTTGCACCTCGTGCATTGAATTCAATGGGAGTCTTTCCACTGACTTCACTGAGCTTTGGATCAGCCTTTCAGCGCATGATTAAGTCACACCAAAATGAATCGGGGCCTAATAATTTCCCTGGAATGCCTTAGGAACAGGTTGAGGGTTACCAAAATGTGGAGTTCCTTTTTAATTTTAAAAAGGAAGAGCAGCCACCTTCCACTGATGATCAGGTGATTCTGACCCTCTACCTGGACCCAAAATGTCTTTAACTATCACTGCTCAGTGCAGAATGGGACAACATTCTGGAGTCTGCCTTAAAACTCAGGGGCTGGGACATCCTGACCCATTGCAATATACAAGGCAACAGTTATGATGCTAGTTCTGCGCACTGTCCACTAGAGGTAGCCAGAGTTGCACACAAGCAGGTTCTGACACTTGGAAATTCTACTTCCCCAACCCTAAATCAGCATCAATATACATGATTATCCTGCCATTAAAGGCACCCATCCAAACACAGAAGGTTATTCATTCACAGCTCTCTTTTATTTATTCTCTCTCAGTATGTGTCTTATAGCTGCTTTTCAACACCACGCTAGCTAAGATAGTGAAGGCTGTGTCAGCATTTTCCCATTGTAAACCAGTCGTTTTGGGGGTTTATAAGTAGACTCAAAAATTCACTCTATTGCTGAAATTCATCATATGTGTTTTCCAGCCTTGGGGACAAATGTGTACAAAATCAGAAGGGGGTGGCGGGGAAGAAAAATAACTGTGTTCCAAGAAGGAATAACAAATAACTTACATAAAGTTAGTGGTTTAAGGGGCTTGTTTCCCCCATTCTCTTCCCCAAATAAAGATTTAATTTATAGAAATGACATTTTGCCAGTTTAATCCATAAATACTACTTATGCATGCACAGCGGTATACAATAGATAAAGAATACTAAATCAACCACAGCAATCAGCCCAGAGAGCCTCCAGCTTGAAGGACCAAATGGGAGGATAGAATGACAAAAAGCACACAGGGTGGTCTTCTGAGTATATTACTGCATGGTCATTCTGTCTGAAGTGCTCCATGAAATGGATGCTTCTTTCATGAGTGTTTGGAACAAGAAGAAGCAGGGATCTTGGTATGGATCAATTTCATCTGCGAGTCTTTGGATAATGTTGGAGAAGTCCGAATCCAATCGAGCAGAGTGATCCCATTTCATGAGTTATTTACAAAAAGGGGTGGAAATATTTTCCCCCAAAGGAACTTTAGTCCTCACTTGAGAAACAGCAGGAAAACCAATTAGTGCTCACCCACTGCAAAGGGCTTCATGGGCCACAACCCTTTAGGGAAAGGTTACAAAGCTTTTTGAAGTCTTGTTTGTTCATCACTGACAAGGTAGGCTTCACTATGACTGAAAATTAACATCTGAAGACTGTTTAGCAATATATCAGAAATGAGTTAGGGATCTCAGTCTGTTGCTTGTGGTTAGGTGTTCATATCATAACAATCACCATCACTGGCGTGAACTCAACAGGGCAATCAAGGGTTGAATGCACCATGAAGACCTAATTTCTCCCTCACTCCTGGAGGCGATCCCTCTGGTTCAGGGCTAAGGCACTCTGTGTAGGGGATGTTTCACCCACACTATATCTGCTTTTTGGGGGGCTGATCCAAAGCTCAGTAGAGCTAATGGGAATCTTCAGAGGGCTTTGGATCAGGCCCAAGATAAAGGACTTCAAACTTGTGAACGTTACAACGTTTCACCAGAATTAAAGCCAGTAAAGAAAAGGGTGATTAAAAAAAAGTCTAGGGAAAAGAAAGACACCAACTGGGAAAGAATGATTACTTTCTATCAATGTAATGGTGAATCTAGGTTGTCTTTGAGCAAAATATCACCATAGGAACTTCCCTATGTAATCACTAGGGTGAATTGGGTAACACAGTGATCGTGGAGTTAGAGAGTTTCTGACATTAACCAGCCGATTACGTCTGACCAAGCATCAGCAGGAAGGTCCTTTGATAAAGATGCTCATGCAATTAGAAGTAGTGAGCTGTCCCACATCTAAATTGGGGATGAGCTGCAGAAAGAAAGCCCAACATATTCTGAAATAGTGCCCTCTTCCACTCCAGCCATCCACATCAGCTGTCATCACCACACTGCATGATGAAGAATTCTTCTTTGCCACTCTCCAGTAACTTCACTCACTTGAGGAATTGCTGATGATTCAAGAAGGGAGGTTCTTAACCAAACTGGCTTATCACCCATAATTTCCTTGGTTTTGGAAGCATGGGCCTCAAACATAGATGTTTCATTAATCTGGCCCATACCACCATCATCGTCATCGCTCTTTGCGGAAAGAATCAGCATGATGGTGAAGGCCAAAAGAATGCCAGCTTGCCCGGAGTCATCATAGGAAGCCAGCTCTTTCAAATGGGAGGGGTTTGAGTCTGGCTTTCTCAAAGATAGCTCGTCCCTTCTTGGGTACAGATCTCCATACGTGTCAGACCACTGCAAAGCCAGCCTCTTCAAGCGAATGCTTGAGGCTGTTTTTAAGATGGAGATGTTGCCTTCCACTCTGGCTTGAGCCTCCACCTGGTTCACTGCCTTCATTGCGTAGCTTTAATTGACTTGGATGTCCTTGGCTGCTGCACAGGAAAGATGGATATAGACTGCAGTATTACAAAGCCCAAGCATTCAAAAATCATGAGTCAGCCTCCCCAAAATCATGAGATTCTTTAAAATATTGTGATTTTTATGATACATATATTTTATTTGCCTAATTTTTTAAAAAATTGCGCTATAGGTTTGGAGCTTTTAAGATTCACATTTTCCAATGTTTCCCAGCAACCAGCAGGGCTAGAAATTTGTTTTATTAAATGACAGCTGAAATTCTCACCTGACTCCAGGAGCTGGAGCTTTAAGAGTAACACCAATATCATGCAGCTTAGGATAAAACTGTGAGAATCAACAATGCTGATTGTGGTTCTTAGCAGCTTAGTAAAGGAGGAATAAATTGTTAATAGACCTACTTAAAAAAAAGAGTAAAAAAAATTAGTTTTTGAAACTTTTGCATTTTTTCAATCAAAATTTCCTGGACACTTCAGAAGTTGAAAAATTTAAACCAGTTCAAGGTTTTTAACTATGTTGTGTTGAGCTGTAATATAGGAAAATCTGCACATATATTCAATTATGGGTTTTGTATCTTAATCCAGTCTTTTAAAGGGAACAAATATATATATATATATATATATATATATATATATATATATATATATATTTTTAAGAAGAAGAAAAAAGGCAGTAGAGTTCCTTGCAATGAGAAAATTTCTGGGGCGGCACGAAATAGTATGTGCATAACTCTTGATAGCAATAGCTCCAAGCCGAATTTCCAAGCTGAAAACACACCACCTACATTACTGTTTTATTCTCCTCTGAATAAAAATTCCACGGCTAATGAAGAAAAATCAGCTAACTGTGAGTCACACCAATCAGATGGTCTGATTTCCTTTAGTAGGGTCACGTGGGACTCATTTGGTGTAAACAGTAGAGCTGAGCAAAGATTTTTGTTTTGACAAACTTTTTTGCTTTTCAGTGAAAAATGCAGTGTCAGCCACACCAAAATATTTTGTGAATTTGTGTCAATATTGCTGACTTGTTTTGGTTGGCGGGGGGAGAAATAACCACTTAAAAGATCAAAATGTTTTGTTGTGAAGTTTTCTGATTGAGATTTTTTTTATTTGAAACTTTTGTTTTGAAATGTCCTTAATTTTTTTTAAAAAAATTGCTCAAAATCAGCACAAAACATTTCATTTGCCACAGTGAATTTCCCACACACACACTTTTTGATTCACCAAAAAATTTCATTTTCAGTTCAACCCATCCAGATTTCCCCCTCGCCCCCTGCAATTTTTTGTAATTGCCAGTGAATCAAAAAATCTGTATTGTGCACACCTCTAGTAACTGCAGATGACACGGCTCAGTGGGCACCAATCCCTATTGTATCAGTCTCCCCCATTAGTGACCAGAGGTTTGGAAGAGGCAGTTGGCAGTGAGGACTGTGCTATCAACTAGGGCTGTCGATTAATCACAGTTAACTCACACGATTAACTCAAAAAAATTAATCATGATTAAAAACATTAATCGCGATTAATCACAGTATTAATCGCACTGTTAAACAGTAGAATACCAATTGAAATGTATTAAATATTTTGGATGTTTTTCTACATTTTCATATATATATTGTATTCTGTGTTGTAATTGAAATCAAAGTGTATATTATTTTTTATTATAAATAGTTGCACTGTAAAAATTATAAAGAAAAGAAATTGTATTTTTCAATTAATCTCATACAAGTACTGTAGTGCAATCTCTTTGTCGTGAAAGTGCCACTTACAAATGTAGATTTTTTGTCGTTACATAACTGCACTCAAAAATAAAACAATGTAAAACTTCAGAGCCTACAAGTCCATTCAGTCCTACTTCTTGTTCAGCCAATCACTCAGATAAACAAGTTTGTTTACGTTTACAGGAGATAATGCCGCACTTTTCTTATTTACAATGTCACCAGAAGGTGAGAACAGGCACTTTTGTAGCTAGCATTGCAAGGTATTTATATGCTTCCATGCTAATGACCCTCATTTAAAAAAAAAAAAGTGTTAATTAAATTTGTGATTGAACTCCTTGGGGGAGAATTGTATGTCCCCTGCTTTGTTTTACTCACATTCTGCCATATATTTAATGTTATAGCAGTCTCGGATGATGACTCAGCACATGTTGTTCATTTTAAGAACACTTTCACTGCAGATTTGATAAAACACAAAGATGGTACCAATGTGAGATTTCTAAAGATAGCTACAGCACTTGACCCAAGGTTTAGGAATCTGAAGTGCCTTCCAAAATCTGAGAGGCATGAGATGTGGAGCATGCTCTCAGAAGTCTTAAAAGAGCAACACTCTGAAGTGGAAACGGCAGAACCCAAACCACCAGAAAAGAAAGCTGCTTTGGATTGTTATTGAGCAGAACTCGTCATCAGCCTGGATGCGTGTCCTCTGAAATGGTGGTTGAAGAATGAAGAGACATATGAATCTTTAGCACATCTGGCAAGTAAATATTTTGCGATGCTGGCTACAATAGTGCCATGAGAATGCCTGTTCTCACTTTCAGGTAACATTGTAAACAAGAAGCGAGCAGCATTATCCTCATGTAAGTGTAAACTAACTTGTTTGAGCGATTGGCTGAACAAGAAGTAGAACTGAGTGGACTTGCAGGCTGTAAAATTTTACATTTTTACTTTTGAACACAGTTATTTTTTGTACATAATTCTACATTTGCAGTCTCTTTACCATGAAAGTTGAACTTACACTACAGTACTTGTATTAGGTGAATTGAAAAATACTGTTTCTGTTGTTTTTTACTGTGCAAATATTTGTAATTAAAAATAAATATAAAGTGAGCACTGTACACTTTGTATTCTGTTGTAATTGAAATCAATATATTTGAAAATGGAGAAAACACCTGAAAATATTTAAATAAATGGTATTCTATTATTAACAGTGCGATTAATCGCATTTAATTTTGTTAATCACTTGACAGCCCTACTATCAACCTGAGTCATCCTAACTGAGGAAAGTACTTGAACACATGCTTGGATTTAAGGATACTGTGACCCAGAGACCCCTTGTGAAAGGGTCCCCTGTTCTTTACAAACAGCGCTCACCTAAGACTCGCCAAACTCACTACACCGTGTTCTTACAGAATCTTGCTCCATTTCTCTGTTGCCTACCTATGCCACACCCCCAAAACAGTCAATGGAAAACAATCAAAGACAATAGCAAATGGTCAGAGCAACTCGGAGGTGAATAGGACCCTTCCAGCAGGCAGGAGATGATCCTGGCTGGGAATAAAGACAGAAGACCATTTCAGTAGAACAGAGTAAAGGCAAAGGCCTTTATCTGTTCAGCCATTCACTGAGAAAACCTCTTAACGAGTTGGGGGGAGAGGATGGTTGATGAACGCTTGGATCTTGGTTCTTGTGAAACCAGCCAGTTCTGCACAGACTGAACTTTGTGTTGTAATTGGTTGTTTCCATCACTTTCTCTCACTTCTAGTTCAAGCTTTCTTTTTTTTTTTTTTTATCCAAAGTGCTCAGGAGTGCTGTCTGCTTTGCAGAAGTGGTGGTTTAAGATCTGAGGATTTATCTGGGGTATATTGCACTTAGGGGTTCAGAGGGCCTGGAATTTCGGTGAGTGTTGGGCTGGATATCACAGGGGAGCGATTCCCAGGAACTCGGGGATGGGGTGCACCGATTGTTAACCTGAAAGATGAGGCTAGGGCCAGCATTGCCCTAAGGAGAGCGCTGGAGGTGCTGAAGGGCTGTCGGTGTCAGGGAGCTGACCCCCCAGCTACCACCAGAAAGACTCCTTCACGTTGGAGGCAGGTGGTAATGAGGTGACTCTCAGTCCTGGGTACCCCAAGAACCATCCCAGATATGCCTAGCTTCAAGGAACATGCCTGTGAGAACATCCATATACATACCCACACACCGACGCAGGAACAAGACATTTGCGTTATTTCATTGACAGTGGCCCCTATTCAGCAAAATGCCTCCGCATAGTCTGTCTGTAACTTTTCTGGAGCAACTCACATGCTCACAGTTTAAGCGTGTGCTCAGATACTTACTGAACCTGGGCCACTATCATACGAAGGGACTTAATTTTTCTTGTATATTTGTTTGTGGTGGGGGTGAAACCCTTTATGACTAACAATTCCACACCCACAGCTGTGTGAAGAAGGGCCCTCGTTCACACCCAAACAGGAGGAAAATCCTTTTTCTTTTTCTTCTCGCAGAGTGGGTGAAACCCCCAAACACACGGTACAATACATTGGCACACATGACATTTTCCTGGCCTCGCGATCTCAGTAGGATCACACATTTTTGCTGGGCTCTGCAGCCCTTGTAGTTCTTTCTCACCTCTTCTTTCTAATTCTCAATGGAATATTGGTGCAGTCAGGGAACAATAGGAGAAATAACTCCTCTCCTGGGCTCCTAAATACTTGAGCCAACCTTGCCCAAAGTCAGGCTCCTAAATCTACAGCTAGGCGCCCAGGCAGAAGTGATCTGATTATCAAAAGTGCTGAGCACCAGCAGCTCCTACTGACTTAAATATCGTGTGAGGAGACTAAGGCTGGGTTGGAAAGCTTTGGCTATTGAAATAAAGCTAGACTTCCTCCCTCCCTACATGAGGAGGCCCCCCCCGCCCCGATTCTGAGAGGGCTACGTGTGCGATACCCTGGAGATTAGGAGGCAGCGTGGTGCTGTGAGAGTAGGGGGAGGTGCCAACCAATTGCTTTGTATGGAAATGGCACCACGCGGAGAGGGCGGATCAGGTTCTGTGGCCTGCGACATGCAGGAGGTCAGACGATGATCACGATGGTCCCTTCTGACCTTAAAGACTCTGAGCGCCGGGATGGAGTGATAGAAATTGGGGTGAGGGGCTGGGCTGGGAACGAGGCAGCCAGGGAGATGCTGCAGGGTTTGTGTTGCATGGACTGCTCGTAGTGACACAACATGCGAGAGCGTGCAGTAAATGACTCCAGCAGAGCAGGAGTTTGCTAATGCTGGGGGCTGGGGGACGGCCTGTTCCTGTGTATATGTTGGAAATACTGAGGACGTGTTTACCACATTTTTATATGTATCTTGGCAATGCTGGTGGCAGGTTTGCTGCATGCTGGGGAGAGTTTTCCGCAAGCTGCTTTATAGTTCTGAGCAATGCCACGGGCTGCAGAAGTGAATGAATTCTGCACGTGAGGGCTGGCCTGGGGTTGCCGCACGGTGCACTTGCGCTGCTGACGAGCCTGGATTGTCTGCAATATTGATTGTGCTGATTCCAGGCTCCTAGCTGTCTCAGCACCAGGGTGAGAATTCTTTAAGAAGGTGACTAGTGCATGAGTTGGATGTGAGCCAGTGGGAGGCTGGTCGGGGGGCGGGACTCTTTGATAGCCCTATAGAGCACGGATCTAAAACTGGGGCTCGTCCGCACTGGGTTCTAGGAAAGGCAAAACACAACTGGTGGTTTGCCAAGACCGAACCACGGCCACCTGAGCCCATTACTAGACATTTGTTTTAATGGGATGTGCCCCTGCTTATGCCAGGGCTGAATTTGAATCCTCTGCACCAAAACCACCCTCTCAAATCCCTTCCTACCCTGGCGCGTGCCCCCTTCAAACACAACTCGATGGTTATCGCATCCCTCTTTCTCCTGGCTGGCATGTAGCCACGCTGTTTGTATTTAGTCCTTTTAATTTCTCCTTATGTTAACCCCTCCAGCCTCACATCACTAGCAGAGACTAGAGAAGAGCATTTCCAGCCGGGAGGGATGGAATGACAGCTCCAGCCCTTGTGGTTGGCGGGCTCTGTGAAGCCCTTCCGGGTTTCTCACGCAACATGGGAGAGTTAAGAGGCGTGAGCAGAGGTGACAGGGGGCTGGGAGCCTAGGAGGGGCATTATTTGCCATTGGAGTCGAGCACTTTCACAGAGCAGGACCCTCTGTACTGGCTCCATGCCGCCTTGATTCATTTTTTAGCTGGACCCGGGGTGGTTGTGTTGGCTTATCCACCTCTCACGCTGGAGAATCATGCAGAGAGGTGGCTCAATCAGCTCCTCAACTGCAGACAAACAAGCAGCCACAGATGCTTCTGCTTTGACCCCATTTTCAGCCTGGAGGCTGCCAACCGGCCCCTTGTCCCGCAATCTTAAGAAGCTCATCCAGTGGGTTTTTATTTCACCTCCAGCCTCCTCCCTTTCCTCCCCCCCCCCCACCTCCCTTCTTGTGCAGCTGAGGAAAAAGGTTTATTTATAATCATTTAGTTGCTTCCCTTTACATAATTGAAATCATTAACCTTCTCATTTAATGAAAAACATGGCTCTGGGGCTTTGGCACTGAAAAGGGCCCAGGAGCCCTGGAGGAGAGAGGCTGGTTGACAAAGCCCGCTCCCAGCTGAAGCTGTAGACGGGAAATTTCTACAAGTCAGAACAAACCGCCTGGGCCAGATGAAATGTTATTTGAATTTGGCCACCGGGAGATCGGGCTAAAAACCTAACAACTATGTCTTAGTTTCATGCTCCTCTTTGGGGCGAGGGGTATGGGTTTCTCTGCCCCGCGGGGAGCAACAGGGTGAGCGATGGCATTTCATTTCGACTGAGAAGTCATCCACTCTGACCATCCAGAGGAGTATGCCCGCCAGTCCTGTTTCTCTGACTATATTTATTCCGTTATGAATATGTAATAGCACTGAAAATGATTCGCCCAGACATCCCTCTGTCCAGCCTAATAACATCAAAGTCATTAACACGAGAGGGAAAGTTTGCCCTGACAGTGGGCCCAGCAGCCGGGGCCTGTCCCTTCTCCTGCCTGTCCTAACGGATCGCCGGTTCACAAGCAAAACCTCACAAGAGCCCCTGCGCGCCGGCGGACACCTTGCAGTCTGCCACAGCTGTGCTGGCAGAAATGCCTGGCCGGGCAAGGATTCACCAGAATGAAAATAAGAAAATGATCACGTAAAGAAAGTGCTTGTGGATCTAGGACAGGTCGGGCAAGTCCTCTGCAGACATTTCCATTTTTTATTGGGAAGCCCCGATCGGCTGTGCAGATTCTAAAGCCACCCTCTGAATCATGATGCCTCGCACGTCAGCTGCTCAGCTGGTGAAGATCAGCATGTCTCCATTCCAATCAGTAATGCCATGGTGATATCTGCCAGCTAGGGTCTAACCCATCCAGTGCTGTTCAGCTGTGTATCTCAAAGCACTGTAAGTACACTGTAGGCATCGATGGGGAAACGAAATCAGAGAAGTGAAGTGGCCTGTTCTAGTTCACACAGCAAGTCTGTGCTGCATGTTATAACCCCCAAATCTATCTTCTCCCAGCCCCCTTGGCCAGGCCACTGGGACAGGCTCCCGCCTGTCTAATGGGTGGTTTAATTCCTCTTCTTTTTAAAGCCCTTTATTCTCCTTCGCAGCCCCCGGCCAGAATCATTATTATCCTATGTATTCTTTATGTCACATCATGGGCGTGAGGGTCACTTGACCTGCCCCAAGCAGGTTATAATCTGACTCGGAGGGGAGCGACACAAAGAAACCAAGGGTGAGGCCTGAGAGCTGGAGGAGACAGAGCTGCAGGAGATCAGTGACGGGAGGGAAAGTGCAAGGAGTGGGTTTTAAAGGCTGGCTTGAAGGCAGAGCAGGGGCATCAATGGATTGTTGCAAAGGAAAAACAAAGCTCACAGAGGAGTGTAAAACTAACAGCCATGCAGTGGTCATTCTTCCACTTCACACACACAGCTCAGACCATGTAATAAGGCCTCAGCTACACTGTCACATCCATCATTTCATTCTCAGCCAGTAATAGCATGTAAGTAACATTTACATTAGCCTTGAAATTGACATGCTAATTGTGTATATGTAGTATGTAAACTAATTCCAAATTTTGGCTTATACTCACCTACCCAACAATTTGCCAGTTAATCAGAAATGGACTCACACAATGTTTCAACTTGGAGCCAGCTCTGAACTTCCCAAAGTTCAGGGATATTTGGGTCAGGGAGTTTTAGCTTGGGTCCAGCTCTACAATTAATAAATTAGACCCAAATCCTATGAAAAAAATTGCTGGGAATTGATAGTTCACATGTGCATTGTCTCCTTCATTTTCCTGCACTGGATCGACCAGGCTGGATGGTGCTTCATTACCAAAGAGGCAGTATGTTACTGGGAAGGCAGCATGGTCTAGTGGATGTGGCTCTAGACTGGAAATCAGGAGGGCTGGGCTCTGACCTGCTGTAAGATCAGGGTCATGTCATTTCTCCTCTGTTTCCCTCCCAACCTTTGTCTATTCAGAGGTAAGCCCTTTGGTGCGGTGACTGTCCCTCACCACATGTGTGTACAGCACCTGGTACAATGGGGCTGCCAGCTGCTACTGGAGTGCTAATAAGAACCTGCAAGTCTTGCTTTGCAAAGGCTCAGTTATAAAGATTCACCACAAGCTGCAAGAGGACGTGTATGGCACTGTCCCCTCCATTTTTCATACACATTTTTTGCTGCATCCCTTATCCTTCAGAGCAGGCATTTCTTCTTCATCTCCCACAGCCCTTCATGTATGTACACCTAGAGCAGAGACTGCAATTTCCATGGACCATTAGTGAGAGAGGCTGGAAAACTTGGATGAAATAAAGTGCTATTTGCAGGACACTGCGTCCCTCCTTTATTGAATAAATAACCTCTCTGTGCTCCAGAGCACACTTTTAACTGAAAGCACAAGGCTAAGTCCTGTCCACTTCATTTAAGCACGTGTGCTTTGCCGAATCAGGCTCGAAGTGTTGAACTGTTTGCCATGCTGAGTCCATATTAACAGCAGCTCTTGCTCCATTTAGGCAAGATATTAATTCTCCTGGCTCAGACGTTGCACAAGGCAATCCTTGTGGAGGAGGGTGGGGAAGCCAAGGATCACACATCATTCCATGAGGACCAGAACCACAAGCAGCTTCAAGAAAGAACAGATCAAACTATATGTCACACGTGTGCTTGTGGCACAGATGCCCCAAAGTATGCCTTTAAGGCACAGTCCCACATGAAAGACATTGCAGATCCGCACAGCTCCCCGCAGCGGCAGCCCCAGGCGGGATTCTCCCCTTCCCTCCGCTCCCGACCAGCTTGTAGAAAATTGCCACCTCCGCTCTCCCTTCTGGGGCTAGTCAGTTTGATGAGTTCACGCAAAGAAAGGGACAAGGGCTATTGCCCTACGTCCTCCTTGCCCCTTATCCCACTGGGGTAAATTTATACTCTTGGGGGGCACACAGATTAAGCCCAATCCATCTGGCAAAGTTCTAGAGAACGTAATAGAATGATGATAACCAGGGTGGCTTGCAGCTGTTGCCCAAAATGAAAATTTTCCTATGAAGAAACACGTTTGGTTGGAAAATTCCCAACCACCAGCCTGTGGTTTCATCAGTTTGTGGGCAGAAGTCAGACCGTGACCACCCTGAGGCGTCGTTCTATGGTGCTGAGGGACAGTTGGGTTAAGAAGAGACATGTTTTTCAGAACTGGGGGCAGGGGGGTGGCTTGCGCGGATGGATGGCTGGAACCTGCGCAGGCTGACTGACAATCCGGTCGGGAGGCCGTGACAGTCCCAGATCATTCCAGTGCAGTGCAATGTGTCACTTGCAATTTTACCCCAAGTAAATTCCTCCTGCCATAGAGTGAAATCATTGTGTTTTTTAAAAATTGGTTCTGTTGGAAGGACTGGATGTCTGGAGGAATTGGCGACAGGTCTGAGTCTTTCACCTCCAAGTCGTTAGCACGACTACAGCCCAGAGAGAGAACTGAAAGCTGTTCCTGGCTGACGGCTGGTTGGTGGCGTATCGTATGTGAAATGAGTTGGGGAGCGTCTCTGGCCATTTTTTATTAGACCAGTGTCCCCATTCTGGAAACCACCATGACAGCTGGCCTGTTTGTCAGCCATCGCAGTAAGGCTGAGAGCTGAAGAAGACTGGAGTCTGGGCACAGAAGCATTTTCCACCTAGGACCTGGGGAAACACATTGGCAGGAGACTCTGGCAGTGGAAATCTTACACAACTCTGTCTGTGCTGGGCCTGGCCTGTGGACCAAGACAGGACTTCCATCTCCAGGGCTGCTGGTCAAGCACTGCTCACCAACACTGAATTCACACAAGAGGCTTTCCCTTTCAAAACAAATGGATGGTGCTACAATGGGTGTGATGGACAGAGCGCGAGATCTGACCCCAGGCTCACGGGTCCATCGGCAGTCTGCAAAGGGTTAAGAACACCTACATTTTCCTTAGCTCTCAGAGGCGGCTGTGGAGTACATATGAGAGAGCACTGAGGTACTGTACCACAGCAGGGCCATCACAACTGCTTAGCATTTCCCTCACTCGAGCGGTCTCAGCCTGTCCTTTCGGCAGGAGATGGGTGATGAGGAATGTCACATTTCAGACACGTCAGTGGCACTTCGCAGGTTAGTGCATCGACTTGTCGTGATGTGCAGGTGCTTCCCAGAGCAGCCCGTCCATTTGGTGAGCACAGAGCTGGCCCGGTCTGCATGGAACAAGCCCAGCCGTGATGGCTCTAGGGCTCCAAGCCTCTCCACTGTCTGAGCACAGATTTCTTGGACCCCTGACTACACCCAGAGCTGATCTTCTCTCTGAGTGTTATCTAACCCTCATCACATTGCAACAGAGCACCTCACAGTCACTGAAGGCTGTATTTCTCACAACATCCTTGAGAGATTATCCCCATTTTACAGATGGGAAACTGAGGCACTGGGCAGCCTAAGTGACTTTTCCAAGGTCATGCAGGCAGTCTGTGTTTAAACTAGGAACAGAACCCAGGTGTCCTAAGTAGCCCTATCCCTACTCACTAGGCCATCCATCCTAGCCCAAACGGCATTTGAGCTATTCTACCAGTTGGTTTGGAAACAGAATCCAAGTCTCCTGGCTCCTAGTCCAGTGTCCTAACCACTAGCCCTTATCTTTCTACCCTTATCTCCTGGCCCAAGAGCCTGCATATTCCCTGTAGATTTTGCTCCATTTATTTTACTCTCCTAAGATCAGAGGCTGGGGTGACTCAGTGGGGTCAGTATAACATCCCCGCCACCAAATCCCAACCCATAACCATCCATACAGCTTGGCTTTGTTTGTCAAAGAGAACTTTTGTGCCAGAGATTACAGCAGCTTTTGGGCATTGTGGAAAAGCGGGAAAACAGCTTTATTCAAGCCGTTAATGAAATGTCATTTGCAATTCACTTCTAAGCACATCACGTGCTGTTGGGGGCTGCAAGCTGTGGGGGGGTATTTATTTAATTTGACTGTGTATGAGATCTGGAGGGGGGTTCATTGGAACTGCACCAACTCGTGCTTTGGGGCTAATTATTTGGGTGCCTTTTTGGAAAATACATAAAAGCTTTAAAAAAAAAACAAACCCAAAGACACAAGATCTCTGGGAATCTTCTCCTTAGGGGCCAGTTTCCTGCAGGTGGTGTCAACGTTTCCTCGGTAACTCAGCTGAGCGCGTGGCTCTGCAGGGCAGTAAGGTGTTTCGCAGTTTACTGAACAAATTGGCAGGGTTATCTCCCCATCATATGTCCCTCTCTTCTCCCCTCTCCCGCCACACATCTCCACTCATCTCCCAGTCCTTCATCCCCTCCCTGTCTATCCTGCTTGACATCTCAATAATGCAGGCGATTTTTGTTGTGTGAGTAACATGCTCAGCTCATGCTAGGTTTAACCCTTGCCTGCCTTCCACCACATACCGCATTCCAGTGCCCTTTTTCCTCTCCCCTAGTAATTTCCTGCTCCTTTTTTCTCAGTTTCGGAATCGGCCGCAGCCACTGAACAAATCTTTCTGTCAGGGGTTCTTTACAGAAATTGAAAACGAATTAATGTTTATCTCAGCAATTAATCACATAAAATCCACTGTGCTCGCATCTCTGGTCTTAAAATAATGACTGCACGTGAGCCTGAACAGGGCAGATTCTGATGAAGGCTGACAGTGTGCAAGCTGCGGTAAGACAGAACAAGTAGGCCTCAGCCTCCACTGATGATGAGACGTGCAGGAGCTATGGAAAGCAGGGGTCTCTCAGCAAAAGGGCATCGCAGGTCCAGGCAGCTAATTCAGTTTCTGCCACCCATATGTCCACTCAGTAATGGTCTTTCCCCTGCCCTTAATGTCCCCACCAAAGTCTGAGAGGAGAGGTTTGTTCAGATACAGCCCAGGAAAATAGGCTCTCTCAAACACCGATCCCTCTCGCTTTTGTGCAGTTTTGCTGTTGTCCTGCTCACCAGTTTGCCCCAGAACACAGGCCATTTTGAGTGCCCTTGCTGTGCTCACATCACTGGATTTATACACAGCGCAAGCAGCTCCTTCCGCAAAGTGGGGCCGCTCTTCGAAGATCTCTTGTTGCAAAGCAGGGCTATGCTGGAATGATGGAGATCTGTGTCGGCATAATGGAATGAATGACTTGCAAGCAGACAGTGTTGCGGGCCCCGTGCTGTGGCATGCAGAATCTGAATTCCCCTACATGTATTTCAAACTGTGATCCTAGACTGGCCCGGAAGAACTTTAGCGCAAAGGCTCCACCTGGCTTCAGGGGCCTCCCCGCATTCCCTGGGATTGTTATATAGTACATAAGGGGCCCAACTGCCTTTGGGGATGCATGTATGTGACGCCCATTGACAAGATTAGGTGCACACATTTCCTGGGGTACTTTGGCACCAGAAGTGGGCATAGCCAGCAACCATTACAATGGACGTGAATGAGAGACAGAGAGAGCCCAAATCCTGACCTATGAGCAAAAGACACAAAGGCCTCACCAAGTCAAGATCCCCCCATTCGGAGACTATGGACCTGCTAATGGGATACTGACCCAGTCACTAGAGGTGTCTGGTTTGAATCAGGCCCATATGGTGGTGATAAAAAGCTGTTCCCATCTCATATCTGCCTTGAGGCCTATATGAAAGATGATCCCAGTTTGTCACGATTCCCCCAGCCAACAGTGAACATCATGTAAGCCACCACCCTGGCCTCCTGGTTACAGTCTCAGCAGAACAACCAAGGAATGAAAGAGCCATAGAGGCATGACGTTCTCTCCCAGGTTCAAGGCACATTGACAGGGCAGTGTGTGGGCTGTAGGGTGAGGACTGTGGCCCTCAAAGCCGTCAGTCTGACTTGCCACTGGATTTACAGATGAAGGAGAGGTGGGAAAGGAAAGCCTAGGGACATGGCGATGTCCAGATTTTTGGCACTGGGAGACAAGTTAAGGTGCACTATAAGGATTACAGTCAGAGGCATGGGACACAGAGGACAGTTTAAGTGCAAGGAGTATTATAGTTCTGGAAGCACTCAGGAGTATAAGCTACAATACAGCCAGAAGCTGACAGAGATTGTGAGGAGAGAATGTAGTACTATAGAGTCATGCACAGAGAAGTGATGGCCAAGGTTGAAACAACTAACAAAATATCCTATAGGGAGACAGTAAATGGAGAAGAGAAGAGAAGAGAAGAGAAGAGGGAAACGGACAGAGCCTTGGAGTGCTCCATCTCAGAGGGGAATGAGAGCTCCGATATCATTGCACTTCAGCATCATATGCCATAGAATCATAGAATATCAGGGTTGGAAGGGACCTCAGGAGGTCATCTAGTCCAACCCCCTGCTCAAAGCAGGACCAATCCCCAACTAAATCATCTCCGCCAGGGCTTTCTCAAGCCTGACCTTAAAAACTTCTAAGGAAGGAGATTCCACCACCTCCCTAAGTAACGCATTCCAGTGTTTCATCACCCTCCTAGTGAAAAAGTTTTTCCTAATATCCAACCTAAACCTCCCCCACTGCAACTTGAGACCATTACTCCTTGTTCTGCCATCAGCTCCAACTGAGAACAGCCTAGATCCATCCTCTTTGGAACCCCCTTTCAGGTAGTTGAAAGCAGCTATCAAATCCCCCCTCATTCTTCTCTTCCACAGACTAAACAATCCCAGTTCCCTCAGCCTCTCCTCATAAGTCATGTGTTCCAGTCCCCTAATCATTTCTGTTGCCCTCCACTGGATGTTTTCCAATTTTTTCACATCTTTCTTGTAGTGTGGGACCCAAAACTGGACACAGTACTCCAGATGAGGCCTCACCAATGTCGAATAGAGGGGAACAATCACATCCCTCGATCTGCTGGCAATGCCCCTACTTTTACATCCCAAAATGCCATTGGCCTTCTTGGCAACAAGGGCACACTGTTGACTCATATCCAGCTTCTCGTCCACTGTAACCCCTAGGTCCTTTTCTGCAGAACTGCTGCCTAGCCATTAGGTCCCTAGTCTGTAGCGGTGCATGGGATTCTTCCATTCTAAGTGCAGGACTCTGCACTTGTCATTGTCAAACCTCATCAGATTTCTTTTGGCCCAATCCTCTAATTTGTCTAGGTCCCTCTGTATCCTATCCCTACCCTCCAGCATATCTACCTCTCCTCCCAGTTTAGTGTCATCTGCAAACTTGCTGAGGGTGCAATCCACACCATCCTCCAGATCATTAATGAAGATATTGAACAAAACCGGCCCAAGGACTCACTCTTGGGGCACTCCACTTGATACGGGCTGCCAACTAGACATGGAGCCATTGATCACTACCCGTTGAGCCCGACAATCTAGCCAACTTTCTATCCACTTTATAGTCCGTTCATCCAGCCCTTACTTCTTTAACTTGCTGGCAACAATACTGTGGGAGACCATGTCAAAAGCTTTGCCCTGATAGAAAAGGCTCATGATCTTAACACAAAGGAAGGAACATGCATGTATTTTTGTTTCATTTACAGGAAAGTCTGCCCTGCCGTATTACATACAATGTATCCTGTGTTGTGTATTCCATGTCCCTTTGCTCCTAGATGACAGCCGAGTTTATACCAGTGTCACCGATCTCCAGTGCACAGACCGCACAAGAACAATGCATACTGTTTCTTGCTTTTGTTCGGAAACTTAGCTGGAAGTTCAACACGCCCAAAGCTTTCTGAGGGCTTCCCAATGGAAGTCATAGTAGACATACTCCTGTCTGCATCCTTAAGACATATTAGAAAATCGGTTTCCTTCCATCATTAAACCACAATCTGAACTGGGATTAAAGCGCTTTATTGTAATGCTGTTATTTGCATTATATTGTTCAGCCACTAGATGTCTCTGTGGGCAGTATAGAGTTCGAGACAGGGAGTAGTCCCCGGTAAACATAAACAGGTTGGACTAATGGAGTCTCTCTCTGGGTCCCTTTGGCTGCCGAAGGTGCACTGTGCTTTCAGATATGCTCCACTGATGCTTAGTCTTGGTTTCTCATCTAAATGGAAGGGGCCAATGAAATCAAGTATATGTCTCTCTGAAAAGGCTTTCCAGAGCCCACAAGTCCCTTTATGGCACCTGACATCATTACATTCCAGATGTATTGACACCAGCTTTCTGCTTGTATGTAGCCTGTTATTGGAGTTGGACTTAAGATGTCCTCCACCTCCCTCATTTCTCCTTGGCACCAAAGAAATATAAGAACATCCATACTGGGTCAGACCAAAGGTCCATCTAGCCCAGTATCCTGTCTTCTGACAGTGGCCAGTGCCAGGTGCCCCAGCTGGAATGAACAGAACAGGTAATCATCAAGGGATCCATCCCCTGAAGCCCATTCCCAGCTTCTGGCAAACAGAGGCTAGAGCCACCATCCCTGCCATCCTGGCTAATAGCCATTGATAGCTTAGACTGCAATGTTTGCATGACACTATCATACCACTGAAATTCCCCTTGGGTCTGGTCTGTTTCATTAAACTAGTGGTTATAACTCTTCCCTGCAACTTTACAGTAGATACACAGACTTTTATTGAGAACTTCTATCTCCTCCTCTCCAATGTGCAGCAGAACTCCAGTGGGATGGGGAGAAGGTTCCCGGCTCACTCTATGAGTAACTATTCTTCTACCGCTATATCGTGCAGTAGGGTCAATCTGGCACTAAAGATGTGAATACTAGAGATGTATCTACACTAAAAGCCTGGACCTGCAAGCACCTGAACTTTGGCATAAATCCAGATCCAAACTCTGCTGCACGGGTTCACCTCTGGTGGTTCCGGACTTGCGCCTTTCTGTGTGTCTTTCTTACAGTGAGATTAAATACGTGCCCAGCTAGGAGTTTCCAAAAGCAAATGAACAAATTTGCATTGTTAATAATAAAAATGTACCAACAGGGAAAATTACAAAAAAAATAGCCCTGGAAGGCTAATAAGTGCATGCATGTGTGTGTTTTAGTGGCTTTAGCAAATAATTCAGGTTTTTGTGCTGCTCAACAATGTTTAATAATGAAATATTAAGAAATTAGCATAATAAAATGTTATGTTTATTATCTGATATTTTATGTTTATTAGCAAATATTATGGTTTTGCTTCTGAATCTACCCTGAATCTCACCTCCTCAGGTCTTTAAATATTGGATAAATAATAAGTACTATCAGCTGGATGTGTCACCCAGGGACAGAAGGGTGGGAGCTGGCATGGAACTGAGCTATTCCATTCTCTTACCTTCAGATGAGCGCCCTGGAGTTGTAGCTCCACAGGCAGGGGAGGGGATAGTGATACTGGCAAAGATTGGAAATAGACATTCACCACAGTCATGATACATGGAATTACAGGGTTTCTTAAACAAAAGATGGATATTAAAGGGAACAGTTACCACTGCATCCTAACCCACAGGTTTCCACACAGCTTGAGTTCCAGCTTTGCCTCACTTGATTTGTTGGGGAAGAGTCAACCTGGCTTTTATAAAGGGAAATCATGCCTTACCAATCTATTATAATTCTTTCACGGAGTCAGCAAGTATGAGGACAAGTGTGATCCAGTGGATATACTGTACTTGGACTTTCAGAAAGTCTTTGACAAGGTCTCTCACCAAAGGCTCTTAAGCAAAGTAGGCAGTCATAAGAAGGAAGGTCCTCTTATGGATTGGTAACTGGTTAAAAGACAAGAAACAAAAAGGTAGGAATAAATGGTCAGTTTTCAGAATGGAGAGAGGTAAAGAGTGGTGTCCCCCAGGGATCTGTATGGGGACCAGTGCTATTCAACATATTCATCAATGATCTGGAAAAAGGGGTAAACAATGAGGTGGCAAAATTTTCATATGATACAAAATTACTCAAGATAGTTAAGTCCAAAGCAGACTGCAATGAGTTACAAAGGCATCTCACAAAACTGGGTGACTGGGCAACAAAGAGGCAGATGAAATTCAATGTTGATAAATGCAAAGTAATGCACATTGGAAAACATAATCCCAACAATATACATAAAATGATGGGGTCTAAATTAGCCGTTAGCACTCAAGAAAGAGATCTTGGAATTATTGCGGATAGTTCTCTGAAAACATCCACTCAATGTGCAGCTGCAGTTAAAAAAAGCAAACAGAATGTTAGGAATCATTAAGAAAGGGATTGATAATAAGACAGTAAATAGCATAATGCCACTGTATAAATCCATGGTGTGCTTAATTACCTCCCTTTGATTACCGCAGATACTGTGTGCAGTTCTGGTTGCTCCATCTCAGAAAAAAATCTATTTGAATTGGAAAAAGCACAGAGAAGGACCACAAAAATTATTAGGGGTATGGAAAAACTTCCATATGAGAAGAGATTAAAAAGACTAGGACTTTTCAACTTGGAAAAGAGACAACTAAGGGAGGATGTGATAAAGGTGTGGAGAAAGTGAATCAGAAAGTGTTATTTACCAGGAGTCACCCGATGAAGTTAGATAAGTTCCTGGAGGATAGATCCATCAGTGGCTATTAGCCAATATGGGCAGGAACACAACCCAATGCTCTGGATGCCCCTCGCCTCTGACTTCCAGAAGCTGGCTGTGGACAACAGGAGGATGGCTCACTAGATGATTACCTGGTCTGTTCATTCTCTCTGGGGCACCTGGCATTAGCCACTGTTGAAAAACAGGATACTGGGCTAGCTGGACCATTGGTTTGACCCAGTGTGGCCATTCTTATGTTCTTATATTCCTTTGGTGCCTGAATCAAGGAGAAATAAGGGAGGTGGAAGACATCTTAAGTCCAATTCCAATAACAGGCTACATACAAGGAGAAAGCTGGTGCCAATACATCTGGAATGTAATGATGTCAGGTGTCATAAAGGGACTTGTGGGCTCTGGAAAGCCTTTTCAGAAAGACACATACTTGATTTCATCACCGCCTTCCAGTTAGATGAGAAACCAAATCTAAGCATCAGTGGAGCATGTCTGAAAGCACAGTGCACCTTCAGCAGCCAAAGGGACCCAGAGAGAGACCCCATTAGTCCAACCTGGACCAGCAACAAGTGGGGAAAAGAAGCCAAGGTCCCACACTTTAGGTGAAGCAGATGGCAAAGAAGAGGCAGATGCCAAAGCCTGATGTTACTCCCTTGGTGTTTATGATTACAGATCTTACCTCATGGCCTTTCTGATGTCTAAGGAGCCATGCCAATTTTCTTAAACTTCGGGAGCACCTAAATAAGTGGCCTGAGTTTCAGAAGCAGAGCACACACCGCTCCCAAATCAGTGAGAGTGTTACCAGAGTAAGGACTGTTGTATTAATTTAGATGGCATATCTGAGCCAAAAGTGTTAGCACAACCCAGTAACTGTCCAACATTAAACAGTGTTAAAAAAGGTTTGGGGTTTGGTCTGGAGAGATCTCAACCTGCTTAGTTCCAGGGCACAAACACCATTAAAAATCCTTTAAGCCTTTTATTAAAGACACAGACGAGAAGAAAAAACAGTTAAAGCCTCTGAAATGTAAAGTGTTAAGTCAGACTTTCATTTTAACCACATGTCTTGTTCCCTTTCCCTGTAGCTGCAGAGAGTTTTAGAAGGGAAAAAACTATCCTTGTTTGACAGTCTCTGATATGGTATCAAAGAAAGAAGAGGTAATAACTGTCCTTTTGGGGAAAAGAGGAGAAGTTAGTTGAAAGGGGGTGAAACTGTTGTTTAAGTCCAGTCACCTTTCATCTCAGGTGGTGGTTGGGAGCTAGTAGAAATGGTGATGTTGTCTGGATCCCACTCTGATCTAGTCAGGACATCTCTCTGGATTAGGATGATGAAGGCCTAGCCTCCCAGGAGATGGTGGGGGTGGCAGCCAGAGGATGATGCTCGGACCATTAGCCTCTGTCTCTGCTTCCTCTCCATTTTTCTTCTTCTCCATCTATTCCTTCTTTAAGGACCCAAAAGAGAATGGTGGGAGGAATAGCCATCCCCTCTTTTTATTTTGTCCACCAATTAGGCCTAGTTTCTGACACATCAATTTTGGTTCATTAATTTCCAGTTCCATGTCTTCTGTTTTCACAAAGCATGATTTCAACATAGGCCTTGCACGCATCCGATGAAGTGAGCTGTAGTTCACGAAAGCTTATGCTCCAAAAAATTGGTTAGTCTCTAAGGTGCCACAAGTCCTCCTTTTCTTTTTGCGAATACAGACTAACACTGCTGTTACTCTGAAACTTGTCTGTACCGGCATTTTACAGCACTGCAACTTTCTCGCTTGGGGGGGGGGGTGAAAAAAAACCCCTGAGTGCTGCATGTTTCAGTGCTGTAAAGTGGCAGTGTAGACAGTGCGCGAGCACTGGGAGCTATTCCCCTCGTGGAGGTGGGGGTTTTTATAGCACTGGGGAGCTCTCTCCCAGCGCTGGTGCCATGACTGCACAGCCAAGGTAAAGCGCTGCCACAGAAGACATGACTATAGTCCTTGAATCTATCAATGTGGTCTCTTCTTTTTAGGCTAATTCAGTCTTTCTCCCATTCGTTCCTTTTCCCGTCAACATGTGTTGTTGCAAGTTATTGTGACATTTTATGAACTTTCACATACATTTTACTGCTGAGCTGCCAATTAGGATAAATTCATAGGACCAATTATCACAACCGGACTTCAGGCTTCAGCCCTGGTGAGCCATACAAACTGTGATTATTTGGGCTCAACAAAACCTGGGATCCAAAAGCCCCACACTTTGTGGGAGCGAGGTTTGGAACTCAGCTCTTGATCCAAATCCACTGGTTACAACTGGCCTCTGTGATCCAGCTGAGACTCTACCTCCGTGATTCTCAACCCGGGGTACATGGACCCCTGGAGGTATGTAGAGGTCTTCCGGGGGTGCATAAACTCATCTAGACATTTTCCCCATTTTACAACAAGCTACATAAAAAGCACTAGCCAAGTCAGTACAAACTTCATAATCACTTGTTTATACTGCTCTATATATGATACCCTGAAAGGTAAGTACAATATTTACCCCAGTTTGTTTATTTTATAATTATATGGTAAAAATCAGAAAGTAAGCAATTTTTCAGTAATAGTGTTCTTGTGACACTTTTTTTTATTGTATTTTTATGTCTGATTTTGTAAGCAAGTAGTTTTTAAGTGAGGTGCAACTTGGGGGCACACAAGACAAATCAGACTCCTGAAAGGGGTACAGTAGACTGGAAAGGTTGAGAGCCACTGCTCTATCTCAGGTTCTACAGAGCACGCAGACCCTAACTCAGTGTCCAAAACTCACCCCCTTCTTGGCACATGGTTTTACAACATGATCTAGGGGAAAGGGCTCTGGGAGTCGAGAGAGCTGGGTTCTTTTCCTGACTCTGCCACTTATCTGCTGAGTCACCTTGGGCAAGTCACTTCCCCTCTCTGTGCATCTGATTCCCTTCTCACCCTTTGTCTTGTGTTAACAGTAATCTGTTTGGGGCAGGGACTGAGTCTCGTTATGTGTATGTGCAACACGGAGCACAAGAGTCCCTGATCTTCGCTGTGTCTCCAGGTGCTGTTGTTATACAAAAGGATGAGCACCACTTCTGTTCAAAATAATTACAGCTCGGGGTGAGGGAGAAGGGATCTAGTGTTTGCATTTGTGTTTGTTTATCACTGGGTTTTTGTCATGCTGCAGGGAGCCATCTACAAGGCTGAAATTGAAATAGGACAAGCTCTGGTTTCCTATGGTGTTGTAGTCCCTAGAGGGTGGGAACACGAAGACAACATTAAATCTCATGTTTCAGTCCCATAAAGGGCTCTCTGATATGGAAGAGACCTGAGAAGAATATAAATATTGGGTGCAGTCAAGTTCCTAGAGCACCCAGGTGTCCGGCCACAATGACAGCATAACCTCCAAGAGGAAGAGAGATCAAGGAAGAGTTATTACCGCAGTCATTGACTGGCTATTGACTCCTAATAAGAGGTACTACAAGCACATTCAATAGCAGAAAGCCAGTGGGAGCAGAAATCCTTGACCTTCAGATGACACGAAGCACGACAGACCCAAGGTCTTGGCAGAGTGTATGAGACAAGTACGCCTGCAAGTTCTCATCTACCTGTTCTGACACAAAGGTGAATTTCTAGAGAAGCTCCTCTTGAGTCTTCAGGATGAATCAGCTTCAAATCCTGCTATTTACCAGCCAATCAACTCCAGGCATGTTTGTTTCCCAATCACACTGAGCTCTAAAGTTTGTGAAAGGAGAAAAAAAATAAGCTGCTGGTGGCCTCGTGGTGGCTTGTGGGTGTATGCAATCAGCTGAGCTGTGCAGAGGAGAATTCCCTGGTGTTCTGTTACGGACCATGGCCCAGATTGTCCCATACAATCTAGCCACTTTGTGCCACTCAGGCAGTTGAAATGAGATGACTTCTTGCTGCAAATGGCCAATGGAGAACTCCCTGGCAGAGGGGAACTCTCCATGGTGGGAAGCCAGAGAAGCTAGCTCCTGTGCCAGCCACCCACCCCCACTATGGTGGAGGAGTAGGAGGGAGCATGACTGAGCTACACTAATCTTCCATGGGCATAGGATCATGTAGGCCAGTGGCATGAATTAGAGCAACCCCTAGGCTGATCAAGCTGGGGCCCAGATTCAGTGAGCTGTAACCAAACCCCTGATATGCTCCTGGAATGTGGGAGACCCACATTCAACCTGGGTCTTCTACAGCCTGAGAGAGAGCCTCTCTCTCTTGCTCTCAAGTTTTTTGTGAAAAATTCCAAAAGGTCTCTATTTTGTTCCAATGCAGAACAGATACAAATGTCCAAATGCCCAGATTTCTTCTTAAACAGAATGCCTGTTTTCTGGCCAGCCCTGGTATATAGTAATAGCTCAGCTTGGAGAGGATTTACTTGAGTGAACAAAGAACTTTACAGCCAACACTCCTTTTAAAAAGGTCTAGGTATTAAATGCTCCGTAAGCTTGCCTAGGTATTAAATGCCTGAAGCTATGTAAGGTGAGCGCTTCTAAAGAAGCTCAGCTGGGGCCGTAACAGGACTCATTGTAATACACTCCCTCATATGACAGCAATAGGAACTGATGTTTAGGGCAGGTAACAGGTGCCAGGATCCCTAGGTTCTGGATCAGCCTGAGGAAGGCAGACAGAGATTTGACAAGGACTTGGCTCTAAAATGCAGGAGCTGAAGCCCAGATGCCACTAGCACTATCCTAGCTGACACTAGCTGAGGATACGGCCTTACGCTGGTAACTAATATTCACGATCATGCAACCCAGAGCTGACCCTTTCCTTTGTCAAAAAGCAAACTGAAGCTAAAAGCAACAGACTGATGTTAGTGTCCCTTTGTCTTGCAGCTAGGGTGACCAGATGTCCCGATTTTATAGGAACAGTCACGAATTTTGTGTCTTTTTCTTATATAGGCTCCTATTACTCCCCACCCCCATCCCGATTTTTCACACTTGCTGTCTGGTCAGCCTACTTGCAGCCAGCTGCAGCGTCTGATCCATCCTTAGAGGTTTTTAAGGCCCTGGCTGGGATGATTTAGTTGGGGTTGGTCCTGCTTTGAGCAGCGGGTTGGACTAGATGACCTCTTGAGGTCTCTTCCAACACTAATCTTCTATGATTCAATGCCCATTGAAATGAATGAGAAGCCTCCCACAGATCACAATGGCTTTGGATCAGGCTCTTAATGGCAGCTGTATTAATTTCAGACTCGCTCATTGAATTGCCATTTTTTGTCTTGTGTTTCTGGAAACATTTTCATGGGATGGCTGCACTTTGGGGTCTGAGACGAGGCCTGTATCCTAGTGATGGAGAAAAGACAACTGAGTGTCAGCCTCTGTTATGATTGTTTATTATTTGACTGATCATAGCATAGCCATTGAAAAGGCTCATGTACTCTGGTACGTTGGTTGGCTCTAAAGATGTCAAATCCAGGTCATTTACCAGGCACCTCATTTGTTGATACTACTTACTGAGGAGTCTGTTAATCCTTCACCACCAAAGGCTGAGCAGATGGCTCAGGGCAGTGGTTTTCAACCTGGGGTCCGTGGACCCCTGGGGGCATACAGACAATATCTAAGATTTATGAAGGGATCCGTGCCTCCATTCAAAATGTTTTAGGGGTCCACAGCTTTGAAAAGGAGTTGGGACTGGCCAAGGGAGCCTTTCACCTCAAGGCCACTGATTTGAATTGAGATCAATAGTGACGGAAAGTCATTACCATCTGGTGGCCTGTGAGAAATTAGTTGGTGGCCTCAGTACAAATCTTGGAGGCTCAGGCTTCAAACGGCACTAATTAGTCCTTTGACTGGCAGTCTCGGAGTGAGGCCAGTGACTGAATGGACCCTAGACACCGAACTCCTCCTTCTCCACGGTCCCTCTCGCTCAGGGCTGAGGTGTGGGGAGGCTTGTTGGGAAAGCTTGCTGTGGATAAATGGGCATCTTCAGCCTTCCAGGGTTATGATTCTGGTACCTTTCACCAGCACAAATTCACTTAAGGAAGAAAAAAACCCCACTGACTGCAGTAGCCTTAACGTATGTGCTATAGCAAGCTGGAGATGAACAATGGCTGGAGCTAAATTAATGGTGGGATGTCAAAAAAATGTTCAGATTCAAAGCCAATTAAGTTTGTATAATGTGAGTGCAAAAGTGCTGGTTAAAGACACGATAACAACTGAACTGTAAATCAATTTATTTAAATGCATTTTTCTTTGATAGCGGAGTATATGCATATCATTAGTGTATAAATGGGTCTAATAAGCCTGTCTTCACTAATATGCCACAAAGAGTCTAATTAACTTTCTTAAGACAGTGAGGATCCATGATCGCATTTTCCTCACTGTATCTTTCAACTTCAGCAAAGCAGCCCCTGTGCCATCAATAAAAATGCTAGTTTATAATTAGGGCAGCTTGGCTTTTGTTGATGTCTCGGTCCACGACTGAGGACTGTGGAGACTGCCTTAGCTCTTTCTATTCCAGAGCTTATTGGTATTACAGACTTTAAAGGCAAGAGAGCACGAACAGCTGTGACACACTGCTTTCTTTCTGTGGAGAAAGGTCGGTGGGAGGAGAGGCAGAGTACTTGCACTTACAAGCTACATTTCTAGTCTCTGTTTGTATCTGGGGAAAGCTCCAAGCTCCCAGTGCTATAAACACTTATGTTTAATTTTACTCTGCATGCTTAGTCCATCCTCTGAATAATGTCACCCTTGTGTTTAAGTGGATCAAGTCCTGAAAGCTTGATCCTCCAAGACTCCTATCCTGCCACTGACATCAGACAGAGTTGAGGGCTCTCAGCACTTCCCAGGAATGCTCAGTACTGTGGAGGGGAGAGCTCTGAGGGCCTCACCCAAAGCTTTTGGAGTTCATAGGATTTAGGGGCACTCAGGCCCAGATCCCAATGGGAGCTAGACACCTGGATAGCTTTGAGGATCTGGGACCTCAGCATCTTGCAAGATCAAGGTTTACAGCCCCAGTTCAGCAAGGTACTTAAGCACTTGGGCAAATCCATAAAAGCTCTGTGCCTCAGTTTCCCTTTCTGCAAAACGGGAGGTACTAACACTACTGCCCCTCTGCTGACTGATACGAGATTTTGGAGCCATGTAGGCTGGAGGAGACATAGCTGATGTGGAGCTGGGTATTTTCTCAGTGTAACTGTGTAGACCAGTCCTTGAACAGTGGTGGTCAAAGGGCTTACGTTCAGTCTCTTCTTTTTAGAAATCTCCGCCCATACCCCAAACCCTGATTCAGGCAGAAAGCAAACTCCCTTACCGTTTGCAGCAACTCACACTGGCACACCACGGAAAAGAACCTGAAAAACTATGTTACAGCGCCACCTAGTAACTCCCACTTGTACTTACCTCTCTTTTGAATGCCCTTTGAGTGCCTCAAATGAAGGCTGATTTATACATTTGAGTTTCATTACTATTAATAATTAAGCTAAAAAGACACAGCTAGTTCCACTATCAACCTATCCTGAAGGACGATCCATCACTCTCACAGATCTGGGGAGACAGGCCAGTCCTTGCTTACAGACAGCCCCCAACCTGAAGCAAATACTCACCAGCAACCACATACCACACAACAGAACCACTCACCCAGGAACCTATCCTTGCAACAAAGCCTGTTGCCAACTGTGTCCACATATCTATTCAGGGGACACCATCATAGGGCCTAATCACATCAGCCACACTATCAGAGGCTCGTTCACCTGCACATCTACCAATGTGATATATGCCATCATGTGCCAGCAGTGCCCCTCTGCCATGTACATTGGCCAAACTGGACAGTCTCTACGTAAAAGAATAAATGGACACAAATCGGACGTCAAGAATTAGAACATTCAAAAACCAGTCGGAGAACACTTCAATCTCTTTGGTCACTCGATTACAGACCTAAAAGTTGCAATTCTTCAACACTTCAAAACCAGACTCCAAGGAGAGACTGCTGAATTGGAATTAATTTGCAAACTGGATACCATTAACTTAGGCTTGAATAAAGACTGGGAGTGGATGGATCATTACACAAAGTAAAACTATTTCCCCATGTTTATTCCCCCCCACACACACACACCATTCCTCCGATGGTCTTGTCAACTGCTAGAAATGGCCCACCTTGATTATCACTACAAAAGGCTTTCCCGCCCCCGCCCCGCTCTCCTGCTGGTAATAGCTCATCTTACCTGATCGCTCTCGTTACAGTGTGTATGGTAACACCCATTGTTTCATGTTCTCTGTGTATATAAATCTCCCCACTGTATTTTCCACTGAATGCATCCGATGAAGTGAGCTGTAGCTCACGAAAGCTCATGCTCAAATAAATGGGTTAGTCTCTAAGGTGCCACAAGTCCTCCTTTTCTTTTTGCGGATACAGACTAACACGGCTGCTCCTCTGAAACCTGTCAACCATCTGTTATAGAACGTAAGAGCTGCCATACTAGCTCATGCCATGGTCCACTTTGCTCAGTAGCCTGTCTTTGTCAGTGGCCCATTTCAGAGTTTCAGGGGAGTGTACAGAACAGGGGCATTATAGAGAGCTACACCCCCATCTTCTGGTAGTCATAGGCTTAAGGTGGCCCCAAGCATGGGGCTGCATCCCTGACCATCTTGGCTAAAAGCCATTGATGGAGCTATCCTCATTTAACTTATCTAGCTCTTTTTTTAACTCAATGATACTTTTAGCCATCACAACATCCCATGGCAATGAGTTCCACAGTTTAGTTGTGCATTGCATGAAAAAGTAGCTCGTCTTTTTTTTTGTATTCAACCTGCTGCCTATTAACTTAATCGGGTGACCCCTGTTTTTTGTATTGTGTGAAAGTGTAAATGATACTTCTCTATTCACTTTCCCCATACCACTAATGATCATATGGACCTCTATCATATCACCCCTTGTCATCTCTTTTCTAAACTGAACAGCCCCAATCTTTTCAGTCATTTTAGTCTCTCCTCATAAGGAAACCATCCCATCACCTTTGTTGCCCTTCTCTGAACCTTTTCCAGTTCCTCTATATCCTTTTTGAGATGCATACAGTATTTAAGGTGTGAATACATCACCGATTTATATAATAGCATTATGATATTTTCAGTTTGATTTCTATCCCTTTCCTAATAGTTCCTAATGTTCAGTTAGTCTTTTTGATCATTGCTGCACATTGAGCAGAAGTTTTCAGAGAACTATCCAGGGTGACGCTAAGATCTCTTTTTTTGAATGGTAACAGTTTATTTAGAACCCATCGTTGTATACGTATAGCTGAGATTATGTTTTTTCCAGTGTGCATTACTCTGCACTTATCAGTGGCGAATTTCAGCTGTCATTTTGGTGCCCAGTTACCCAGTTTTGTGAGATCCCTTTGTAACTCATTGTATTCTGCTTTGGACTTAACTATCTTGAATAATTTCCAGTTACACTGAACAGCACAGGTCTCAGTACAGATCCTTGGGGACCCCGCTGTTCACCTCTCTTCATTGTGAAAACTGACCATTTATTCCTACCCTTTGTTTTCTATCTTTCAGCTAGATACTGATCCATGATTGGACCTTCCCTCTTATCCCATGGCTATTTAGTTTCCTTAAGGGTCTTTGGTGAGGGACCTTGTCAGAGGCTTTCTGAATGCCCAAGTACTCTATATCAGCTGGATCACCCTTAGCCATCTGTTGGTTAAGGTGGAGATTTTCAAAAGCACCAAAGAGGTGTAGGAACATAAGCCCCATTCCTATATGCCGGCTGAGTATAATAAACATATTGAATGAGATTCAGCAGCTGGTTAATAAATATAGAAAGGGAGTTTTTATTTCATCGCTGTCACACTTCAATAAATGCAAGTCAATAGGAGCATGCACTAATAGTCTTTCTAAAACCTCATTCAGGATGTGCTGCTGGAAGGATCAGAGAACTAGTCTGTGTGGTTTGGATGGTGGCATATCAGGTTTATGCTTTTAACTGATTTGTTGAATGACTGATGTGTTTTTAAGTGCATGGGATGTTTGTTCGCAGCTCGGAATAGGAATTTCAGCACTTTTAAACTCCCCTTGCTACATGTGTAACCAGGGACATCATTAGTTTTGCCAACGTTACCTCGAGCTTCTATCTGGCTGCTTCTCCCTGAAGTGATTCCAACATTTTTCCCAGGACACCCCAATGCATGGGACAAATTCCCCATCAAAAGGTACCACCTTACATGCCATTAAATCCCACCTATGGGGTGAGGTCTATAAACCACTCCTACATGCCATTGGTTACGCAACTGACAAGCCGTGACTTCTGTATTCCTACTAAACTCTCTTTTGTTCCTCCCTCTGCCTACCCAACCTCAACCCCATTTGTCTATTTTGTCCACCTGTTGCATCCTGTCTGACACCCAAACTGGAAGTTGACTGGGGATGGAACTATCTTCTTTGTTACTTGTTTTTAGAGCACCTGGCATAGTGAGGCCCTGCTCCTTGACTGGGGATCCTAAGTGCAATGTTAATACAAATAACCATACATAATAAATACATGCATCATGGGTAGGAATGTACCCATAGCAGCTGTAGCCTCGATACTGTGCATTGACAGTAGCAACTACTACTAGGTAGCTAGCCATAAACTCTGAAGGTTTAGTTCAGCAGAATGTTTGTATCGGATCATATTCCTTCTCACCTGGACTATGTTTACATAGGGTATCACAGTAACTTCCCTGGCACCCCAATATTCACCACTGTGAAATAATTAGGATATGTTTTGTACAAAGTATGTCTTGTGAGGTATCATGATTCTAAAAGTCTTGATCTGCTAGTCAGTAATATCTTGTTGCATTGTATGTGCTATCGTCGTATGTGAAGTGATGAAGTTTGGTTATGTATGTGTTACTGAAACATGTTGTGAGGTTGAAAACACCCACAAGCAGCCTTTCAGGTACAACAGTAAAAAGGCCAAACAATGTTAATGGCTTATTAAGGAAATGCACACACGCACAAGGATTACCCCAGGAACTGTGTACAGTAGAAACCTCTCAGAGATAGCTCTACACAATGGAAACTGTTCAACCCAGGTCACAGCAAAAGAGCTTTCCAGCAAGTGGGAAGAAGATATAAAAGGGAAAATTACATCATGATGGTACCTCACTCTCCCTACAACACCACACCTGGAAACACCTGAGGAATAAAGACTGAACTGTGGGACATGATGGTCCCAGGATTTTTAGCCTGTGTATGAAAACCTGGGAAAGCCAAGGCAGCTTGTGCCTTAAGAATCTGACAGCCTGTTAATCAAGGGTGAGAATTTGCTAATTCATAACCTACCTATCTAATGTGGTAAGCTCAGTTTGTGGTTTTGTTTATTTACTAAGGTAATCTGGTTTGATCTGTTTGCTATCACTTATAATCACTTAAAATCTATCTTTTGTAGTTAATAAACTTGTTTTTGTTTTGTCTAAAATCAGTGTGTGTGTGAAATCATAACTTGGGGCAGAAAACTGTGTATATTCCTCTCCACATTGAGGGAAAGGGGTGAATTTCATGAGCTTATGCTGTACAGTTCTCTGTACAGCGCAAGATGGTCCAATTTTGGGTTTACACTCCAGAAAGGGGTGTGCACTTGGGTACTGGGCAGTTCCTTAGCTGAGCCTTCCCATGCAGAACTGATCTCTGCATCTGTGTGTATAGCTGCACCTGGGTGTGTCCCTGCCTGCATGTGTGCCAGTAAAGTACAGTCTGAAGCCTGAGGGAGGGCTTGGCTGGCTTGCCTCAGAAATACAGTGTAAAGGGAGCCCAGGCTGGTGGGTCAGGCAGGCTCAGCGGTACCCCAGTTCCAAGTGGCACCCTGGGGGGGACCCATCACAGTTCCCAACCAGGCCAGCAGGCCTAGCCTCTTCTTTTCCCCATTTGCACAGGAATCCACTGTTGCTAGCTGTGCAAAGTAATGCTGATGCAGCCTTTCCAATGCTAAGCAGGGCCAGCCCTAAACCAAATGGTGCCCCAAGCGAGGAGCATCTTCGGTGCCGCTCTCCCTGCTTTCCCCTCCACACACAATGACACCATAAAACAAGGTTCAGAGTATTGGAGCCGGTGTCTCACTTCACTTTGTTCTTATAGCTCAGTGACTGACTGGCGATACCTCGCGCCTTATATACCCACGAGGGCATGGCTGACAACTTTGTAGGAGGTTCAAGGAAAATGTAGTTCTCAGAAAGTCTGGAAGGTTCCACAAGATTCTACAAAGGTCCAGAACATTCTAGAGATTAGTAAAAAATGTATACGCATACGGAATACCTGAAATATTTTATTTCAAACATTCTATTTTCTCTTTTGTCACTAACAACAAAAACAGCACCCTGAGCCCTGTGCCCCCCAACGCCTGACACCCCAGGTGGTTGCCTGGGTAGCCTGCCCCTAAATCTGGCCCTGATGTTGAGAATAACAGCTGTTTTCCACAATAGCTGTTCCTTGCCACTTCCAGATAATATGGGAGAATAATAAGCCGAAGCTGATATCTCAGGACTGTTTGTATATTGCAGACTGATCTCCAGTTCACAGGTTTTTGCTCTCAAAGAAACCAAGACAAAGGTTGAACCAATTCCTATGAACTGCTCCGGCAGGCAACACATGAGAAAACCATTTTATTTTCTATTGCCTTGTCCTTCCAAAAGCAAGCACAGCATTTTTGGTCATTTTCATCTCTCTTTCCCTGTGAAGGGTAAAAACAGGATTTTTGTTTATCTGTTCTAGGCACCTTATTCCCCACTGAAAGTCATACCCTCTGTGTATGACATTGTTGGCTGCCTGTGGCAATGACTGATGTCACAAGCTGAAGACTCCAAAATGAGATCTCAGTTTGTTTAATCTGTCTCATGATGATACAGTTGTGTTATAAGAACCAACTTCACATTATGTTTCGACGCTAGCCAAAAATGGGACTGATCCAAAGCCCACAGAAGTCAATGGGAGTCTTTTTCCCATCGACTTCAGTAGTGTTTGGATAACAGCATCTTGTTATTATTAGACCAGTTCAGAGACATTTTGATGGAACCATATTTCATAGGACGCTGCAGCTCCATCATAACCAAAATGCTTCGCAAAATCAGGTTGTTGTCCCCACAATTATTTCAGAAGGAAACCAGAAAAAAAAAGTTTTGACACTCAGAACGTCCGTTTTGGCATTTTCAGAAGAAAATATTTTGAGCTGTTATTTTGAAATGACTTTTTTATTTTGTATTACCTATCACTCTATAACGCAAAGTCAAAAATGTCAAATCAAAATGGAATGTTTCGATCGACCCAAAACACAGCATTTTTCAGAATTTTTCTTTGCAGAAAGTTTTGGTTTTCACTCCACTTTGGAACAAAGCCTAATTTTTAAATCTTGAAATCCTTGATGCAACAGAACGTCTGTCCTCTGCACAGCTCTAGTTATTCCGACCTAGTTATCCCTGTGGAAGGGAGAGGTGGATATTTTAGAGAGGCTACTAGCAGTCATTCCTGATCAAAAAGGGCTCTAAGAACTACCATTCCCAGAATGCCCCTGAAGAAGTTCTTCTTCCAAGGGGAAAGGCGCTTATGTGTGGGTGGCAAAGGGCGTGTGAGTTATATGTTAAGGGACATCAAGAAACAGTGATGTTGGAAAAAGTCCTTGAGAGTGTCTCCAATTTATCAGGGTTTGGACTTCTACCCTAGCATTATTATATGAAAAAGAGCAGGCCCAATGGCTAAGGGGCCAAGGCTAGTGAAGACGGGAGAGAGAGAGGCAGGGGAGCCTGCTGGAGACATCTGAATCCTCACCTCAGTTTCCAATTTGTGGCCAGATGCTAACACAGTCAAACCCAGTGAGGAGAGGCTGCTGACCAATTGTATTCATGCTGGCAGATAGAGGACTTTATGACGAGAGCTCTCAAGAGAAGACAGAAATGTCCCAGTAGGGTATGCAAAGATCAACACGTGGCCCGGACAAGCTCCGCCCAGTTCCCATGGACCAACACAGAGGAAGGAGTCCCCTTCTTAGCACACCTGTCTAAGCTACTGCCTCCAGATGAGGTTCAGTGTGAGCCTGTAGTGCATTGCAAGGGGTGGACGGCGAGGGCGTGATTTTAGCCTCTCTACTGTCTGGCTGCCAGCCGTGTCATTGACACCGAGTGTCAGCAATGATTTAATGATGATGGCAGCCACATGACCAGTAGTGCTGTTGGTAAAGAGAAGATGAGTTAGTGGGTTTCCCCCCACCCAACGCCTGCATAAGAGCAGCCGGAAATTTCTCGTAGCTATAGCTGAGAGGCATATGACGTTAGAACAGCTCAGTCTCAAGGGCCTGAGAGAAGAATAGCCTAGGAGCTGGGTGGAAGGAGAGAGGGGAAACTGTCATTGGTCATGATTTCCAGCCTCTCATATGCATTTCATGGCTAGGGCTGACCCCTTCTTTCCATGCTGGCTTTGTGAGCATTCTTCTCCAGGCAGGGTATTCCACAGCTGTAGGAATAGCAGCGGACATGACCTCCAAAGAGCCCAGGGGTAGGACGTTGACCCGTCACTCAGGATACAAGGACCAGTGGCATAGCAGTTGACAATATGTTTTTAACAGGTCACTGGGCAATTTTCCAGTCTGATACTTCCACTCTGTCTGCGTCCTCCAAAGCACACGGTACTGGGAAGCTGGTAGCACAGAAGGCTTTGAAACAGACGCCCATTGCAGGTCACGCGGTGCTGGACGTGCTCCAGCAAACAAGCTGTTGTTTGGTTTATTTGCATGTCTCTGAGTCCCAGGTTAATTAATCGTGTTGAATAACCTAGAAGCCCACAGACTAGGATGGCAGGTTCACCTTCACTGGACAGCTTTCACCCATACCACTTATTGCTTCCTTAGGACTTTCTGTTGGCATATGGGCCATGTACACAAAAGGCACGGTGGGCGAAAACCTGTCCCAGTCCTCATCCCAAAATAGGATTCTGTGCCTTGGCCAATGCGGTTCAACCCACTGGCTTTGTTACCATCTCTGTGAAATGGCTATGAGACCTTCTGGGTTAGGGCACACAAGCAAGCCCTGCAAGGAACCCACTTTTCTTTCTAGAATACTCATCTGGTGTATTAAATGGTGGCAGCTAATGAATATTGGGGCTCGTCCGCATGGTTAATGCTCTAGGTAAGGTCTGGATACGGAAATTGTACGAGCAGACGTTTGGCAGCTCAGCTATTTCCCACGCAGCTCTGCTGGGGCACCTTAATGCTGACCTGCATGGCCCTCTTCTATTCCAGTCCTGGACCCCCTACACAGCTCTTTCAAAGCACCTCCTGACGTGCAGGAGCCTGTGCTATTTAAGCTCTCGGTGCCCACCTAGCTCTGTCAATGCACCTCATTTCTAACTTGCTACACCCCGACTTGAGCACAGGCTGCTATGCTTGTTGAGCATTGACCAGGTCTGCAAACCCTTTATGAGCTACCAAACATGAACCCGAGTTTCCAGAAGTAAAAGGCTTTTCATAAATTCCAAGGCCAGAAGGGATCATTGTGATTATCTTGTCTCACCTCTTGTATCACACAGGCCAGAGAAGGTCCTCAAAATAATTCCTAGAGCAGAGCTATTAGAAAAACATCCAATCTGGATTTAAAAATGGAGTGATGGAGAATCCACCAGACCCCTCGGTAAATTGTTCCAATGGTTAATTATCCTCACTGTTAAAAATGTACACCTAATTTTTTTCTAGTCTGAATTTCTATAGCTTCAACTGCCAGCCATTGGATCGTGTCATTCTTTTGTCTGCTAGATTGAAGAGCTCATTAGAAAATATTTGTTCCCCATGTACCTTCTTATAGCCTTAACCCACCATACCCCATTTACTCTAAAAGGTCAGACTCCCTGCAGTGACAAAAGCTTACAATGTATCCAATGAAATAAGAAATGAACCACATTCAGATTCCGCAAAAAGTTGGAGATAACAAGCAAATTAGGAAAGCTGTCTGTCTGCCTTAGGTTTCCATATAGCACCAATTACCCGTTGCAAATTCTGCAGCCCTGGTTCTGTAGCTGTAGTAGAGCAAGCTTGCAAGCCTCTCAAGTTTCATGGCTTTGTACTGGGGAGAGGTGGCCAACATTTAAAACAAAAATTATTACTGAAAAATGGTGTTTTAAAAAAATTGGACATTTTCATAAAAAATGGTGTTTTAAAAATTTTTTCCATGTTTCCAATGAAACCGAAAAATAAAAAATATTTGTCATTTTTATAGTTTCTTCATTTTCCCCTTTTTCAGTGGCAAAATGGTAAAAGGTGAAAAAAGAGAAAGGGAGGGGAAAAAAGAAAAAAGAGGGGGGAAAGGAAAAAATTTAAAAAATGAACATGTTCTGTTTTCATAAAAAAAGAACAAATTTTTTTGAATAAACAAAAAATCTTTCCTTTTTATAACATGAAGACTAAAAATAACTTCCAAATTTTCTAAATCCTATGCAAAAAACATTCCCAATTTTCAACCAGGTCTAATAGTGGGGATCTAGCCCGTTGACTTCAATGAAGCTAGGCTGATGTACACCAGCTGAGGACCAGCTGAATTTTTAAAAAGATGAAAGTTGACATTCTGGAGCAACTTGAAATATATTCACAAACAAACATATCTGATAATGTAAATTGCGAGGGTGAAAGAAACAGTAATAAAAGAATCATGGTTAATTACTTTGCTTAACTCCCACATCATTTTTCCAAAGGTAGACCATGCCCAGGGTTTTCTATGGAAGTTTCTATAGAAAGTTTGAAGGGTTAGAAAGAAGCCCTTTGTTAGCTAGAGGCGCCTGAGAAAATATGAGATTCAAACCTAACATTTTGTTAAAGGGATAATTTAAACTCAGATAGTTTACTTTTAACTCATGTTCATAAACATATTTATATAAAGGATATGAATCTGTTACAATACCTAGGAAGGGTGGGGTATTTAGCTCAAGGTGTAGCCAGTCTAGAGATTGCTGGTTCAATCCTGCGTCAGCCATCACGTTCACCCAAAACAACAATGCTGAATTCTCTTAAGTGAAAAACTGAAGCCAGCCTTAACAATGAAATTGCTATTAATGCCTCCAGAATCTGTTTTACAGCATCTGTGGGTATTCCCTGGCAACCCTTGAACACTTCTATGGAAAAGGTCAGTATATTTGTTTTCCTTAACAAGCCAAGCCACACTGGGATGGCTGCCAATGGCAGAAATCTGACCTAGAGGAGAAAAAGGGCACTGTGAAAGCCTTTACATTTGAGGAACATGCTGCTGCTTCTAGAGAGATTGTCCATTTCTCTTCAGTGCTAACACATTACAGCTCCGATCCTGAAAGTCACTCCATGCATGTGGGCATCAGTGGGGCTTCACATGGGTGCAGAGATAAATTGGGGTGAGGGGGAAATCACAAAAATAAATCTGATTTTCTTTTCAAATTTAGATACATATTTTTTCAAAATTCTAAAAAAAATTTACGCTCCCCATTCCATAAGTAGTAGTTAAAGGAAGGGACGGGGGATCATGCCTGCTCATGCACCCAAAGAAGGTTTAAAGCTAGTCAACAGCTACTGCATTCCACCCCAGAGATTGCCGCACTTAGCAACATCACATCTTATAACACCTGGTTAAGCCCCCTGGCATTAGTCAGATGTGTTCCCATTAAGTTGCATGTTTGTAGTAATATTACCCCAGCTAAGCATTCACATTGGCATTGGGCTAAATCGGTTCTCCGAGCACCATCGCAATAGAGTGGCCATTCTAATTAAGGGCATTCCAGTTAAGTGGCATTTATATCACTGGTATTAATACAATAATCATAGGAACAATGGGCCCAGGTGAGAACAGACACCTGCCAAGGTCACAGCCATCTGGGTCATCAGACAGTAGGACACAGGAGTTTGAAGCTGGGTTTTCTATTATGGGGGAAAGAGTTGCTGATGCACTGCAGCATCTTTCTGTATTGCCTATTAAATACACTCGTTAATCTTCCCTCTCATCTGCTCAACAGGAGGGGCTGGGGACCACACTGAAAGTGCCAACCTGATCACATCTGCCTCTTCAGGGTGCCATATACACAGATGTTTCTGAGCCATAAGAAGAGGTTAAATATTTGAATAAGAATTAGCCACATGTTGAAGGTGAAATGGACTTCTTTCGCCTTTTTTTTTTTAATGAAAATATACTGGAAGCTTATTACCAAGATGAAAAGCTGGAGTTTAATTAGCAGCAGGACTAGAAGTCTGACGTAGCTGAATCAGCAAAGTAGCAGGATAATTGCTGGAGCTGGACTTTGGCAGCATCTAAGCATTTTATTAATTGAACGTTCAGAGCATGCATGCCTGACAGCCCCATGCCTCATAATGTACTCTGGGGGAGGGGGGAATATTTTACAGTCATTATGGCAAAGCGCATGCTTCAATCCCACTGTCTTCAATGGGACTTGCCATGTGTTTTTTAAGTACCTTGCTGAATCCAGGACTGGGGTTTGCAAAAGATTTGCAGAAAAATTAAAACAAATTAAAAGTAGATTTTCTTTTTAAATGCAAACTATTTTTTAACATTCCAATCTTCCCTTGCAGGACTGGGAACCCAAACCCAGCAGTGTTGGCTGAGTGCAGCAGACCCAGGCAGTGAAACGGAGCGTGCTGGCTGCAAACATGCTTTGCCATAAGCACACATCTCCTCAGTGATGTCAGTGGGCCTATTCAGGTAAGCCAATTTAATTCACGTAGGCCCAGAGCCCACATACAGAGCTGTCTTCACTGCAGTTCTCACATGAGTTCTCGACACTCACGTTAACTCCTCTTGGGTTAGCCTAGGTCCAGTGAGAGTGGCCACACTGGAACTGTGAAGGGGGGTCACGTTAGCAGCTGAGGAGTTGGGCTAACGTAAGCTTTAGCCTGTTCCCCCAGATGGGCCAGCAAACTGAAGTTAGCAGCACCACCAGTCTCAAGTTAAGGACTTTGTTGTGTGTGGAGACGGCTTGAGTTAGGGGCAACACTCAAATTACAACAACAATTTAATTCTGCAGTGAAGACAAAGCAAGGTCTTAGGCACGTAGATAACCATATGCATGTAAGTAGGCCCCTTGAAGTCACATAAGAAAAATTAAGCTAGCGCATTTATTGGCTCATGCCCAGCCTAAGTGTACCATGAAACCCTTGGGTATATTGTCAGCCCTGGGGATCAAACCTGGGACCTCTGAATCTAAAACCATGAGCTGCGACTGCCTGAGCTCTATTAACTGAAAAGTTCCATGCAGGATTGGGGTCATAATGTGTTAGTGCTGATCCCCCACCCATGGTGTGTAAATAGTGTCCATTAGTGCTTTCGAGGGCTGGATCCAAGACCCCAATCCTGCAAACACATATAGAGCTGGGTGGAAATTTCTAAAACCATGAGCTGCGACTGCCTGAGCTCTGTTAACTGAAAAGTTCCATGCAGGATTGGGGTCATAATGTGTTAGTGCTGATCCCCCACCCATGGTGTGTAAATAGTGTCCATTAGTGCTTTCGAGGGCTGGATCCAAGACCCCAATCCTGCAAACACATATAGAGCTGGGTGGAAATTTCTCAACTAAACATTGCTTTGGTCTAAAAATGCCAATGCCTCAAAACAGAAACTTTTCACCCAAACATTTTGGTTTTGACTTTGTCAGGCAGGTGACTCAGTGTACAGGATGGTATTTCTGGTCAAAAGCAGAAGGAGAAAGAGGCCACCCCCGAGAATAGGCATTAATGCTGTGGCTAGGGCTCTTGCTTGGGATGTGATAGCATCAGCTTTGAATCCCTGATCTACCTGATCCAGAGCAAGGACTTGAATTGGGCTCTCCCACATCCCAGGGGAATGCCCTAACTGCTGGCTTAGTGGCAATTCCAGCATGTTTTAGCAAAATATTTTGAAAGGTCTTGGCTTCATTCCAATGCAAGACAAAAGCAAATTCCAAAACCTCAAAATTTTTCACAAAATGGAATTCTTGTTGTCCGGCGAGCCCTACTTACACGCATGATTAATTTCAATCGTAAGTGATCTCATTGACTTCAGCGGAACTATTCACCTGCTTAAAGTTAAGCAAGTATGTATATTTTTTTCAGGATTAGGGCCTAATTTCATAAATTATGGACTGGATGGCTGCTCTCACTCACCCTGACTTTATAGTGTGTAAGTATCCAGTGGAGTTACTCTTGATTTATATCTGCCTATGTGAGAACAGAATAAAGCCCTACATTTTTTTAAATGTTCAATTTAAAATCTAAGGCAGCATTTCCTAAAATATGGGAGTACCACCTTGGGGGGGGTGTCATGAAGAGCTGGCAGGGGTGGTGAGGCAGAAGATGGATTATTTAAAATGGACAGGTCTTTTGAATCTTCTAGCTCAGGGATGGGCAAACTTTTTGGGCCGAGGGCCACATCTGGGTGAGAAAATTATATGCAGGGCTGGGGCAGCGGGTTGGGGTGTGGGAGGGAGTGCGGGGTATGGTGCAGTGTGCAGGAACAGGCACAGGGCAAGGGATTGGGGCAGAGGAGCGGTGCGGGGTGTATGAGGGGGCTCAGGGAAGGGGGTTGGGGTGCAGGAGTGGTGCGGACTGAGGGAGGAAGCTCAAGGCTGCGGGTTGGAGTGCAGGAGGGGTGCAGATTGTGGGAGGGAGCTCAGGGCAGGAGATTGGGGTGCAGGAGGGGTGCGAGGTGCAGGCAGGGGGCTTAGTGCAGGGTGTTGGGGGGCGGGGTACAGGAGGGGTTCGAATCCGGCCCGGCACCGCTTACCTAAAGCAGCTCCAGGGTGGCAGCGGTGTGCACTGGGGCCAGGGCAGGCTCCCTGCCTGCCGGCCCTGGCCCCACACCACGCCGCTCCGGGAAGCAGCGGACAGCACGTCCCTGCGTGGCCCCTGGGGAGGTGGAGGAAGAGGACTCCACGCGCTGCCCTTGCCGCATCTCCAGGTACCTCCCCTGAAGCTCCCATTGGCTGCATTTCGCTGTTCCTGGCCAATGGGAGCTGCAGGGTGCGGTGCCTGAGGCAAAGGCAAATGCACAGAGCCCTCTGTCCCCTCTCCCCCCAGGCCCCAGGGACATGCTGCTGGCCGCTTCTGAGAGTGGTGTGGGGCCTGCGGCACCACGGGGGGCAATCCCGCAGGCCGGATCCAAAGCCCTGATGGGCTGGATCTGGCCCTCAGGCTGTAGTTTGCCCACCCCTGTTCTAGCTCAACCACAAGTTATGGGCAAGGAGCTGGAATTATTGGGTGAAGTTCTATCTATGGCCTGTGTTATACAGGAAGCCAGACTAGATTGGCACAATGGTCCCTTTTGGCTATGGAATTGATGAACACCACATGGTTATGTTTAAGGGGCATGGGATCCATTTCCTTTTCCCAAAGGGGGGCTCTGGTCCCAAAGGGGGACACTTGATCTGAGATGTTAGTAGCACAGGGAAGGATTTTTTTTCATATATGGTTTAGGTTGTCCCTCGAATGCTCTTCCTCATATTTAGCCTTCGCTGTGTATTAGACCTCGCATAGAGCATCTGGGACAAAGAGAGCTACTGGCTCATTTGGGACTGCAGTCAGGGCTCCATACACAAAAAGGTGCTGATATTTGCCTGGCATTTTATTAGGGCAAAACAGAATAGTTTCTCCCCATTAGAAGATGTCTGAACCGCCACTGCAAAGGAAAGCTGATTGTTTACTCCCAAGACAATGGTTTTCAATGGGCCTTTCTTGAGATGGTTAGAGCACTGCATCACCACTTAGGGTCTGGCAGTTCACTTCCCAGTTCCGCTACAGTCTCCCTGTGTGACTTGAGGTAAGGCACTTAATCTCACTCCACCTCAGGTCCCCATCAGTTAAATTTGGATAATAATTCTGTCTTGTTTGTTTAGAGTGTAAACTCTTTGGGGCGGGGACTGTCTGTACAGCACCTAGCACATGGATCCCTGAGCTCAGCTGATGCCTCTAGGTGAACATAATAATAATAATGAGCCCTTAAGCGATCACTGAATTTTGAAATTTTGTTGAAATACTTACATTTGAAGACATGAGAAGACAAGCTGGGGGGTTGATCTTTTCCTTTAAGGCTGTGAGGGGCCATCTGACAGCAGGTTTAATGAAGAAAAGATATTTCATTCTGAAAATTAGAACTCCCTGAAGACTATTACATTTGGAAGTCAGTAAGCACTTGGAATGTGCAGCTAACACAAGCGAGACAATGCAGCATACAAATATATCAATGGGTTTACATTTCTTGGTTTTTGAAAACTGGATTAAACAGTAACCTGGTCAAAAAATACCCCCAAAATTCATGGGGAATTTTTAATATTTTTTTTAATTTCCTGCCATTTTTGTTTTGTTTTTTGTTTTTGTTTTTCATTGAAAAATGGAAAACAAAAACCATAACCATTTTTGGTGTTCAAAAATCACTTTTTCCGTACAAAATTTTGGGTTTTGAAAATCACTTTTGGTGAACATTTTTGGTAAAAATAAATTCACTTTTTGAAAACTAGCCAACATTTCTGCAAACTGAAGTTTCTCACTGAAAACCAAAATGGTTGCTGAAAAGTTTTTCAGGTTCCGGATTTTTGTGGAAAAACTAAATTTTTTACGCACAAAAAAAATTGTTTTTGAGAAAAAGGCCATGTTTCTTCAACATTTAAAAGAAAATGTGATGAGATCTAATTAAATGTACTCATACTGCACAGTGGCAATGGCTTTTTCAGCAATTAAGACTAAGGCCTGGTCTACACTAAAAAGCTAGATTTACCTAGCTACATCGCTCAAGGGTGTGGAACACCCACACTGCTGAGCGGCATACATAAGCCGACCTAACCCCTGATGCAGACAGTGCTAAGAATTCTTCCCATCAACCTAACTACCATCTCTTGGGGAAGTGGATTACCTACTCCAGTGGGTGAGCCTCTCCCATTGGGGTAGGTGGTGTCTACATTAAGACCATGTCTATACTAGAGACCTTACAGCGGCACAGCTGTACTGATGCAGCAACGCCGCTGTAAGATCTCATGTGTAGCCGCTCTATGCCGATGGGAGAGAGCTCTCCCGTCAACATAATTAAACCACCCCCCAATGAGCAGCAGTATCTATGTCAGTGGGAGAAGCTCTCCGGCCGACATAGTGTTGTGCACACTACTTTTGCTGGCAAAACTTATGTCCCTGGGGAGGCTGTTTTTTCACACCCTGAGTGACATATATTTTGCTGACACAAGTGGTAATGTAGACAAGCCCTGAGGCACTACACAGGTGCAGCTGTGCTGCTGTAGCATTTCAAGTGTAGACAAGCCCTAGAGGAGTAACACATCACTTAATAATGTCACAGTTCACTCTGCATTGCCCCTGTATTCCTACTGTCCTCGCCCTGCATCCTCTCTCTGGCTGGTTTTACTACAGCTTCCCACCATTCCCATGAGCACAGACCGCCAAAGAATCAAAATGTTCTGCAGCATTTTCACTTCATGGCGAGCGAGGATCAGATTTGCTAAACCCACTGATGGATTTAGCACCTAAGTCCACTGCTGACATTTTGAAAGCCACAGCTCAGGTGCCCCAAGTCCCCGTAGGTGCCCAAGTTTCCATCGCGCTGCTGCCACCCCACAGCTAACGAGTCCCAGCTCCAGCCAAAGCCTGAGGCCTTGAAGTGGAATGTTTAAACTGGGCAGGGGAGTGCCAATCTCACCAGCACGGCCCAATCCTGTAGGCAAGCTCTGAGTACGCCTAAGACCTGGTATGCATCAGAGCCCACAGCAGGAGAGCCAGAGGCAAAGCGTGGAGAGTGGGTCAGGAGCAGAACAGCACTGCACAAAAGACAGCTGGGGGCACAGGGAAATTAAGGGCGAGTGGCAGAGAGATATTGAGCATGAGCGGGAGATGGAGAGAGAAAGGTCCAGTGTTCAGCGGCAGTAAAAAAAAAGCAAACAATATTGGGAATCATTAAGAAAGGGATAGATAATAGGACAGAAAATATCGTATTTCCTCTATATAAATCCATGATATGCCCACATCTTGAATACTGTGTGCAGATGTAGTTGCCCCATCTCAAAAGAGATATATTGGAATTGGAAAAGGTTCAGTAAAGGGCAACAAAAATGATTAGGGGTATGGAACAGATTCCGTATGAGGAAAAATTAATAAGACTGGAATTTTTCAGCTTGGAAAAGAGACAATGAAGGGTGCATATGATAGAGGTCTATAAAATCATGACTGGTGTGGAGAAAATAAATAAGGAAGTGTTATATACTCCTTCTCATAACACAAGAACTAGGGGGGACCAAATGAAATTAATAGGCAGCAGGTTTAAAACAAATAAAAGGAAATATTACTTCCACACAATGCACAGTCAACCTGTGGAACTCCTTGCCAGAGGATGTTGTGAAGGCCAAGACTATAACAGGGTTCAAAAAAGAACTAGACAAATTCATGGAGGATAGGTCCATCAATTGCTATTAGCCAGTATGGGCAGGGATGGTGTCCCTAGCCTCTGTTTGCCAGAAGCTGGGAATGGGTGACGGGATGGATCATTCAATTATTACTTGTTCTGTTCGTTTCCTCTGAAGCACCTGGCATTGGCCACTGTCAGAAGACAGGATACTGGGCTAAATGAACCTTTGGTCTGACCCAGTCTGGCTGTTCTTATGTAATTACTAGGGTATGGGCTACTGAAGGGGCTGATCTGACTGAGGTGCCTAACTCCAGGAGGGGATTGGTGGCTGAGGATCCTGAGCAGAAGGATGCAGCAATCTTTGGCCTGTCTGCCAGGTGCACCAGGTCAGCCATCTAAGCCTCTCTCCTCTTCCCACTCCCCACAAGGGCATTTCAGTGCTGGCTAGCTTAGGGGACTCCCCACTCAGCTGCAAATCCCTTTCATATGTAAGCGGGGGAATAGTCCCGCTATTGTGGGGAACTTTCCTGGCTTCTGCACTACCCCGGTGAAGTGGGCTAGCGAAAGGATCTGAGTCCATACTCCCACTTCCTTTACCCAGTGGCCTCCCTGCCCTTAAGGACTCCCCTTCCACTATCCTGTCTGGCAGAGTCCTCGTAACCCCAACAAGGCTGGGCCCAGGATTCCTGGGGGGCTTGACCCCCAACCCTGCTGTGGTCACACAGGGGCTAGGGTGTCCCCACTCCGGGGTACTCTCTCTGCACTGGGCACTTCTCTGACCCACTGACCATTACATACAATTTAAAGCAAATGCAAGTTATTTAATCAACAATTAATTTTAAAAAGAATAAGGAAACGTGGGAAAGGTTAAAGGAAAGATCAACCCGCTCTGTGGCAGGGAACATCACAAACAGTGTCTCTGGAACGTCAGGGCAGTTCACAGTCTGTTCCTTGTAAGTCCCAGGCCTCCTTCTCAGGCTCCGGCTGTGCTGCAGGGATGCTGTGGGTTGGACACTGGCTCTGGTGGTGGCCACACGCTCTCAGGCTCTAAGTGGTAGGACCCTTCTTCCCAGTGTCGCCCCCGCCCTGTCGGGGTTACGATCCAAGACTGGCCTGCAGAGCCTCTTGGCTGAGGTGTCTCCCTGTGCTGGGCCTGCTGCCCAGGGTCCCCCTCGCTCTCCCCAGCTGCTCACCACACCCAGCGCCGGACTGCTCCAGCCCCACCTCCACTACGCTGTCTCAGCACGGCTGCTGCTGCTCTGCCTCCAGCTCCCTGGGCTGCTTCTTTGGCCCCTCTGCCTCTGGTTGCTACAGCTCTGCTCCCAGAACAGGTCTGCTCTGCAGGCTGCTTCTGTGACTCTGCTCCCAGCACTGACCTGCTTCGTGGGCTGCTTTTCTGGCCCCTCTGGCTCTGGTTGCTGCAGCTCTGCTCCCAGGGCAAGTCTGCTCTCTCTGGACTGTACCTCTGGCTTTGGGGCTGCAGCTCGGCTCCCAGGACAGGATATGCTCTCTCTGGATCTGGCACAGCTCTGCTCCCCAGCTCAGCTCTGGCCCCTGCTTGCTCCTTAGCTCAGCCCCACTCTGTCTGACCCAGGCAATTCCAGCTCACACAGAGGACAGGACCTCCCTGGCCTCCTGACTCCCTGATTAGCCTGCCCGCCCTGTCATTCAGGCTGACCTGGAGCATTGGCCTCTCCCCATTGTTCCTGGGGGCTGTCAGTCTCAGGGTCCTGATTCCCCATCGACCCTTCCCCTTTTTTAGTAATGGGAGCTAGCAACTAAAACAACCCCACTGAATGTTAGCAAGGGGACAACAGTCCCCTTACACATAGATGCTGAGCTATACCCAGGCCCTCTACAGGGAATCTAGGTGGCACGGACCCACCTAACTTAGTGGGCCACATAGCAGTTCAGCAGTGCTCCACTCAGCTGAGCAATGCCTCAGTCCCTTTCAAAATCTGGCCCCTAGGTGTCCCATTCCCAGGGACTGTCAATGAGACTCAGACTCCGAAGTCACTTTTGAAAACTGGACTTAGGGTATGTCTACACTGCCATTAAACACCCGTGACTGGTCTGTGTCTGATGACTCAGGCTCACGGGGCTGGGGCTGCAGGGCTATAAAATTGCACAGCACATGTCTGGGCTTGGGCTGGAGCCTGAACTCTGAGACCCTGAAAGGGGCGGGGGGGAAGGTCCCAAAGCCTGAACGTCTACACTGCAATTTCATATCCCCGCAGTCTGAGCCCCGCAAGTCCAGCTCACCAGGGCCAGCTGCGGGTGTTTAGTTGCAGTGTAGACATACCCTTAGGCTCCTAAATTATTTTAGTGCGTATGAAAATGGACGTAAGTAGGTGCTTAATTTTAGGCATTTGAGTAATCTCATCCCTCTTCTGCAAAACACTTAACATGCTGACTAGAACTGGTAGCAATTTTGTGAATAAAAATTACCTTTTTTCAGCAGCTACGTTTTTCATGAACCTTCTTCTCTGATTTTTTGGGTTGTTTTTTTTTTCATGGTTGAAAGCCGGGTTTTTGTGTGAAAATTTGGATATAATTTTTTTTAAATCCCTTCATTTGACTCAGACAGCTAATCAAAAATTATAAAGTAACCAAGCAAAAAAAAAGGGGGGGGGGGGGAGAAAATAATGAAAAATCTTCCTCATCCCTCGCTCTGTACCCCTTTGTGTTTTCTTTTTGTCTTGCTACTATGTCACTGTGATTGGTCAACTCAGTTGTGTGAAACATTTTTTTTAAAAAATTGCAAAATTTCTTTTTTTAAACTCCTTTAGCAAAAGTAAAACATTTTGATGAAAAAGTTCAAGGAACATTTTCAAAAAGACTCTTCTGAAAACTAAAAATTAAAAATGGTGATGGTCATTTTCTACCCAACTCCACTGCTTAACTTTAAGCAGGTTTAGAACTCGATCCAACGCACATTCATATCAGTTGAAAGACCTCTTTGGGAATCGGTGGGTTTGGAATATGAACTAGTTTGGATGCTGGGGGTTAATAGGACTACCACTCATGGAGAGCTGGTAGCTGTGTTATTCCCCTGCTTCTGGGAGACAGGAAATTCTTCTTGAAATTAAAAGCAGCCATTTTGCCAATGAGTCACTCCTGTAATTTGCACCTTTGGAAATATTTCACAGGACTTATGACTTGAGCTTTGATCCTTAATTTGCATCTTTAATTAGCAGGGATCTCAGTAAGTCTCTGAGCCTTTTCTCCTGTACCTTTTCTTGTAATTGATGAGAGGGGAGGGCAGTTTGCATTAAAACATCAACTTTTGAGTAAAAATTATTGTCTTGGCTGCAGCTCTGAGAAAAGAAGATATTAGTTTCACACAGAAAAAAGACAGTTCCAAGGAATAAGAAACTCCTTTTTGATTTAAAGGGCAGTAGCAGCCATTTTCAGGCGTGAAGAGGCCACTGAGGGATTGAATAAAATTTTGGGATTATCACTGTACCTATCTTCAGTTCTTCCATTAGTGGACTGAAGAGCTCATGCCAATCTTCTCTTTTGATCTGCTGTTCATAGAGTCCCTGAGCTCCCAAGTTTGGTTTGAGTAAATCCTAAACTTCACAGTGAGTGTCCTTCAAAACTAATCTGGTTCACCCAGTCACAGAAGAGCTAGGAAGTTTTCACTGGTCAATACCTTTCTGTCTAGCTGCTTTCTTATTTGATTTTCCACATTGTAGAATCTGACTCTTCTATAATGTTAAATCGCTATCTCTGCCCCTCTTCCCAGCCCTAAGAAGTAATTGGCTTGAGTAGTTGACTAGTAGGATTTCACTTTATTTAATAAGTTTGTACGCGTGCACATGCTTGTGTGCAGAAACTAAGCCAAAGGAATGTCTTGCATTTGGTTCTGGAATTGACTAGTTCTGTAGTCTTTGTTCTCTCTCACTGGAGTAGTTCTATAGTCTAGGCCCAGTTTCTGTGAAAATTCTGTCTCTTGAGGCTCTCTCTGTTGGTCCATAGTTTCACAGTTCCAGTGGAATGTAATTGCTGTCATAAGAGGTCATGGTTAGTACTAGGGTCCTCTATAAAAGGGATATACATATATATAGTAGTTTTTACCTGTAGATGGTGCTCAATCTTGTTCGTAGGTTTTGTAGGCCCAGTACACATTGTTGTGCACTGCCAATGGCTTCCAGTATAGAATCACAGAGCTGGAAGGGATCTTGAGAGGTCAGCAAGTCCAGCCCGCTGTGCTGTGGCAGGACTAAGTAAACCTCGGCCATCCCTGACAAGAGTTTGTCCAGCCTGTTCTTAAAACCCTCCAATGATAGGCTTCCAAGGGAGATTGTGGAACCCCCATTGCAGAATTTAACTTCCCTTATAGTTAAAGGTTTCAGAGTAGCAGCCGTGATAGTCTGTATCCGCAGAAAGAAAAGGAGTACTTGTGGTACCTTAGAGACTAACAAATGTATTTGAGCATACGCTTTCATGAGCTACAGCATCTGATGATGCATCCGATGAAGTGAGTTGTAGCTCACAAAAGCTTTTGCTCAAATAAATTTGTTAGTCTCTAAGGTGCCACAAGTCCTCCTTTTCTTTTTCTTTATAGTTAAAGTTTTTCCTAATATCTAACCTAAATCTGCCTGCTGCAGATTAAGCCCATGACTTCTTGTCCTACCTTCAGGGGACATGGAGAACAACTGAACATGCAGCTCTTTGCATCAGCTCTTAACAATGGTCGTGGAGGGTGAGGCAAACTCTCAGGCCGCTAGAGTCAATGCCATGGAAGACTCTGAACAGCTGGGGAGAGTCCATGGGTTACAGTCTTCTTGGGATTTTCCAAGGGTTTGTCTACACTGTGATTTAGTGCGCAGCAAGCCTGGGTGTGACTCTAGAGCGCACCAGTTTGCTGCACATTCAGCAGGGAACTTTGAGTGTGCGATAGCAGGGTCCTAGCTGTGCACTAAATCACCCTGTAGACAAGCCTTAAGACTCCTAAACTGGACAACTCCATGTTTTACTGGTGGCCAGAAGAATTTTCGAAGTGCAATCAAAGCATATTTTAGGCACCTGCCTTGCATCAATGTCAGGAATGTCAAAATGCTTCAAAGCAATTTTTTTTAAATTTTCTATTCCGTGAAAAAAAAAAAAGAAGATATTTTCTCTTTGTCTCAATTCAGGTCCAAAACCAAATTTCTACACTTCAGAATTTTTCACAGGATGGACAGTCCAATTTTCAACCTGCTATTATTCCTGCCCTAACCCAGCGTCAGGTTAAACCTGTAGATACCTTTTGTGTATTGACTATTTCTAATGTATCTTCTTCTTATTATTATTTGTATTACTCTAGCTCCTAGATGTCACAGCTGAGATCAGGGCCCAGCTGTGCTATTCACTCCACACATATATTGTCAGAAACCTGCCCCAGAGAGTTCCTAATCTACAAAGTTAAGATGTCTAGAGGAAGAATTATTATCCCCCTGTCCAGGGGGATGCACAGACAGACTACGTGGCAAGGTCACACAGGGACTTGAGCCCAGATTTGACATGCACACTTGAGCCTTAACAAGATTGCCTTCATTTTGCTATGAACCCCGCCTAAAGGGGATGTAATTGTTACCCTGATCTTGCTTGATTCTCTCTCCTCACTACTATTAGGTCTTCTAATGAGCAGGATCTGGTCCTTTTCAGGCTCCCAGTTCATTACCCTATTAACAGACAAGTTAGTCTCCCTAGTTAGTGTATTCCTCAAGGGAGGGGGATCAGTCTCCATTTCCCAATTTTCCCTTCTCCCCAAGGGCCTGATCCAAAGCTAAGGGCCATCGCTGGGAGCTTTTCTGGTGACTTCCCTGGTCTTCAGAACAGGTTCTAATAGCAGATCCTAAAATTCCACAGCTCTGCCAGCACCATTCCAGCTGTTCCACCACAGCAGCATGAGGCTCCCTATCACCTAGAGTCTCTTTATTATGTTCCTTCCAGGAACACATTGCCAACTCTTTTATTTGTTCCACTCTGTGTTTGAAACGAGCAGATCTGCTGCTTTATTATGCTGATTATTTTTAATAAGCGCTCGCGCCCTCTCTGAATCAAGCAGCAAACGTGTAGAAGGGCTCATCAATTTCCATATAAAGCTATTTAAATTCTACCTCGTTAGCAATAATTAAAAGGTGCAGCTCGCACTCCCAGTAGATCACACTTCAAATCAGGGTCATTTGGTTTTTTTAAACAAAACCCCAACTAATCCTGCACACCTCAAATGCCGTAAGCAATCAGGCAGTGAGATGGAAAAGAGAGAGAGGCCTGACAGGGCGATGAAAGGTTTGTCCTTGGAATTTAACATTTGCAGAACGAGAAAAACAGGAGATTTTTAAAAATATGAAGAGTAGGATAATGAGCTTGTTCCTGCTCCTGTTTCAGTCAATGGAAAATGTCCCACTGGTCCAGGAGCGGAAAGATGGTTTGGTTGTTACAACGCTAACCTGGGATTTAGGAGATCTGCATTCAGTTCCCCGCTCTGCTACAGACAGCCTGTGTGACTATGGGCAAGTCACTTAGGGTCCAGCTACAAGGCAAAGAGAGACTCACGGCAGCACCTCTCAGAGCATGGGCAAGCTGACCTGGGCTCATGCTCTTGGCTAAAAGAGCAGTGTGGCTTTACCCACTTGGGTGGAATTCTGAGACCCTTTCCCCTCTCTGGGTTTCAGAGCCAGGAGCCAGCTGCAGCGGGAACATGTGCACTGCCATTTTTAGCCCTGTAATATGTGCCCAAGTCTGTTGACTTGGGCTCTGATCCACCCCCCAGCTGGATCCTAATACCGAAATTCTGAGTGTTTGCTGGCCCAAGTCAGACTGATTAGTGTGGGGGCAGAATGTGGGGCCCCCCACATTCAGAGCCCAGGCTTAGTGGATCATAGCACTGCCCTCCCCCATGGGGTTGCTGTGAGGCGCTCAGATACACGGTGGTGGTACTAGAGGCAGACAGGCTCATCAGAGGGGCTGTGTTCTCCTCTGAAATCTCACTCGCCTGTCTCATCTCGACTGGAGAAATGAGGAGTCCCTAAATGAATGCTGCGCTGGTCCAGGGGCCCAGTCTGGCTGGCTCCTGCATGGGGGATGGAGCTCTGTAAGGGGCCTTCTCACAGAAACAGCTGAGGGCTCCATCTTGCGAGAGGGGAAGAGACACAAAGAAACAGCAGCCGATGAATTACCAGGGCCCAATGAAAAGCCTCCAGTGGTGGTTTGACAGACCTGTAGCAGGTTTTATCTTCTGTACTTCAAACAAGTAGCATAAGGTCACAAGCTGCACAAACGTACCTGACATGCAGCCATTAAGCCTCAGTTCTAATCAGGAGGGTCTTGGCTTGATGGGGGGTCCAGGCTCCATGGTCCATTCAGTCCTTATCCTTTCTGCTGAAGGTGTCACCTTGCACAGCCCGGCCTGCAGTGCTGTGACAGTGGCTTTTGCAATGTAAACCCCTGTCCATTAGGAACTGGGTGGAGACCCCAAACCATTTCACTCAAGTCACTAAACAGCACCAGTCACTGGTCGAGACAGAGCCTGCCCCAAACCTTGGAATCCCAGGGCCTCTGAACTTAGGACCAGATCTCGACGTTTGCCATTTGAGCCCATCTCTTGTCACTACCAGCCTGGATCAGAATCAGTCTGGCATCAAAGGGTACGTCTATGCTGCAATAAAAAAAAACCATGGTACTGAGTCTCAGAGCATGGGGCCATTGGCTTTCCCCCCTCATGGGGTTTCACAGCCCAGATTCCAGCCTGAGCCTGAATATCTACACTACGATTTTTAGCCTCACCACCCGAGCCCTGCCAGCCCAAGTCAGCTGACCTGGGCCCAGCCGTAGCCGCACTGCGGATCTTTTATGGCTGTGTAGATGTACCCAGAGAAGTGCCAGGACCGTGTTTTGCTCCCTTCTACCCTAGTGAAAATCTGAAGCAACAAATTATTTCAGTGGTGCTATTCCACTTTACACTGGTGTGACAAAGCTCAGAATGAAAAGGAGGACTTGTGGCACCTTAGAGACTAATCAATTTATTTGACCATAAGCTTTCGTGAGTTACAACTCACTTCATCGGATGCATTCAGTGAAAAATACAGTGGGGAGATTTATATACATAGAGAACATGAAACAATGGGTGTTACCATACACACTGTAACGAGAGTGATCAGGTAAGGTGAGCTTTTACCAGCAGGAGAGCGGGGTGGGAAAAAACCTTTTGTAGTGATAATCAAGGTGGGCCATTTCTAGCAGTTGACAAGAACGTCTTTAGGAACAGTTGGGGGGGAGGGGAAATAAACATGGGGAAACAGTTTTACTTTGTGTAATGACCCATCCACTCCCAGTCTTTATTCAAGCCTAAATTAATTGTATCCAGTTTGCAAATTAATTCCAATTCAGCAGTCTCTCCTTGGAGTCTGGTTTTGAAGTTTTTTTGTTGAAGAATTGCAACTTTTAGGTCTGTAATTGAGTGACCAAAGAGATTGAAGTGTTCTCCAACTGGTTTTTGAATGTTCTAATACTTGACGTCTGATTTGTGTCCATTTATTCTTTTACATAGAGACTGTCCGGTTTGACCAATGTACATGGCAGAGGGGCATTGCTGGCACATGATGGCATATATCACATTGGTAGATGTGCAGGTGAACGAGCCTCTGATAGTGTGGCTGATGTGATTAGGCCCTATGATGGTGTCCCCTGAATAGATATGTGGACACAGTTGGCAACAGGCTTTGTTGCAAGGATAGGTTCCTGGGTTAGTGGTTCTGTTGTGTGGTTGCTGATGAGTATTTGCTTCAGGTTGGGGGCTGTCTGTAAGCAAGGACTGGCCTGTCTCCCAAGATCTGTGAAAGTGATGGGTCATCCTTCAGGCTAGGTTGTAGATCCTTGATGAAGCGTTGGACCATCCCCCACTGTTCCTCAGACGTTCTTGTCAACTGCTGGAAATGGCCCACCTTGATTACCACTACAAAAGGTTTTTTCCACCCCGCTCTCCTCCTGGTAATAGCTCACCTTACCTGATCACTCTTGTTACAGTGTGTATGGTAACACCCATTGTTTCATGCTCTCTATGTATATAAATCTCCCCACTGTATTTTCCACTGAATGCATCCGATGAAGTGAGCTGTAGCTAACGAAAGCTCATGCTCAACTAAATTTGTTAGTCTCTAAGGTGCCAGAAGTCCTCCTTTTCCTTTTTACGGATACAGAATAACATGGCTGCTCCTCTGAAACCTGAGCTCAGAATAAGGCCCATGACCAGTCCCACCCAGCCAACAGTTTATGCCCAGTCTAACCTGATGGCAGTGGAGCTATGCTGATTTACACCAGCTGAGGATCCGGCCCTAGGCTTCCTCTCATTTCACCTACACTTCTAACTTTTGCTGGCCGAAAAGAAGGGAAAATGTTTATTTAAAAGGATGTCTGAATTCTGGGCCCGATTGTCCCCAACACACAGCCAGAGAATGGAATCAGCCTGAGGTTCAATTCCCCATCCATGGCTGCACCTGGGGTGCACAGACAAGCCTTGGTGAAACAATAGGTGACTTTTGCTGGGCTATCGCATCCCTGGTCTAAGGAGCCCAGAAATGCAGTCGAGGGAAAGACCTGTCCCAGACCTGAAGAAGAGCTCTGTGTAGTTCGGAAGCTTGTCTCTCTCACCAACAGAAGTTGGTCCAATAAAAGATATTCCCTCCCCAACCTTGTCTCTGTTCTGTGGAAAGGAACTCTTCAAGATTTCCCAGCCATGGTCTTATGAACATCAACTGCAGCCCACCACATCGCAGTGGACATTATGTACCTTCGGAAAGCAAGGCAGAAGCCTGCAATCCTTTCAATGAGTAGTTGCCAGATGAACTTTGAAATTGTTTTTGGAAGGGACAGTAGGACTTTAAAAGAATCTGAACTATTGCAATGGAGTCTACGTGTCCAAGGACTCTCAAAAAAGATCTGAAGTAACAATGATGAGCCTTGTCTTTTTTGTCTCTTTCTTTTAATCTTGTTGATCTGCCCTTTGGTTTTTGCCTTTCCCTGACCTTTGCCACCCTATGACTCTCTGTCCAACCTTAGACTATGAGTTCCTCCAGGCAAGGAGGGTCCTTGCTTGTATGCTTGAAAAGAACCTACCACACACTCCATAGCGCTGATTGAAATTTTTGGCACTAAAAAAGTTGGTTTGTCAAAAAATAGTCCCTTTCTTAGAATATGATTTTTTTTTAAACTCACTGTTATCAAAATGTTGTGAAATTTTGCATGACCCTTTTTATTGACAATAGTATTGAAAACATGGTCAGTATGGAAACATTTCTATAAAGATTTCTAGGGCACTTCTGAATCAAAATTCAATTTTAAAACATTTCTGGGAAAATTTCAAAAAAGCCCCCCAAAAAGGATCCATTTTGAACACCACCAAAGAGAAATAACTTTGAGTTTTTTAAAAGTATTTTGAGATTTCTTTTTCTGACCAACTCTATTAGTCAGTACTACCCTCCCCACAAAAGGAATCTAATCAATGAGTCATTGCCCTCTTTCCTTTTTTTTTTCTTCAGTTTTATTTTATTCCCCTTGTGAGGAGGACCTGTTTGAAGGTGGCAGGTGAATTTGCTCATTTGTGATACACTGTCATTTGAAAGTGTACGTTATTATTAATTATGATTATTGCAATAATGCCTAGAAGCCACAGTCATGGCCCCTGACTCCACCATGGTTCCATTGGAACTGACACCAGCAGAAGAATGTGCTGGGGCCTTAGCAATTGTACTTACGGTGCTCTCCAATTGACTGAAATAAAATTGTGATGATAAAATGGGCGCCTCCCCTCATCTTCAGTCCAAGCCAAAGGTTTTTATCCTTGCACCACAGCTTGTGAGCTGGAGTAAAATGTCAGTGTCAAAGCCCATCAACTGCTCATTTTAGTATATCCCCCAAACACAAGCCATGGGCACAGCATGATAAGTACAATCCCCATGACTAAGAGGTAAAAGTATCGGGCCAGATTCTCAGCTGGGGCCAAGTGATGTGGCTCCATGGCAGCCCAAAGTGCTTTGCCACTAGCTGAGGCTCTGGCCTATTAGCCCGTGAGCAAAATGTCATTAAACCTGTCAGTGACGTGGGGGGATGGGGCTGAGGCAGACACATGCTCGCACAGACAGGGACAGAGAGAGCAAAGATGGACCTCGTGGCAGGGCAAAAACTGTGGGTTGAAGGATCAAAACCAATATGGACTTTGGCTTAAGCTTGGCTTTTCCATGCTAACCTATGGACTTGTATTGCGATTGATTAATAAATGCAACTTTGTTTTGAAAAGGCTGCCAGCCCAGCCTTGCTGCAAATATGCTACTGGTTGGATTGCTCCCTAAGAAGGTAAAGTCTCTCTCAGGAGTCTGAGCTCAGTTGGACTCAGTATTGAGAGCTATCAGGAGAACTAGGTTGTGCTGGAACCCAAAGGCCAAGTCTAAGACTCATAGAGGTCATTTGACCTGCCCTTGTGGGAATGTGGAGCCTTAGGGTATATCTACACTGCAATCAAGCAGCCACGGCTGGCCTGGGTCAGCTGATTCAGGCTTACGGGACCAAAAACTGCAGGGTAGACATTTAGGCTCAGCTGAAACCCCACGAGGGGGGAAGGATCCAGAGCCCAGGCTCCAACCCAAGCCCAAACGTCTACACCACAATTAAACAGCCCCACGGCCCGAGCTCTGCAGGTCTGCGTCAGCTGACACGGGCCGGCCATGAATGTTCTATCGCATCAGAGCCATACCATGAAAGCTAGCTCATGCTGGAGTCTCAGCATGCTGGCTGCCCTGTCGGTCAACATGCCAGGGATTGAACCGGGGACTTCCGGAGCCAAAGCATGAGCTTAGGCTGGCTAGCTGAGACCCGATTGCCTCTTGTAGGTTGGGCACAGAGGAGATCCTGTCTCGCCATCAAGAGGAGGCTCAAGTACAGTCAGCCCTATCACGTTAAGACTGGTGTTGCTTCATGGGGAGGGGTGCAGCATGCTCCAAGGGTGGGTGGTGCCCCACCAGAACAAGGCAGCGTCAAGGCGGCGATGTATGGATGTGTGACTTGTGTTGTGGGGAGGCTGTGGGGTGCATGGGAAGCGGCAGTATGCAGGGCGCAGGTGCAGCGCGGCAGGTGTGAGCCTGCAGATTCATGCTATGGTGAGGCAGCTGTGTGTGGTGTGCACTGTGCTACCTGAGGCATTAACGATGGAAGCCCCCGCCAGGAGAGATCAACCCGATTGCCTATCCCAGCTAGGGTGACCAGATTTTATAGGGACAGTCCCAATATCCGGGGCTTTGTCTTATATTAGGTGCCTATTACCCTCCACCCCCATCCCGATTTTTCACACTTGCTCTCTGGTCGCCCTAATCCCAGCTGAGAGAGTCCTCCTGAAAACAGCAGTGCTTTTGCATGGCCTGCTGTCCTAGCTGTAAGGAACAGCTGTATAAAAGGAGTTGGTTATATCAGAGCCCAGCGAGGCGGCAGCTGAGATCTAAGGGGTATCTGCATGCGGCTGAGGCAAAACAGTGCGAGGCACAAGGCGAACACAGTAAAATATTTTACTACAAAGCAGAATTACTCTGAAGACTGATGGATTCACTCATGAGACCCACTTGCATTTATGGAGGTCGTAAGTTATACACTCCTGGTGAACTGGGGGAAACATAACAATCACCTTTTATGGGTGAAACTTCCTGCGATATATTAAACTCGCCAGGAAACAGTCGCAGGGTTTACTGCAAACGATAACTTTAATGCCTCCAAACCATTCGGTTATTTTGGAGGGATTATTAGGAACTGGGGTACAATTCACAATGCTTCCTGTATGCATGAAATTTTCGCTTTGTTGGCCCAGGTATTAGCCCCAAGCCTGGCTGGAGGACAATCTAGGGGGCTGGAGGAATATGTCTGGGGAAAAGCCTTCTGCATTAGGTGACATGTAATTAAGAGACGATAGCTCATGCTGGGTGAATCTTTAGGCTGCCACAATCAAAGTCTCACAAAGAGTGAAGGGAATATGGGAGAGGCAGAGGCATCTGTTACACACTAGAAATTGCTACAAGGAATGTGCCCTTCTTTGTAGCTTCTTCCTTTCGTTTGAAATGCATTTAACAATCAAAGCTCATACTCTGAGGAAGGACACAGTCAAACAGTTTTGCTATTTTCAAAATAACGTTTCCCTCATTGTTCATAATGAGATTTGTCGGCTACTGATTGGAATGGGGAAACAATGCACCAGTACTCCTGGGTTCCGCTCCAGGCTTGGTGACTTGAGCAAGTCCCTTAACCTCTCTACACCTTAGTTCCACAACGTGGATATAGGAAGAGGTGGGTAATGTATTTGATCACTTCAGCGGAATGTAATATTAGTTAATTGCAATTATTATAACCTTCTTTAACTGAAATATGTTACCTGCAATTGTTTTTTAAAATTATAAAGTCTGTCTGTTGCTACAGAGGATGGGGCTGCATGCACTGGTTTGTTATTGTAGGGTTGCTCATACACAGTGTTGCACTACTGGATGAAAGCTTATGAGTAAAGGGGCAAGCACAGCAAAAAAAACCTCTATAAATATTCAGACAAAATTTGCTTTGTTACCCCTTTTAAACTGAGGTCATTGTCTCAGCCATGGCTGAGAGCTCAATTCTATCTCCCACTTATTCCTATGGATTACATTACACCTGTCCACTTTTAATTCTCTACCCATAGCTCACAGCTCCCTATGTGCCCTTGTTGTTACCTCTCTGCCCTCAACAGCTCCAAGCTAATCCATCCCTACTGCAAGTTATTGCTAAGGTCAAATTTGACCCTTCCCAACTTAGTATGAAGCCATGTAAGCATATTGGACAAAATTCATTCCTGCCATCAATGGACGCCAATAGAGTTGCCAGAGGGCTGAATCTGGCTCATTATTGTAAGGCAGACCGTGCCCCTTTTGGAATGTTCCTACAGCTCTGCGTGAGCTACAGAAATCGAAGTGACAGCTCCTAGCACGGTGGAAAGGAATGTGCTGTCTCTTCACACAGAAATCCTGCTGAGAAACATTCGCTTGTCAAGTACGACAGTCACCATCAGAGGTCCTCAGAACTTCACAAACCACGAGGCTGAGGTAAAGAGAAGCAGGAGCAAACTGCTGCTGTCTATGTCGTTGCCATAAGTGCAGCTTGGTCTAGTTGGGTTCCTTAGCTGATGACGCTGGGACAGAGGATTTGGTCATAACTCTACCTAAGCTAGAGGGATGGCTGATGCTGAGGAGCAGTGAGCCTTTCACAGCTAGGCCACTCATTTGATTCCAGCCCAGGTCTGGGTGGGCATCGCCTGTTACCCTCTGACGGCCATCCAGTGGCCTGTCAGCAGCAGGTTAGGGTGCAGGTGCCCACGTCATGAAAGAGCCGCCTCTGCCATTGACCCCCACGTTGGCAGTCTCAGCAGAGAGGTTCAATGCACCATGGACAGGGCATTCCCTTCCACACCTGTTGAGGTCAGAGGTCAAGAACACTGGCGGAGGGCAAGGCCACCCTGCTGCTTTACCTTTGTTTAGGATTAGCAGGGGCACTCAAGCTGTCATCTCGCACCATTCACTACTATTAAACGTACTCAACATAAAAAGAAGAAAGAAACATGCTTCAGACAAACGACAAGTGAAGAGACAGGATGGGCTGGAAGCATGGATCAGTTGGCCAGCTGGTTTGTGCTACATGCAGGTCTGCTCTTTGTGCAACTTAACTTCCCAGCTGCACTGCATGGACAGTGATACTGGGTGAAGCCAGTTTTCTTCCTTGCACTCAGAGGGAGGGATACACCTGCTGAAGCTTTGGCCCTTTATGTAAACTGCCACAGCTCCACTAACTTCAATTTGAAGCTGACTTGGTAATCTGGTCCACATACTTTTAGCTATACAAGAACTTTATGCTGTGAAAGCAGCAACTTTCCCATCTCCGTGGGATGGTCAGGGAATGGAGCAGTGCCATCAGTAACAGCTAATGCAGACGCTCCGTTTTACTGCAGGGAAGGTTAGTTCTGGCTGGTAATATGGACATGGGTAATGAAAGGTAAGACACTACACCAGGTGTCAAGCTAGGCCATGAGTTCTTGCGAGGCCTTAACTTGTGGCTTTTATTCTTAAGAGACAAGAGACTCTCGATATAAAAAGGTCAAAGAAGAAAATATTAGATCCCATACATTGCCTCATTCTATGCTGAAAAGTAACCAGTGTTTCCTGCAAAGGTTGTTCTATGCACATCAACACATTCCTCCATTCCACCGCCTCTACACTAAGCCAAGAAGTACTATTAGCACCTTCCCTGGCAAACCTCAAAAGGGTCTGTGCAGTTCTGATAAAGGTCCAGAATTTTGGATACTCAGCAGACACACTTGTTACAAGAGTTGTATGTTTAAAAAAAGCAGTGTCTGTAGATAGATGCGTGTGCGCGAGTGTAGTTGATACTGATAAAGAGGGCCAGGTCCTGGCATATAAGAATAGGGTCTATGGTACTGTTCAGAAGTTCAAAAAAGCTGTTGTTGCCAGATGGCCTCTTGGCTGGCCAGGTCTTCACACTATCCACGCCTCTGTCTGCAAAATTGAATTTAAGAGCTCATCAGAGCAGGTTCTCTTGAAAAATGTCCAGTGGTTCCTGCTTTCACTCAGTCCAGAAAATACAACCACCCTTGGAACACCCTTTCCTGTGCCATTGTGGTTCTTTTGCTTCTAGTTTTAATGTTAACCAGACTTGCCTAAACGTTAGAAAGAGCCAGGTTTTGGTTAGAGAGATGGAGAACGTTAGAGGTCCGATTTTATTTTCCTGGCACATGTCTGCCTGCCCCGCATGGGTATATTTAATTGTGGGCAACAGCAAACATTCTGGAAGGTTCTTTCAATTTCAGAGTTGTTGTTAAGCAGAAAGCAGAATCTGGTGGCCTCTAGATTCTTTCCTCTTCTTGAGGGTCTTGCGAGCCAGCTATATCCATGTGCGTGTGGGATGGAACTCATGAACTTTGTTTAGTCATTGAGCCAACTGGATGCAATGTGTTTCAAATTATTTCTAAGTGCACTTCATGGTAGGAAAGGTTCAGTTTTCAAATCTCAGTTTATAAACTTTCCCCTTCTGGCAGCTGTAGGAACAGTGTCTTCTTGAGTTTCCACAATCTGTCAGGTCAGCCCTGGGTAGCTCTGTAAATCTAGAGTTGTTTGGAATTTTCTTCATCGAACATTTTTTTCAAAGGAAAATAACTGTGAGCAAAATGAACATTTTCACAGAAACTTTTCATTCTGGTCAATATTTTCCATTTTTAAATTTAAAATAATCACAAAACATTGGGGGTGGGGGTTCAGTGTTTGGGGCTCAGTCCTTTCCTTTTTTCCTTTTGCACCCTTTATTTTTCAGGAAAAAAAGGTGAGAAAGGAAAAATGGGATGAAAAAAGTGGGGAAAAAACCACTTTTCATTAAATCAAAGATCTGAAAAATCCTGAAAAGCAAGGTCCAAAGACATTTTTTTTGTTCAAAATTTGTCAATGAAAATACACCGCATTTTTGACTCAGTGTATTTGAAACCCCTTTGGTTAAATCTGCCTGGATTCCCATGAGCATAATCTCCCTATCTCCATAGGTTGGTATTCCACTTCCTTTCTTGACGGCAACCAGAAAATTATCCAAACTTTTCCAACTTCAAAAAAAAAAAGCCCTGTGCTTTGGATGAGTTTCTGGGTTGTTCTTATTCCATCAGAATCGCTTGACTCCAATTGGTAGGAGACATGTAGCAGGTGCTGCAGCACCGCACTGGTATCTTGTGAGAATTTACGTCACAGCTGTTGTACCCCAGCGCCCTGGAAGCTGATGACACCTGAATGGAGGTAGGTGAAACTGACAAACACAGATGTCTCCCAGAACCAGTTTAGAGCCGCAGGTAGATATCATACAGTGTCGCACCCCACAGAGGGCAGATACTCTTGCCTGCCTGCCCTGAAGGCTACCCATTGTTTCATTTGGTGAGGCAGCCTGTCAGGTAAATCTTTGCTGCTTTAGCAACGAATCTGCATAACCATGCTGCTTCCTGTTCCTTCCGGTCTGGACATGTCAGATGTAGAGAGATATTTGCACTATAATTGTGGTTCCATGTGTTTTGTGATTCTGAGCCCACGAGATCTGGGGCAGAGCCCACCTATCGCTGTAGAATTCTGCTTCAGAATCTCTGCTCTTGTTTCTTTTTGTTCTATTTCTAACCCTTGTAGTTGTGAAGAAAGGTGTTAATATGAACCAAATGTAAACTGATACAGTGCACGCCCCTGAGTCGGCAGTCAGCAGACAGCCTGAAACAACTGTTGTAAGAGAAGTGTTGACAAGCCACTTTCACCCACAGTGAATTGTTAACTCTCGAACCTAATGATGATAAATATATATATCAGCTATTTCAGAACTAGGAAGTTTAGCAGGCAAGATGTTTATCTTGCAATCCCGAACCACATCCCACAACAGCCTGGAGGCCAAAAATCCCAACAGGCCTTCTCCAAGCTGTCAAACCCTCCAGCTCCACCCTTTACTCATAAGCCTGGGGCAGAGGGGGCTCCCCCAAACAGCAGAGTCAGTTCCAAGCAGGAAGTGGGGAGGAACAGGTTTCCTCTGGACAATGCAAGGAGTGGAGCTCAGACAGCAAGGTCACAAGTTCTCGGCTTCACTCTGCAGCCCCCATGTGGCAAAGGGAGCAGAGCCTGGGAGGAAGTCCCCTGCTCAGGATTTTTGGTCATAGAGCTCCTCCAACACCACCTGCCATTGGGGCCATTTGGAGGTGGGAAGTGGGGTGTAGAAGGAGTGGCAACTAAGTGATGTGCTCCAGCAATCCCCAGTGGGCAGAGGTCCTTGGGGGCCGTTACCAGCAGGCATGTTACTGGCTGCTCTCACCTGCCCCAAGATCTCTGGGGCTGAGCCCAGGCAGAGAATCAGAGCCAAAACTCTGCTCTGCCCAGGAGACGCTGGACACAGCACAAAATCTGGCCTTCACTCTAGAACAAAGAGTGCATGGGAAAACGCAGGCGGACTAGAACTGAATGCGTGATGTGAGCCTGCCATGCAATCACCCACATGCTAGGAGAGGCTAGCGCGGGGGGCAGCACAACCCACATATCCATCCCTGAGAGAAATGAAGGAGCTAAGAGAAATGTGCAGAGTCAGGGCTCTCCCTTCCCCCTTTCCCAGTCAAGCATGCCTGTTCTCCCAGCCAATCCCAAAGAACGCAATCGAGATGTTTCCTGGTGGTGAGCGAGCAATTTGGCTGTGGAATAGTCTCCCAAGGAAGGGGTGGACAATTTGTTGCTTGAAGCATTTCAAACCGGAGGGGATGAAGCACCAGCGGAGAAGCCATAAGGCACAATATTGCACTGAGTCCTAGTAGCTAGACTGGAGGGGCTAGTAATTAGCAATGAGCCAAGAAAGCTGGCTATGGGGTGGGGGGGGGGGGTGATGCTATGAAATCCCATCGGCTGGGTTTTGTTTTGCTAAGCTATGATTTACATCCAGGGCCCACCTGAGCTGAACTCCCAGTTTGGACAGAGGAGGATAGATAGATAGTACAGCTTTGGGCCACCGCTATAAAGGCTGTGATTCTCAAAGGAATATGGTTGCTCAGCCCCCAGCTCCTTTGAAATTCAGTGGCCTCCCCAACCCTTTGCATGTCTGCTTTGACAGCCAACAAGTGGCTATTATAGTGATGGCTTGTGGGCAGTGGAGACCTTTGTACCCAGCTCTTTGTGCACAGGAGACCAAACAGCTTTGAGATACATAATTGTGGTAACTGCTGAGCTAGGCTGGGTTCTGTCATGGAAACTAGAGGTAGTTAAATCCCATGAACTTTCACAGCGTTAACCACTAACATCCCCTCCCACCCCCACCCCCAAGCCTCCTCAGTGCCCATTTGAAGTCATGGAAGGAGAAGATGGGCAATCTAAGCCAGGGCCAATAATATGTATTCATGGTCAACAGCTTCAAAGTTGACTAGTGATTGTGTGTGCTGGGAAATTCAGAGCCCATTAAGCTGTCTCCGGTTGGGGAACAAAACCAGAGGTACGCCAAATTACAGGTCACTTTGGAAAACCTTGGCCCAAAGTTACGCAGCTCAATACATGAGTGAGTGGATGAAATTCTTTGGCCTGTGTTATGCAGCTGGTCAGACTAGATGATCATAACAGTCCCATTAGGCCTTAGAATCTATGAAGCTAATCAGGGAGCTCCCAGGGAATCCGTCTCCCACCCCAGAGCTGAATGGAAGGCAACGCTTATCCCAAAGAGATTATGCCGCGACGACAGCTAAATCAGAGCACTGCTGAGGTAGAGGAAGAGAGAACAGGCACTCACACTGCTCCTTCAACCCTTCCCTAGCTCGCTCGCCCAGCAATACAAGCCTGGTTTCTGGTCAGTGCTGTGTCGCACATGGATAACAGTAAAAAAAAAAAAACCAACACATTTGCATAAGCAGCAAACACTCTTGTGTCTGGAAACCATATACACAGCTCTGCAGTCAACGCTGTCTCCCCAGCCAGCTGTGAGAGACAGTGGAAAGCAAGTCCTGTCAGCTCATTCCTAGCCAGACAAACAGTGTCATTTGATTTCAGCCATGCCGTTTTGATAGGGATCAGCTCCAGGTCCAACTTTGACACCAAATCATTACATAGGATTTTGCTTGACATATACCTGGCTCTGAAAGAGCCAGGGTCCTCAGAGCTGTTCTAGCAAGCGGGGAGAGGGGGTCGTATTGCTGACAAGGCACCCCCCTTCTTTGACAACCTTCTTGGCACCCTGCAGATGGACAGGAAAGGAAGATGTCACAACCTGTACTTTGGTAATTGGGATGCAAATAGCCAGTCAGCGCTTGTAAAATGTAGCAGGTTTGAAAGGTCAAAATGCGTGAAGGAATCGGTGTGTGCTACATAAAATCACCCAGCCATCTAAATGACAGGCGAGGAAAGATGCCAGCAGACTCCAGCAAAGTTCTTAACAACCTTAATGCTGGGCCAAATATGCCATATGTATATACAGAGTTGGCATTAAACAAAGAGATGTACTGTTATTAAAAACAAGGACTTCAAGTGATCTAAAATAAAAAGACTCCAGGCTATAGCCCCTGAATGCTCTGCAATGCTTGAGCTCAACAAAAAGAGCAATTTTCAGATCAGGCGATTCGACTCCAAACCATACTTCAAGTTTATTTTCCCATTTGGAGACAAGAGTCCAAATTTTGACTTAGGTTTATGTTATGTTATTAGGAGGCACCAGATGGCGCTGTTGCAAATGGTCTTCTTTTAAACTTCTGTTTAACTGTGTAAGAAGCAAGATCTTAGGAAAATGCTTATTGTTAGTTGTGGTGCAATTCATTTTTAGATGCTGAGCATAGCACCAGTAAAATCTGTTCTTTTTCTGATTAGGAGCAGTTCTTAGATGTAGCAACTGATTATGGCATGTGTATTGTGTTGTGTATAACACAGTAACCCATAACCAGCAAATAGGGCAAACCACAACCACCCTACTACTCCAACAAATGTATCAGCTTCTAGATACTAGTGCCTTTCCCAATCTCTTGGTGCTGCCCCCTAACTAGTGGAAGATAAAGCAAACTCCATCAGTTGGATTCTAGTCTATTTGGATCAGCTCACAGGATCGGACAAACTTTGCAAAGCAAATAGCAAATTTGTGAAAGGAAGTCAAAGAAAGAACATGAGACAACGGGGAACCAAAAAGGGAAGAAACAACACATGGAAAGGACCTGAAACCAGAGATGAGTGAAATGGGATAAAAGTCACATTAATTAAAAGTTTAAAGCAGCCCAAAAAGCTAGAGATTGGTTTTACTGTCAAAGCACTCATTAAACTGGAGGAAATGCCTCTGTCTAATGGGGTGTATACTTATGTGTTTATTAGAGCCGGCCAGACAATGTTTCCTCCTCCCCCAGTGCTGGAAGATTTCAATGAAAATGGGGGGAAATCATTTTCATTAGTGTTTTCAGGAGAAATTTTTGACCTTTTAAATCCAAAACACCAACCCTGAAATATTTTTGGCAGAAAACTGCCAAAACCTGAAACATTTTCATTCAAAAAAAAAATTGGTTCTCAGGGTTTTCAAATGGAAAATGAGTATTTTCAAGGAAAGCAGACATTTTAAATAAAAAATGTTTTGTCAAACATCGAATTTCTGTTGGGAAAAAAAAAGTTTTGATGGAAAAGGTTTGAGCAGCCCTGCTGTTTATCAAGGGTCTTATATGCTCTCCCTTACCAGAGCATAGCCTCTGACATACACAAATGAATTGGGTCCCATTCAGGATTTGTCCAGGGTCATGTAGGGAGGTCTGTGGCAAAGCCAAAAACGTAACCCATCTCCCGAGTCCAAGTCCTTTAATCACAAAGCCAGATTGGCTCTTTATGTGCTCCTGTGGCCATGTTTCGTTGGATATAACTGTGTCTAGACCGACCCTTTTGGTTTGTTCTCTCTCCCTGAATTGTCCTTATCCGTAATGCAACAATAACTAATTCAATTAGATGATCTGAACAGCAGCCAGTTTGATCTAATTTGGTTCCACTGGCTGCTTGCTGGTATGTTGCAAAATTGATAATCATACTTATTCTGAAGGCAATTAGTGTGTGTGGGAGGGGGGAGAGCAAATGATAGCTTTCCAGAGCATCCTCCACCTCTGGGACGAGGTGTCTAATTGGGAGCAAATACTGTACATCCAGAATCCGAGTAGGATTTGGTATTGGAGAAACCAGCCTGTGCTATGCAGATGTGTCAGGTGTTTGTTGTCCTGCTTCTGTTTGGTGTCTGTTAAGAGTAATATGTAACCAGGGCACCAATGAAGGGGTAGTGGAGGGAGTACAGCCACCCTGGCCAAACATAGGGGAGGCAGAAACTTTGCAAGGTTCCCATGCACCGCTCTGCCAATGCACCTAACTCCTGATCAGCTCTTCCTGCTCAGGATCCCTTGCATAGTTCAGCCCACGCACCGCAGCCTTGACATACAGTATCCCATGCTAGGCTGGATGGAGAAAGTTTGGGGACCTTGTGCTCTGTGGCTATACCGCGGTTGGATGTCACCTTATGGATTTCTCCCTTGACTAGCACTTGGGATGGGCCTGGACACTCAGTGGCATTGTTAAAGGGTGAAACACGGGGATCTTACTCCTGCTCCACGAGGGAAGCTCAGCACAGGGTGCCATTCCTACCGCCACCTCTGCCGTGTCTGGCCACTGCACTCCAAGGAGATTTTAAAATGACACAATCAATAGCCAGCCACCGTGTTTGCCTTCCCCAGCTCACAGGGAACTGTCTGGCTGCTTTTACAAGCTGCCCTGTTTACAGGAACAGAAAGCCAGAGCTAGCTGCCTGCAGCTTTTCTTTCCTCCCCCCCACCTCTCCCTCACACGATGCACAAGGCCCACCTGAGACCTAACATTTGTCTGTTTGGAGAATAGATGAGTATTTATTAGAATTAAACAGCTGGGAGCTAGATGATATTTAGACGCGTATTAGGAGGAGTGGATGGGAGGGAGATAATTCCTGGGGTGTTTTAGAAAACCAGGCAGAGCTCAGGTACTGAGGGGATTTCTCAAGTCTCCTGTGAGAGGCTGATACAGTTAATTTCCTGCCGGTGCTGCCGGCTGTGCCACACTGATATTGCAGTGTTATTTAGAATAGAAAGGTCAGGCCGGAGATTGAATAATCATTGACAAGAAATCCATAGGGGATGAGTTCCAGGCAGTGACTCAAAGCAAGGCCGATGTTTTTATCCTGGACACCTGGATCTGGTTTGTTGGGGTCGTTTATTTGGTTAATTTATTTTCCCTTCTCTACTGAGGTCTTTGAATGGGACTTAAAAACCACCAACTGCTTGTCTCTAGGGTGGGGGAGTCAGGAGGCAATCCAGGGGAACCTCAGTCTCCCTCTTATGAACAGGATCATGGGCTTATCCCAGAATTCCATCTTAGAATCGGGATCATTTATCAATTGATAGATTCTAAGGCCAGAATGGTCCATGATGCAGGACTTGTGTCTAAACCATCCAAGACAGATGACTATCCAGCCTCTTCTTGAAAACCTCCAGCGAAGGAGCTTCCACAACCTCCCGAGGCAGTCTGTTCCATTGTCCTACTGTTCTTACAGTTAGCAAGTTTTTCCTGAGATTTAATCTAAATCTGCTGTGTACCAATATTCATAGAATATCAGAGTTGGAAGGGACCTCAGGAGATCATCTAGTCCAACCCCCTGCTCAAAGCAGGACCAATCCCCAATTTTTTTTGCCCCAGATCCCTAAATTGCCCCCTCAAGGATTGAACTCACAACCCTGGGCCAATGCTCAAACCACTGAGCTATCCCTCCTGAACCCGCTGCCTCTTGTCCTGCCCTCCGTGGCAAGAGAGAACAATTTTTCTCCATCTTTTTTATGGCAGCCTTTCAAGTATTTGAAGACCATTGTCATGTCCCCCACTAAATCTCCTCTTTTGCAAACTAAATATACCTGGTTCTTTCAGCCTTTGCTCATATGGCTTGCGTTTCATCCCTTTGATCATCTTTGTCACTCACCTCTGGGTCCTTCCAGTTTCTCTACATCCTTTTTATACAGCAGTGACCAAAATAGGACACAGTACTCCAGCTGAGGCCTAACCAGCACAGGGTAGACCAGTACTATCACTTCCTGTGCCTCTGTTGCTTTTTTGCATTTGCTTTTTTTACAACAGCATCGCATTGCTGACTCATATTGAGGTTGTGATCCACCACAACTCTCAGCAGCGCTGCTGCCAAGCCAGTTATCCCCCATTCTGTATTTGTGCATTTGGTTTTTCTTCCCTAAGTGTAGCACCTTGCTATGGCTACACTATGGCTAGGGATACAAGCCCTGATTCTCCCCTACCACACACTGAAATCACTTTAATCTCTGTGTAGAAAGTGCTACCCCGCTCAGGATGGTAATGTCACACCCACTTGACACTAGTTCCCATGATGGTGCAGGCCAACAAGGAATCAGGTTCAGTCTTCCAGGTTATGTCTACCTTGGGCATGAAGAAAACAAAGCATAAGTATGAATCTCAGGCACTGCACACAGCTCTCCCACCACCCAGAAACACCATAGGGGATTTTGAAGAGGATCCAAAGTCTACATTACCAACTCACCAAACACCCGTGGGCCCCACTTTATGTCATGTTTTTAATACCAACTAAGCATGAACTGCCATGATATTGTTCTAGGCTTTCCTTCTGTCTGGAGGGAGGAACAGTAAAGGTTTTGGGGGTTTTGTTCGTTAGCCAAAAGAAACGACTGTCGACCTCCTTTGTTCTCACTGTGCAGCTGCAATAGGCTGTGTTATGACAGTGTCACTAGATGACAGTGTTGCATAGTCTTACGAGTGCTTAGCGTACAAGCAATGTTCGGTCTGTTAATGCTGGGTTGTTGTTAGCTTGGAAGTAGTTTAATTTTTGGATGGAGAGCTGTTGCAAACAGCAAGAGAGGTCACTCTCTGCCTCACTCTCCCCAACTAGAGGCAATTCTGAGGGTAGAGTTGCTGTCTGGGAACTGGGCATTGGGGTGTGAGCTGATATTCCTGGAAGAGGCTATAATAATCCTGGAAGAGTCGATGTGCTGTTTGACCATCTCTGTTCTGAGTCTGGGATATATAGTTGAAATAAAATGAGTTGCACTGAGAATATGCCCTTGGCATCGTGATTTTTTACTCCAACAACAAGCTGACCTACAGGGCCCCAACATGCCAGCCTTCAGCAGCAGGGTGACAGCTGGATTTTAGAATTGTGCACGGCTCATTTAGTTGTGTCTTCGGCACTGTATCTGTGTTGGTCCAGGGGCATTCTGGACTTCAATTACAATTCCTATTGACTTCTGTAGTAGTTGGATCAGGCCCTTGTAATTGAAAATGTTTGATGTTTCTCAGCAGTTGTCCTAGTTTTCAGCCTTTTATCTCACAATGTTAAATTTCAGTTAGAGCATGAAGGCCCAGTGAAAACCCTGCATCTCTCTTTTGTGAATCAACTCTGTTCCTCAACATAAGAATATGTTAAAGAACTGGACTTTTAAAACCAGAGACAGGGCTTACCAAAAATCTCTTTGAATTTAAGGTTCCAAATCTCCAGTTCCAAAAAAACTTCAGCAGTTTTGGTTTGGGCTGAAAGTCAAACCAGGAAGGGGCCTGTGTTTTGATTTTACTGCATTTCAAACCAAAAACTTACAAGTGCAGCCATTCTCATGAGACTTCTACCGTGCTTGCAATATTTCAGCCAAACCTGGTGAGAACTGGTACAATCGCATCCAACTCAACACTCAACCATGGCCCTGATTTGACTAGGCAAGCAAACCCAGAACTTCAGCCCAAATCTATTCCAGATCCAAATACAATCTGTCCCCTTTCTGCTCTCTCTGAGTGCACCCCATTCAACTGTCAGGCCACATGCCTTTACCTCTCCTGGGAGTCTGTGACCAGTGGGAAAAAGGTGACCAGACAGCAGTGCTTAAACCAAAGTATTGTTTAATCTGTTAAGGACTAAAGGACTAAACAGGATTTTAAAATAACAGTCTAGATGCAACGCTATCTTACCTAGAGATTCCCCTGATGGACGCGTAGGTAGGTCTAACTTCTTCAGATATCCCAGCAGGTGTCTCTGTGTGTCAGACTGAACAGTGTCTCAGCAACAGTTGCCGCCTCCCCCCTAGGGAGAGAGTCACTTTATCCAGTCAGGGTTTGCTCAGTTCCTGGGCTTTTTGGCCCTGCTATTCCAAAACCAGTTTGGTGAGCTCCATGGGTGGGCAAGCCAGCCTCCTGAGGACCAAGGGCTCTCCCATTTGTCCTGTAACAACCCCTGCATGTGTGCTAGTGGGTGATCTACCTAGAGTAATTGTTTTTGCCTGCTATTTGTTTCCTCACAGCCCCCCTCTTGAGTTAGCCCCAGTACAATCAGACAACAAACATCCCTACAACCTGGTCACCATGCAGTAGTAATAAATTATTACATGGGCGCTCCATGGCTGTCACTCCTTCACCTTAAAACCCTCTTTGATTTAAACAGAGGGAGCCAAAGTAGAGGGGAAAAGTGTAATACTATTGGGAGTCACCAGAGGTCACTAGAAGTAGTGTAATAAATTCTGTTTATCTGAATATTCAGGCGTTAGCACTTGAAGTAAATACTTATTGTGAGCTGTGGTACATTTCTTTATAGATGCTGGGTGTCAAAGTGATATAGATGAAAGGACATGTGCTCCTAAATCACTTTGCCATGTGTGAAAAGCCCACCCACTGAGCTTATCATCAGGAATGGTTTCTCTGCCTGAATCTCTCTGATTAGGAATAACTCTTAGGTGTTGCTGCTGCCTACATGTTACACACAAGCAAACAAACCATTACATGGTGCCAATGCCCTGGTACTGGAAGCCGCTCAAGCAAAGGGCAAACCGATCAGGATTATGGCATTTGCATGAGTCCAAAGGACAGAGAAAGTACGAACTTTCTCGAGGAGTGGAAGAAGCAAAAGCAGCTTGTGATGCTTGTTTTCAAGGGCACCCAGAAATCCAAAGATGAGGAGGAAACATGCTGTTGTCTGCTTAGCTGTGTTGGAGAGAAAGGCAGAGCCCTCATAATACGTGAATGTATGTAACAATACCCATTGGATAATCTGGATGCTGACCATGCCATGTGACATGGGTGTAACACTTGGGAACCTTGATCCATAACATACCACAGGAGTACAGGAGCCAGAAAATCAAGAGCAGTCTCTCAGCGGCATTCTTGTGTTTCCGTCTCTACAAGATGGTGTCAGTAGACAACTCAGTACGGGACGGTGCACTAGCTCAGGTCATTCTTAAATAGTGTCACTGACATCAGAGATAACCCAACCAATCAGCCATCTTCCTCTGCAGTTAATTTGCATGCTCACTTCTGCGGCTCGCACTGCGGGAGTGGAGATGCTCCTAGTTCAGGGGTTCTCGCAACAAATTTGTTGGTGGCCTCAGAGCGCAGCCACCTACTCTTGCTGGTGGCCACCCTGACACTTTTTCCTAAAATACTTAATTAACTTTAGGAAAAACAAATAAATATACGCATATCCATGTCCAAATCATTGTCATTGATTTAAATAGGAATTTTTTTGTTTTTGTTGGGTTTTTTTTGCAAACTCAAAATTAAAAATAATATACAGTTGTCTCTATTCTTGACTGGACCTGAACAGAAAAACAAGCTGCTTTACATGTTTTGCTTTTTAGGGTTTATTTTTTTAAAGATTTGCTAGCTAGCAAATCTGCTACTGTGAAAAGTTGATATCTGTATATTTGTTAATATCACTTTTCACAGCAGATTTACTCAGCCTCAGCAAGCTGGGGGACAAATTAAGCCCTAGTTGGGGAGGCGGGTAGGGAGGCAGAGAGGGCCAGCGGCGTTGGGCGGGTGAGCCGGGGGCTGGAGCCCAAAGCCCTGTGGCTTGGGGATGGAGTCCGCCACCACACGGCCAGAACCTGCCACCCACCACCCCAGAACTGAAGCCCAAAGCCCAAGCCCCACCACCCCCTGAAAGGGGGGAACTCCCACCAGTTGCCTGCTCCTACAGTGTCTGTGGCTCCAGAAGGGGGCAGGGCCCCGCCCCTGCTGGTGGTCCTGGGGGAGGGGCAGCTGCTTTGTGCCCCACCCATCAGCACCCAGGAGGCTGTGGCCACATTTGAGAAATGCTAATTCATCTTCCCCTCCCAGCTCAGTACCCAATTCTCCTGATGGCTGCTCCCTCCATAATCCCACAGGTTACTTATCCCACTGTGCTCCTCCCACCCTCACGTTCCCCTCACATTAACCCCATCTACCCACCCACAAACCTGGTCCCTCCACACCCTCTCTGTGGACTGCATTTGCAGTATTGTGTTTGCTTACAAGTGGGATGGAATGGGTAGGTTTGTGGAGGGTGGATGTGCCTGAGCGGATGATGGGAAAGGTCAGGAAGACGCAAGACAATTTTAATTAGCCTGTGGAACTCATTTCCACAAGATATCACTGAGGCCAAGAATTAACAGGATTCCAAAAAGGACTGGTCAATTTTTATGGATTAAAAAGAACATCTGGAATTAAAACAGCAAATACTAAAAACTAAACAAAAGTTTCAAAAGGGATATAAGCCCTCACTTTTAGGGCCAAACTCTAACTATTGGAGTTAGTAGGAGACTTTATCTGGGTCCAGGTTATCCCTTTACAGAGTTTCTTTCTCAGGAACAACTGGAGTTGGCCACTGCTGGAGATAGGATGCGGACTTTGTGTCTGGTCTGTAATGTAGCTTTTTGTGTTTGGAATAACTCTGAGATTATTAGTAGATGAATTACTGCCCTTCTGCACTTCTGAAAGACAGCATGTCCTAACTAGGCAAGGCGAATTATGGAGAGTTTAATTCCAAATGAGGATCATTTTTGACATTTTTCAGTGTCGTGGTCTAAAAGTCTCTTGCCTTCCCTTGAACTAGCATTCAGACATTCAAATCCACTTGCAAAGTAAATTTTGTATTAACGAGCAGAGAATCAATTTTAAGTAACCATTAAAGTAATGCAATTTCAAGCTTTAGGCAGTGGGTTTGCTACATTCGTGAAAATAAATCTATGTTAGGGAAGTCGAGGGAACGGACCCAGCGGTCCTTGAAGCACAAACTATTTTAATTTCTTAATTTCTTCCATATTATGAGGTGACAGTGATCTCCAAACACAGAGCCAAAACTTCTCTGCCTTTGACTGGAAAATCTGCAGTTTTGAAACTCTGGGGATTTGTCCTTAATGATACATATACTTAACGGGATTTCTCATTTTCCTTACTTTGCAGCATTAGTACAAGCTTCTAAGAGGGGATTATCCCAGGCAAAAAAATCTTTGTTACCCTGCAATTAAGATTGAAAGTATCTGTCATTTCAACCTTTAGAGAACCTTGGAGCTTTTTCCCAAGACAGAAGTTTTAGGAAGCCTACAAATTCAAATCTAGAGTTTCAAATTTCTTTACAAAAGCACAGTAAAGTCACCCAAATAACCTTAACTCTGCCCTCAGCACTTCCCTTGAGAAAAGCGCATTGATCACGTGAACCACCCAGCACTGGTTTTCACAAAAGGTTTCAAACATATTTGTTTCTGATGTCAAGCGGATATTTTGTCCCCTCATTAAGTGCTCCTCTTTTCATTGCAAGTGCTGCAGCTTCAGAAAGGCAGCAACATTCAAACTGGTGCCCATTTTTAGCAGTGAGGGTAATTAACCATTGGAACAAATGATTGAAGGGTGTGATAAACTTTTCATCACTTGGAGTCTTTAAAGCTAGATTCGATATTTTTCTAAAAGAGGCACAGTAGCCCAAACAGACCTTATGGTCTTGATGCTGGAACCACTGGGGGAAATTGTATTGCCCGGGTTCTGCAGAAGGTCAGACTAGATGATCTCTATGGTCCCTTCTGGCCTTGGAATCTATTAACCACGATGTCAATTGTGGCACTTCTATAGGTGGCTACTGTACCTCATTGTCTAATGAAGTTTTTACTTGGCACCACACAACTTCTGTGAGCAGTGAGAGATGGTTCCCTGTCTGCTATTTAAAGTATGTCTTTGACCAGGTATGTCTAAAAAGAAGGCAATAATCTGTACAAGCAGTGTACAATTAAGAGGGCAAATCGACGGAACTACACGGGTTTACAGCAGCCCACAGCTGGCCCGAGGTATTCTACTTTTTGTGGTCACTGAGGAGAGCGGCCTGTGATAAGGACAGGTAACTTTGTTTCAGAATTTCTGGTTGGTCTTATGGTGGTGCAGCAGGGGCAGAGCTAAGGTTGTTTGAGTGGCCTTCAGTATATGTTTACATACTTCTGAGTATTTGTGGGCGTCTTTGGAGTATATTTTATTATTTTATTTTGTGAAGTGGAGCCTTACCTTTGAACTTCCAGATTGTCTTAACATTTGCATCTTTCTGAGGATTCTGGAAAGACGGTTTGGGGCTGAAGTGAGCGATTCTTTTGAACTTCTAATGAAGGTTTTTGCTTTACTTTTTTTTTAAATCCACTCAAACATTTGGAAGCATCCTTATGTTGTCTCCCTACAGAGCGCCAGAGGTTTTCAAGCTTCCTCCCATCCCAGATCCCTGCTGTGAAGAGCTTAATACAAGGGTAACAAAAAATAGATAGGAAAGCAGGAAGGGCAGGAAAAAAAACTGCAATCAGAGCACATGGTGGAGAAGGAGAATAGCAGGAAGCCCAGAGCGTTAAGTAGATTAAACATGGGCACAATCTGATGGATGCCAGTAATCAGAACAATGTTTTTCTTCTATACATAAACAACAGTAAAGTGCCTACACAATGCTAGAGATCAGAATGCCCGGGGTTTCACACCCACTTTGTCCAGGAGTCACTGGCTGCACATGGTGGCAATCTGTGGCAAATCAGGCCCCAAATGGCAGGAAGGAAGGCCATCTGGGGGGTTTGTTTACTCATTTGCCCCTCCCCCCCACCCCATGTTGTTTTTCAGCGACACGACAGAACTGATGTTTATAGGTATCATTACATGTGAAAAATCTGTTCCAGGGCCGAGCGGCACTGCTGGGAATGTGCAGCAGATTGCAGTTTAATGAACTGATTAAAATATGTTTAAAGATACACTAACAAAAACCCACCCTCAGCTTTCAGCCCTACAATTCAGCCCATGGCCACCGGAGGTGCTGGTGCCAGGGGCCTATGCCTTGTAACTCTCGCTTCAGGGACTTGTTAGTGGCTGCCAACGTGGCAGGCCTTCAAGGCAGCATTAGCCTGAGCAGGCTCATGTAAGGAGCAAAAAAATCCGCACAAGGGAACCCTCCCAAAAGGGTGGTTTCCGCCAAGTCACCTGCAAAACAGACCCCTTGTGGCCACCCAGGAGCTTGGCAGCCTGAGAGCAGAGTCAGGGAACAAGCATTCTAATTCCAGCTGTCGCAGAAATTCGCTATGCGGTTTTGGACAAGTCACTCATTTGTTTTGGTGCTGTAGTGCCTGGAGGCCGCACTCTGGGTTCAGGTGCTCGATGTGCTAGGCACTATACATCCCTGTAATGACAAGATGGCCTCTGACCCTATCTAAATAAGAGATGAGAGGAGTCAGGTAGAAACAACTGCTGGAGGTGGCCACAAGGTAACAGTGAGATGGCTGCCACTGGACATAATGAGCAGTGATTACACCCCACGGTGGGGAGGGCTTTCTGTGCCTCAGTTTCCTCATCTGTTGATGCAAGATCATGAATGCTTCCTAACCTCTTATGGACAGGGCTGGGCAGGCTTCCATTCATGAACCCTTAGGCAAGAATATCTGAGCCCCTTAGATACAATTGCAACATATTATTCCTGCTGGTTGCTTGTTATTTTTATCTTGGGTTGTAAGTGTATCCCTTCCCTTTGGGGGAAGGGATAGCTCAGTGGTTTGAGCATTGGCCTGCTAAACCCAGGGTTGTGAGTTCAATCCTTGAGGGGGCCATTTAGGGATCGGGGCAAAAACTGGGGATTGGTCCTGCTTTGAGCAGGGGGTTGGACTAGATGACCTCCTGAGGTCCCTTCCAACCCTGATATTCTATGATTCTAAGTCAGGCCTGAAGCCAGAACCCGCCTCTTCCCTACAACTGCCCCATCCCCTCCCAATCCTCCAGATACTTTCGGGAAACTCTAATGTCACATCTGAATTCTAAGGGGATAAATGCAGCTTTGTACCTTGACTGCGTGATTAAGGCCCTTGACTACACCCTGAAGGGCAGGTGTTCATGTCTTCCTTGATCTGCCACTGAAAAGCCACTTCCAGGTGACCAAGGTGCAAAATGGGTGCCCAATCCCTTGGATTATGGTTGTCAAAAGCACTTGGCTGTGACTGTGCCCACTCCCTTGCGTGCCATTTGCCGTAAAACTGGCATGCCTGAAAAAATGGTTACTAACCTTCAGTAACTACTGTGCTTTGAGATGTGTGTTCACATCCATTCCATTGAAGGTGTGTGCTCGCTCTGAGCACCGCCGCCAGAAAGATTTTTCCCCTCAGTGGCATCCACTGCATTGGCTCTGGTGCCCCCTGGAGTTGCACTCTCATAGAGCCAGTATAAAGGGCCCTGCAAGCACTCAAAGAAGAACAGGTTCGGGGGATTTTTTCCAGTGGAGAATGGCATTGGAGAATAGAGGGGTTGAAAGCTCCGAGGTATTCATTCATTCATTCATTCATTCCTTTCCCATCGGAGGATGGGGTTTTTGTACTTGGCAAACAATGTTCTTGCACCAGTAGCAAATGTCAAATGCTTTTTGTGAGCCAGGGAGTGGTGAGCACTTGGAATGAGTCAGCGGAAAGGGCAGGGGCTCCGTTTAAAGGCTAAGCTGGCTCATAACAAATGTCAGCACTTGACTAGGGGGAGAAGGGCCCGGCCACTGGGAAAACCATGTTCACACACAGCAACAGAATCACAAAGCCCTATGGCCTGCACCGGGGCTGGCTGCTTCTTGGAGCCTGCAGGAGTTTTCCAGACGCAAATCTAGCTTTGAAATGGACCTTGCAGTGCTAGCAGGAAATGCCCTTTGCTCACAGGTTGCAGCAGGGTCCCTTGCAGTGGGATAGCAGGGACATGCAATTGGCAGAGAGGACTGTACTACTGGAGGTGTGTGGGACTAGGTGGGCTGAAGGGCCTATACAGCAGACGAATCATTTAAACAATGACATGAGAAAGTCACTGTCATGGCAGCTCCCATGCAAAGATCTCCAAGTACTTTGCAGACATCAACCTCCCTAGGCGGTCGAGGCTGTAGTGGTGGTATGCCCATTAATGCCAGCTGAGGAGCTACCAGGACACCCAGTGAAGAAACCAGTTGAACCTTTAGGGACTCACCTGATTTGGTTCAAAGTATTTGGAGAGGTCACTTAGAGCTGGAGCCACTTGGGCAATCTCTTCCTTGTGGCTTCAGCTTCTTCCTGGCATGCTCAAACTTTCTTTAAGCTTGTCACATCTCCGGTAGCACTGGCATTCGTGCCACCTAGTATGCTGGGCGGTGGGGCGAGGGGGTTGGAGAATGAGGTTTTCAAAGCTGCTGAAGGCATCTAGACACCAGTTCCCTTAGGCGGCGTTGAACAGCCTGAATAACCAAAGCCAGATGCAAATGCCAGACTCAGAAGTCATGTCTACACTGGATATGGAGGGGAACTTTCCACCACAGGTCACCATCCTTGCTCTAGTGCTGACTAAGCTAGCACTAAAAACAGCAACACTGCCATGGCTGCATGGCACTGGGAAGGACCAGCCACTTTGAGAGTGTCCCTAAGGTTTCAGCTGACCTTGTACAAAGGGCATCTGGCCCCTCTGGCTGCTCAAAGCATCCCATCTACATGGCTCTTTGGAAAGGACTCCTTCAACTCCAGTGTAGACATACCCTTAGGTGAACAAAGGTTGTAGCATAAAGCAGTGGAAAGTCAAGCCAGCTGAAAAATTAAATGAAAAAAAATCCCTGAAAAATGTTGTCTTGCAGGGATCGAAACTGATTTAATCTGATATTTTTTTAATTAAAAGACACAAGGTGGGGAGGTAATATCTTCCATTGGACCAACGTCTGTTGGGGAGAGAGACGAGCCTTCAAGCTCCTCAGAGCTCTTCTTCTGGCCCAGCCCTGAAGAAGAGCTCGGTAGAGGGCAAAAACTTGTCTCATTCACCAGCAGACGTTGGTCCCCTAAACAGTATTACCTCACGCACCTTGTGTGTCTCTAACATATCCTGGGACCCACAGGGCTCCAACGACTCCACAAAGAACACTGGAAGTGAGCCACTTTATTTTAATCAAAAATGTTCCTGAAAGACTTTGTTGCAGCATTTTGACTAGCAAAAAGCAGCCCCCCGCCTCCAAACGTGGGGTCGGGGAGCAAACCATTTCTAGTGATTCTGAAAAATGTTTACAATAAAAAAGGCGACTACAAAAATGTCACAGAAACATGTTACTGAAGTTGATGGCTTTTCATTGAAAAACAAATTTTGTCCAAAGGCCTTTTTTTTTTTTTTTTTTACAAAAATAATACCAAAAAATACACCTTTTGACCAGCTCGGGTGGAAAGGACTTTAGCCCAGACATGCAATATGGGGTCAGCTTTGCCCTCCTGCCCCATTGTCACATGGTATTAAGCCGATGGGGTCAAAGTGAGTCTGGCACATTGGCTAGTGCACAAGGACTATGTCTCCCTTGCTCAGGGCTCTGGCCTAACAGAGGTCCTTGCACTCCGGCTCCGCAGGGGCCTCTGTGCAAAGGCAGAGCAGCGGTGCCCCGCCTGTCTCTTTCCGCAGCTAAGAACGAGTCAGGCTAGGGGACCAACCATGGCCCACTCTTTAAGGCTTAACTCTGAGGCTGTCCCCCAGGAGGGGCTGTGCCTAGACGGGCATGTCTACACTGCAAGTGGAGGTGTGATTGCAGCTCATGTAGCCATGCCTCAGCTAACTTCAAGCTAGCTAGTTTGGGCATCTGTAGCAGTGAAGCTGCAGGATACATCTCCAGGCTCCCCTGCCGCCGTACACGCAGGTGGCTAGCCTGTGCTGCTGTGGCTTCACGGTATGTGAGGTAGCCAGATCAACGCTAGCTGGGGTATGTCTACAATCACTCCTTCAGGTGCAGCGTAGAGCGACTTCAGGCGCTCCTTCCAGGGTTGAGTTGCTCACTTCCCAAGTCAGAGCTCACTTCCTGATTCATGAGGCTCTTGCAGGTTGTCTGGACTGTTGATAACGCCCAGAGTGAAACTCAGAGTCAGTTGTTTCCCAAACATTTGACACGCTTTCCTTGGAAAGGGAGCACCACTTGTGGAGAAATACGGAGGCCAGAAGTCCGTGTGAGAGTGTGTGTGTGTGTGTGGGGAACATCATAGCTAAGGCTTGTTGGGAAGCACTCCACGCCAAGCCCCAAAAGCGTGATTCACCATTACCCTCTGCCATGCATCAGTAAGGGGATGCCATTGAGCTAAAGCAGGCGTAGGCTGAACGCCAGGCAGTGCTGCCTAATGGTGGCAGAGCCCCATTAGTTTCCCAAGAGACATGGTGAAAGCTCCATCTCTGGGGTCATGTGAAACCAGGCTGCAAAAACCTGGGAGACGACATGGGAGGGAAGTCTCCAGCAGTGGCCGGGGTGGGGAAGATGAAGTAGATGCACTAATAAGTCCATTCCCTCTCTAGTTTCTGTATCATCATCTCTTTGCTATCAGCCGACATTCTGTGGGGATGGGGTGACATGTCACGGCAAAGAGTGAGAGCAGCAATTAATTGCTCTTGGAAAAGTCTCGTTTTCATACCTGTCCTCCTTTTATGTTCATGATCCTAGCCACCCAGGACGACCTGTAGCTGCGGCAGACCAAGTCAGGAGCTTTTCCAGGAACCGTGTCTTTTACAGCGCTGTGCTGCTGCGGAAGAATGACGGTTGGAAGGCAACTCAGCAGAATCGGACATCTTTGCTCAGGGCCGGACTAGCTGGTGATGCAGCAAGTAGGTCAGTTACAAGGTGCACTGACAGAGCTGGGTGGATGCCCAGGACTGGGTTAGCATGCAAAATACAGACTGCGACGCAAGGGACTGATGTGCTATCACTAGGTGGAGCCAAAGGCCACAGTCACCAGAGGCCTGAACAAAGAGACACCAGCAGGTGGATTCAGCGGAGATGGCTTCTTTCAGCGCAGTTTTGTCAGAGAGCTGTGTTAACGAATAAGGGAGCTTAAGGGGAGGCAGTGTTCCCTAGCAGAAGGGCATTGGGCTAAGACACAGGCAACCTGGGTTGTATTCCCAGCTCTGCCACTGAACTGCTGGCGGGTAAGTCATGATACCGCCCTGTGCCTCAGTTTCCCCATCTGTAATATAGGCCTAATGATACTGACCTCCTTTGTGACGCATTCTGAGATCTATGAATGCCCCAGCTCTGTGGTATGACAGTGTTGGAGGTCAGGATTGAGGTTCATTGGCAGAGCTGGGTTTGGGGTGAATGTGAGCTGACCAATACACAGCCCTTCAAATCGCCTTTCCAACTAGCTTCCGCTTTGTTTCACGCTTATATTTTGCCTTTGAATATAAAATACCATACATGTTCAGCAGTTTGGTTTTGCTTTGAAGAAATACACCAGTGTTTGCAACAAAAGAAACTATTTATTTGGAATATGCATTACCAGTACAAATCAGGAGACTGTAAAACCTACACCTTGTTAGTAACATTATAGAACATAAAAGTTTCAGTTGGGGTCAAAAAGACATAGGCCTTTGTCTTTACAGAAGCAGAAAAGCTTAAAGTTTCAAAACCAAGTCACAGCAGAGTCTTTTAGGTTTTATAATTGGAATCCATTAGAAAAAAAAAGCAAAGCAAAAGCAAAGAAAAAGCAGTTCAGAACAACTGGAACATCTTTACAAGAAGAAAAGGGTTTGCAATGAGAAATTTGTTTTAAAAACCCTGCAATGTCTGATTTATATTTTATTAATTCTAACACTAACGTGAGCGTGAAAGCAAAAGTATTCTAGGAAGCTTCAAGATAAAAAGCAAAAACAACTAGTGATGTGAAAAGTTGAGATTTTTTTTTTGGACCTCTTTAAAAGAAAGAAATGGTTAAAATTAATGGTTTTATAAACCTCTCTCCTTGAACTGGGACCTTTAACTGTGTTATTTTCAGGAGGTAACTGGAGTTTTATTTTCCTTTATCATGCTAACTACGTCTGCCTTCCAAATACAGCCCTCTGGTTCTACAAAAGCTTATACATGTGCTTAACTTTCTGCATGGGAGGTGACCCAGTGAAATCAGTCGCCTTCTCCTGCTGCGTGTAAATTTAAGCATATGTGTAAGTGGTCACAGGATTGGAGGCCAAAGGCCTAGCTCTTACTCATCTCCAAACTTCCTGTCCAGTTCACGGACTGGTGAAAACGTGTTCTACCTTAGCGTCTGATCCAAAGCCCACTGGAGGTACGTGGAATTCTTTTCCTAGGACAGTCATACTGGTCCAGACCCATGATCTGTATAGTCCAGTATCCTGCCTCCAACAGTGGCAAGCAAGGGATGCTTCAGAGGAAGGTGCAAGAAACTCCACAATAGGCAAATGTGGGGTGACCTCCTCCCCCTGCGCCCATGAAGGGCTCATCCTAAGCCCTAATAGAGATTGGTTTAATCCCTGAAACATGTTTTTTCTCTCCCTTCCAGTACTCTTTATTAACATTGTAACTCTAGATATCTTTGTTATCCATATAAATCTTCAACTCCTTTTTGAATCTTGCTATATTCTTGGCCTCAATGACATCCTGTGGCAATGAGTTCCATAGTCTAAATTACAGGTTGTGTGAAAAAGTATTTCCATTGACATCAGTAGGCTTCGGATGAGGTCCTAATTGAGTTTAGATGAGGCGATGAGGAAATGGGGAAGCTTTTCAATACACAATAGAGAGGCAAAAAACTCCACACCAATTCTAACAAGCTGATCAGAATACGAGGATCCAATTATTCAAAATATTGATGTATTCTATGATAATGGCCAAAGTTCTGGAATGATATTTTTGTAAACATCAGTGTTTTGGGCCAGTGCTTTTAGACCTGATCCGAAGTTCACTGGAGTCTTTCATTGGCTTTAATGAGGTTTGGATCAAGCCCTAGGAGAAGCAGCACGTTTTTGCTGGGATCAATCATGAAAAGGAAAGCAAAACCCTACCATTTGATAGTGCTCAGAATTATAGACGGAAAGAAACTGCCAGCTGCGCTGTGAAAGGCTGGGCCTGCTACAATTGATGAAGCCGTAGCTCATGAAAGCTTATGCTCAAATAAATGTGATAGTCTCTAAGGTGCCACAAGTACTCCTGTTCTTTCTGCGGATACAGACTAACACGGCTGCTACTCCAAAATTTGAAAGGGTTGAGCTCAGAGACTAAGACTTGCATTTCACAGGGGCCCCGATTCAGGAAAGCATTTAAGTATGAAGTCCATCCCTATTCAGCAAAGCAGTTTAGCCTAGGATTTTCAACAGCACCTAAAGACAGAGATGCAATGGGATCTAGGTGCTGAACAACCGTAAATTCCTTTGAAACATCCTAATGTTTAGCAAGTGCTTAACTTTCACCATGTGCTCTGTTGACCCTAACTGCACTTAAGAACAGGCTGAAAAGCTTTGCTAAGTAGGTGTGGTTTGCTGAACTGGGGGCCATAGCTAAGTCTTGCCCCTGCACCTAGCAGGATGAGTGTCTTGGCCCACACCATGGCACTTAGGTTCATCTCTACAAAGGTATTTAGGCTCATAACTTCCACTGAACTTGAGCAACTGAGCCCAAGATCGGCAGTATTTGAATTTTCAGGGAGGAGGAACAGGGTGAAGTCCTTTCAGAGCCGACCGGATTCCATGAGAAAAATCAAACCAAAAAAATGGATTTTTGCCAATTAAGCTTTTCACATCACCTTGAATATACATCAAAAGTGGAGGAAGGGACGTTTACAAGGCCATAGTCCTGGACAATTTAAAAATCATCATCATCATCATCATAATTGCCCCCGAAAGGAAAAAAAAAGGAAGGCAAACGAAAAGAAAACGTAATTAACTGGGTCTCAACGTTAATAAACATAAAGTGTTAGAATGTACCTATTATGCTCACTATTCCAACCCTTTTTTTTTTATTATTTTTTTAAGTTTTACAAAATGAATTACTGTCACTTTTTAAACATTGTGTAAGAGGAAATGAGTGTGCACAACTCTACAGTTTTCTAGCATTCTTGAACTAATTCACAAATGCGAGAAAATTAAAAATAAAATAAAATTAAAAAAAAAATGGAAAAAAACCAAACTGAAAGAGAAGATGAATGTAGGTAGTTTGGTGTTATAAACTATACAGGAATGAAGCGCTTTTTGCCACAGAAAGAACTGGAGTGGAAATTCTTCCCCGTTCACTTTTGCGTGCTATGAGGGTCATTTTTAATTTTTTTTTTTATTATAAACACTATTAAATTCAGACTGCTTTTTTGGTTTTTTTTCCTTTATCTGAATATACAAGAACATTCAGTATCAAATGTTCATTATCATCAATGCTACAAAGAACAAGACACAAATCGCAAGAAACAATGGAAAATGTTAATAAAGCTGAAAGAATCATCAAGGTTTTTTTTTTAATTTTTATTGTTTTAATTTTTTTTTAATTTTCTGCAGTTTTTTTGTTTTTTGTTTTGTTTTTTTTAAATTTTTGTTTCATTTTGTTTTTTTGTTTTTTTTTGGTATCGAAGTTAGGATTTTCTGGGCAGAAAAAAGAAAAAAAAATTCAAAGTTTGTGAGAAAAAGGCAACCAACCAGTCAGCAACAACAACAAATGTAAAAGGAACGAAAAAGGAAACCAAAAAACGTGACACGTTAAATACCATAAAGGAGGCAATGTCATGCCGCGGTGAATGGGAGAATGACAGGGAGATAACTGCAAGGAGGGTAAATGCAGCTCCAGCTAACCGCTTCTGAGGACTGATCCCTGCTGCACTGGAGGTGGATGGCACGAAGTTCGATTCTCAAGCAGACTAGGGATCGCCAGGGGCAGGCTGCTTTATGTTGGCATGGCTTTAAATCTGTTTCTCAAATGATTCATTTTCAAAAGGTACCATCACAGCTGGCTCTGCAGACGGCCCTTGCACATACATGGAGGCCTCTTCGTTTCACTGAGGCACCATGCAGGCAGTGGGAGGGTGGGAAGGTCCACCTGCCTAGAGCCAGTCACAGGATCTGGACCACAGACCCCACTCCAGCAAAGCACTTAAGCACATGCTGAACTGTAAGCCCATAAATAAGCACTCCCATTTGTCAACTGAAATCACTGACTTCAACAGGACTGCTCACATGCTTCAAGTTAAGCATGCATTTAAAGTTCTTGGATAGACCGAGGCCCTAGGCTGTGATGTTGCCAAGACGCCATATTGGGAGAACAGCTGGGGGGCGATTTGGTGTTTGTATATCATCATTTAGCTACGAGGCAAGAGAGAATACGTGATGGCGGGATGCAGTATAAAAGCTTTATAGGCACAGGTGTGGGATGGGACGCCGCCCGACTGGCAGCGTCATGCGCTATCCCAGTCAGTCCAAGGATAGTATGCTGCCCCATCATGTGTCCTATACATTCCAGGTAGAGATTATCTAGACAATTTTTAAATGCTTAGGACCAAATGGTTCAATTTACTCCCACTGGTGAGTAGCTACATGAATAACCACAATGAACTAGAATGCAGGGACTACTTGTGGGAGTAACTGCTTACCATTGTGAGTAAAGGGGGCTCACATGTTGGACTTTAATTGGGACTATTTTTTTGTATCCCTCCACCTCTAAACATGGGTGTCTCAGCACACAGCTGACTGGAAAATTGTCAGGAGAAAGTGAGAGAATTTTTTTGGTCATTTTTTGTACAAGTTTCTAAAAAGCTCTGAATTCAACTGTACAAGACTCAGGGGTGGGAGGGAGATCTAAATATCTACATTTTAGAAACCTACACAATCCAGCCAAATTAGCTCATCTATTTAAAAAATAGTTACAAATTTCAAAGCCAATACCTTGGAGCCTCCCAGGGTTATTAGCAAGTGTTGTACATCCTGTTGGTAAGTTGGGATCTTCCCATTTCAACAGAATCATGCTCCCAATTCTAGCTTTTGCAGGGACTCAGTATCTCAAGTCCATAAACTCTTGCAGGACTGTTTATTGCCCATGTCTGGCCTCAAACCAATCTACATTTTTTTCGGTGGAGGGATGGCTATTTTTCTGGCAGAGCTTTGATTTCAAATGGTGGCTACTTGAAGCAGTTCAATAATTGCACTACGCTAATACTGGAATTGGTAGGAAAAAAAAGGCCAGTGGAGGTCAGTGGCCAGAGTGCAGATGATGTGCTCAAAGGTGCATGGATAGATACTGATGATCACATGGCTCTGCAATTTAGCAAATGGCGATCAGTATGCATAATTAACCCCCACACAGAGATCTTCTTAAGACTTAGATTTTGAGACACTCTCACTCATGCCTATCTTGATGCTTATGAGCAGACCCACTGAGGTCAATGGGACTGCTGCATGTACGTGTTTTCAGGCTCAGGGCTGTAGTTCGTAAAAGAGAAGATTGGGCATATTTTCATATCATCCCTCCCATTAAAGTCAGTAATTCCCTCCCATCACACAAGCAGAACTCTGAATGCAGGCTGCCCTCCTGCTGAGGAGGGCTTGCCACCAGAGCTGCCCTGCTTTGTGTTCACCCATTTGAATTACCACCCTCACACCAGAGAGGCCTCCAGCTGAAGACAAAGATCAATCTATTTTAACTCTGTTGCAAAAGTCAGAGTTGGCTGCATCCTTCCCTCCTTATCTCATTTTGTTTTGTTAGTGTGCAATGGAACGTTCCACCAAGAATAAACCCCGCCTCCTTCTTGGCCAATCAGGAGCCTCTCCTCCCTACAGCTGACCAAGCCCTGCAGGAGACCCAACACTGGGAGCAAATCCTCCTGCTGCAAAATGCTGGAAGATCCTGGGTGCTGATTGGCTGGGTGGAATGTCACATGATTTATTTTAGTACTTATCATGTCACGTCTTAGATTCACAAAAAGGTGCGGACTGAAACCAGAACCTTAATTTGAAAGAAATCCCCAAACTAGAAAATTATTTAGTTTATGGGGCATTTTCCCCCCCTGACAAAAACAGCCCTGGTTTATTAATAGCTATTGAAAGTATCCAGTCCATACAACTTATGTATTGACTGTGTGTGCATCCATCTCTCCCCTCGCCCTTCTGTCTTCACTGCTTATCTGCTTGGCTATAAGGAACATTCATGCCTACTAATTCACAGGATGCTATCTGAACACCTTTTAAGGGCTAAACTGTACCAATGGATACATCTGCCTGTTTCTCACTGTACCTGCAGAAGGGGCACCCCAGGGCCCATCCAGTTCCCCAGCAGGTAGGCATGCACACCCCCTCAGAACACAACACGAGCCAGGCCTGGCTTGCTTTTCAAACCCAGTGCAACACTCTCGGTGCTAACAAGAAAAGACACTACAGACATAAGTGTTGTGCAAATTGGCCCCATCCCCATCAATTGCTCGCCAGTGTTTCTGCAGTGCTATGATCGGGTAAAACTATATGAGTGCTAAGTGTTAGCATTACAGATGCCCACAGTTTCTCACTCACTGCTCTCTGCTGTTTCCTTCCTAGAAGTACCATGATGCAAAGGCTACTGGCTAATTTTGGTTCCCTCGCACACTGGCAAAGGCCGGGTGTGTTTGCTGCAGAGCTGAATGGCTTGTGTTTGGGGTCTGAGGCAAAGCACGGTGGCAGAGGGAAGGGTTAGCGTTTGATATTTACACCTGTTTGCAAGCACAATGTCCTGGTACCTTTTGAAAGTGAGGAGAGCCTCAGCAGAGGATTTTTGCTCCCTTTTCCTACATGCCCAGCAGCACTGGGAATGCATTTATCTGCCCTGTCGCTGGAAATGCCCTAGGGATGACTCACTGAGGTTTTGGGATCACTTCGGAAAAGGAAAGCGTCCTGCTAGCTCTGTCCCCAGAACCGGAAGAGTGGTGAAGCAGCAGCAGAAGAGAGAGCGGATGTGAAGTATTCCTGCTAAGAGGTAGTGTGAGCGCAAGAGAAGCTGAAGGAGGTGGGTTGCCTGTTAGCAAAGGAGTGAGGTAAATTTTGGCTCTTCAAAACACCAGCATGGAAATGGACAGATGCTTTTGTTGTTGTTGTTGGTTTGTTTGTTTTTCCTCTTTAAATTCTTCTAACTGTTGAAAATATCCTTCAGGGAAAAGGTTGGGGAGGGGATGGTGGTGAGGGGAGAGGTGGCTTCTGCCCAGAAAAGAAAGGGAAAAGAGTATAAAGAAGTGTCCAGATTGGCTGAAAAAAGCATCCCGACGAAGAGAAGAGAAGGCGACTCTTCTTGTGTTTGGCCGATTGGTTCCACCTCCAGTCTGACTGCTTCAGTGTCAGGAGAGCACCCTCCCCTCCCACCCCCGGCCCCAAGTGGGGCCGGGGTCAGCCAGGGATGCGATTTGCTGGGCGATCAGTTGGAGGTATCAGAGTGGACGCTGCCAGGGCCTTCTGTGGGGGAGGTCACTGAGGAGGGGGTAGTAGCATCTTGCCAACCTCCATTAGCCTGAGGGAAACAAAGAGCTCAGTCAGTTGCTTTATATCAACAGGACAGCCAAGCCCAACGTTCCCTTCTCCCCTACTCCTGGCTAGCTCCTACCATGCTCCAGCCATTTCGCACATGCTGTTGTTGCCAAGCGGCTCCATATTACTGGAGTCAGAGGGCCCGGTCATCTTCAGGCACCTCAGTACCTTTAAATATCTGGCCCTGAGCCCCATGGGGCAACCTACCCTGAACGCCACCTCACAGACTGTCCATCCCCACTATTGGCTTTGCTGACCGGAGGCTGCTTCCACTTGCCCGTATTTGCTCAGTACAGCTCCTCCAAGCACAGCCACAAACTTGCTCCCCAGCCCTGTGCAGCACCTGACGCGAGAGCAGACTTTGAACGACTGCGTGCCATAACCTCATGCTGTACGGGGCCGGGGGAGGGTGATGGTGCCCAAATTAGGGCTGGTCAACATTTGTCTGTCAAAACCAGAAAACTGGGGTTTCGACTAAACCACCATTTTCACGGAAAGCGCTTCCCTCGATGTTTTTTGGTCGAAACCCCAAAAACGTTCAGCCCAAACCTGAAACAGTCAAATTTGGGGTGAAAAGTTGAAACTTTCCAACCCAAACATTTTGGGTGTGTCTACGCTGGCAAAACTTGGACATCTGGCCTGGTGCAGCTCAAAGCAGGGCGAGAGGCCATATCTCTGCCCTGTTTATACTATTATGATTATTTGTATTAGCCCAGTGCCTAGAAACTCCAGTCCTGGAGCCCTTTGTGCTAGGCGCTGTACACACACACACAACACAACACAAATACAGGAACAGTGCCCAGTGCTGATATGGGTCAGATGCCTGCAGGTATAGACATGGTTTTTGTGACTGGCTGGCCATCCAAGCAAATCACCTTCAACTGGGAGGCGGGCTTTGTCTCTCCTCTGTACCTGAAAGACACCAGGACATCCCATTGGATGCAGAATCTGATGGGATGGGGTTCGGCAGAGGTGGAGCGCCCCTTATCTGGTTCGGCCAGTTTCATCACTACCTGCCTGGCGGATTGTACTTTCTTTTGTGTGGGTTGCAAAGTTGCCACATACTGCGTGATCTTTCCTATATAGGAGACATTTTTCAGCCGTCAAGTGCCATGGTAAAAACTGTCCCTTCATGCATGCATCCCTGGGTGTGAAACAAAGCCATGCACTGAGTTTAAGTTGATGTGGCTTGGAGTGACTCATCAAGCTGGCAGATTCAAGCTGAACTCTAAGGACGGCTCCAGAAAGCTGGGAGTCGAAGAGCAACATGTTTCTGGGAAGTATGAGATGCTTGCAAGTCTGGGGAGGCCGCATGGTGGCAGCAGCTCTCTCTAAGGACTGCTGAGCTGGCCCTTTTCACCTGTGTGAAATTTGCTTTCAAGTTTTTATCATGGTTGCAACATCATCTAGATGCCATGTTGGGATACAGGGTTAAAAGGACAGATTAAATTCCTGGTTCTGCTAATAAATAGCCTGCTGGCTCCATGGGATACATGTGAAAGGTGATACCTGGGATGGACACACACACCCTCTGAACATGTAAAGAAAAAAACCCCAAGCATTCCGACATCATTTTGGGGCAGGCACGTCTGCAAAGACATGCACTTTTTACTGGGGAGTGAGGGGAGCTGCCGGGCACCACCAAGCAGGATCAGTATAATCCTGAAACTACATTCAAACTACATTTTAAGATCGGGTTAGACAAACACCTGTCAGGGATGGTCTAGATAATACTTAGTCCTGCCTCAGTGCAGGGGACTGGACTAGAAGACCTCTTCTGGTCTTTTCCACGCCTTATGATTTTATGCTGGCTCTCCCGTCATACTGAAAGACCATTCTGCATGGAGGGGTTACATGGTGTAGGGAGTCAGGAATGAAATATGGATCCCTTCAGTGGTACCTCCTTGATCATCCAGTTAAATACCACTGAGGCGGACAGTGACTAAAAGCTGTCACTCTCTGATGGATTTTTGTGGCACCTTAGAGACTAATGCATTTATTTGGGCATAAGCTTTTGTGGGCTATATAACCCACTTCATCGGATGGGTTATAGCCCATGAAAGGTATGCCCAAATAAATATGTTAGTTTCTAACATGCCACAAGGACTCCTCATTGTTTTTGCTGATACAGACTAACACGGCTACCCCTCTGAAGCCTGATGGAACTTTGACATCTTTGAGATTTGGATGCTCACAATCCAGATTCTAATGGTCAATTGTCCGTGTCAGAAAACCCAGCACCACCATCGAGAGTCTAACGTGCTTCTCCCCAACACCTCAGAGAACCAGGTATCCCCATACACAGGGACAATAGAAAACTTGTCACACTTCCCAAGGCGAGGGTCTCATGGGCCCCCACGAAAACTTTCCTTGCACTGCAGACAGGGAGTCACAACCCCAGCTCTCGCACCAACTCTCCCTGAGCAGCTTTGGGCTCACCTGGCCAGCTGTGAAAGGGGGATAACAAAGCCTGTCTGCCTTGCAGAGATATTGGGGGGGATCAGCTAATGCTTCGAAAGATGAAAAGCACCATACTGCTAAGAGTTACGGACTAGCACTGACCAGCCCCCCGGCTCACGTCTTCAGCTGAGAAGCCCGAGACTCAAGAAAAGCCATGGAAACAGCGCTCCCCTCTTGCCCACCAGAGTGGCCCTTCCACTTGAAATGTGCTGGCATGGCCATGTGGAGAGAACCTGCCCACGTTTGTCCTCTTCTGGGGTTAACCAGAGGACTTGGCCTGTCTGGCCCCTATTGCCCGCACCGAATAGGCTAAGGTGCTATAATGGAGACCTGCTCCTGGGCTGATGCTCCGCCATGCCAGGACAAAGAGACAGAGAGAGGTAGGATGGCAGAAAGGGGAAGCAGCACAGCCGGAGGAGCTGGGTGCACATCGGGTACAGTAACTACCACGCCCCCTGTGGGGGTAACGATGGAAGTCCTCTCCGGCTGGAAGGATGTGAGGCTGGGTCTTGCTGATGGGCAGCAGGTATGAAAGCAGGGAAAGCTGGGAGGAGAGGGGGCCCTGGCAAAGGGGCAGAGAACCCCTTGTGGAGGAAGAGTATTATAGACATGAATTTGCCCAGGTCTTTGGTGCCATTCAAAGGCCAATGGGGTTGTGATCTCTACGGTGAGCACACTCAGGAGTGAGCGCCCCCCAATCCAGGCTGGCCTAGGGGGCCTCAGGAAATCCCTTTCCATGCAGGAACCAACTCCAGAAAAGGGGCCCTCATGGCTGAACTGACCCCAGGATCCCAGCCAAACTCTGGCTGCCCTGCTGGACGTGAGCTGTGTCCGATGCTGTGGAATTTGAGATGTCTTCCTTCCTTATTGCCATGTCAACACCCAGGGTAATCCCCCGCCTGGCTTTCCTGCGGGTTATTAAGTAGAATAAAAATCACTAACAAGCCACCTCTGAGTGCTCATTTGTCCTAAAGTGCAATTACCGTCCGGGAAAGGACTCTGTGCAATGACCTCCTGGGTTTCTGGATTTATTCCCTCTTAATGACTCCACAACAAATTCACCGTGTTGGCGAGCAGGAAAACCCCATTGTTCTGTGGCCGGGTGCCGCAAAACGCCACGGTCTCTCTGTTCCTTCCATCAGCAGCCCCAGGGATGCCACAGTCACAGATCCTGCTGGCTGTTTGCAAAGCAGAGTGGGGCTCTCCCAGCTGTATCCCAGGCTGTGGAGTGTGTGTGTCTCAGGGAGATGATGGATAAAGATGTGGTGCTTTTCTAGGGACAGTCACATTGTTAGAGTAGGGAAGAGGGACCTGCTCTCTCCAGCACACTACAGGAGACTATGGTAGGAGGAGAAGGGGAACAGAAGGTTACCAGCCATTCCTTGGTTGCCGCCTCTCTCCTAGCTGCCTGGCCCCTTTGGAGAGAAGCAGATGTGCGCACAGCCTCCTTATCTCACTCTGACATTGATTCGATGCTACTTTAATTAAGCCTTCCAAATTCCTGCCAGCGCCCAAGTCGGTGGCAGCCGCTGTCCTGTTTTCGACATGCCTGAGCCATCTCTCTCTCGCCTCTCCTCCTCCGCACCTACCTCCGTAGTGCTCCGCTGACGCAGAGAATCCATCACTGCCTGTGACAGCCCAAGCTAGCCTGGTCCTGTACGAAAGTCTCATTTGCAGCCCAGAAATATGATGGGGTGCCCCAAAGTGGCTGATGTCAGCAGCAAGCGCGAGTGTCTGCAAACGGGCCATATGCCGTTACCACAGCTACCGTGGGCAGAGGTGGGTGGGGTGTGCCTGATTCCCTGCCTAAATCCCTCCAGCAATGGCACGGCTGGGGAGAAATGATCCTAACAGGAGGAAACACCACGCAGCCACCAAACACGGGGGATGCATCAGCAGTGTAGTCTACAGAAAGGAGGGAGAAACCCAGCCAGACAAACAGCAGCAACCAAGCTACTCTGTATCAATTGCAGGCTGTCCGTGAAAGAACAGTTTTGCGCAGAAGCAGAATACACACACACACAGCATACAAAGCCCATGTGCTCAGACACACTCAGATGGCATACATGTGCGTATGTATGTAGATGCTAGAACGAGGTGAAAAATTTCAGTCCAAACTCCCCCGCACCCCGCCCCTAAATATGCAGATTCAGGTCGATGGAAACATTTTGTGAATTTGTGTTGAATTTGCTGAATTGTTTTAGTCGCACCAAAATTCTCAATAAAAACAAAATTTCAGTTTTCTTGATTTTTGGACTTGAAACTACTTTTTTGTTTCAAATTTTACTTCAGTTTTATTTAAAAAAAGGTTAAACTAAAGAAAGAAACAAAATGTTTACATGCCGCTCCAAACAAAACTTTTCCAAATTTTTTGGTTCTCTGAAAAATGTTCGTTTCGGGTCAACCCAAAATGAATTGTTTCAATTTTATTTTTCAGTTCAAACCAAAAAAAAAAAAAAAATCCCTATTCCCACAGCTCTAATAGACACTTCCACACGCACACACAGCCTACGGCAGACATTCACTTTGTGTACACATATGCACGCACAACGCAGAGGCTTTGTATGCAAACACTTGCAGTCACACTACACACAGACGTACATTGACACACACACACTTAGCTTAAGGCAGCTGATTTTATTCACCCTGTGTACACATTCATATATAGACTCACCCGCGGTCACACTGTATACCTATATTACACGCACACACACACACACATATATAGACAAATCCACACGCCTACTCTGCCTGTGGACGCCCATCCTCACACTGTGCACACACAACACGTACACCTATCGACCCAAATGCCCAAGGTCAGACAGTAAGCAGGCACCTGCAGTCACTTCTGTCCATACACCACATACTGGGACAGACACACATTGCTGATGGCTTCACAGAAGAAACAGCATACACCCTGACACATCTCTGACCATTGCAAGAGGCAGCAATTACCACAGATTATCAGCCCGACAATGACAGGCTGTGTAAAGAGAGACACTGAGCCAACTCTGCTGCCCGGAGACTGGCATACTCAAGTACACTTAGGACATGAATAGCAATTTACGTGCCATCACTGAGGCAAAACCACAATGGCTCTTTTGGCAGCCTCTTATTTTGAAGCCTGTTATTTGTTGGCGTTACAAGCTATAATCACAACAGCAACTTTCAAAACCCTTATCTTCTGTGACGCACCAAATCTATTTCAGAGCCGTAATTGCTATGTCACCAGAGAGTTTGCTGCTTAATGCACTCAAATGCCATTTAGTGTTTGCAGGGTCATTACGGCTATCAGAAAGGGGGAGTGGAGGCGGGGTGGTGTTCAGAACAGACCTGCCGTTCCTACTGTGCCTAACTATTTTAAAGGGTTTTTTTTTAATTCCATCCACTGATTAAACGAGTGAGTGAGTGAGAGAGAGAAAATTGTTCAGACAACAAATGCAGCGCTTGGCTATTTGGCTGATTGGGAAGCCCCCACTTTACTCATGACCGGTAATGGTCTTTATTTCTTAGAATGAAGAAAGAGCTCTTGCCCCCGGGCAGCCTCATAGAGAAGCCCAGGAAAATATTGATTCATTGTAGGTGTTGTGGCCTTTGGCTACAGCCCGTTTGGTGAGTTATCACCCAGGTGGCTAGCGATGCCCCCCACCCTGATTGGGAAATGCCGCACCATGCTGCTGCTGGTGCCCAGCGACGTCAATGGAAAGATGCCTATTGACTTCCATGGAAACCAGATCACGGCACATGGGATCCAGTGTGCTACAGGTGATGTTTCTCCAGAACTCTGAGCCACTAGCCCAGGCACGTTCGGCTCCAAGGAAGCTCATTATAACAGTACCCATTTCAGTCTCACCTTGCATTTGAAAGGATCTCAAAATGCCTTAGACTAGATGGACGGGGTTCTCCAAAGAGCCCGACACTGGCCGTACTCTGCTCTCATTGACACCTGCAGTAAAAGCCTCACCGGCTTCACCGGGAGCAGAGTTAGGCTATCGCTGACTGCTTCTGGGAATCCCATGGTGTGTACACACACACACACACACACACACACCATGGACTTAAGGTGCTAATTGGGTTTTCTCCCAACAACGCAAACTCTAAAAAGCGAGAAATCACAAGTTCAGACAACAGTTACAGCCAAAGGAATATCACTCTCCAAGCACTAGTCTAGATGACCAGGCCACATCCCTACCCCATCCTCTACAGTGCATACAGCCCCATAATCTGTGTCCAGACTCACCCCCTTCCTGGGGGTTGGCTACAGTGGCAATGTCAAAGTACAGCCTAAGCTTCCTCCCTGAGTATTTCCCTCCAGACTTTGTCTATCCTTGCTCTTGCCTCCTTTATTATTATTTACTGCTCACATGCAAAGACACAATCCCCTCCCTGGCAAGCTTACAGTCTAAGGAGACGGGGGGGGGGTACAATATGTGTAAAGAGGACGCAACACACAAACACTCACACTCTCTCTTCTCTGCTGGTTTCCCCTTATATTCCTGCTGGAGTTGACAAGCTACACTTACCTTGATGAGCCAGCCAGCCATTCAGCAGCCTTACACTGCTTACACTGCAATGCCATGCCCTTGTTTTCACCATTCAAGACCCATCTCCCGAAGTCTCACGCTGCTGCCAGGAGAAGACCTGGGCCCTTTGTTATCTGCTGAGTTTCTTGTGTCCTGAGTGAGGTCCATGATCACCCCTTGGGGCCTCAGGGGGCATGAATGTACCCCCATCTCTCCCTAATACAACTGATAAGAGCAGCGTACACCAGCCCCGAGTGGGCCCTCTTGCTCTCTCTCGTCTGTAAGGGGTTACAGCACAGGGTACATCAGGGAGTTGCCAGGGGAGCAGGTGACTCAGATGGCTCCTGCCAGCTGCAATGGCTCAGCTGCAAGGAAGCTCCCTGTACTAGAATGTGGGCGCACCTCACAGGCACTAGGCAAAGTGCTGCCCCGACATGGCCTTCTATCTGCATGAGCCTTCTACAGCCCTGGTTACCCCAGACCTCATGGCCTCGGATAGCTCATATCTACCCCACAAGCTCCAGCCTCCTACATGACACACACACTGTGGGAGAGACAAGTGGCTCCCCCATGTATTTTGGACGAATGCCTTTTTTTGGCTCTCCTCTTGGAGTGCCCAAGGCCCTTTATATTCCTCTGTCAGCCTGATTGCCCCTCTGCTTCAGGATGCAGCCATGGCTGGGATGATCTCACCAACGGAATCACCTCTAGATGTTCTCCTGGCGCTGCGCCATCTCCACCAGTCTGGAGGGCAGGGCCTGGTGCTCCCATGTCTACATCTTCACAGATACACTATCGAGTCCTATTATTGGGATCGTGGGTTCGGGCCAATAAGCTGCCCACTCCATACGCTCAGCTGCCCTCCGAGCGCAATCGGCTCATCTCGGAGTCGCGGATGGTTATTTTCTTCCAATTGGGCGAAGGCAGTAGCTACCTGCCCCTGCAGAGGCATCTTGTGCAGAGCTCAGTACACAGCCGAAGAGCTGAAGACTCCTCTCCCAATGGGACGTAGCAGCCATCTTCTGGTCCCAGTGCTTGTGCCCAGAGGGGCTGAGTTTGGCTGGTCCCCTGGGCAGCACACATGGGTTAATAAGTCTCTGAAGTGGTTGTTTCTGGAACTGCTGCTGCACCTTCATGAACCACAACAAGAATGGTTGGTTCTCAGCCTGGGCCTCCTACTGGGCTTGTCACTGCAGGGCTGCAATCTGAGCTCACTCTTATTCCTCTGCCATTTCAGTAGGTCATCATCTTCTTGCTCGCCTTGTGCAGGGGGTGTCCAGGCTCCCCACTTGTGGCATCAAATGAGATAGGGCTGAGTCCCTACCCTGACCTCAACAGGGCCGACAGACCTGGAGCAAGCTTCCAAACTCACTGCTTGCCTGGAGCTGAGCTTGACTTGATGGCTCAAAAGAAAAAAAAAACCACTACCATGACCGAGCCCTCTGCTGAAGCTTTCTCAGTTGATCTGGTTGTCTCTTTAAGGCTTTACTCCAGTACCACCTCTATCCTGGCTTCCTAGCTCCTCCCCGCACAGAGCCGAGTTAATGAACAGCATGTGGACTCAACAAACAGCCTTACAGAGGGTCTAAACCCTGATAACGGGGTGGGTTCACAGACAGGTCCGAGCCTCTCTCAGAACCACCCAGCATCTAGCCACGCCAGCGCACTGCCACCCTCCCCATCGCAGTGACACTCCATTCAGCAAGTCTGTCCCCTGGAGAACTGAACCTCACCCTAGCCCGCCAACCTTAAACTTTAACCTTCCAGGGCCACATTTACTGTCTATTCCCATAATCAAATTACAATCTCAGCATCCCCATATACCAGCCACCAGACAGAGAAAGAATCCAAAGTTGATTGGAAGTGAATCAACGTTTCCTACCTTATCAAAACCACAAATTTCTAATTGATATCTACCTCGTGGCCCTAAAAACCAATCAGATCAGCTATCAAATACATGCTGCTAAATAAAGCCATACACAAATATTATTGAAATGTGCACGTGCGAACACACACACACACACACACAGTGTCTCATATATATTCATAATGTTATATACAAAAATAAAACAGGTCACGGGTCAGGTTGTGCATTGCAGTGTGATTTTCAGTTCTTTGACTTGTGTACTGATGGTGCATATAGACAGGGTCTTTAGTGTGTTGCTCCGATTGAGTACTGTGATGGTCTTGGGATAATGCTTGGAGACTGGGTATTGTGTAGAGTGTGCATATTGCCCTAACTTAGGATTCCTCTGTTTTTTAGTGTTTGTGGTGCTGTGGTGAAATACACTTGGGCCAACTTAACTCTATGGGGGGAATTTCCTAGGGTTTTGTTGTTTTTTTTTTTTAACACAATTAATCTATTTAAGCGTGAGGGGCCAAACCCAGGGCCAAAGACTAGCTGAGGAGCTGGAGAGGTAGAGCGGTGAAAAACATCCCAAATAATCATTCCTCCTCTTCTTAAAACTTTGCACAGCCAGCAATGAGAGTTTTAACCGGTGTGGCTACTTCATCTATCTGCCATGCAAAGCTTTGCATGGGAAACAGGAGGAACCTGGCCTATAATCTTTAGACATCTAGCTGGAGAAACTTTAGCATCAGCCAAAGATGTTGCTATGGGAAGCATAAAGATTTTTAACAGAGCAGATATGATTGTTTCCCTGGCTTTGCAGTTGCCTTAGTGCCACTCCTTAGCCAGCTCCACTCCTGACACATCCCCTGCTTTAAATCCTAGGAGGCACCTTGCTCCCCCACATCTCCTGTCTCTAGTCCACTGCCCCACATGGTTTTCTTCATGAAGAACTTGCATGCTAAAGACATAAGGGTGGGGTTTTCCAATGTGCTCAGCATTGGCCTAACTCCGCCTCTGTTGAAGTCAGTGAAACATCCCTTGACTTCGCGGGGAGCAGAATCAAGCCCAGCCCGAACACCTTTGAAAATCCCACCTGAGAAGTGCTGGGTTCACAGTTTACCAGCAGAAAACGGGAGTGCCAGGGGACAGCAGTGGTCAGTGAGCACTGGACTGGGAAGGCCTGGTGACAGAGCGGCATGCACAAAGGGGCCACAATAGCAGCTCCCTTCTGGCGCAGTTTAGGATGCAGAAAGGTGGCATCTACGCTGAAAAAAAACAGCTCGTGGCTGCGAGTCTCAAAGCCCAGGTCAGCTGACTTGGCCTCATGCTATGGGGCTAAAAATAGCAGTGCAGATGTTCCTGCTTGGGCTGGGCTCCGAGACCACCTGCTCACCAGGATTCAGAGCCTGAGCCAGAATGTCTACACTGCTCTTTTTAGCTCTGTAGCATAAGCCCGGATCAGTTGACCTGGATCTGAGACTTGTTGCTGCCAGGTTTTACTTTTATTTTTTGTGGTATAGACATTCCCAGAGAGACCACAGAAGAGCAGTTCTTCTCCCGCCAACTTCCTAATGTCCAGGACTTCAGCTCAGGGAACGAGTCTTTCCCCACAGCTCAACTACTAAAGCACTTATTTGCGGAACTAGCTGAGCCATACGGCGAAGGATGCTTTCCTCGCAATGGATGCATCCTTTGCAGAAGGCTGCTGTCTTTGTCAGCTTCCCAGAACTGCCTCTTCCTGCAAAAATGCATCACACAACCTGTGCAGTGCTGAAAGCAGTTTGTCCAAAAATACGCCACGATATTGACCAAAACAAACATAGGACAAACATTGCAGAGTGAATAGACATGGCTGTCAGTGAGAGTGGTTATAAGACAAAAATTTGCACATGAAGGTATTTTCCAAATAGAATGCATATTCAATTTGGGAATCATCTATCAGTAAGTCTGTGCAATTTGGTTTGCTAGAGGGAGCTAAAAAAAGTGTAGGCTCGCAAATGAAATTTCAAAAGGGGTGGCTTAAAACTCGTTGGCTAATTAACCGACTGATTTGTATCCTTGCAAGGAACTCATTCTGAACTGACAGAGTATTTGGGGAACATGGTGTTTAATAAAACACAGCCAATCCTGGCTTTAAATGCAAAAAAGTCAACTATGAATCTGCTATAGAACCTTCATAAAATCACACATATCCAGTTCTGTTGTGTGTGAAATTTCCTATCACGCAAAGTGAATACCACTGCAGAACAGTTAGTTTCTGCCAAAAAGAAGCTCCTCTATTGCAGGAAAAGTGGCATTTTGAGATGGGATTTTCACAGGAGTCTGTGGGACTTATGCAACCAACTCTCACTGGAATTCACTGCCATTTGGGCTCCAAAATCCTTCATGTTCCTTTGAAAATCCCAGCCTTGAGACCCCAAGAGTGCATGTATGGATGTTTGCATCCATGCACACACAGGTTATATAGACAGACAGATACCTGCCACTGAAATGCATCTCTCTCTGGAGTGGAGGGTGACAGCTGTTCAAGGGAGCACAGAAATACTATGCAGCAGTTGTTATGGAAGGGCAGGGAAGAATAGTGTCTCAAACTGAGCTTGTACCTGGAAGCTTGGGGAGACAGAGTATAGGTATCCAAGCCAGTGTTTGGCCATAACATGACATTTAACTGGCCTACACTCAGGATCTCCCAGGCCAGAGTTCTAGCCCACATGGGGAGAGCGCTCCGGGAAGCAGATCAGAAATCTACCCAGCTCATGTGTGTGTGTGTGTGTGAGAGGGGGAATGCCCACACTGCACCCTCCCTGTGACTGCTGCAGTCTGCTCCGTGTGGCACAGTAGGCCAGCTCCACAGGGTGACTGGCACCCTTGGGGCACATGGAAGAAGCAGCCCCTGCATTCATAAGTGCAGGGACTGGCGCCTTTGCAAGGTGTGGGAAAAGCTCAATGCACCCACCCTCCTGCACTCACAGGCTAAGGACAAAAGATAACCCACCCCTTCGTGGCCAAATCGTGAACATCTCGCAAGTGTCACAGCGCCGCCGGCTCAGGACTAAAAGGGAAGCGCGCCATCTGCTGAGTCACCAGGATTCCTGGCTCCCCATGAAGCGGACACTGTCATTGCTCACAGCCAGCGAGTTGCTCATTGGAATGGTTTAACAGAGACAGCTATGCTGGGGCTTTATGGACTGGAGCGTTGGTCTCCCCCTGCCAGCTGCTCCCTGGGAATGCCATGGCACCAACCCAAGAATGCTGTGTGTCAGGAGTGCCAGAGACAATGTAGGATCCAGGCCTGTATTTTTGCCTGAGATAGTATTTTGGGTTTTGCTTGCCTGTTTGATTTTTTGATACACATACATTCTTACTAATATGTGTAAACAAAGGACAAAGACACTGTGTATGTTGCTTCTGCCTAACCAGGTTTGTTTGTTGGTATAACAGGAACAGATAAGAACAATTAAAGTGTTACTGGGCATGGTGGGAGTATAATATATGAGCACACACTTTAAGACTGCCTCAACTCCTATCTCAAGGCAAGGTCAAGCAACCAGTTGGGAGGGGCAAAGGCAGATTGGGGGGAAGGTATAAAACACTAAAAGGCCAAAGAAATGTCCGCCCCTGATCATAGCACAACCTCACTCCTTACCCTTCCTATGGGGTACAAAAGGGGTGGGACGAAGACCCCAGATCCATGACCCCCCAAAACAGAACATGAGCATAAGTTGTAAGGGGTGGGACTGTGGGCATGCATTTCAGGTATAATTATGCCTGCTGAGGAGTGGGGGACGGGACACTGGGAAAGAAGGCTCTGCAACATCACAGTTATGGTGTACATGCTTGCTGGAAACAAACCCAAATAAACGTCGCATTGCCTGCACTTTGAACTTCTGCTTTCTGTCTGCGTGACAAGAACCAGTGGAGAGGGTGAAGGGAAAGCCCTCTAACACTCTGCACTTGCCACGCCAAGATCTCCCCAAAGTGATGAACTCACCTGAGGTGGCCCCTCCTCTGACAAACGAGCCACGGGAAGCGTGGCCAGAAGTGGCCTCAAATGGCTGAGGGCCTAGCTCTGTGGGTGTCTAGTTGGCAGGTAGGGCTCTCAGCTGGGATGTGGGAGACCCAAGTTCAAGTGATTCAGAGCAGAGATTTGAGCGTGGGTCTTGCACATCTCAGGGGGAGGGACTGAACCTGGTGGCTAGGCTGGGGTCGCACTCGCTCCACCTGTGAAACCTTCCAGAGGGCGCATCCGTCGAAACCGATATGTTCTTGCACAACGTTTCGGTTCTGACAAAAGGGCATTTTCCGATGGAAAAAAGTTTGTGGCGCATTTTTTGACCAGCGTCCTCATTTCAGACTCGCAAAGCCTGGCTTTTGCATTCATCAGTTGGAAAAGTGGCTGCTCAGCACCCTGTGAAATTTTGGCCCTGGCCACATTGCCACACCAGTGGCAAAGCCAAAAACAGAACCCAAGAGTTCGGATCCCCAGTCTGGAGTCATTGTCACAAACTCAGCAGTTCCAACCTGAAACGCTGGGTCCCATTTCTAGGCACGAGAGGGCCATTCAGTTGCTGGCCCCTCTGCTGCGACTGCCAACCAGGGGGCCAGTCTGTGCAATTCGTGTGTGTGTCATGGACATGTGGCCACAGCCTGACAAACAACTCACAGCTGGCACTAGTTAACCCCCTTGCTGGCATGTAAACACCCCTCCCTCTCAGCCTTAGACATGGCCCCCAGCTCAGGGGAGGCGAGGGGGGACTGGGGAAGGAAGGCTGTCTGGCTGCATGGTTTTCTTACCTGCCTGCTTTTTGACCCAAATTGGTCCTGGAACAGAGGTGCTCCAGCACTCATAGCCCCCTATCTCTTTGAACAACTCTAGAAGTCCAGCTCCTAGGACCCTAGAATCCTGGGCACTTCTGGGTCCCAACCCTGTGACTCAGGCCTCCGTTACCTCTACGTTACCCTAATATTTACATTTTTGTTCTCGCCCCTCCTAGGCCGTGTCTCACCAGGGTTCAGACTCCCCACCACTTCCTGTCAGTCCCGTTCACTTTATGAGTCAAAAGGTGACTCCTGATTCCAACAGCCAGCGATGCTAACTCCACCTGGGATACGCAAATCCAGCTGTTTGCTCTCCGCCTCAGACATCAAACACAGGCAATACAGATTGTACGGTTGGGTGGGAGCTGATAAGGCTGTTGACAATGTACAGGGCAGAAGGGAATCCAGCTATTTTAGCTCTGCAGAGCTAAAAGAAGCAATCATTTGGGATTTGTCAGTAACGCGGGAGCTCTGACTAGAAGACACACTGGGTGCCGGTCTACAGCATACACAGAGGCCCTTTTGGCTCTGTCTTGACTACAACCTTATTTTAAGACTGAGCATCCACTGGGAGACATGATGCCAAGGCAGTGACGGCAGAGGTTGAAAGACCATAGTGGGGAAGCTTCCTTAGTTGCATCTGTCACTAAACTATGCAATGACAGAGCTGGGAAACACTCTTCAGATTATTCAGCCTCAGCACGCAAGATCTCTGCAAGATCAACATAGTCTTGACCCCCTGCCGCAAATGGGATCTTCAGCAGCATGAATTCTACCTGGGTTTTAACGCATGCATCTCAGAGTGCTTCCAGTGATGGTTTAAGCTGTGACCGGCAACGCAGAGTCTCCTTCCCCTAGACACTCCTGCCCCCAGAGTGGCGGGCTGTGTGCTCTATTCACTCAGCTGCTCTCACTGTTGTGGGCAGTCTCTTTACTCTGGAAGCTGGGAATTCTGCACCGATGTGAAATGTAACTGGGTCCGGTCGAGCTCTGCTGTAGTGTGACTACAAGCCCCAGCCTGGCGGCTCGCTCTGCCTGTAGTCTGAGTTGGACACAGTGTTCTTCTCCACTTCCTGTCTTAAAATTGCTGCGGAGTGGTAAACACCCGTCAGAGATCTCCCCAGAGGTGGCTGTGTTTCAGTGGTGGGGGGGAAGGGCTTCCTGTAGAGACAGTTTGTCGAGGACTTTGGGATCCTCCGGGATGAAAGGAGGTATAGAACTTATGTGATAATGAATGCTACATATAGCAGTGTACTGTCAGGGATGGAAGAGTCACAAAGTATTTGGGGGGAAGGGGGGAGCCTCAGACAGAGAGACAAACAAAGATGTTTTCTCGACCTGCTGCTTGTTTGCAAATAATCTGTCCCTCACCCCACAGCTGAGCAATGTCTCAATGCATCCAACCAATGAGCAAGGAGCTTCGTGCCGGTCACACCTGAGAAACACCGCCAGGAACAGCCCTCTTTTATGCATTTTTTTAAACCATTAGCCAACTTGCCATCCCCACATAACTCCCCGCCCTCTCCCAACCCCTTTGGGCCGAATACTCCTCCTCTCCCCCCCAAACCAGCCATCAAGTCCCCTATGCCCCTGAACTGAAAGTGGAAACATATCGCACAGCCCCCGTCTGTGTCACCACAGATTCTGACTTTCTAATGCTCTGTCAAGGGTCATTTGGGTCCCCCCAGTTCTGCTGCTGGCCTGTAGTACCTGGCTGAACAGAGTGGAGGTGCTCTACTGGGCCCTGGGGCTTGTATTTGGCTCTTGAGATTGCTCTCCCTCCTTCTGTCACCCTCCACCCCCCCGTTAGTAGCAACTCCCCCAATATTTTGACTTAACCCAGAATGCTGCTATTTTCAAATACTTCCCTGGCCGTAACAAGCTCAGCCTCTCCTCGGGGGTATTTTAATTTATACAAAAGTATCATATCTTATCACGATCAGTCTCCGATTCAGTTGCTCTTCAGTATTAAAAATCCAGAAAGGGAATAAATTCAGCGACCGTAGAAATTAATGTGGAACGATGGGATCTTTCATCTGGCATTTCCAAGCACAGTTTTTGCAATGGGCTTATGTAATCAGACATAATTATCTGCACATGTTCAGTTGCATTACTTCACAAAGCCGCCTGGCTCTGCCTCATGACGTCAGGTCTCTGTGCTAAGCCTTAATGTCCCTTTTTCTCAGCACAGCTGAATTAAAAGGAAGGTAAAAGCAACGAGCCAAGCCTTCTGCCACGTGTCTCTCTCCATGTGTGGTGGTGTTCTCTAGCTACACCCCTGCATTGGTGGATTTTTAAATTTTTATTGGCCATCCCAATGCCATGTAGTCTTGATTTTCTGCCTAACGCTGGAAAATCTCTAATTTCAGCCTCCATTTGGCTCCGTAAAGGAAATACAAGGGGGATCAAAGCAAGGGGCTTCCCTTCGTGCGAGCTGGTCGCAGACTGAGAGAATGGAGACGGCTAGATGCCATGTCCCGCCTGAGAGAGAGAGTGAACGAGCGCAGGGAGGTTGTTTTAATGCTTCCACTCATATCATATCTCATTCCCGGTGCCTTTGTTTCAAAATGACATGAACTCACGGCGAACGCCTGGTGGGACCAAGGGCGTCCTGCCCATTCCTGCAGTGAAGGTGGCAAGTTTGGAACAGATCCCCTTGGGTGGGCTGCGTATGGATCCAGAAGGCTATCTGGAGAGACAGGGAGGGGTCTAAACCCTTCACCTCTCCTCTGCCCCCACCGCCAATGGATTCCTTTTCTCTCCCTCCCTCTCTTCCCAAGTCAGATGCACCAAAAACAAAACCACATTGCAAACACATTTCCCTCTTCCGAGCATCCCCAGCCTGATTCCGTGACCTCTAAAAGGGCCAGAGAAAAACAAAACAACCACTCCTCGAGAACAGCTTCCTTTTCCAGGCTGCCCTCTTGTCCCCGCTTGCTGTCACTGCCGCTGAGATGGCGGACGATTGATCTGAGAAATGAAGTTGGATTGCTGTCCCGAATCTACACTCGGTTCTCCTTGTGTCTGTCTGATCGATTTCACTCTGTACGACACAGCTTGTCGCTATGAATTTTCATGCTACTTGGGAGCCGCCAGCGCACCCAAGAACAAGTAGAAGATGTTTTTTCACCCTCCCCCTCTTTTTTATCATCATCATCATCATCATTTTTTGGCTTTAGACGCCAACTAGGGGAAGCGTTATTTTTAGACCCTGGCTCTGTCCATGATGGGCTCTGGCCATTGGCCTCCTTGTGGAGATTTCAAGGCCTGGCTTGTGGTGACATTCCCTACCACTGCTCTACTAGGTGTCACCTGTTTAGCAGCTCCTCTCAGCTGAACGCATGTGGCCGCAGGTGCCTTGCAAACGCTGATCGTGTCTGACAGGCCTAGACGCCAGCTGCCTGCATGAAGCCTGCCCAATCACCACTTTTTGTGGGCAGAACTCTGCCGTTGGCGTGACCGATACAGAAGCAATAAACTAGGTGACCGTAAAGCTAAGACAAGTGCTACTAAGTGGCATTCTGAGCCCTATGGCTTTGAAATAATTGGGAGTGAGAGAACAAAAATGAAACACACACAAAAAAAAAGAAAGAAAAACAAGCCTATTTTTCTTACACTGATGCCCTGCGGACTATACATCTGACTTGCTGCGAGCCCGTCATTGTATCCTCCTGTCTGGCTGATAACATGGCGAAGGGTATCCACCTAAACAGACCAACAACAACAAAAAAGAGAAAATTAGAGACAGAGAGAGATTATTAGGCAAAGCCACTCTGGTTTGTATTTCGGCATGTTATCAAAAACCCAAACACTGTGATCATTTGCAGGGCGACTTTTGGGATGGAAGATGGAGGACACCCTCCCCCCGCCGGCATTGTCACTCTCGGTTGTCAGTTCTGAGCATTGCAACAAAGACAGTGGGGAGGAAAGAAAACTCAACAGGGGCAGTCAGTTCCTTGCTGCAGCTAACTCAGTGATTATGCACAGGAAGGAAACTCTAGCTCCCCTTCCCTCTGTCTGCCCCTCCATGCTTCAACCCACTGGGATGCCCATGTCAACCAAAGAGACGCAAAGTCTAGGTGAGCGTCATTCATGTGACTTCTTTGCTTGTTTCCGGAGGGCACGGAATGTGTGCATGCCTACCATTGCAATAGATCACCATCCCTCCCAAACCTCGCCTTGCTGCTCCCCTCCCCCAATTACCATCCCACGCCACAAGCTGGCTGATCCCCGTCAATGACACCTTGTTCTGCATCCATGGTGACAACAGGGATGGCTTAGAAACTCTCTTTGCCAAGGTGGAAATGTTTGAGTGGGCATCACCTCCCACCAGCTGCAAAGCCCTGACTGCCAACTGGACCCATGGAGTTGTTGGTGGTGGATGGGAAGCAAGAAGTCTATAGAAAATGTTATGTGCATCTAAGATAATTAGCGGGCATGACCCTCTGTTGTCCAAAGCTGTTGACACTCCTGAAATGATGCCCAAAGCCCTTCTCTGTCTCACTGGACTCGAGAGGGGCTGTATGGCTGCCTAAGCCTGTGCTGTTGGTTGTTAATTAAAACAGGGCGTATTTGTACATTTCAGCATTGCTCTTCTTTCAGCAGATACCGAGCTTCAGCATCAAACGAACGAGTGGAAGCCTTGCAAATGAAACGCCAGTACGAGCATCTGGTCCCGTCCCTTGAAAAATAAAGCAAGCGAGCTAGACCTTGGCTAATTTCATTTGAGCACACACCTGTTCTTTTAAACCTCTCCTAACACAAACTAACAAGCCAGAGCCAAATGCATTCACAAAGTGTGGGCAAGATTCCCCAAGACAATGGTTTTTTTTTGGTTTGGTGGGGGTCGGGAGGTTTTTCCTGTTGGTTTGTCTGATTGGTTTGTTTGCACCATTTAAGATTTCTCTTTTGGGACCGGAGTGGGAAATGCCAATACAATCAAGGGCTCTTCCAACACTAACGCATTCACTGGCAGCACATCGGATGGGTCCCTACCTGTGACTGCACGTTGGCTCCAACCTGGGCCCCTTGGTAAGAATCCCCATTGAGTGACTGCACGCTCATGAACAAATCTCCAGAGTTTGACATGTTAAAAGAACTGGAAGAACCTGGAAAGGAAAGAGTGAGGCACCTGAATCATAGAAAGGAAAAGGATCCACCCCGCAACTCTCAGCCAAGAGGAAGGAACGACATGCAAAGCAACCCCAAAATGAAAACAAAACACACAGTAGGTTAGTAGTATGAAGAACAGAGCAAGCAAAAAAAAAAAAAAAAAGGGTGCAAACTTGAGGTTATACAAAGCCACACATCATTACATCTCAACATAAGGCTTATCCTTTAACAGCTTCCCAACTGGGGGGAGAGGGGGAACGACGGATATTTTCGAAACCAGCCTAGGGGACTGGGATGCCCAATTCCCATTCATCTGAGCACATCCAAATCCTTTAGACAGTTTTGAACAGCTTAGCGCATAAAGGGCAGATTATTTACTCGTCCCCGGGACAGAACTCCCACAGATGTTCATAGGAGGTCTGCTGGTGAGATGAGCGTGGAATGTGCTTTCGCGGAGGTGAGGTGATAAAAGAAGGGGTGCTGCTCCCTCCACGATAAATCCATTAATGGACAACTTCATCAGGTGGGGGTAGCAGTCATCCATGAGCTAAGGTTCACAAGGACGGGAAGGCATCGTATAGCCTTTTCTTAACATCCTTTGACATCCCACACTTCCATTCTGGCTTCATTGGTTAGGCAACTCAAGCACCCATGATGGACCATCAGAGAATCCCCTACCCCTTTCCATGCCAGCCGCCTAGCAACAGTGAATTCTGCAAGCAAATTGAAGATCAGGGATCTCACCGCATGCAATAGTCGCAACTGCTAATAATAAAGAGACAACTGGGTGGGACAGAGAAATGTCTTTGCAGAAACAAGGTTTTCTGCTTCCAGCTCTGAGGTACCTGACCACCTCCCCCGCCCAACGACCAGAGGAAACAAAACCATTGCACAACCGGAACGCGTGGAAAAAAATGGTTTCCCGGGATTATTTTGAAACTCTCGTGCAGCTCCGCGCATTAAGTGTGAGAAAGCTCAACGTGCAAGGTTGGGTTATAAACATGACGTTCACCTGGCAAGGGGGAGACTTCAGGGGCCCAGGTCAGCTCCACTGTACTGATCCAATCCCAAGCTGCTCAAATTACCCTCCCCACCCCCTACAAACCCAGATCGGCAACCATCGTCTTGGTGGAATTGCCCAGCAATGAGTCATGCGTAAGCTCTGAAACAAATCAACAGCCCAGGTCCCTCCTCCTGTCATGGAGAGGGAGTGAATAATCCCACCCAGGGAGGCTCTTCTGATGGAACCTGCTTCCAAGAAGGGGACAGGAAGTCAACTGGTGAGAATTTGGCCGGTGCAGGTGTTAACTCTTGGAGTGTCTCTTCACAAGGGCCTCCCACGTGAGACTGTAGAAGGTCTCAAAATTAAGGAGAGTTGGGAAGATCACTCAGCAATAAAAGCCTGACCTAAAGCCCACTGTAACCAACATCATCCATTGCTTGACATCAGTGGATCAGACCCTAAATGTGCTTGGAAAGAACACAAACCAGTAGAGGCTACAGTGGCTGTATTGCTGCGAAACACTGTCCGGTGTGTTGCAGAGAATAATCCAAGAATAAGAAACAATAGGAACTCAATAGATAAGAATACGGAAACCTCCACATCTCTGGCTTAGCAGGCAAAGAACTTCCATTTCCTTTCTGCACCCCGGGGTTATTATTTGAAAGGTAAAAGTATATGACAATAGTATTACTTTGCATTCGTATCGCATCTTTCCTCTGAGGATTGTCAAGCACCTTGCCAACCTCAGTGAATTTAGCCCCACAAGCGGTAGTAGAGAATTGTTATTTCCCCTTTAACAGCTGGCACGGAGAGGTGAAATGATGTTCTCAAGGGCACGCAGCAAGTGGCAGAGACGGGAGCAGACCCCAAGATTCCGCCGCTGCTCCCTGCACTAACCACAAGACAACACTCCCTCCCCAAGTAGCATGGGATTGTTCGATCTCCACCACGGCCACTATTTTATCCCTCCCCCCCCCCGCCCCCAGCTGGTTTTAAACAAATAAATAAATACATACATACAACATACACCTCACTGATATTTGATTGAAAGTTAACAAACCAGACCGCAGAATGGAGAAAACTAAAACAAACAGCCGCAAACTCTAATTCTGAATAGCGGCAGTGTCTTGGCAATCATGAGGGGCGTGCGAGAGGCCATTTGGAAGATATCCACTGCTACTGGCACAGCATCTTCTTACCGTAGATGTGCCTACATAAATGTTAAATACGTCTTGCTGCTGATGGAGACGCAACCATAAATATGCGCATACCAATGCGCTCCATGTACGGATGCATTTGCATCAGAGCAGTAATTGCCGAGACAGCCCTTTCCGCTGTCGGTAGTGCTGTTTCAGCATTCTGCTGTCTATGTACAAGCCATGTGTGAAAATGATGAGGGCCCAGAGTCGTGGAGAAGCAGCTGAGAGGGGCTAATACACTGGTGTGGGAGGGGGGAAAAGAGGTGCCATCAGAATGAAGACTCCAGTGGCATCCATGAGCTTAGGAGGTACTAGCTGAATGCACCAATCAGAAGAGACTCCATCACAGATCTAATCTGTCACTCTAAGGGTCCCATGTTACGTGGCTCTAGCTTTTGAAGGGTCACCACAGCCTGACCTAGGATCCCCAAGAGCTGAAATGTAACAACGGACTTTAGCTTGTAAGTTCTTTGGGGCAGGGTTCTTTGCTTTGATACATGTTCATACAGAGCCTAGCACAAAGAGTCCCTGAGCCTTGCGTGGGATTCTTGGGTGCTATCATAATGCAAACCATAACGATAATTGACTGACAGGAAAAGCACCTGTAGCAGCTGCTGCTGTTTAGCATCTGTGCTTTAGCAGATGATAACCCAAGACCTTTGCACCACTCATCCCTTAGCTGGCTTCTCATCAGTAACTTCCCAGTTCCATTCTCTTTATTGGCTTCCCATCCATCCTCTCTTCTTCCATCACTTTCACTGCTTTATTGCCCCACAATGACTGAAGTGTGTGGTGGGGGATATGTCACCGTTCACACATCCTTGAAGAGCACCACCTCCAAGGAGGGTGATAAACTGTGATCTGAGGAGGTACCACTAGTTGTAATGGGAGGAAAATAAATATTAAATTTGGGATGAAGGTTGGACAGTGACAGGGCTTCAGCCACACAACAGCCTCCCACAGAAAGTGACAGAAGCTTAAACACTTGGTCCACTTAAAACCAATCAGTTCAAGGCACTGGGGAACATGCTGTAGAGGAAAACCTGTATTGGCCAAGGGGAGATTAACTTCATCATCATGGCAAATCCCAAAGGGACATAGCCTCCTTGTAGATCGTGTGCCACCCGGATCAATCATGCAGGATACCGGAATAGCCCCTTTGCAAGGTTTCATTTAGTTATTTTTGCCTTTTTGGCAGAGAAACTTTTGGCCATTTCAGGTACAAGGGCAATTGACCAGGTTGTTGCTGGTGGCAGTTTTCAGCATCAACTTGAATGCACTGATCCCAGAGGGGAGATTAACTAGACATGTCTAAACAGGTCTTTTCCACCTCTAATTCCGGTGATCTCCACATCCAGTTCCCAACTGCTCCCTAATACTCAAACATCTTCATGACTTGCTCACTGCCAATCCTTCTCCCTCATTTCCACTTGCTTCAACCTCCTTGCTGTCCCACCACTCTATTCCCAAGTGCCCCTCGACACTCCTCAATCCCACCTTGAATCCTACATTTCATAGGAACATAAGAATGGCCATACTGGGTCAGACCAAAGGTCCATCCAGCCCAGTATCCTGTCTTCTGACAGTGGCCAATGCCAGTTACTTCAGAGGGAATCAACAGAACAGGTAATCAAGTGTTGCCCATTCCCAGATTCTGGCAAACAGATGGGTATCCCTGCCCATCCTGACTAATAGCCATTGATGGACCTATGCTCCATGAACTTATCTGGTTCTTTTTTTAACCATATTATAGTCTTGGCCTTCACAACATCCTCTGGCAAAGAGTTCCACAGGTTGACTGTGTGTTGTGTGAAGAAATACTTCCTTTCCTCTTACTAATCGCTCTCAGTGAAGTGCCTGGTGATGCTGCATTCAAAGGGCATTACAAAGAAGGGCATGTTATACAAATCATTGCTGTGCCCATTGTAGCGAAAATCAAGTCACAACTTTGTCTGCTGCGCCATACCATGAAACATTCTGGACCCCAATAACGTGATGGGCTTTTATCACACTGAACCCACCTAAGTCATCACTGCCAAGATGAAACCCAGGACCAGTAATTCTGCCTGCAGCCACACACGTGCGACTGCTGTTTAAAGTCAACGGGAGCTGCATGTCTCTGTTGATGAGCAGAATTTGGCACCAGACATGCAAAATACTTTTCTCAGCATTTCTACAACCATCTTAAATGATGGAAGAACCCGTCGCAGGCTGGTGATTTCAGTGGAACTCTGACACTTGACATCAGCTGAGGATCTTGCCCTGAACATCTCATTTTTTTGGCCTCATTGTTTTTTGGCTTCCTTTTTGCATGTCACACTTAACATGGACAGTGAAACTTACAATTATTTACCCAGCGCTGCAAGTGCAAAGGGCACCTGAACGTCCAGTGATACAGCTCCCAACCTGAAGAGCTTACGCTGGATTTCCACCTAATGTGACCAAATGCTACCACAAAAGGACAGAGGAAGGCAGAGGTAAGAGAAGACAAGAGGCTCAGCAGCTATCAGGTAAGGCAGAAGGCTTGTTGGCTTTTCGGGCTTGTTACAGACAAAGTGGGTGTTGGTTTCCCAGTGGTGCAGTCCCCTTAAAGAGCAACATAAAAAAGGATTGGGGGCTCTGCAGCTAGTTTTCCTCTGGACACCGCACTGACAAGGCGGGTGCAGGGTGTTGTTTGTCAGAGGTTCGTCAGCTCTAGCTGAGCTGCGCTGCTCAGCACTTCTGAGCCTAGAGAGCTCAGACTGCGTGCCCTGGGAGGGGGCCGGGCGGCTCAGGGTGAGGCATAAGCGGATCTCAGGATTGGGGCTGGATAGATGTGATCCCTACCCTCGTCCATGTGTTGCTGAGTTCTTCGACTCAACGGAAGCACCAAACTCCAGCAGCATGGGCACCCCCGAGGAAAGCAGCGGGAGTAACATTAAATCGCTTCCCATGCCCACTGCTCTACGACACCCGTCTTTGCTCCGCATTCCCTTCCAATTCCAAAGTCTGGTCCCTCCGCTCAGGGCTCTGCAAAGCTCCATGCCTTCAGCCCATCTCTAGCGGCTCGTTTCTCTCCTGCTTGGGCCCTGACAATTCCATTGCCTCCATGTCTCCTTTGTTCACCCAAAGGGCCCTAGTGCTGGAATATCCAGCCAGCACACAGCCTCCCTCTTCATCAAATCCCTCCTCAGCACCCCCATTTCCTGTAATCCCTGAAACCTGCCCTGTGAACTGAAAATGTATCAAAAACCCAAACTGTGCCCCTTCGATTCACTGTGTGTGCCCCTCCTCCCAGAACCCCCTCCCTCTTTGTCATTGGCCATTTAAATTGGGGGCAGGGACCCTGCGGGATCTCCATGTACAGCACCATGCACGCCCATACCACTGTTCAATAAATGACACCATTAGACAGGCAACATACTGGGCTCTACCCACATTCGTCTCCCAGTCATTTCTCCCCTTGCACCTTCAGTCTGTCGTGCTCCGGACTGATATCCACTCATCACTCACTCTTCTACCATCTGTCTACCTGCTACAACAATCACCATCAGCTGCTGCTGCCTCGGGGCTCTGCACAATACAGACCTGTCACAGCCAAGCTGGCTGCTGCGGTTGCAGGCACAGGGCTGGGTGTCCAGGAGCCGTAAAGGAAGGTGCTTTTGCAGCAGGTAGGTAAACATTGCCTCTTCCTCACCCAGCACGGCCGCCCTCCCAGACCCGAATCACGCTGGCTGCAGCTCATGTTGCAAGCTGCCTGGATTGGATAGGCAGACAGGATGCAGCTACACTAGCCCATTTGGAGCATCCAAAAGGGGTCATTGGGGTCTGTTGTGCTTTTTATGGTTCTTGGCATCAAACTCCAACCCTCTAAGGACTGGGCAGGACTCTATATGCCTCTTATCAGCCAAAGGCACCACTCCCTAGTCTGTGATGCTCCCAGGCCAGGGAATACCAGCCTGGGCCAAACTGCCAGAATCCCATGTGGGACCTTTCTTCTTCTGCCCTCCTTCCCCACCTTTTATTCTGTGAGCTCCAGCCATTTGGCCTCCTCTGTTCCACTAACCCCTCCTGGCTCCAGCATGGACTTTCACCAAAGGCAGTCCTTCTCCATGGGATTGACAGGAGGTGTCTGCTCCCCCAGGATGGATTGCCTTTGCTTCCCCTCCCTTTTCTTACACTCTGACTTTGTTCTCTCTGCTTCCCTGCTCTCTTCTCCCCCCTGCACTAATTCTACCTCTCCTTGCCCCCAGCTCCCCTGCCAGGATCTGCTTACCTACCCGTGTCTCAGCTCCGGAGGCATTCTCTTTGACACCTCATCAGCACCCCTGCGGGGCAACCTCTCCTTGCAACTTACCCTGTCTCCTGATACTGGGGAAAGGGGAGCCAGTTCAGTGAGGGTGGTGGAGGTAGGGGAAAGTGGGGTATGGGGGAGCCCTTCAGAGATGGCATTTCTATGCTGATCTCTTCCCAAAACAGGAGACCATGGGTGACATACTGGTAGCCACTTGTATCCATGCATGCTTGTGAATCTACACAATACAAGACGGGGATTGTTGCATATACACAATGCAGTTGGTTGTCATGCCATCCCATCAGCCACTCCCAGTTCTGCTCAGCACTATAATTAATCATCTAACACTAACGCTGCAATAGCATTTGGCCGCCCAACTCGGCATCCCGGCCTCATTGTGCTAGGTACTGTATAATCGTGATCCCCTCCTCTGCTCGCTGACAGAACCTAGAAGACAGTGACATGTGAAGGGTGGTGGGGAGCGGGGATACAATGTGGATAGATATTTGCCATTTTGTTTTTGTTATCAGACCGATCAGGGCCAGCGATGCCCAGAGACCTCTTAGCCTAGCCTCCATTACCTGGCTGATTTCTGAGAGGCAGAGGTGAGTGTGCAAGAAGCCCGTCATGTTAAAACACATGTGCTAATGGGGAGGTGAGCTGCAAATACAGTAAAGCAGGGCTTCCCTGCCAGAAACTAAACAGGGGGGACTGGTGGGCTCATGGAGTGCATGACACAGCCTTTGACATCTAGCCACCAGTCCGGACCCAACCCAGATTGGTAGCAGCTCTTCAGTGTGAAATGAATTGGGTTGGTCTTGCTGCAGTTCCTAGTAGGCAGGCATCCCACATCAGGAAAACCACCCTTGTGCTTGGTCCTAATTAGCCATGGGACTGAACTCGCTTCCCACCTCCAAGTGCAGATTTCTGCAGCTCAGGGTAGAGATGGTTTCCTGGAGTGGTGTCTGGGGGAAGCTTGCGCAGCTGTAGCTGTTCTGCACTCATGGAGGATGACAGTGCACAGAGCAGCTAGACTGGCATCTCCCCCCAGCACATGCTCCCCGTCCAAACATCACACGCTGACGGAAAGAAAGCTCGGACGTTCCAGAAGGGAAAGAGGAAGCCAGACCCTAAGAGTGCTACCGTGGTGAAACTGACAAAGCCGTCAGTCACGAGGAAGAGATGAGAGAGGCCTCTTGGGGAGCAGAGAGAGGATCTGGCATGGCAGGAGGATGCTCTTAGCTGGAGAGACAGGGCGATGCTTGTGGGAGGGGAGAGGCTCTGAAACATGGGGCCTAGAGAAATGAGAGGATGGTATTTATCTCAGCAGTGACTCTCAGTCAAGTCACCGGGGTTCTGCTCTCCAATTACACGCCAGAGATACCGCTCAGCAATCAAAGGCCCATAGTGTCTGACGCACAAGGGCCTCTGCTGGCAATGGGGCAATCACTGGGGCCCAGGAATCACAGCCAGGCATAGCGCTGCCTCTTGCAGCCTGCCAGTACCCGTGGATCCTGTCAAAGGCCAGGTGTCCCAGAGGGGCTGGGGGCGACTTCTGAGACCATTAGCAACAGTCTTCTCAGGAGGAGCTAACAGCGAGAGAGACCAGCGCACATTGACAAACCTGGGTGATGTTTGAGAAAGGGGTCAGGACTGGGGCATTTTCCCCCATTGAAAAGGGAAGAAGCAGCGAGGGTCTTTGGCCATAGGACAAAGTAAGCCCAACGATCAGTGTGTTGCTAACCCCACTATCACTCCTCATAAGCTGCTGTGAAAAGGCACTGGAAGACAGTGATGTATTTTTATCAGTGAAAGCACCCTCCCCTCAACAGTAGGTGAACTATGCCCCATGGGGTGCGTTACGGCAAGCCTGGGTGTATACAATAGATGCAGATAGAAAACTAACATTACTTTGCATTTCTCCAGCGCCTTCCATCTGTGGAGCTCGCAGCACTTTATCACTGCTTACCAACCAAGCCTCTCAATCCCCATAGGAAGCATCATTAATCCCATCTTGCAGATGGGGAAACTGAGGCTCATGGAGGGGAGGAGACTTTTCCCAGGTCACTGAGACCTTGCTAAAAGCAGAAGGAACATTTTCATGGCACGGCACTGAGATCACTCGTGTCCCTCCAACGTTAGCACTTCCTCCGGGGCTAGCACCAGCGTGCAGCAATGTTGGTAGAAGAAGGGTACATGATTTTGGGATGTAGACACACATCTTGAGAGAGTCAGAAACAAGACCCAGGAGTCCAAGTCCTATGCTTTAACCACAGGACTTGAAAGTGCAGGATCATGATGGTTTACTGCAGGGTCCAGACAATTTACACCCGTTACACAGCCATGCTCCTGCCTGTGGGAAATGTCACAGGAAGAAAGCGGCACTGCACCATTATTCAACTGGGACAGCCACTGGAGGTGGGCTGTTATGCTGGATATGGGCCAGATCTAAAGCCCGCTGAAGTCGATTGAAGACTTTCCCTTGGCTTCCAGGGGCTTTGGATCAGGCTCAAATTGAGCAAATAGGAGAAAAATGAAAATCACACACCCTGGCTACAAGTTTGTGTGGATTCTGGACTCTGATATTCACAGCCTCCAATTTGAAAAAGATTATTATTAAATATAATACACACACACACACACACACAGCTGAATTTACTCCATGCCTTTAAAAAGGAGAGTTGCCAGTATCAGGAGGCCCAGTCTGCTCAGCTGTTTTTACTTAAGATCCATTTGCAAAGTGATTAAAAGAATGTAGAAGTTTGCAAATTTTTAGAAGTATCTGAAAGAAAAAAGGTGTGGAAGCCATCTAGTACTTCCCTACAACAACAAACCAGGGAGTGCAGCCTGACCCTTTTGAGCAACCCTACACAAACCTGCATGCACGATGGGGAGAGGGCACAGAAGCACAGGAATTGCTGGTCAGACCTGTGGTCCACCTAGTCCAGTGCCCTACCTCTGACAGTGGCTAGTACCGGAGGCTACAGAGGAAGATGTGAGAAACAATGCAGTGGGGCAGTTATGGGATAACCTGATCGCCAGGGAAACCTAACCCCCAATAGTTAGAAGCTGTTTTGTGCTCTGAACCATAAATGGTTTATATCCTAAACAAAACCGTAGTTCACATAGAACCATTTAGAACCCTCCACATGGGTCAGCAGCAGGATTTGGGTGCAGATCTTTAGATCCACAACATGGGACGCGAACTAAAGGAGTAACTGATAAAAATCCAGCAAGGGGATAGATTGGAGTTTCAAGCCCCAGAGGGATTGTTTGGAGAAAGAGTGAGTAGTTTTTTTGTTTTTTTTTTTTGGAATCATGGTTCCCTCACTATTCAACGTGATGTTATTTTATTTGATTGAACCCTTGTCCTGTTTACCCTATCATAGAATATCAGGGTTGGAAAGGACCTCAGGGGGTCATCTAGTCCAACCCCCTGCTCAAAGCAGGACCAATCCCCAATTTTTGCTCCAGATCCCTAAATGGCCCCCTCAAAGATTGAACTCACAACCCTAGGTTTAACAGGCCAATGCTCAAACCACTGAGCTATCCCTCCCCCCTATATATCCTCCTCCCATTTCTACCTTCATGTTCAATGTCTGTCTAATTCAGACTGGGCATTCTTGGGGTCAAGACCATGTTTCTTTAGGTCGCCTGAAAATGCCATACCAAGTACTGGCATGATGTCAGGTTTCCTAATAATAGGAAATAGTTTCACTGATACCAAAATACCCATTGCCTGTTTAACATCTCTGCTGGCCCTGCATTCAGAAGCATACCTGAGATCAGCCCACTTCATGCACTGGAGAAAGGGGTACCATAATCACAGACCAAGTTGAATGATACAGAACCAAATGTATTCACATTTCCCTCCTTTAAGCAACATAAGCATATATAGATATATAATTTATAGAGAGAGAGAATTTAAATCACATGGCAGCCATCAAGTTAACCTCTGTTTCTTTTAATTAGGTCTCAAATCTCCCATTGTTTTGAACAATCTATACAAAGAACCTAAAAATGTCCCTTTTGGAGTAATGGTGATTCTATCTGGTGGCACTGTGCACACATTGCCACTAGAATTAAACAGGGGGCACGTCATAGTTCTTTAGCAAAAGAGTTGAAATCTGGGTAAGAGGAACTGATCAAACACACATTTGTCCCTTAAAGCAAATGAAATGAAACCCACAATAAACAGGTAAGGAAGGGGAGAGGTGGGGGATGGACAAACCAACCCACTGGATTTCCTTGAAGATAGAAGATCTCACCCAATACTGATATTAACGAAAAATAAAATTCACACAGAACACATACTTGCGGGTGATCCAGACATTATGGTGTGAGCAGCCAAAAAATTGAAGTATAAAAGTCCACACAAAACAGACTGAAAATAGCATGATCTGGAACATCCTGTAAGTGTTGGGTCTTTTTTTTTCTTTCTTTTTTTTTAAATCAGGGTCACTCATGCTTTCAGCCCCTGGTGAAGTAAATCAATTGTGCATGGACAAGTTTTTTCTCCTGAGGAGCAAGCAACTCAAGCAAATTTTTAATCCATGCAAAACCCCCAACACGTTACCGTCGGTTACACAGCATGATCACATCGCTTTTACAAACGAAAAAACAGAACGGAAAAAAAAATGAAAAAAATTAAATCCATATTTTTTTCGTTGTTGTTGTTGTTGTAGTAAAAATTACATAAAAACCAACCAACCGAAAAAAGAAAACGGAAAAAAGAAAAGAAAAGAAAACACAGATATTAAAGGAAAAAACAAACCAAAAAAAACCCAAAAACGAACAATAACAACCCAAAAAAAAAAAAAAACTAACCAGCTGAATTGGGAGTTGAGGGTGAGTTAGCTTGGCTTCCATGGGCTGACACATTTGTAGCAGTGACAGCCGTTTTGGCAGCATAAATATTGGCTTCCTCTTGAAATTTACCTATGTTCTTCTTGTACCGGATTCGCTTATTTCCAAACCAGTTTGATACCTAGAGCGAGTTCAAGAAAAGACAAAAAAGTTAACGTTTCACCTTTGACATATGTTGGTGGGGACACGGGGGAGGGTTAGGAATGGGGAATAAAGCAAGTTAAAGCATTGCAGTTTTTTCTAAAAGCTTTGCAAGGAAAAGATTCCACCTGCTGACTCCATCCCAACCCCAGTGACCCCCAGAGCAGTATAAAGTCAATAAAACCAATGCAAAGGCGAGCACATGCCTATTCTTTCAACTTCAATTAAGGGCAAACTGTCAAGATAACAATATTGCCAGTGCCTAGCATTCCACAATCACGGGACAGGTTCCAAAAATCAAGAGACAGGCTTAAAAATCATGAGATTTAAAATAAATCGGGGTGGAGTTCTTCATTTCCCTTCTGGGATTTGAGCCTCTAGGGTGCACGCAGGTCATGTTTTAAAGCTTTTCTCTGCCATTATGGAGGGCTGTAAGCTTACTTACAAAAGCTGAGAGTCTCCCGTAATCACAGGACTCCAGGAGCTGTCTTTTAATGGGAGTCTAGCTCCCGCTTGTGACTTTGAAAACTCCCCCGAGACCATTATTAAATGTGTTAGGATTTTAAAAATCTAATTTGCTTTTCATCATTTATCCTGCTGGTTTCCACTCAAGCTTGAGCCAGCCAGGTCAGTTTCACTTCCTGGTTCTGAACGCTGCTGGGTTCGGGGTCCCTGCACTGAAGAGAAAGATTTTCATTTTTTAAATAAACCGTTTCAGCTGAACGATCTAGGTACCCAGGAAACTCTTCTGTTCTGATTTGATTGTGTAAACTCCAGTCCCATGGCTCCTTTAAACAAAATGAAACCGTGTGCCTAAAACTAAGCAGTGTCCCTTTAATGAGAATGCCAGTCCCATGCACTAGGAAGCTGTGATTCCCCCCCCAGACACATACTCAAACATACCCTAGTTTAATGCTCTCTCCATCACAGTAGCATGTGCTGCTCTTTGGAGCACGTCCCAAAAGAATTTACAGGTACAGCTGCTGCACTGGTTACTCTGGTCTGGTCTACACACACAGTTTTACCAATATAACTCAAGGTTTAACATCTTAGCTAAATCAGGGCGAAACCTATGTAGACACTTAATCCAATTTAAACCTGATTTATACCAATTGAGCTTGCATCAGTTAATATACTGGTGCAACTTCTGTGCGCAGACCAGGCTTCCAATGGAAGGAGACAGAAAATGGAGATTGTTAGGGGCTTTGCTGTCTGCTTCTTTTGGTTCGGATTTCAATTGGTGCCCCATTTCACTGCCAGGTGGTTGCAATTCCAAGCTGTCAACTCAGATTGTGCATCCCCAACCTAGATGCAGAGGTGGGAAAGTTTGCAAGGGCAGCCATCAATGAAGATGTTTCAGCAGAACTTTGCAGAGTCTGCTGCGTGCATGGCGCCTCGACTATCTACAGAATTTCAGAACGAGACAGATTGAACTATGATTTATAAATACAGACTGAACTTCTTCAGAAGTAATTCAGGAAATGGACCAGATCAGTGGCTGGAGTTAATTGGTGGAGCTCCACTGATGTCGACATAAGTTGAGGATCTGGCCATATGCAATGAATCAGTCTAAGAGAGCACCATGGAGAGATATTAACAGCTAGGCTCTAATTGATTAATGGCAATTAGTATCCACTGAGGATTTTAAAGAACATAGCTTTGAGTCAATTGCATAAAGATTTGTGGTGGGTAACCCCCAAAAGGTCTGGATAAGCACCCGAAAGTTTAGAGTCTGGGTGTTCACCTGAAATACAAAAAATTCTTGAGTTGGCAAAATCAGGCTGCGTTTCTCACAAAAACAAGCTTTCTGAAAGTTTCTGATAATTTCTGGTGTGCCTCAAACCTGGCACATGCAGTCCCATTTGGAACCAGGTGACATTATTAACAATAATCTCTCGCCTCCCTCACACTGTGGGTTGCACCCATCAATCTCAAACAACTTTATAAAAGCAGGCAAGTATCATTCTCATTGGACAAACGAGGAAACTGCAGCAGAGGAAGGTGTCATACCACAAGTCAGTGGTAATGCTGGGAACAGTACCCAGATCTCTTGACTTCCATTCTGGTGCCATCTATGTAACCAGCACTAAGGGTAATCACAGGTGTGGAACTGAAACTGGCACAGAACTTTTAAAATATTGGAAAGATTTGGGCTTGAGTTTTGGAAGCAGGTTTTGGGTGTCTTCAGGTTTTATCTGGAGTTGTCCCTCTGTTTCTAGAGAAAAACCAGTCATGGCAAAAATCAATAGGTTCCCAAAGGACTGTTCAAAAAAAGGGCTGGAGTGAAACCGGACTGTGTTTCTTGAAGGCTGAAAGTCCATTGAAATGGTGTCTTTGTCATTGGATTTACCACCGGTTGCGCTACCAAAAGAGGATGGGGACCTAATCGGACATGTCCCCATCACCTTGTTATATCAATGGCATTCCCTATTTCCAGATCTTTAATGGATCATTATGGAGGTTGCAGGGTGCAATCCTTGATGTGTATATTGAGACTTATCCACATAGTTAAAAGATTCAGGAAAGGCCCATGCTACACCTGCCAGTCACCGGAAGTGAACCACTACTGGTGGCACTTTAGAAACCTCTAACAGATGGGTGGGTTGGAAGGGCAAAGTCCTGAAGACCACGTGCTCTGCTCAGATAAGCTCTACCAAACCTAGACGCTCGTCTGAGAAACTTGGGTCTACAACCTTGAGCCGTAACTCTCTGGAAAGCAGGCTCTTTCTTCTAGAGTACTGGACTTCCTTTTCCTTCCAGTGGCATTTCTCTCGGCATTTTGATGCTTCCATTTCCAGATGGAGCCCAAGAGTGCAGAGGCCGGGGCAGGAATGAATAATGGAGCTTGGGATGGGGGGGAGTTGGCTGAATTTGTTTTCATCTCAGGAGAGGTTCACGGTGGAAGGTCTGAGGATGGTGATAGGAGGCTTCTGATTTAATCAACGCTGGGTGTCTTGTCCATATCAAGTTCCAACAGCAGGGTCAACAGACACAGAGCTGCTAGGGTCAGCTGTAATCTCCCCTTTTATGGGAGCTCGTTTCTGGAAGCTCAGTGATCGTGGCCAGTTTTCAATGACCCTTCTCTCAATATGCCCCCAAAATAATCCCTTTCCCTCTGGCCTGGAGCACTCTCTCTGCCATGTCATATTTGTTGGTGTTGGTGGAGCGCCCCTAGGCTTCCCGGAAACAGAAGTGTTTCAATATGCCAGACTAGACAGACATAGACAGGCCCCCAAGTACCTTCTCCTGCACTTCCTCTCAGCAATCTCTTGGGACCTACCTGCTCTCATGAAAAAGGAATAGTTATGTTTAACTTTGGGGTGAACGGGGGTGCAGGTAGGCCACTGTTCAGGAAGTGCTAAGCACCACCCTCTGAAAATCAAGTGCCCTGTGGACCTTCCAGTTGGAAACCCAAAATCACTCATCACTATTGAACATCTTGGCTTCACTTTTTGAAACCATGCCGTCTTATGCAGGATTTCCCCAGACAAGTCCATCTACGTTGGCACCCTGCCTTCTGAATACACCAGTTCAAGCTATTGATCCATCTAGTCAGGAACCCTATTTTATGCTAATCAGATCAGACCTGTGGCCCGTTGAATCGGATATCCTGCCTCTATGCATAAACCCATTACTGGAAAAGTCCAATATTCCATTTACTCTGGCATGTCACTTCCTAGAACAGTTAGCCAGTCTTCTGTAGGCTAGTCCTGTCCCTTAGGTTGCTAGCCTGAATTAGGATTCGGGGGATACAGCTGAGACTTTTCTCCCTTTCTAAACGCTGGATATTTTGTCACTGGTATCCAGTTAGTGTTTTGCACTCATTGAATAATTGCTGCTTGTTTCACTGCATGGAAAACAGATAAATAATCCCTCCTGAAAGGGATTATCTGCGATGCCTTCCATCTGCAGGGATCCCAAAGTGCTTGACAAACTTCGCACAGAAATCCCCTGGCACACCATTGCAATGAGGCCACCTCCGGAGGGGACGGCAGCAGCTATTTAACAATGCACAGTAACACTGCACTGGAAGGGAAAAACTTATCAGCTGTGACTGAGGGGTGAATTTCGGGAGGCAGAATAGAACTACTGAGATCATAAATTGGCCATGAGATTGAAGTTAACAGCCCATCTCTTGCAAAAAGGGTCATACAACCTCCAATTGTCAGGAACGCTTCCACTTCTGAGTCAGAGGGAAGAGAGCCAATGATTGGTTCACTGACACCCTTTTCAGCAGGATCTAGGCTTTCCTTTGAGGCCTGACATTGAAGTAACAGAAATGGGATGTCTTCCTAAAAAAGCTCACTCAGAAGATAAGGGCTTGATGCAGAAATCACTGGATGAGGTTCAGCCCGTGCCATGCAGGAGGTCAGACTAGATGATCACAATGGTCCTTTCTGGTCTTACAATCTATGAACTTAGGAACTAAGGTAATTGTGTTTGCTTTGCGAGAGCTGAGAGGAGCATAGACCAAGGCAGCATGAACTAAGGCAGTTACAGCGCATGGAGATTGTCTCTCTTCACATAGTTTTCAAAGGGGTATTCCATTGACCTGGTGCGGATAAGCACTCAATTTATCTGTAACGCTTTGGCCTCAAAAACCATGCGAGAATGGAAATCCTTAGGAGAGCAGCAATGTTTCCTTATTTCAGTTTGTTCAGAAAGATCACAAGAACAGTTTTTCTCCTGGAAATTGGCTCTTTCTGCTCCAGGCACTAGGGAGTGCAGAGATGGCATGCGAATTACAAACAAGTTAATGGAACTATGTTGGATCCCATAAAAACATCCAGGGTCAATTCAAAGTTTGGGATAAAACACCAGGACATTGCTTGGTTTCTTTGAACCAGTGCGCCCCATTTTCCATGTGTAACTTTGGGATGGACTGATGGTCATTTGGGTCTTCTAATGTCGATGATGTGGTTGTTGATTGGAGGTCACTACATGAGCATTTAAGGAGCAATTAGCAAGATTCCCTCATGATTACAGATGACTACAGTCTCCAATTTGATGTTCCTTCCAGAGAAACTGAACAGCCACACTCGGTTGAGATCTGGCCCCAGTTACTGTTGTCATCTTCATGTGAATGCGTGACCCAAATGACACCACAAACCTGTCTGCGAACATGAGGGAGCACAAGATGGCTGACTCCCGGAAAGCAGGTGGATTGGCTGTGGGCAAGGCTATAGGAGGGCATGCTGACTGGTTCCAGACTTCAGCCTCTGGCAGCCAAATGCACTAGGAGAAACAGGGGAGGATGGAGTGAAGGAAGGGGCAGAGCATAATTGACACCCAAGAACGTGGCGGTTGCAAATTAGATTCTCAGCTGCTCTGCTCAAGCCTTGCATCAGTATGCCGGTCAATGCTATAGACCCCAGAGGCACAGAGGCTATTCACCTGCCCCTTTAATTACATGGGCACACCTTGGGGTGTAGCTAGTGAATATCCTGTTTCCACACAGAAATTGCACATCAGCAGATGAGAGAGGCATTGCATTCAGCAAATACAAGAATAATTACCCTCCATACCTTTAGATGGAAAGAAACAACCCTGCAAATCTACCTCCCACCCCCAGCCATGAGACCCTCACACCAGAAACCCTACTCTAGCCACAGTCTCCTTCCTGGGCCTTGCTCACACAGCTCCAGCAAGCAAACCCCTGCCAAGCCCCACATGTGTGTGTTGGTTTTTCTGTAGCTTGTGAGGCCCCGCACTTGCCAAATGTAGCACTTGCCCCAGAAATCTCTTGGTCGCCTTGCTCAGCTTCCACTTTGCCACCCCCAGCCCCCCCCAGCATGCCCCCCCTCAACCTCTACTGCCTAAATTCCACTTTGGCTCTACTCTGCAATGTCCCAGCCAACCCCTGCCCGGTCCATCTCCATCCCTTCCAGGTGATTGCCCTAATACTTCCCCTCCCAATACACCTCTCTTCCTCAACGGGCCTTTCCCCCCATTGTTCCATGCAGCCTCCAGTTATTCTCTTGCTACCAATCTAGCACTCACCCCACAATTCACCCACCACCGCTGTGGAAATCACTAAAGAGAAGCTTGCCTGGTTATTTGTGCCCTGCTGGAGAAACACAAGGCCGTTATTTTGGTGCTACTCCCTTCACCTGTCACCTTACCTGTGAGACTGTGATGCCGCACTTCTTGGCTAGCTCTTCTTTGGCTTCCTCACTAGGGTAAGGGTTGCTGAGATGGGAATAGAAATACTCATTCAGGATTTCCGTAGCCTGCTTGTTGAAGTTTCGTCTCTTCCGCCTTGGCAAGGAGAAAATGGAACAGAATCAGGGCCAAGTCTCCAGAAAGAGGGAAAGTGCTCTGGGGATGGGAATAATATTTTGCAGTTCCATGGCACCTCTTGCCTCTCCATTGCAAAGTACTTTGCAAACCTCCTCCGCTCAAGCTTTGCAACACCTTGCGAGGGATGCTCTGGACCCACCTGGCCTCTGACCTGCCTCCCCCAAGCCAGTGCCCTGGTTAGGAGGTTGGCCCTCAGGTAGGCTGGCGAAGGAGATCGCATGACAGGGTAGTCAGGGTGGGCTGGGGATTTGATCCACTTGTGTCTGAAACCACATTAACCCCGTCTGTTCTGGTCCCTTGCCTTCATACTGGATCAGACCATTGGTTGTTCCACCTCTGCCAGACCAGAGCAGATTTTTACAGTGTCTGCTCTGCCTAAAGGCCAACATGAGAGATGAGACCCCCCTACCCCTGTCAAAGCATTTTCTCTCAGGCGGGAGATGGGCAAACTTACCGCGCATCTAGAAATCGGGAGCGCAGGATCATGACGGCTTCGCACGTGCTCTGCTTGAGCTGCATCTGGATGGAGCTGAATTTGCGGTGGATGATGCTGACCATCCGCTCAATCTCCTTTGGTGAGATGGGCCGGGTCCTGCTCTGCTCGCGCAGGAGGTTCATCACGTGGGTGGTGAATTCGTTGCACGCCTGGGACGGCAAGAAAAACAAAAGAAACCCCGGGATCGGAGGGTCATTCGGCCATGTTCAAGACTATATGGTGCCAGCAGAGCTAGGTAAGGACACCAGCCCAGGGCCCTAACGGAGATCCAACCACCCAACTGCGACCTGACACCGCACCCGTTTCTATAGTGTTGGACCACTTCCCCTTTCCACAGTGGGAATCAAGCTGCCTGCAAGGTGAAACTTCAGCCCTGAGGCAGTAGTGAGGGTTTCTAAAGGAAAGAGCCTTAAAATGAGCCAGGGAGGAGACGAAACTGGGCCCAATCCTTCAGAGTATCCCTGGTGGCCAGACAGAGAGGACCTGTTGGGCCATTTAGAGTTTGATTCACAGCCCATTGAGAACTTGAGGGAAAGACTCTCACGGAATTCAATGGGCTTTGGATCAGGCCCCTTGTCCACTTGCTGGCTTGTGCGGGATTATTTCCCCCCCGGCCTTTTTTTAGTGTTTTGTCCAGGCTAGGATTTTAAAATGACCCAAGTAGCGGAGCTTCCACATTAAGAGGACTATAACACAGCCTCTCACCTCTACACCATCTCCCTTCTGCTTAACCTCCATTGTCCTCTGCTCGCTTCCATCCCCGGAACCCTGGGTCCTCCTTGGATCACTCTAACCAAGCCCTCCCCTTCCCGAGTGCTCCCATCCTTCTACCAGTGGCAGACAGTTGCAGTAGAGCCTTCCCTTCATCATGGCTGCACATGGTCAGCTTTTAACCCTTCTTCAGTTTGGGAACCCTCCTGCCCCTGCATCTATATGGCTGCCCCTCCTTCAGCTCCCTCCTGTTCCTCTGTATCTCTCTGGTGACGGGCTGCCTGCCAGGGAAACGGATTAAGTGAGAAACAGGACAAAAACATCCAGAGATAACCTGCACAGCCAGCGTCTGAGACAGCGATGGGGAGTCACTGCATTGAATCCAGAATGGAATGGGTGTTTGGGCAGAGGCCTTGGGAGCTTTAAGAGGGATCAGAAAGGAAGGATAGTCCAGTGGGTTGGGTTAGTCTGGGACTCTGGAGACCTGGGTTCAAGTCCCTCTTCTGCCACAGGCTCCCTGTGTGGCCGGAGGCAAGTCAGTTAGCTCTCCGTGCCTCAGTTTCCCCATCTGTAAGAGTTAATTGCACTTCCCTACCTTGAAGGGGTGTTGTGAGGATAAATACAGTAGGTGCTCAGACACTATGGTGGTGGGAGGCCATATAATTCATATCTGGCCCAAACCCTTCTCTCTAATTAGCTATGGGCTTTAGAACAGGCCCTGATTAACACCTATTGGTACCTCACTTTGAAGATGCAAAGAGTTCTGTAAATGCTAATTACTATTACTGCTGATCCTCACACCAGGCCTGGAAAGGGATGTAGGACCGTGCACACCTAGGCAGGCAGGCAGGGAAGGGGTTCAAAGCTGCAGCGGGGGAAAGGGAGAAGAACTGTCCCACTATGAGGAGGCCAGGCTAGGCTGGCTCTCTATAGTGAGAGGAAAAAGTTCTCTCTCCTGCCAGGCAGAGAATGGGTTTTCGGAGTAGGCTGCCGAACCCAAACTGAGGAGGAGTTGATGCTGTTTCCTTGCTGCTCGGGGAATGGGAGGAGCTGGGTTGCATAAAGCCTTTTGTTTGGGACCAAGGCTGAAAAAAACCCTACCCCCTATTACTTTTGCTTTGGGGTTGGCTGGAGGAGCCAGAAAAATATAGGATTTGCCTTGTCAGATCAGAACCACCGTCCTTTCAGTCTGGTAGCCATACTGGTCCCTTCATCCCTGACATACTGGATCAGACCAGCATCTTGACCAGTCTAGTATCCCACCTCCTTCCATTCGCAGGCAGACCAACAGTCTGACTATACTGGCCGGCGATCCTGCCGAAGTACCCAGTGCCTCATGAGATAAGCTCTCCCATAATGCACGTGGTCTGCTGTGCAATGGGGTGCCTGGGAGCTGGCAACTCCTTCCTGATTTAAGCTCACCCAGGATCAGCTGCTGTTCTGATGCACGTCAGGTGGCCTGTCCTAACTCTGTCTGTGCTACAGATGCTACTTATGGTTGGTCCCAGGTCTCGGAGCGCTTGCCCCTCAGGAGGGGGAGAGAGGTGCCAAGGGACAGGACGGTGGGAGTTAGCCAGAAGCAAGCATGGGGAGGAGCGGGTGTTAGTGGCTCAAGTGCACCTTGGGCTGCTGACACGGGGAACAGTTAATTCTGCAGGCGTGCAGGTCCCAGAGAGAGGGAGTGGAGTCAGAGCCCCCCAAACGACCCACATCAAGTGGCTGCGAGCGCGGGAGTGACACAGACCTGCTGCAGGTTTCCAGCACATCTGATAACAAGTCAATAATGATAATAATTAAAGCAGCGCAAGACAGGCGCCCTGACATGAAAGGGCAAGGAGGTAATCACTGGAATTACGGTGCTGACGGCATAGCACCACCCCACCCCGTGCACTCCCACCACCCGCGGTCCACCGCTCCTCTCATTCCCATGGGGGTTCGGATTGGGCAGAGTTTGTTTTTAAAACATTTTCTCCGCCTGCTGCATCAGATGCTGGATGCTGGCAGGCCCGTGCAGCGAGGGGCTGCTGGGCCAGAGGGCAAGCAAACCACTTAGCAACACAGACAACGGCCCGGCGACCCGCAAAGCTGTGTCAAGTCACAGCAACATCAGGTCCCTGAGGTGCAGCCAGACACTGGACCTATCCCAGCCAGATCCTGCGCCCTGGGGCCAGCTTCCCGGCCGGTGGGACAGCTGTGGCCTGGAGGGGAGGTCTACCCCACACCTTAGGCTCATGAGACCACCCACGTGTGTGATTTCAGGTCAGTGCAAACTGATGCTGTCGGGATGCAATGGTCACAAACCACATTCCGCTGTCAAGCAGAGAAATCAAAGCATCTGGAGCTGAACAGCCGCGTAACTAGCCTGGCTAAAGCATAGCTGCTTCTCCAGCTCTGTCTGAACAGGGAAACCTCTCAGCAGGCCTCACAACTCTCCCCCACAAAAGCCCCGGATCCTCTCAACCTCTGGTCTCCTTGGGGAACACCCAGTAGGTCCTCTGAGAGCCCTTCCAGCATCCCCCTGGGGCTTGTCACCTCTCTTCGCACTCCCGCAGGGCGTGTAGGGCTCTCCCATTGACAGGCTGCAGATGGATCCAATCACCTGCTGCACCATCTTGAAATGGGCTGAATTCTCTATGGCCACCAGTGCCGGCAGACTGAGGTTCTCTGGAAAGGGCTGCCTGAGCCCTGCCTCTGATCCCGAGCGGGGAACTGGAGAGGGAAAGCTGTTCTGATTCTCTGGCCCAGGGAGATGGCGGCTTGGTGGGACCCAGGACGCAGCAGGGAAGATCAAGACAGTCCTGGCCAAAGTGCCTTCTCACTATCCCTTTCTGTGCCATTTCGAGAGCAAAGGTGGAACCATGTCCAGGCTCTTTGCACATGTAAAGTCATGATAGTGACGTTACGGCAGAACCCAGTTATCCAGAGGTCTTGGGAGACATTCCAAAAAGGCCAGGGGACCTCGGCCCCGTCTCGAACTCATGGCTCCCGTCGACAGCTGCCTGGGCTCCCCAAAGCCACCTCAGCAGGAGGACAGGAAGCTGCATGGCAGGGATTCACTACCCAAGTCTTTATCCACTGATCAGACTCCAGCACAAAGATTAAAAATCAAAGGTGGGGGGAAACATCTGATCCTGGGAAAGCCACGAACTCCAGCAAAGTAGGACTTGGAAAGGTAAGGGTTATCTGACACATGCCGTCCACTTATACTTCCCACCTTTGCCCACCTACTGTGGTCAGACTCCCCTTGCTGCTGGTTTTCCCAGCACAAATGAGGGCTCAGAAATTAGGCGGAGAGGGACTAGGCACAAAGTAGCCCTATGCCAGCAGCAGGAGTGAAGCTGGCAGGCTGTCCTCTGGTTAGGAGTACTGTGTTTTGGCTTTGGGCGGAGAGAGACCTCATTTGATTGAGGGGAGATGGAGAAGGGGGCAATCAAGAGACACACCTTGCTGTCAGTCCAGGAAAACAGACAATGGAGTATCTCTCTTTTGACAGCAAGTCCAATTTCCCCTGAGCCAACAGCTCATTGTCAGTTTTACAGCCAATGGTACGCAAGGGATGTAGCCAGCCTCACGTCTGACTGCTTTTGGCTGCCCTAACCTGATGTCGGGTACCCATTTTCCAGCTAGGTTGGCCTATCAGTGTGAGATCGAGCGAGACTCAAACCCACGCCCTTCAGGATTACAGTTGAGAGCCTTTACCACTCAGCCACTGCACCTCAGACTACCAGGGGTTAAACACAGCACCCGCAAAACCGAGGCGGACTTGAGCAGCTCAGTACACACTTCTACGTACAACAGAGCAAGCAGAAACCGCTGCAACAAAAACTTTGCAGCATTAGCAGTCCCAGTCTGCAAATCAGGTGACTTATTTCCTCTCTTTCACCAATACCAAAATATTTCACAAATTTTTGTCAGTTTCGCCAAATTGCATTGGCTGGAAAAATAAAATCCTAGAAAAAAAAAAAACCTGAAAAAAACAGAAATGTTTTGTTTTGGCATTCTCAAGACAAAATGTTGTTTTCATTTTTTTTGGTTCTAAATGATTTTTTGTTTCAAAATTTAATATAAAAATGTTTGAACATGGTCAAAATTAAAAGGAAACGTTTTGGTTTTGTAACTTTTTGTTCGAGCATTTTTTGGGGGGGGTGTGGGGTTACTTTTTGATTGGCTGAAAATTTTGAAAAATGTGGGTTTTAGTTCAACCTCAAATGATTTTTTCCCAATTTTTCAGAACCAAAAAATCTCCCAGGTCTACCCCTGCAGAGCCGTGCCTTATTCACCGAGACTGTTACCAGGTTCCTTGCTTTTAAGGCCAGAAGGATCCATTGTTGTCTAGTGTGACCTCCTGCGTAACACAGACCATACCATTTCCTGTGTCTCATTCAATCTACATCTTGTTCACCCTGTATAAACTCTCTCACTTAGTGCATCCCCGTTACTCCAGTTAGTGTGTCCCCCTTTCCTCTACCTCCCCCATCCTCCTCAGTGGGACTGCCTGTCCTGCACGCTTCAGGGACTCTACAGCAAAGTAGCTACAGAAACCTTCCTGCACAATTCAGCAGAGGGGATACTTTGTAGCTGCTCTCTTGAAAAGTACCTCGGCTCTCCATAGCTCCCAAGGACCTGAGGATATGTCTACACTAAACACAGCCCAAGCCTCTGTCCACACACAACTCAGTCTGAGTCTGGTCAGCAAGCACTCAGGACCCAGATCCTAGGATCTTGCTAGGCAGTTGCCTTGGAGCCAGAGTCCCGCTGAGATTCAGGTCCAAGCTCTGTCATTTTGTAGCATGGAAGCAGCTCAAGCCATAGACATTTATCAGAAGGTTTGTGTAGTGCAATGTGGGTGTGTTGGCATGGCCCTGAGACCCGGGTCTAGCTATTGTAAGCCTAGGTTTACAGTGCAGTGTGGATGCTCAAGCACAGGCTTGGAAATACCAAGTCCACAGACCTCGGTTTACAATGCAGTGTAGACACATCCCTATTGGGCAACAAAGGGGGCAGGGTTGGTTCAGTGCCCCTCCTAAGCTTGCTTAAATGTAGCTACTCCACCAGTGGTCACCGGCTCTCTGAAGGGTTACAGATTTTACAGGATGTTCCACTTTTTGGCTGAATCAGGCCACCTGTCCTACAGACACCAGTGGCTGAAAGCCTTTATAATCTGGACATAAGAGAGCAGCATGCAATGAAATACAGACGTTTCGCCTTTCACTCATTTCTCATAATCCCGTGGGTCTGAAGGAGGAGAGGTGTAATGGTCAGTGAGTTACAGGTCTATGCACGATACAACTCAGCCCTTCTGTCACTGACAATATGGCTAAATTGTCGTACGCAATGTGCCTCCTATGAGCAGTTCAAACACTCCTCAATTAGCCAAATCTCAAGCAATTTCCACCAGGATATTTAAGGCATTTTCCCTCAGCCAGGGCGATTTCCCACCCAGTTTCAACTCCACCCATTCTGGTGCTCAGGCTGCTAAAAAAATCTTCAAACAATTGTTTTTATAATGGAGAATTAGGTTCCCACCAGCCTCACTTCTCTGTATCCTAGGTACTTATACATCCCCATCGTCATAGCATCCAAGCAACTCACAAGCTGTAACATATTTCTCCTCGCAGACACTCCTGTGAGCAATAATCTCCATGTACCAATGGGAAACTGAGGCACGGAGATGAAGGGTATGTCTACACTGAAAAAAACCAACAATAAACCTGGCAGCGAGTCCCACATGGCGGCAGGGCTCAGGCCAGGCTTGCTGTCCCAAGGTGTCCCGTTCCGACTTTGGGAAATATGGTCACCATACCAGTGAGTCATTAGCAGAGCAGGGAATTGAACCTGGACCATTCGGGGGCGGGGGATGCCACCAGGAACCAGGGCTCGGGCAAGCGGCAACGCCAGGGGGATCAGGCAAGCCCTGCATGGCCGGGGGAGGGCATAATAAGGCAAGCCCTGTGCGCAGGTGCCATGAGTCATTAGCAGAACAGATAATTGAACCTGGGTCTTCCGAGGCCCAGGCTAAGGCCCTAATCACTGGACCAGTGTTCCTCTCTCCGTTTACTCCTAAGAGGGCTGAATATTTCTTGGTCAAGTTTAAAAACCAAACAATCCGCTTTATGGAGACCCCAAGCCTGTCAGGAGCTGGTTGAAAAATGGCAGAATGAGTTTGCAGAGTTTGAAATGGCTCAGTTTTGCCTTCTTCACAAAGTTTTTCAGGGTTGTTTTCACTGAATTTGTTACCAAAATTTTGATCAAAATCCTTAGGTAAAAAGCCAGATTTTCTTACTGAAAATGGGCTTTTCAGTAAACGAAGCATTTCTTGAACGATTCTGATTCAAATGCTGACGCTATTTTGATAACAAAACATGGATTAAAACAATGTATCATGGAAAAGTCTGCAAAAACCAAACCAAACCCCAAATTGTTTTTGAGATAAAAAAGTTTTGGCAAATAAATAAATAAATAACAAATAATAATAATAAGTTTTTTCTTCTGATAAAAAAAAAACTTTGTGTGCAAAAGTTTTGACCAGCTCCCCATGTCAGATTTCAGCCTGAACGGTGGACGTCTCAGGAAGTTCTAAGCTACAGGGATGTGTAGCAGCTACGCTCATGCCACCTTGACAATAGATGTCACTAGCGTTCCAGCCCATATGAACACAGCCATGCTGGCTTGGCATACAGAATTGTGTGTAGGTAACATACCGATTCTCTTATCGGTTCCATTTTCTGTTGCATTATCTTCCCTCTGCTGTACAGGCACATTAGCCCTTGAATGGGTTTATTTCCTTGATCAGAGCTTCATTTAAAGCCTGACTTCGCTTTGGCCTGGAGAGGGGAAGCCTCTGCTTAGCCTCCGCGAATGAGCCTGTTACCTGTTCATATTTCTCCAGCTCCGTGTGGTAGATCTGTCGGATCTGCGAGAGTTTAGCTCTGTAGTCAGAATGCTCCACGGAATTGTCTGAGCCAGCCCCTCCGGATGCTGCAGCGGCGGCTGCAGCCGCTGCTGAACCCCCTCCTTTCTCAGGCCCTGCCACGCCCTCTGCCAAGAGCATGTTGTCCAGTCGCATCAGCTGCGGGTCTGTGGGCTCTTCTTCCTGGGCTCCCCGGATACTCAGGACTGTGAGAAGAGACAGAGGAGGGAGGAAAGGATTAGCAATGCCCTGAGGATGAACACAAACAATAGCAACAGCTCAGCAGGCAGAGAGGGCCAGATTCTCCGCTGAGGTAACTCGGCACAGCTCGAGCCACATCGGTGGAGCCGTGCCAATTGACATTAGCTGGGGATCTAGCCCCCCGACTTCAATGGAGCTGTGCCCTATTTACACCGACCTGGCCCTTGCTTGCAAACCCTTAGTGAGCCTCTAGTTCACCCGTTCAAACCCAGCCCTGGCAGTGACTCGGCACAATCACCAGCTCGTGACTCTATACTGGCCCTCGCCTGAAGCGAGCCGGGGCCTGGAGCCGTTCACAGCGGCCGGAGCCCACGGCACAACTGTCGCTGGTCGGCCCCCTTGTGACAGTCTCAGCCCGGATGGGCCACGGGCTCTGCTCTCACCCGCCGTGGCGCTCCCCTGGAGTAGGGTGGGGTACGCTGGGAAACGCTGGCACTAGGCTTGCCACCTTTCGAACGGCTGGTAACTTCACCCCCGAGGCCCAGCCCCTTGCCTTGCCTCTTCCCCCAAGGCTCCACCTCCTCTCCACCTCTTCCACCACAGCCCTGGCCCCAGCCTGCATCTTCCCAAGAGCCCCCCCCCCAGTGCCGCCCAGAGGATTCAGGGGGCCGGGGGCGAAGCAATTTCGGGGGCCCCTTCCATAAAAAAAAGTTAGTTTTGCCGCCCCAAGCGGTGAAGAAGAAAAAAAGAAAAACCCAAGTCGCGCCGCCGAAGACAGAAGAGGACAGGAGGACCCGCTGCCAAATTGCCGCAGATTGCCCCACTTGCCTCCCCTCTGGGTGGCCCTGCTTCCCCCACTTCCCTTCTTCCCCCCCAAAGCCCCGCCCCTGTTGCTGCTCTGCCCCCTTCCCCTGTTGCTCGCTGGATCATCTCAAGGAGCCTTCCTGCAGGTAGTAGGCAGCCTCGGCTGAGCAGAGGCTGGCGCGTGTGAATGAGCTGGACACAGAAGCCAAAAACCGGACTATCCGGGTAAAAACCTGGATGGGTGGCAGCCGCTACCTCCCACGCTGTCCCTTCCTCTGTGGGCAAACAGAGGGCTCCTGTCCGCAGATCTGTCAACTGGACCCTTTCACCAGCCCTCCTTAGAGTGGGCATGGCAAAGAGACCTCAGCACGGAGGATTGAACCAAGCTGTATGGTTCAGGAACCCTGCAGACAGGCCCCACTGGTGGCAGAAGTACCAGGGTGAATGCCCCAATTGAGCCCATCCTTTCCAAGGCTCATGAGCTGCCACCAGCTGGAGACAGAACGGGGAGAAAGCAGTCCCCACCGTGCCCCGCCGGCTGTGGTCAGCAGAGAGCTCTGCACTGGTGAGCTGCTGCTGGAGCTTAGAGCGTGGTGGCTAAGGGGCAAGGGGCTGCAGACACATTTCCCGCCGACGGTTCTTTGCCAGCACCTGCAGCCCCCATTTCAGGGGAGGGGAAACCCATCAGTGCAATGAGAGTTAACGCCACAGACATGATGCTTTAATAAATAAATTGCAAGTCCTGTGTGCGTCTGGCTGGCCCCGTGGGCTCTTGCCAGTTCTGGTTGTTTCCGCAGCCTTTGCAGGTCACCCCCATGAGGTTGTGACAGGGAAGGTAGATGTGAGGCCGATGTAAGGGGACATTTAGTTATTCGGGGCATTGTGTTCTCCACATGACCAGCTTGGGCTGCAGACTGTTTACACATGCTCCTCAATTACAATGGGAAGAGGAGGAGGTTTTGTTTTTGTCTTTTAAAGGGCATTATATTTTTAAAGGCAAATAAAAAACTAGAAATCATGAGGCTAATTAATAACATGGCTTTGTATTTCCAAACAGCTGCACAAATATTAGATCATTCACGGTGGAAATAATCATTCAATGAATATTAACTCTTGGTTACATGTGTTTCTTTTTCTTCCCTTAGGGAAAAATCTCAGAGGGCTAAAACCAACAGAAATTTTATAGTGAGCTATAAAAACCTAGAATTCTATAGGTGGGGTCAAGGTGCTCTCCAGAAATGCAAACACTCTATTATATTCCAATCCATAGGGCTTTTCCCTGGGGTTGATTTCTACATATTGTTGTTCTGTGATCATATCTGACTCCAGAATCTGACCGAATGATTGCTCTGCTCTTTGTTCTCACAAGAAGAAATATTAAGAAGCAAAATCTTGTTCTCAGATCTGCACGGCGGATAAACTAGAGGCACTAACAGCAACCGTGCAAACCCAAATAAATACAAGCCTGCTTTACCTGATGCATTGGGTGTTGCACACACAGAGAATACAACAGGGGACAGAATCAGAGCAGGATTCCCAATTCTCTCATTTTTTATGACTGATACAAAGGACACAAGCATTTGATTTCACCAAAATTTGCTGAAATGCATCAAAAACAGAAGGCAGATCTGAGAATAAGGCAGAGGGCTGCAAGTCTGAAGGCCTGACTTCTGTTCTCAGCTCTCGCACACATTCCTAATGTGATCTTGCATGAGTCATTTCTGGCCTCATCCTACTCCCATCGCAGTCTACGATAAAACCCACATTGACTTCAGTGGGAGCCAGAAGAAGCCCTCAGCCTTGATCCTGCAACAAGCAGGACCCCTGTGCAGAGCTCATTTCAGGATCAGGGCCTTAAACAACTCATGCCTCAGTTTCCCTGCCTTTAAAAGTGGCTTTTACAAGGCTTAACTGATATGTGCTTGGAAAGCCTCTGGTGGAAGACAAAAGGAAAATAAAAAATATTAATAATAAGAGTTTTATTATTTGGAAACGGCTTTTTGTCATTCTTGGGACTTACTTGAACTGTATTAAGCCAAGAGAGCAGCAATAACCATATTCTCACAAATTACTTGCCAAAGAGAGAATTTTCTAGTATTCTCATAGCTTCAGTTCATGCTTCAAACACAAGTAAAATCACTCTCTTGCTTTGAGTGTTTTTCCTAAAATCACTCTCACTTTTTGAAATTAAAAATAAAAATTACAGCAAAAAACAAAAACCAAAAAAACAACACTCCACTGCAACACTCACTCTGCAAAAGTGGATGCCCAGCCCGAGTTTGCAAAACCTGTGTGTGCGTATGCACTCTGCCAACAGGCAGAGCTGGGTGGCAAAATGGTAAATGTGTACCAAGCAGCCTACCTGAAAACTCCACTGAAGTGGAGGGGGAAAATGGAGGGGGTAGGGGGAGGAATGCGCAAACTGGCAACTTAAGATGTTGAATCACCTTTTTTTTTTTTTAAGCTGACTGTATTTTAATTTTGTAAGCCTTGCTGGGAAGGGTAAGAAACAGCTGCATTTAGACAGAATCTGGACATGGTCAGGGATGCTAATAACAGAGAGGAAGAACCAGTGCACTGAATTTCCTTAGAGATTCTGTGGGCCAATATATACATATTATATGGCATAGCTGTGTGATGATCCCTTGATTTTAATGGAGCTATGCTTTCTTATGTCTAAAATGAATCTGACCCATTATTCCTAGCCCTGTAATCTGCACTGCCAACCATCAGCAAATGGTTTTACTGTCAGTTTAAGAAAATAATCTAAAATTGGCTGCCAATAAAAAGTCGTAACAGGCCAGTGAAAATAACAAGAAACATATTTTTCCTTAATCTAGAATAAGTTTCTGAATGATACAATTACTATTAATAGAAACCAATTTTAAGTAAAAGGCTCAGCTGAGAATGAACATGAGTAATAGGAGACTTGAAACCCCTCAAATGGCTTTGAAATCTTAATTTTCTGGACACAAATCCTTTCTAGTATTTTTTGGACCTTTTGTGTTTGAAATTTTGTCAGTGAAAAGGATTGAAATTTGCAAGTAAATTTGTGAGCAAAATAAAAAAATAAATTACAAACAATTGCTAATTAAGAATCCGATGAAGTGAGCTGTAGCTCACGAAAGCTCATGCTCAAATAAATTGGTTAGTCTCTAAGGTGCCACAAGTACTCCTTTTCTTTTTGCGAATACAGACTAACACGGCTGTTACTCTGAAACCTGTAATTAAGAATTATAATTTACATACTAGAGATGGGTTGAAGATGCCAAATTTACATCCGAATCCTAGTTTCAAAGAGACAAGAATTCAGAAGAGTTGAGATTCAGAATTTTGGCCAAAGCCCCACCTCTCTTACATAGGTATTACTGTAAAGGTATATGATGCTTTGCTAAAATCAACAGAAAGATTCTATAACTAAGACGCACAAAGCAAGCCAACTGACTGACAGGACAAAAACAAAACAAAAAACATCTCCTGAGGTGGAGAGACGGTGGGGAAGGAAATCACAGCAGAAGATGTGGAGCACTGTCAATGAAACGTGTGTTGATTTGCGGTTGGTTATCCTTAATCCTAAACAAGAGGAAAGGCAAACGGCAGAACTTAAAAGGAGGAAAAGGAGGCAGAAGATGGGACGGAGATGAAGATGACATGAATGGTGGACAATAATCTCCTGTTCTTCCCAACAAAACTCAAAAGACAAATTGAAACAAAAATAAAAGGTGAAAACAAATATAAAATAGAGTTTCAAGCCAGACACACTTTTGGTTAGGATTTGAAAAGAGAGATTTTTTTACATTAATAATAAAAACTCACTGCCTAGTCAGGTGGGCACGTGTGATTAATTAGTCTGTGTGTGTAGAGTCTTTTCAAGAAAAGTGCTATGTAAGTGCTTAGTATTATTACTGTATAATGTGAACCATACACACACTGTGTTCTATTATATCCACATCTGCATATTTGTGCGAGTACACATTATATTACTATTACATTATAATTATATATGTTTAATGAGTGGAATCCAAAAATCAGCTGGGTGAGAAGGCGCTGGGATTTGCAGCAATTGTGCCTGTTTGGCTAGCCAGGTAGAATAACACTATTAAATAAATAAATGAAAAAGGCCAGTGTGTCTAAGCAGATCTGATGCCACCTAGTTATTGCTTGAAGTCTGCGCTCTGGTGAGTAGAAGACAAAATGATTATTTAAAAGCTCCTTTATCTTCCCGGCAGCATACATGACTCAAATGAACCTTCTGCCAGGACACCCGAGATGTTAACACTCATCCAGCACGATCCAATTCAAGCGGCAGACTGTTACCTAATCCAGCAACTATCACATATGATCAAGGCCCTGCTGCGCGGATTGGCCCCCTACCTCTCTCTTGTTCATCCCCTGCTCAGCTGGAAATGGGTTTAAAGGGACAAGGGACCCATTCCTGACAGTCGGAGACACTCCCCAGGCTGGGGCACCGGAGTCTATGGATTTCCATACCCAGGAAAGAGAATTGAGAAATCGGTGAGGGAATTTAGCAGCATTCAATGCAAATCCCTTTATAGGGTTTCTATGGGATCAGCTCCCCAGCTGGCGCAAATCAGTGCAGATAACAGTTATGTCAATTTACATCAGCTGAGGATTTGGCCCAGGGCATGTGTGTCAGTGACAGACTCTTTAATGAACATTTGGACAGTTATGAATTCATTTGAACCAAGGGGCTATCAGCCCGTGCCCTTAACACCAGCAGGGCCATTTTTCCAATGAGTGCTTTGCCACTGATTTCAGTGGAGGCAGGAGCACATCAGACACCACCACCACCTCGCAGCTGGTACCGACCACACCCCCTCTTTGGCTGCCTTGTCGGGGGCGCTCCGGAAACCAAGAATGGGGCAAAGGGGGTCAGTGTGTGAGGATGCCACCTAGGCCGTAGTTCTGTGAATAGTCAAGGAGGGCCTTCATTCTCCCAGGCTGTCAGTCTTCCCAGGAGAAAGGGGAAAACAAAGTGAAAATAAAACCAATTTGGCAGAACGGTATTTTCTTCCGCTCTGCCGTCCCACTCCCTCCTCGTTTCTTAGAAGAGAAACCAGATGCTGACATTCCCTAATTTCTCCTCTGTCCTCAGAAGCACCCTTCCCACAGCCCAAGGTGGAGACCCAATAGCCCAGCACACTCAATTTGTTTCTTTTCATGATAGGAAAAAAAAAATACAGGCTAAGAACTAGGGAAAAAAAGACTATTTTGTCCTTGGCTGCTCCACTGACAGCCTGACAAACCCGCTGGCTCCGCTGACTGCCACTAGAGGATGCTCTTCCTTCACAAAGAATCGGCTTTCGCCCAAATAAATAAGCAAACAAAACAAAAACCACACACCTCCTCCCCATTTGCACTGCTGCAAAATGCCTCTGCCACTAATTTCTGAACTCCCAGGCCGAGTGCAATCACGGAGGGGACATTCCTCAGCGTTACAGCATTATTGGGGTCAGGTTAGTGGGTGGGACGGCGACATCAGGTCCAGGTCGTCGCCCACTGGCACGCTCCTCCTTAGGTGGTGTTCAAGTAACAAAGCCAGGGTTTGGGTCAGGTCACGGGGGTGACCAACATCCAACCCTGGGGCAAAGCTCGCCCCATGAGCATCCTCATGGTTAATACACAGGTCCCACCTCCAGAGACAACAGGTCCAAGCATGCAACGATCCATCTGAAAGTCAGCTGCCGTTGCAGTTAGCAGGCCCAAAAACAATCGGTGAGGCTCATAAAATACCCACAAGACCTGCTTGCACCATACCAGACCCACTCATGGGAAGAAAGATGACTCCCATTCCCATCACATTGAGCCTTCAAGCCGCTTTCCCGGGGCATGATGTCATGGATGTCCACGGTAATGCACCTCTGTGCAGGCCGCAGCCTTGGCCCATTCCCTCTGCTCTTCATTTCCCACCTTCCCCCCTCTTCTGGCCTGGTATTTCAGAAGTTTTCCTCGGACCTTGAAGGTCTGTTCCAGCCCCAGTTCTGAGCCTCCTGCTCCATAGCTGCAAGGCTGCAGTACGGGCATCTCCTTGCCCCCTTGGCAAGTGCTGACAAGCTTCTAAGGGGACTTCTGGGGATAAGGCACCTATGGTTCGGGACTTGCCCCAGCCTGGAAGGCAGTGTGGTTTAACAGCTAGAGCAGGGAGCTGGAAGCTCAACAGTAGCACCCCTGCCGCTGACTCGCTGTGGGAAAGTCCCTTCACCTCTGCCTCTGTTTCCCCAGCTCTAAAATGGGGATAAATGATCACTGCCTGCTGCTCGTAACGCAGCCCGAGGGTTGCTGATGGAGGTGGTAGGGATGCAGACAGCATTATTAGCAACATATCCACAGCTATGGCTCTACAGGGACCACAGCACGATCCAATCACAGCAGCATCCTCCCACACCCCTTCTCCTTTCGTCCTGCCTTGGGGCCAGTGGGCATCATATCCTCTGCTCATTTCCCACTTGGTCATACAGCAGCTCCCCAGGCCTGCTGGCAGGCGGGACACCCATGTGCTGAGTGGGTACCTCCTTTCACTGTGGAGAGTTTTTCTGTGCATGTTGCACCGGGACAGTCTAGTTCAGCAGTTCAGGCTTGTTTTTTCTGCTTTGGCATTGCACACGTGTGCGGCTCAGGAAATGTATCCTCCCTCTATCCAGAGCCAGGGGTTAGCATCATCATCTGCGAGAGGACATCATCTGGATCCTACATTTGGACCTTCATCCAACACGGCATTAGTAGGCAGTGACATCACATATGCGTAAAGTCATCGTGGACTCGCACAACACGGACATGATGCCAGATCCCCATGGAGCAATGCTCCGCGGCAAAGCCTGACCTCAGCCCTAGGGTCTTTCACTGTCCTGCTCAGTGGGGACCTGGGACAGAGGCGTGAGAATTGCAAGGAGTCCCTGAACAGGCAGGCTGTCCTGGAAGTGTTCGGGTTCCAGATTCTCTAAGATGCATCATGAGCAAGTTCTTTCCAACCTGGAGGCTGCATGACTCTCTGCCTCCCCCATTTCGAGAGCAATGGACAAAACACCAGCAAGGGCTCCAATCAAACAGAAGAGGAGGAGTCTGCTTCTTAGGAGCACTTGGAAAGCACAAGTCAGAGCACTGATGAAACTTACAAGAGGGTCTCTGGGCTGCTTCTCATCCCCTCGTTCACTCCCTACCATCCTCACAATCCCTAGATCACGGCAGTACAACCCTTGGCTGAGTGCTGAATTCCTTTGGGAGCCTCATCGGGAAGAGAGTTGTGGAGTGATCCCATCCAGCTGTTGAGTGCTGGCTCTTAAACACTCCTAGGGAACCCCCTCCACCTCCCAAATTTACATCTCTTTCCTTCTCAGATGTTGCTTTTCAGTCCTTAAAGTCATAGGTGTGCGGGGGGGGAGGATAGCATAATGCAGGGGTCTCAAACACGCGGCCCGCCGAGTTATTTCCTGAAGCCCGCCATAGGCGCCGACTCCCTCACTCTGCACCTCACCCCCTCCCGTCCCTCCTCGCGCCCCTCCAGCATGCTGTGTCCCCACTCCTCCACCTAACTCCCAGCGCTTCCCGCTTAGGACTTTCCAGGAGGGAGCAGGGAGGAGCAGGGACACGGCACGCTCAGGGGAGGAGGCAGCGTGGAAGAGGCAGGGCCAGGCCGGGGATTTGGGGAAGGAGTTGGAATAGGGGCAATGTGTGTGTATGGGGTGGGGCGGGGGAGAGGAGTTGGAGCGGAGACTTTGGGGAAGGGGTTGGAATGGAGGCAGGGAAGGGGTGGGGCATGCACTGAAGTGTCACTAGAGGCGAATAAACCAGAGGGCAGGACAAGCCCAGGCTCCCCTTCTCCCCTCCCCCCCGGCCCAAGTCCCGGGGGCTTCCTCCTCCGCTTGCCCAGCTCCAGGCTGCCATCTTGTGCCAAGCTGCGCAAGTGGAGCCGTGGGAGCGCGGGGCAGCACAAGGCTGCCGTCCCCAGCCACACACAAATGCGCAGCGGGGCTAAGCAGAGCCTGGCGCTGTAGAGCTGCGAGCAGCAGAAGGGAGGGAGAGCAACAGGCTGGGAAGGGGATCTACGGGGGCCGCCAAGGCTGTATTAACCCTGCTGGGCAGACGGGGGTGGGGATTGTGTTTTTTCTCAGCCAGCCCCTCGCTAGTTTCTTGGTGCATCGCAGAGTTTTCACATTTGAAAACAGCCCCCAATTCCTCGCTCCTCCCCTGAAAACAAGCACGATTTGCAAACTGGGGGGGAGGCCCCCCAAGGGTGCTTTCCAAGCCGTGTTGTATGAAAAAGGTTTCAGTGATGCGGCCCTCGGGCCAATGTACTAGTCCTCATGTGGCCCTCGTGGTGATTTGAGTTTGAGATCCCTGGCATAATGGATCCAGTTAAACCTAGGCAGCGAGCTGGGGTGGTGGTTGACACGCTGAAGACCTTGCATTCAGGAGCGTGCTCTGCGGAGAAGGGATGGAGAATGACAGAGACATGGTCCATTATGCAGAAGAAAGGATCGAGTTGCCAAGTTCTTGCCATCTTTCCGACAGGAACACCAATTTCCCTAACCAAATTGAATGCCTAAAGGCAGCAGGGTGCTGTTTGAAAGAGAAGGGATGCTGTTTGCTCACACGTCCTGGTCAGATTCCAATCACAGTAGGATAATTAACCTTGTAGTTTAGATAAACTCTTCTTTGCTTCCTATCCTCAGCTGTTGCACAGTGCTGGTAAAAGAGCTCCCACAATGCACCCCAGAGGCAGCTGCATTTCAGTGAAGTAATTCCTATATGTAGTTGGCAAAGAGTTTTTGGATCCTTTTGGATGTAAATTGGAAGGATGAAGAGCTTGAAATGGGGCTAAGGGAAAAGTAAAGTTGCACATCAGGAAGAATGTTGTTTATTAGCCTGTGTAATAGTCTCCAAAGGGATGTGATGGAACCATTGGAGAAGAGGCTGTAGGGAAACATTGTGGGTTTGCAGGGGGGGAAGATGAACTAGAATGACCTGGTAGCTCCTTTCTGGCTCTAATTTCGGAGAGCATTTGGGTAAAAATGAGTCCCAGTGGCCGGAATCTTGACCAAACCCATCATGAAACACAGCGAGGTCGTACTTCCGATAACACGGATACAGAATTCAAATGTCTGCCTAAGCTGGGTGTGCTGCCCTATATTTTTGTTGAACCGCCTTTCCAAGGGGACCTTTTAAAGGAGGAGGAGATTTCCAGCAAATGATTGCAAGTTATCGAAAATAATGTGCCACTTAGCGTCGGAGGCGAGCATCCTGGCAGGCGGCAATGGGAAGCAGCACTGAGCAGATGGGAGTGATTAGGCTGTGATTTTCAGAAGGGCTTTCTTCCCTGCCTCCACTGTGCTTAAGATATGCTGGAAAAACCCAGGGGCTTGAGAGAAGCTGAGGGCTCTTCTGCTGCAGCCATGGGGTCATGATCTACCCCCAAGAATGGCTTTCCCCATGGAATTGGGGATGTCTCCAGTGGACGGCCAAGAGTCCAGGAATGGAAGAGTATCTCTAGGGAGATCCACGATGCTCGTTATTATCATTCACCAGCCACCCTTCCTGACATATATGCCCACCCATGCACAGTGAGGCAGCATTGCACCTCTACGTGAATGCCAACGCAGAAACTCCCCTGGAAATATTACTCAGCCAGATGTTAAAAGGTCATGTCAGGCTAAAAATGATCCCTCGCACGATTTTATCACAGCCCTCGCAATATTTGGTAGCGTTCTTAAAGCCCCAGCTGCTGGAGTCATGTGAACGCAGGAGAATCACTCATTTCACTTTAAAAGCATGCAAGTGTTCAGTCCTCATGGTTGCAGTAAAAACTTGCAAACGTGACCCAGAAACCAGGAGGCCAATAAAAAGAACCCCAAATTTGTTTTTTTTTAAAAAATCACATTATTTTTAAACCAGTCTCACGATTCCCTAGCACCTGAATCATGTGGCTGGGGTTGGCCATACTGAATCTTAAACAGCCGGATTCCCTCCTGCCTTGTGTTAATTGTAATACTTTAGACAATTGAAAATGGGAGGGTTTGAAACACTTCACGACCGACTGCTCTTTGTTTATTACCCTTCAGCTTGGCCAAAGCAATTAGGACGATGGTGTTTCACCTCCTGGAAGAGAGGTACCACACTGGCTTTGGGTTTGTCCTACATCACAACCTGGCTTCATTGAATTAAAATAACCAAGACTCCCTCCCTGCCCCACCCCAGCCCCAAACACATTTCCGGTGACAAAAGTTATTTCAGCTCCTCTTTTCAAACAAAGCCGAAGTTACTCACCAGTGGCCCAATGTCAAAGTGAGCTAGGAAATTAAAGGGAACTCTTGGGCTTTTTTGTTTATGGGCCCTAGGAGATGGAAACGCGGCAAAAGTCAGAGGCTTCTGCATAAGAAAAGATGGGGGCAGTTTCCCTAGATATATTCTAGGGAATGGTTTACGGAGAAGGCCACAGGGCCAGATTCAGTCTTGCTCTGAGTGGGCTCAGCTGGGTGGAAGACAATGGAGCTGGGTTGCACACAGTAACAAGTTCAGTGCTTAAACAACTTGCCATGGTTTCCTTGCCTCCCCTCCCACTGTAAGAGCAGAGCTGACAACAGAGTGGATCTCTTTGCCTTTCCTTGGGCAAGTCAGTTAGAAATCCCTCCCTCTAGGTTTCCCAAGGACCATTGCTTATCAAACCAAGGACAGTGGTGTGTGTCATTTGCCAGGAGGGCGACGTATGTGAAGGCTGAGGCTGGCGATAACGAACTGGGGATTTGGGGGAAGGGAAGGAGGGCATGGGGCAATACAAGGTCTGGATCTGTGTCACGATTTAGGGGGCAAAAGAGAGAATAGATGCTCCGCTCAGCAGATGGCACCAATGTCATCACCCGGATGCCCCAGCGCTTGACAGAGATCAGCCCCTGGATGAAGAGCAGCTGTGGCCAGCTGATCCCAAGCAGACAGAAGTGATGATAGGGAGGGGGAAACCATCTGAGCAGCTAGCCAAGACCAGGGACTCTTGCCTCCACCAAAGGCGTCTGCCCTCCCTTGGCCAAGGTGCTACAACGTCTTGAGATCTCAGGATACCCCGGCAGCAGCAGTGATGTAATTTGCATTCTCCCTCCTCCAGCACACTAGGAAGCTACCGCACTCCTCTCATATGAGGATCCAGCCAGCAAAATTCAATATGTCCATGCAGGGCTAGTGAAGCTGACAGTATCTGGGGCAGGTGGAAACGCTGTAACCCAGGCGCTCTGGCTTGCCCAGAATGCAGCATCTCCTGGGGAAGAAAAGCCACCAAGAAAACATCACACCCCTCCGCTTTGCTACAGTGCCAGGCCAGAGCCCCAGCTTCAACTTTAAGGCCCTCAGGACTTTGGGTCCAGACTGAGACCGCCTCTCCACCCAGGAACTGCGGAGGGGCAAGGCAGAGGAGCGTGCACAGGATGAAGTCAAGGCACCCCCTTGAAAGTCCCTACAAGTGGAATGAATGACCTGCTACAGGAGACCAAACTGATGTGTAGTCCCCACACTGAGCACTTGCAGAGCATGGCACAAGAGAGACCGGCAGAGTGGACGTGTCGCTGAAAACTTGCCATGTCCCTGTTTGATGGATCAAGTCCCAGCGTCCCATCCATTTTATGAAATCCCATGTGCTGAACCCATGCATATTCCCAGGGAGTGTCGACGCTGCCGCTGGATTGGGCCTCTAAGCCCGGGTATACAGATGCACACTAGATCTGCTTGAGCAAGCACGCCAAAAAGTGCAGCGTGGATGTTGCAGCAGGGCTGGCGGCCTGGGCTGGCTGCCGGAGGAGAAGCCCACCCCTGCCCCAGGGTCTGTACACAGGTGGCTAGCACAAGCCACTGCCCACGCTCTAACAGCCACATGGCTATTTTCAGCATGCTAGCTCAAGGCCAGCTAGTGGCATGTGTCTGTCTACCCGGGCTGGGGGATAACGCCCCTCCCTGCAGAGCAGACCTGTGACCAGTGAAGCCTCACGCCAGCACTCCCACACAGTCAGACCCACAGAGAGTGGGGCAGGAAAAGGGGGATGAGCATTGGCCTCAGCTGCCAATATCCTCTGACTCACCCTGCACTGACCCTCGCTGCTATCACAGGTGTCCTGGCTTTTCACTTTAAATATCAGGTCACCTCAGTGACCCACATTCAGTGACAACAAAAATATCAGCCCCCTGACAGGAGCTTTGTGCAAACTGGAGAATGACCCTCTGATAGACACTCGTATCCCAGTTGGGTGAAATGCTTCCCCACCACCCGTTCAAGGGTCCACGAGACAGACAAGCAAGGTAACCTCAGCTTTCTTGGCAAGCGTGTGTAAACGTCCAATTGACATTAACGGTCAGAACAACAGAGGTGAAACCATTTGCACACAGCTGATCCATTCAAATCTTTTTAAAACTGGGTCTATTCGCATTTACAGTGTTTTACTAGCCACAATTCACAAGAAAATCAGTTTACACTCCTAAACTTAGGCTGGGGTTTTCAGGAGAAGTGTAAAGAAGTTGAAAGTCAAAGGGATTTGGGTGACTAACTCTCACGCTCCTTTGAAAATCTATTTTTTTCTACAAACACACACAATACATTCCAGAGTGTGTCATACATGAGCAAAATGCTTCTTTTTAAAATCTACTTCAAACAGGAAATGTATATTTCCCCCACCTCCTTTCCAAAACTTAAAAATGGGTGAACAGATTTTGCTCAGACTTTCCAGAAGAAACCATCTCTGTGCTGAGATGAAGGGTGGAAAATTGCAGCCGACAAAGAGGGAACTTTTTTCAGAAAGGGAGGACCACTGTGAAACTAAGGGGCAGTTTCCACCACAGATTTCCACAGACTAAAGTAAAAAGAAGTATCTTCTAACTACCAGTGCTGCCAAGTCTGCCTGGATTCAGAGTTCAGCCCTGTTCATTCTTGCTAGTGCATTGTCATCTGTAACCATGACCCAAACGAGATCTATTACAGGTGAAGATAAGGTGCGTTTGACTCACTCTATACATCACAGCTGGGACAGGTTTTCTGCTGCTGATGCACTCAGAGAAGGGAACACCACTTAGCTTTCACACCCCAGGGTCACTCCACAGGGTTACTGGGGGAGATCCAGCTTTTTATTTCTACAGGGTCAGATCCTGTGAGCTCCTCACCTCAATGAGAGCTAAGATAGCTCAGCAGGTTACAAGACTGAGCCCAAACTAGTCACATTTGATTGTCAAAAAGAAAAGGAGTACTTGTGGCACCTTAGAGACTAACAAATTTATTTGAGCATAAGCTTTTCTTTTTGTGGATACAGACTAACACGGCTACCACTCTGAAACCTGTCATTTGATTGTCAGTGAGCCACAGAAACAAAGCGACCAATTTGAGAGCAGCTTTTCAGGACGGAACTACTCTATCCTTTGCTTTCACTTTTGTTAAAGTGACAGGGCCAGATTGTCAGCTGGTGCAAAGTGGCATAGCTCCATTGAAACCAGAGTGACGTCAGCTGAGAATCTAGCCCAGCTTTTCTCAAACGGTGGTCCGTGACGGTACTCCAGGGGGTCCGCGGGCCCCGCTGATCAACTCCTCCCACTCCCTCCCTCAACTCCTGCACCCCGGGGAACAGCTGTTCTCCGATGTGCAGGAGGCACTGGAGGGAGGGGGAGGAGTGGGGATGAAGCATGCCCGGGGAGGGGGTGGAATTATGTCTGGGGCCGCTGGCCCCATTAATCAACTTCTGCCCCTCCCTTCCAGTGCCTCCTGCACACCGGGGAATAGCTGTTCAGTGGCATGCAGGAAGGGCTGGGAGGGAGGGGGAGGAGCAGGGATGAGGTGCGCTTGGGGGAGGGGGTAGAAAGAGGCGGAGAAGAGGAGGGGCGGGGGTGTGGGCCTTGGGGGAAGGAGTGAAATGCGAGGTGGGGCCTGAGGCTGAGTGGGAGGCTTGGGGGTCAGCAAAAAATTTTAAATCAGAATGGGGGTCCTCAGGTTGCTAAAGTTTGAAAACCATTGATCTAGGCCATACAATGTACGTACACAGCACCTGCACACGTATACCCTGATTTTATGTCTGCCTGGACATACCTCCCCATAGACGGTGATGGATGTAGGACCTACCCTGAGTCGCACTGGACTCATTCCATTGACTTCACAGGGCTTTCAGTCAGACCATGGAAGAACCTAATAGCATGAAATAAGGCAGAGGTGTGTCATAACGGACATCATCAAGAGTTTTGGATGGGTACAAACTGTAACTCTCCCATTGCGTATCCACTAGCATGTTACCCAGGCCATCCCAATAGACCCCCTTTTTTCTGCACCACTCTGATGGATGTTGCAGGTGTCATGTAAGTTACAGAAAACAGGAATGTTTTAGAGAGTTTTAAAATACTTTATTTGTGCTATTTTTTGTTTGTATCCCTCTCATCTGCAAAGCCAGTTGCCTTAGTGACAAGACTCTGAGAGCGCAAGGCTCAAGAGGTGAGAAAAACTAACACATTTGAGAAAAAAACTTGGAAAGTGATCTAAAATAACTGTTTCCATAATAACGTATCAATTGTAATAATGTGGGGATTTGAAGGCCTGAATAAAAACCGATTCCGCAAGAACCTGAATCAACCAGGAACAGACCAAGTTCTGAGGATCTCCCCTTTCCAATAGTATAAACCTTCCAGATTTCTAGCTCTCTAGGTTTGCAAGGAACTGGCATGTGAGGCCCATCCTACACTTCATGGCACAGTATAAGGCTGCAATCTAACAAAGCACTATGGGTAAAGATTTCCATATTTAAAAAAGTAAATAAAAGGTAGGCTCCTAAAGTCAAGATCCTCTAGTCTAAAGTACCTGAGGTACCAGACTCCCACTGGAATTAATCTGGGCCAAAGTCACTTGGAAAAAGGGGCTTATGCGGTTTTAAAGTTTTACCCCCTGGCCCCGATTCAGCAAGTCTTCTCTACTCATCAAAGCACTTAAGCATGTGCTTACCTTTAGGTCTGTGCTTAAAAGCCCATTGACTTCAGGGGGACAACTGTCAAATTTAAACAAACCTGTGCTTCAGAGCTTTGCTGTAGCAGGGCTTAATTACAGGGGCACATTCAGAAATAATTCTCTGGCAAGTCATTTTCACAATACGACAGTTGCCTGATGCGACGCCTAGACTGAACTAGCTAGCCGTAGTTCAACACTCCAGAGAGAGATGGATTCGTGGCAGAGCACAGGTCAGGGGCGCAAAGGTGCACGTTAGGTGCAAGATATCACTCGGCGATGGCCTCTTCATGTGATATGGAATACGCTACGCATTATATCTCACAAACGCACTAGCTTCCTTGGCAGGCCGAAGAACAGCCACAGTACAAACGGAACTGCAGATCAGACAGCAGGAGAGAGAATCGCTGTTTACAGTCATTTGTGGCTTCAAAAATGAGAATGAATCAGGTGGCCTCTTCCCCAACCTTCCCCCTTTTCCCCCCACCCCCCGAACAATCACACAGATTTTTGGCTTTCTTCCTTGCCTGACAGAGGCTGCTTCAGCTTCACCAGGCTACTGGTCTCTGCTCCACAAAGTACCTGCAGCCCAGGCTTGCTTACTGCTCAGTATAATCAAACAAATAACAAAACCCCGGCAACTTAATTACCCCATGATATTACTTTGCTGCTGACCTTTGACCCCTCAGCCAAACTCCCCCGGGAGGTCAAAACTGTCAGGATCGTATTACCTTATCAAGTTCCTTCCTTGGAAGAACAAAAATAAATATTTAACCACATTCTTATGGGGAGGGAAAGACCTGTAATTAAGGTTCCCTTACCCGTTCTCTTTCTGTCTCCTACCCTCCCTATGCCAGGTCAGACATCCCGCCTAACCCTTCAGGACTGCTTGAAACCACTGACCTCAAGGCAAGTTTACCTAAGGTAGCCAAGTGTTGAATCCCATCGGAGCAATTCCACATATCAACAACTCTTACCCGGCCTGAAGTAATCAACTTATCTAATGAAGCAGTTCTCCTGCCTTGACCAGGAGAAGATTAGCGGGCTGGTCTGGCAGTGAAGTGTAATCAATCCTTTATCTACATAAACTACCTCAGGGCTTCCCAAAATCTGTCAGAGCCTGGACCACCCCACACTACTGAGATTGTCTTGCAAACTCATCTCTTTTCTCATTCCCAGTCACCAGCCTATCCGGGAGAAGGTAACATCCCTCTGGCAGCGCCCTCAGTTGCTTATATGGAAAAGCAGAGGGCATGCCGTTGGTGTGCAGAGACTGCTGCCCATCATGCCAACTGGCACTGTCTCATTGTTTACTTGGACTCTCCTTTTGGTCTGTATTCAGCCGTTCTCCTGTCTTACACTTCAATTGCCAGCTCCTGGCCTTTTTGTTCAGCTTTTGTACAGCGCCTAGCGCAACAGGGTCCCTGTCCACGATTGCATTTGCTAGGAGCTATAGAGATTCAAAGAAGAAGTTAGGAAGGCAATGGATTTCCAGCTCCTTTTGATGCAATTTAACAGCTGGGGGAGGGCAAGGCTGCATCCTCTGCCTACCCAGCTCTAGACTCTGCTCAGCCCCCGCACGTGTGCTGCAGAGCACCAATGGACCAGCGTTGGACCACAGGCTATATTATAGCTGAGCTGTTATTAGTCAGCTTGGTTCACAGCACCTGACTAAGCCATGCAGGAAATGCTTGTGACTGTAACCACACCTCCATGTTAAAGCAGGGAGGGGAGAGAAATCCACGATTTCCCCCAGCCAACGACAGAACTAGATCATCCTCGGCATGGCAAATCCCAAAGAGACGTAAGGCTCCTTGCAGAGCGAGCGCCACGCGGATTGGTCTCTAGCTAGGTCCTTAGGACAGCCTGGCTGGATATTCAGTTGTTTCCCTCAGTGGCCCCTTTACTACACAAAATAAATAGCATTATAAATATAAATAATATCAATGAAACAGCTAGAGCTGGATGATGAACGGCATATATTTTCCATGAAAAAATCCATTTGCACAAAAAGAATCTACATTTAAAAAAAAAATAAATCTAGACTGGATTTCTTGCCTCTAGTCTGTGACATCCAACCTGGGGAGGGAGAATCTGATTTTAAAAAGAAGCCAGAAGCACATTCTAGTTCTCAGATAGTGGGGACAGCAGTCAGCCCTCCTGGGTTCTATATGTCGTTCTGCCTCTGTGACCCCAAGCATGTCACAGCACCACTCCATGCCTCAGTTTCCCCACTTCTCACATTTGCCTTCGTAGAGTTCTTAGCACTCATTTGCTCAAAGGTGCTAGATCAACACCAGCATTATTGTTATGATTCCAGACTGACAGGGTCGCTGGTAAAATGCTGGCAAAATCCCGCCTCATGGTGAAAAGGCCCCGAGGCCTCAGTTCTGAATGGCAGCTTGGACTGCTGGACTTTGGGGTAAAGGGATTTCTCCCCTGTTTCCTCCACAGAAGAGGAGAAAGCAAATCCTCACTGTGGTGCAAAGAAACCACCAGCCAAGACATCAAATCCAGCACTTCCATTGCACTCCATCCTCACACCTCTTCACAAACAAGAACAAACCAACCCACCAATCGCCCTTGGTGAAGCAGATATTACAAGCCTCATCTTGCCAACGGGAAGCTGAGGCAAAATGGGGATGTGCTTTACCCAAAGATACAGCTGGAGCCACAGAGCTGGGATAAGAATTTGGCAACTACTCCCTTCCACCACACACATGCACACAACTTGACTTTTACTCCTGGCTCTGCTACTGACAGAGTGACCTTGGGCAAGTCAGTGCCCCTCTCTGCCTCAGTTTCCCCCTCTATAAAATGGGGCTAACGAAACCTCCTTGTAAAAACGCTTTGAGATCTGCTGATGAAAAGTGCCGATAACAGCTAGGTGTTATTATACACGCACACACTCTTCAGTGTGACCACTTAACATCAAGCATTTGCACGATCAGAGCCCTAAATTAAAGCTTTGAACCCTAATTCTTAAGTAGCAACAAACAAAAAAACTAAGAGAGGAAATGATGAAGAGTCTGATCTTTGTCTCGCTCATGAGGCCAACCATAAAAAAACCTCTGAGATTAAGAGTGCCCTGCCCGGCTGGGATCCATGCTTCCCACTCCCTCTGTCCTCTTCAGTGCTTTGCATATGAATCCTCTCCATTGAAAAGAAACTGGCTTTTGAACCAACTGCATCTGTTGACGAGAATCTGTGGTCTCCGGAGCCCCTCAGAGAGCCAGGGTCCCATTTCAACCTCTCCAGGCCAAGCCATGAAATTATAAACAAACAAAGAAAGCCCCCCCCACAAAAGGAACTGCCTCTTTTCTAGCCTGTTTAGAGGTCAGCCCCCATGGACACGGATGGCCTCAGGGCTGCTGTTCTATGCACAAAGCATCTAGGATGTGAAATATGTAGGTGACGAGACTGACAAGAGACCAAGATTAAAAGTGGCTTCAAACCCACCACATTTCAGATTCCCTTCCTGTGTTAGTTTGAGACTTTAAATAATAAACCCAGGTAGTCAGGCAGCATACGATAGCCACAAACAGCAAAAATACTGATGCTTGTTGGGCAGCGATAGTCCACATGTGTCCCGAGTTTGCTAAACAAAACAAAAGTGACCCACAAATACTCAAAAAAGCAGGGAGGTCTGCCACTCTTGACTCAGACACTAGCTTTCTGGCTCAGTGATATTTGGGGTTTTCCTGAAAACTCCAGCTCCTGGAGTCATGTGATTGTGTGAGAATCTCAGCTTTTATTCAGAAAAAAGTAAGTTTCTAGCCCTATCTGTTGCAGAAAAAATGTGATTCAGCCACACCCTAAAGGCTCAGAAAAACCCAGAAGGACAATTAAAAGAACCCAGCACTTATTATTATTTTTTAAATCTCATGATTTTTAAGATAATCTCATGATTTTGAGGGCTGGACTCATGGTTATTGAATGCCTGAGGTTGGCACTAATGCTTCTTTATTGTTATTAAAGTTCCAAAAAATTGCAGCCACACTATCAGACACTGTAGGAGGCTGGATAATTACTGTAAAATGAAGGTGAGACCCCAAACCCCTAAATACCAATTGGCAAGGGGGTTACTAGTATGGACATCCTGGTTCACCAAAGAATGTCAGCTAAGGTATCAAAGGAAAGCTGATGTCACACTGGGTATGAATATTATTATACAATGTATGTACTGCTATTATGTAAGGAGGGGTGTGTGTGTGTACTTTGTATCAAGTTGCTAATCCCCAGCAGAGGTGAAAAACTGGTTTTCTGCCAAACCAAAGATGTTTACCCATCTATCTGTCACAATGTAAATTGGGCGTTGTCTTGTTCACAATCACTGGTCTGAGCTAGAGGCAGATGAAGGATTGTGAGATTGAACAGGAGAAGAAGAGGAGGAACAGCCGGGGAAGAGCCTCATTTCGGGGAGTGCACTGCAAAAATCTACTGCGCTGTATCTGTGGGATAAGGAATGCACCCTCTCATCCTGTCCCTAGGAAGTAAATGGACAGCATGTTTAATCATAGAAAGGGGATCACAACCATTATTGGCTGGAAACGCTGCAAAAGGCTTTGGGTGAGACAAGATGGCCGTAGCCAGGAGGTCAGCCTGGTAAATTTAATCTCTAGAAAGTGTATACTTTTGTTTCACATGTAACCTTCTGTTTCCATTGTCCTTATTCACTCTCTCGTGAATCTTGATCTTGGATAATAAATGTATGGGTGTTCTCACTATAAATATAACTCAGTGCTGTGGTATTGTACCAGGAGCAGATCCTGAGCTGAATCTTTCAAGCTGGTGTGTACACTGCACCCCTGGGGACAGCATATTTGGTATTACTGGTGGATTTTATGGGCTAGATTCTCATCTAGTGCCTATCAGCATCAACACCAATGGAAGTAAACTCATTCACACTAGCTGGGATCTGGCTCCATTTGTAAGGGAGCTCATAGGATCCCAGGACCTGGAGACTGAGCATACCCATCCCATTGCAAGTGCAGGACAAAGATCACCCAAATAGGTAATTAGCACGAGTCTGGACTTGGGGCCAAACCATGTCCGTGAGGCACTGCCCCATGTTAGCAGCAGGGTAGAGCCACACTGTTTGGGGTGGGGTGGGGTGGATCTCGTGTCTCAGAAGGTGCAATCCCTCAGCAATCTCCCTGGCACACAGGGGAGCACACGCTCCCAACTGTGAAGTGTTGGTGTGATTTGTGCCACAAGAGGCACTAGGAGGCAGCATCCCTCAGTCATTCCTGACTTTTATGCCAGGGGTACAAGTAGGGGATAAGGGCACCTTGCTATGCCCTCTAGGCCAGCCACACAATCTGGCCAACAGCTAAGCCTGGGCCACCACCATCAGGATTGTGCTCCTTCAGCAAACCTTTTTCTAAGACTGTGTGGCGAGATTGCTCTGGCTAGGAGCTCCTGGAAATAAGCCACCCAGACTGGGTTCCTCTGAAACATGCAGTGTCAATCTGTGGGCCTGGGGCCTGCAGCTTTACTCCTCTTCTTTGAAGGCAGTTAAGTAGTCGTATATGTATGTATGTATGATACATGTAGTTATTCATGTGTGTGATGGGCCCCAGATAGTGTGGGGACAGAAGCTTTTGAAATCCCTATAACAGAGATCAACCCTACATCCCAGGGGAGGGTATATTTCAATGTCATGCACCAGGGTGTGAATTTCCATCTGCTCAATGAACTGACATTTCACTGAGCCCATGCTAGAGGCATCTCTCTTTCCATGCAAAGTAGCGTGTTTCAAAGGAGGACAGAATCACAGGGAGATGGAAAAAAGTGAGGAGAAGAAAGAAATTGAGATGAAAAAATGTAGTCTAATGACAGAAGATGATGGTGTGTGTGTGTGGGGGGGGCGTTCTTTATTATTATTTGTATTGCAGGAACCCTTGTGCTAGGTGCTGTACAAACACAGAACAAAGGACTTGTTTGGAAAGACCCACAGAACTAGGGCTTGTACTACATGGGGAAATTTACAAGGCACGTTTAGAGGGAATATTTTTGGTTTGGCCTTCGTTTCTTTGGAAGTGGTTTAAGCAAACCTGATAAAAGGCACTCTAACTCCCCCAAACAAGTGTCCACACACGGGGAGTTCTGCCAACATAGCTATAGTGGGATAATAATACTAGTATAGCTATACTAAGAAAGCACCCTGTTTAGATAAGCCCCAGCTGGTGAATCCCAAGTCAATCTAGTGCAGTACCCACAAGATTGCCAGCAGTCAGGCACTCCAGCTGTAGGCCCTGCTGGGCAGGAGCAATGCAAGGAGACAACCCTCAGTAATAGAATGGACAAGAAATGAAGCAGTAGAGCAAGTCACAATTCAAAACAGCCACAGCACCAATCAGATGGAGCCGTAACATCCAGTCTCCCTTGCCCACTTCTCCCTATAGCCTCGATTACTCCCTAGATTGGTCACCCGAAAGCGACAGATCTGGCAATTTCCTGCCATCTCCTTGGGAGACCCTACTAAATTAAGTTTAAGTATCTTTGGGGTCCATTGTGTTAAATGAACAGTGTATGTATTATTGTGGGCTGGGACTGTATATAACCTCTCAATGGGGGGATGTCACAGATGTAAGGTCTGGGGGTTCAAAGGTATTGAACAATGGGCCAGACAAGAACGGGGAATATTTAGGGGGAGGTGAAAGCAAATTACCCGCTTACAGCTCTGCAAAAACCCAGCCTTTTGAGGCTATGCCCTAAAGGGGGACCATTGTCTGCTGCTCACCTGTTTCATGAGGCCAAGATCAAAGGCACAAGCTGTATAAAGCAAAGACTGAACTATTCCTGGTGGTTCTGGTTCTGAATCCGAGACAGTTAGGAACTTGGAACCATGGGGCAAACCTGGTTGTGGGCTTGGAAGGACTGACACCTCCTGCTGACGCTGGAGTTGGGGTGACCTCTGCTAAGCTTATTGGCAAGTATGCTTGAGGTTATTTTTTTGTTTCAATATGTTTTCTCTGTCATGCTTTCACCTTAAGAATAAATGTGATTGCTTAGAAAGAGCTGAGTGGTAACTTATAACTGTAGGTAATTACAGTTGTTCCTAGCTTCTGAAGAGAAAGCAAACTGCAGGTACTAGCCTGTTTAGGCTGTCTGGCTTGCAGGGGATATCACAGTTTAGGCAGGGAACTGTGCAGCCTGGGAAAACGCTCGTCAGGAGGAAAAGAGATACAAGTCTCTGACCAAGAGTGGTAACAGCTGGGAGCCAGATGCCTAGAAGCAGGTGCCGACGGTGGACCATGGAGAGGGAATACAGGTGCAGTTGCCTTGAAGTGTGACACTAACATCAGCCTCCGGACAACCTGGTTGAAACTATAGTACAGAACAGAATTAGCAGACACACAGATGAACATGATTTGTTGGGGAAGAGTCAACATGGATTTTGTAAAGGAAAATCATGCCTCACCAGTCCATTGCAATTCTTTCAGGGGAGTCAACAAACATGTGGACAAGGGGGATCTAGTGAATATAGTGTACTTGGACTTTCAGAAAACCTTTGACAAGGTCCCTCACCAAGGCTCTTAAGTCAAGTAGGCAGTCATGGGATAAGAAGAAAGGTCTTCTCTTGGATCAGTAACTGGTTAAAAGACAGAAAACAAAGGGTAGGTATAAACGGTCAGTTTTCAGAATGGATTAAGGTAAAATAGGGGGTACTGGGGCCAGTGCTGTTCAACATATTCATAAATGATCTGGAAAAAGGGGTAAACAGTCAGTTGGCAAAGTTTGCAGATGATATAAAATTATTCAAGATAGTTAAGTCCAAAGCAGACTGTGAAGAGTTACAAAGGGATCTCACAAAACTGGGTGACTGAGCAACAAAATGGCAGATGAAGTTCAATATTGATAAATGAAAAGTAATGCACATTGGAAAACATAATCCCAACTACAAAAACAAAATGATGGGGTCTAAATTAGCTGTTACCACCCAAGAAAGAGATCTTGGAGTCATTGTGGATAGTTCTCTGAAAACGTCCACTCAATGTGTAGTGGAGTGGCTGTCAAAAAAGCAAACAGAACGTTAGGAATGATTAGGAAAGGGACAGACAATAAAACAGTAAATATCGTAATGCCACTATATTAATCCATGATATGCCCACACTTTGCATATTGTGGGCAGTTCTGGTTGCCCCATCCCCCAAAAGATATATTAGAATTTGAAAAGGTACAGAGAAGGGCAACAAAAATGATTAGGGGTGTGGAACAGCTTCCGCATAAGGAGATATTTAAAAGACTGGGACTTTTCAGCTTAGAAAAGAAACGACTAAGGGGGGATATGAGAGAGGTCTATGAAATCAGGAATGATGTGGAGAAAGTAAGTGTTATTTACCCCTTCACATAACAAGAACCAGGGGTCACCTAATGAAATTAATAGGCAGCAGGGTTAAAACAAATAAAAGGAAGTACTTCTTCACACAACACATAGTCAACTTGTGGAACTCATTGCCAGGGTATGTTGTCAAGGGTGAAACTAACTGGGTTAAAAAAATAATTAGATAAGTTCCTGGAGGATACGTCCATCAATGGCTATTAGCCAAGATGGTCAGGAATGCAACCTCATGTTGTGGGTGCCCCATACTCTGACTACCAGATAATGGGACTGAACGACAGAGGATGGATCACCCGATGATTGATTTCCCTGGTCTGTTCATTCCCTCTGAAGCACCTGGCATTGGGCACTGTCGGAAGACAGGATACTGGGCTAGATGGACCATTGGTCCAATGTTCTTAAGGAACATGACCAAAACATCACAGCTAACACCCTTCCTTACATGAAAAGTTCTTGAGATCTTTAATAACAATGGAGTGGTCTGTAAGGCAGCCTTCGATTTTGCCCTGCAGAAGGCCCACGAAGCACCGGCATTCCCAACATCCTCCAGAATTTAATTCAAGATCTATATGATGACTCAGGGCACTGATGTGATGGTGGACCCAGAAGTCTGACAGGTTTTACACTAGATCTGGGGTGAAGCAGGGATGCGTCCTGACCCTGAGCCCTGTTCAGCTGTGCAGTGGATTGACTCCTTGAACATATCTTGACAAATACTGGTAGAGCTGTCGGCTCAGCTTCTTTTACAGATCTGAATGATGCCGTCCTCTTTGGCCAGGACACAAATGACCCTGAAGATGCAGTAGAGAGTTTCCAGCATGTGGCAGCTGCCCTGGGGCTAAGGATTTCTTGGGCACAAACAAAAATCCAGAGTGTCAGCACAAAAGTTGTGATACAAGACATCTGTGCTGCCAGACACGCCATGGAAGTAATGGCTGATTTCATTTATCTAGGCCGTAAATTGTCATCTAATGGGCACAGGCAGCCAGACATCATAAGAACTGGTTTAGCAGCCACAAAGGACCTGCACCAGATCTGAATCCAAAAGAAGGTGAAATTATATACAACAGCATGGATCCATCCAACCTGTGCACTCCTGATCCTCTTCTACGGATCTGGAACATAGACTTTGTTTGAACAAGACATCAGGAAGCAGGGGCATTTCACATGTATTGGCAGCAGCAACCACTGGGCATAACACAGCTTGATTTGATCAGTCACAGGGATGTATTATGGAGAACTGGCCTCATGAGGACTCGAGTCACCTTCGGTCACTGCCAGCTGGCACTTTTTGGCCATGCAACCTGCCTCCTAGATACAGTCCCCACACATTGAGCCCTGGAGATCGGACTTTAGATCAGGCGGGGACATTGCCCAGCCCACGGCCTGGCAGTTGCCACACAGTCATAACCTGCTGCATCATATCAGTAATAACCCAGGGGAGTTCAGCAATGCCCAGAATCAAGCCGTACCATATGTCCATGGACACTCGGCACTACAGACCTTCCCTGTCTAAGCACATTGTTGAATGCGCCAGACCTTGGGTCCCATCCTCATTGGCCAAACCGGACAGTCTCTATGCAAAAGAATAAATTGACATAAATCTGACATCAGGAATTACAACATTCAAAAACCAGTAGGAGAACACTTCAACTGCCCTGGTCATTCAATAACAGACCTAAAAGTGGCAATTCTTCGAAAAAAAAAACAAACAAAACAAAAACAAAAAAACCCTTTAAAAACAGACTCCAATGTGAAGCTGTAGAACTGGGATTAATCTGCAGACTGGATACCATCAGATTAGGCCTGAATAAACACTGGGAGTGGTTGGTCATTACAAAACCTAAACTTAATTTCCCCAATACTAATTTCTCCCTACTGTTACTCACACCTTCTTGTCAACTGTCTGTAATGGGCCACCCTCTTACCACTTCAAAAAGTTATTTTTCCTCCCTTGGTATCCTTCTGTTAATTGATTTATTTCATTAGATGGACCTCACACTTGGTAAAGTAACCCCATCCTTTCATGTATTAATACCTGCTCCTGTATTTTCACTCCATGCATCTGATGAAGTGGGTTCTAACCCAGGAAAGCTTATGCCCAAATAAATCTGTTAGTCTCTAAGGTGCCACAAGGACTCCTCGTTATTTTTGCTAAGAAATAGTGTTTACTGATTGGCTGTCAATGGGCATCACGACTGCTTCAACCCCTCCTGAGAAGTACCTGAGCAGGACTTAATGCCTGCCTTCATAATATGCATGCACACAGCACATCCATGCCAGGGGCTGGGCTTCAGCATCTCAACACCTGCTGGGCAAGGCAAAGGGATGTAGAAGAGAAGCCGCTTCTAAACAGCAACCCCAGGCCTCCAGCAAAGAGCATTTGCGACCTACAGCTTTTGTAGGCTTGAAATTTAAAATTCAAAAAGCTATTTGGCTCATGGAGTTCTGTCTGCAAAAGGAAGTCCCTCCCGGGAAAGGCAAAATGTGATTGGTCAGGGAGGAGGAAGGGCAGGGCATATACAGCTTTCAGCCCCGTACAGTTGTAGCCACCAGATACAGTCATATACACATTGCGTACACCCAGAGCCACATAGTTAAATGTCAGTGACTTCTGTTTGTATGATGAACTCTGCCAGCACTGCCAAAGTCAATCCACCAAGTGCCTGCCTAATGGGGAGGTTTAATAGTGAGAGCAATGTGGACGGGTTTCACAGACCATCGTACATGCACAGTCATTCCCCCCCATACACATACATACATACATATATACATGCTCACTCAGCCACATTGCCAATCAGCCCTGACTGTCAAGAATTCCCTCTCCCTGATCACAGATATTAGCTACGACGAGTCGAACTCCTTCCCTCCAAATGTCCTAGAGATTCAGAAACACAAATGGGCCTCCCAGGTCCTTTGCTAGTTGCCTTTTCTCACAACTCCCCCATGACTGCATACTGCCCGGATATAACTCACCCTAGCTCAGAATAGAGCAACTACAGCTAGTTGCAGCTAGGTGGGTGGGAATGGGGGAGGGGGAGGAAACAGGCAGGGGGCAAGAAAGAATTTAATATACCACACAGCTTTCACCTGCTCAAATTCAACTTTCTGGTCTGTGGCCAAGCCCAGAGTCCAACATCGGCATCTACCCTGAAATTTCCAGGCCCATATTGACTACATGGGGGCTGCACGTGGGCCTTCAAATAAATTAGTGGCATGCAGAACCCCTTTGGTGATGCTGCTGCCTTGAACACGATGCACCTTTGCATGAGCATCATGATGTGGTTGAGGCAAGAGTAGGACATGAACAAACTTTCTCAGACTGGCAGCATTTCGTGTTAAATCCCAGCTTGAAAATTGGTCTGAATGTTCTGTTCCTTCACTTCCGTAAATGATCTGTTTGGGCAGCATCAAGTCCAAGCAGTTGTGAAACAGGATCAGCTGTGTTCATTTTGGCATGGGGGTGGGGGAGAAAAACAAACCCCAAATTGGATTGCACCAAGTGGAAAAGGACAGAATTGCTTGGGGGAAAAAAACGTACCTCTTCACACTTTCGAAAGGGTGTTAAGACACCAGGGAGGTTGGGAAAAATAATTAGAAAGGATACATTAATTACATTTTTAACTGTCCGTGTGTGTTTAATTATATTTGATACAACACCATCATGCTGACTGCAATGCTGTGTTGCAACGGGATAAGGTTTTGTATATTATTTTTTCTATTACAGAGTGGCTAGAGGCCAGAACTGAGATGGGGGCCCCATTGTGCATACACTGTACACACACATCATGAGAGACAGATCCTGCCCTGGAGAGCTTACAGTCTAAATAGAGAAGTCAGACAAAGCGTGGAGGAAAAGAAGTGTCATTATCCTAATTTAACAGATATGTGGAACTGAAGTCCAGAGTCACACTTACAGTCAGGATATGATCTGAGATCTCCTAGGCAGAGCTGTGTGAATAACCAATTTTTCAGTTTCCTGGCAATTCCCCCAAAAAAACAAACAAAAAATGAGAAAAAATTTGTTGGGGGTCAATAGAATTGACCAAAAATAAAAAATTTTGAATTTTTCAGCAAAGCGAAAAATTTGGAACAAATTTTTTTGGATCAAAATGCAACATATTGATTGACCTAAAATGAAATGTTCCATCCAGATTTTGAGCAGTTGTGTAATGTTTTTAAATAAAATTGAAAGAAATTTCAACACAAAACTCATGCTGGGCTGAAAAATCAAAAGGTTTTGTTTAGAAAAATGTCAAAACCAAACATTTTGCCCCGCCACACCATCCACCTACAAGAACAATTCAGCAAAACCAACATGAATTTGTGAAAACATTTTGGTGGCATGAAATCTGCATTTTTCACTGAAAAAAAAAAAAGTTCTGGACAAAAAGTTTCCCCAACTCTAGGTTCAAGGCCTTAACCATAAACCATCTTCCCTGTTGGGTCTTTTCTAACTGCTCTTGATTAAGCCATACCAAGGCCGATACCATTAAGGTAAGAGATCGCTGCATTACCACAAAACCTGGGGTACTAAACCAACTTCTTTTTTAAACTTACGCTAGCGAGGCCCAGCCAGAAAACAAAAAGGAAGCAAAACCTTTGACAAATTCCTGCTGTATCCTAGATCAAAGTTCATCCCCAGCAGACCATCTGGTCATTGCTAATGTAAATCCACAATGAAAAGTATACCAGAGTCCACGGCATTCTCTTGGTAATATTGCTCTTACCCCTGAGAGTGGAGAGGAGAGGACAGTCACAAGGTGAAGCTGTGTGGAATATGGCTAAATCTACACTACAGCCAGGATTCACACTCTGAGATCGATCCACGGGCGATCGATTTAGTGGGTCTGGTGAAGACTCACCAAACTGACAGCAGCTTGCTTTCCAGTCGACCCCTGTACCCTACCCCCGAGGAGAAGAGTAAGGTAAGTCGACGGGAGACTCCTGTCAACCCCCCGCAGTGGAGACCTAAGGTACGTAGCTGGAGTTGCGTAGTGTAGGTCAATTTACTGTGGTAGTGTGGATGTAGCCTATAACTCCTATAGTGGTGAGATCTCATAGCTAAGGTCTCTTTTACTGCAGATTTTCTAAACCCCCTCCCAAAGCAGAAAAAAAATGGTTTTGTTCATTACTGAGGATATGATGATCGTGCAATTATAAACAACTCCTAGCATTGCACAGCAGCAATATTGTGCTAGGAACAGGGCTACAGTACACCTCTGGAGCTGAGGACCTCAAAGTTCTTTATGAAGGTCAGTCAGTATTATTATCCTCCATGTACAGGTTTGGAAACTGAGGCACGGTGAGGTGAAGTGATGTACCCGAGGTGACACAGTGAGTTAGCTCCAGAGCTGAGGAGTCTGGAGTCTCCTGCCAGAAGTGCTAATTCAGGCTGCCTCGCCATCCACGCTGTATTTTCAAACAGCTTTTTCTCTGTTATTGTCTGGCAAAAGGCTAATGGAAAAAAAATAGAAAAAGGAACTGAACGGCGCGAGTTCAAAATGAGGATCTAAAAAAAAATAATAAACCACAAGCAAAAATATGACACGTCTGCTTTGAAAGGTAAGTGAATTCCGCCGTGGCAAGGAGACAGCTGCATGGGAAATGCACAAGGCAGCCTGAGGAATTCCTACCCATCAAGCTTTATTGTGTTATTCCAACTAAGCAGAGACAAAAAGACAAATCTCAGCTCCCTACTTTCATTTATAATTGAACCCAGTCCAGAAGGATGGAGCAAGTACCATCTGTAACACAGAGTGCATTAGCAGCCGGCAGAATGAAATATTCAAATTACTGTAGGCTACCTCGCATTTTAATGACAGGGTTACAAAAAACTGACTTGTAAGCGTGGATTGGACTGGAAGAAAAGAAAGTTTGTTTTTCCAGTGCATGAATTAACCTAACAAAATGTTACTTTCAGGGAAAAAAATGTCTGCATGTGTAATTTTACACCAGACCCAAGCCATGCTAGCTTACAAGAAAAAAGAATTACTCCATTTAGTCATCCTAACTGATCTCCGGTCCTTGGAGGAAAAGTCTAAGGAGAAGAGAAGAGTGCAATTTGTCTCCTGCAGAATATCATAAATAAATATACATATGTGTCTGTACACCATGCATACATATATTCTATATGTGCACATGGGCGTCTAAACACACACACAGAAGTGTGCTGAATATAGATCATATACATGTATCAGCTACACCATTTTCATGCCATGCTCTATTTGAATATGCAAATCAGCATTGGATTTTGTGCGTGCGCCTGTGTTGGATCCATTCGTTTTGGTATTGTTAATCAGGGCTGCCGAAATGCCTGACACAGTAAGTGGCTCTAGCCCCTAGCAGTAGTCAAGATGGAGTGACAGGCTCCATTTAAGATGTCACAGCATATAATAAAGTGTAAAACCATACTTAAAATAAACGAGATAGAAACAATAAACTTAACTCAGTGTTTGAACTTTTCGAGAGAAAGACAGAGACGCTGGGTGTATGCGTGTAACTGACTGTCACCAACGACGGATCTGGAACAGCGGCAGGCCTCTTTGTCCCTGTTCTTCTGCACCATGGCAGGTCACTTGAGCTGCTCATTCCCTGTGGCTAAGCCAGCCCCTCTTCCTTGGCTGGATGTCAGGCTGGATATGGAGCACCTTCAGCTGGGTGGCAGATCAAAGATGAGCAGTACAGACTAGACCGGGACATTCTTACCCACCCATAACCTCCCTGATTTCAGGTACTATGCCACACAAGTAGGGTATCACAATCTGGCCTTACACAATCATGGAAACAGGCCTCTCTTCACTGGGCACCGGCGTGCTCCTTACCAATGGCAAAATGGTACCAAGGCTGGTGCCTTCCGCCGTCTCCCACCCTCTGCTCAGGTAAAGCGTCTTGCTACAGAGACCCTGCTTGCCAGCCAAAGGCGTGCCTTGAATGGGGCCTGCCAGGGGATGCCGCGCTGTGGTTTTCTAATACGCGGCAGACCCTCAGCTGGTGTAAACCAGCACAGCTCAGCTGACTTCCAGAGAGCTCTTGGGACCCACGTCAACTTAGGGTCACTGACTTTAAGATCATACTGCTGAGCTTAATATTTTCCTCTAGCCTTTCAGAGGCGGCCACCTCAGCCCTCCGGCCAGCCGAGCTCCAGAGCCCCTCGACAACGGAAGCCTTCCCACGCAGGGGAATCTTTCATGCACACAGCAACAGGAACAACGAAGAACCAGCGATTCTGAGCAACCCTACAATAACAACCCCATGTATGCCTGGGAGCTGAGGGAGAGGGGAAAGAACCAGCAAGGTAACCGATTGCAGAATGAACCTGGGAACTCTCGCACAGGAAATCTGTTAGGAAAGGGGAAGACATACTCTGAGCTGCTGGTGTTATCTTAAATCGTACTTGGCATGGCTCACTGCCTTGTTGTGGAGTTTGGACGCTGCATGGATTGTGACCGTTATGGAGGGAGAAGGCAGCCGAAAGATGCCAGTTTCCATCTGAAAGCCGGCACCGGGAAGTCACCTTCCCCTGTTCTCCGGCAGACATCATTAGGCGGTGACCCTTACTTCATATGCTCTCTAATGTCCTACACTCAAAGTGCAGATTGGTCCACAGCATCAGGGCAGAGCGAAACCCTGACTCTTCAGGGACTGCCCACAGCTTCCAATGTCACTTCTCACAAAAGCAGGCTGCAGTCACTCAGTGCGGGAGTTTCATTAGCCGGAAGCCATGACACTGTGCAATGATCTATTTAAGCAATAATGAACCGCAAGCAGCAGTGACCATGTTTGCAGTAACGTTTTAAAGGAATAACCATAACGGAGAGGGTCTCCTAGAAACTCAAAGCACTGCTTTCAAGTTCACCGCTCTGTCCACCTGGCTATGGGCTGCAAACCCAGGGGCTGCCCCTCCTCAGGACCAACCTGACAGGAACACCACTGAAAACGAGGGATGGCTCATGAGTAAGAGACAACGCGTGGTCTGATCCAAAGCCAATGAAATGACTTCCGGTGACTTCAATGGACTTTGAATCAGGCTCTTGTGCGGGATGGCCAGTGATTATGTGCCACCTGAGAGCAACAAATAGGCAAAAGAACATAAGAACGGCCATACTGGGCCAGACCAATGGTCTATCTAGCCCAGTATCCTGTCTTCTGACAGTGGCCGATGGCAGGTGCTTCAGAGGGAATGAACAGAAGAGGTTATCATTGAGTGATCTATCCCCTGTTGTCCAATCTCTGCTTCTGGCAATCAGAGGCTAGCGACACCCGGAGCATGAGGTTGCATCCCTGCCCATCTTGGCTAATAGTCATTGATGGACCTATCATCCATGATATGACCTGGATAACACTACCACCCCCAGCACTTAGCACTTAACAAAAGACAGGTCAGCCATTTTTTCTGAACTGGAATTCCCTGGTTATCCCTCCCTTCTCCAGGTTAGACTCCACAAAGGCTCCAGCCGTGATGTGAGTGCCTTTCCTGTACACACCCTCGCAACACCCCCGTGAGGCAGGGCAGGGCACCTCTCTCCACTGGACAGGTGGGGAACTGAGGTACAGAGAAGCTAAGCGACTTGCCCAAAGTCACACAGGACCTTGGTCTGTGGCCGAGCAGAAAATGGAACATGGGTCTCCCAAATTCTAGCCTAGTGCCCTAACCACAGCCTTTCTCTGTGCGGGTTGTGCATGGCTGCACACAGGGACACCGATAGAAGTGTACAAAAGTGCACACCTCGACAGGAAGAGCAGCTGTTTCCTGCCATCCTAGCTAGCGCCTGGGCAGGTTACAGAGATCAGATCCTCCATGCGCACTGAGGTTTCCAATAGATTTCCTTAGGAGACCGATCCCCCTTGGGAGCAGGAGATGAGGAGGGACACAGCTCTTACATCCTTCGTATCTGACTTTCTTCTCCTGCAACACACTAATGCTCCTGGCAGCAACCCTTTTTGAAACCATCGAACACAACAAACAGCTGCTCCTCACAACTCAACAGCATCATAGCTTTGTCTATATGGGAAAGCTACACCAGTTTTAACTGGGATGATTCTTTAAACCAATTTATTGAAACCAGTGCAAACCCCTGTACGGATGCTTGGATTTCAGTTTATGAGCAGATTATTTTGGGTTAGCTTCCACCTGTCCCCAATTGACTCCGCTAACCCCCCCAAACCCCACTCAGTCCAAAGTCAGCGTCCACTCGAGGGCATGTACAGGTTTAACTGAACTGGTTTAGACTTGCACCTTGGCTTAAACTGATGCAGCTTTCTCATGTAGCCAAGGCCTTTCAGAGCCCTGTGGGTGCTAGGCCTCCATGTGCAACAGAGACCAAGCTGGGTCTCTTCATTAGGAGTTTGCTTAGAGTAGGATTTATGGTAAACGATATCAGATGCTAAGAAGCTTGACATACCCAGCAGTTATTGGCTACCACCAAAGAACCACACTGGCAATTTCCCAGGTATCTTGGGCTCACCTGAATGATATACAAATTGCAGCCCTGATGCTACGGGGATGGACACTTTGGAAAATAATAATCCTCCTCCTCCCCATGTAGGCATTGAGGAGGTGACTTAATTTGAAGAAGAACTGCTCACAATGCACATGTTTGTCTGCACTTGTTATTTTCTTCTCTGGATGCGGGGGCCAGGGAAGTGCTGGGGCATTCGAGTTCACCCACTTAGCTCACCACGCTGCACACTAAGGCCAGGCTCTGATTCAGGTTTGAGCCCAAGCCCTGCTTCCATCCACACCCAAATCAGTCAGGACCCAGGTCCTAGGACCCTGCTAGAGGGGTGAGTCAAGGCCCAGGTCCTGCGGTGACTCAGGTCCAAGCCCTGCCATTCTGCAGTGCGGACGCAGCACAAGACGCAAACCCGAGTCAGAAGGTCTGCGTCGTGCAGTGTGGATGTCTTAGCACGGCTGTGATAATAACTGTAAACCCAGTGTGGCCGCTCAAGCACAGGCTTGGAAACCGAGTCCACAAGCCCGGGTCCCACAGGCCTGGGCTCAGTGTGCAGTGTAGACACACTCCCTGGAAATGCTGGGTGAGGAGAAATCAAGGGGTAAGGCCCAGATCCACAAAGAGATTCACGCAATGCAATAGCTTAGGAGGAGGCAGCAGCCCCTCTTATACCCTTTAGCCCTGTGGTTAGGGAACTCACTGAGGACATGGGAGGCCCAGGTTCAAGTCCCCCCTTCCCCTGCTTGATGAGAAGAAGTGATCTGAATAGGTGAGTGCTTATCTTCCCCTGGTTTGAAGTTCACACTGGGGCACTGGTGGGAGGTAGGTGCTTCAGGATGAACATGCCCAGAGGCAGAAACTTAAATGCCTTATGGACTTTTACAGGAAAAATTTAGGCTCCGAGAGGGTTTAGGCACCTGCATGATCAGGTGGTGGGGATCATCATAGAGCCTAAATCCCGGATTTAGGCACCTAAGTCTCTTTGTGGATCTGGGCCAAACTGCCCATTGGCTGCACTGCAGAACCCTGGGGGCTTCATTAACAACCTACGCCCCAGCAGCTCCCAAACGGAGATCTGTGGACACACTAGCTGGGGAGAGCTGGTTGGCCACATGGCAGTGGCTCCTCCTCCCTATTTTCAGCTGCGACATCCCATTAAGGATTCAAAGAGTACATCCAACTGTTTCCTATGTGAGCAACTGCTCTCGTTGCAATGGCCAGTGTGAGAGGACATGGCCAGTCAATCGGGAATGGGAGGGATGATGGGAAGACAATCACTCTAAGATTTGAGTCACACCTGGACCAACTTCGGGAGCCCCTGCTATAGCAACTGCCACCCAATGATCTCAAAGCGGTGTTATTCGATTAAATCTCGAAAGCCCCCTGTGAGGTAGGCATCACGCACATAACACAAATAGGGAAACTGAGGCACGGGAGGGCTCAGGTCAGGCATTTCAAAAGCAGCCACTGATTTGGGTGCCCAACTTGAGATGTTTTGAGCTTCACTGCCAGCAAGTGGTGAACATCCACTTCAGCCACTGGAGTGGAGGGAGGAAATTCCCTCCTAGAGATGCCTCCACATTGCTACTTATTGAGCGGGAAGGACAAATTCTCCACCAGCCCTAGAAAGGGCCATGGGTACTGTCCCCAAACCTGGCCGATCCTTGGAAGGCCTGGTCCTCTGCCCCTGCTCTGCTCTCCCCTCCTCATCTCCATAGCAACACGGTTCCCTGTGCTACTAGGGCTGCCTCCTGGCCCTGGCTGCCAGAGCACCCCAGGGGGATATCAGCCCTGGGACCTATTATCTTTGTCAGCAGTTTCTGTGCAGCCAGCGTGGGGGATAATTTACATTCCCCTAGTCCCATCCCCGGGCCTGCCCAGCCCCTCTCCCAACACAACATGCCTGGAGACATCCCTGAGGGATTCCAGGGCATGTGGAAACAGAGTCACAAAGCAAGCAAGCTACAGATTAAGGAATAGAACCCAGGAGTCCTGAACTCCCAGGGTCTTGTGCTAATCATCTGGCCACCCAGCTCACACAGGCTGCCCCGGCAAGATCCCATGTCTTATCCTGGCCCGGATCCTCCACCGAGCTCCACATAGCTGGACTTTCAATGCAGGATCAGGGGACTGTGCTACGCATGTGTTTTCTATTACAGCCCAACCCTAATTGAGTTACTTTGTTTTAAAACAGGTCACCCCCTTTACGACAGCCAATCCATTAGGACCTTCAGCTGCGTTGAAACCTACGTATAGGATGATGCCAGCTCTCCGTGTTGAAACAAACCAGTCGCTCTTTCTCCTGCTAAGCAGTTAAATTAGAGAGTATTCAATTAATAACAGCTGAATATTCTGTCACATTTAGGAAGATATATGGTAAGACAAGCAAGTTGTGATGTCTCTGACAGAAATGATAAAAGTTCTCCCGACACAGTCTGGCAGATACTTGGCTCCTGCCACAGCTTGCTCTCATATTCTAAAACGTCAGCACAGACATAAGATCCAGTGCTGGCTTCAAAGAAGAAATACTCCAAGTGAATAGGAAAATCTTTGCCAAATGATTTGAAAGCAGCTCCCACACAATCTCCCATCTCAGTCAACACCTCCCCCCCCACACACAAACCCCACAACACAGAATGTCCTGGGGAGCTCTAGCACCTTGACAGTAAGAGTGAGAATCCACACGTGTGTGTTGTGCATGTGAGTGTGCCAGAATCAACCAAATCCCCGTTAAATCAGAGATTCAAAATGTTTGCATAAAGCAAATGTTTTATCAAATAAAATAATAAACCTTAACACATCTCCCTTTCCTTCACTTTCTTCCCTTGCCCATCTCCCATTCCCCAGTTCTTTCCTGCTGCATCTTTTCAGAGTCCATAGCTCTGCCAACCCCATGCATCGGGCCCCATGAAATAATGAGATTGGTGTAAAAATCATGATAGCTCTTCTGGCTCACTCCACAGACTGCTCCAAGAAAAGCTCTACAAGGGGATCTTTTCACAGGTTCCCCTCCCCACCAAGGGGTATACTTGCAGGAAGGGATCACCTGGCCTCTGGGTATCTAGAGCATGGATTCTGTTTCCTCTCCAAATGTGGGTGACACAGTGAATCACAGGGTGTTGCTCTTACAGCACCCCACATCCAGCCACCCCAGGCAACACCATCACCCGCACTCCTCACTCCCTCAATCCACAATGACACGTCCCCATCCCTTCCTCCATAAAACCCTAGAGCACTCAGTGGCAGAGTTGAGGCCTACTGCAGGAGAATAGGAAACTGACCAAAAACAGAGTGAAATTGACAGCCTAGTTCCACTGGCCAAGCTAAAATAAAAGGGCAAAAGAAAGAAGGAGGAGCACTTGTGGCATCTTAGAGACTAACAAATTTATTTGAGTATAAGCTTTCGTGGGCTAAAGCCCACTTCATCAGATGCATGCAGTGGAACATACAGTAGGAAGATATATATATACATACACACAGAGAACATGAAAAAATGGGGGTTCCATACCAACTCTTAACAAGACCAATTGAGAGAGAAAAAATAACGTTTGCAGTGATAATCAGGATGGCCCATTTCAAACAGTTGACAAGAAGGTGTGAGTAACAGTAGGGGGAAATAGTTTTTAGTTCGTGTAATGACTAAAGGGCAAAAAAGACAGGGCAGGAGGTGACAAGTAGATTGGGGACTGGATTCAGGTTTCACAACAGTGTGACTTCATTTACTCCAGAGGAGCTGCTCTTGGTTTTCACCAGTCAGAGTGCACAGTCAGGCTATAGGGGTATAATTTTTCCAGATGCACCCACATCGCTTAGAAGCCCACGGCCCAGTGGAACCTAGGTTCCTAAATCACTCCAGCATGTTTGAAAATTTTACCCTAGATGTTTAAAGTCCTTTCTCTTTTCACAATCCAGGGTCTGGTCCTCATTTACACATCGGGTATGTCTACACTGCAGGTACAGGTGTAATTTCCAGCTCAAATCGATGCCTTTGAGGAAAGTAGCACACCAAAACTAGCAGTGTATAGCCATTGTGGTGCAGGCAGGGGGATGGGCTATCTGATCCGAGCACAACTGTGTCCAAGACCCTAGGCACATACTCCGACAGCTAGCCCTGGCCTCCACCTCCACGGCTATGGTTATCCTGCTATTTTTAGAGCCCAACCACAACCAAAGTTAGCTTATGTACATGAGCTGGGATTACACCTCCAGCTGCTGTATTGACATGCCCTTAGACCCCTTTACACTGCTCTGGCGGAACTCTGCTGTGGGAGGGTAAAGGACCCTGAGAGCAGGTGATGATACAAAAAGAGGTGTAAAGGGGCCTTAGTGTAAACGTAGAACAGACATCCAAAGTAACACAGCTCAAGGAAGGAAATATCATACATAATTTTGAGAAAACTTTAATTTTAGGCCTAGCTAATGGTAAAAGTGGACAATGCACTGAAAACCAAAGTACGTGTCACTCTTTTCTCATTTAAACTCAATTCATTCTCATTTTCACACAAATGGCCATGCATCCAATTAACAGATATGAATAAAGTTTCATTTATTTTCTACATCAGGCCAGATTTATATGTAATCACTGCATTTGCTCGTCCCTTTAAAAGGAGGTAAGTACTGAAGTCCTTGGTGGACAGAGCTGTTCTATGGATGTGTTTCCTCATTCACACAGGGAAGGTGTTGTAACCACATTAGATTAATCCTGACTGGCTAAACCTATCAGCTGGAATCTCCTCTGGCTCTAAATTGCCCTTTTAATTCTTCCAAGTTCAATCAAAAACAGTAGAACAGACTTTCCTCAGCTATTTTATTAGATGATACGCTATCACACCATTGGATCCAAATGGGACATTCCCATACGTACTTCATTCATAGCCTCCAAATAAAGTTTTGGGAACTTCAGCATCATCCTGCATTCATCCTTCCAAAGCCCCTTCCATGCCTGGCCAGCTTGACCCATCACACTGTACGTCCTGATGAGGGTGTTGTCCCCAAATACCACAACTGAACAAAATGTCAAAGTTTACTCCATTCGGAAAACCTTTCAGTGATGGCTGCCTTGAACACCTGACTTGGCATTAGGAGTCCAAGCAGCAAAATATCATCTCTCACAGGCAATACCTTGGTAATAAAGAATGCTCCACAGTTTGGACTAGTGGGTTTACCACCAGACTAAGACTCCAGAGCAACTCGGTTTTAAGCCTGACTCTGTCCCTGAATTTCTATATATCCTCAAGCAAGGCACTTAGGGTCAAAGAATTACCTCTCTTTTTGAATCTAGGTTCCCAACTTTCGCTCCCATTGATTTTGATTGGAGTTCAAGTTGCTCAGTGCTGCCAAAAATTGAGACCCACCTATCTAAAGTTGGGTACCCAACCAGAGGCATCCAAAAAATCAGGGCCCACTCAACCGCGAGGTGCCTCAGTTTACCCAAGTGTAAAACAAGGCTATAAAACTGACCCACATCTCATGGATGTGTTTCTTTTGAAGGATAATGTCTGTACTATGCTTTGATAAGTGCAATACGAAGGCTAGGTATTATACTGCCAAACAGGACAACCAAGACCTAGTTTGTTAACGCAACATTCCCATGAGGATACACCAGAGAGTTACCAGTTTCATGCTGTTGATGTTATCCTTCTGGGGGGTTGTTTTTCTATGTTCTTGTTTGAGGATACATTTTAGTTGCTAAGGAACTAGTTTCTCAATGTAGACTTGGAGAGAGACGACAAAGGAACTGTCAAAATAACGTGTTATTTTGACAGTAGCCATATCATAACCATAAATGATACCGTTTCTCTGTACACTTTTTATATTCACTAAAGTGGTCTAAACACCATAGTCTCATATATAATATATGCATACAGACACACACACACACACAGAGTAGATCTATACTCACTAAATACACACAACATACATAACAGGTGCTAACGGAGCTGTGGATCTACACTGCCCCCACACCGCACAGGGGTCTGGTCACATCGTGTTAATGCTGAAAACAAAGCCAAAAGACGTCAGACCTGGAGAGGACAAGAATCCTCCTGGACAGTGTCCCTCAATTACCTTTTATATTGGGGGACAGTACAAGATTTTTTAATTAGAAAATACATTACCTAATAAAATCACATGCAAAATACACATCTGCCCTCCGGCTAGGTATTTTTGATAAATAAAAAATGAAGGATATGGGGTTAATGTTTTAAGACCCACTGGAAAAAGAGACAGACGGACAAAGAGAGAGAGAAATACGCACACACATTTAACAGGTAGATTCTAAGAGAGTGCTGACCATCTTACTACATTTAGGGGGAAAGGACATCATTCGAGGAAGCTCAGCCAACGTTTGCTTTCAGTGTAGCAATGACTGCCAATCAAGCCCCCTACATCCCAAACTCCCTTCCCCTTTGAGGAAGTCTGAACCCACTTCCACCTCTCTGGTTCAAACCCTTCAGAGCCATCTTGCTTCTTTCCCACCCTGCCCCACTCCTGGAAAGTTGCATTTCATGACGCCAGGTCGCAGCCATGAGACGGAGCCTCTGATAGCATCATGGGTACGAAAGGGGCCACCTTGCAGCTTTGCTGCTTCTGCGCGATCTATATTGCAGTTGGATGGTTAGCTGGGAAGTGGTTGGCAGCAATACCAAAGCTGAGCAGCAGAGGAACGGCCTCCTTCAACCTGTTCATTGTCCATCTCAGGCCTGCTCTAAAGTCATAATTCTGTGTATTACACAGGATACATGGTGGTGTTCTGGAAAGGACAGACTGGCATCAGATTGGGTCAGGTGCAATACTCCTGAGAAAACTGTTATAGAGGAAAGTGAGAGAATGACTATGGAGGTGGCGCTTCGATACAGAGCTTGATTAGAGGTCAGTGGGCTGGAGCTGTGGTTCTGATTCAATGGTACTGGACCTTGGTTTCCAGGCTTTGACTGGGCCTATTTTTAATGTCACAGGCACAAACACAGAGGGAGCAGTGTGTCTAGTGGTAACAGCAAAGGACAAGAGATCAGGAGCCTGGTTCTTCATTGTGCTATACACTGTGTAGTCATCGGCACCCAGCAAAGGTAGGTATAAAGTGCTACCATGCTGAATGCTTTTGCACCCTCTTAGCATTGGTCTAAGTCACTGAACAAGGTGGGTGCCGCCCCCTCATCTCCAGTTCAGTTCCCACCTCTGCCATTGACTCACTGTGTGGGCTTCACAATTCACATAACCGCTCTGTGCCTCAGTTTCCCCCACTGGCTTCTGGATCCCAGAGGATTGCTGTGTAGGGGGCTCACTGCTTATTGTTTGCAAATATCCTGTACAAATTCTGAGCACAGTTTTATTACACGCATACAGGAAACTCACATTTGAAAAGAAAAGACAGGGGAGAGGGGGAGCAGCAGATGCCTAAAAACAAGTGTGAGGAGAACCTACTTAACTGGAAAGTCTTGTTTTTCCTGGGCAATGCCCCAAGCGGAGGAGCACTCTGCATTCCCCACTGCACTGCACTTCTGGGACAATGGTGTGGAAAAGTCAAGCTTGTGTTAGAAAACTAATGCAAGATCTATGGCTCTCTTTCCACTGCTCGCACTGGGGGCGGGGGGAGGGGCAGGAGGTATTCACTCATGACCCTGCTTGTTTGCCCGTTGCCCTGCAACTATAGATAAAATTCTGCTGTGGCCAAGCTGGCCCAGAGACAGAGCCTTGCACCCAATGGAGCTGAAAAGCCATCGCAAACTGTGCCCTTTGAAAAGGAGTCCAGGGCTGCTCTGCTGTGCCAGAGGAACTGCCAGGCCAGGAACCAAATCAAGCAGCAGCTTAGTGGCAAGGCACGAACTGCAGGGCAAGGCAAACTACAGTCACCTCTGCAGCACTAGGAGAACTTCTTCACTTGGTCCCGTGCGTCTACATAAAATGCAGAGCCTACTGGCCTGACGCTGCCATTTTATTGGCAGGCTCTGGTGAGGTCTCTCCTTTGGCATCCTCCTCCTCACACCCGTCATCCTTATGGGCCCAGGACTGCCTCACGGTGCACACAAATGCGGATACTGGTGTTTTTACTGCAGGCGCCACCGGGTGGCACGGTTATACATAACCTCCTCTGTTCTTTTTCTTAATGTGTGAACAAGTTTTTAGCCTTTGAAGAAATGCTGTCTTGTGGTTAGTTTTGTTATGCAAGGTTCTGGGTAGAGAGAGTTGTCTGAGCAGCTGGAGAGTTTACTTGCTGCCTTGGTCTGTCTAGCTGGAGTCTATTCTTGAGGCAAACTTGCTGCCTGGAAACCAAGCCTGGAAACCCTGCCTGACTTGCTGCCTGGAGACCCTGGGGTTGTGCTGAGATGCCTGGTTGAGGTCTGTGACCATTGCTGTTACACATACACACACCCCCATGTGTCCTGGGTGTGTGTGTGTGTAAAGCAAATGACACTGAGAATATACCTAGACTCTACATCACTAACTTCTCCTCCACTGGGAAATTGATCTACGAAGCCCTGACCATGTGCTATTGGCCAGCAAAGGGGCGACTCTGCTGTTAGAAATGGGACACTGGGGGTTAAGAGAAGAGGCAACATTATTTCAATCACAAATCAGAGTTGTAGGCAGGAAGGAGCAATTCCAAATTGTACAGATCCCTGTATTCTTAACACAGACTGTAGGGTAGAGCAGGAGACTGGGAAGACAAAGACAAACTGGATCCTCAGTCCAGTCCTGCCACATGCTTCCTTGGGACAAATCACTCTGTCTGGGCATTTTAAAGGGGCTTAAAGGCAGTCAGGTGCCCAATTCCTATTGACTTTCAATGGGAGTTGGGTGGCTAACTCTCTCAGGCCCCTTTAAACACCCAATCTCACTCATGACCCTACAACGAGATGCACACAAGATTGCTTTGTATTGCGCCTTCCCCCTCTGTACAATGAGGACAAGGATCCTGACCTCCTAACAGGCTGCGCTGATCAATTAACATTGCTGCCTCTTGCCATGACCCTCGCAGGGCAGGTGTGAGAGAAGAGCAGAGTAAAACTGGGTTAAAGACAAGACTGCAGCTCCAGGCCATCAAACCAGGATGCCTGAAATGGGTCGATGCCTTTCTGAGTTCCTCCTCAAGGGAAAAACACCTATTACTATAGAACGACATTTGAGTCTCGGCATCACAACGAAACATCAGGTCACACAATGCTCTGATGGCCCCACAGCTTGGTTTTTACAACATGCAAATTCAAAAATTGAAGATACTCTCCCCCCCCGCCCCCTCCCCCTACACACACATTTAGCCGGTGGAATTCTTTGCCACTGTACACAATCAAGACCAAGATCTGGTTATTTATATGGATAACAAGATATCCAGAACCAGAAGAAGGGCTGAGGAAGAGATATAAATACTTATGCTTCAGGGCATAAGCCAATCTCTTACTAAGGGGGGAAGGGGGTTAGGAAAAGCTTTTCAAGAGCACAAGTTATCCCAGAACTACCCTCTGCAGGGTTTCTAGCACCTTCCTCTGGAGCATCTGCTACTGGCCACTGCCAGAGACAGGATATTAGACTAACTGGACCACAAGTCTGATGCAGCCTGGTTATTCCTATGTCCTTGTGCTCTGTCTAATGCCTGTTAGATAGATAGATATATAAACGGTAACAAATGATTAATCAACTTGCAAAACAATAGCCAGCAAAACCTGTGTGTGTCTTGACCGCGGAAATGCAGAGCCATCAAAAAAAGGCTAAAGGAGCTTTGTAAAAACCTACCAAACCCCACATAACATTTCTCTGCTATAACACAGAGCTTTTGAAATCTATTATCCCTTTTGGCCCAGTCATCCCACGCAGAGACAGCCACGTTCACCGTGCTAATTATACAGGTTGCTTCGTGCCTCTAGGCATAAATACAAGCTACAAAGTTAGACACCAAGGGGCCAAACTTAAAGAAGTTCTTTGTAAGTCATCAACCTGAAAAACAATTTCTCATCTCTTTTCTTTTCTCCCCTCCCCCCCGCCATCTCCGAATCGGGAGTGATTTGGTGCAGGAGCTAAATTCTGCCAGCCTGACCCTGAGAAAAAAAAACTTTGCATTTTTGGCCGTGTGGATTATTAAAGGTTCTCCCTTGCCTTTCTCTTTCTGGGACTGGAAAGGGGTCTTCTTGGGACCTGGCTGGGCTGACTAAGAGGTAACCAAGCTCACGAGGAGTAGCAGGGGAGAGGTGCTTGGAACTATTTAACCAGCAAGCTAGGGAACTACTGTCCAAAAAGACACACATGGCAGAGAACCTCCTACTGGTGTGTGACTGAACCCACTTGGACCAGATAAGGATGGATGAGCTGCTGGCTGGCGTGTTAGCCTGGGTCACAGGAAGCATGGGTTCAATCCCCTAATCAACCACAGGCATCCTATGATCTTGGGAAAATCACTTAGTCTCTCCGGCCCAGATGCTCAAAAGGTATTTAGGTGCCTAACTCCCAATGGGAATTAGGGACCTAATGAGATTTGAGGAGCTATGCTCCAGTTACCCATCTGTACAAGAGCCCTGCCCTACCTCATGGGGGGGGTTGTGAGTGTGATGTTATTGACATGAACTGTGACTGTATAGATCATTGCTGCAACCAAGGTCCTACAGTTGCACCAAATATTGTACAAAGGAGGTCAAGTAGGTGTCTATGGAAAGGTTTTAATTTGCTAGTTATGATTATGCTGTCTGTATGTGTGTATCATTTTTATATTTGAAGTTATGAATATGGGCTATATACTTGTATCTCAAAGTGTTTGATTCTAAGTAGCATCAGTCAAGCATTTCGTCAGCTTCTTGAGAAGGGACTATTCTGAGTAAGTGCCCAATAAAGAAACACTTAACTGACAATGGACTTTGGGAGACACCAATCCACATCTGAACTTTCCTGGGAATGTTCAAACTAACATGTAAACAATGGCGTCGGCCTGCAAAAAGCTGAATCACAAGGACATGTGACATGCCCAGGTAGCTACAAATTCCATCTTGTTGCTGTGATTTTGCACAGCACAACAAAGGGGCTTCCACCCACAAGAGAGAGAGAATATAAAAGGCCCTGGAAGCCTCTCCATTTTGTCTTCAGCTGGCTCAAGAGATGGCCTCTCCACTCCAGAGAGATGCCTGAAAGAAACTGGAACAAAGGTCTGTAACTACGGGGGTGTGTGAGTGATTGCTGGACCTAGGCCATAAGCCACAATGCTGGTCTGAAAAGGATTGGGCTCAGACCAGAAAGGAGTCTAGTCTGTGAAAGCAGCTTATTGGGACATCTCTGAGGGTCAGATTTACCTGTATTCAGTTTCCAACTGTATTAGGCTTAGACTTGCCTGTTTTGTTTTATTTTGCTTGGTAACTTACTTTGTTCTGTCTGTTATTACTTGAAACCACTTAAATCCTACTTTTTATACTTAATAAAATTACTTTTGCTTATTAATTAACCCAGAGTAAGTAATTAATACCTGGTGGAGCAAACAGCTGTGCCTATCTCTCTATCAGTGTTATAGAGGGCGGACAATTTATGAGTTTACCCTGTATAAGCTTTACACTGAGTAAAATGGATTTATTTGGGGGTTGGATCCCATTGGGAACTGGGTGCCTGGGTGCTGGAGGCCGTGTCAGTCCCTTAAAGCAGTGGGGTGCAATCGTAGTCCCTTCAGCACAAAAGGCAAGGAAAGTGCCTCACATGAACAAGGCCAAAGACCAAGGGGATTCGGGGACTCGTCTCGCCTTGCTGTCCTAAGCTGTGGTGCTGTGCTCTAGGCGCACTCCAACCAGCTGCTGACAGAGGTGGGGGGAGTGACAGACAAAGCCTCATCACACTGTGGGATGAAAGGTGTTAGAGGAATTAAATACCCCCGCCCTCAGCAAGGCAACTTCTCCCAGACAAGCTGGGCACAAGAGTTGGTCATGCAGCTTCCAGGCTCCTGTTCCTTGGCTGGCAGTTGCGCAGGGCGTGGGCTCAGCAGGTGGGAAGGTGCCAGTGGGGTCCCACATGGCAGCTAGCTCAGGAAGGCTTATTCTGTCATCAACGCATTTCAACTCAGGTGATCTGGGTTCAAATCCTTCCTCTAACAGAGATACCTGGGCAAGTCACTTACTCTCCCTGGGCTCCCTCTGTCAAGTGGGAATAATGTCACTTCCCTACCTCCCAGGCCTGTTACGCAGGTAAACGCACTTGTGTCATGGGTGCTCAGATCCTAGACCAATGTGGGCTGGAGAAGTAGATGGATGTGAACTGAGTCAGGCCTGGGGAATTCAGGCTCAGGTCTACCATGATTTAGATGTCTCTTTGCCTCCAACACCATAGCAACCCCCCTGTGAGACAGGGCAGGGCTAATGTCCCCATTGTACAGCTAGGGAACCAAGGAGCAGAGAGGCTATGTGATTTGCCCAAGGTCACACAGGAAGTGTGTGTCAGAGCAGGGAACTAAACAAAGGTCTCCCAAGACCCAGACCAGTGTCCTAACCAGGGGGTCATATTTTCTTTCCCATGATGTGGGGCTTTTGGAAGGGAATGGAATAAAGGACAGGATGGGGAGCCATGTCAGGAGCAATCAGGCCTGCTGGGTGATGTTGGCAAGGCATGGCCCTGCTCCGTGCCTCAGTTTCCCCACCTGTAAAATGGGGCTATTGCCCTCTCTGTAAAGCAGTTTGAGAGCTGCTGAGGAAAAGCGTGGTGCAACAGCGATCTGAAGGACTCCGAACTCCCCAGCCCAGGGAAGGGGAGGGGTGGGGAGAAGCGTTGGCGATTCAGGCAGGCCCCACACTGTCAAGGGATCACTGGCGGCAGCAATTCACTTAGCTCTTCTGCATGATTCTCTGTTTCATGCTGCTGATCGCCCGCACAGGTGGGCGGATTGAGTCTTATGATGAAGGGAGTTCGTGGACAACCACGCGAGACCCAGCCCCACACACTTGCTGCTGGAGAACCACCATGGCTGGGTATCTCGCAGGTTTTGCTCACAGGAGGAGTTTTATGTCTCAGCCTGATTCTCCAAAATGCTCTTTTTTTATTTCCTTCTGCTTTAAAAACAGTCTACAGCTGGCCTCTGTTAGAGCAGGGCTTACAACCTTCACCCCATGAACTACAGGTTACGTGGCCACACAGTGCATATGGGAGATTCTCCCCCATTCCTCCAGCAGTTAATAAATCTTGTGCCTCCCTCCCAGAGTACCAGGCATTTCCACCAGAATCACAGCCCAGGTGAAAGCCAGTGGTCTAATGAACACCTTCCCCATTTGACAACGAAGAATAGAGATGGGATAGCCCTTCAAACCCAACTGGCAGGAACTCTCCTGTGGCTCTTCTAAGTCGCCTAGATGAGCTAAAAACCAATTTCACTTCAGTTATTTTATGCCTTTCATTTGAAAGAAAAGTGAAATGCCCGGGATGAACCCAAAATCTCCAGGGCCCTTTCTATTCCACCCAAGAGCTGCTTGTTAGGAAAAATTAAGGTTTGATTTGCTATCACCACTGATTGTCAGGCAACCTATCACCCCACTCCCCCGCCTACCCCAGGGCTGCAGAAACAGGGGAGGCCAAAGGGCCATGGTCCCATCACCTATAAGAAAAGGGGAAGAGTCAGTACGGGGGCAGAGCCTCAAAGGAAGGGGCAGTGCACAGATAGGGGCTTGGTGAGAAGGGCCGGTGGGAGGGCAGGGTCTCAGGGGAAGGGGCAGTGCATGGATGGGGGCTTGGTGAGAAGGGCCGGTGCGAGGGCAGGGTCTCAGGGGAAGGGGCAGTGCATGGATGGTGGCTTGGTGAGAAGGGGTGGTGCAGGGCCACGTTTCAGGTGCTGGTAGCCCCCCACACTTTTGGGGAGCTTCTGCTGCTCCTGCCACCAGCACACCCCCAGGGCTGATCTCATTCACCCTACCAAGCGTGCTCCTCTCCCCACCTCTATCTCCCAACCATCCCCTTCCTCTCTCCCTTCATTCTACCTCGGGGCGCCCTGGGACTCTCTCAGTAATTAACACAGTCAGCATTTTTAGCACCGCATTCTGCACTGTACCATAAACAGAGAGAGGAGATGTCGCAGGGCGAGCTCTCTCTCCTCCCCCTTTTCATTTGTTTCAAAAGACATGCTGCCCGCTTTTAAACACCTCGAGTGGACGTTCACCAAAGCGCCCAGATTTGGCCTGCTCGCCGAAGAACACAAGACGAGGAGAGGAGAGATCGACTGACCTCTGGCACATTTTGAGCTCACTATGCCTCCTTTGCTCACCATCTCTTTTGCTCCCCTGTAATTTCTCCTTCAATGCCAAGACCCACATGGATAATCAGCTGTGTAGGAAATGCCCTAGCTTTGGTATTTTCATTTGGGACAAGGGGGCGCTTCTGGCAAATTGAGCTTTGCATGAAGTGCTCACATTGTCCCAAGAAACCCCTGACAGGAGCTTTTTGCTGTATAGCCGGACAGAGGTCTGTCTACACTGGGGATGTGCCCTATCTCTAGCCACCAGTGGGTCCAGCTCCTGCTGAAGCAGGATCAGTGTGACCCCTTAGTATAGATAAGCTCTGCCGCTAGTTGGTGGAGCTAACCCCAGCTTGAACCAGGGTAAGCACAGATTGCAAACGCCAGTAACAGCAGTTTAGTCTGTCTACACTAGGGGTTTGCGCTGGTGGGTACTGGCTATTGCTGGGTGGAATCAGGGGAGCTCAAAGTGCTGGTGTCAGAGCTGCCATTTTTGAGATTCATTCAGGATAAGAGATGCTGAGTCCTAATCTTATACATAGAGCAAACCCCACACCTTGACGGCTGCCAGGAGAACATGCCATCACAATCACTCTTATTTACAACAGTACAGGAGGGAAAAAAGTACTGATCATCTAAACTTTTCACGATGACAACTGAAACAATTTGCTGGTCTGCTTTTAGGCCGGGAGAGGCTGACGCGCACCCATGTGCAGACAGTGAGGCAGAAATAAAAGCACTCTTTCCACTGGGCTGCTGGCGTGCAAGACCCCTAGACAGTAAAACTAACCGTGATATCGTCCCACGCGCACCCTCAACTGAAGGATCACTGTCCACGGCGTCCCTGGGGAGGGAGAACGCACGGGCTTGAGGCCTCACCTTTCACTGCAGAGAGCGGAAGGAAATGGATGGGCACAGGAGATGGGATTTTTCAATAGCACTTAGCATTGACCTAGCCTGCTCTGATCAAAGTCCATGGGAGTTTTAGCCCTGATTCCAGCATTCAGCCAGAACAGAGTGCTTATGAAAATCACACCCCATGCACAGACGAAGGTTAGATTATGCATTTCTTTGGATTGCTACTAGAGTGAAGCTTGATGAGACCCGTCCTGGCTGCTTCAAGCAAACATAGCCCAGGTTCTGCTTTTTTAGCTCTTTGGGCAGGAACTGTCCCTGTTTTTGTATGTCCGTACAGTGCCTCACACATTGGTACCCTGCTCCCTGATCAAGGCCCTTAGGGTGCCACAGTCATAAAAATAAATAATAAGAATCAATTTTTTTAGTGGTCAGTTACACAGCTCTGCCCAAGTGTGCCCATCCAGACCTGCAGCGATGAGCACAAAGGTGCCTGGGGCCTCTCCAAACAGAGATGAGCCATGATGCGGAGCACTGGGATGCTTTTGCTAAGCGTTGGCATCCTTTGAAAAGAAAAATTCATACAATCATTGGGACTGATCTCGTTCTCAGGAGTCACATCCACACACATGCATGCTCTCCCTCCCCAAGATTCCAGCCGGTCCCTCTTTTTTGTGTTCCGTCCTGCCCTGCTATTGCGGGCGCAATCCCTGGCGGGCCTTGCCTTTGTTAGCAGGTGCGTATTTCCTAGAGAATAATACATATGCCCTTGCTCCCAGCACAGGGATTTTCTGTCCTCCCCGCCCCACTCCTCCCTTTCCCTTTCTTCGGGGGCAGTGGAGAGTGGCTTTCCTATCAGCGAAGAGAAGGGAGATGAAAGAAAGAATGAGGTTGAGATGGGAGAGCGTGGAACGAGAGAGGAAGGTGTCAATTAAAAAAATGAACCCCACCGCATCCTGCGCCTGACAGTTGGGGTGAGTGGAGATGACAGCTGGCGCATTAGCCGGCTTTGGTGGCTCTCTCTTCTTTCGTGGTCCCCTGCGCTCGGAACCAGCGACCGCCAGGCGAAGGGACACTCACACATTTGGCTTCCTGTTCCTTCGCCACCCCGCAGCTATTTCTAATAATGGTAATTATAATGATTTGAGGCTTAAGCAGGCCAAAGCGAGCCTGAAGGCAGATTGTAACGAAGCAGTCAGGGCTCAGAGGGAGGTGGGAGGGAAGAGGACAGCCAGACTCCTTTTAAAACAGAAAGAGAGCAAGATTTGCCTATCCAAGGGGGGGATTGCCCGATCTACATGAAGGAAGTTAGGTAGGTGGGATGCCGGGAAGATCAATCAGATTATGGGTGAAGTGTCTCATTCTTAGATCTACAGTAAGGCTGACGGGCAAACCAGCAACCTATATGTGAAACAGTGTCTTTGCAAAGCAGCAATGCCTGTTGCTGCTGTGTATTTGGCCGTTGCTAGCATGAGCAACCCTTTCTCCCTCCCTCCCCACAGCCTTCCCCCAAGGACTATAGTCCTAAGAGTGGAATGCTTACACTGGAGCCCCAGGCAGAATCTAATTACTGCTGATATACATCTCCTCTTCAGCTCCAAACCATCCTGTTCCTGGTGAAGGATACAGAGGGACACAGAAAACTTGTCCTGATTGCAGCGTTAATGGTCGTGTGGTCCATGTCATCACTGAAATGGCCTTAGGGGAAGACTTGATGGGTCTCTCAAGTCCTCAGTGCTACCCCACCTCATCTCACTGCCCTTATTAAAGCCATTCATTCTGAGAGCTAAATGAATATGGCTCATCTTCAAATGCCGGGAAACAATAGCGAGCAGGCAGAGATTTGGTAGAACAATACCGACCTAATCATTCCTAGTTCTCTCTCTGCACCCTGCTTTCTCATTATATTATACATACACACACACACACCATTTCCTAACAGCATGTAGTGTTTATATGGTAATATCCAGTGCCCATAATTTGTGCTTTCTTTGTACACGCGCCTGGTTTGTGTACATACACCACGTGTCCATGTTCTGACCGTGTATGCGTGCGTACTTGCAGGACAGTCTATAAATGCACATATCATACACACATACATATATACCCAATACAGACCTACCGCTGATCATGTGTCACTGAAACAGAGAGCAAATGCTCCAAGCTGCCAAGAGTGAAATCCTCATCAGAAGCTACAGTTTCTTCTCTCTCTTCCTTGAATTATTAAAAGGAATTTTGCTGCTTAGCTCTGCACTCCTTTCCCCCCTCCCCGCCCCCGCACATGGCAGGAGAGGAAACAGAGGATGATCACTCCACATGTACCATCTCACTTTCATATAGAGAAACAACTGGATTTCTCAGTGCCCCCTACGTACTCCACCAGGGTTACATTTTTTATGTATTTCATACTGAGATCTTATGTTACCATGCATGCATAGTTACCCCCCCACACACACACACACAGTAAATACAATACAGTACACACACACAGTACATATAATACATACACAATTAAGGAAGACAAACACAGAAAAAACCCTCAAGACTATTAAACTCATACAATATAGATTAATAATCTAATAAGACTAACAGACCATCCAGCCTATCCCCAGGCCAGGCCAGGCGCCTATACCCCAACAGAGATACACACATCTCACATTCTCTAGCTAGGCCTACACAAGAGGAGATATATGCATATTGATACTCCATATATTAACTGTAGGCACACGCCACTTGCTTTCCTGGAGAGCCTGCCCCTTAGCTACATACACTGCCATATTTTGGTCTGGCTACAATGCTGAAGTGCCTTCTGCATGCATGTACGGGTTGTGTGCGAGACACAGTTTGGAGAGGTAATAGCCGGTGGTTCTTTTGCAGCTTGCTGTCTGAAGTCAAGATACGCAGGTCAAAAACAAGAAGAGATCAGAAAGCCGTGGGAAGGAAGGTGTGACTGGGAGCGATGAGAGGGAAAGAGAGGTTGCAGCAGGGTGGGCAGAGAGAGAAGGGACACACACACACACACCCCCACTCCAAAGATGCCAGAACCAGAGGTTACTTTTCAAGCATCTGCCTCAGAGACGCCTGCTACCCCCATATACATACCCCCATATTGCTTTCCTAACCGGGCGGTGGGGGAGAGGAGGCTGCAGTTCCTCAACACCGGGGCTTTGCTTTTAACAGCTCATCTGCCTGACTGTCCCAAACAGGGAGGTTGGTTTTTTTTCCTCCCTTCCCCCAAATCTGGGGTTTGCTATACAGAATTTTTTTTTTTTTAATTAAAATACAAACGGCTGCCTCGTTGCCTGCCGTCTGGACTCCTGCCACGACCATCCTTCTGCCACCCCACTGCACATGGGGGACTGTGGATAGGTGATGCTCTACGAGGGGCGAGGCATTGCCCCCCCAGCCCTGCCAACATGAGGCCAGGGTACCGCACAGCCGTCCAGGCGAATAAAGAGACCTGCCATGCCCACCCAGGCTGCTGTGCTTGTGTTCACTTATGTGGCAGGCTTCATAAGGCTCCGCTCTTTGACTGGCGTTGAGTTTATGTGAAAGTAATTAACAGTAATTAATCCTTAATTACAGTAATTAGCCAAGTCGCAGTAAATTAAACCACATCTGGAGCAGATGAGGGCTTCCGAATGGGAGGCTAACACAGGCGACAATCGGGGAGATGCTGAATTCATCTGACAGCATCTGATTAAGTCTACCTGTTGCTGGCAGCTTCATTTGCATATTGTTTTTGTTTGCATTTCCCTGTAACCCTTTCAACTGTATTCACACCAAGGACCTTGGTTCCCCTCCCCTGCCACCCCCCCTTAAATACCAGTCAGGCAGCCAAAAGAAGAGAAAATGGCCCCATGAATCCTCGTTTTCCCTCTGACAAGCAAGAATAGGAAGATCAGCGCCCTGAGCCGCCGAGAGAGGGAAGCGGAGAACGGCAGTAGAGATATTACAGGCCAGATCCGCAGCTGGTGTGAATCAGTTTATGCCCATTGAAGCCAATGGAGCTGCACCGGTGTACACCAACTGAGGGTCTGGTCTTGTGCGCCTAGAGCTGCCTGTGTGGTGTGTGCATGCAGAGTGGTCCTGGCCTCTATTGCTATCTCCAGTCCCTGCTGCAGAGCAGATTGTTTGGGTTTTTTTTAAATTCCTCTGGACCAAACAAAGTCCACACCTAAGAGATCACAGGGAAGTCACAGGCTACACTAGAGAATGAACCAACAACTCCTATCTTCCAGCTAAGGCCAGAGGTGATGCAAACAGAGCAGCAAAACAACACAACCAGCTGGGCTTGCTCCTTATCTTCTCTACATTCAGCTTTATAATGACAACTAAAAAACAACTCTGAATGAGAACACTTCTAAAGAGGCACTCACGCAGGGGGTTATTAATAAAATTTAACATTTACATAGCACTTGGAAACCTCTGAGAGCTTTACAGGCATTAATTCAGCCTCACAGCTTCCCCGGCAAGGGAGGCCTCCTTATCCCTTTTTAAACAAATGGGGAAACAGAGTCACAGAGGGGCGAGAGGAGTAGCTCAAGGACAGTTTAGGTCTAATGTTTAAAAAAGGGGGTCTGCACAAAAAAAATTCAACGGAATTTTTTTTTTTTAAAGTAACAGCCGTGTTAGTCTGTATTCGCAAAAAGAAAAGGAGGACTTGTGGCACCTTATGCATCCGATGAAGTGAGCTGTAGCTCACGAAAGCTCATGCTCAAATAAATTGGTTAGTCTCTAAGGTGCCACAAGTCCTCCTTTTCTTTTTTTTTTTTAAAGTTCCACATAACCAGATTATTTTAAGGATTTCCACGCAGCCGAACCCCCAACAACCTCTCTCTCAGCAATGGTTCAGATTCAGCGGCTTTCTTGGTACGGATATATCATTAGGATGGCAGACCAATGAATTCCAAAGCACATGTACCAAGGACAGCCGCTACACAGCCGGTGCTCATTTGGTCGCCAAAAGCTTTGGTAGCATGATAAGATTGCCACTGGCAGATACAGACTGACTATCCAACCAGACCGTCTTCAGGACCTCGCTTGGGATCGATACGCATGGCACTCAATCTGCAAGGAGACTACATCCATTGGGGAATAGCCTTAATGATGTTTTTCGCACGACGCTGAGCTTGGCCATAAGAGTGTTCAAGGATGGCCATAAGAGTGTCTGGTTTTAGTCAGTTTCACTTCCTGGTTCTCCCACACTGCTGCAAGGCAGATGGATTTTGGCAGCCAGCACTGCTGGCAAAGGTTCAAAAAAAGAATGACTAAGGTCTTCAGGGCAGGGCCTGTCCTGCTGTGTGTCTATACTGCATCTTGCATAATGGGGCGAGGATTAGAATTCAAAATGACCTTGATAAACTGGAGAATTGGTCTGGATTCAACAAGATGAAATTCAATGAAGACAAGTGCGAAGTACTTCACTCAGGAAGGAAAAAATTAAGCACACAGACTAACTGGCTAGGTGGCAGTACGGCTGTAAAGGAGCTTGGGCTTATAATGCAGCACAAATTGAACAGGAGTCAACAATGGGATGCAGCTACAAAAAAGGCTAATATCATTCTGGGCTGTATTAACAGGAGTGCCGTATGTAAGACACGGGAGGTAATTATCCCACTTAGCACTGATAAGGCCTCAGCTAGAGTACTGGGTCCAGTTCTGGGTGACAAACTTGAGGAAAGATGTGGACAAACTGGAGAGAGTCCAGACGAGAGCAACAAAAATGATAAAAGGTTTAGAAAACCTGACCTGTGAGGAAAGGTTAAAAAGAACTGGGCATGTTTAGTCTTGGGAAAAGAAGACTGATGTGTGGACCTGATAACAGCCTTCCAATATGTCAAGGGCTGTTATAAAGAGGATGGTGATCAACTGTTCTTCACGTCCACTGAAGTACAAGAAGTAATGGGCTTAATCTGCAGCAATGGAGATTTAGGTTGGATTCAAGGAAAAACTTCCTAACTAGAAGGGCACTTAAGTCCTGGAACTGGTTACTGAGGGAGGTTGTGGGATCCCCATCACCGGAGGTTTCTAAGAACAGGTTGGATGAACACCTGTCAGGGATGGTCTAGGTAGACTTGGGTCCTGCCACACCACAAGAGGCGAGATTAGATGACTTCTCAAGGTCCTTTCCCTACATTTCTATGATTCTATATCAGTCACAGTCTCTAGGTACTATTGGAACTTAAATAATAAAAAAAAATATAAAACTCACTGAGAACCAGAATTCTGGGTTTATCAGGTTTTGTAGAAAACTCAGGGTCAGACTGAGGGAAACCAACAAGCAACCAGTTCCCACACTTCCCATCTTGGGCAGGTACACAAGGACAGCTGTGTGGAGTGCCAGCACCACCCAGTGGAGAGCAGAACTCCAAGAACAGGACTGGGTGGTGGCAAGGCATAAGGGATGGAGCAGATTACTCACTCCCTGGCTCACACACACACACACACCCCCCCGTGTGCAAGAAGCAGCCCCAGGGAGGCTGTGCCCCCCAGAGGTGCAATCTTGGAGCTCTTCATTGGGAGGTGCAGGGCTGTACTGACCCCTATATGGGGCTGTGGCTCAGAAGCCATAACAGAGCTTTTAGCTTTCAGAGTCTACCATAAATGTTTAAAGTACGCAACATAATCCAATAAACAAAGGACCATCTCCCTCAAAATTGAACCTCCCTAATCATATCAAGGTGTTCTCAGATAGTGAAGAGAAAACCTTTTCTTCACTTAAATACTTTGTATTCATTGCAATAAAAATGGTATGAAATTGCCCAAGTCAAGGGATGTGACAGACCTTTTGAAACTAACAAAAAAAATAAGTTAATGAAACATTAAATGAAGCACATTTGTCCCTATTCCAGAAGAAATCTCTAATAAAGCCTTTTGGATGGCCTAGGCGTCATGATCCAAGAGCTGAAGTGCTTTTCCCATTTCCATATCGATGTACTCTCGGGAGAGAGTCCAATACAATTCTGGGCTACCAAGGACATAAAACCAACAACAAACAAAAACCACGCACTTCATTTCACATTACTTAGGTGGGGGAGGGAGGTTCACAACTTTATTTTCTCACAAAAATAAGACGTTCTGCTCCACTGCACTGAAGCTGAATAGAAAAATTAAATGGACCAAGAATAATTAAGAAGACTCAAGTCACAAATCCAAACAGGCAAACTACAGTACAGTTTATTTACCTGTATAACACTACCATATACATCTAAAAATGGCAAACTGGGATTATAGTGAGCTAGGTTTCTCTATTGGGTTATTGCTCACACCGTAACCAGCGAGCACTTAGAAAGATTTTCTCCGCTAGTTTCAAAGGGCAAGAGCAACTGAAGTGTTAGTAGCCCCGTTTTACAGCTGGAGAACCGAGGCCCAGAATAAATTGCCTAAGGTCACACAGTGGCAGAGCTGGAATCGAACTCATTCTGTAGCCTGTGTTCTGCAGGAGGTCAAACTAGATGAGCACAGATATCCCTTGTGGCTATGACACAATGAACTATGATCTTCCCCCATCCTAGAGCAGTGCCTTAACCGCAAGGTCATCCTCTGATCATCAGTCAAGGGTCACCCTGCTCCTCTTCTTCACATGACTTACAAGGAGAGGCTGAGGGACCTGGGCTTATTTAGTCTGCAGAAGAGAAGAGTGAGGGGGAATTTGATAGCAGCCTTCAACTACCTGAAGGGGGGTTCCAAAGAGGGTGGAGCTCGGCTCTTCTCAAGTGGTGGCAGATGACAGAAAAAGGAGCAATGGTCTCAAGTTGTAGTGGGGGAGGTCTAGGTTGGATATTAGGAAACACTATTTCACTAGGAGGGTGGCGAAACAATTGAATGGGTTACCTAGGGTGGTGGTGGAATCTCCGTCCTTAGAGGTTTTTAAGGCCCGGCTTGACAAAGCCCTGGCTGGGATGATTTAGTTGGGGTTGGTCCTTTTTTGAGTAGGGGATTGGACTAGATGACCACCTGAGGTCTCTTCCAACCCTAATCTTCTATGAGTCTTCCTAATCTGTGCCCTAACCCACTGTTAGTTTTATTGCACTGAGGTAGCACCTCTCCTTCTCAATGGCATATTTTAGTGGGTTGCTGGCACTAAAAACTCTTCCAGAGATTTTAGAATTGCTATGCACTTCCGTAAGGGCAGTTCCCAGTCAGTGCTCTAACATCAGGGTCCAGGGGGGCTGCTCCAGAGTCACTGCTGGATTGGAGAACATGATCCATTAGTTTCTAACTGGAAGTGGTTGGCAGCCCATGACAGTGGAAGGCCCTGGTGCAGAATGTAGAAGGCAGAGATGGCAGTTCTCTCCCAACCAGTAATGTAATCAAGGGTAAACAGAGATTATCCGCTTCCCATTGGAGGAATATGGAGTTCACCCACTCCTACTCTTCTGTGATGAGCAAATCCCAGCTGCACGACCACCACAGCTGAGGTGCATGTTATTTACCTGCTGCTCATTCTCAGCCATAGATCAATAGCGGAAATTGTGGCCTGCCAAAATCAGCACCAAGCCATCCAGTGCTACTGCATGAGAACATTTCCTGACTATTAAAAGCATACATTTATTTTGTACATCTTAAGTTACTAGCCTAAACCCAATTCAAAATAAGGGCTTCTCTGTGCACCATTAGCACCTACCACGGCACGGCATGGCACAGCCTGGAACACCAAAAAGGTTAGTTTACCCCCATCCTTTTATTTATTTATTTATTTTTTAAAGCCACTACGCCATTGCTCTCAAGGCTCAGAATCAAGAGCAATTTGCCCTTATCTCTGTCGGGTCAAGGGTAGTGACATATTTTGCTTTCCCTAACTTGTCCGGCAGCCTCTAGAGCTGCAGCACTGAATATGAATCACATTATGATACAACATTAAATTTCAGAAGTATCAGACGATGTCACAAAGATCCATCTGACTTTCTTACAGACCCAGTAGGGCTCCACCAGTCACAAGGTGGAGACCTCTCCTCTCTGGTTATTCCTGTCTACGAGGCACAAGAGGACAGATTGGAGGCTAAGGACCATAGCTGTCTGGTTGTAAGCCTGGCTCAGTGGGACATTCCCACATTACTCAACCCTGATATTTGAAAATGGCATTATCTTTTCAGGGTCAAGCACTGAGCCTTCCCAATGGTTGGATTCTGCCTGCTAAGCAGGGGTGCCAGTCTGGGAGTCTGAATTAATTGCTACCCAACCCAAGGCTTTGGTTACACAAAACCAACTCTGCTGGATTCTTCTCCATCCAGCTGCCTCTCTTGATTTCTCAAAATTAGCATGGGAATTAAAAGACACACACACACACACACTGTGGCTTTTCTGGGGCTCAGTAGCTTTTGGACAGGACACAAGTCCTGTCCCAATAATTCCTGGAAAACATATGCAGTCCCATCCTATATTAGTGGAGTGTTGATTTTCACCAATCCCACCATCAGGTGGTTTCAAGTTGCCTACTGTCAGTTGCACTAGGTGCCAGGATGCATTGAATATGGCCAACTGGTGCCCCAACAGTTCTCATAGCAAGGCCTGACTACACATGGAATGTATGAGGGTCTGGGTCCCCAGTACCATGCATATGGGCTGAACAGTTTGAAGGCTCCAGGCCAGATAGCCTTGACCTACAATGAGATAAGAGTAAATTATATTCCATGTAGGGATGTACCCGACAAATATTGTGAGAAGCAAGTAACAGGAATTCCTCGTGGCATGACTTTCCCCCATAAAGGTAACGTAGAGTGAGGTGGACATGAAGAAGTCCCCGCTAACCCCCGTTGGAGGAGGCTGGCAGCTTTCTTTTTCATTGTATAAAGATCCAACTTGGTGTGTCCTTAAAATGGAGGACAAACCAACTTGCTGCTTCCTAAACCAAGCACCACTTGTAACGGTCTATCCTGGGGTCGTTCATCAATACATTCGCCTCCTGGACACAGTCTGATCCTTGGCCAGGCTGTTACCCACTTCAAAACCATTCTTCTCTGATGATTGGCACATCAAGTTCTTTTAACGCCATTTTTGGATGGAATTTCCTAGGTACACCTGTGCTTCAACAACATGGAACTATTTGGCTAGGCGGCATCAGAACACTTTATCCCCCACACCTCATGAAGTTTGCAGGAGAGCATTCCTCTCCTGGGAATCTCAGAATCTATGCCTCTCTAGCCTACAAAACGCACAGCAAATGAATCCAGGGCTCCTGCAGAGCCCTGCCTCATTCACTGTGTGCAACTGGTTATACATGCACCATCAGAACGTTCCTCACTGTGCAACTACGTTAATTTACATTTTCCAGGTGTGTGCAGTTTTGTCAGCTTAGAGATAAACCTCTGTGTAAAATGTACCCTGTATGATCTTCTAGGTGTAATAACTCCATCAAAGCAAAAGCAATTCCCCCCAGAATATGCAGAAGACAAAACCTTTGGGGAATTAATGACTGCAGTGGCTAATGATTTTTTTTTTTAAAACCAGGTCTAGGGGTAGAAAGTTGAGTCACATGTGGACAACATTTTGTTTTCCAGCTCTGCTAACGAAAAATTGTTTTTGCTCAACCTTTAAATAGTTATCAGGAAACCATGCCGGGACATTTCACCCAGAAGGTGAAATCTCAAGGTTCAGAAACTTGCAAGAGGCTGAAAACAGGGGGTTAGAATGGAAATGTTATGGAAGCTTAAGTACAGTTATTTCTGATGCACCCACTCTCTCTCTCTCTCTCACACACACGATAGATATAAGCTCCTTTCAGGCTGAAGGCTCGGGTCCTTCTCCTCATCTGCACTGTTCGAATTAATTATACACTTTAATTTCATGAATTATTAATTTGATTCTGACTCGGCAGCTTATGATTACCCAGCGCTACAGACTATACAATTCCAGCTTCATTAAAACATCACCAGCTGCCTTAGAGACAGACATTAAATAGGGGAGAGTAATAATAAAATTAAGCTCTCTGTGCATAGCAACAGAGTCCTCCACGGCCTCCTGCCGCCGAGGGTCTGCTGCTCGCTGGGCCAGAATGGTAAATAGATCCTTTGGAGGAGGCTTATTCCATTTCGGAGACCTTGGCTCGGTGCACAGCAGCCTCGGTTGATACAGGCTGATTTAACAGGCTCTCCTCACCATGCGCTATTGCCACCCCGTTTTTAACTGCTCGCTGCCTAGTCCCGGCTGCAGTATGTTCGTTCAAACTCCGCACCCTGCCACAATTGCTCAGTGCTATGGGTCTACCTGGACAACATGACCGCTGCCATGCTACCATCACATGTGCGCTGGTTTCATCCATCCTAACACCCCACCGGTGCCATCGAACGCAAAGGGAGCCAGCTAGCACTTCAAGGGGAGCCAAGGTCCAGCAGTTAAGGGGTTAAAGAGAAGGCGGCTCTTTATTTCACAGGTTCCAGCCATGTCCATGAGTGTGTGGGGGGGGGGGGGGGTGGAAGGGCAGGGCAGAGTACAGCTACCTGTCCACAGGTGAGCCATACAGAGAGGGGATGGCGAGGTGGACCCGTTCCATTCCTGCCCTCTGCATATTTCTTCCGTTTTCAAAGCGGGTGGCTCAAACTTGACTGGATTCCCTTGCAACGGGGGCCAGTTTGTTCCTTGACTCAATGCTGCATTGCAAAAGTCCGGCCAGGAAAGGAATCCTTCACACCTCGCCCTTCCACAACCCCGCACCCAGTTCCTCCCCAATGCCAATTTAGGATCCCTGAAAGCCTAGTTCCGGCTGTCACTCCAGATGACCTCCTTCCCCCATAGCCCCAGCCTCCGGCAAGCAAGATCAGGTTAAAGTCCTCTCCAAAGAAATAAAACCACAGCTCTGCCTCCCAGCGACTCCCTGGCAAAACAATTTATAGAAGGAAAATGTCGGAATTTAGACATTCCATTTAGCTGCTTCAGAAATCTAAGGACCCCAAACCTTGTGGGATTTGAAAAAAATCGATGGAATTAATTAAGGGAGATGTCCAGGGCTCTCCACTAAGTAATCAGCAGGTACAGTAGACCTGAAATTCTATAAAGAAAAATGGAAAGGGATGACATTGAGGGAGGCAGCGGGGATTAAAAAATGAGCATCCGAGCGGCCCAGACGCACGCCCATTGATCGCTGCATTAGGGATTAAGGCTTCAATGAGCAGCCAGAAGATTCTGTAGCAGAAAATGGTTACAGAGGATGAGCATGAGCACAGCAGATATATATATAACCTCTGACAGGCAGGCACGACCGAGATAGAGGACACCTCTCCAGTGAGCCTTAGCGCTGGAAGGTTTTTTTGTGGGGGGAGTGGGGACTTTGAGGAAGCCATTTTGCTCAGTCTGGAATCTCCTCCTGTACCATCACACGTGAACCTCTCAAGTCTTTGTCCTCCCCCTCTGTCTCCCATCCCCCACCCCAAAATGTTCTGGAGCATGGGCTCTTGCAGGATTGATAGTGGGTACCTAGTGCACGACTCAGTGCAATGTGGATGTCAGTAGGGAATGCCGGTGTCAAACCGGGAAGGTCCCCAGCTCCTGGAGTGGGAACGCAACACAACGCATCAAATTCTCGCGGCAGGGAGGGAGGTCTGGACATACATAGGAGACGGGCAGCGAGGAGCGGACCAGGGTTCAGGGAAGGAGTGACTGAAAGAGAGAGCTCTGGGGATAGACCTGCAGGGGTGCGTTACGTTCTGGGTGCCCAGACAATGTCTCTGGGAAAAGAACCACACCGAGCTCCGCTTTCCCATTGCTGACTGAGTAGAACTAGAGAGGCGAGTAAGGACTTAGGCAACTAAGCAGCAGGATGGGCCAGTGGTTAGAGCACTAGCCGGAGAGGTAGGTTCGCGTCCCTTCTCTGCCACAGTGTCCCTGTATGACCTTGGTAAGTCTCTCTGTGCTTGCTTGGCCTCTCGGGGTGGCACTGAGGTAAATACGTAAAGAACTGTGAGGTGCTCAAATTCTCTGGTAATGGTGGCTCTACGTGCCTTAGACAGACAGACAGAATGCTGTTACCACAGATTCAAATCCAGGTAGGTCAATTTATCTTTCCAAGTTAAATAAATGCAGCATACTGTACAAGAACCTTTTGGATAAAGTCCTTAATAGGCAGGGTCTGGAACATGTGCATGTCCAACCTTCCCCCAAACCCCCCTCACCCCCAGTAATTTTTTATTAGTGTATGGGGTCGCCCAACAATTATGCGGCATCATGGCCACCTGACTGCTGCCCTCCACACCTATGAGAGCAGCTCTTTTGCTCAATGATCATTCCAGTTTGTCTGGCTGCATATAGAAGGTTATTTCTAGGTGGTGCTACCAGTCGGCCCATATTAAGGTTGTCCAAGAGTTCCCATTAAACACTCCTTTTGCAGTTGCTCATAACTTTGCCAAATTTAAACCACTCAGGTGTGAATTTTCCACATTCTAGATTCTAGCAGCTAAATTCCCCATCCAAACTAAGCATGCTCCTCCAGCCGAGATCTGATCTAAACTTTCCCTGCAACTGCAGCTCTGGGCTGCTGCCGGCTGTACTGGGTCCAGGGCCAGGCACCTGAACTGAGAGCAGCAAGCTTGTCTGTACTGTGCTGTCAGTGACACCCCAGCTGGGCCGAGGTAGTGTGAAGGGAGAAGCCGCCTGGTTTGAATGCAGAGAGGACAAGGGCTAGACCTACAGGGTGTGGGGGAGTGGACTGGGACAAGGAGCCTGTGCGCATGTGCACGCATGTGTGTGTGTGGACTGGGACAGAGAGAGAGAGAGAAGGAACTGGGGCTGGAAACTCGCAAGGAGATGGAAAAGGAAACTGGGACTGAGTTGGTGTGGGGGGATGGTACTGGCTGAGCAAGGAGACTGGGAGTGGGAACCAGGAAGGGAAATGCTTGTGCCACCTTAATTCAACCCCCTTGTGCATATTATGATACAGCTCTTAATTGGGCGATCACACGCTGTTTTCTTCACCGCACCACATCTCATGCAATGCACAGGATGGACAGTGCTCACTTAAGGAGCAGCTATTCAACATTTTCTTTTCTCCTCATTGTTCAATGGGTGGCCCCATGCCCTGTTCACTGCCTGCTATGCCAACCCTGCTCTGCGGATAGAATTATTAAATCGCCTCCTGGGCTTTTTTATGGTGTCGATCACTGTAATGCATACGTTCCTAAAACATTCATTCCCCTTCACAACACCTCTGTGAGATCTGGGGTATTATCACCCCCGTTTTACGGTTGGGGAGATGAGGCACAGAGAAAAGAAGGTCAAAAGCAGCCACTAGTTTTGGGTGCCCCGTCTGAGGCAGCTAGGACCCGATGCTTCAGAGTCTGTAGCATTATAAGCACTTCACATGTTCAAAGCCCAGCTCTCAGTGACTTCAGCTGCGAGTGCGCTGCACTCTAAGGGTCAGTCACACTAAGGGTCTCAAGTCAGGCTTGCAGAGAATGAGGTACATACCAACATACCCCCCCCCAGATGTTCTGGTTTAACTTGGATTTAAACTTGGAGAGTGGTCAGTTTGGATGAGCTATTACCAGCAGGAGAGTGAGTTTGTGTGTGTATCGGGGTGGGGGGGATGTGAGAAAACCTGGATTTGTGCAGGAAATAGCCCAACTTGATTATCATGCACATTGTGTAAAGAGTTGTCACTTTGGATGGGCTATCACCAGCAGAAGAGTGAATTTGTGTGGCGGGGTGGAGGGTGAGAAAACCTGGATTTGTGCTGGAAATGGCCCAACCTGATGATCACTTTAGATAAGCTATTACCAGCAGGACAGTGGGGTGGGAGGAGGTATTGTTTCATATTCTCTGTGTATATATAAAGTCTGCTGCAGTTTCCACGGTATGCATCCGATGAAGTGAGCTGTAGCTCACGAAAGCTCATGCTCAAATAAATTGGTTAGTCTCTAAGGTGCCACAAGTACTCCTTTTCTTTTTGCGAATACAGACTAACACGGCTGTTACTCTGAAACATACCAACAGAGGCAACCTGTGAAAAGTGTCGGTTAACTGACTCGCCCAGCACCACACAGGAACTCTGTGACAGAGGAAGGGCTATTCTCCTGCCTTAACTACGAGCACCTCCTTTCGCTTCCTGCAATGGCCTGCCTCATTCACTGCACACTTTGCATCTTCTGCAACAAATGAGGCATGGGTCCCCCGGACAACAGCCTCCTTCGCTACACAGTCCTGATTCATCCCCAGAACCGGTCCTTCCTGTGCACTGAGTGAGGCAGGGGTCCTGTGGAAAGAAACGGTCTGAGATCAGGTAATTAAAGTCTATATCACAATGCATATGCACAAGGGGGTGAATTAAGGTTGCACAGCCCACCTTCCTTCTGGCATTTCCTAACTTTTGAGTGCTTGACCTATGCAATCTTAATAACGTTCTTTTCACACAGCTGCTTTTGCGGGTAATTAATAATAGCTGGCCCTGGGAGTATTTGTGATGCATTCTAAAGGCAGCCGGTGTCACAACTGCAGCACGCAAAACACATGCTATGCTCTGTGACGGCTGCAGGGAATTAACTCGGGCTCAGGGAACTCAGATAGGGCATGTCTGTAGACTGGTGAAATGGATGCTGTAGACACCAGAAGGGAAGGGGTGGTGAGCGCTCTCTCCTGCCTCAAAGCCAGAGGAAGCTGGTTGGTGAAGCGCTTGCACCAGGAAAACTGCAGATGTATCCACTACATTGTGCAAACGAGACAAACCCCATGGACAGCACCATCCAGCTCTGAGGCTACTCTGCCTCGCCTTCCCCTGATGTGGGGGGCGGGGGCGTGTGAAGAAGAATAGCAATCGCCGGAACATTTCAGTGAGAAACCTCGAACCCCCCTGGCTGAGCACAGCGCTGGCTGCTAGCTGTAACGGCGCAGTCTCTCTGGAGGTCACAGGGCCAAGTCCAGCGATTCACCGCCAGGCTGCCCGCTCTCCATAAATATGCATGGCTCCAAGTTATTGCAAGCTAAATGTCAGCTGTGCCAGAAGAGCTTTTAAGGCAGCACACACTCCTCAGCAAGGCTCTGACTGGACGCTCAATTCACGTGACAAAGGCAGGCTCTTCAGTGCACCTTATTAAAACAAGCAGATGGAGAATTCCAGAGATTGGGCTCGTTGTTGCTGTAATCCCCCCACCCCCATTTCTTATTTTGTCACGACCTGTGAAAGCCGCCAACCGCCAAGAGGGAGCGTGATATTGAGTGGAGAAAGCTGCTGAGAACTCTGCTACCGACGCACTGGGTGACCTTTGATGAGCCACTTAAACAGGGTACGTCCACGTGGCAAAAATACATAACTGAACCAGCGCCGGCGAGTCTCAGAGTCCAGGGCTACAGACTAAGGCTCACAGTACGGTGCTCAACATAGCCTTGTAGAAGTCCCCGTTTGGGTTCCAGCCCAGACTCTGAGACCCACCGCCCGTGCCCGGTTTCAAAGGCCAAGCAGGAACGTCTACATGGCAATTTTTAGCATTGTAGTGCAAGCCTGAGTCTGTAGACCCAGGGTCTTGAGATTTGCTGCAGTGGGGTTTTTTGCAGTGTAGACGTACCCTCAGACCCAAATCCACAAAGTTAATCAGAGGATCTGTGCCTTAGCCATGCCCCTACTGATAACGCTTGCTGGTTTAGTAGTGTGCCATTGGTTCTACTGGGCTCAGGGAGCTTTCTCCATTCAAGCAGGCAGTGGGGACTGCTAAATCACTAACTGGAGTGGGGGGAATGGTCTGGTGGAACAAGCACAGGACTGGGAGTCAGGGAGACCCGAGTTCTAATTCTTGCTTGCTCTGCCACTGACTCACTGCGTGTCCTTGGGAAAGTCCCTTTGTGCCCTTCTGTCCCAATCTTCCCCATCTGTAAAATGGGACTAGTGATACCTACCCTACCATGAGTACTGGGAGTTAACATCCGTCCTGTGATTTGATCACAAAGTGCTATTAAACATGCTAAATACCAACAGCCAAAAGTCAAATCCTCCAGGGGTAGAAGTGAGCCACAAAGACTAACCAGCTCATGGCCTGAGCAAGTAGAAACCATGCTAAGCTCATCTTGCCTTGACATCACTCTTGGGGGAGCTCACAGGTGTGCGCTGACCCGTATGCTTCTGCACGTTTCATGATACAAAACTATAAAAAAAGCCCTCAGAGAAGACTAGACCAAACACACGGCACTCAACAGCTTTCAGTGCCCTCCCATCTTCCTCCTCCCGCAGCACAGAACCAAATGGAGAGTGACACGGGACCTTTGGACCTTCTGCCTTCCAATCAACGGTGGCCATTCTGCATTCAGTGGGATTAACTTCTCAGAAATATACAATAGCAATAATAATAATAATAAAACCAGGGAGCATTCTCCCATAGGGCAAGGATTAGTGGTACAACTGGAAATGTTCAACTTGATTATAATGCTTTACGAAAAGGTCACTGTGAGATTTCAGAGTTTTACCTTGAGGATGTTAGTTCTGTTTTCAGGACGAAATGGAAAGAGTCAGTTTGCCCCTGCGTGCCATGTCCGCATCACTCTGATTGCATTTCATGGGCCGGCAGCGGGCTGCGAGCTTCAGAAAAACAAAGGCACGCGTGCACCCATGCTCACACACAAGCACACACACACGGGAGCGAGACACGTCACCATGTGTATCTGTGCCTGACAGTACATCTGCAGCCAGCAGATCAGCATTCATCATTTTTGCCAAAACGGAGCCCAGGCATTTTATTTATTTGTTTATTTATTTGCTTATTTTTAGCTGCTAGATGCTGCATTTCTGCAGCAGAAGTGGCTGTGGGAAGCCAAATGGCAGTGCACAGGTGTGGGGAAAACAGCAGACATTGCTTCGTCTGCATGCGGTACAGAGCAGGGACTGTAGCTCCCTGTGTGACTGGAAAGGATGTCGCACATGGTAGGAGTTAGTCTCTTAGATTACTTACTACTTAGACTGTAAACCCCTTGGGGCAGAGACTCTCTCTGTGTTTGCACAGCGCGTAGCACAATGGGGTCCTGGGTGCTACCGCAATACAGTAACATATAGTGATAATAATCTCAGCCTTGGCGGTCCCAAAAAGGAACATTATCACTTCACTAGCCATCCCTGCTGTTAGAAAAGTGGCCCTGGATCTTCAATGGCCATAATCAGCACGGCTAGCACCCGTCCACACTATGCTGGGGCATTGCTCAGCACTGACCCAATGACAAGAGCGCCACCTATTGAGCCACTAACTTCGCTTTTCCCAGCACCTTTAGTTTCCTTTCAAGCCCCAAGCGGGGCTGAACTGGCATAGCGCGAGGACGCTGGTGAAATCTCCGCTTCAAGTGAAATGGCTGCGGTGGTCGGCCGCCCCTGGAGCATGCTTCTGTCTTGTCATGCACCCAGTCCAAACCCTCTACCCTGGACAAAAGCGCAATCATCCTGGATGTTTTCTTTCATATAGCGCACCCCAGTGTCATTGCAAGCACAGCGTAATTGAAAGCGACATTGCCCAGGGGGACAGGACCAAAAATTAAGCTCATCATAAGGCCTTTTTTTTGCTTAACATTAAAGACACTTTCTCGATGCTGATCTTTTGGCTCTCGAAAGGAGGGGCTGCGAGGGGTATAAACACTGGTGATGCATAACCCCAGGGCGAGGGTTTTTGAAGCAGGCTAAGCCTTCATGCCCCTTCCTGTGAGCAGGTAGCCCACTGAAACCTGCAGGAGCGGCTCAAAAGCCGGGAAAGCCTGCAGCCATACCACTTCAGGCTCAGATCTCACACGCTACAAGGAGCGGCTGTCCCTTGTCGTTGGCTGAACGAGAGGCTGCCAAGAAAACCGGGAGGGGGCTGAAAAGTAATTATGTTGGTGACTCAGGATGGGACCCTCTTTCCTCCAAATCAGTACTGAGCCAATGCCACAGGGTGGTGTTAGGGGCACGTGTTCTGCCATCTCTCAGACGAGATGTAAGCCAAGTCTGAGACCACTTGTGGCCAGTAAAGATCAGTGGCACTTTGTATAAAGTGGCTGCAACTGACCGTGGGTAATTAACTGCCTTGCTACATTCTCCCTGCAGCTTCAGCCGCTCTCCACCTCCCTTCCCAAACTGTTCTCATGGCACTTTACAAGACAAAAGGGATGAGCATTATTATAAACCCTGTGTGCTGTTAAACAGCAACTTCGTTCCTCCCAAGAGGTGGCTGCATTGCAGCAGTGGGTATGTGATGCAGCATGAAGCGCTTTGGGGCTGCAAGATGCTACATAAGTGAAACGATTATTTTCTGATGCCTGCTGGTGAGCCCAGAGCGCTGGGACAGCGTGACGTTCATGCACAAGCTAAAAACACAGCTGGTGGGGCCTGTGGCTGCAATAGGCTGTCCTTTCAACTAAAGCTGACTGTAAACACACTCAGCGGAGCGACGCCTGTTTCAAAGCTGGGATGGATGAAATAAACGTCTCGGTTTGTTCCTTTGCCTGAGACGGGCCCACAAGGCATGTAGACTGTGTGCCTGGAGTGTATTTGTTCTAACTTTCTGGAGCGCTCACACACACACCTGCCCGCGGAGTTGCGCTACTGTATTCCCACCACTCCAGCCCTGCTCTGAAGAACTCCCAGCTGCTGCCAAAAGGTATTTTTAGCTGCATTATTTATTTGAACACCTGCCTGCGACTCCGAGGCAGAGCAGAGCTTGGGCACAGAGGGTGCTGCGCTGGGAAATCTGGACATTTTCCTCCAGAACATTGGAGAGGCATGACACACAGGAGTCCTTTCCTTTCACTAGCACAACAAAGCAAAGGAAACCCAGGAACTCCTCTCTCAGCACAGAGCTGAATCCTGCTCGGCCTCCTCACTGAACTAGCCCCTTACTGCCACAAATTCAATCAGCCAGACGCTCAGGTTCGTCCCGTGGGTAGAACAGAGGCTGTTGCTGGGAGCAAATTCTTAGGGAGGGTCAGTCAACTTTGGAATTCACTCTCCCCTCTACCACCAACGCATGGAAGTAGCTCCATAGTTAGGCATGAATTGAGTTTTTCACTCAAAATAGGGACTGAGCCATTGTGTTACGCATTTGCTCCCCCAAAATGACAGCACTTGGCTCCTTGGGCACTGAATGAATTTTCAGGGAATTTAGAAGTAAATCCGTTCATTGGTTTAGGAGTAAAAATTCATTTTAAAATTGGGTCCTGTCCGAAAGTTAGCTGCTTGTATCAGAGCACCCTTGAACAATACAGGTTCCGGGATTGTCTAGCACCACCAAAACTGGCAGCCAGATGAATCCTGGGTGGATCTGGTGCAGTGGGTGGTCTTTGCGAGGAAACAGTCAGGGCTAATGATCATTCTCCCCCTCATTCCTCAGAACTCCCGCTTTCTCCTTCAGCAGGCACTGAAGACTAATCTTCTTCAGCTAAACTCATAAGAATCGCCCTCTTTCAAAATGGCTGCAACTTCCTACTATCCTCAGAGAGCTGTAGGCCACAGCAAAGGCAGCCATCCCTTCTCTTCACCTGCGTTCCCCTCTCTCTCTCTCTCTGACTCCCCACAGCCTGGGGAGGGGTGTCACCATCTTCTCTGAGAGCAGCTTGGCTTCCTTCCCATCGGGGAGAATGGGAGGCAGTGGCCATCTTTGCTAATGACAGCGGACAGCCTCACTCCCATTGAGAGCTAAGGGTGCAGGCGAATGTGGAGAGTAGAAGGGAGGTGCAATGGCTGCTCTGGGGGGCTCTGGCAACGCAAAACCGCTATACACCTAGCTTCAGCGGCCAATGCACCGGGCAAGTGTGGGCGGTTCCAGAGTGGCATAAAGCAGACAGCGCGCGCTACAGTACTTGGCTCTAAACATTAACTTGAAAGAAGAGATCTAAGCTGATGTGCCATATCGTCAAAGGACTGGGAATCTCACACGGGAAGCAAGTCAATGGAGCGCCGTGAGTTTACATCAGTGTGGACCTGGCTAGCGTCTTCACACTCAGACAACGCCCCCACCATCCAGGGCTCCAGCTCAACAGCGCGGGTTAGTGTTAAGACGGTACAGAGCAGCTCCGCAGGGAGCCTTCTCCTAGCTTAAATGCAGAACAGCCATTGGATCTTTGTAACCCATCCGTCTGGAGAGTTTTGGAAAGCTGTTAGCCAAGGCACTGGAAAGCAGCGGCTCTAGACACCCACTTCTCCCCCCGCTCCTCCAGTTATACAGGGTGACACAGTGCTCTGCAAAGCAATCTGCTTGGAATGATACCTGGAGAAGGGAAATGGGGTGATGGGAAGAGGAAAAACAGACAAAGAGAGGAGGAGAGCAGAGGAAGGCTAAGGCAGAGAACAAGCAACACTGCAAAAGACAGATAGACTCTGGCTGCTATGTTACTCGGTGGCCCAGTGATGCACAGACCTGCTACTGGGATTGTTCCCACAGGGGCACAGAGATGGATGAGGTGAAATTCACTGAGCAAGGGCCAGTGAGGAGAATGGAAGCCCAGGAAACCAAGTCATTTCCACTCCTTTTACTCCTCTTCTTTATCGATGCCATGTGTGAATGAAACAGCCCCACAACCCCTGTGTTTATGAATAATCTCTCCTCTTTCTAACCCCTCCCTCCCCACCTGCCAAATCCTTCAGTTCTCACTGAAATCAACCAGGAAAAAGGCATCTAAAAATAAAGACCGGGCCAGAGCATGGTTGGGCTCCTGTGCTCACAGATCTGCTTATTTTGGCCTCTCTCTCCCGAGCGATAAAGCAGCTAACAGCCTGTTATCAGGCAGTCAGTGAAAATGTGCTCCAGCCTGATTAGGCCTTAGTCTTTGCCAAGGTTATAAACAGCCATTATCGTTTTCCCAAACAGAATAATCCGGACAGTATCAGTTCAGAAACATATGGGCCACACAGTGAAGATAGCCGCTGACGGACACTTCATTTTAATTGTAACGAGTGGGTAGCAGCAGCCCGCAAACAACAGACACAACTGCCCGACTGGCAGTGGGTCCTCTCCTACCCCCCTTTCCTTTGCTTCATTTTTCTCCTCCCTGTTTTCAAAAGCACATCCTTCTTTTCTCATCTGGATGCTCCAGCCAACAGGGCTGTGCCCATCCTTTACTGATCACAGAGCTCACCTGTCTGCTAATGGAAATCAGCCGTGGCTCTTTCAGTTTATTTATAAGGAAATGTCACATTCCTTCCCCCACCCCTGTCACTTACAAACCCAGATCCAAACTTGACACCCCCAAAACTCCACCTTCAACCAGTCTCAGTCCTCAATTAGAAAAACAGAACAGCTAATTCGATGGATGGATACACAGACACCTCTCCTCCCCCACACTTTAAATAAAAAACAGGCAGAAGTTCAAAGTTTACCACCTAATTTTGACTCGCTGGTTTTCAAAGGCTAAGAAACTGATGGATCACATAAAAATAAAGGATCCGTTCGATAGCCCATGCATTATGTGGATCTGAAAGTGTTTTATAGACACTGATTAATTAAACCACCCAGACCCCTCCATATGTAGACAAGATTTCTTGCTCCCATTTTACGGATGTGGAAAAGAGAGGCACACAGAGGTGAAGGTCATGTTTTTCAAAAAAGCGGCTGCTGATTTGGGGTGCTTTCATTTTCAGATGCCCAATCTTAGACACCTAGGGCTTAATTCACAAGAGCACTGAGTTCTCACAACGCGCACAAGCGCCCATCACTTCTGGGTCATCAGGCCAGAGGCATTCATAGTCAGTGGTTGCTTCTGGAACTTTATCGGCAGGTGATTTGGCCCAGGTCCGTGCAGGCATTTAAACCGTGCCTGGCTGCTGCAGTATCTGTCGCAGAGACCACCTCAGAGCAGATCCGAGAGACTGTGGAAGAACTGGCTGATTGCAGGGATTTTGCTGTATCTTTCAGCCACAGCAGCATCAAAAGTCAGACTTTCCACTTGCGATGAAAGGTGACGTGTCATGATAAAAAATGTCCTATTTTAAAAAAGAGAAAACCACCTCTCCCTCCCTGCCTCATACACACACATCCCATCCCTGTGCTACTGCCAGTGCCTTAGTGCTGGCTGATTCTGCTCTCACTTGCCCCTGTGTATAACCCCTGTGGCTCTCTGTTCCTCTCTAGTGACTAATCCACGTACATAGAAGTTTGAGAGTCCGCCAAAGTCTCGGAAAGTTGGTTCTTTGGCTCAGGCAGGAAAAGGTTCATGCTTTTAGATCCAGAGTCCTGGGTTCAATCCCAGTGGCCACGTTGCAGAAGTCAAAGAAGGATGGGGAGGTGGATAAGCTGACACTGGAAAAAAGTAGGTAGGCCGACTGCCGAGCAAGTTTCCTGGCCTGTGCTCCCTCTCTTCTCCTCTAGCACGCCCATGCAAAGCAGGGCAGGACTTGACCATACATCAGACAGCTGAAACACAACCGATCCAGTGGGTGGTAGGAGACGTGGGTTGGGAGCGATCACGGAGAAGGGAGTACAGCAGTTTGGAGGGAGGGGCTATGAAGGAGGGATCACTGAGCCAAAGCTTGGTGGGTATGAGGATCAGGATGGGACCTGCCTGAAAAGTTCCTTAGTGGGCCCGGACCACCACCCTCCCCTGTGCAGTGTCAGCACCCCTAGGATAATAGGTCTCTTGGGGGTTCTGCACCCCATGCACAAGACATGTGCCTCCAATCCTTGGCCACCCGCTGGGCGCAGACCTCTAAGGCAAGGAGAGGATTTGATTTATGCCAGGACTACTTATCGAAGAAGAGGTGGGGGGCGGGGAGAGGGGCGGGAGCGCTACAGGCCAGATTCCCTACACGGCTTCGCTGACTTCAAGTGGAGCCCTCACTGTACATATCACACACACAGAAACTTCCCTCCAAACAGTCTAGGAGACATGGAAGTGCTGCCTTTCTCAGCAGCAGGGGAGTCTACAGGCCCCACCTCAGCCCCATGCCCTCCGGCTCTCCCTGCCGGCGCCTGCTGGAGTCCAGGTCAGCAGCAATGCAGGATGTCTCATGGAGCAGCAACCCCTCATTTCACATTCTCCAAGTGTCCTTTCTGTGTCTTTCCCTCCCCCACCTTCCCAAAAGGGGTGGCTTAGTTCAGAGATTCTTAAACACATTTGCATTCCCGAGACAAGCGCTTAGGCATAAATTCATCATAGAGCAGGGGTCTCTCCTTTTCCTATTTTCTCCTCTCTCCTTTTCTTTATGAAACCAAAATGAATTCACGGCGAGCCCTTGCGATTCCAACGATGTTGCTCGGCACCATGAGGGATTACAAGGGATTCGCGGCTTGCCTTTTCTTTCACTCACAGCGCGCAGCATCTCTGCCTTGTTTTGTTATTAAAAATACACGGAGATAATGTTCTTAGCCCCATTAGTTGCCGTAATGTTCTTGCCACTTCCACCTCCAGACAGTCCCAGCTCCGGCATACACAATGCCCTATCCTCACCTCCCAGCAGGGGTAGCGCCAGATAAACAAAATATGAACACAGGAAGGAATGTTAAAACCTTGGGAAGATTTAAGACTGGGCTTCAAGTCACGGATGCTCTGGCACATAATCTGTATTCCAATCTCGGTGTCAGCAGAGCTGTGATCAGAATATCCAAGGTCTCATAAAAAATTCAGGGCTTATTGACTTCCCTACATTTGCTGCTGTTTCATGTTGCTCCTGCTTTCTTCCTTTTGGCCTCAAAAGAGGCCGCGGCCCTTTCAAGTTGTCATTACAGACACCAAAGTGGAAGAAATTTCGTTGCTCTGGACTGCTGGACTGACACACAAAAGTGCCGGAGAAGAACCTTTCCTGTTTAACTCAGGGATTCTTCCCCATCCTCTCTCTTTCCCAGCTTGGACTCAGAGGAAAGGCATTTCAAAGGACAATTAGGCTTGATGAAGATTTCCTTTTCATGGTTATTTTTAAACAGAGGTATATTTTCCACACAGAGAGCGAGAGAGGTGGATGTGCGTGTGTTAGGGTCCTTGTGTATTTCTGTAAGCGGGCATGTGACGGTGTGTTTGAGAACACAAGAGGTCGCACGTAGGGCCGGTACGTGTGTGAATGTGCAAGGGTGCCCTCTTATCTCATGCAGTCTTCATCCTTCTCAAACTGTGCATGCACATACTGCAATTATAGTCAGATTATTTTCTCCCCAGCTAAAACCTCACCAAATCTAATAGAAATCCTAATTAAAAAGGCTAACGCAGTAACAGGATGTAAAACAACTAATGGAAGGAGACTAGATTCCCTGAGTCAAGTATATTCCACATGTCCCACTGTAGGGGAGATGGGCTGGAAGGGCTACATTCCAACACTGCCTATAGATGCACATGCAAGCACACACTCACACACGCTGTACACGGCACACAAACACAAAGGAGACAAGCAGACCGGCACACACATACAGCGGCACACATGGACATACCATAACATACTGAGACTCCAGCAGTTGTTATGGTGACACCTCTTCCCCATGCCCTAACACTGAAGGGGGCTAGGTGGGGGTCTGGCTGTTAGGAGGTCAAATTCATGGGGTATTTTAGTTCAAGACAAAATATCTAATATGAGAATTGTAAGGCCAGTGAGGAAAACCCAAAGCTAGGACCATCAAATGCTAAGACATCTTAGGACTTGGTTCCACACACTAATTTGCTGTAGAGGGAATTCCCCAGGGGCAATCTCTAGCTGCTTTAAGGTCACTTTATGACGCATTAACGGCCCAGAGTGAATTTGGAGGCTCAGGAATCAAGCCCCTTCCAATGTATTTTTATTTAACCACAGCCTTAAAGAGGAGTCACTGAAATCAGCTAAAGATCCAATCCCCTGAAATGTGTAATTATATAATCATTTAGTCACACAGTACTTTATATATACATCCACAAGATCATGTCTAAATTATATATTTATATATAGTGCAAATTATATGATTTGCAAACCAGGTATCATTTAAACACTATATTTTTATACATATTTATACATACACACACAATTTGTGCTATTATAATAAATAATAATATAATATAATAAATTATTTGTGCTATTATAATACCTATAACCCCTACTCATGGACCAGGACCTCCTTTGTGCTAGGTGCTGTACTATGTTATGCAGATACTGTATATGTATTATTTTATTTGCATGTTCTCACATGCATTGGTAATATCAATTTATACATAGTATATATATAGGTTTCACACACAAATATTATAGATACACAGTATATCACACGTATAACCACGCACTGTATACACATCTATATATGTGCACATAGCATATATTTATATACACACACAATACCATACATTTTATAAAACATAGTATACTTATATACACAACAATTACAATATAAAATATTAGTGTGTAGCATGTACGCTCCCAATATATACACAAACACACAAAGTATATAGTATATTTATATCCACCAACCTATACAACACACTGCACACATTTTTGTGCAGTGACAGCTCAGACTTTCAGTAATATAATAATATTATTTTTGAGATCAGTTAAGGTATAAAATGTGCAGTCTCTCAGTCTTTAATATTAATAAGTCTTGTAACTAGCAGTTTCTCGTAGCTCTGAATTCTTGAGCACAACTAGAAAGGGCACTTATTCTGAAAAATCTAATAAATTTACAGTTTTATATACTTCCTTCAATTGTAAAAGTCTTGTTCAATAAACTTTAAAATGCCACTATAGAGCAATAACACAGACAGTATAAACCCAGCCCTGGGAAAGCTGTGCAACCAGAAATTGTTCCCCTTTCTGCTAGAGCAATAAAGTTTTATATGTTTGAACTGACTGTAAAAAGGTTTGAATGTTGGCAACTGGGGAATAATCTGTCTTCTTTATAGTTATTATCATATTTCCCACAAGACCCCTTGGTCTGTGTCAATCCTTCTCATATCTGACACCTTTGTACTGTCAGCGAAAGCAAGAATACTTTACTTTATTTTTTTTTCTTATAGGTCTTGTATCTGTTTTCCTTCAGATTACAGCAAACAGGAATGAATTATTTGTGACGTCTCTATTGCAGTACTTTACCAAATAAAGCTGGTTTGGAGCTGCCCTGCCTTTGCAAAGAAAAGGAAATGATCAGCAAAAGATTATAGGGTTTTTTCCTCTTGACTGATGCAGGGAGGTTGAAGACACAAGGAAATGCTAATGAAAAAGGGGATGTTTCTGAGAGCCACAGCATTCGGTAATGCAACGGTGCTGCACTGGTGAGCACCAGGGATGAGAAAGGATGCTTAATTGACTCCCCGACTTCAATGGAGAGAGCAGCTGCAACCATGCTCCCAGGCAGCTAACACAGGAATTGCTGTCATCTGCTCAGCTCCACAGAAGTCAGCATTCCTGCCCGGGTGCTGACTAGGATAAACCAGGACTGCGACCAGGGCCGGCAAGCAAGCTGGCAAATGAGGGCTCTTGGCTAACTGGTCAGCAGAGTTGAACTGAGTCCCAGCTCCTGGCAGGCTGTCAAAGCTCTTTTATGAGAAGGGACTCTCTGTCAACAGACTTCTGGCAGGCTGTGGTCTTGAAGACCTGCTGTCCGTCTGCCGGCCATGCAAACTACTTTCCACCTGCTTCCCCCGGGTTCTGTTTTAATGAAACAATCGAAAAAATCAGGGAGACCTAAGGAACTAGTGTATATAATCAGAGATCACTGGGAAGCGGCAGCAGGGTGCAGAGATTCAATTAATGCAGCCAGATCAGCCAGCAGATCTGGCTTTCCATGAACAGAACCATCCAAGGAATTAATTTTTCACAAATGAGAAAAACAATGAGACAAACTAAAACAGTGCTAGAGGCACACACATACACACACTTCCCGCTATACTTCCCGCTATACAGTCAACCATCTATGCTTCTGTGTTAATTTTCATTGAATAATATCATTGCCAACTCTTGTAATTTTGTCAGAAGGAGTTTTGCAACATTCGCTGTTTTTTTTCTTAAAGCCCCAGCTTCTGGGGTCATGTGATTACAAGAGTCTTTTTTTTAAAAACAAGTCAGTTTCTATCCATCCGTCAGGGTTGAGGAGAAAAGCTTTAAAACATGACCTGAGTGCATTTCCACAGACCAGAAGGCACATACAGTAAGAAGAACCAATTTTGTAAAAAAAATCTAACCATTTTTAAACCACTCGTGATTTTTAAGCCCCAGCTCATGTTCTTTGAACACTTGGGGCTGGCAGTGCTACAAACTGAAAAGGCGGTAATAAGCCTGACCCAAGTCATCACAGGAGACCAAGCTCTCAGCATGGAGATTTAAAAACAGAGAGACACAAGCCAGAATGCCGTGTTCATAGACATCCTAGTCTCCAAAGGCAGTTGCTGCATCAGGAGCCCTCTGCTGGCCCAGGTTCTGAGGTGCGCAGGGGGAGGCTGGTTGCAGAGAAAGGGAATCAAGCCCTCAGTGGAAGACAAATATTCAAAGTTAATAATCCATCCAGGTGGGGGTTTTTAGGGAGCAAAGATGAGGCACTGACAGAGACTGATATGTTAAAACAGGTGGTGGGGCAGTAAATCGATAAACTGAAGAGCAACCAGGCATCAAGAGCAGACGGGATCTGTCCCAGAGTTCTGAAGGAACATAACAATGAAGGGGCTGAGCTGCTAGCAGAAAAATGCATTCGCTTGTCAGCTATTGTATCGGAAAGCTGGAGAGTAGCAAGTGTCATACTCTATGTTTAAAAAAGGCTGAAGAGAGCCACAGAATCACAGGCCACTGGGCCTCACTTCAGTACCAGCTGAACTGGCTGAAATGATCATGAGAGAGAGTAATGAAACATCTAGCTGACTGGGATATCACAGGGACTCACCAGCACAGCTACCATCAAGGAAAACCATGCCCCGCTAATCTATTAGAACTACGAGTGTGTCAACCCCACAGTTGACAAAGGAAAACAGCTGGGGCATCATTTATTTGGAGTCTCAAAAAACTTTTGACAAGATCCCTCACAAAAGGCTACTAAAGAAATTTAAGTGGCCAGAGGGTGAGTAGTTAAGTGCTGCCATGGATTAGAAAGCAGCTAAGAGACAGTGAAAAGTGGGAATAAATGATCAATGTTCAATATGGCAAAGGTTAACAGAGAAGCGGGTGTCCCTAGGTTCTATGCTAGGGCCGGTGGTGTTTAATAGATGTATTCATGATCTGGAAAAGGGGATGAGCAGTGATAAAAATCTGACAAAATTTGCACAAAGGTCCCCTCCTCCTGCCAGCACCTCTTCAAATGAGGGGCGATGCCAAGCTACTGCTGCCTCACTCAGCTGCCAGTCTGGCCTCCCTCGTTTGCCCCACCGTGGCTCTTCTCCACTCCCTCTCAGCCGCTGGCCAGCTCACAGTAGCAGCCAGCTGCAGGGAGAAGCAAGTCACACCAGGGGAGGAGAGAGGGAGCTGCCCAAGAGGAGGTGGCTTGTATCAGGTTTGCCCTACCCACGTGACTCAATCTCACCACACAGCAATTGGAGACCCCTTCTCTTTCCCTGCACAGCATCCTCTACTGCCACTTCCAAAACCTGGACATCAGTTAGTTCCCACTTCACAGCCCCTTAACGAATGAGTGGATTTCCAAAGGATTACAGCTACCACCCAGACGCACTGAGCAGCCCAGGAGCTAGCAATCACCCCAACCTGGCAGGCAACACTTGACATGGCTAATGCGGTGATAGCATCCCTCCCTCTCACTGCATGCATAGCCAAGAGATTCAGATTTACAGCCAACCCCCCATGCTGTCAAAGAGCACGGCCGGATTGCCTTTGTACCATTGCGAGGAAGGATCACACATCATCACCAGTTGCAAGTAGCATCACTAATAGACTCGGAATAAAGTTTTTGGTATGGGAATGGATGTCCTGTCCCACCCACCTTCTGCTGTACTCCATAAGGGGCTTGACTGCCAGGGAAACATGCATGCCAGGGGCTCCAAAGGAGGACTCCTGATCTTTTTAAAATAAAGCAAACACTCAGATTAAAAGGAGCTACCAAAGTCATTTTCAATTAAGTCTCGACATCCTTGGGGAGTAGGTCTTCATTATTATTCCCATTGTGCAGACAGGGAAATTGAGGCAAAAAAGCCAGTGGCAGACCCAGGAATAGAACCCAGGAGTCCTGGCTTCCAATCTCCTTCTCTGCAAACCTATAACATCTTGGCGCTAATATTAACTAAACTAGAGAAGGGTGCTCCAGACTGGGCTACCTAAAATGCAGAGCACTGGCAAGTGTATCCATCAGTCAAGGAGGGAGACTGAGTACAAGCAACACTGTAATGTGCATTCATCACTTTCTGATGGGTAAAATACACTCAGATGAAGTGCATGACTCAGGTTCCTGGGAAGCTGCTAGATCTAGACATCAGTACTGGAACTCCAGTTTCATATCTGCTCTCCTCTACTCTCGTTTTCCTGGGAAGCTGGGACTTTGTTTCAGGTTATACCAACACAGAGCTTTATCCTTCTGACACACTGAGACTGACTGAAATGCCCCCACGTACACACCCCTCAGCAATCTCAGAGGTCAGGAAACTTGCACACAAGAAATCACCCAACACGGTCACCTGCCATGCAGTTTGAGCTGCCAGCAGCCATGCCGCTTCCGGATGTCAGATCGTTACAGCTAAACTTGTTCACAACAACTTGGATGGGATACACAAGTCTTGGCCACCTCTCGCGGGATTTTTTTATATGAAGGGTGCCATTGGCAATAGGTTGGGATATTGACTCCACTTTTGTTAATTACATCCTGCTCTGTAAACGCCCCCTGAAGTTTCCCTTGGATATCGACTGCTTCTTCACTTCCAGCCCAAAAGGGTTGGGTGTAGCGTTGCTGTGCACTGCTAGGTAATTGCTGCCTTACACCCTAGAGGTGGCAGCAATTCTCTTGGGTAGGCATAATATAAAGATGCAGATTTATTAAATAAAAAGGGAAGTGGGGGGCATTTGGATCCTAGATCTTGATTTGGGCCCATCTCTGTGCAAAATGTATCAGTATATAAAACAAGTTTAATTTACCAGATGCACGCATTTGTATGTACACATCATAGACAGAGCGCAAGGCATTAAAACAGGCTATAGACATGCATGCTGCTGCTACTGAGACTTCCAAACAAGTCCCTCGGTTCAATAACCAACGACGGCTCAACTCTTTTTGTCACTAAATCAGCAATCACAGTACACTCCTATCTCTTAGCGCCAGGAGAGCCTGCTTTCACAAGTCTCCAGGCTGCCAGCATAGCGTTATTCAAGAGAAATCCATTCCCCAGTGGCTCACGAGCATGCTCCCAAAAAAACCCAACACAAAACACTCTCCCCGCCCACAACGTGCTGCGGGAAACCAGACCACCGAGGGTTAAGTCCGCCCTGTAATGAGCATCTCTGTTCCAGTGTGTAGCAAGAGCCCATTACCTCCCGCCACATTACCTCATTCATTTCTTATATGCGGCTGGTTTATTTTCCCATGAGCACCCAGGCTCCCAGACATGGCTAGTATAAAGTCCCCTCCCTCTCCTGTATTTCTCTATCCATCACATTTAACACTCTGACAGTAACAGTCTATAATGTTTCTATTCTACAAAACCGCTCTGTCAACTCCGGGCTTCCAGAGCAGCAACTGAGGAAAATAAATAACATCAATGCCGGGGACGACAGCATCGCAGCTTCCTTTCTGCTGGGGGCTTTATTTTATTATGGGGGGAGGGAGGAGCATGGGGGAGGGAGAGCGGGTTTCCCTCTCAGGAGAACGAACGGTAGCCAGACGTCAAGCGATCTGCTTGGTGTTCCTGATTCAGACAAAGAGCTGCTGTCCCCCTCCACCATGGCCTCCCTTTTCCCCTCCGACCCTGCTCTGTTATTTCATTGACCCAGCGGCCTAGCGGGAGGTGAGGGAAGGGAATTCGCTGGACCTTTCGCCCGCCATACGAGCCACGGCGCCAGCAAAGGTGGCCAAAGCGCTTCTTTTTGGGCTACGGGGTCATTCCAGAAATACAACTACCCCTCCTGCCAAGGGCAGGTGCAGGGGCCAGCCCCCCAGCTGTTTGCAGAGTCCATTGTTCTGATGGGAACCAGAACGAGAGAAGAAAGCCAAGTAGCTACTGCAGGCCTACCTTCCTTGCTCGCTGCTTCTCTGCGGGGCGGGGATTATTCGTACCTCATTCAGCCAGTCCGGACTCTTCCTGGTCAAGCCAGGGACTGGTGCCAGCGATGCAGGCTGGGGCTTTAAGCATGCTGCAGTGACAAGGGGAGTTGCTAGTATTTTCTGAAGTCGTGCCTCCCTCCATGGGGGAGGTGAGAGGAACTCAGGTGAGACAAGGAGGGGGTTTCTGAAAAGAAGGGGTGCAGCCATCCATGGTGACGGAGCAGCAGCACTGGCTGTTCATCTTGGCTGGAAAGCTGGGGCAGATGCTTTCAAGACATTTAAAGGGGCTTCCTGATAGACTTGGGCTGGCTTTCAGACCAGCATCAGCGTACAGAGAAGCAGAACTCATTTCATGATGCAAAGCATATTAACCAGCCTGACCTATGGAGCACCATCAGCACGGCCATAAGGGAAAGGGTCAGAGCAGTGAGAGACATAAGAGACCTGTTATGTTATTTAGTCAAACCATGGGCAATGGAAGCTTGTTCACTACAGTATGTTCTCCAGGGCTTTGGCCGGACCCATTGTTTATGGAAGGGACTAGATAACTCCGGATAGTACCAGTATTTAGAGCCTCTCACTTCAACAGCATGCATTTGGGAAGAGGAGATGTGGCCATACTGAGCTAGAGCTGGCAGCCAGCCATGCAAGATGGGATGTCCGGGGGACACAGGTAGAAGGAAGGGCCTTGTGGGGAGCCAGACCTCTGGTGAAGATGTAGATGGGCAACTCCCGAGCGCATCAGTGAAACCAGAATCGGTGTGACAGGGAGCTTACGCACAACATCCATTACCTTCCCTCCATGAACACCCCTGTCGGCTCAGCACTTGTCAATAATGGCTTGGATTCAAATGGCCCCCACCCGAGGGAAACCCCCGGAGACCCACAATAGCTCTCTATTCTTAGAGCAGTAACCAGTGAGGGTAAAACTGATCTGCTCTCTATACTCCCCCTCATCAGAAATCACTAATCCACTTACATAATCCACTCTGCCTAGCAGCTTAGGAGCCCCTGGGTCTCTTCTGCCTCCTTTCACTCTTTTTAAAGTCTCAATGCTGAAAACTGGACTTTCCCCTCAAGGGAGCAAATCAGAGCTGTGACTGGATTCAACCAGGACTAGATGAGGATTGGGCCCAACCAAATGAGCCCAACAACATCTGCTGGGCTCAGTACTACCCGTGTCACATGGCCGGTCATCATCAGAAGTCAAGGCACAAATGAGAAATGCCCAGGAGACCAGGCGACAGCCCGCTCACTGCCAAGTCTGCTTTGAATTAATTGAAAGAGGTTTTTTCCATTTAAAACATGACTATAAATATCCAATCACAGCCTAGCCGCAAACTGCAAAATAGATCGCCACTGTAAGGAAAGGCAGTGAGCACTTGGGGACTGGACATGGGACCACTCCGTCTAAAAGCATAAGTGCCTTTACTACCTAAGCCAAAGGATTTATGCCCATGGTAAGTTAACAAGAGTTAAACACAAACAGACTGCAGTGACTAGGGCATAGGAGAAACTGAGCTGGTTGGAAAAAAATAAATAAAACCAGAATTTTTACTTGGCCTTTTAAAATGAAAAATCATATGAAAAACTGTCCGATTTTTAGGCACTATTTGTTTTCCAAACTTTTTTGTGACTTGTATTTGTGACTTTGTAACCTGAATTGGTTAGCAAACCATTTGTCAAAGTTTCACATTCATTGAACACCCTTGAGGAGCATTTTGATAATGTGCACCAGAAAAATTCCCATTAACAAATTGCACAAATTCTTGAATCGAGAAAATCGGGTCCCTTTCCAACCCAGCAGAATTGACACGGTTTTGACACCCTAGCCGGAGACTGCTCCAGCTGCCACATATTGGTGGGAGAAAGGTTCCGAGAAACCACTTCTCAAGAACATGCAACAGAGCTCAAAATGGCCCAGCAAACGCAGGCTTAGAGGACTTTCTAGGGCATTAATTCAACTGAGACCTGGTTAGCAGCAGTTGAAGGCTGTCCGCTTAGTTGGTAATTCAACTCATTCAGGAGTGGGGCAGGTACCCTCCTGATAAAACCCACCATTCACCATTGGTATTAACTGGCCTCCTTTGGAGAAAGTAATATGAGCAGTGGTCCATTGAGGCCAGAGGAAAGATACATTAGTAGGGGACAGCCTGGGGAAAAGCATGCCCAGCTGCAGCCCATGCTGTGGATCTGTGTCAGAGTAAACGCCTTCCTCCAAATCCTCTCACTAGCACTGCATTTATTAGAAACTAAACCGCATTAAAAACAAATTAATGGTGCCCTTTCCCAGCCCAGTACCAGAACAGTCGTGGCGACCTGGAGATCATAAATACTGCACATGCTTTTAAAATAACATCTGAAAATCAGTTTCTTCTTTGTTTACTTACCTACCAAGACCTGAGAATCATCTTTCCCCTGCAAGTGTTGACAATTCTAGCATCTAAAGCAATAGGCCGTGTTCATGCAGTACATGATACTACTCCCTCAAGCTGAACCCATGCACTCTGGTCTTGGCAGGTAAGTAAAGGAGAAAAAACTAATCGACAGAACTTTTCACTTAGAAAATAAACTGTATTTGCAGTCCATAGAAAAGGTCTCTGACTCGAGTGGGATTCTATAGTCGTTTAAGGTTTTCCCTTCTATTGGAGGCACTGTCAGCCCTGATTCAGGTTTGTAAGGTATTTTGAGAGCTTTGCCTGGGAGGGAGGTTGTTTGTTGTAGCCACCTGCTGTCTTTTGTCTTATAGTTATGCTGTCAGCCATTCGGCGGAGAAAAGCCTTTTTGTTCTGTTTGTACAGCACCTGGCACGCTGGGGTCCAGGTCCATGACTGGAGCCCCTACATGCTACCACAAGCTACAACTAATGGAAGCAGCTTTCCTCACACCGTGGCCTGTGGACCATCCATGGCATTGCAGCTCTTACCCATGGTCCACACAGAGCAGGCAGATCACAGGGTACCACCTCCTCATCAGTTGTCACAGGGATATTACACACTCATGGCTGGAATGGCAGAGATATGCACCCTACAGAAAGGAGGGGGGAGCATATGCAAGAGACAGTCCCTGTTCAGATGTGGTTTTCATTATAAACAGGTTGGCACACTGAAGAGAATAGTAGTAAGAGTCAAGATTCCCTTGGGTGAAATCCTGGCCCCCTTTGCCACAGAATCGCTGTGCTACCTTTGGCAAGCAGCTTCTTTCTACTATGCAGCTTCCCTATCTACAAAAGCAGGAATAATGCTGACTAGTCTCCAGGTGTGAGGCCAGAGTTAATGCACGTAAAGCATGGTGCAGGAATGTGCTATGAAACTGCAAAGGGTGAAACAATAAGGGAGAAGAGCAATAACAAACTGGCTGTAAATGACAAAGTGATTTCTGAATATTTTCTCAAAAAATAAAAAAAAGTTAAAAAAAAATAAAGAAGAGAGCTTGGTTCTCTCTTATTTCCAGGGTCATATTTATTATTCACACATTCACTGTGTATACGTGAAAAAGGTCATGACCTAGATCCCAGCAATTTCACAAATCTTAAAAAAAAGATTATTCATCCAAAAATTCACACTGGGCAGGACATTATTTGTTCTTCATTATTCACCTGTTCAGCCTTTTCCTTCATCCAATCAGAGAGCATATATAGGACCGTGTGACTTGGGTCAGCAGTGACAACACACAAATCAATAGCAAACAGCTGAAGAGAAAAATTTGCATAAGACCCATACGCTGAAACTTGTTTGTATAAACGATTAGGCAAATTCTGTGAGTGAATCCATTTGCTGAAATCAGGATTGGCTGGCAGATAATTCACAGACCAAAAAAAGGGGCTAATTCCATGATTAATGTTATTTACACACTGATCAATTCAACCCACACAAGTACTATTAATGGTAAACAAACTTTTCCATTCCCCTCTACCAGCCATTAGCATCTAGTGGCAGGCAAACATCTATGAGGTGACTGTCAAATTTTGATCCAAAACAAGTGACAAAATTTGTGTCAACGTTTTCATGAACATTTGGACCCATTTTTCTACTGGCTCTAAAGTTTGGGTGCTTCTTGGAAATAGCCAACTCTCGGATTTCTTCCTTTGAGAATTCAAAATTGCAAATTCTATCACAAGATTAGCAAACAGCACTTCTGCCTCTGGGCCTACATGGACTCCAGGAATGTACAGAAATTATAGCCAATAGAAAACTCCAACCTCTTCCAGCTTCCAAACAGACTCCAGGTTTGGTCTGAGTTTTGAGCAAAGGCTCTTTGGGAGTGGAAGAAATTGGGAAGGGAGTGTTCTTATTTTATCTAAGCCAGTCTGCCCAATAGCTAGGGTGTAATTGACCAGTTAGGACTCAATGTTCATATGCGGGGACATATGTAGGATTCTTCAACTCAAAAATCAAAGGCCTTTAGCAGATGAATTGTAGGAGAATCATTCCTAGCTGCCGCAGTTGTAGGACTCAGGACGTATACTTGACCAGACCTCATAACTGCCGCAGTCAGTTACACACACTCTCTCTCTCTCTCACACACACACACACACACACACACACAAACTCTCTCTCTCCAATTTGTGTCCAGCTCTCTGACCCTTCATCCCTACCATTAGCTGTGTGTGTCACTTTGTAATGACCAAAAAGAACTGAAAATCCCTCTGAAGCTTCCAACATTTAAAACAAACAAAAGGAAGTTTGTTTCTCTCTATTTCTTCACACAATAGAGAGTCAACCTGTGGAACTCCTTGCCAGAGGATGTTGTGAAGGCCAAGATAATAACAGGGTTCAAAAAAGAACTAGATAAGTTCCTGGAGGATAGGTCCATCAATGGCTATTAGCCAGGGATGGTGTTCCTAGTCTCTGTTTGCCAGAAGCTGGGAATGGGTGACAGGGGATGGATCACTTAATGATTACCTGTTCTGTTCATTTCCTCTGGGGCACCTGGCATTGGCCACTGTTGGAAGACAGGATACTGGGCTAGATGGACCCTTGGTCTGACCCAGTATGGCCATTCGTACTGGGGTAACGTGTTTCTCACATAGCATTTACTTCATCTTAAAAATCTCCATTCATTTCATTAACTCACAAAAGGCTTCATACAATTTCACACACAAAATCAAAGGCCAAATACGGCATAAACTAAACTCGGCACTTCCTGCCGCCTCCTTTGGGGTAGCTCGGTCAACCCCAACGTGGGCTGGGGTGCTTTGAAAACATGCCCAAGCGCAGTGAGCCCTAACGGAGCCTCCTCTCACCACAATAAACCGTTGCGGGGGAAACGACACAGAGAAGAGCCTGGATGTACAGCGAACGTTCCTTGGCAGCAGCGTTACTATTTGGCGCATCGGTGGGGGGGGACTTTCCAGTACTGCACAGGAGTCTCTCACTCTTTCAGCCACAGTCTCCAAATCCAGGCACCGCTGACAGGGAAAGGTAAGTACAGAGGTTTCGTTCCCATCTTGCTAGCTCTGCTGGAAAGGAAGAGGACAGGAAAGGCGGCAGCTTCTCATCATTCATTCAGAGCCAAAAACGATGCACAACGCACATTCTCGCTCTCTCTCACGCAGTCTCCTTCTGTCACGCTCCCACCCACAGCCCACCTCTGGCGTGGCAGTGATGATAACCGATAATGAAGCCCGTGGCCTGCAGATAACGGGAGAGCAGACGCAGCAGCAGCAGCCAGACTGAGGAATGGGTCGGAATGCATGTAATCAGAAGGGTTATCTAATGCTAGTTTCCATTCTAATTGAGTCGGTACCATATGTCACCCTGCAATAACATCGCAAGCAGCATGCAACTGAATACATATTTAATTCACATAATGGGTACAACAGTAGAAGTAATCAAGGCAGTTTGCCATAAGCCATAAAGAAATGTAGCTTGTTCCTATCAAGAAACATTCGGCACTTAGAGAGAACCGTATCACCAGAGAGCGCGCATGCTGCATTACTGCTAAAGCTTAAAAAAAAAAAAAAAACCACCACCACCCCGAAACAGATTAAAACCAGGGCACTGATTCGACAAGAATGAAAATCAATGGGAGAATATTGTCGACGGATCGTTAGCCCTCTCAATATACATAATCGTAATGGATTTATTGGCAGAACCGCAATGATTTTAACGTTAAACACCGGGCCGCGCCAGCCAGCCCAGGGAGGGGAGGGTAAAACAACAAAACCAAACCACAGAACAAAACAAAAATTTCAGCTTTCTCCCTCCACGCTCTCTTATTTGGAGTGGCACCTGATACAGACCAGCTCAGCTACCCCCTTAATTTCCTCCTCCGATGAGATGATTAATATGGCCGCGGAACGCTCATCAATATCTTTGGACAGATCAACCGGCATTTTCATTAAACCCATATTAATACTCTAGATACACAGCTGTGGACAGGTTAGCCTCAAAATAACATCAAAATAAGCGAGGGAAGCGAACCGCTCGGTGCCCGCTCCCAGTCTGGAATTAATGGAAACCCAGCCCATTCGCTCATTAAGGGCCTCTTCCATCAACATGTTTTGATGTATATTTCATGAGGATAAACAAACATTCATTTCACTTTGGGAAGGTGTTCTCTGTAATGTATTGTCAGCCTAGCCAGCAATGAGGGGACATTAATTTCAATTCTGGTGTTTAAACACTTTGGAAAGTCCCAATCATTCATTCCTGGCTCAGCACATTTGAGGCCGGCAGAGGAACCGTGGCCGGGGCCCATCCCCAACGCACGTCAGCCTGTGCTGACATGGGGAGGCAGGGCTTGCCTGTCAAGGTGAGCGGCCGAGGAGACATTGATACCACCCACCTCTGGAGGGGGAGGGAGGAAGGCGTGGACAGAAGGGCCAACTGTTTCATTTCCTTCCGGGATGTACTAATTGAAACAGACTATTGACGCTCACAGTAACGATCCTTTCCATTTCTACATTGATACAGTGGAAGCACTGGCCTGGGTCTCCAGAGATTTGCAGTCAACTCCCAGCTCTGCCACTAATGCCCTCCGTGACCCCTGGACAAGTCACTTCATCCTTCCGTGCCTCGATTTCCCGTGTGTACAACTGGGGTAATCCGTCCTCTCTCCCTTGTCTGCCTTCTCTGTTTCAATTGTAAGTGACCGTCTCTCAGTGTGTCCGTATAGCACCAAGTCCCACGGGCCTTCGGGAGGTACCAAACAACACAAACTAACAATAACTACATACCCTGAAAGATCCCTGAAGACTTCACGGACATGCAGCCAGCTCTGAGGCATACAGAGTGGCAGCCCAATAGTTGTCTGAGGAAAGGTGGCTAAGTTCTGGCCAATGATCCACAGCATGCCAGGATACCACTCTCTATACAGGACAGACATGGCCTTTGTTTTCGAAGACTAATCTGAAATTAAACTGCTGCCTCTGACCAGACTTGAACCCATGGTTCAGAGAGTCTGAGGACCTTGTGACTCGTTTTCCTTCCATGAGGACAATACCTGCATAGGTGTTGCAAGGCTGTGTCAGACTGTCTGCAGACTCAGGCAAGCTTCAGAACAGCAGCTAAGCAAACAGCCACATAAATACATCAAGTGTGCCAGACCCAACGCATGGGCCATGTTTCATACCCCTGGCCTAGCTGGTCCCTTGGACTCCTCCCAGAAGCAACTTTTCTCACTCCAAGCTCTATGTCCAACGTATCCTCCTCACTGACCCTATGGGCCATGCAATCTCCCTCTCCTCCCATCTCTCAGCCAGCCTTCCACTCACAACCCTACACCACCTCTCATTACGCACTCTGCCCCCAGTTAAAAAACGAGAACAAGGTAGAAGTACCAAGAAGTGCATGGAACAAACATATCCTGAAGCTTACACTGGGGTCACCCTCACGGATCCCGGGTCCTCTCCCCAGCACTTTGTTCATTGCCATTCCTCGCTTGTTATTTTTTATGGGCTCTAACCAAGGTCAAGGCCCTGATGTGCTAGGTGCTGCACTAAGTAAGAGAAGGTCTCTGCCCTGAAGATTTTATAATCTGTAACAGATAAAAGGTGGAAAAGAGGAAGGATCATTATTACCATGTTAAAGATAGGGAAAGGAAGGATAAAGGCCCGGACCTGCGGAGGTATTTAGGTACCTAATACTCCTAGGTCAAAATGACTTGACCAAGGTCACATGGGGAGTCTGTGGCAGAACCAGGAATTAAACCCAGACCTTGAGAGTCTCAGTCCAGGGCCTTAACCTGTCTCTTGCTGGTTTCTGTCTCATTTAAAGTGCAAGCTCCTTAGAACACAGCCCTGTCCTTTTCATCTGCTCAGCACTACATGCACCTATGGTGTTCTATAAATAAATCAGACTCAGGCAAATCTCAAAAAGCTCAGCCAATATCTTGCCTCTGGCCTAGTCAGAAATATACTGTAAGGGGAGACTGGTTCAGCCTTCCCTGATTAAAACCAGGAACAAGGTGCATGTTTGTTTTTAATTTCCTGTGTCTGGAAGGGTGAATTTGATAAGGAAACACATGTGGAGAGGAGAGATGAGGGAGGGAGGGGGTTCAGTCAAGTCCAGGCACGCACTATTTTGTTCCTACCCCCTTGACAGACCCCCTTAGCAGCAGCTGAGTTTAACGAATTACTGCCCTCATCCATTTATAATGTAGATACGCTTACTGGTATGCAATGTTGCCAACCTCTCCAATTTTACTGTGAATCTCTGGATATCTAGTATTTTTCCTAAAGCCCCAGCTCCTGGAGTCCTCTGAATATGGGGGAAATCTCAGCTTTCTTTAAAAAGAAAAGGAAGTTAATAGGCCTTATGGTCGTAGAGAAAAACCCTGAAAACGGGACTCACATGTTCCCTAAAAGCCTGGGAGACCATGGAGAAAGAAAAGAATGGGTTTCGCAGAGTCTTATGATTTCAGGATTGTTTTTAATGTCTGGGGTTGGCACTATGGGGGATGGCTAACCCCGATGCCCATGTAAGTCTGAGAGTTACTGATTAAGATGTGCTTAAAAAACCCACCAGCAGCACCATTACAGACAGAAGGCTAAAACGGTCAGCATTGACTTCAGTCGAGCTCTGCCCATTTACCCCAGCTGAGAACCTGGCCCAGAGCGACGTCACCCTGACCTGATCCACAGGGGTCAGAGAGAACTCCAGATGCATCCAGAACCCCTCCCTCCCATGGCATCACCAGAACCCCAACTAACCGCACTGTCGCAATGCTCAGTCGATGGGGCACAGATTGGGGTTACAGTGACCGTGGGAGGAGACACACAAAAGCATAATGCTACAATCTCTGTTTCAAACAGGGACGGGTAGGGTAGATGCGGTGGAAGGACACAAGGGCAGGGCGGTGGAGGATTTGAGGGCAACCTACATTTAAAACCCCATGTTACGAAGAGGACGCTTGCTTCAGAGATCCTACTTCTGTGCTGCCCTCCCTGTTCAGACTGTGGGTATTTTGTGATGGGGCCACGTTTCTACAGGTGACTGTAAAGGGGCCCTGATCCAGACTGGAGTCCTTTGGGTGCTACCATCATAGAAAGAGGAGTGACCAATGTTCTTCTTGCTCACGGGACCTCCACTCCCACCACCTCTGAGCTGCACACCCAGCGTGGCCGTGCTGGTTTCCCAGCAGGCAACACGGTTACCACGGCATGCTAAACAGCATCAACAGCATTAGGCACCAATGTCCAGATGGTTTATTCCTGAATTCCTCTAAATTCCAGCTGATTCCATGCAGACAAGATCTGGGGCAGACCGTACTGGATCCCCATCAGGTATGGAACACACACATTTTTTGCTGGTGAAATCTGCTGGAATGGCTGCCCATGGAGAAGTGAAGCAACTTCCATCAGGCCTCCCCTACTGTGCCTTAATCCTGCCCTACAGAGACCTGGCTGAAGGGCTATGGAATGGAAATAAGGGTCCAGCGGCTAGGTTGCCAGCTTGGGACTCCTGAGACCTGTGTTCAAGTCCCGATGTGACTTTGTACAAGTCACTTGGTCTCTCTTTGTCTCCGAGATAATAGCCCTTCCCTTCTTTGTAAAGGTGTTGAGAGAATAAATACATTAAAGCTAATGAGATTCTCAGATACCACAGTAACGAGGGCCTTATACACATGTAAAAGAAGAGGGCTGTTTGGTCTCCTTGCTCAGACAGACTGATTTCCTAGAGAGCACAAATTATTATTTGTATTACAGTAGCATCTAGAGATCCAACCTCAGAACCCATTTGTGCTGCTCACTTTACAAACAAAATAGGAAACCGGCCCTTCCCCAAAGAGCTAAATAGACAAGACAGGCACAAGTTGGAGGGAAGGGATATAACACACAATCAGAGCAAACAGAGTGAGGGTTTGCAAGCATGTATAGTTTCACAATTTTTGACTCAATGGGAGCACTCATGCTTAAAGTTAAGCATGTGCGGAGTGGTGTGCTGAATCAGGGCCTAGATGATAAGTTCTTTGAGCAGGACACTTCTTTCTGCTGGCATAGTACAAGGTGAATTTGTGGCATATATACTTTTTGTATCAAGTTCCAAATCTATATTTTTGTGTTAAAAGGGATAGGAGTTCCTGCTATAAATGTTTTTATACTAGCAACACTGAAAACAGGTTTTCTGGGAGGGTTAGGAGACAGATTTAAACTGCAGCACTGAGAACCCAAAAGCAACACCCTAATGCTAATCCATGAGAAATGGACAATGAAATTGACTATAAACAAAGTAAAACTAAACTAATTACTTTAATTTCATTGTCCAAACTGAGGGAAGTCCAAAGAGTAAACAAACTTCAAAATGGTGAGTTAAAAAATATTGTAGTGTTAAATTCTTCCAAATTTTAACAACCTACAGTGCTGGGGTTTACTTACAAGGCTACTTAAAAAGGACAACACAACAGAGTGCTGGAATAAATGGGTGCAACCCACTGCTAGTTCAATGGAATTGCACCCAGACCATCCTGGTATGTGACTGTTCTCTTCACAGCATCCTTGAAGTTTTTACTTGTATCATTAGAATTTTGTTTTGCTCTTAACAAAACACTCATGACACTCTGCTCACAGGGAACAGTGCTGAACTTAAAAAATGACAGATCTGAAGGCCTCTTCTATAGTTCTCAGCCTACCGCTTGCATTTGGGTTTTTTTAAAGATAAAGGCAGGAAATACGATGAAAGTGCTTTGCGCAATGTGGTTTGTGGGAATGCTATAGACACAGCAGAACTGTCTCATCTCAATACTTGCTTCTTTTAGAATAAAAAGAATTTTTAAAAAAAACAATCAATGCCTAGAAAAAGGTTTAAAATAGAACTTATGATACAGCTCAGGGCTACGAATCAACAAAGCACTTAAGGACATGAATAGCCCCATTGACTTCTATGGGGGTATTCTTGTGCTTAAAGTCATGCATGTGATTAAGTGATTTGCTGAAGCAGAGGCTAACGCCCTCCAGGATTTCAGCCTTGCTTGATTGTTCTGGAGGCATCTGATTTTGTGGCAATCCCAGGTCCTGCAAGCCACAGGGCCCCCAAAATCTTTCAAGGCTGGTAGGAGGTATTCCCACAGTGGCCATGTTTTGGGGTTGGAGGGTACAATAGCAGAGAAGGACGACGCCAGGACATAACATATTTTTCATCATGAGTTCATGCTGCAGAACACAGTTATAAAAGGCTGGAGACCCAGAAAAAAACAAACATACTAAGATGATAGCAACTCACTGGGTAACACCCTTTAGAAATGCAGACGGCTCCCTGCCCCCTGCTCTCTCTCTCCCCTTCACACACACACTTCCTAGTGCATGATCAGAGACCTTCAGACTCTCCCAACACTGGTGCAGAAGTCGCTTTCTACTAGGCCATGCTAGTGTCCCTACCGTACCTCCTGCAGAGAGGAGCAGGCATTCCCATATGTTTTAAATATTTTTTCTCCTTTAACAAAACTGGAAAGGTGATATGGTGTGCCACACGCCTGCTTCGCCCTGACAGAAGGCACGGGTTCTCTCTTCCAGCTTGAAGGTCTCCATTACCTTCTGACTCATTAAGGGCTGTGCACTTTCCAGGATGGGAGGAGCTGGATAGGAGATGCCTCCAGATGCTGAAGATGCAGACCCAGATGTGGCACTTCCAACCATATGCCCTTCCATCTATCTCTATTTGGTTTTGGGGGTAGAACAGAACCTGTTTCTCCTCACAGAGGGAGAAAACAAAAGCAGGAATCATAGTCTGTGTGTTTGTGTCCCTCTCTCAGTCATTCATTCTGAAACACAAGCATCCCTCATCAAAAGTACATCTTCACGATTCGCACAATCGCCATCCCAGTGATCAGCACCCAAGCTAGTCTAGCCCAGGTGTGAGCAGCCACATTGCAAAGACACATTTGATTTACAGTGTCCTCATTGGTGCTGCCTTCCCCAAGTACATTGCTAGGTCTTTTTTTTGGGTGTGGGGGGGTATCCCATGATATTTTGTGCTTCAGAAGCTCTAGTGAATTCCCAGTGAACTGTGGGAGAACTGGTCTGTCCTTCTGGCCACACATCGGGACACTGCGTCCTCACTGCAAAGTGGGTGGGTTACCAGCCCAAGTGAGCTCTAACCCACATCCTGGCCTGGCCAGCTAGCCTGGCTTGAGTGCACCACCCAGCTTGGGTGAGAGAGTTGTGTACGTGGACAGGGGCGGGGGTAGGGGATAATGCCTGGCTAACTCTGCAGTGAAGAGTTATGCACAACTCGTCCAGAGATTAGACTCCAGAACACGGGGGATTTGTAAGCTCTTCAGGGCAAAGACAGTCCTTTCCGTTATGTACAGGTACAGTGCCTAGCAAAATGATCCCTGACTGGGCCCCCTGTATGTACCACACTACCCCCAGATAGAGCACATTTCTCTTGGACAATGGTATCAAAACACACAGGTGCAGAACAGACACACACACTAGCTGTCCTACGCTGGAAAGTCAGCAACCACATGATGGTTGTGGTTATTTTGGGTGTCAAATCGTATTTCAACATTTCAGACCATGCAAACAGTTCATTTGTGTTTGCCAAGTTGTGCCGGTCCACCACCTCTGAGCCATCTCCAGACTGGGTTCTTCCACCTCATATTCACTGCAAGACAAACCAACCATGTCCCCTTTCACCACCAGTAGAAAGCACAGAATAAGGGGACCCCCTGAAATCTCCCCCTTGCTCCCCATCTATGGCCTGTTAAGGAAATTATTCCTCTGGCAAGCTGTGTAACAAACTGCTCTCCCAGGCAGAGGTGCGCACACCATGGAAGTCACGCTAGTTGGTCATCTGGTGGCCAGTTTGGAAACAGAAGGTTACCTGTGAGAGCCACAGATCACAAGCCCTCAAATGGTATAGGACGCATCTAGGGTTGCCCAACAGACCCCAAGGATTTCATTGTAAGAATTTACACCAGTTGGAAAATGAAGTGAGCCCTCAGCCTCACAGGTTGAAAACAAGTGACTATCAGTGTGAGTGAAGTTACTGACTTTGGGCCCGATACCCCACTGTTCTCTCTTTCAGCCCGTAAGCCAATAATATTTTTAAAACTATTTTTTAACTCAAGTGCGAAAAGCATGAGACTGGAATTTTTAAGTCAATACATTTTACTTTGCCCAGGTCAGGCACAGGTTTATCTAATCCAGAGTCCTATCTCTGACAGCAACCAGCACCAACTGCTTCAGAGGAAGGTACAAGGAAGCTCACAATGGCAGTGATGGGAGAAGGCAACCTCAGGGCAAGTTTATTTCTGATCCTCATTATTTAGAGGCTGATTGACCCCTGAAGCATGAGGATTTATATCCCTTCAACTCTTAGGTTTCCTTTTTAAATCTTTCCTATACCAATTCTGGATATTCTTGCTAGCCATATCAATGTCCAGTCCTTTTTTTTTTTTTTTTTAAATCCGCTCCAGCCTTTGGCCTCAATCATACCTTGTGACAACGAGTTCCACAGGCTGTTTATGGGGTCAAAAAAGTATTGCCTGTTACCAGTTTTAAATGTGCTCACTTTCAGATGGCCCTGCCTCTCTGAGAAGTAAAAGGTTCAGCAACCACCATGCTGGAGTCATATACATGAAGGATGTCTATGATCTTCCTCCTCAGATGTACCAGGAGTTCCATCTTTATGCTTATAGTGCTACTGGCTGCATCCTTATACGCCCATTCCCCTCCTCCAGTCTACACAGACAAGACAAAGAGTAGGAGGAGAAACAGAGGCACAGAGAGGGTGGAAAGGGACGTGCCAGATGTCGCTCAGCCAGGCTAATGACAGATCAAAGAATAGAAGCTGGGTCTCCAGACTCCCAGCCTAGTGCCCTACCCCCGGAGCACTCTCCCATTGACTCCAAAGAAACAACCAGCAAAAGGAACCGCTCACCACTGGTGCACTTCTCCAGGGTGTATTGTATTGATACAGATACCCACGCACAACATGCTTTGTACATAGAACCCACGCATTCATACGCACACACCTACATTCCCCCTTCGGCAAAGGCCAAATGTCCTAGCAGAACTACCCCTTTGACAGCTGACATGTGGCAGCGACAGGAAGTTTCCTTTCTTCTGAAGCCCGGCAAGCAGAGTACAAGGATCCATGGTCGGATCCATTATGGCAAATCCTAGAGCATTCCCTTCCCATACTCCCTGCTCCCCAGTAATCCTGGTAAACTGAACCCGGGCTGGATTAATCTCCTTCCCCAGACAGACAGCATATTATTCAGGCGGCACTTTGGGATTTTTAGGATTTGGGGAGGAAGGGGGGGTGTCTAGTGATCTTCTGTGGGCTCCTTCCATAAAGGGCATCAGGGCTCCCCTGCCATCACACAAGAGTCAGTTCAGTCTCTATTAACATTTCAGTAGCAACTACCTGCCCCTTATGTTAAGCAGAGAGGGGTAGCTTCTGGAGATGGCAGATCCCAGCATACAATGTGCCCATATTGCTCTGATTCTGACAGAGCATTCCACAATGAAACGGTCGTCTCCAGGTGCCACAACTCCACACTTCAGAGGATGGAGGCTGCAGGTCATATTCCCACCATCACTCATACTTTGGCCATGCAGTACTAAAGGCTGTCTTCCTCTTTCTCCATTATCACCAACCCTATGGCATGGCTCCTTGGTGCAGGAAAAAAGAGTAAAGGGGGAAAGTACCTTTAAGCCTTTATCCCGGCTATTCCTAGACAATGCCAGCTCTGCAAAGCCCCAGGATGACGGAGCTCCATCACCATGCAAGAATTCGTTTCCCATTCCCTCTCACCAGGCTGGCAGCATCCTGAATGCTACAGCTAGTTACGGGACCACAGGCAAGTCTATTTCTTTCTTAACATGGAAATGTTAGAAGTTGTATGAGACTTAAATACATCTGTTTAAAGCACAACTCCAAAAAGAGTGTCTATGTAAAAATGACACTGTCTAACTGGGCAGATGTTCTTCGCACATGTACTCAGTTGTATCTGTTGACTTTAACAACTACAGTAAGCTGATAATAATTTATAGTTAGCCCCGCAGAGCCGACAGAGGGAAGAAAGCCAGCTGGATTCTGCATCCACAGGACTCTTTACTAAGCTCCAATCGATCACACCTGTGCAAATGTACTGCGGGCCGTAAGTTTGCACAGGTATACGTGAGAGCAGATCGGACGCTGAAGAAACAACACGTTTAACTAGCAACGATGAAAAGGAAAAGGAAAGAACTCAGCTAGACTCTCAGAGTTCAGGATGTGAGTGCAGAGCAGGTAGCTGGGGAAAACGTCACACAGTGTTTTCTTTTTATTAGGAGAACTGATAAGGAGGACTTGTGGCACCTTAGAGACGAACAAATTTATTTGAGCATAAGCTTTCATGGGCTACAGCTCGCTTCATCGGATGCATGCAGTGGAAAATACAGTAGGACGATTTTATATACATAGAGAACATGAAACAATGGGTGTTACCATACACACTATAACAAGAGTGATCAGGTAAGGTGAGCTATTACCAGCAGGAGAGGAAAAAACCTTTTGTAGGGATAATCAAGATGGGCCGTTTCCAGCAGTTGACAAGAACGTGTGAAGAACAGTTGGGAGGGGAGGGAATAAACATGGGGAAATAGTGTACACAAATTACTTTGTGTAATGACACATCCCTTCCCAGTCTTTATTCAAGCCTAATTTAATGGTATCCAGTTTGCAAGTTCATTCCAATTCAGCAGTCTCTCGTTGGAGTCTGGTTTTGAAGTTTTTTTGTTGTAAATATTGCGACTTTTAGGTCTGTAATCGAGTGACCAGAGAGAATGAAGTGTTCTCCGACTGGCTGTTGAATGTTGTAATTCTTGACGTCTGATTTGTGTCCATTTATTTTTTTACGTAGAGACTGTCTGGTTTGGCCAATGTACATGTCAGAGGGGAATTGCTGGCACATGATGGCATATATCACATTGGTAGATGTGCAGGTGAATGAGCCTCTGATAGTTTGGCTGATGTGATTAGGCCCTCTGATGGTGTCCCCTGAATAGATATGTGGACATAGTTGGCAATGGGCTTTGTTGCATGGATAGGTTCCTGGGTTAGTGTTTTTGTTGTTTCAGAGTAGCAGCCGTGTTACTCTGTATTCGCAAAAAGAAAAGGAGTACTAGTGGCACCTGAGAGACTAACCAATTTATTTGAGCATAACCTTTCGTGAAGTGAGCTGTAGCTCACGAAAGCTTATGCTCAAATAAATTGGTTTGTTTTTGTTGTGTGGTTGCTGGTGAGTATTTGCTTCAGGTTGGGGGACTGTCTGTAAGCAAGGACTGGCCTGTCTCCCAAGATCTGTGAGAGTGATGGTTGTCCTTCAGGTAGATGTGCAGGTGAACGAGCCTCTGATAGTGTGGCTGATGTGATTTCCATCCCACCATCAACCTCAGCCTGGACCAGTCCACACAAGAGATCCACTTCCTGGACACTGCAGTGCTAATAAGCGGTGGTCACACCACCCTATACCGGAAACCTACTGACCGCTATACTTACCTACATGCCTCCAGCTTTCATCCAGACCACACCATACGATCCATTGTCTACAGCCAAGCTCTACGATACAACTGCATTTGCTCCAACCCCTCAGACAGAGACAAACACCTACAAGATCTCTATCAAGCGTTCTTACAACTACAATACCCACCTGCTGAAGTGAAGAAACAGATTGACAGAGCCAAAAGAGTACCCAGAAGTCACCTACTACAGGACAGGCCCAACAAAGAAAGTAACAGAACGCCACTAGCCATCACCTTCAGCCCCCAACTAAAACCTCTCCAACGCATCATCAAGGATCTACAACCTATCCTGAAGGACGACCCATCACTCTCACAGATCTTGGGAGACAGGCCAGTCCTTGCTTACAGACAGCCCCCCAACCTGAAGCAAATACTCACCAGCAACCACACACCACACAACAAAAACACTAACCCAGGAACCTATCCATGCAACAAAGCCCATTGCCAACTGTGTCCACATATCTATTCAGGGGACACCATCAGAGGGCCTAATCACATCAGCCACACTATCAGAGGCTCGTTCACCTGCACATCTACCAATGTGATATATGTCATCATGTGCCAGCAATGCCCATCTGCCATGTACATTGGTCAAACCGGACAGTCTCTACGTAAAAGAATAAATGGACACAGATCAGACGTCAAGAATTATAACATTCAAAAACCAGTTGGAGAACACTTCAATCTCTCTGGTCACTCGATTACAGACCTAAAAGTGGCAATTCTTCAACCAAAAAAACTTCAAAACCAGACTCCAACGAGAGACTGCTGAATTGGAATTAATTTGCAAACTAGATACCATTAACTTAGGCTTGAATAAAGACTGGGAGTGGATGGGTCATTATACAAAGTAAATGTATTTCCCCATGTTTATCTCCCACCTCCCCCCACTGTTCCTCACACGTTCTTGTGAACTGCTGGAAATGACCCATCTTGATTATCCCTACAAAAGGTTTTTTTTCTCTCCTGATGGTAATAGCTCACCTTAACTGATCACTCTTGTTATAGTGTGTATGGTAACACCCATTGTTTCATGTTCTCTATGTATATAAAATCGTCCTACTGTATTTTCCACTGCATGCATCTGATGAAGCGAGCTGTAGCCCATGAAAGCTTATGCTCAAATAAATTTGTTCATCTCTAAGGTGCCACAAATATTCCTGTTCTTTTTGAGGATACAGACTAACACGGCTGCTACTCTGAAAAAAGTTCTCCTAATGTTAGTGTGAGTCTTGTGATATTGAGGTTTTTCTTAAAACCTCAGCTGCCGGAGTCCTCTGAGCGTGTGGGAATCTCAGCTATCATTATTTTAAAAAGTATGTACCTATCCCTCATAGCTATGGAGAAGAACTTGAACCCAAAAGGTTCAAAACCAAGAAGAACCTATATTTGTTCATTTTAATGATTTGAGGGGGCTAGCTCGTGCTTCTGGAAAATTTCAGACTGGCATTAATGTTCACCAACAGGGCACAGTGAACCTGGGACACAGAGACACAGGAAACATGGACCCTGAGCTTTGAATTTGGGTTTGCAGCAGCCTTGGGCTACTGCAGGAGAACCAGGAAGTGAAACCGACCAGGATGGCCTCACTGTCCAAGCAGAAAGCCCTGGGAAAAGGACACAGACTATCAAATGGTGAGAAACAAGCTCCGGTTTTCAAAGGTATTTCAGTCTCAGATGTTACCAGCAACACCAGAAGAGGCCTTTGAAACATTTTATTTAGAATGTTCCTTTAAAAAAAAAAGATAATCAGCATCCGATGAAACCTGCACCATGTGTATCACCTTGACGTGATCGGAGCAGAGACCAATGGATTTTCAGTGGATTCAGTGAAGGGCACATGGGGGTAGACATAGGATTTTTCACACCATAACAAACTTGATTAAAATCTGGCTTAAAAAAAAAAAAGGAAGGGAAGTTTGGTTATAAAGGGCAGATATACAGGGGTTCTCAACCTGCCTTTGCTAAATCTCTGAGGGGGTGGCCAGGGATGGGAGAAGGAGGGGAGAGTCCCAATGGGTCTGTCTTCACCGCAGAGTTAACTCCTGTTCTCTACACTCAAGCAACTCCTTTCGAATCAGACTAGCTAAAATGAGAGCAGCCACACTACGAAATAACCGCAAGCTGCTTCATCCACACTGGTGCTACACGTGCACTCGTAATGATGCTAAGACTCTTGGGGGCATATCCCATGGTTCTTTGCACTACAGTAAGCTGAGCTGCTCTGTGAATTTTTCCCCAGTGAACTGTGGGAGAACTTGTCTGTCCTTTCTGGGCACAAGGGGTGGGGGAATTGTGGGAAAACACTGGAGGACTAGCCACACTCAAGTGGTGCTAGCCTGTGGCCACATTACAAAGTGGCGGTGATGAGTTGTGCTAACTTGAGGCTACGGCCTAGACCCCTAGTGGGCTGGCCAACTTGAGATAAAAGCACCACTACCCTCGGGTTAAGGGTCTGCAAGTGTGGACAGGACTCAAAAGGGACAACGTGCAAGTTATAACTCAAGTGAACTGTGCAGTGGAGAGAGGCCCTGCAGAAAACCTACAGAAGATGACACTGAAGAGTAATCTAGGTACATTCCCCGCGATCAAGGAGGGGATAAAACTGGCAAAATCTCCGCTAACCAGACAGTGCATCAAGCTGCATTTCCTAGCACAGGTTGTTAGTGGCTAAATGCCCCGAGTCTTCAGGTCAGAGATCCTTCATTCCCCCATGTCCTTTATCAATTATCTTTCAAATCAATCAAATATTTCCTGATCCCCAAGTGCAGACCTCTTGGAAATAAGCAGAAAAGGCTCGGATTGACTTGAAAGGCAGCTGGTTAATATTTCCCATTCTCTTCCCCTCCCCTCCCCCAGAATACTACTTCACCCTCCTCCACACACCCCATGGACCTCAGAGCACATTATAACCGTTCACTCAACCACACACCACCCTGTGACATCATATTACAGATGGGTACACTGAGGCAGGTGGCTTATAAGGCAGTGTGTGTCTCCTGCAGCAGTGAGGCCGCAGGGACATAGCAAAATCACTTATCTCTGTCTATCTAGTAATTTTTTTTTTTAAATAGGCAAGCAATCCCAGCTCAACAAGGGACAGCTCCATGCCACTGCCTGGGTGTGGGGAGCCCAAAGTAGCAGAGGGGGTGTCCACCTTACGGCACGTTGTGAGCCTCAGCTCTGTGGCAGGATATAAGAGGCCTGACGGCCTGAGAGCAGAGGACTGAGCACAGCACAAATCCTCCCCTTTCTCCCCCACACAGGCCACTTCAGAGACTCCAAGGGCCAGTGGTTGGTGATGGGGAAGTGGACTCCCGCCCCTTCCCCCCCGCAAACTCACACATCTGCCCAGTGCCCGCTGTCCATGCCTGCCCTGGGCTGAAAAGCCTGCACTTAAAACCGGGACATTTGCAAACACAATAGCTGAAAATAATTTGGCGACTTATCTACCTGCCAGGACCCATATTCCTCAGCCTACTGGCACAGGAGACTTAGCAAACACTAACCCAGCCTGCTATTGGTTTCTAAACCGTTCTGGCTTGGACCAGAGGCAAGGCGGAGCCTGACCTCGGGTCTTGGCAGGTATACATAGGAGGGGAGGAGATTTCGAAGAGCGGTGCTTGTTTCCAGTCCCTTTGTTTGCAGTTGGCAAAGGTTTGCGTGCTAACAGGACATTGCGGGATGCAAGACGACCTGGCTGCACCCAGCCGTGCTTCCTGCCTGTTGCAAATGCAAACTGCGACTAAACGGGGATTTGCACAAATAAGGGAGGGAATTTACCCATCTCACTTCAGCACTTGGGAAAGAAATGCATGCAACTCCTCCTTCCACGACTGCTGCCCCAGCCTACAGGCTGCAATTACAGCTACTGTCCCTGACTGGGGAGATTGGGGGTGTGTAGCTATGCCTCTAACAGTCCATTGCCTGGCCTGACCCCAGTTCCCACCTCTACTGTGTACAAGGAATGTGGAAGATCTATAGGCGGTGCACCTAATGCAGAAAGCTGGGCCATGTTTAATCTATAAGGATTTGATCCCAGATTTTTAAGGTATTTAGGCTTATGTGCCTAAATCCCTTTTGAAGATAAGGTTTAGGCTCCTAAATCAGTTAGGCATTGCAATGCTGATTATATGAATATAATCTATACTTATATGACATATAACAATCCACTGATAGGGTTTGTTACATATAAATATATGCTATGTACATATGATCCATACCTAGCTTTGCTGTTCAGCTTCTAAGCAGGGCAGATCTGTCTGGTCTACAAAGCGAGACAGAAAGAGAGAGAGAGAGATCCTCTCTTCCCCCCCGCCCACCCGCTTTTAGACGTGCGAGAATATAACCAGATGAATTTTATAAGGGCAATTCAGGGGCAACTTGAAAGCTACATGGATGGAAAAAGAAGTGTGGAGGAAATACAAAAAAAAAAAAAAAGATTTTCAAAGATGCGGGGCATATGACAAAAGCAGTGGCAGCCCAAGAAAAAAGGGGGGAAAATTCATCTGGAAATCATTAATACTCCAGGAACCTCCAGGATGAAACCTGAATGCAGACACTTAAGCGCTCAGTGCTGCCATTAAAGCTGGGGCCTAAATTATTGATCTCCTGCCTTTATCAGCATAACAGTCACGTCCCGGTATCGAGATCTAAGTACACTGCGGTCCCTGTGCTGCAGCCACTGAAATAATTAGGAGAAATTCTCATTAAAGGAGAGTGAAAGGTTCAGAGATGGAGACAGAGCAAAGGGTCTGGGAGGGTGTTTAATGTCTTCCACGGGGTCGAAAGATCACGCTGATCAAATCCCTGCACAGGGCCAGGGGGATGACAGCTTATCAAAACGAGAAGTACAAACAGCTCCTAGACTGCATATACACACGCAGATATCGAGAAAGAAAGATCTATACCTACATGTAGATGTTCACATATAGAATGAGAGCAAAGGAAAAAAAGGAGAGAGAGGTGGGAGGGGGAAATGCATGAAAAATAAATAAAAAGAAAAATTAATAATGGAAAATCCACTGTGGGCTCCTCTGAGCCTTAATTTATTCATTCTTTGGAAGTACAAGAGGGTCTGGGGAAGAAAGGAAAGGTAAAGGCATATGGGCAAGCAAGTCATTTTGACAAGATCCCTACTGAGCTGGGAATTCAAATCGCGCAAATACTAATCCATCGAAGGAGGGCAGGGCAAAAATTAAATGAAATAAACCAAACCTGTTTCCAAATACACGGTCTCTCGCTATTGATCTGAATGCAGATTTCAAAGAAAGAGATACTGAACCACTCCCAGAAATAGTCTGGCCCTAAAATAAAACCACCAATCTAAGGATGGGTTAGCAACATGAAATGGAACATTAAAAAGAATACTACCAAAAAAAAAAAAAAACCCGGCTGGGTATCCAAAAGAATTCGCAGGAGATTTCAGCACGATTGGGAAATGGGGGGCGGATGGAAAGATGAAGCAAGTGATGAACGGCAAAGGGAAGGACAAGGATGAATATAAAGCTGATCCCCTTCCCCCACACACAAAGTTTGCCTATATTTAATGTCAACGCACTGTAATTTAAAAGAAAAATTCCATCTCACTCGGCTAATCAGAATGGTTAGAGAGACCATTACGACAAACACTGGGAACATCTGAAATTGATTATTTTTTTTTTTTTTTAACTTCATTCAGTTAATGAAATCCTCCAGCAACCAAGAACTAGCGGGTGGACGGATTTGGATGTAAAGCTTTGGGGTGGGGAGGGACTGCACTCAATGCAACATCTTTTAAAGAAGGGTGGGGGGCGAGGGGCTCTGCTCCCACCATTTTGTGAGGCTGGAGATATTTAGCATGGACATCACATCCCATAAGGAGCACCACATCATTAAATGTCTTGGGCTGGTGCAGCGAGGAAGAGAAATGCAGGATGTCACCCGCTGATAGGGGAGAAGGCACCAGGGTTATTTATTAGGGGACACTTACCACAAACTGCATTTTCTTCCATTTGCATTAGATACACTGCTGCTGGGTAAGTGCAAGGGAAATGCAGAGGGTAGGAATGCAGTAACATCTCCCCCTATATCTCCTTCCCCATCCGCCCCCTCCTCCTTTATCCAGTGCCCCTTCCCCCTCACCAACCTTCTATCTAACTCTCCACCCATCTTTCCAGTCACAGCCCCCATCCGCCCCTCTCCTTCTTCACATCACCCCAATCCCTCTTCTTCTCTGCTCGGCAGCCCACCCGACGCCTAACTGACCCACTTCACCCACCCCTGGACCCTTGCTCCCTGCTCCATTTCCTTGTTTGGAGCACCCCATCATCCCCTTCCCTTGCCAACCCTCCCCTTTAGTCACTGTACCCGCTTCTCTCCCCACCCCAAAAAAACACTCACACTCCCTTTCTTGGCACAAACAACAAGGAGTCCTGGTGGCACCTTAGAGACTAACAAATTTATTTGGGCATAAGCTTTCGTGGGCTAAAACCCACTTCATCAGATGCATGGAGTGAAAAAATACAGTAAGCAGAGATTAAGCTCCCGGCATTGTGAAGAGACTTGGCAGAGCCTAAGTCACAGCGGCCACGTCAAGTGACATGCAAGAGACCCCTCTAGATCAGAGATGGGGAGCACAAACCCCACCCCAAAATGGGAGGGTGGAACTTTACACTGGGGGGCATGTCACCATCTGCCGGAGGTCTTGGCTATCACCAGACCCTATTATCTAAGTGTTATTTACTGACCACTTGCATTCAGCATAAGATATTTCTAAGCCCTAAACCATCACATGGCCCCGAGGGTGTCACTTAAAAACACCAGCCTATTACCACACAGCTTTGGGATTGCTTTGCATCAACCTATTGAGAATGACAGGGTTGCACTGGTGCTTGGGAGAAGAGGGTTTGCATGGCTACATTGGGTAGGATGAGTCCTGATATTTGGGCTTTGTCTGATGTAGGCACCTATTATCCCCCATCCTCTGTCCTAATTTTTCACACTTGCTGACTGGTCACCCTAACATCAGGGTCCAGCTAAGCGTGGTATGTACGTGTGCCACATGGAAACAGGGCCAGACGTGTGCATGCTGAAAGACTGAGTGGGGATGCATGTCTTTTGAAAAAGTGTGTGTGAAGCCAGGTGTGTGCTTCTGGGTAATTGTACAGGGGTGCGTGTGAATGGATGTGCCGTAGATAGATGTGCACAGATTGGGTGGCACGTACACATGGACTGAGCGTTACAGTTGCATGCATGGCCTTGCATCCAGAGGGGGAGACACGCGTGGCTTTGGAAGGCTGCATGACTACTTCGGTGAGATTCAGGGGTGGGCAATTGTGGGGGGCAAACATGCGTGGAGTCCACAATGCAGCCAGCTCTTCCCTCTTCACCACTGCCCAAGTTCCCACCTTCCATCCCACAGCAGCGGCCTCTCCCCCACCTATGGAAAGTGGCCGAGCACAATTATGCAGAAAGCACCACGAGAGCTATATCAATAAGACAGACGTCTGTTGTAGCGTTCTCTCTCAGTAAGGCATTTCTTCTCCCCAATTGCTCATATAGAATCATAGCCTAATAGCATCCCATTAACATAATTGCCAACACAACTAGTGTTCCGTGTCTCAGAGCCATTTACTTACTTTGCCATAAAGAATACCAAAAACAGCCCGAAAAATGGCAGAGAGGAGGCTCCAGGAAGGGACTAGCCGTCTGCCCCCTTGCTCTTGCGGTTGTTATTGGAGATGCGGCTAGAAGAGGATAAACACAGGCACAGCGGTCTCAGCTGCGGGATGGGGGATGCTGAGCGATCAGACCAGACTCCCGAGCAGACGTGTGCTAAGATCTAAACGGATTCTGCCAGGCGAAATGAAATTCCCATTATTTTTAATTAATCCTTAATTAAAATATATTACTCCGCAGATTCCGCAAATCTCTCTTAATATGCAAATGCGGCCCATTCAAGGATATTTACATATCATTAATTAAAACGGCACATTCTTTCAGTCTAACAAGCTGAGGGCTGTGGCTGCTGGCGCAGGAGCCTGGCTTGGCACTGCCATGTCCCTCAGATAACACCAAGGGAAGCATGGGCGAGGGAGGGTGGGCCCTGGTGGAGTTAGCTCTTTCATCCCTGGGGGCCTGGCCTCAAATCCGGCCTAGATCACAGGCCTAGAGCGAGTTTGCTTGTCCTTCTTCCCTTAAGCAGGGTTGTGTGTCAACGTGGCTCAGCTGGCAGCTTCTGCGCAGGCAAGATGCAGGAGTGGATCTTGCTGCACATCAGGAGTGTTAGCAGCACTGCATGTGGACCCAGGGCTGGGCCCACAGGGGTATGGCCAGTCAGGAGCTAAGTCCAACAGTCCCCAGAAGACTTGCCTGCACTATGCCTCACTTAGTTGGCTGTCTTAGGCCTTCATCTTCATAGGCACCAAATTCAATTACCCCAGCCAGAGGGCCGCTCTCATGGGAGGGTTTCTACTCAGTATCTCTTTCAGGCCCAACTTCAAAAATACCTACGAGTGGCAATCGCCTTGCTTGAGCGAACGGGTGCAGCCAGGAAATCCACTCTCCAGCATCACTATTCCCTCTGGAACCCTTCATGCAGCAGGCCAAACCACCCAGGAAAGGGGTGGGAATGAACATACAATTCATTGCAGTTCTTCTCACCCTCCTAACACACTCCCACGGAAGGGAAGACTAGCTGCAGTAAGCTGCAATAAGTGGCTGATGTTGCTCAGCGACTCCCCCTTCCCATCAGTACTGCTTGTCTGGCTCTCCAGCCGTGGGTCCTCAAGATTATCCGGGTCAGCAGCTAAATGCTCACCACACAGTGAAGGTCCCCTCACTGTCCCAGCGGGTCGGCATCCCAGCAGCAGGACCCAACAGGCTCTGGGCACGACTATGCTGCGAAAAGCACGGCAGTGAGTCTCAGAGCCCGGTTCAACTGACTGGGGTTTGCAGTGCTCATGCTATGCCATGAAAAACAGCAGTGTAGACGTTCCCAAAACGGTGCCACTCAGGCTCGTCTACGCTGCTATTTTTATCCCCGTAGCGCAGCCCGAGTCAGTTAACCTGGGGGCTCTGAGACTCGCTGCCATGAGGGGTTTTTTTTGGCAGTGCAGACGTACCCTCGGTCACTGAGCTGGACATGGGGGTCCCTGCTCCTCCAGGCCCAGCCGCTCCTGAAAGCAAGCCGTACACGCAGCGATTGACCCTGCACAAGCCAACCAAGGGCACAATACAGCTTTGAGGCTGAAGGTTAATCACCACTCCAGCATGTGTCTAATTAACAGGATGGTGAGGGGCTCTGTAATAGCAGGGGTTACACTTGAAGGGGACCAGAGAAATGGAAGGGAACCAGATCTCGTGCTTCAGGACAGCAGAGCGGGGGGGGGGGTGGAGGGGGGTAGCGAATCGGAGTTCCTCCCCACCCCCTATGCAGCACTGCACAAACAGCCAAGTGCATTATGGGGGATGAGACTCCACTTGCTCTGCAAAGTCTGATATAGTAAGTTATTGCCAGAACAACAGGCAGGATGCCAAAGGCAACAGCAGCTGTATAGGTGCAGGATGGAGCCAACTGCAGGTGCATGTTTGTGACCTGACTCCTGCTTGGCAACCTGAAGCATTTCCCAGCATGGGAGCTCTGGGCACACGTAGGCAGGAGTGCATGCAAGGAGCTCCATCCTGGCTGGGTTACATAGGAAGGCTCTGCCAACCAGCCCTACCTCCAGGCCTTGAGCCGGTGAAAGCGGGCAAAATGGACTGTAGCCGTCACCAACAGGTAAGGCTGGGCCTTAGGAAAGGAGCCTGGCATCCAAGGTCAGCCTGCTTCCCACCGCCAAAATCAAATGGTGTGTTTCTCAGGTTGGGCTGTGTTGCGGAGGGGCCGGCGGCCCAGATTCCAAAGATGTTTTGACGAAGCAAAGAGCGCCCAGGCCGAGGGTTGAAAAAGAGAGGTGACGGCAGGGCGCCTTGAGCGTTTTGACGAAGTCTTGGAGAAACAGGCCTGAGTCACCTGTGATGTTGCATCTCCATGGCTGGATGGATTTATGGTAGGGCACGAGAAGCCACCATCTGGATTTCTCAACAGCTGATCAGCCAAGGAAATCTGGGATGTTGGCCATCTGGGCTGCGGAGAAGACAGACCATCAGAGGAACCGGACACCACTCTGGAGTGGAGAATCTCAGCCCAGGGACCATTGTAGCAGGGGATAAACTGGACCCATGAACAGTCATGGGAGGAGAACCTGGACCTGCCAACTAAGCACATCTGCAGAGCATCCTGAGATGGACGACGAGAAAGACCTGGGCCTACAGACCAGGCTGGTGGTTACTGGAGCAGGGGAGACCTACAATGACTCCCTGGACTCCATAGAGAAGAAAGTCTCATGGGGAATTTGGGAATGGTGGCAGGAAAAGTGCTTAGTAACCAGCACTAGTGCCTAGTAACTGGCGGGAAGAGTGCCTAGTAACTGGGTCTGAGTCCCACCTATCCACTCCAACTTTTCCCTTCTTGCTATAATACTTGCATGACTTGGAGTATCATCTGTCAGCAGAGCAGAGCCTGGTGCTGCCTTTCATCAGCTCTTCCTGGCCATGTGTGGCTGATGCCTCCAGTGAGGTATTATTGCTGAGTTACTATGTTCCCTTTCCTGGCTACTCCATTCATCAAATCACGATGCATGCTGGGTATCTCAAGAGACTAGGAGCAGGTCGAGAACTGCAGTCATGCATGGGCAAGAGCTCAGCGAACCTTACTTCTGGGTATAGGGAAGATATAGGCGCACAGTCTCATTCATGCCACACGTGAAGCTAAGCGAGTGCAGGCCTTATAACTATACACACTAACCTCAGACACAGAGAGAACCCTCCTCCGCCTATCTGAATGGCTGTTTACAGGGGGATGGGTGAGTCTGGGTGCAAATTACGGTAACCCATCAAGCACCAACCCAGGCATAGACACAATTCCAAAGAGTCTAGAAATCTAGCGCAGTGGTTCTCAAACTTTTGTACTGGTGACCCCTTTTATATAGCAAGCCTCTGAGTGTTACTCCCCCTTATAAATTAAAATAACTTTTTAATATATTTAACACCATGAAAATGTTAGAGGCAAAGTGGGGTTTGGGCTGGAGGCTGACAGCTCACAACACCCATGTAATAACCTCATGACCCCCTGAGGGGTCCCGACCCCCAGTTTGAGAACCCCTGATCTAGCGTGTGCAACTGTAGTCATATGCAGTCTCCAACCGTCATACATCAGGCTGCAATGGGGTAATCATGGCCTGGGTTCAGTGGGAGCTGTAGGTGTTCAGCAACTCCTAGAATCAGGCCAGTAAGGATTTATTCTCTTCCTCTGAGACGAGAGAGGATTGGGACCAGCGAGATATTACAGAACTCCCCCCACCCAAAAAAAGTAAAAATTTTCAACATGAAAGAGGACCATGTCAGATCTGCCAGGGCATTGTGCAATAGTGCTATCCACTGACTGTGGTGGCATCCGAAAGTACAGCATGGTCACGCCTTCATGCCAAAGGCCAGGCAAAGATTTCACTGCTCATCATAACTTCAATCCACAGTTTTTACAAAGAAAAACAAGGGAGGAGGAAAAGCCAGCAGAACTGATTTCCATGGGAAATACTATCCCTCCCCGTTTTAATCTTGCAGTTATCCGATTACTACCATGAGACAGAAGCATACGGCAGATATGCCCACTTCCTGGATATAGGGACAATATTTACATCAACAACAGTTATTAATACTTTGCCCTTCTTCAGCATTTTCTGGCTGAGAATCCCAAAGCAGTTTTCAGACATTAATGAACTTCGCTTCACAATACCCTTGGGAAGTATCATCATCTTCATTGATCGGAGGGGAAAACTATGCAGAGACCTACCCCAGGTTAGGCAAGAAGTCTGCAGACAGGATGGTTATGGAACCCACCTCCCATGACTCCCAGCCCCATGTGCTAGCTACAAGACTATCCTTCCTAACATCAAGTCAGTTCTGACTGAGCATTGGGAAGATTAGCACAGCTGCATTCACCGTTTATGAGCCAACTTTCACCACAGTCCTCCTGTATTAATGGAAATAACAGAGACGGCAAATGACTTACTGGCAGGTGTCCAATAAGATCTCTAGTCTTATGACTTGACACTGTTTAAAAACAGAAAGAACTCAAATCCAGGAGCTTTCTAATGTATTCCTGATATATGACAGCACTATCCCACTGCTCTGACTGTGCTCCCCAGAGCTGTCTCAAACCCAAGACCCCTACACCACACCCATAATCGGGAGATAGCTTTAAATGCATTTGACATTGCGTCTTCCTAATAAAAGCTCCTGCTGAGACAATCTCACGAAAGCCTATGCTCAAATAAATTGGTTAGTCGCTAAGGTGCCACAAGTACTCCTTTTCTTTTTTTAATAAAAACTCTGGATTTTTACAGTCCTTTTCAAGAAGAGGCAGGGCAGGTTTTAAGACAGTCGTTCTATCTACAGTAAAGTAAGAGCGCCTAGTATGACCCGTTAAATCAAGACAACTTGGCTGCATTTTGAAACCTATGTTGGTAGCAGAGGAAATATCTTCAAATCACAGATCGATTCTCTTGTGGAGTCCATTTTATGTTGCATTTACCCCTTTTAGCTGCTCTGACAGTTGTTCATTCTTTCAACAGGGTTAGTCTTTTATCAAAGATTCCTATCAAAAAGGGATTGCTTTTTCAGTCTGGTGAGGGGGAAAAGGTTATTTCCTGGCTGCCGTCTATCCCTTTCACACGGTTTCCCTCTAGCTCTTAGATGCCACAGCCCTCTATCCACAATGGTGTGCCCAATGGAGCTCACTGGCCGGCCCCCATTGCCCATCCCACGCCAGAAGCTGTTGATCCTGCAGCCTTACCACCCCCGGCTATGATCCCAAGTGAAGCAAGGTCAGGCCAGATCAGTACTTAGGTGGGAGACTACGCGTGGGGTTAGGAAACCCCCTTCACCCTGCAGGGCCTGTGCCACTCCCCCACCACAGCTACTGCCACCTGAGTGCCTTGACCTGGAGTATGTTACTCCCTAAACCACTGCTGGGGAAGCACCAAGTTCAACCCCTCATCCCACACAAACATAACTCCCAGGGGAAGGGACCACTGGAGCCTTGCAGTCGGTAGAGACATGACCCTGAACCCATCGGTGAGGAGAAGGAGCTGCTGACTACTGGTTCCTGGAACAGGCCCCTCTGTAAAGATGCCGGGTGAACCAGGCATAGCCAGAGCCCAGCTTCAGCCTCGGGACGTGAGAAAGAGAGAGCAATCAGACTTTTCCTAAGAGCATGGGCCTAAGATCATCCAGCATGTGTAGAAGACGCCAGGGGCAACAGGATCCGGGATCCAGCCAATGGGGGATAACAAGGCATATTGAGAGAGAGGAATCAGATTTTCAGAAACACTTTTCCATTCCAGAGGCTGTGGCTTTCCGGGCCATGGAAACAGGAATACATATCACACATGGATATTTCCTCCAGTGTAATCCTCCTTCTAGAAAAGCATCAGGGACATTTTTAATCCCAGTCTCTATGCTGCTGGAGGGGTTGATCCCAAGCCCAGCAGAAGAATGCACTAGGCAGCGAGAGGTGCCAGGCGGCAGGTGAATGACGACAGCTAATACTCCCATGGCATTTTTTGCAATATAGAGGTGTTTTAACCTTGGTGTACTGGCCAAATTCCAACTTAGGTCATTAAATTCTGCCTCTCTCCATTTCCCTTGTAGTGTCAATTGGCCAGGGAATTTTCCCTCCCTTCCTGTTCTACCCAGTTGAGCCGGGTTGCTGTGAGGTGTGAAACTGCTTCCGTGCCTTGCCCTGGCGCTGGTTGCATTTCTGCGGGAGGCTAAGTGAACCCTATGTATAACTCACAACAAGGGACGACTAGGGTGGGGGTTCCGTCGGGATGAAATGCACTAAACAGAAATGTACATTTCCGTATTACTATTGGTTTAAGAAAGGAGCAGTGCTGATAAGACCCCCTCAGATGAGGAGTGTGTGCAGGGAATTTAGAGCACTTTCCATCCTGTCGAGATGGAGGGGGTAGGAAAAAAACCTCTACCACGCCCAGCGAGGCAACGAATTGAAAAGCAGCTCTTGACTCCTGCACATTGACACACGTGGAAGTCTTTAAATATTAAGACACTCATTTTCAGTAGCATCAGGCCCCACCTTCACTTCTCCTGGTAAGATAAATAACGGGCAGGGGATTTAGCAGGTGTGGAGAGGGCTATGTTATTTGCCCCCTCCCCATTTTATTTACCTCAGAATTCAGCGTTCACCCTTGCGCGCGGCTGGAGGCCGAGCAAACCGCTTCATGTTTGACTTTAACACAAGGCCCCCCTGTTCTGTTCCCTCTGCTCGTGGAGGGCACTTGACAGGTCGCACGCTGGCAGCTGAGACGCAGGTGTTGCAGCCAGCACGATGGGGAGCGTCTTGACTGGAACCTCGCTGACACGTCACAGGGCAGAAGTGCCGCAGAATGGCAGGTGCTCCAGGAGTCGGCTAACCTGGGGACCATCCATCCATCGCCTCATTCCCTCCTCCCCCGGAAGGGAGCTGGTTCATCCAACAAAGCCTCAGCGGCAAGGGAAAGGAAAAGAAAAGGCAACAGACAAGCCTTTGCTACCGTTCTGACCTCTGCCCCTTCAAGGAAGACTGTGGGCTCCCAAAAGATGCCCAAGAAAAGCTGAAGAGCCATTGTGCTTGAGTTATTTTCGACAAGCAGGGTAAGGCACTGAAGAATAGACCCAGGGAATAAGCCTAATCAAGCTGCAAGTGAAGGGATGGAGTTGATAGAAATTAGAGACTGAGAGGACCGGTGTCTCAAATAAAAAGGAGGCCGGTTTCTCCTACAATAAATTGCAGAACCAGCAGCATACATGGAACTAAGAGAGCAAGAGCCTGAAGTAAGTGACTCTCTCTAGAATCCATAATTAAAGCAGGGTGGTTTATAAGAGGCAGGAGGCCAGCGACGTCACCGTGAGGAGCTCCCACAAACCGAGAGTTGCCCGCAGAAGACTATCTGGTAGGACTCTGCTCAAACAACCCACTGAGGAGAAATGACCCGAGAAAAAAAACCAAACCCGCTGTCACGCAGGAAACGCCTGCACCAAAGAACCAGGTGCTAAATCCATGGTCAGTTCTCAAAGAGCCACCCGAAATGAGGGGGAGTTCTGGATATTGTAGAGTCAAACTGCCAATGTCGGGTGAAATTCCACCATGCCAGGCATTGTATAAGATATATTATGGTAGCACCTAGGTACCCCAGTCCTGTAACAGCACCCCACAGTGACAGGCACTGTACATTATGTCTAAGATGTATTACGGTAGCACCTAGGAGACTTGGTGCTGGAGCAGGATCCCAGTGCTCCTGGCCTTCTACAAACACATAACAAAAAAGAGTGACCTCTTTTTAAATGAAAGGTAAATACCAAAGCTAAACCTTCCTGCAGTGCAGCTTCCAACCCCTAATGGTGGAAAAGAGACACACAAGTGTTGCCTGCTCTCACACTTTCATCACAGGATATTTGGCTCCTGGAGTCATAGGATTAGCGGCAATAGCAGCTTCCATTTCAAAACAATATGCATTTCTAGACTTTGTCGGTGGTTAAAAAAGGGCTTGAAAACGTACCCAAGTGTAACATACCGGCTCAGAAGGCAAACGACAAGAACCTCAAAGTTGCTATTTTTAAAAAAGCCTCATGATTTTTAAGTCAATCTCACGATTTTGAGGAGCCCTGACTCCTGTTTTTTTGAACACAGGGTTGTCGATTCTGACAGCGCATGGGAGCGGCAGAGAGGAATCCCACCCCAGGTGCTTGATTAGCCATGTCAATCCAGTTTTTAAGAGCCACAGAAGTTCTTCGTTCACCATCACCTCCAGTGCTTCTGCAGCCTTATAAAGATATGTGGAACTCGCACATTAATTCTAGTGGGCAAAGTCACCGCTCTTTAACAAGGCATCCAGCTCCAGCACTTTCTGTATCATAGCCTGCGATCTGCAGGGTGACGACAAGAAATGAACGGCTAAAATAAAGAAATGAAAAGGGGGAAACTGAAAAGCCACCAAACCAAATCTAGACACACTGCTCACAGGATTAGTGAGAGAACAGTTAAAGGGGGTAGTCTGGGCAAACAACACCCCTCATTTGTGGGCGGAGGGCTAGATGGTTTGATGGCGACCTCCCCCACTTTTTCCCCTTTCGTTTTTTGTTTTGTTTTGTTCTCTCTCCTTTTCCAGGCTGGGTTTAATTTGACACCTTGAGCTTTGGTAACGAGGTGCGGAGCGGAGCAGCCACAGTGGAATTCATTAGGCTCAGCACTGCAGGGCCCGCTCTCTGTGCGTTAATGACATCGGAGGGTAGGGAAACGAGACAGCTACCACACTAGATGAAATAAACATGAGGACTGTCAGCAGTGACAGCCTAAGCAAAGAGGACAAAGTAAGTCAGGTAGAGACCTTTCCCCATCCGCACAATGCAAAGCGACAGCTCGCAAAGCCCTTTTCTGCTGGTGCCCTGCGCTTGGCACTGACTGGGGGGTGGAGGGGAAATACAATTAAATTATCATTTTAACATCCAAATTCCATCGATCAGTGTAAGAGGTGGTGGGAACCAAAGCCATCCCTTCTCCTTCCAGGCACTGCATGCGAAAGCAGGGCGTACCTGGCTAACACCACCCATGCACCCGCCTGGGTTGGGTTCAAAGGAGGACTGAAAGCTATGATGTCGATGCATCTTATGAGAAACATCCCTTCCTCCCCCATGTGTCCGCATCAGCAAACTGTGTGGGAGGGGAAAATGATAGAATGTGGAAACAGGTGTAGTTTGAAGATACCCACTGCCCCATTTCCTCCCCATTTTACAGTCTGGATTGTCAGCATCATCATGCTGCCAGGGGACTGGAGTGTGTTAGTGAGAACGGAGTAGCCAGTGTCATGCAGAATCTATACCGTGACAGTTGCATCTATGTATACGGGCGTACCATGTTCTGTGGGGGGAAGAAGGGGGTCAGATGACTCTGGGGTGTGCATACACACCATGCTGCATGTGTGTGTTCACATGCATGTGCATATATCTTACCCTGGGCTGTGGTGAATGTACACATGTATGTACATCTGCCTTGCAAAATTGCTGTGAAAATTCACCAGCCCAGAGACAAAAAGCTACTTATCTTACCCAGATGCTAATGAATAAGCTAACGATACTTTAATTTGCTCATTTAAAAAAAAAGATTACTTGCCCCAGGTAGGTGGGGAAAAAATTTATTTTTATTTATTTATTTATTTTTACACAGCTAGTATATACCCTGTGTATAGAACATGCATAATTAATATATACTGTGTGTGTAACAACAGTGTGTTGTGCAATTATACACAATACAGTTGTCAGAGGACGTCTTAACGGATTACTACACTGTTATTTTAGCACATCTGAAAAGCTACATTAGAGGGAACACCAAGGTTGCAAACTGAAGCACTCAAAAGTCAGAAATGGAGACCGACCAGGTCACCTTAACTCTGCCCTCTTGTTCAGATTCATTACAACAGTCTTTAATTACATGATCACATTCTATTTTTTCTGCAGGTTGGACAATGTGCAGTGAATCAGGCAACTTATCCAGCATCTGTTTTAATCCTCCCTGTTCAACCGGTGCCATCCCGATGGATCCTGCGAGGTGCCAAGCGCACTCTACTTCCTCATGGGAATTGGGGCACACAGTTAACTAGCAGCGAGATGTCTCTGGCGGAATTTTGCCTGGTATCTCTCAGCGACCTCAATCCCACAATGAGATCAGTGCTGGTGGATCCCGGTGGGCCATAGGGAATCGACCACACGCATCCTCTTGCAGGATCTGGGCCTGTGAGATCACCGGACAACTTTGGGGGTTACGTTCTCACCTGCCACCGGCCAATCACATCGCTTGGCTGGGTGGAACAGGCTGGCGAGGCAGCAATGAAGTGGGAAGGGGAGGTGGCACAAGCAATCTATTTTAAAAGTTCAAGGGCACCTTACAGGAGTCACCGGTGCCCACAGGCGGACAGCGGGAACACTGACACAGCTCTCGTGTCAGGAGCACCCCCTTGCCGCTGGCAAAAGCGAACATGGAGGACTTCAGCCCTGGTGCAGAGAAGGTCTCAACCAGACAGGCCACAGTGACTCTGCAGCCATGTCACTACACAGCCTGGGCTCAGCCCAAAGACCCTGCGCCTGCGTGCATAGGAGCTTGGCACAGCAAGGGGGCTAAGCATTCAAAACCACAACCCAAAAAATCCTAACATTTTTAAATGCACGTGATGAGCGTAGCGGGGCGGTCACCCCGCTCCGGTTAGGAAGGGGTTAAAAGCAGCCAGGGGAGGCTGGTTGGGTAAACAGCCACAGGTGTGGCCACACCCAATTAGGGCACAGCTGGCCCTGATAAAAGGGCAGGCTGAGAGAGTGAGAAAAGACTCTTGCTCCAGCTGAGGAGCAGAGAGGACCAGGTTGCTCAGGAGAGCGAGCAGGGTACCTGAGGCAGAGCAGGGCTGGGGAAAGGCAGGCAGGCAGAGCTGAGGAGCGCTGGCCTGTGAGCCCCCAGGCTGAGGCCTGGCTAAAGGCCAGAGGAGGTACTAGGGCTGCAGGGAGGCAGCTGGGGCTGGAAAGGAAGCAGGTCCAAACCCCCCTTGCCGATGATGAGTGGCCACTTCAGACTGCAGTTTGCCCCTGAGGAAAGGGGCTAGGTGAGGTGGGTCACTGGGGACTGGCAGTGGGTCGGTGAGGTGAGGTGGGCTTAGGGGATTCAGGTTTCCCAGGGAGGGGAGACCCAGAGTGTGGGGCACTGCTGTGGGGCAGCACCCCAAGATAAGGGGCACTGGGGGCCAGGAGGGACACGGGGCCTGAAGTGCTATAAGTGGTGGAGATCAGAAGGACGCAGGCACCGGTAGGAAGACACTGGCCAGCAGGAGGTGCTCTGAGGCTCAAACTGAGCTAATTCCTGGACAACCAGCAGGAGGTGCTGCCGCGGTGAGTACCTGCCATGCTACAATGGAGTTCCTTTTATTTGTCTTCCACCTTGGGGGTGGGTTTCAAGCATCTCTCTGCAACCAGCACAGCTGTATAATTTACAAATTATACAGACAGCTGAGCCCCTCTTGTGATCACCTGACTCCAGCAGCTGGGGCTTTGAGAAAAAGCACCAAATATCACAAGGTGTGCAATGAAAATCAGAAGAGTTAGCACTTTTCTTCCAAGGCTTGGGGGGAAAATTTTAGCTGCCACCCACCCATCTACACCCCTGCCGTTTGGGCAGAAAGGCCTTAGGGAGGAATCTGCAAGGACCTGGAGGAAGCTTGAGGGTAACAAATGCATCCAGGAGGGAATTCCCTCTGCAGCCCCCCTAAACGAGCGGGGGCTGGGGAACCACGGTTTCCCTTATGGACCTCTGAAGGCCTACACAAAGCCCAGCACACGTGCTTTAACCCTACTCCATCTACAAAGGTCAGACTTCAAAACCACCACATCTCACCTGCCCTCCTTCCAGCTGAGGGCAGCACAGTGGGCCCTCCAAAGCTCTCCCCATCCTCCCCTTTGGAGGAGCTATTGTTTAGCAGCACAAAAGGTCTCACCTCCACCCTCCCTCATGTCCCCCAAAGAGCCACAGGCATGCTGCCAGCCCTTGCCGACATGGTTAGGAAGGCGAGGTTGGGGTGCACATGGAGGGGGTTGGGAAAGGCTGGGCTGGTGCATGAGATCGTGTTTTCACTAGTCTCTAGGCCACCAAGCCAACTAAGCTGCCCAGGAGACCCCTTAACCAGAGGCAGTTGGGGTGTCTGCTGTCCCTACGCTGTCCCTGGCGACTGCATTTGTCAGCAGGTCCTGGGTCTCTTACGAAACCCCGAGATGGGAGAGGGCAGGCCCTCGGTCCTGGTGCCCAGATACCAGGGTAACATGACACAGGGCAGAAGCACAAAGGGCTGGACAGCATGTTGCAGCTGGGTGGGGAGGATGCCTGCGTTCTAATCCTAGCTTGTCCCAGACTTGCTGTGCATCCTGGATAACACTAATCAGGGGGGAAACTTCATTTAACGCTTCGTTAAGTGCTCTTGCGACCCTCTTGTGTATTGGGCCCTGAGCTCCTCCCCACCCCCAGTTTCCTGCATGGGGCAGCCCCTATGTATCTACTTCCGCAGTCCTAAGGGAAGCGATGGGGCAAGCCACCTCTGCGACCCCCCCCCCCTCACCCGAGCCTGAGGAAAGAGCCTTTCGAAGGGTCAAGGATCTATGGCTGAGGAGGGGTCAGGCTGGGGGCCATGCCCCTGGGAGCTTTGGGCGGTGTCATGGACCTTCCCAGCAGACACCTAGTGCAGTCGGAGGCAACATTAACTGCACAGTAATGGGTTGCTCCTGGATGGAACCATCCCCAGAGCTGCAATGACAGGGGCAAAGGTTCCAGAGCCAGCAAGGAGGACCTTAAGTGCTTTCCTATTCTAGAGCGTATGTGGGTCTGGGGGTAGAACCACTGGCCCCTCCCCCGCCCCCCCGGTGAAACTCCCACGCCACTGTCTTGTCACAGCATAGGAGGGTCAGACCTGTGCCAAGGACTAAAACAGGCTGACAATTCCAAGTCAGGGAGGGCCGCGGCTCCTGCTCACCCAAAGGGGAAGAACGGCCGGCGCAGTCATCCACAGGTCCCTATCCCATGGACTCTACACAGTGATGCTCCTGGGCCTGGTGGCCACTAAAGCCAACTCTGCTCAGATGGCCCTCGCGCAGCAGCTGCAATTGCGAGCCCTCACAGGTTGCTCTTGCCTCGTTTTACCTTTTCCATCTTTAAAAACAAAGAGGTGTCCACACATGACAAAGGAGGCCGGCTGTTCCCAGGATGCAGTGTCTGAAGACGAGCTGTGTTGAAGTTACGTGGCCATCTAGTACATGAAAAGGTGAGTCATATAAAAAAGATTCACCACAAGCAACGCACAAGCTAGGGGAAGGGGACAGAGTCAACCTACTTAGCATCTTCCCCCCTCCCTGCGAAGCGCTGACCTGAATATTTCTCTACCAACATTTCTTACCCGCCACTGAACAGAGGAATTGCCAGACCAGATCAAACCAGAGGTCCATCTAGTTCAGCGTCCCATCTCCAACAGTAGCCAGTACCTTCAGAGGGAGGGGTAAATACCACTCAGTAAGCAAATGTAGGCCAAACTGCCCCCCAAATTAACTATTTGAGATCGGGGGGAGACTGGCTGAACCCTAAAACCTACGGTTTAATATCCCTTCCCATTTTTTATCAGCATTAATTACGATAAACTCACAATATCCCTTTTTGAATCTTCCTAAATTCTTGGCCTATCCGCAACTCCCTGTGGCAGTGAGTTCCACAGTCCAATTATATACTTTTTCATGCAACCTTTTCTTTTATCAGTTTTGAATGTGTAACCTTTTCATCACATTGAATGTCCCCTTATTCTTAGGCTACGAGACAGGGTCAACAGAAGGTCCCAACTTTATATACTTTTATCATGTCCCCTCTTCCTTTTTTCTTTCTTGCCAAAGGTAAAACAATCCCTATCTTTTCAGTCTTTCTTCACAGGATTCATCTTGTGGACCTTCTCTGAATGCCCCTCACATGCTAGTTTGTGATTGGAGAGGCAGGCTGTGTACAGTGCCTTGTTATTGGAGGGTTGCTCAAAAGCACCAGACCGATGCAAGTGTTTCTTGGGAAAATACCATGTACAGTGTATTGGGCGGGGAAAACGACAAGGAAGAATTACATGGATTTTGCACAGCAAGCTCAGGAGAAGCCAAGGTCACTGGAATGCTGGGCCTCCTGCTGTTAAGTCTGCCTGCTTCCTTTGTAAAGACAAAAATACTGTTCCAGCCCCGCCACCACCACACCCAGCTCAATATTTTTCAGATTCACTAGCATAAAATGCCCTGCCTCTGCAACAAAAGGGGCTCTCTTAACCCTTTTAGGGCTCTGGACGTTGAAACCTTCCCCCCTACAAGGAGAGGAATGGGACAGAAAAAAAAATTTTTTTTTAAACCACCTGTCTGAAGCTTCTTTCTAGCCCCAAACTGCCTCAAACCCCTGGATACAAGTGGCCATGCTAAGCAAAAGCACTGTGGCGGGGCACTGACAAATACAACCATTTCCCTCCAAGAATCCCCCATCTGGGCTTGGGCAGTAGATATCATAGGCTGGGGGAGGCTGAGCCTCCCCAGACAGCCAGGTGTGGCTCCACCCATGCTCCACCCCCAGGCCTCCTCCTGCTTCCCACTCTGCAGCTTAGTCTTCCTTCCCCCATGCCCTGGCCTGGGCTCAGAGGGGCAGTGGGGGAGACCGTGCCACCTGCCCACCCAGCACTCTGGGGTTGGAGCTGCACCCCCTGGTGCTCTGGGGCTGGGGCAATCCAGGGTGAGGGGCCAGTGGCTGTGGAGGGGGGGCTCTGGGTTCTGGGCAGGGGGGCAAAAGGGGAGGGACTGGGGGCTAGTCTCCCACAACAGGTAGTTCACTGGCCACCCATGCATCTGGGGAAGGTTTTTTTTGCTGTGATCCATTTCCTGAGGGTTACTTTTCAGTATCTTGACACAGATGCTTTAAATGCTCGTGGTTTTTCCCATGCAAAAGACATTGGTGGGCTGCGCTGGATCTCACCGCCCACCCCAGTATCAGCCCACCTCTCCTCCCAGTGTGGTCAAAGGAGGACCAGCCCAAAGCCAGCCAGAAACTGAAACGGACACCATGTACGGCCCTTTTCCCAACCACAGCGAGAGACTGAGTATGAATTATCAACCAGTTGCTGTGTTAGCCCCTATAATTCCTGTGCTCCCGGCCTTTAATGCTGTATAGCTTCCAAGGGTGATAAGCAAATTTCTAGAACTCAGGAGACCCGGGTGCTAGATCTGGCTCTGTCAACAACCACCGGAGTAGCCGTAAACAAGTCACTTCCCTGCTGTGTGCCTCAGTTTCCCCACCTGTAAAAAGGGGAGGATGCTGCTTATTGGAGAATCTTGGCTCTCACCCCGTGCTTTTCAAGTTCACCACCTAATTCCCATGCATCTTGCCATGACCCTGCACCCCACACGCAAACCGTCCTTCACTCAATTTTGAGCCACTACAGCTACCATCTCATGCTCTGTGAACCGTGCCCCTGGTTCAGAAAAATGTCTCTGTGTGATTTTAAATGGGCTGCTGCCACTTCCAAAGGGCCAATAGATGGCCAGGGAGCTCTGCAGACCAAATCCACCTCCCATCATTTTATCTTTTGCTCGTGTTCCTCCGCCTCCCCCAATCGCCCCTTGAAAGCAAACGGCAATCGAGTTTGCAAGTCCCTATTCATCAAGGAAATTAATTCCTTATGCATAATTCATTTCTTTTGTGAACTTTTTCCTAATGCTCCCAAGTGCATTAGGAATGGAGGCAGCAATGGGAAAACAGGAACAAGAGATAGGGGGGGCGGCACTCTGTGTGCTGCTCCTGTAGCTAGCATGGGCCCTGAAAGCCTCTGCCAGGCTGGCCTCTGACTCACATGGTCCTGCTCTAGGTTTTTGATGAAGAGGGTTTAATGAAGCTAGGAGCAGTCACTCGCCAAAGGTTCGACAGTGTGGGGTGGCACGCTATGCCGGAGCTTCCGGAAACCTGCTTCCCAATCCCAGTTTGAGGATTTCTTCCTAGTTGCTGTAACTGCGCAGCACAAAAATCAGCACGCGATCAGGAGAGTTGCTAGCCGGGAGCAGGAAAGCAGCGGGTTCTCCAGGCCTAGGATTGAGGTGCTCTGGGAGAGCAGCGCGAGGACTCATGACTGAAATAGTTGGAGGTGTTGGAAGTCTAGGTGGAGGTTAGGGTAGCCAACCCTCCAGGATTATCCTGGAGTCTTCAGCAATTAAAGATGAATCTTTTAATTAAAGATTATGTTGTGTGATGAAACCTCCAGGAATATGTCCAACTAAAATTAGCAACCCTAGCAGAGGTGACACGGTCCAACTCTACAGGAGTCCCCAGGACTGAAATAATGCTCTTCCTGAAAGAAAGCACCTGTGACTCTCATATTAGGTGCATGCTGGGAGATACACTACGGAAACACACCTGCGGGAACTTTTCCTGACAGACAGACACCACAAACTCTCCTTCAGCTTTCGCCTTCCAAACTGGAGCTCACAGAGCAGCCATGGACATTTGCCCAAGGCCTAGGAACAGCATGGCCAAAGTACAACTGAAATTGACATGATCCAATGACCAAACAGACCCCCACACTGGTGAAAAGTGTCCCTCAATAAGTAACCCACCTCCACGGACAGACAGATAACTTCACAGGCAAGACTAGAAGTGGAGGTTGGATTGCACTGTTTCTGGACTTGGAGTTTCTTAGGCCTTAAAGCCCGACTGTGACCATCTAGTCTGGCCTGTGCTATACAGGAGGTCAGATATCTCCATCCAGTGATTCCTGCATTGAGCACTGAGTGGCCAGTGAGGGCAGGAGCCATTAGGTATTAAAGGAGGAGCTCAAGGAGTATCAAGGACTTCCATGATATATTCCAGCAGCAGACGTGCCGTGGTGCGTCACCTAAGATCGTAGGTAATCAGGGTCACGCCTCGTCCGTCATTTGGCTGGGAAAGCACTACGGTGCTGCATGTCTGGTTGTCCGTAAGCATCACTCTTCTCTCGGATACACCCCTGAACCCAAATGCCCGATGATGGTGTTGGGGGCATTATGCTGCTCGAGAGGCTTCCAGGGATCAAAGATCAAAACTAGGCCTTGCCCATCCATGGCGCTTTTGATAAAAGAATATTAACCCTGGTGCCCTGGCCAAATTCCAACCAGGTTAATTATATTCTACCTCCTCTAAGCCCTTACCAGGTGTTTTATATTGGCACAGGGTTTTTCACTGTTGTGAAGTGTTTCTCTACGACGCTGTGTTCCACCCCAGAAGTGGACAAAGCAATCTATGGGAGTGGGGGAGACCACTCCCATAGACAAGGTCAGGCTTGACAAAGCCCTGGCTGGGATGATTTAACTGGGAATTGGTCCTTCTTCGAGCAGGGGGTTGGACTAGATGACCTTCTGGGGTCCCTTCCAACCCTGATATTCTATGATTCTATGCGTACCCTTTGCCTACCACAGAGGGGAATTATGAGACTTAATTACAATACACACAACTAAAATATAGAACTCAGGGACACACATGGATGTTTGGAAGTTCTAGAGAATTGTGGAGCTCCTGCATGAACCCCTGTCTGAGCTCACAGGAATAGGGTAGAATAAGAGATTAGATTACAGGGGTCAGTTTACCACTGGTCTATCTAAATTTTTATTCCTATATATCCAGTAAGGTTGTTTTTAGATATGTAGCCAAAATACAGTAACAATCATCCCCACATTGCTAATCTATAAGTACGCGCATACACAGAGTGATTTGCCCACTCTGTGCTGTCCCATATTAGTAAGACTTGGTTACTTTTACCAAATAAACACAGCACGTTGACGAATGCCATTAACCTTTTATCCCAGATAAAAGGGAAATGCATTTATCAAAATAAACTGACCAAGTGCATTTGGAGAAGTGGCTGCTCTGATCGTGGCTTGTTTGCTTATTCAGAAGTCTACACCGCAGGGCAGATCGTCAGCTGGTGCTGAAGTCAATGGGGCTATGACAACTAAGGGTCTTGGGACTTATAATAACCCTGAACAAAGGGTTAACAGAATCCCCCGTCCCCTGTTCCTTACCCCTGGCTTCAGAGCCCAATCTATATTCTGCCCTGACCCCCAAATCCAAGAGACAGCAATTGTACTACTTCCTGTACTAAATTTGGACAGTAAGTAGCATCACCCTGTCATGGGGGTATAGAGTGTGTTTGCAACGCCCCATTTAACTGCACTATACTCCTATCCATGGGCTTCATTAGCATATTTCAGCTGCGCTGTGATGGATGAAGATAGATGGGAGAACATCAGCCTTAGTGAAATCACTGTTTTATCAAGGTTAAACCAGCCCCGTGCTGTGCCACTTCCCTTTGTTGTGTTTCCTTTCCAGTCACAAAATTAAGGGTGAAATTAACAGACGTTTACCCCAGTGGTTAGTGTCCCTTCCCCTGGACGGGGGCAGAGAACAGCTTCCACTCTGCTGTTATCCTGCAGCTGGTCGTTTCTAGCTTGGAGAGAAAAAATGAAAGAGACTTGGCAGGAGGAGGAGGAGGGGGAAGAACTAGGTGAATTTCAGGAAATTGACGTCAATACCAAGGGGCCACAAACAGGATTCCTGCAACCTTTCCCCCAGCACGGTTCTGCCAACACACCCTGAACCTGATCTGCCCCCTCCTGCTATTCCAAAGCTACCCCACGCACCTCCCCAACCCACCCTGATCTGTCCCCCTCCTGCTATTCCAAAGCTACCCCCCACCTCCCCCAACCCACCCTGATCCGCTCCATCTGCTGCTATTTCAAAGCTACCCCTACCCAGCTCTGCCAATGCACCTCAATCATTTCCTTCACCTTCCCCACCCCCCCCCATCCCCACTTGCTATTCAAGTCCTAGGCTTCTCCTGCACTGAGACAGCAAATTGTGAGGTGGCTTCTGTAGTCCAGTGGGAATTCGAATGAGGGAAACAGTTATCCTAAATGCATTGCACTATCACAGCCAAATGTGTGGACACACACACGACTCCCCAAGACGTTTCGAGTAAAAATGACTGTTGACGTCTTTAAAATTATCCTTTCCCAAACCGTGGCCCTTGGAGAGTCATACAATGTTGCTAGCTCCTTCCCCTGGATCTCAGCTCCCCCTGGCTCCCAGGGAAAGGAGGAGGCTGCCACCAGTAGGGGCTGCTGTACATCAACAGTAACACTCACTAACAGTTGCAAACATTTCTATTTCTACCCCTCGTTCTATATTGAATCTCCGCCTCTATGGGGCCACACCTGCCCGCCGTCTGGCCCAATAGCCTCAGATTATCTGAAGGAAGCCACCGGCTTACTTCATGTGCCACTGGGAAAGGAGCCAGGATCAAGACCCCATTCCCCATCAAGCGTGGGGGGGGGGGGGGGGGAGAAGAGGGCATATCCAGGATGTTGAGATGCATTGGAAGCAGGATGGATGGATGGTCTTGTGGTTATGGGTTGGACTGAAGCTCTAGGTTCAATTCCTGGCTCTATCAGTGACTGAATTTCTCTGTGCCTTAGTTTCCCTGTCTACAAAATGGGTGTTGCAAAGATAAGTGCATAGGAGGTGCTTAGCTATGACAGGGCTGGGGCCTCTGCATTAGACTACTCACAGAAGACAGTGACTTGTTGGGAAACCACAGTGGTACATGGCTCACATGGAGGGAGAGCATTACAGAAGATGTAAGTACGAAATACTTGGTGATTCAAAGAAAGGGGCATGGAGCCTTTCATCTCTAGGTCATCGGTTCAAATCCAGCCCAGGCCAAAAGAGAGTGCAAGCTGTTACCATCTCACAGCTGTCCAGTAACCTGTTGTCTGATCTCTGTGCTGTTCCTAGCAGGCACCTGTCCCCATCACAAGAACCATTGCCCCAGCTGGCCCTTATCCCCAGTGGGCAAGCTTGAAAAAGTAGCCATGCACCCAACAAGACTTTCTCTAAGACAAAGTGGAGCAGTTGGCCCTTTGGATCAGGCCTGACACGCAGCTATTTGCACTCTGGTTACTAGGACTTTACCTATTCTGTGGGTCAAGGATGTCACACTCCCAGGCTGCGAATCCAGCACTTACAACAACTCTCAATTCCCTTCAAAGTGAAACGTGTCCAGGCTCTTTCCTTATTACCTACAGAATGAATCAGCTGCTCCCACTGCCACCAAGCGCTTTCCATCAGTAATCTCAGTACCACTGTCCCTATTTTACAGAAGGGAAAGAGAGGCACAAGGCAGGGATAAGTGTTTCGTGGTTCTGGGGGCCCAACTTAAAACACTTTAAAAGCCTGATTTTCAGAGAGCGGGTGCTCAGCACTTTCTGAAAATCAGGCCTCTTATGGTGTTGAAAATTGGACCCCCCAGAATCACCTAGGGTAACAATTTCCCAAGTGATTTAAGGAGCCCAGGGCTCAGCAAGAGCCAGTAACCCTCAAGTCACTGGGACGCTTCTGAAAATTTTAGCCCTAGTGACTTTTGAAAATGCAGGGTCAGATTTTAAAGGTATTTAAGTGAAGATGAAATAGGCACCTAGATACCTGGCGAGGAAACTGGCTTTAGACCCTTGGCTTGGGGATGACCCTGACAGGAGCACCCTCTTGTGGCAGACCATGGCATGACCGGTGCACCCTGGTAACCCAAGGACTCTAGGCCAGGCTCTCTTGCCCCATTAGTACGCATCACTCCACCCCACCCCACCCCACCCCCTGCTGGTTTATTACAGAAATAGTGTAAATGGGTTCCCAAGTCTCATTTTACAACAGGGAAACTGAGGCACTTGCCTGGGGTCACACCAGAGGCGGAAACAGAAATGAAATCTCCTGCCCCCGAGATCTACACTTTAGCTATCTCTCCCCTCCTCACCAGAGGCGGCCTCTATTTCTTTTATAGTAACATTAAACAAAATCTCCACTGAGTTCTGGAATGCTATGGATAGGCTGCAACGTGCTACGGGGCCACACAAGGGTGGGACCAACGAGCCATTGCTGGAGCCGTCCCTCCCCCACCCGCGGTCTTTCTCCTTTGCTTTTTTCACCAGCTGGGAAAAACATTTCTGATATGCAGCTTAGCAGCCAACTGACCCTGGCAACCAGTGACCCGGGGAGAAGGTCGCTTATTGAATCCTGCTGCGATATCTGCTACCTCTGATGTCACTCAGGCCTCAGCTGGGAGGGGAGCCAAGTGAAATGGAGTGGGAAGGGAGCGGGAGAGAGAGAGAGAGAGAGAGAGAGAGAGAGAGGAGGTACTTTTTCCAGGCCCAGCTATCCTGGTACAGACAGATAGAAAGGGATATGTTAGTTTTACTCTTGTTTCTTTAGAGCCGTTTAATGGTTTCTGGGTTGAATTTCCAATGGGAACACAGGGCCTGCCCTACCAGGTCACACCAGTGGTCCATCTACTCCAGTAGCCCATCTCTGATCAGATCTTTCAGAGGAAGGCACAAGAAACCCTCCACTAGGCAATTTTGGAATAAGTTGCTCCAGGGGAAGCTTCCTCCTCAGCCTGGTAGTTAAAGGTTGCCTGAAGCACACGGGTATACAGCCCTTATAAAATATATTTATATAGCAGCTGGATGGTCTTATAAGGCCAACGCTTTCGAACCTGGCTGCAGCCAAAGCTCAGCTTCCCGAGCCATATGCAGGCATCACAAGGAGTGCTGCTTTTCAAAAGGCACCAAGCGGGCTGAAATCCCAAAGGAGTCAAAGGAGAATTGCAAGCGATAAGCACCTTCGCAAACCATGCCATTTTTATGAGGTGACTCTCTCTGGATTAAAAGAAAAGGAGTACTCGTGGCACCTTAGAGTCTAGCCAATTTATTTGAGCATAAGCTTTCGTGAGCTACAGCTCACTTCATCGGATGCATCATGAAAGCTTATGCTCAAATAAATTGGTTAGTCTCTAAGGTGCCACAAGTACTCCTTTTCTTTTTGCGAATACAGACTAACACAGCTGTTACTCTGAAACCTGTCATCTCTGGATTAAGGAGTCCCAGACCTAGCTGAATCTAGAAAAGATTTGCAGGTCCAGCTATATTGGCAAACCGTCCTAATGCAGATACCGTTTATACCAGTTTATAAACTCTCCTGGCAAAAAGCACTTTTTGCCGGAATAAGCTGCATCTACACGAGGGCTTCTGCTGGCAAAAAAATTTCATTAAAAAAAAAAGTCACACGCTGCATTGCCGTTATTATATCAGCAAAAGTTTAAAGAGTGTGCCTGACCTAACTTTAGCCATCCAGGTTCGAAACCATTAAATGTCTCACCTTTGAACCCTACCAAGTTTTAGCTTTGATGATGCAAATTCCCCATGATAGTGGTTGTGCTTTTGTAACCAAGTATTTCCTTATCTCAATTTGAGATGGATTGCCTTGGGATTTCATTGGGTGTCTTTCCTTATTCTTCTGTTTTGACTGGGTCTGGTAGGAGCATCCTACCAAAGACAGGAGTTCACCGCCCTCCCTTCTTGGACATCTTCTCCCTAAACTGAACGGTTTCAGTGGTTTCCATCTCTTCAGACGGAAGCCCCTCCAATTCACTTGCATCCATTTCAGGCAGGGTAACCAAACCAGAACGCCGTGTTCCAGGTTCAGGAATCCCACTGGATTTACATCATGGCAACATCTCATTACTATTATTTTCCATCCCACTCGTTATATTCTCTATAGATTTGCCCCTTTGGGGGGAGGGCGGGGGGGCACCAATTCTGCACAATACGACTTTTCAGTGAGCCGCTCACGACTCCCCATTCTTTCCATCCCCTCTCGAGAGGTTACCATTCATTTACAACGCGACGGCCTAGTCACCTTCTTCATTCCAATGTTCATTACCATGCATTGGTCACCAGTGAACTTCACGTGCCGCCCGGCAGCCCATTCTGCCTAGCAGAACACGAGGGATGACCGAGGGAAGGAATTTGGCGTTGTGCAAATTTGGCTACCTCACTGTCCATCCCCTTTCCCAGACCATTCATTAACGTATTTAACGCTGCTCCTACTGGGAATCCGTAGGGTGCGCCCCCGGTAACCTCCAGACGTTCTGAAAACAGACCACTCTTGGGTTTCTGTCCCTTAGCCAGTTTCCAATCTATGTCAGTGCTTAACTCCCTCACCCCATGAGGTATTTCTTTAATATCTTGTGAGAGACTTTGTCAAAGCATTAGTGAAAATCCATCTTAGTGACTCTCACTGCTTTTCCATTATGCGCTGCTTTGTTGTGGTCTCCATGAATTCTAGCCTCGTGCAGCAGCACAGTTTCACTTTCCAGAAGCAGCACTGGTTTATCCCAGAGTCCTACTTAAGGGGTCTATACTTCTATTTTTACATCATCATTTCAACAGATCCTCTTGGTACTGCAGTAAGGTTTAGTGGTCTGGGATTTTCAGGAGCACTCCTAGCGCCTCCTAAATAAGACAGGTATAACATTTGCTCCTGCCTTGCACCAAAAGAGATCTGGGTTCACATCTTCACTTCTCTCCTCAGTTTGCTGGGGCTCACCCTCCTCCCCAGTGCTTTCCCTCCAGAAAGGCCTGGGAGTCGCACAGGAGGGTGTGGTGTAAATCCAGATTTTGGTACATTGGTAGAGCTGGCTGTAGCAACGCTGCCTGTGTTACACCCAATTCATACAGCAGCTATTCACCCCTCGCTCCGGGGCGGTGGGTTACATAGAAAGATGCCCTGTACCATGTTACCCAACTCCGGCTGTGTGGGCTGACCCGCTCTTCCTAAAGAAAGCAACAGCCACATCTTCCCTTCCCAAAAGCCAAAGCCAGCAGCCACGTTGGGGGGTGAGGGGAAGAGGGAGAAGAGAAGATACCTGGCCAAGTGCACCATCTACCAGCATACCCACCTCTTCCTGCGTTTCCCCAACAGCCTAACAAAGCTCCAGCCCCTGATCCGATCCAGGCACTCTCCCACCGACATGTCCTCAAGCAGGTGACCTCATAGAGGAGCCTGTCATTTGCCAAAGCTCCGAGAAAGGGCAGGTCAGCCGGGCTGGGCTGCATTTCTCTCTCCTGACTGCTTTGTTCCCTGGGCCCCAGCAAACAATCGCCAGTCACACTTTCCTCCTTTTTCCAAGGACTCCTCCGTGAGCTGCTCCTTTATCTCCATGCACCACACAGGAAGAGCCATCTTGCTCAGCACAGGGGGCACCCACAGGGGCCTGCCTGGCAGGCCCTTTCCCAAGCTTTCATTCAGAGCCCCTTCAGCTAGTTTAACTGCCCCAACAGCCAACTCCGTTTGTAGAGACTCTTCCCCAACGACTGCAGTTTAGTTCGGTTCCAAACAAACGGCTCCTGTTTAAATCAGATCTGAGGGATAAGTGAGCCAAGCCTTGGGTTTGGCATATCTAGACTCTTTGGGGCTAGCAGGTTCAAACCCCAGTCAGGGTAAGTCAGAACAGATTCCTTCAGCAGGTTGATGAATTCAATTCCACGCTGTTCATTGGTGTGTTGGAGACTGCCTTAAAAACTGCTCTGCCATTCAAGATCTCCCCGGCACTTCTCATAAGAGTAAGGGTTTGCTCTGGTCCCAAATTTCTCTCACCTCCCCTTCCCCAGGTTGTTGAACCAGCTGCTGTCCTCCACCCCAGAAGTGGCTACATTTCAATGGAATGGCGATCTGTGATCTGTTAAAATGAAAAAACATGTACGGACACATACAAATATCTTTCGCTTCACTAGAGCACAAATCACTCAGATCCTGTCAGACTGTACCATTTGAGATTCGCTCACATCTCGACTTGAGTTCTATGGGACAATTAGAAAAATTCACTTGTTATTTTTATTCTTGGCATGGGTTGGGGGAAAATTAATTTTCCCAATAGTTGACCAGTTGCTATTACAGATGAATTTATGAGAACAGAAGCTTTTCAGACAGAACTCAATGAGCCAGACTTTCCACATCTTCCAAGTGCTTTATGAATAATGAGCCGCTATGCACTAACTTTCTCCTTTCTTCAATGCTCCATCAAGCGTGGACATAGTCCTGAAAACTTCACATGGAGACAGCCCACCTTCTAGTCTGCTTGGTACAGGGGCTGCCATCTCACTCCTAGTTAACCATTCATTGATTGTGGACTCGCTCACTATAATTGTTTTAATTTTGGTTGTGCCTCTTGGCGGGGGGGGGACGGGGGGGGCGAGGAGGAGGAGGAAGAGAATCTCCAACCCTTCCACGTCCAGTTTAAGGGAGTCTTCACAACAATTCCTGGGTAGGGGTTATTAAACACTGCCTCTGATGGCGAAGGGTGTGGAGTTGAAACATCAAATGTTTTTCTCTCTCTCCCCTAGTTGGAGAATTTCTCCCACCATTAAAATTAACGAGGTCAGTTTCCAGAGACGAGCATGCTACAGAGCCCCTCCTGCTACTGGCATTTTGTTTTTTAAATTGAGCTACAGTCTTATAAGTGCAAAGTTATACTAAGCATCATTTATTTTACTGCTGAGCAATAAGAAACTTAAATGGAAGCACCAAGCTCTCCTCCAAACACATCATAAACTGCACAGGCACAAACACTGTCTGCAGTTTCATTTACGCTCCAGTCAGGCAGGTATTCCACGTGCCAAGAACTACTACCTGGAAAACGGCACTTGTGCTGGAGTGCCCAGATTAATCAAAGCTCAGTTCAAACAGAGAAAGGTACCCTCAACTCCTGGGCCTTTGCAGATCCCGGCTTTAAGTCGCCACTGGGCAGAGGGCACAGGCCGGGAAGGAAGGAGCAGCAGGATATGCCTCCTGTCCTATTTCACCTCCCTCCAGCCTCAGCAACACTTGTTGCAAAGCAAATATTGAAAGGCAAGATGCAAAGTAAATGGGAGCACAGGCCTCTTTGTGCAACACCGGGCAATGCACCTTTGTCAATCAGCAAGAGCGACCTCGACTCCCCCAACAGAATCCTGGTACTGGGCCTTGTTCTGCTGCCATTTATCCCCACTGCCTCCTGGAGAGCAGAATCCACGGCAACCCAACACCACAGCCAGGCTCTAGAAGTTGCATTTTTGGATTAGATCATCCTGGGGACAGGGCACAAATGAGGTCCTGTCCCCACTAGAGGTTGCCCCAATTACAGTCATTGGCAAGCAGGAACAAGATGCAGAATACCAACCTTGCCTGTCTACACCAGGTATTTACCTGTATCACCTACAGCTGAAATCAGCAGAAGCCCTGGCAGGCCACAGCCATAAATGTCATCTGCAAAATCTCGACGGAAACCTAAAGACAACAGCATTGTGCTAGTACAGGAGAACCAGACAATGCCACCAGCTCATCTCTCTGATCTCTCTCAAGTACTTGCATGGCCCCCCCACCCCATCACCCCAGCATCTGAGCACCTCCCAATCTTTACTGCATTTATCCTCACAGCATCCTGTGCCATCATCCCCATACAGAGGTGGCAGAGAGGCATAGGGAGACTAAGGGAATGAGATGAAAAAAGTGGTTTACACACACACAATGGGGGAAATAATTGTTTTTTAAAATCCTCTCTCGTTTCAACAATCCAAGGTTCTAAGATCAGGCGGGGGTGGGGGTGGGGGCGTTTCAAATGACTCCGGGCTCCACTTGACAGAACCCCGACCTACGCTCCATTTCCAAGAGCTGGAGAGGAAACGAACATAAAAGCTGCAGTTTCTCCCACTGCTTTTTCTTCCCGGTCTCCTTTCTTGCCCAGACGCCTCTGGTTTCCTGTGCAGCCAACCAAACAGCATAGAGCTAGAAGCCAAAGGTAAAGTGCACGTGGAAGGCAAGGGCAGGGCTGTGCCAAATGAGAGCAGAAGCCTGACCAAATGTATTGGCGCCTACCAGGCCGTGTTCTTTATCTGAAGCATGCATGTAGCAGGAACTTTTGCTCTTATTCTAAAGAAAACAATAGCATCGTTCCCTGCCACCTTCCATGCACAGATCTCAAAACACTTTACAGATACTGGTGAATTTAGCCTCCCCACACCAGAGTGTGGTCAGGGTGCAGTATTACCTCCATTTAACAGATAGGGAACTCCGCCGCCGAGATACAGCGAGATGGAAAGATAGTCTTGTCGGTAAGGCCTGGGTCCAGGACTTGAGACAAGTAGGTTCAATTCCCAGTTCTGCCACAAAACGCATTGAGCCAGTCACTCAATTCCTCATCTGTAAAATGGGGAGAACAGCACTGCCTTTCTTTCTTCCTTGGTCTTGTCTATAGAGATTGCCAGCTCTTGAGTACAGGCCTCTTCCTATGTGTTTGTACAGAGCCTGGCGCAAGGGGACCGGGTGCGCCGTTCTCGGATCTAGGCCTGCCAGAATACAACGTAATAAAAACGACCAGTAGTAATAACATCAGCAGCGGGCAGTATCGTATAACAAGACTATCACAGGGCTGGGAACAGAATTCAAGAGCCCTTTCCCCCAGGAGACCGAGGCCCTCCCCGTCAGCCTCTACAGGAAGCAAAGGCTGCTGTGTACTCTCCTTCGCTCAGCCTGCAGGGGATGGAGGGAGCGCCGCGTGAGAGTCTATTCAAAGCCACATGCTAACCAGCCCTAATAAGTTAATGCAGAAATCCTCCCAAAGAGTCTGGCTATAGGAGACGCTGGTCTCCACTGAATCAAGATCTGTTATGTTGTAATATAATAGATGTAAATTAAAACAGAAAATCTATCATGCCTCTAATGTAGCCTGATAGCTGAGCGTGTGGATCCGCACAAGGAGAGGCACATCGAGGAAGGGTGATATATGGCGAAGCTGGATAGAGGGTGAAAAGCGTGGCGAGACGAGCCGGAGAATGGCGGAGCCTGCTCTATGCTCCTCAGACCCAAGGGCAAGAGAGGAATAAATGTTGATTAGTGTTGATTTTGTCCGACGAACGCCTGTCGAGTGACAGTTGGGCTAAGCTGCTCTGAAAGAGAACCATTAATCTTGGTCTGGTTTAAGTAGAGTATATTAATTTGTGTCATTTTTACTAAGTCGCACTGAGAAAGGCCTCGGACTACTTTGCATCTGACTGCTTTGGTGGTTTAGCCTACTTTATTTTCTTCTTTTTTTGCCTTCCCCCTTTTAAATAGATACCACAGCAGAGGCAACGTATTCAAATGACACAGCAGGGGACCAGGGGGCCGAGCGCTCCTCACTTGGATTAAGAAAATAAACTCCCAGGGTGTTGGCATGGCAACAGCATTTCAGATGAACTGCTATATATTCAGTGATTAATAAATTAACATTTTTTTATACAGTGCTTCCTCCTTTTCTCTCCCTCCCTCCTTCCCTCCCGTCGCAGGAAGGAGAACGCGCGCAGGGGGAGTGAGGTGAAGGCACGCATTGGCGTTCTCTCTGCTCTCTCCAGCTGCTGAGGCCAGATTTCAGGGGCTGGTCACTTTTCACTAGCCAGGCTGTGACGGGAGCCTCTGGAGACACTACGGGCAGCTTGACGGAGGTGGGTAACTGGCACAGGGCGGCACTCCCGGTGGTGCTGAGGTTTCAACCACCTACAAGATCAAGTGCTGACTCGAAAACTGAGACACAAGCCCTGCCCCACTTAAGGGAAGTGTTCTCAGTACACTAAGGCATTGCACGTGTAAAGATGGTTTAAAAAATCCTTTCGGCAGAAGTGTTCTATTTAAGGGGGCAATTCACTATGCAACAAAACTATGAGACAATTTTAATTCTCTTTTTGTACGTCTTCAGAATTAAGACCAAAGGATTTTAGCCCAAGATGTTATAGCACTACAGAGTGGAGAACTTAGCTCTTTGGGCTTTTTAAATGGAGAGGCCCCAAGTGCAGCCATGATACTTCTGACAGGATTTGCGTGAGCTAATGTCAGGAACAGCACTGGGGGAACAGACAATAGGATAGGTAGAAAAAGCGGGATCCTCAAAAGGTACTTAAGCATCTAACTGCCTTTGAGTAACTGGGCTGAACCACGTACAGTTCTCCAACGCAGCTCTGCCCAGCTTCTCCTGCAGCACTCAGTCGTATTCAATACCTGGCCTCCGCTGAATAGAGATTGATCCCCTAGTCTGATGGATCTCTCCTCCTCACCAACAAATCACTGGAGCTGTGATTTCAGTTTTTACTCTGCTACAGTTTTGGTCAGGACAATTTTTTAGGAAAAGAAGTTAAGTGATCGTGGAAACAAGAGGGAAAAAATAATGGAAGTTCCGGGCAAGAGATTAGACAGTCCCAGCAAATGAGTGCTACTAAAGACAAAGAGTTAATTTTCCATTTCCAGTGTAGGTAACAAGAACTCGGCAGGATCTGTGAGGCCAGGGAGACGTTTTGAAAGAAACTGGGCAATCAACTTCCTCTGGAGCGCCTAGGAACATGAAATCCAATCCTCCCCGAGGAGCTGCTGGTGAGTGACTGACCCACATTTCAAGCACTTTCCTTTCCACTGATTTACTTCTCCCTGCCTGGAACCAGTGAAGTAGCCATTACTACAACTCAGAAGGCCCATGTCTTACTCCTTTGTGCCAGTCACCCCGTTATGTGAAAGAAGAGGGGAGAAGTTCAATAATGAAATCATCATCATCAGTAGCTACTCAGACTGAGCCTTGTGGGCTGTTCAGGATCCTGTCATAGGAACATGGGCCTCAGGGAGAGAGCAGGGGAAATAATATGAGTGCTGAGGCCAAAGAGAACAACTCAGTGCAGATCCAAGAGACTGCGCTGGAGACAGCTGTTTGCAGGCATTTTGTGGCTTGGTATCTTTCAACCACACTAGTGTAAAGGCTATTGCTGACTGGACTCTTTACATGAGTCCAAGTGGCACGGCCGTAATAAGCCACTTTCAAAGAGAGAATGCCAACCCTCCCCCAGCCTTGTGTTCCCAGCTGTGCTTTAAAGCGTATACACGGATCACATTTATACATTGGGGCTAGTACTTTCAGCTCAGCGCCCGAACTAAATTCTCCTCCCACTGAATTCAACAATAAACAAGGGTCAGCTTCAATGGGAGCAGAGTTAGCCAAGTGCTTCTGAAAATCCAAACCCCAATGTACTTATCATTGATGCTGTTTGCTTCCTTTGTGCCCTTCACCACAATGCTGGGTCCCACTGTCCATCTGTAGTCAGTTCCACTGTTTGTTTCTCATGGGGGTGGGTGGGAGGATTTAGGAGCGCAACACTGCAGAGGAAAGTTTTAATACTTAAAAAGTTTTCACTGAAATATCAGTTTTTATCAACTCCATTAAAGTTCTGAATTATCTTTGGTAGACATTACATACACACACCCCTCAATTTTCAAAAGCACCTGAGTGGCTTAGAATTCTAAGTCCTATTTTCAAAAAGTCACTTTTGAAAATGGGACTTAGGAAATTCTGAAATTTTTTTACCCAAGGTGTTTTTTAAAAAGAAAAACAAACCAGCGCTCCCTAGCATTACAGTTAAGGGCTGAATGACACAGACTGAACAGTCTAAGGCATTCAGTAAATGGATGAGATGAATGATAATTAGCTCTCAGCGCTTTTCCTCAATAGAACTCAATGTGCTTTACAAAGAGAGACCTAAATATACCTATTTTACAGATGGGGAAACTGAGGCACAGAATGGTGACGTGACTTGTCCAAGGTCACCCAGCAGGCCAGTGGCACAGCTGGGATTAGCACCTAGCTCTCCTAAGTCCCAGGCCAGGCCTCTATCCACCAACTTTAGGGAATGCTTTTCCTATCCTCACTCTGCTTAACGCCTTAGGAGAAAGTCCAGGATCTGCAATGCTCCTTCATGTGCCACTTCTGCCCCTACTTGACTGGTGAGAACAAGGCAGAAAGGACTGGATGTGATCACCTCATACCCTCCTTTACCTCAACTATTGGTCTGTATCTTGTCCTATGTCTCTTGGCCTTATCTGTCTTAGGGCCTGATCTTGAGAAGTGCTAGGCACCTTCAACTCAGACGCTTGGTTTGTAAGCTATTTGTAGCAGCGAACATCTGGATGATGGGATGGATTACACCCTCAGCAAGTTCACAGATGATGCTAAGATGGGGGGGGGGGCAGGGGGGAAAGAAGAGATAGATATGCAGGAGGGTAGGGATTAGTTACCCAGACAAATTTGAGGACTGGGTCAAAAGAAATCTAATGAGGTTCAACAAGGACAAATGCAGAGTCCTGCACTTAGGATAGAAGAATCCCAGGCACCGCTACTGGCCGGGGACCGACTGGCTAAGCAGCAGTTCTACAGAAAAGGACCTGGGGATTACAGTGGATGAGAAGCTGGATATGAGTCAACAGTGTGTCCTTGTTGCCAAGAAGACTAACTGCATATTGGTCTGCATTAGTAGGAGCATTGCCAGCAGATCGAGGGAAGTGATTATTCCCCTCTATTCGGCACTGGTGAGGCCACATCTAGAGTATTGTGTCCAGTTTTGGGCCCCTCACTACAGAAAGCATGTGGACAAATTGGAGAGTCCAGCGGAGGGCAACAAAAATTATTAGTGGGCTGGGGCACATGACTTACGAGGAGAGGCTGAGGGAACTGGGCTTATTTAGTCTGCAGAAGAGAAAGCGGGGTGTGGTTGATAGCAGCCTTCAACTACCTGAAGGGGGGGGGGGTCCCAAGATGATGGAGCTCAGCTGTTCTCAGTGGTGACAGATGACAGAACAAGAAGCAATTGGTCTCAAGTTGCAGTGGGGGAGGTCTAGAGTGGATATTAGGAAAAACTATTTCACTAGGAGGGCGGTGAAGCACTGGAATGGGTTACCTAGGGGCAGGTGTGGAATCTTCATCCTTAGAGGTTTTGAAGGCTCAGCTTGACCAGGCCCTGGCTGGGATGATTTAGTTGGGGTTGGTCCTGCTTTGAGCAGTGGGTTGGACTAGATGACCTCCTGAGGTCTCTTCCAACCCTAATCTTCTATTATTCCTTACTTTACGTTTGTTGGGCACTATCTATGTCTACAACTTACCACTGTAACATAGTATGGGACATTTGTGCTCGATACATTATTTTTAATAAGTTTTAAGAATTGAAAGTTACTGAGTGGGCTCAGGCAATTCCCTTGAAGGTGGTTATCCAATTGTCTACGAGATCACACTGCCTCATCTGCTGTAAATCAATTTTCAAGTTAGAGGAGCGACATCAATTTACGTGAGCTCAAGATCTAGCCCCTTAACTTTAATTAAGGCTTCTTCCCATCCTCTCCACCATTTTTTCCCAGTCCCTAATGCACAGCCCACCGAGAGGGTGACCGGATCATGATCTGTGCCAAATCCCAAGATGGACTCTACTCACATCGCACGCCACCGAACCCTACAACACAGCCTTGGAGAAACGAGCTGTATTTCTCTCAGCCACGTATAACATTGCAAAGTGTTCTGCATTAATGTTCTCTTATTCCCTAATGGGGTCCACAGTACTTTAAAAACTTCCATCCACGTTATAGTGTTTCTTGATAACTTTGTCTGATACACCCTGTCTGGTGAACACCAACATAGAGCTATTAACCATATTGCATATAGAAAAACTGGGCTTGCCTAACCTCTACAAGCAGTTAACAGTCTTCTGATCAGAGACTGAAGATGGAAATGGGCCGGCTTTACTTATCTGGGATATTCAACATCTGATTGACCAAAAAAAAAAAATCCAAAATCTGTATGGGGATTTGTACAGAGTCTGCATAGGGCCCTTTCTTTTGATGGCCATCTGAGGATGTACTTACTAAATACACCTACACTGGCACACACTAACACCATGTGGCAGGCAGGTATAAAAGGGAGAGTGGGGAAGGAAGAGAATGTTAGGAGCTTCCCCTCTCTCTGCCCCCTAACTTGCAAGCAGCATGTCAAGATCCTGATCTAGTTGTTAGGAGCAAAGAACTTCAACCAGAGCCACACAGGATCATGCTCCTCTAGCAGAATAGTGTGGCTAACTCCTCCTTTGCTAGGTAGCATCTCTGCTGCTGCGTGGCACACACTAGCAGAGGTGTGTGAAGGGACACTCCTCATTTCTCCAAAGAGGAGCAGCAAAAACATAAAACATAGCCCAATACCTTTCCTGGCTTCCATAAAATCCTGCCCACATTCGAAGAGGCACCAGCCAGAGCCACTGCTTCTTCTGCAAATGGGCTAGCTAGGGCAGGGATGGGCCCCATGCTTCAGGATGCACAGATACAAAAGTATCTCTCCTATCCAGTGACTAAAGCGGGGCGCAGCGCCAGTCAGGTTTAGTCCGGCTGCCCCTCTGGAGATACACACAGAGGGGTGGCAGGGCCAAACCTGAGTGGCACTGAGACCCTGTGCACCAAGTGCCAAAGCCACTTGGTTTGGGGGCCTTCTCAAATGGGGTCCCAAGACAAACTACCCCTCAACCAGGACAGGGGGGGTTGCAGGTCAAAATGGGACAGTCCCTGGGCATGTTGGGAGTCCTGCCCACAGACACTCTTCTTTATGGGGCCATGAAAAAAGCACCAACACTTGGTCCTTCTATAGCGCTTTCCAGCTTACCCAAACACTTTTTCCCCGCCCCCCACATTGTCCCCATTACACACACAGCAAACTTTCCCAAGGTCTCAGACTCCGCATCCGTGCCAGGAAAGAGGAACTACCTAAAATTTCACAGGTATAAAGGGCAACAGCATGAAACAAATAGGGTAGGGCTTCTTCTTAAAGGGACGCTGCCTCACAAGGTTTTCTTCATCATATAAAGTTTACAGAGCAATCGTTGTACCTAAATGTTATATTAGAAGAAGTTGTTCAAGGTGGAGGATGGGTCTCTTTCTAGGCTGTGCCTAGCATACTTTAGGCTCTATATTAATACTAATAATAATATTCTACAGTGATGACTGCTTGGAAATATACTCATTATCTAAAGAGTTCTCAGTGTTGTATGGGATATAGGTCCCAGGATTTAAGCAACATATAAAGGACTTCCTGTAAAATACAAGAGAAGGGCTCAATCCAGCAAGGAATGAAACCAGGAGACCTCGCAGAAGGGAGGGTTGTGCATCATGGAATCTGGCCAGGACAACTTCAGCAATGACATCTTGCCTTTAATTTCCCCAGCAGTTTAAGTTGGATGCTGCGAAGAATCAGTAGTTAGAAATGGAAGTGAGATTTTGGCAATGCAAGATTAAGCCAGACTGTACATTTTATCTCAAGCAATGGAGTTTCCATCCCTTTCCCTGGGAGACTTCTCTGTAGCATCACCCAGATCTCTGTCAAAAAGGCTGAATAGTAGGAAAATCTAAATGTTCCCTTTCTTAATTCCAACCCATGATTTTTAGTTGCAACATAGCCCTGGATAACACACTAAATAATTCTTCTCCATTCTTTGCTCCCTTTCCTCCTCTGCTCAGTCAGTGGGTAACATGATGATCTGGTTCAGGGATGCGCAAGTGTTTGTTATTAAAGAAAGGGCCTCATAGGGCCAGAACAGAGAGGCATTCACATTAAATATCCTGGTCTGAGCATCTCCAAACAGGGACATCTGGATCGGAATTGGAATTCAGATTTCATAGTCAACCCTTAATGGAAAAACAAACAAACAAACCAGAGAACCAACCAACCAAGAACTTTGGGTTGCTTTAAATCCAGATTCAAAATTTCAGCTTAGGGTCCATTTCTAAAACATATCAGCAAGTATCGGTTCTCTCCCCACCCCTGCACAGTTTGTTGGCCTCTCAGTCAAGCTGTACAGTACACAGTTTGCACTTCACTCAATACACACACACTCACTCTCTCTCTCTCTCCCCCCCCCCGATTTAAAGGGTCTATAGCAGAAAACGAAGTGAGATCTCACCTTACTAAGACGCCTTTATGTTTACAGAAGGCTCTACAAAAAACTCGTAATAGTATTCTAGGAAGCACCACAATAAATTAAACCGCATTCATCAAAGGAGCAAAAGTGCATCCTACAAGGCAGCACCTATTCTTTGCTTGATCATTTATTGGCTAGCTCAGTGATCTCCAAAGTGGGGTGCACGCACCCCAGGGGGTGTGCAAGACGATCCCGGGGGGGGTGCGGCAGGAGGAGCGCCGCCGGCACGCCTGCAGCAGCTCCTCTACCTTTGATTCTGCGGCAGCAGGAGGAGCGAGCCTGCGGCAGCTCTTCCACATAGTAGCTCTTCCATGGTTTTTTCGCCTGCGGCAGCTCCTCCCCTTTCTTTCCTTCGGCAGCACCCCCGCGTCAATTTTTTTTTTCCCCTGCGGGGTGCATGATCAAAGAAGTTTGGAGACCACTGGGCTAGATCATAAGCTTCTGTTATTCTCAGTCTAGATATTCCATACCAAGTTCTATCACCATAGGGTATCTGAGCACAGTCAATGGGGCTCCCAGTCGACAGTGGGAATTAACAAGGTGCTACAGAACCCATTTTAAATTTCTCTCAGTAAATCACCCAACCCCATAACCCCCTTTATGTGGGGGGGGTCCTTCTTTAAATTCCATTTATCAATAGGTTTCTATTAGTAAGACTTCCAGAAAAGACCTTAATATTCCAGTTAGAGAGGGACTGCGATCTCTCTGCTCCACAGTGCTGCATACATAGCCCAAAATCATATTGGCCTTCTTTGATTGTCACCCCACAGTTCAAATACAAGTCTAATTTACTGTCCATATCACTCCTCAGGTCTTTTTCAGCAATACTGATGTCCAAGGGCCTTCTTTCCACTGAATTGCTCCGTTTAGGATTATTATTACTTTGCCCACCTTGCAGTTCCTCGCTTTCCATCCTCAGCTATCAATGAAGGTGTGGACTGTTAAAGAGGTGCTGTGTTCCACCCCAGAGACAGCTGCATTTCAATGGCTGTTGAGCTAATAATTAATTTTACATACAAATATACAAACACACGCATTTATCTCTTTTATACAGAGAGATGCATTGCACACACCGAGTTTGTACACCACTTAGTGATGAGACATACTGGAGAAATACCAGCTATTATAACGCTAAGTATACGTCACCAGTAATGCACTTCTACCAACGTGGCTCAGGAGCAATAGGTCATGTATAACAGATGATCAATCGCTTCCATTTTGTGAAGTGTTAAGTGTGACAGGGATCGAATTAAAAGCACAAACTACAATACTGGGGCTATAAGTTATGGTTTTTTAAGAAACAAAACCATAAAATGATACATTTTTCCTTTTACCACCCCCACCCCCTCAGACTTTTCAATTAGATGAGTGGAAGGACGAAGGCTCCAAGTGCATTTTGCTGAAGTTATAAGTGCCTTTGAAACCCCGTCAAGCCGTTTAGTAACACAAGATTTAAGATGTCCAATTAATTTTTCCCCAACAAGCAGCCAAAAGTAGATGCAGGAGGAGGTTAAAAGCTAAGTGTTTAATTAATATTAAATTTATATGATTTTTTATCACTGAAAGCATTGTAAAATTGAAAAAGCAGTTAATTTTATGGTCTCTGTGTATTCCTCTGCTTTGATCTTTGTTCTGTGGTATAAAATCACCAAGTGCAAAGATTCTCCTGATTCATTATACCTGTCCAACAGGAGGGAGGGGCAGAGGGAGAAGCTAAGGTTCAGGTGGTCAGGGTTCTCTCCAGCTCCACTGCTAAAAAACGGGTGGAGACATTTGGACACAATGGAGACGTTTAAAACGCCTTTACCACGCTGCGTGTGCAAGACGTGCGGGCTGCACACCACGCAACGGGGGATAGCCATTTTGCACAACAGCACTTTTCAGTAACAGCTTGATGGCTTAATCCCAGGAGAACATGGTTGTTGTGTAAAAATATGACAATATATAACAAAAGACAATGGTTTAATAAATAATAATGCTTTGTCCTCTGATAACCCACTCTGTCTAAGAATCTCCAGGAGTCAGTGAATTTATCCTCGGAAATGCTTGTGAGGTGGACAGGGACTATCCTCATTTGACAGACGGTGCAACTGAAGCAAAGAAAGGTTACGTGACTGCTTTGGCTCATAAAGGAAGACAAGGGAGGTACAGCGCCTAGCACAATGGGTCCATGACTAATATAATGACCAACAATGCAGGAATGGAACCGAGGTCAACCTCCCGCTCCTATGCCTTAAACCACAGGACCATCACCCACCTGTCACTGTGCAAAACCCCCCAGACCAAGTCCCCATATCAGACACTGACCACATCCTCAAGGCTCATGGGTAGGACTCTGTCTTCGGAAGGTAACGGAACATGTTTCTACACTGCCAGCAGCGCACAGAACTTCAAAACCCCATTTCCCCACCCCCTCCCACAACCCCCTATTAACGCTGCAGAACTTCAGATTTCTTCCCGAGAACACGGCTGCTTCATTTCCGATGCCTGGCCTCCCCCGTTCTATCTATAAGCGAGACAAAGAGCTATTATGCAGAATGGATTTTACTGAAAAGAGGAAAGGGGGGGGGGGGAGAGAAGGAATAAATTTATGTGAAGTTTTTTTTCTAATCCCATTGGGAGTCTCATTATAATTTAGTTATTAGTAGAAAAAACCAAATAAGTGGTGAGAGAAAAAGAATTTCAACTTTTAAAAAAAATATTTAAAGGAAAGAAAAAAAACGCAGATGATGAAAAGTTCTTTGAGCTTCAAAGCAGCTGCTAATTTCCCCAGCTTCAAACAGTTCAGGGAGCCCCACCAGTCCCAACCAAGGTCTTGTGTTGGTCACCCCTGCAAGTGAAACAAACTCCTACTTATAATACGCAACAGGAAACCGCATCTGGTGTCAATAACCCTATCACGGTAGCTGGCAAAACAGCGATGGCCTAGTGATCAGGGTGCTAACCTAGGATACCTGCGTTCAAGTTCCTATCTGCTACAGACTCCCTGGGCAAATCACTTAGCTGCTCTGTGCCTCAGTTTCTCATCTGTACAATGGGGTTCATAGCACCACCCTGCCTCATAAGGGTGTTGTGAAGATAAATCCAATAAAGATGGTCAGACACTCAGATTCTCCAGCAATGAAGGCCACGTAAGTGCAATAGAAGAGAGAAGGCCAAACAGGAAAGGGCATCACTAACCATGCCTGGGGATACATATTTGCTGTACCATAGCACTTATGAGTCACAGACCAGGCCCCCACCATTCTAAGCGACAAACTCAGACTTCTTTTCCCCCCGTTCAGGTAATAGAAGCATCTGAGCTTATTTCTTCACATTTTCACCCAAAGTCTACTTTAACGCACGCTGAAGCATGCTGAATTACAGCCTCAAAATAATTCCGCAGAAAGGTGCTAGCTACATAATAGATATCGTGGTGCCTCCTGGATTATTATAGTGTTCATAGTATGGACATGCAGAGGCAAAATGCCTGCCACAAAGTCATGTGGCCTTTGAAACAGCTCTTCATTACTGCTCTCCTAGCTGGTAAAAATGGGAGCTAGGTACATCTTTGGGCAATGAACCCAAAACACAGATATTCAGGAGGAAGGAGGAATACGGGAAGCAAGTCATTTAAAAAGACAGGTGATGGTGGTTGCTAAAATTAGAAATTTGCTGGACAAAAATGCAATCAGTTTTATCATTTCTGAGGTGCATATTGAGAGGCGTTGGGTTACGGAGCAAGAAGATCACAGCCCACATTTCTAGGTCTCCAGGGTGGAATTCTGGGTTCAGTTAAGCATCTCGTGGCCAGACAGATACTGAAAAATTGGAGAGAATGCATGACAATAGCGAGAGTTTAAATGTATATAGCTTGGATGCACAATGACTTCAGTGGTGGGCACAGCGGCCAACAAATATCTGGAGGCGTTGAGGATAGTCTAGGAATGTGGGAAAGTAATTAAGGAAGAGAAAAAAAATAGACTCAACATCAGGACAGGCTTCCTGACAATGAGATTTAATAATTAGTACTCCTTCATAAGTAATATTTAACAATAATCATTCATTATTACTTATTAGCTCTCGTATAACAATGGTTATCAGCAGATCTCAAAGTGCTGTACAAGGGGAAGGAACGTAATTATTCCCAATTGGACCATGCAGAGGTGAAGAGACTTTCCCCAGGTCACACAGCAGATCAGTAGCAGAGATCGAAAGAAAATCCAGGCTCCCAGCCAACCTAAACACTGGCCCCGGAGTTCTCCCCCTTAAGAAGCAGAAGAAGTGGCCACCTGAACTTGGGACATTTGGAACTGGAGAGGACAATGCCAGGGCGCAGCGAGTATGCCATCTGTGCCTCTCAGAGAAGGGAACAGAGGCAGGGGGAGACAGAGGGAAGCTCTTTTGGAGGCTGGACCTGAAACACCTGGGGTGTGATTGTCCGAGGTCCGGAGTACCCACATTTGCCTTCAGCTGACATGTTAGAGTGTACACCCAGGTGGCTCCCCAAGGCCAAGTCACTGGCAGCAGAGCCAAGACTAAAAGCCAGATCTCAGAGCACGCAGGCCTGGCCTTTACCTGGGAGACCTTGTTCCATCTCTATTCAGTCACAGTAGTGGCTTATGACACGTGACTGTCTTAGCCAATTGGAGAGGGCTTGACAGTTCTACATCCCCAACCCTTACAAAGCTAATCTACTCGCAGGCATCTCCGGTATGCTCGCTACCCACCCCCCACCCAATGTGCAGTGCTCTAGAGTAGGCCAGGGCAGTTTCAGGGAGTGTTCTCCAGCCTCCAACACAATGGAGCAGGGAGCCCAGATCAGATACCCAATGGATCAGTGAGCTGATCCCGTGCAACCAACACTGCAGACAAACAGACAGTGTTTTATGGGTATGGGGGAAGGTATTGACAGCTGGAGAGAGAAAATTACTTTGCACAGAAATTGAAGCTTTGGTCACATCAGTTCACATGGCAGCGTAGGAAATGTAAAACCGAAAAGCAGATACACAGGAACTCACACGTCTCCCCCCACTACCTCCACATGGTCGCTGCTCATCCATTCTCAGCCACTGTTTGTCTGAGGCCACATACAACGGGATTTGTCAAGCCCCCTTTTAACAACTTGTTGTCACAGTCCATTACCAAATTGCATATAGTTATATATTCCACTAATTAGGCTTCTAAAATATCATTAACATGTCTCTTGATCATTAGCATAACGTATGAGGCGTCCTCGTTAGGCACGACTCGAGTTTGTTAATGCACTAATGAAAGGCAGAGGGCTGGTGCTGCCGGAGCTGTGCAGAGATAGGAGGATGGGAACATCAAAAGCACTGATGCTAAGCTGTAGGGGAGGAAAAAAAAAAAAAAAATCCGAGAGAGGCAGGGTCAGAAGCAAACAGCTTTGGAAGGATGAGAGTGTGGACTACATGGTCCCATGCAACGTGGTGCTCTTCACTTGACAGAAAACTATGTACATGTCCTGTACCGTGACACAAAACTTCTGTGTTCTACATAAGCTACGGTCTGGCGATGCGCCACATACCCAGAACCACTGCCAGTAGGTGTTGGGATGAAACGGAGCCTGGTCTAATCCCTGGGGCAGTCAGAAACAGAATGAGGGGTTTCCCCCAAAGCTCTGAATCCCACCAACTGCAGGAGATGCCAGTTTTCCATCCCCTCTCCTTCAGTTATTAAAAGCCACGAATGATTGTGCAGGAGGCAGTCGTGCCTCCCAGAGTAGGCAAAGTGGGAGACGCTTTTGCCCTAATCGAAGCAGTTTAAAGCGCATTTAAGAAACCCCGCACAAGGCATGGGGGCAAATTTCCCTTGAAATCTAACCTGGCCCCAAGAATCCTTGTTTCAGTGCAGAAAGGGCCCCATTCACATTACTTAACATAGGCCACTGCAGTAAGAGAGCTTTGGTCGTTCCTCAAGGCACACAGCTAATCTTGGCATGGGTGTAGGGAGCTGACCATGCAATGCAGGGGCCTGCCCAGCAGTCTGTCGTCACTGGCACTGCAATGCAGGATCAAGCTTAGTGTCTGCTTGCCCTAGGAGAAGGCAGCCTGATCAATCCCTCCTGCCGTTCCTCCCAAATTTAGCGATAATAGCCGAAGCATACAATGCTGGACCAGTGCATCAATGGTTCTGGCCAAGAGATGGTGAGAATACCCCACAAGGTCCAAAGGTTGGGCAGTATGTACCCACAGAGAATCTGGGAATCCAGTGGGGGCCATTCGACTCCAAGAATTGGCCATCAAACCAAACAAGTCAACCCAACTCTCCAGAGCTTGGTGAGATCCTCTTCTCTGGGTCGAGGTGAGGAAGACCTGACCGTAGCAAAGGCATGATCCCTTAACCTCTTAAATACAATCCAAACACTAAAAGATTAGACCAGAGAGTGCTCACCCACCGAAGCTGACTCGGAAAGCACCTGGGATAATCCGATGGTCGTCATGGAGAGCACCATACACCATGCTCAAAGAAAAGCAGCATTGTCTGCCCAGAGATGGAACATGCTCAGAACAATACACCATGGTGACTCTCTTCCAGGACAGATAACTGAGTTTGCCCAGTCAGCAATTCACAGGCAGGGAAGTCTGTACACAACCAGGATCCCTATGTAAATGCCTAGGGGACACACACACACACACACACATGTGTCTGTGCGTGCACGCACGTGTGTGCGCGCGAGAGAGATCTGGTGGTCCTGTCTGGCCTTGAACTCTAGGACTCTGATGCACTTCAGTCTTAGGTACATGTCCTAAACCCAAAGTCAGATGCAACAAATGCAGACCTTCCTCCTTCCTGAGTCCCCGCATCCTCAGAACAAATTACTCTTCCCCCAGACAAAAACCTCACCAATACAAAGCCCCAAAATTAATCTACCAAGACAGAGCCACAGGATTCATCCAGCTGGGCCTCAACAATGTGAAACTGAGCCACTCACCCACAATTAACTCATGGACAAAATCAGCTTCGTTACTAACCGACTTTGCATGACACAGGATAAGCTGAAGGGTGTTCGCAGACAAGACTTCTGCCCCATTGAGCCCTACCAGATCAAATATCTGCTACCTGGCCTTCATCGGAATATTGATCTTTGGCCTACGCAGCTGGACAGAATCCCTATCGGCCAACCATGGTGCCCAGCCTGGTAAATCCTCCGCCAATGACAACCCCATGACACACTTTCAGCAGACATCTGCATATTTCAATGTATACCAGTGGGAATACGAACAGTCATGGGTTCAACGGGGACGCATGCCTCCACGTCCAAAGCCGCTCGCGTATCAAAGGTTACTACTATTGCTATAAATAAAGCCGGGTTTCTCTCTTCTACTGAATAACCCAATAAGTCATTGCATGAAAGATATTGTAAATAACTCCAGCAGAGAGCATGTTGGGGCTGCTTCCAATTAGCCTTCACTTACACTCTCCAGCGTTTGCTAAGCTCTCAGTTTGCTGTGCACACGTTGCGGTTGGTGGGGTTCGGGGGCTTGACCTACCCCAGGGAAAGTCCTTCTGATCCACGGCACTATTATTCCAAACTAAAAACCCTGCGTTTATTACACTTAGGAAGGGGAGGGGGGGGACAGTGAAAACCTCGTGTGGCATTTGTCTCTATCCCAGTAGTCAGGCGAAGTGGGAAGAGGAGAGAATCAAAAGCTTTCCCTCGGCTGCTGAGGGTTAACTGGCTCTGGAGCCATAGTTTGTAACGCTGAAATAACTCACAACTGTTTAGTAAAAGGATACAAACAAAAGTGCACTAGACGTATTAGGTGCACATCAGAGAGGAGGCCACGCTTCAGAGATCTCTCGGTATCAGACAAAAGAAGGAAGGGGGACTTTTCTATTTTATGTTCCCCCCCAAATTATCCTCTATGACAAATTTTTGTTTTTAGACTAATTTTTACCCATTCCTAGCCTGAGTGTGTGCGAGGTTGAGAGCTGAAGTCATACTATATTCATCCCCACTCTCTTCACCCCAGCACACTGAGCACAGCTGTATCCAACTACTGAAGGTCTGGTGGAGAAGTGATACCAGGTTGAAGTGCCTGAGAACATATTGGGCCATTAACCTTTTCATTGTCGGCTCTTCTGCTCAGCTGTGGGGGGCATCACAAGCAACCAGAAGAGACCCAATAGGCCTTGAGCATCTTTAAACTTTGCAAGCTGTAGCATATCTCAAAAGGCCATCATGATGCAGCATCCCCCTTTTGGCCTATATCCGAGGCCATTCCAATCCTTCTATATATTCATAAACAAACATGCCCTTTCCTACCCCAGCCCCTCTCCAATAAAAGGCATAGACATTCCATCAGTATTTGTATGACAGCAGAGCCTATAGGTCCAAGTGAAATCTGAGCCCCAGTGCACATATACATAAACGCTTGTCTACATCTGAATGTTAATTCAGATTAAGGGAGGGTGTGGCTTTAAAAGCACAATAGCTATTCCAGAATGACCCCATGTAGAGTCAAGCAAGAGACAGTCTCAGTCCTGCAGAGTCCAAACAGATCGAGTAGTGTCAAATTCATTTGAAAGGCCGCCAGGGGATACTAGTGCATTTAGGACTGGCAGTTAACCATACATCCCATAGCAGAGTGTGGCACCCATTTATTACACCTTCCCGAAAAGGACCTTCATGCCTTTTCCTGAGTGTGGAAAGAGCCCATCCATTCCTAACCCGCCTGTACCTTGCAGCGCCTAGCAAAATGCAATTCTGGCCCAGGACTAAGGCTCCTAGGAGCTACAGGAATTGAAACAACACAAAGCCAAAGCTTTTAATGGTAACACGGACTATCTTTCCACTCCGACCCTTTAAAAACAATAGCTCCGAATCTTGTGGATTTCAACCGATGGTCTCTATTTTCACCAATCCCCATTTCTAACTTGGCACGTGCTGCTGGTTCAGAATGTGGTCAGTATGCAGGGCACGCTTCAGGAGAAACGGAGGCTAGGCGATGGTGCAACTCAGGTAGACGGGGTGGAGGAGCTGCATATGTGCACTCAATCCAAGCTTTCAGCGGAACACTAACGGTGGGGTTCAGAACATTTTTTGTTGTTGTTTTTTCAATTATTACTACTTATTTAAATGAAAGCTCAGCCAAGCTGGGGATTGGAGGGGGAGGCAGAGAGAGGGGGGAATGCTGGAAAGACAGCCAGGGCTGCATGCCTGCCTCTGAAATGATTAAGCTATAAAAAGGATCGCTCTCTCCAAATAGCCGTTCAATAGGAAACAGATGTTGAAGGCTGATTAACTGAACACAGGGTATAAAATGGGTTTCCCCAATTGCGCACCACAAATAAAATACATTTAATTAAATCTATAGGTTGAGGCCCAGGAAAGTGGCAAAACTGAGCCAGAGGGGAGATGCCCGCAGGTGCCACCACCTCATGGAGATTTTGACTTGTCAAAGGATCGGCCAGGGTGCTGGGGGACTGGCTAGAGAGACAGCACTCAGCCGGGACTCCGGGCTCGCCGTAAATTTGTGCTGACTTTGGGTGAAATGTTGCCTCGTTTCAGTGCTGCAAAAACAACATGACATCATGTCGCCCGTGCGGGGTTTTACAAACGCCCTCCCTCCCCCACCCAAGAGAAGGGGCTGTAACCCAACACTATCCCAACGCCAGCAGCCAGCCTGGGGGAAGAAAAGGGGCCATTGTTGTGGGCTGTCAGCTCTAGGTGAAGAAAGAGCTCTGAAAATGTTCTACTGGGAGGCACAGGGCCTGCTCTGCCTCCCTCCCTTTGACGTGCTGCCCCCAAAATAGAAACTGGCTCCTATCCCTTTCTTAAAATGCTCTTGCTTCATCTGGGGGGCCTCTCCTAAGAGCACAGATGGAATTTACACTCAGCTGAGGTCTTTGCTGGCGTGGAGTCGGGCCGCCCCTGGAGCGGCATGACTGAAATCCAGAGCAAGCTCTTAGAGCTCTGAGAGCTGGGGTGCAGGGCACGCCTATAAGGAGTCACATGCTCAACTGGCGTAAGTCAGCACCGGGCCATTCAAGTCAATGGATCTATGGCCAATTCACACCCGCTGGGGGATCTGGCGCCATGGACTAAAATGGAGCTATGGCCGGTACACACCCACTGAGGATCCCGCGGCTGCCCTACCTTTCTAATTTGGATCTGATCTTCCCTGGAGAGAAAGAACTGCCCGGAGGATGGTGCCTCCTCAAAGCAGAGCCAGATCACAAAAGTCAACCCTGCGCACGATGGAGACAAGAGTTGAAGTGACTCAAATGGCAAGAAAACGAAGACAGAAAGTTAAAGCAGCAGCAAAACCAGCGCAACAGAGGGGGAAGGACCGGCAATGGAAAGATTAAAATGATATTTGAGAGGAGACCGGAGACGCAGGGAGAGCGAGGTGAAGGCACTTTGAAGGCAGAGCTCCAGAAATAAACACACATCCAACCAGCAAGGAAACGGAGAGCACTGGCAGGTCATGAAAAGAACTGAGGAAGGGAACTGGGATTTATTGCTCAAGCAAGTTAGGAAAATAAAGGGCAAGTGAACAGCAACCCAGCCGAGCTAACTTTGTGTCTCCCCTCTTCCCCGCTCCTTTCAGGAGAGGGAGAGGCTGCTGGAACATGAAAGTCAAGCAAGAACTGGCACTAGACAAGTCAGACACATGCCAAGCAGCCACCACCAGAACAACACACACCAGGAGCCCGGGTGCCTTTATTACCACGCAGCCTACAGGCAAGCAGCAAGAGAGGGGCCAGGAAAGCTGCTGTGAGCCCTGCAGAGAGCGCTCTCCGATGGATTTCCCTCCTCTGCAGGGGAGCTAGTACTGAAATGGCCTGGGCCCGTTGGGAATCACTGCGCAGAGCAGGGTGGGGTTGATAAGATGGGATGGGGAGGCTGAGGCATCTCTCCTGGAATTAGCAGGATGCATCTCCCAGGCGCTGCCTTCTGGGTTCACTGTTACACGCTTATTTCAAATGAATATGCCCCAATTAAGAGTCCCCGCATTGCCTTTCGAGTAGAATGGTGAGAGGGCCGAGGCTTCCCGCTCCCTCATTTCCCTAGCCATATTGACCAACCCCCAAAGCCAGGCCTTCTGCTACACTGGTCCAGAGCCGCTCCACTTAGCATGCAAACTCAGCTCTCCACAGCCTCCCCTCAGTGGAAAGGATGCTGTTTGCACCAGACCGTGCTGCATTACGTGTGATGGCTCCTCTGACGCAGTGCACAGTCCACCGGGAAATCAGCAGGGGGGCAAGCTAAGGTGAGCACACACCAGGGCTGGGTAACCCCAGCTCAGCAACTAACTGCCAGCAATAAATGGCAGGGATGGCGGGGGGGGGGGGGGGGGGGGGCAGGGACCGAGACTCCAGGATCTGAAGCTGCTTTTTTCACAGCATGGCAGGGACATTGGCAGGGAGGGGGCAGCTGCCCCCTAATAAATGCCCTACAGTTGCTAACAAAATCTTACATGGAAGAAAATTTCCAATCGATGAGTGAATTTGGTCCAGTTTGATCCATGCTCAGCGTGCCAGCATTAAGAGTCCCAGATGTAAGGACAGAAGAACAGCCATAGCACCGGCTCACTGCCCAGTGAGCTATAGCCAACTGGCACGTGTCTATTTTAAATGTAATAGGGCCAAAACCCGAATCTCTTGCGCACGGTCAGATTCCTCCTGAGAGCAGACCAGAAAGGGCTCATTGTCAGCCAAGACCCCCAGCAACTGGAGCCCACGGTTATAATGGAGGGAGGTAGCTGCTGACCACATTAGACCCTTGGGCAGCAAACTGGGCCACTCCTGGGTCAGGAGGGAAAAAGAGAACACCCAGCTTGCGTGACGCCTTTGCTTCTAAAATGTATTTGCTCATTAATGTGTAATACAGTTTTATTGTCTAAAACAATGTCTGTTTTAGATCAGTTCCTTTATCCCAGGCGCTGCAGCACTGAGAGGCCGTAACCAGATGGTTTATATTCCAGGAGTCTTCCCGCTCCCCCTCCTCCCCTCTCTGCCCCCCACTCCACCCCACAATTCCTTACAAATTCCTGGAATGCCTACACTTAACAGAAAATTTGCCACAGGGAAAGAGTAATGAGTCTGCAATGGATGGATTGTGGGTGAAATTGCAATCTCAGTGCCCCCACCCCTGCCCCATCGCCTGAGATCTCGTCTCTTTTCTGCGTACAGACCTCCCACAGAACAATCTGGGTCCCTGGGAAGGGGAAGGAGGCCAGATGGAGTTGTCTTCACACCATTCAGTTCCCGAAGATTGAAATTGTTGTGTTGCATAATGAGAGCTTGCTCTCTCGCTCACACATACACACACAAACACACTCACTTCGGCCAAGATGGTCTATTCAGTTTGGTGTGGGTAAAGCCACCTTTGAAACCAATTGCCCCTTGACTCAAGCTAAACAGGGCTTAGAAGAGACAGGGAGAAGCCAGGTTGCTTCAGTGGACCCACCACATCACAGGCACGCAGACTAGTGCAGTAGAAACTAGCTCCCAAACCTCACTCATCAGCTTGTCTCTCCTCAGAATCTAGGTTCCCCTTCCCACCATCCCTTGGTCACCAGCAACCTGTAGCTCCCTTTGTTTTTCTTGTGTAAGTAAATTTATCTATATCCAAGATTTACAGGAAGTTTAGATTTCCACATTGTCTACAGACTTCTTTACCAGGAGAAGGACAAAATCCTTCTGAACTCTCTTGATCCTCATGAGATTCAAAAGTTAACTCCACTTACTGCGTCCTCCACAGGAGGGATTGGTGAATAGGCCAGAGAGAGGGAAAGAAATTAATTCTAGCAAAAACAGAGAGGGGAAGAAAGATCTTGTGGTTAAGCAACTGCAGTGGGAAGTCTTGTCTAGTGAGACTGAGCAGAGCTGACAGAATTTGTCAGAAGTTTTCTGTTGGAAAATGCTATTTTGAAGAAACTGAAATTTTTTGCAAAATCGTATGGACTTAACAATCCATTTTAAAAGAAATTGGAAAAAATGGTTTGAAAAACAACCATGTCGACATTTTCCAAACAAACAGTTTGGATTTTTCATTTCAAAATGATATTTTGTTTCTAAATTTACTTTATATATTTTCAATTAAAAATTGAAATAAAAATAAAATGGTTTTGATTGACCCAAAAAACAATTTTTTCTGGTTTGTTTTGCAAAAGAAAATTCGAATTTCACCTTTCTGTCCAGAATAGAGACATCCCCCGCCCCCCAAAAAAAAAAGTTTTTGGACTCTCGAATTTTTCCATCCTGCAAAAACATTTGTTTTCCAACATGCTCCAATTATAAGTCCATCAGACAGGGACCTTCTGTCACAGAATAATAGAAAGGTAGGGATAAAAGGGACTCTTCAAGGTCATAATCTATCCCTGCACCCTGAGGCAGGACAAGTGTATCTAGACCATCCCTGACAGAGGTTTATATTTGGCTAGCACAATACAGTCCTGAACTCAGTGGGGCTCCGAGACACTACAAGAAAAACAACATTACACTCGACTACCGTTGGGGCTGATTGGAAGGTGCCCACTATCATCAGTTGACCTTGAGAAGGGAGGGAGAGAGAAGAACTTTATAGGCAACATCCCCTCTTCTGGTCAGCTTCCTCAAATCTTCCACAAGTGAGTTTCTCTTCATCCTCCTGAACAGTTAGGGCCTGATCCAAAGCCCACTGAAATCAGCAGAAAGACTCCCACTGACTCCCATGGACTTTGGATTCAGGTCCTTCATTTTTCCCCCATCTCCCTCTGCCCAGGAAGCAAAGCCTGGCAGGTGACTGAATCCCACTGCCGAGACAAGGTCTGAGGGAGCTGGCAGTGGTCCAATATTTGGTGCTGTCCTCAGACTGGAAGGGCCCCCCTCACACTGCCTTCCCCTCCATCCTTTGTGGGGAGCAAAGGCAGAGCAGGCACAGCTGGATGACAAACCAGCATATGGAGAAGCTCAAGAGCAGAAGCAGGCAGCATCTTGTGGATTTCTACAGCGCAAAGGGATTATGCAATCGTCTGTGCATCTACGAAATGGCAGAATGCAGTATATGGGGCCACTGCTGCATGGACTCCTAGATTCCAAGGCCAGAAGTGATCCAAGTGATTCCAAGGCATTGTGATCATCCGGTCTGACCTCCTTTATCACACAGGCCAGAGAATGTCCCCAAAACAATTCCTAGAGCAGAGCTTTTACATAAACACCCAATATTGATTTACAAATTGTCAGTGATGGAGAAGCCACCGCGACCCTTGGTATGTTGTTCCAATGGGTAATTTATGCCTTATTTGCACTCTGAATTTGTCTCGCTTCAACTTCCAGCCATTGGATTGTGTTAGACTTTTCCCTGCCAGATTGAAGAACCCATGATTAAATATTTGTTCCCCATGTAGGTACTAACAGATTGTGATCAAATCACCGCTTAACCTTCTCTTTGTTAAGCTAAATACATTGAGCTCCTTGAGTCTATCACTAGAAGGCAGGGTTTCGAATTCTTTAATCATTCTCATGGCTTTTTCCCAAATCCCTTCCAATTTATCACCATCCTTGACACCAGAACTGGACACGGTACTCCAGCCACTGCCAAATACAGAGGTAAAATAACCTCTCAACTCCTACTCAAGATTCCCTTTTTTATGCATTTCAGGATTGCATTAGCCCTTTTGGCCACAGCGTCACACTGGGAGTTCATGTTCAGCTGACTCTCCACCATGATCTCCAAATGGTTTTCAGAGTCATTCCTTCCCAGGATAGAGTTCCCCAATATGGCCTGCATTCTTTGCTCCTAGAATTTTACATTTACATGTAGCCATATTAAAAAGCATCTTGTTTCGCTTGCGCCCAGCTTACCAAGTGATCTGGATCGCTCTGTATCTGTGACGTGTCTTTACTATTTACTACTCCCCCAAGTTTTGCATCATCTGCAAACTTTATCAGGGATGATTTTATGTTTTCTTCCAGGTCATTCATAAAAATGTTAAATAGCAGAGGGTCAAGAACTGATCCCACCACTGAAATGCAGCCATCTCCAGGCTGGAACACAGCAGCTGTTTAACAGCCCATCTGAACACCAGTCAGTAGCTAGAACAAGAGAAGAACACTGTATCCAATGGGAAACAGCAGGGGGACTTTAGGAAGGCTAAATAGGATGATTCAGGCTGGAATTTGGCCAGGACTCCAGAGTTAACATCTCACACTTGGGAAAAGTGCCACAAGACTGCTGACAAATACAGGTGGCGAAGACCTGAGTTTTACATCCCAGCAGGAAGACAGCAGCTCCAGCAGCAGCCCATCCCCATATAATAGGCCTTGACACTGGGTCAGTGCCAGCTTAGAGGGAAACGCACTGTCTACTGCAGAGCTCCCCAAACTCTGCCCCCACAGCGCACTCACTGGTGGGCCACAAAGAGGCACCTCCTCCCAGTAGCTACCTATATTAAGTATTTCCCTGACCTCAGTTTCCCATATAAAAAGGTTGCTCTAACTGCAGCAGGGAAACAACGAAGCTGTGAACCGCAAGGCGAGATGGCAATGCAATGGGCTTGTAACCAGGAGGGGAGGTGGACACATTCAAAACAGGCAGGCACCCACGGTTCCCAAGGCAAGCAGCACTCCAAGCACAGGAGAGAGAGACCGTCTTCCTGCTCTAAATTTCTTTGCTTGGCACCATAGCAGCCAATTGGTGAAGTGAGGAGCAATTGTAGAGAAGATTCTGCTCAGCCCCGTCAGCTGTGGACTGGAGCAGAGTCTGCACACAGACTCTTTGGAGAATTTAGCTGCTAGCCCCTAACAAGTCTCCACTGAGCATGTGCAAATGGAGGTTTTTCCAGAGGGTCATAATATGTCCAAACCTGGATGAATTTTCATGAGGATGGCAAAAGGCACCTCCCTGGCCCGAACGTGAATCTGAAGTCCCTGCTTTAAAGCACAGAAGAGCTAAAGTGTATTTTCCCTAATCTCATTCTTGGAAACAGCTGCACCATTTAAGCAGACAGTTTACCCAAAAAAAAAAAAAAAGCCTGAGGCAGATGCCGAGCCTAGGAAATTTCAGCCCAAAAAGTTATAAGCAACTGAAAACAAGATCGTATAATGGGCAACTAACTATGGACCTACCTGCACCCGCTATAATTTTTTTCCACCACTTTCAGATCCAGAGCTTGTAAGTGCCAAATCACCAGGAGAAAGTGATACAGTCCAGCATTGCAAGGCTCTGTCCCTTTAAGGAGGGGAAGCAGAAGGAGCTCAGCAGTGGAGGGTTTTGGATAGTCAGGACTGGGCTAACAGCAGCGATTGCAGGCCAGAACTGAAGTGCACGAGGAGAGCTATGCTGGAGCCCAGGACTGAAATAGCAGCGGTTTCTGCAGGAGAGAGTATTTAGGGACATTGAAACAGCTGGGTATGGAGGGAAGCTAGCACAGCACATGCCTCCCTTAAACTAGATTGCAGAGGGTGACAAAGTTAAGAGGAACAAATACAAGGGGAGCAAGGTGGTGCGTCTCACTCAGTAACAGAGTCGAGATCACCTGTCACCTTTGGCATTTTCAGTGCTCGGCTCTGGCTCCTTCCAGCAATCCAGCAAGAAAGAGTGCATGGGAAAGAGCCAGCAAGCTGAAACCCGATCTCCTGAAAGGCTGGATTCGGTGTCTGGCTTTTCTTACCGCCTGCATCGACCTGTACGTGCCAGCCAGGGAACTCATAATGGTTCCACTAACCGAACTTCATTAACTTTGTATACACTCAGCCTCTAATTTATAATCATTAGCAAACAAACAGCCAACAATTACACCGGCAACACACAAAGAGAGAGAGGGTAGTAAAGGAGCCGGGGTGACAGCACACCCTGAAATCAAGGGACTGCAGAGGCTACAGCTCACCCAGACACGGACAACATTCCTGGTGCTGGAATGTGATGCACAGAGCTTTTGAGAGTGGGAAAGAGGAGGGTATGAAGGGGGTCATGCTCTTAGAAGATTTACTGGCAAACAATTTTTCAAGCCATAATTAACGTATCAGCCACCAGAATGGTGAGAGGCGCAGGTAGGCACGGGGAGAGCTTGCATGGACCAAGTCTTCTTGTTAAAAAGGACACAGCAGGGGAAAGGAATCCATTGTGCAGATCACTTCCTTGGCTAGTAAATCGGAAACCTGACTCCTGAAAATCCTGACGCCACTCGTACCCCCAAAAACTAACCGCAAGCCTGGGAAACCTTCCAACTGGCTCGCCAGGTCACAAGAACGGGGTGGCTCTTCAGTGGTTTTGTCATTATGGACAGAGCTCCAAGCAGGGGTCAGGAAAGGCAGGTTCTCTCCTCAGTTCCGATGCTAACTTAGCATGTGACCCTGGCGAAGTCACAGAGGCCAACCCTTGCAAATGCTAATATTGGGCACATACATCCATATTTAGCTACTGAAATTAGAGGCTGTCTTTTCAGACGTCCCCCCGGGGATGGCGGTCTGAACCCAGGGAGACCAAACATTTTGCGGTCAGACCTCTGAGCCATAGCCCCTAGACGAGGCTCAATGCTGTATTAATAGTGCAGGGGTCATCTCTCCATTTCTTTTCAAGCTGGCCTCTCTCTTTCTCTCTCTCCAGAGGAGCTGTTTGTGGCAGTACCCATCCAACTCCTTACAGTGCTTCTCAACTTGCATAACCTGATAGGATATTTAGTGCTCTCTGTGAGGGATGTAGATGTATATTAACATCTCCATTTTACAGATAGGAGAACAGGGAAGCGACAGGACTCAACCAGGGTCACTCAGCAACTAACTGTCTTACCCAGGAGTCAAATATAGGTCTTTGGGCTTACATGCTAAAGCCTAACCTGGTACCCCTGGCCCTGCTGAGGCACACATCCTTTGAGACTCATGTTTCCTGTGAAATGGGTCTCATAAAAATACTCTGCCCTTGCACTGCACTTCTTCCATCTATCGGCCTCACAGTCTCCAGCAAAGATGGGCAAGCAAGCGCACGTCACCTCCGTTCTAGGGACAGAACAACGGTTTCAAAAAACTTCACATCAAGCAGCACCGTGGTATGGCCCAACAAATCAAGATCCGTATTTGGGTTCCCACTTTCAAAATTGCTCAGTTCCCCATTTACAATGCAGTGGCCGGATTTTCAAACATTCCCAGCAGTTCCCACTTCCAACAGCTGCAGTCAAAGAAATCTAATCTGAACCATTTGAGTTTCCCCTGTTTGAAGCCAGTCAACACTTGGTTGTTTTTTAAAAAAAAAAAAAAAAGCCCAGATATATACTAATGGAGTATTTCACCACAACAACATTTTAAAACTAATATATATCCGTGGGTAGAGATCAAAGAAAAACAATTCAGCCCAAAACAAAGAAGTTTCCAATTTTTACAAGCAACTGAAAACAGGTAGTTAGAATGGAAACAGTTATACAAACTTAGCTATAGCTAGCAGGTTGTTACAAGTGCCTTGCTTTATCGTACAATTCCTTGTATACCGCTGAGAAACACAGATGACATCTTGTAATAGCTTTTTCCATTCTTTTAAAAGCTTAGACTAATTTCACTCTCAGTACATCTTTATTGACAGACTTCTTTGTAAGTTCTCTTCTCTCCAAGGTATTTTAATAATTTTAACTGCACCCAGGTAAAGTACATGCTCTTTTCATCTAGCAGCACAGCCTTTCGGTGAATGTCAGGAGATCAAACCGATACCATGAAACTATCTTAGATGCAAATTTAGTCCCCAATCCCACAGCTGCACCTGCGCAGGCTGACCCCAGAGCTCTGTCCTCATGGATACAGTTGCAGGGCTGGACCTTATATGGCCTATATATGACCTGCAAACTTTCACTACTACTCTATGCTGTAACTTTACAAGATGTAACATGCAGTTCAATTTAATTTTTCTACAAATGCCCTTCATGAAACTGATGTACACAGGGTGCACTGAGATTCTAGAACTCATGTATCTAAAAAGCTAGGAGAAAAGTTGTACTCTCTGTCAATTGTACTATATTCTTTGGGTAATGCAACATATGTAATTGAAGACCGAATAGTATGATATGCACAAGTAGGAAGAGTTAAGGGGGCTGATGCAACCTTCACTTTCGCATTTCCTGTCTTTGAGTACTTCACTTTGCAACATTAACCCTGAACAGTTTTTTTGGAGAGAGCCTTCCACCCCCACAACTGCTTTAAGAAAAAGGGGCCGGGGGAAGTGAAAAAGCAACTTCACTTTCCTGGGCTTGGAAGCACTATTTGCTTGCAAAATATTTGCAACAGTGCCTGCAGATTCCCGATTCTGGAAAAAAGTTGAACTACACATCATCTGAGCAACAGGCCTCGCAGCCCCTGGGCGCCCTCTTTCAGAACTCCCGCCTCCTGTACACCAGCATGTGGGGAAGGAAATCAATGGGAGTTGGGCATCCAATCACCTTTGAGGAGCTGGGCCTTCGCTCCAATCTCAGCAGTGGAGCTTTTAAGATGCATCAGGATAAAGCTTTACAAACCGCGCAGCTGCCTGTCAGAATCCCTTGACGCCAACAAGGCACCGCATACTGCAGGAACGCCCCGCCATGAAGCAAAGGGTGCTATGAGCCACACGTTGGCAGCGGGGTATTTAGGCAGCCACGCGGGTACAGTGAGGCATTCCGGGCACTTCAGGAGCATGGCACATAACCTCATGCAGAACGTAGCGCGATGCATGGCCCTGGGTTTGCAAAGGGGTATGACTTTCAGATGAAAGCCATAGTATAGCAGAAGGCTCCAAGGTTCATCGAGGAGTACCCCTTTAGGCCAGCAGCTTGCAAAGACTGGAGGATTTTTATTCCTTTAATATAAGGGGGGGGGGGGATTTCTCACCCCATCTTGTTCTCCATGCCCCCCCCCAAAAGACAAACTACCCCTCATCAAGCACATGTCACACCTGGCATATTTGAGCCTACAGGTGGCCCATGAGCCCCTGTGAACACAGAGTTAGACTGGAAACCATTATGCAACCTGAACTATAGCAATTGCTGCCTTTCCCATTGTAAATAGCAAGACAGCTGCAAAAGAGCCAATGGCTAACCAACATGTGTTGGAAAGGGGGAGGAGCATATAAAGATGTCCTCAACTGTGCTGCATACGTTTTTGAGCATGCATATTATCTGGGAACATCGAGTCCACACGGCCACAGGGGCCAGTGCAAGGGACCATGCAAGCACGGTGCTCCTAAGCTGCTGTCCAATAGGCCCGCACCCACATTTGTTTTCTCATATATGCAGCGTTCCAAGTGCTCCCAGTGCAGCTCTCAGGGACCCTGGACTATGCGGCTACAGAAGCACGGACTCTAAACTTTAATTAATGGGCAGGGAGAATACAGTTCTAGCTTTGTGGGTTTAAGAAACCCTCTCAAACACCTATGAGTATACCCAATACAGTGGTGTCTGCCTGAGCCGGCAGACAGCCCAGAACAACAGCTCAGAGAGGTGTCAGCTGCCCCATTCAGCTCACAGGGGTGATAACTCTGAAGCCCAGCGATGAAGGGGACTTAAAAATGGTGACTTGTTACCTATTTCACTGCTAAAATAGCTAGCTGGTGCGCTTATCCCACAGACCCAAATTGCCTCCCACCCCTGCCTGGGTGCCAAAAGCTTCAGCTGTCCCAACCAAGTCCTCCATTGTGCCAGCTCACCACTTCCACAACACAGTTACCTACAGGATACTGGATAGTACAAACTATGTGGCTCTACCAAACTGGATAGCTAATCCCCCGATATACAGGTGAGTTAACGAGCCCCACATGCAAGAGGAAGGGGTATGGGCAGATGTGAGTTCAGGGGTATGGGTAGATTTGAGCGTCGCCTGACTTCAGCAGATGGTGCTAAAGTCAGGCGACGCTCCTCCAGCCATCCTTGTTTTGGGCCAACAGTAATAAAGAGACCAGATTAAAAAGTAATAGGGTTTGGTTTGTGTTTAAGAAACACATCAATGTATTTTTACATATTAAAAAGGATTATATAGGCGGTAACAGAGCCTGAAAAAAAAATAATCTTTATTTGCTTTAGAAGCAAGCTTAGTTCACATTCCTCCCATCTAACACATTAATTTCTATGAAACCAGTTTATAATAAGGTCTCGCACGAGGGCTCAGGGTATCCATGTTTAAAATTCAATACTGGAGCACTTTAGTTGGGTTCCTTCCTCGTTTGGGATTTATTGGAATCTTGCAGGATCTTGCAAAGCAAGGGGGGTGTAGGGTGGAAGAAAGAGAAGAAAGGGGTTCTGGACTTAGCAACCCTCCGCATCCCGCCTTCAAGGAAACCGTGACCTAGTTCCCCTAAAGCATTCTGCAAAATCTCAGTGACACAACAGAAGACACGAGGGAGCAGCGCTAAGGGGCCCATGCAGAACCTGCGTGAGCTTGCACAATGCCACTGAGTTGGTGAAAGCTGCACCCTCTTCGGCTCCGAGTCTGGCTCAAAGTCTCACCTGCCTGACTCTGTACCAACCGCTTCCAAAAATGTTCCCTGAGTGGATTACCTCCATTTCCACCTAGGCCCGCTCCCCCGCCCTACCTCCCTCCCTCCCCACCTCACCCCACCCCCACAAACCCCTTCTCGGCCCTGGCCGCCAGAACAATCTCGCTGCAGGCAGCTTTTGTACGCCTCGACCCCCAAAAGAAAAATGATGGGTTTGAACTCTTAACCCCACCCCAGAAAGGGCTGGAATTAAAAGGGTTTATGACCAAGTATGCAGATGGGAATACTGTAATAACAACAGGCTAGATGTTTGCCCAGCACTTCAGGGCTTGTTTGAAGGAAGGGAGAATGGGGATGGATCGGCTTCTGTCGGGGGATGACGCCATGAAGCAAGAATTCAGAGACTTGGAGGCAATAGAAATGGTTGATAAATGTGGAGGCAGAGGCAGGGGGTGGGGGAAGTGAAACGCTGCATGCTGACACTTCAGATAAGTTTGCTGAGGCTCGGAGGGTTTCTGGCCCTGACACACAGTTGGATTGAAAAGCCAGTGGCAGGAGGCGGCGAGAAGTTGTGGGAAAAGAAAGAAAGGATCTTGACTCGGGGGCTTAAATGGCAACTTCCCCTGGGGAAAAAGCAGCCCCCCACCAAGTCTCACGCATTGCACGTCACACTCTGAGAACAACCCCCCCACACACACACACAAAATACTCTGTATCCTAGAATGCATCTGATGAAGTGATCTGTAGCTCAGGAAAGCTTATGCTCAAATAAATTTGTTAGTCTCTAAGCTGCCACAAGTACTCCTTTTCTTTTTTCTGTATCCTAGGCAATTGCACACTGACTATAGGCCGGGAGCTTTCACTGATAGCTGTTAATATTTCTGTGCACTTCACAACTATCATTCACCCATTTTACAGATTAGGGGTGAAATTCTCAAGTGTCTAAATGATTTAGGATTTTAAATTCCATCAGACGTCAATGGAACTTAAGCTCCTAAGTCATGTAGGGTGCTTTTGAAAGTTTTAGCCAAGATAATTGAGGTTGCACGAGGTCACTGTATACAGGACCAGAAACAGAACCACCAGTCTCTATTACGGCCAACATGTCTCAGCCACCTTGCCTTTCAGAAGGAATGCATCAAATTATGTACTTATGTAGCACACCTGATTACAGTGAAGATCTTTGTCTCCCTCTACTGGTTAGATCACTGATCCTCAGAACTCGGTGGTTCAGCAGTCAAATTAGTGATTAACGTTACCCAGAAGAGCCACAGCAATGTGAATTCATTAGTTTGTTTACTATAGTAATATATATTCATATGTAAATCATATGACAGGGAAAATATTAAGTTTTTTTATATATTATTCTCACAGCAAAATGACTGACCAAGTATTATTTTATCAACTACAATTGATTAATAACATAGTAAAAGCATCCTGATTGGTTAATAATTCAATCACACAGTGGTTTAATATCACATGCTTCAAAAGGAAACACATTAAAGAGCCACTTGTGGCTTGCAAGCCTCAGTCTGAGTATCACTGGGTTAGATCATAGATAGGTTTAGAAGTCTGCTACTGTTACACCGGGTGGGGGTGGGGGGGGATATTTAGTTCAAATGAGAGAGTCTTGTGCTTTTAAGATCAAAAGCTCCTGGGTTCATTCCCTGCAAAAGATCCAAACAGGGGAATCAAAAGATCTGGCTCTCTCCAATCAGCAGACACACTCGCTCCTAGATCCCCAATGTTCCACTGCTGTGTCTCGAACAGGGAATAGCCACACTGTCAAAATGTGTGTCACATTCCCTTCTCTAGGTGAGTCTACACAGCAGGCTATCCCCAAGAGAAATATCTATCATTGAAGTGGAAGAGACCTGTTGTGGGTCCAAGCTCTGCGGATGATCCTTATGGGGAATTTATATTAGTTTTTTTAATTGTGTCTTGTACCATGGGCCAGGCTCACAGGCAGTATGGTAATATAAATAATAAATTCTAACAGAGCGAGGACCTGGGGAGGCTTGAAGTGACTTTCTATTGCAATGCACTGTAGTGAGAAGCAGATTTGGAGGAGACGGCATTAATATTTGTTCATACTGTTGTATTTTGGTTCATGGCGCCGTCCTTTTGAGAACCAGGTGGAGCATCTATTGTAGTGCTGGTGTGAGGAAGATGGAAGGGACAGTGTGTGCTGAGAGGGAACGACCCTGCTGTTGTAAGCTCCAGAAATTCAATCAAGACCGGGTCTCACAGATCTTTTCAGGATGCAAGTCTCATTCTCCAAGGTGGAACATTAGGACTTATCAGGGGATGAGATGCTTCAGGGGACTGCTAATGAGCTGCAGATTCCCAGCTCAGCAGGGATTAATGGATGTTCTGTGGCCCCTTCCCTGCGATGAGTTTCATGGGCCTCAGGGCCAGCTCATGTCACAAAATCATCACCCTAGTTCCGTAAACTCACCAGAGGGGCCAAGAACTGCAAGGACAATGGAGGCTGAACTACGTGTTATGTAGGGGAAGTGGCTGCCCACCCTCACCCCATCCCATAACAGAGATATGCCATGGCAGCAAGGCAGCGTTCGCTTGCTGTGTCGCTAGACAGGAGATAAACCCCATGCCTTTCACCGCCATCAAACCTCCACAATGCCAGTTATTTGCAAATAAGCTCACTAAAATATTTGCATACAATGTCACACCTGGAGCGGCTCACATCTTGGTCGCTGTGGACAGGCGAGAGTCATGACAACAATTAATACTCATCTAGGCATTTCAGCTACACGTGCATCGTTCTCTCACCCCACCCCCAGTCAGTTTACCCCCCTTCACTCTCCGGCCCTTGCTCTCATCAGCAGGCAAGAGATAGCCACAGTCGCTAGGGTAACCTGGCGCAGGCCACTCCAATGCACGAGGGGGCAACGCAACCACATGACAGAGGGGATGCGTGAGCTCGAAGATGACACTCCAGGGTTTACCACCTCCACTCAGATTCTGATCTCACTCAGCTCCCTGGTGAGATCACTCGCGCTTCCAGTGTCTGGCTGGGTCAGAAACACAATCAAAGCAGGGCTCCTTTGGATTATTTCAGCAATTCCACTTGGGCCCCAATCCCGCTGCCATGGAAGTGACTGGAAATTTTGCCGGTGACTTCAACAGGAGCAGGCGAGGCTGTCAAAACCGGCCAGCCAGGGGGAGCAGAGGCAACAGCTAAAATAGATTCACAGAGTATATATTAAAATTATCTCTTCCTGCAAATCCCATGGCGATTTTTTCCCCTGGTGCCCCCACCCTCTTTCAGGGACCTAGGTTCTAGACAGTGACTTTTCCTGAAGATCATGGGTTACTCTTGGTCCCCTTACAGCTACACGGCACTAGCATTTGGGACCCAGCCAATCTGTAGGGTACTTTAAACTCTCTTGGATCAACAGATCAGTATCTCTGACTGGCACAAGCTCCAAAATAATTCTGTCTTAACATTGCTGAGATCACCATTCAAGTTTGGCATTGGAGGAAACTGACCTGGCCTCCCAGTACCTGCACTCAGTCTTTGACGAGAGACACAAGTCAGCTCACTTGCAATTGTGTCACCGCTGCAGCTTTTCACAGCTGGGCTCCTGCTTACGATACTGCCCAGATCCGCCTTCCAGATCCCACCCTGCTTTGTTTATGGATACAAAGCAAATAATTCCTGCCAACAAGGCAGATTTAAGGCAGCAGATCTAAAGCAGGGCAAGCTGGATCTTACACTGGTTCCTCCCCATCCGCCACACTGCCAGCTGAGGGGCAATTCCTACACCGCTGCTCCTGGCGACGACACACAGATCAGACAGGAAACAAAGCTGCACATTCTGTTCCTCAGGCAGAGGCTGCCGCGACGCCAGTAGCCAGGGAATCCTTGCATTGCCTTGGAAGCAGAGCAAGCTGGATCTCAAACTCTGTGGGAGCTGCCGCCACCATCATCACACAGGCCAGGCCGACTGGCTCAAGGTTTACGGACCTAGCCTAGGTTCAATTACCATTTACTGTGTGACCCTGGCCTTGTCACTTAGTTTTCTCTATGCCTCAGTTCCCCATCATTACAATACAGATAACAGCACTGTCTCGTCTCAGAGGGCTGTCGGAGGATAAATGCATTGAAGATCATGAGGCGCTCAGATACCCTGGTGGTGGGGTGGGGGGCCACAGAAGCAAGTACCCACTGAGCGGAGGAAGAAAAGCCGGCTCAGACACAATGTAACTCTTCGGATCAGATCTGATAGATCCAGGTCCTGTCGGCAGGTGTCTCCCCCTCCGAACAGCTCAGCGATCAGCCCTACACACCACACCCCTCTTCTTTGCTGGCAGAGAGCTGCGGAGTACTTAGCCCAGAGACACTCAGTATTCCGGTCACTGAGTCATTCACAAGAGGTGCACATTGGCAGGAGGCATGCTTCACAGTTGAAGGGGAGAAGGGGAAAAAAAAAGGAGAAGAATATTACAGAGGTAGATTTATGGGTGGAAAATGACACATTACCACCATATTTTATCCACATTTAAATGAGAGATGTGTTAAGGGCCAGGGAATACACAGGGCCCAGATACAAGCAGGCCAGCACAGTCACTCCAGAACATCCAATCTCTTCATCACCATTAGGCCCTGCTTGATTTTTACAGGCAAGGAGGGGAAATTACACCCAGGCCCTGCTAGTGGATTTTAATTTTGTTTTTTAAATAAAGCACTTCTGAAGCACAGAACTGTGCAATGCAGAGGCATGGAACTAACCCTCACCCCAGGCCTAGCAGATCCATGCTTCACTCCACTGCAGGGAGAGGAAGAGTGGCCCATGGTTAAGTGACTGCACTGGCACTGCAGAGATCTGGGCTCTGTTCCTGGCCAAGTCACTGCTTTGTGCCTCAGTTTCCCATCTTCTAAGGGCAGGGGGGAGACACAATACTTCCTTTGTCTATTTCAACTGCAAGCTCTTTAGGGCAGTGCCTAACCAATGAGGTCCTGATCTCCTGGTGCTAATGTAATACAAACACCTATCCAGTTTTAAAAAGCATGAAAATACTTCTTTTTATTTCTCTTTATAATCTCTCTCCATCCATCCTCGTTGATACTGGTGCCAGTCACGGTGCCTTGTCTACACTAGGGATATTTTCTAAAAACTTCTCACCCTGGCTAAACACCAGGGGGAGCCCGAACGCAGACAAAGCCCCTGCAGCCATCTATAACTCCACATCAATCGAACATCTTCAGCCACGTCTCATAGACAGTCTGTTAAACGGACTATGGACATAGGAGCCATGTCTACACTAGGGATTCTAATGTCACTAAAAGCCACCCATGGTGTTAACAATGGGGGAGTGAGAGTGTATCTTCCATAGTGTGGAAACAGAGTCAGTGCTTTGCCCTTTCCAGACAACTGGGATCTAGCTTAGAGAGTGCTGGAAGGCTTAAAAACCTCAGGCCCCGATCCTGTGCTTGCATCTCCACGTGCAGACACCTGGGCTAATGCAGAGCCTTGAACGGAAGCTCTGGGCAGCCTTCTACTCATGTGGATCCAGTTACAGGAGTAGGGTCAGAGCTTACAGACGCAGAGAGAACGGGTGATGCCACTCGGCTGAGGTTCCACAGCCACCTATGGCAAGTGGGGGAATAGACCTACAGCCCATTCCTCTCTCCCAACTCCTCCCCAGCCCACAGACAGCTATTTTAACCTTGAAGGTTCATTGGTTTGAATACCGTTCGCGTAGCGCCCCCTAGAGGGGAGTGGCTATGAGTTATTTTAGGACTGTGCAAACAGTTGAAAACAGCTTTTTCTGACTACCTCTCTGATTTGACACACAAGGCAGCAGCTAATTCCTGCCTTCCAGCAGGTACAAGGCCTCAGGCACTCAAAGAGACCCGTCAGCTCAGCACCGCAGACGTGCCCTTCACCCATGGCAATGCCCATGAACAGGGCATCTCACAGAGCAGCGCAGAAGCCCCTTTCTCATCCTGTATTTGCAAGGGGGAGTGATTGGGGGGTTGTGATTAAAACAAACAAAACAAAAACAAAAAAAGACGCATCAATCAATTCCTGCACCAGTCACCTGATCATTTGAAGGTAGTGGCAGGGGAAGAGGGATAAATAGTTGCTTGGATTCTAGTTGCGTACAAAGCATCTAACGGGCAAACCACCTCTTCGCTTGCACTTGTACAACTGACTGAAACCATTTGAGCAAATCTCTCTCATTCCCCCCACCCACTAAATTTCTTTAACACATGCGACCAAGTGCCAGCCTCAACCATATCATTGGCGGCTTTATGTTAAAAGCCGCAGTGTAAAAAAGCAGCGGCAGCTTGCAGCTACGCAGCCATGAGGTGCAATTTCCCTGGCTCTGAAGCCAAGCAGAATTGTGTCTGCTCAGTACCTGGATGGAAGGCCACGGAAGTAGTGCTGGGAATTCACTAAGCATGATTTTCTCCAAGCCGGTACAGAACAGGGGGCTGCTATCTTTTAGCCGAACAGTAAAACTAACTTTGGGGTCAGCAAAGCTTACATGACCTCTTTCAGAAGCTGGGATGTTAATCCAGGGACCCCTGGCAGACCAAAATTCAGGTAATAACATTCTCCGCTCCCTCATCTATTTCCCCTGCCTTGGACAGAGTGTTCTGCACTTCCTAGGCAAAGCCACTATTTACAGCTAGAAATAGGTGTTGTCTTACATTTCTACAGCACCTCACATCCTCAAGCACTTCAACAAGGTCTCTGAGGCGCGCTCAACTCACCACTGCAATATGGCTGCCTTGTGCCTACCAGCTGTGCCAAGGGGTCACTACACTGGCCACCGGGGCGTGGCATTTACATACGAGAGCGTATAGATCCTGAGGACAGCAGAGACATTTACAGGGGAGGTTAGAGTAGGATTTGAGTTCAGCCTATGCTAAACCACAAACACGCATGTCCTGGAGCAAAATGTCTGGTGACAGTCCACACTCAAGTGTGATCATTCACTCGAGTTAAGACAGGACCAAACCCTACTCAAACAAACATAGACCTGCCAGCACCTGCTGCCTTCTGTTTTGTATCTGCTCTTTCCTACCCACAGACCTTGGGCTGCTCCAGCCAGCATAAGCCGAGGGTTTGCAGCAAGCCAAATTTAGAGCACAAACCCCTCTAGCGGGCAGCTGCCATGCGAAAGGGCCTATCACAGAGGCCACATCTACACTATGATCGCTTTGCCAGGATAGTTATACCAGTAAAGCACTCCTAGTGCAGCCACGGCAGATACCCTCAAAAGGTAGCTTTGGCCTGTATGGCTTATTCCACACACAGTCCTGAGCGAAACGAGCTACAGAAGTGCAGCAGTTTGCTACATGTACCCCCCACACACCAAACATCTCCCTCTGCAGGGTCTCAAAAGAGATGTGCCAGTTCTGTGAAAGGGGATACGTTTCTCCTATACGGGGCAGGGACGGAGCTCTGGAAGGGAACCAAACTGCATTCTCCCCCTCTCCAGCCCGACTCAGCATGAGCCACTGTGCTCAGTAACACAATGCGCCCATGAGGAGCCTGTCCTTTGGGCCCTGTTCTGTCCTGCATCCCTCATATCTCCACCTCTCCTTTACTGTCGTTCAAACCCTCCCATGTGCCATTAAAAATGCTGAACATCCTCTTCCCTTCCAAGGAAAACAAACTCGGCTTTCAGCTCGGGCAGGCGTTCGGGGAGCTGTTTAAACAAGAGTTCCCCCCTCAGCCTCCCTCTCCCGTCCCCCCTCCCGGCTAACAGGAATATTTTCACACACACCCCTGCCCCGTCCCAGGCGTTTGATTCCTGTCTGTCACTGAGTGATGAGGACAAAGGGTGAGGAGTCAGGAAAAGGTCTGAGCCACTTTGTTCATGGGCTGGATACGAACTTTGGATGAACTCCGCTGGGAGAGAGAGAGCAAAGCAGCGTGCAGTGGAACGCACCAGGCATAGCTCATGCCACACTCCTCCAAAAAAAGCCTGGAACAACGGAAAGGGGGGGGGGGGGGAGAGAGGCACAGCCCCCATCCCCACTGCAGCAACTGGCCTCCAGCTCCCTGCTCTGAGGAGACACCCTTCCCAGGAGGCCCAGTCAATACAGCGGGAGGCCGAGGCAGCCTTTTCTCAAACAAATCTGCTAGCAGCGGGCCAGGGGCCAACCGCAAGGGCTTGCATTTTTAAAGCAACCAAATGGGCCTCATGGGTTGAACCAGCCTTCGGGGGGGGGGGGGCAGGGAGGTAGCCTGCAGCCCCTAGTTAGGCGTCACAGCAACCTCCAAGCTAATCCGAGCTTTTGATTCCCCACCTTCTGCCCTAAGCCTTCCCTAAGGGGCAAAAATATAAGCCCAGCACTGGGGGAGCAGGTTTGAGAGCTTATGACCAAGAGGTTTTACCTCCAGTGGTGAAATCGAGGGTGTGATTGACACTGCTTCCCCCCGGCCACAGACCACCTGCCCAGGGCTGGCCTTTGGGATCTGTCAAGCCCTCAGCGACAAAGTTCCCCCTCAGTTTTGAAGGGCAAAGACAAACCCATTTGCAGCTGGAGGGCCCTGCGGTTCTATTCTGCCTTACAGGTATTAATCAATCATTCCCTCTGGGGCTGCCAATGACAGCAGCAGGGCTACCACAAATTTCCTCCCAGCTGAGCAGCTAACGTGGCCTCTAGCCACAAAGGGGGTGTCTCTTTTCACTTCATAGCCAGAGGCAGGCTAGCCACGTCAATACTGAGCAGGCCTGAGAGCGAAGGAGGCCCGTGTTCGAATCCGGGCTCTGCCCCAGACTCCTTCCAGGGCTGTAGAGGAAAGGCCCTCAGGCAGGACTTTCCGAACGGCACATGTGACCTGCATGACTGTGCATATGTCTGCAGCAAATGGACCACAGCATGGTGTGGGGGGCTCTTGTGTCTCATCTTCGCAAGTGATGCAGTTATGAAGCTACCATGGGTGGGGAAGGTGCCAGATATAAATCTAGACTGTTTAATAAGCCTGGCCTCTTCAAATACAATGACATACGCGCACCTTTGCACATCTCCTATTCAAGCACAGAGGGCAAAGCTTATGAGCGTCGGCAATTCCCACACATTTCTGGGCATGCCCATTTGAAAATTGGAACCGACGTAAATCAGCCGTTCTAAAGCCCCGTTCCCCAGAGGATCTCAGTGTTTTACACGTGAGGGGACCAGCCTAGGCACAGAGAGGTTAAGTGACTTAGCCAAGACCACATTGTGAGTCAGTTGCAGAGTCTGGCCCAGTACCCCAGGGCCCCAGTTCCCAGCTGTGTGCTCTTATCACCTTCCCAGGCTGGAAGAGGTGCAGTGCTGGTGGCCTTCTTATTCCCCCAGCCATAACATAACAAACAAGCCAGGTACTGACATGACGCTTAAGTACTGCCCCACACGCCTGATGCACAGGCCACTGAAGCCAATGGCGAGACCTCCACTGATCTCGCTGGCGATGGGTTCGGCCCCATGTGCACCGCAGCGAGCATGGAACAGGCTGAATTGCACAGCCAGGGCAGTGACTTCAGTGGCCTTTATGACAGGCAGGGAACTTGCAGAGGTGGACGGGTTCCCAAGAGAACTGCTCTCCATTCCCAGCCAAGCTTGGGTGGAGAAGAGGATTCTGGGAGTCCTTGATACATGTTAAAAAAGACCCCGCTCTCCCCTCCGCTTCAAAAAAATGAACAGAACAACAGCCTCCACTGGAGACAGAAAACCCCTTATCTCCTACGGGATCATCCATCCCAAAGGCAGGTTCCCCACAGCTCCAAACGACTCAGGAATTTGGCTACAGCGCACACACAAGAACCCAGATCTCTCCAAGGTAAGTGAAGAATTGACCCAGCAGCTGGCTATTGCAATAATAGCCCCTCTCCGCTGAGGATCTGCACCAGTCACAAACAAGACCCTAGAGGAACAAACTTGAGGGACGACCCACATCTTACAGAGACACAGAAACAATCATCTACCATATACACCGCCTTTCTTCCCCTCAGGACCATCTGTAAATCACATGGGGAGTGCGAAAATCTTGGAGACACCTAAAGGATCAGACTAAAAACCATCTCAGGAGAAGACAAACTCATCCGCCGCCAAAGAACACAGAAACAGAAACCTACAGGAGTTTGCTCCCAGGCTTGCTCAAAAAGACTGGTGGGGGATGGGGGACTTCAAAAAGCTTCCCTGCCAACACAGTCCAGCTAGAAATAGCTTTGGTCAGAGAGCACGGACAGCAGACGGGTAAGCAGACAGCAAGAGAAGGGAAGCAGGCAAGAGGTCAGCTGGGATTGGATGGTAACCTGATTCGCGGAAGGGTAGGAGACGCTGTTGCTGTTGGATCCAGAGATGTTTTGAAAACAGTAAATAAAAGGCCAAGAGAGGGAAAAGGGTGAAGGGAGAGGAGCAGGCCAAATTCTGGAAGAAAAAGAAAAAAAAAATCAGCTTTTATTATTGCCTGGAACCCGAGAAGGAGACCAATTAAAGCGATAACTCCCCTCCGCCCTCCTTTCAAAGGGGTTGTCTAGTCTGCTTCCTAAATCTGATTCTCATTTGTCTTTATATGGTTCTCGTTTGTTCTTCCTTCAGCTCCCTTCCCCTCTCCCCACAAAATCTAAGATAGCTGCAAAAAGCACTTATTTAAAGAGCAGATGAAGGGAGGGCATTCCAATGGGGCTACATGTTCCCTCTTCCCCAAAATCAGGGCTAAGCTGCAGCCAGGAATCAACAGGGCACACCTCTCTCCAAGAAGGGGCTTTGCTTTAAAGGTGAAATAGGAATTATTTTGAATGTGCACAGTCCCTTATTCAGCTAGGGAAAACTTGGGGACTCGCAGATAAAAAGGTATTAGCAACAGGGGAACCAATGTGCATTGACTCTAAAGCTGCCCGCCAGTATGGCAGGGCCTTAGGTCAGGTGTTAAAGATCTTGTAAAATGAGAATCAGTCCCCGAATCTCTGAAGAGGAAAGAAGCGCCTAAACGAAAACCCCAGATCCAAGTAATCCTGCCCCTGGATATCTGATGCCTCTACCTGATTTGCAAGCTTCTGAGCATTCATCTTCTCCCATGAACTCCGATCTGAAACCTGATCTGGACCGGGGGTTTTGGTACAGGGCCATCTCTGTTTGTAAGTTAGAGCCATGTTTAATGACATCCCAGATCCTGGTTCAGGATTCAACATTTCCCCCCGCTCTAGATGATCTCATCAGGGTAAGGAACACAGTGCCATATGCTGAGTTAGTGATGCCTTCCACTCTGGCACAGGACATGAAGAGTCTCAAACTGGTCTTGGCCAATAAAAACCTGACAGTTCACTTTTATTGTGTGTCTGCTACATGGAGACCTATCCCTAAGTATACCCACACCACGAATACCTGGGTACCTTCCAAGACCGCAAGAGGATGAAGAGCAGCAAAGGAGATGAGTGACTTAGGAAGGACAGGATGAATTTAAATAAAAAAGAAAATATAGGGAAAAATTTCATACCAATGTGATCTATCAGACTGGGGAATAGTCAAGGGAATTGGTGGGAGCCCTGACACTTTAAACATTTGAAGCTGGGAGAGGCAAAGCACTGAAGAGGATATTGTAGGGACAGGGCTGCACTGACCCCTAGGTAATGGGCCACACAGCATCTCAGAGATGCTCTCAGATTTTATGGCCCTGCCTACTTCTCCACTAGAAAAAGGTGGCCGGTGAAGACAATCATTATCAGCAATGGGTCCTGAGAACATCATAGCTGCTAATGCGAATGAGACAAAATAGTTCTCAATACTACTATGGAAAGCAGAAGAGAGACTCGGTTGCACATTCTCTTGGTAGCTTTGGGAATGCAAACCTAGATATACAGTGAAAGGGAAACTGACCCGTCAAGCTTTGCCATCCAAGAGTGAGAGGCACAGAGTTTAAACAAGAAACAGAAGCACTGATGGCCAAACTTAAAAAGATTGTTAAAATTATTTCAGTTTTAATCATCCTACAGCGTTCCAGTTGGACACAAGTAGGGACTGAAAGACAAGCCAGAGACCTCTATTTTCTCAGTTCCCTTATTCCACAGTGCAGGCACGCGCACATTACCAGGTCTGATCAACCTTGTTCACAGACATCTAGAACATGCGTTCCACAGAGCAGTTCTACAGTGTACTCTGCAGAACTCTGCTTTTCAACCACCTAGGAGAGTCATGTGCTAAGGTCTTAGATTAGGAATCAGGAGATCTGAGTTCTAGATGCAGGTTGCCACAGACTTCCAGAAAGACCTTTAGCAAGTCACTTAGCCCATTTCCCATCTATAAGAAGGCAATAGGTTAAGAGGAACTGTCAGATTGGACCAGACTGGAGGTCCCTCTAGCCCAGCATCCTGTTTAGGGCAGCACCAGATGCTCCAGAGGAAGGTGCAGAACCCCCCACCCAGTAGGCAGATGTGGGGAGAACTGCTCCCCCATTAATGTCTCATCCTAATCCCTATTAGTCATACATTGGTGTAAAACCTGAAGCATGAGGTTTTTATATTCCTTTTGATTCTAATTTTTAATCACTACATCCGGATAGTCTTGCTATCAATACAAAATGTCCAATCCTTTTTGAAGCTTGCTAGGTTCTTGGTGTTAATGGCATCATGTGGCAGTGAGTTCCACCGTTTTATCCATTGTCTGGAAAAAAAATCTCATTTTTATCAGTTTTAAATTTGTCACCTTCCAATTTCATTGAACATCCCCTGCTGCTTGTGTTAGGAGATCAAGCACTTCTGTTCTCCCAAGTCTACCTTTTTTATACCCCTCATTTTAGAGATTTATTCATCTCCTTTCTAATGTAAAAAATCCCTGTCTGGCTTCATTTTTGTCATCTCTGAACTTTCCTCTAATTCTGCAATATCCTTTTTGAGAGGTGGTGATCTGTACTGCACACAATGTTCTAGATAAGGGCATACCATCAATTTATATAAGGACATCTGTATTGTTTTCCTTATATCCTGCTGGCTTTTTTGACTGCAGCTCCAGCTGGGGGTGGATGGTCAGTGTCCCTGGACCTAAATCCCTGTCTCTATTCACCGAAAAACTTCTTTGTGGCACTTCCACCCTGGCAAAGGGATCTGGACATGTCTGAGCCAGTCCGCACGGCTACAGACATGAAGGACTTCAGCAGGATCAATTTCTCTGGGTCAGTGATAAAGGATGATGGCCCAGTTCCCCCATGATGACCCACCACTGCCCTGTCATCCCACCAGATGGAGCGTCACAGACCCAGTGCAAGCCCAGCCACCCTGGCTTCTAGTACACGGAATAAGTCCCCTGGACTGACCTGGAAGAGGAGTGGACACCCCACCTACTAAGGCTGCCATCGGTGGCAGTGGGGTCCCCTTCTAGGGAGTCGGACCTTGTCAGAGAGGACGACCTGAGGCTGAAAATCTCCAGACATGCCCCAGAAGATCATGAGAATGAGAGAAGGGGCTGAGGGGGTCAGCGAGACCAGAGCTCTGGGGTCCTCCATAGGAAGATGTAGCTCCTGATGAGCATCTCTTTAGAGTACCACCAACTTTTACCTCCTTTCCAGGGCCAGAAAAGGTCTCCCCTTGCTGCGGCTCTCAATCTGTCTCCTCCCTCTTCCTTGGGGACCCAAACAAGTCTCTAGAGGAGCCGAAGAGGCTGGTGACAGAGGGGATGGGGCCCCTCCAGCTGTTTCTTTGGGGAGAACAAGAAGGGGTCCCTAGGAGGAGGAAGCAGCGAGCCAGCATAGGCCTTGCAGAGCTGAGATCGCCAGGTGCAGGACCTGACCTGTTGCGAGCCTTTTCCCACCCCGTCTGTAGCATGGATCCTTTCCTGGGAGGCCCCTCATTGTGCCTGGCTGTGCAGCAAGCACTGGCTGTGCAGATCTGGAGGTAGTTTTTCGGTCCAGCCGTTCTGCCGCACAGGAGCACACAATGCATGTCCGCCAGCGGGCTGCAGTCAGTGTGCACAGGCTGGCTCGCAGTGGGCTGCAGCAGAAGAGCAGAATTTCCATCTCCTGCATCTGCTCTGGTTGAAGGGAGGTGGAGCAAGCAGAGAAACATCAGCCAGGGGAGGCAGGAGACAGCTGGGAAGCATAGCCAGGCCCCACAGACCGGGCATTATAATCCTCTCTATCCAGAACGACTACTGTGTGTGACAGACAGAAGGAACAGCCAGCATCTGGGAGGGTTAGAAGCCACACCCCAGAAACCAGCAATCCTCCTCCTGATCCCTGGTGCCCTACAGCCAAAGACCCATTGCCCAGAGCCTTACAGTCAGACAATCTAATGACAGGTGCTCAGAAAGCAGCCCAACTTCTTCCACCCAGGAGTAGGACAGGCAGGAGAGAGCGAGCAGAAGGGCATTGCTACAGGGCCTTCTCGCACACACATAGTAAAATTCATTAACCAATTAACCCACCCACCTCTAGGCTGGGAGGCAGGTAAATAACCATGAGCCCTGTTTTACAGATGGGGAAACAGACACAGCGCTTAAGGCTCAGCTCCTCAAAGAAAGCTAGGAGCCCAAATACCTTTGTGGATCTGGGCCTCAGCGTTCAGCGACCCATCGCTGCAGAGGCAGAACATCTTGAATTCCACTTCCATGTGCATTGATCTAGACCCGTGATCTCCGGCAGCTCTTTGCCGCACGTGATATTAAACCATGGTGTGACTGAATTATTAACCAATCTAAGTTATTAACCAATCAGGCTGCTTTTACTATGTTCTGAACCAATTGCAGTTAATAAAATAATAATACTTGGTCAGTCATTTTGCTGTGAGAATATATTATATATACCCACATACACACACTAAATATTTCCTGCTATACTGTTTAAATAGGATTGTACAGTACTATAGTAAATGAACCAATGAAATTCACACTGCTGTGGCTCATTTGCGTAATGCCGATCGCTAATTTGACTCCTGAACCACGGAGGCCTGAGTATCTGTGAGCTAGACCACATTGCCGGAGATGGACAGCCAGCCAGCCTTAGCAAAGGGAAGCAGCAGATTGGACTGTGAGCTCTCAGGGACCATCTTGTTACTTGTCCATACAGCGTCTAACCCAAGGGGGCCCTGATCTTTCCCAGGTGATACCTCAATGAGCAGTAACAGCAGATAAGCATCCCCCTATAAATTCCCAGGGAAAGTCAGAGCCATTGCTTGCTTGCTTGGCTCCCACCCACCAATGAGGAATCAGGGTCACGGAGAGGCAGGATCAGCTGCTCCACCCCGCTTTGAAGCTTAAGCCACCCAGGTGAGCAAATGTTATAGAATGGCCCTGCCAGACAGAAAGTAAATTCCAGCCAGCTGGGGAAATGCCAAGCTGACTCAGGCCACAGGCTCTGCAAATAGCAATAGGAGACCTTGAGGGGGAAAGAGGCCCTGCTCTGTCAGACACTTCAATAGTTCATCCTCCCGGTGGGGCTGCAGTGGAGAGCCCCCACTCCTTGCACCAGTGGAAGGATGTTTGCTCAGGTATTCGCAGAGTGAGGAAATGAAATATTTGCTACTGAGCTCTGAGACCTTTCAGGCCAACCGCAGGAGCAGAATTCCCCCACCACCTTAGCAGCATCACATGCAACAGACAGCAGCCCCCGTATCTGCCCCATGCACAAGCAGAGTAGGTGCCGACCCCACCGTGCAGGGCACTGTATGCACAGGACACCCTGGCTCAGGGAGATGCACTTATCTTGATGCCTCTTTTGAATCTTTACTCTTGATGTGTTAAAATGGCCCAAGTGTTCCAAGAGCGCCTACAACTTTGGGTGCCCAGTTTGACACCCCAGTTTTCAGAAGGGGCAGGCCACCTAGCCTCTGCAAATTGGGTCCCCTTCAAAAGGTTTCAAGATAGGCACCCAAGCAACTTACGCGTCCAAAATCACCAGCAATTTGAGGCTGAAGCAGGTAAGAGGCTGACTCATATCCAAAGGAATAAATATTCCACAAGGTGCTCTCCATATATAAAGCTTAAGAAACTGCATTACTTCAGTTAACAAGTGTGTAAATCAAGTCACTGCTCCTCAGATTTTTAATTTCCCCAAACAGCATCAGCACTTTGGCAACCTCTCCTGACTGGGTTCAACAGCCAGGGATAGCCCATGCATTCGCCGCAAACTCACTTCCCTGTATACTGCAGCTCCCACTCCCTCTGAACTCAGGGGGAGTTTGGCCCCTAACTCCAAAGATTTGAATTTTAAAAGATTCCGACTGTAGAGGGCTCTTTAATTTAGCAGACAAGAGCATAACATGGATCTCAAGGTTGGAAGATGAAGCTAAACAAATTTAGACTAGAAATAAAGGCCCGATTTCTAAATGGGGGTAATTAACGATTTATGACAACTTATCAAGGGAGGTGGTAGATTCTCCATAACTTGAAGTCTTTACCAGGACTCGATGGGTCTCTAACAGAGATGCTCTAGCCCAACCAGAAGTTATGGTCTGATGCAATAATTACTGGGTGAAATTCTATGCCCTGTTTTATACTGGAGATCAGATTCAATGATCAAAATAAACCCTCTTCTGACCTGAAAAATCTAATTTTGTCCAGTGACATTCATATCATGATATCCCAAAGCGCAAAAAAAAAAAAAAAGAGGCCACATTAAAAGATCTATAATCCTGCCATCTTAAATGTTTTCAAAAGTCAGGAACTTCACACTGTATGCATAACCTTAAGTCTGCCCCTTGTATAGTTCCTGACTGCAGTGAAACTGGTAGATGTCTATCTATGCCACGGCTGGCATGCTCTAACTGTTATATCACATTTAACACTTCATTGTACTGTCAAATCACTGCAGAATCAGACCAGGAGCCCACATAAACTGAGTGTGTGTGTTTGTGTGTGTGTGTATATGCGTGCGCATACATACACACAAAGAGCTTGCATTTTTCAAAGTTTATTCTGAAAGAACAAAAATAAATGTTTCAGATTATTATAGGCAGACAGTCTCCCTCTAGGTTCCAACCTCGCAAAACATTTGATGAGACAGGGACTACTCACAGCAAATAAAATTAAGCACGTGCCTATGTCTTTGTAGGATCTGGGACTCAGCCCAGCTACTGGGAATCAGGCCGCAAAGAACAGTGAAGAGACTTCGGAACCAGGTACTGTAGTTTTGAAGGTCACCTTTCATTATTCATTTCTTATTCTGCAGTGATGCTGATTAGTAAAATGTTATCTAACAGGAGAGAAACTAGATTTTCTTCTTCTAGTGTCTAAGGTGCACAGTCAGATAGTTTAGGGCAAATATTTTGGTAGAAGAACCTAGATGTGAAAGGAACTAAAAACAGAACCTGAAACTGACCAGCTTAGTTTCACTGCCCATGGTGAGTGGAAAAAAGAAACTAAAATCAAGGCATCCTCAGCAGTGAGGAAATGCAAATTACATTTTTAAAATCTATTCAGTTTTAGCTAATTTTTCCAATGTAGTTGACATGAAATGCTGAAAGTAATTATTTTAATTATCATAGTTATTAGTAACATGGGTAGGGATTTTTTTTTTTTTTTACACTATCTGATTTTTCACCTTCTTAAAAACAAGGTGGGGAAATTGCCCCTTTTGTTTAGCATGAGCAAAAGGTTATTTTGGGTAAGCTCTTTTCTACAAATAAAAGATCATTAAAGTCGCATGCATGTTTTAGATATCCCCTCAAAATATACATTGAAGCCTATTATATCCAGCTAGATTGTGCATTGCTCTTGTATATTTTTGGGAAATGCAAGAGCAATGTACTGCACTTCTATGTTGCAGGCACAGATAGATGGTTTCATCTGGTGGAGACATGGATATACACAGCTCAGTAAAGTAGTGTCCAGCAACAGCGATCTCTGTGCAGCTCCCCCATAAAGCTGCCTGATCCTTTTCGAATCTAATGTTTGCTGTCAGGAAAACCAAAATGTAAAAAAAAAAAAAATCTGTTACTGCTGGTGGTTTTCCCCGTCCCCCCAGCTCTATTCACCAGACCAGAAGAACGCTATTAAGACAGGCTCATGACTGCAGATGGGAAAGATGGGACAGCAGGGAAAAGATGAATATGGGGAAAGATGGGAAGAAGTGACCCAAATTAAAGAGGGGCAGGAATACGGGAACCTCCCACTGAAGAGACTAAAATCCAGGATCTGTTAGTCCCTGCCTCAGAGCACATGGCCAATCTCTCTGGCAAATGTATCTGAAGAGTTACACACGCACACACACAACTGGGATGTTGCCTGCGAGAGATCCCTGTGACAGACAACTCTGACCAAAGAACAGAGCAGAGGATTCAGTTTGCTGGATTCTGTAACCAAGGCCAGTAGTAGGCTTTTCCCCCATTCTGCACTCTGATTTAGGCCTAGTCTACTCTTAAAATTTAGGATGATGTAGCTCTGGAGCATGAAAAACCCACATCCCCCAGTGGCAGAGCTCTGCCAATGTAACCCCTGGTGTAGACGCAGCAAGGTCAATGGAAGAACGCTTCCATCAGCCTAAGACAGGTCTACACTCAAAAGTTAAGTTGACCCAGTTACGTTGCTCAGGGGTGGGAAAACTCCACACCGCTGCACAATGAAGTTAAGCCGACCTAGCTCCCGGTGTAGACAGCACTAGGTTAGCGGAAGAATTCTTCCTTTGACCTAGCTACCGCCTTGCAGGGAGGAGGATTAACCCCTCCCATAGCTGTAGCGAGGGTCTACACTCAAGCACTACAGCAACACAGCTGCAGCGGAGCTGCCATAGGGTTTCAAGCGTCGACAAGTCCCTCGCCACCATCGCTGGGCGCTGACTTGTGGACACTCGAAACCCTACAGCGGCTCCGTTGCAGTTGCACCGCTCTGCACTTCAGTGTAGACACTCGCTACAGCAACGGGAGGAGTTCTTCCATCGGTGGTGTTAACCCACCTCCCCTGCTAAAGCCCTGGAAAAACTCGACAGCGGCAAGGCGTAGACATGGCCTTCGTTTAGGGAGCAATCCTTTAACTGAAAATAAACTCTCTCAGCCTGTCGCTGCCGAGCAGCATGCGCCGCGGGATTCGTTGATTCATAAAATGGAGACTGGGGTTTCTCCGAACAACTGTATCCCATAATGCATTGCTGAAGGACTAGCTTCCCACTGCCAGTGCACTGGGCACAATAATACTGTTCTAGCTAAAAAGGAGGGAGAAGGGAGCGGTTTACTGGCATGAGGGCAAGTGACTAATTCTTTGGTTAATTTGGGTTTCATTTACAAAAAGTTATTCTTCAATAAATAGCCTCCTATGTCTCTCATCAACTCTCCATTTCAGGAGAAAATGTCTCCGATCTCCCTGTGCCTGTACACTTCTTAATTCCTCTCCCTCTGTTATCGGCCAGAGAACTGAACGCTTTAATTTATTCAGCATCTTCACACTACTGCTTTCTGTCATTTATACCTATACTGCCCGCTGTCTCTTGTTATTTAACTTTGCGAAGCAGTTGGGGCCGAAACGCCTGCGAGAGAGGCTGTGCAGAACACAGCCTGATCGGGCTACTTTTCCAATCATTATTTTCATTTTCAGTCAGGCTTCTGCTCAAAGCCAAAAGGAAGGAATTTACACGGAAACCCAGTGATCCACCAAGTAGCCCATCTATTGATTGCGGCAGGGAAGTGACTGAAGGCATAGCGCTGTGGCCGTGGCACTTTCAACAGCTAGAGAGTGAGCATGCCCACACACTTGGCTCTTGGCTGGGGCTTTTAGGAACTACTCTAACGAATAACCTATAGTAAAATAGTGTGCTGTACATAATGTTCTTATATTTTACTGTAGCTTATTGAACAGACTGCTATATTATTGTAGCTCCTAAAAGCTCCATTGTGCTAGGCACTGTACGTGTACATGATAAGTCAGGCCATGCCTGGGAAGCTTACAATCTAAATAGACACAGGAATATTTTACAGATGAAGGCCCAGAGGTCACAATGGGCAGAGTGGGACACTCAACCCACTGCAGTGCTTTGACCACAGGACCACCCTTCCTCTGCAAAGGCGAGCAGGCAAGAAATGTAAATCTCGCCCACAGTGGGCATGGTGCACCCTCTCCAGAGCATCTAGTCCAGGGGTGATGGCAGGCAGTCTCTGGAATGAATGCTGCCGAGGCAACACCACAAGTTGTGGGGGCTGCAACGGACTAAGCCGGCAGGAATTCCACCTCATCCCAACGCATCTTCCGATCCAGCCACCCAACCCGAAGTACCCCGACGCCACCTGACACACACAGGAGAGATTTAAGACCAATCAAAGCCTATCCCCGAGCAAGACAGAGCTGGCCAGGGGACTCGCCTCATGTCAGGCCCCCTAGTTAAACAAGGCCACCAGACTGCACAATTCAACTCCCTCTGGATAACGCGGGGAGGGATCACCTCCATCTCCACAGCTACTGGCAAATTTAATTGGCATCACGGACACAAAAAAATCCCTGTCACCCCATATTGCCCCAGATGTCCTCCTCATTGCCAGGCTGGAGTCAATCGCAGGCCTCCAGTTTCCACCTCCTTTCACACTGCCTCGCCAGTTCTGATGCCGATAATTTTGTCTGCTCTGTTCTAAGGGGGGGGAAGGATCTTTGTACAGACCCCCACCCTCCCGTCCCCTCCTCTTGGCAATAGAGAAAGTATAATTAAAACTAAAGCTTTTGGACATTTCAGCAGCACAGGAGGGACCTGCACCTGAGTGGAGAGCTGCATTTGTCATCCCCACTAGGCAGGTCCCATCAATAGATACTCTCTGTTTGTCTTCAGTCCCAGTCTGGGCTGCTGGTTTATGCCCCATCCTCATTCATACCCCACGTCCTGTCACGCCGCAAACTTTTCCCTTCCAAGGGTGCACATGGTCTCCAATTAAGTCAACCCCTCCACCCCACCCCAAAAACCCCTTTCCCTCTGTGCAGTTATTTCCTTCATTCCTATTTTTCTTCCTTTCCCTCTAAAGATACTACGTTTCTGGAACTAATTGAATCAAGAGTCCTGCAAAGGCTTTCGCGGCCAGCATCTGGCAACCTTCAGGGGCCTACACCAAGCTGCGTTTGTTGGGGCAGAAAAGTCTAAACCTCCCCCACTCTTCCCCTCCCAACCACCCCCCGCCACTGGTTATATATTCTTAAACCAACCTCGAGGCGCATGCCAACTGTGGATCCAATGCAAGGTCGCCAGGAGAACAGTGCACAGCTCAAAAGGGCAGCTAAAGACATTTGAACAGCAGCCGCTTAAAAAAAAAAAAAAAAGCAAGCAGCACAATTCTAAACGCCGCTTTGCTTTGGAGGGGAGCGGGGAGCGCTGGAACCAAGGCTGGGATTTGCAGAGGAGCCCGAAGGAGTTAGGATCCTGATTCCGCTGTGGGAAGACAACAGGAGTGGAAGCAGGATCAGGCCCTAAGTACACAACTGCCACTGACATTCTAATGTGGGTGTTTAATGCTCCTTGGGCTCCTCTGCTGACTCCCAGCTTAAGGGAAGAACAGGAAATTGAGGGCAGAGTTTTAAAGTGATGCATAAAGGTCAAAAAGCAGAGCCGAAAAAAACTGCCCCATGCTACCCTATCCTACAAAGGGCAGATAGGGCCTTGGTTTGGCCATTCTCTCACTGATAAGCTGTACCCCAGGAAACATTCACTTGCATACAACTCATGCTTGGCCCTCCTTTTTTTCTTCCAGCTTTAAAGAAAGAAATGAAAGGGGGGAGGGAGAGAAAAGAAAAGAAACCCCATACCGTAATTGCTATATTAAAAAGAAATGGCAGGCAAGAATAATAAGGGCGGTGTCAGAAGTGAAATACAGTAGCAGACATTAAAAAAAAAAGAGAGACTACAGTTCTATGATGGGGGTGTTAATTGAACACAGAGAAAGGCAGAGAGCTAGAGAGAACAAAGGGGTGCTAAGGAAGCAAAAAACAAAAAAATAAATAAAATATTCTACCTCCTCCAAAGAGCCGATTTGAGTTAACTTTCAGGAAGATAATGCATAGGAGAAGGGTGGCTAAGAAGTGCCTTATGTAGCTACTATGTTCAAAATTTAAACACAAAAACAAAACAAAAAAACCCAAAAAACAAACAAACAAACCAAAACCACTAACAACAATTGCACAGCTAATCATTGCTGTCTAGAAATTTATTAATGGAATATTTAATCTGTTGGGGGTGTATTAATTTTCTTTTTATACCTGAATTACTTTGACACATAGAAGGGAAAAAATAATTTAGAAATTTAAAAAAAAAAAAAGTCAGGGTCTTTTTAAATAAAACGTGTTTCACATTCCCATGTCCACAAAAGAAGCGAAAAAGCGAATATCCCATCTAATGTTTAAGGAGGAGCAATCGGATTAAATGATCATAGATCCTGCATTCACCTTCTCTCTCTTCTCCATTTCCCATCAAACGAGATGGGAGTTGGAAAAGGCTCACAGCTGAAATAGACGCTGCTGCATTTTGACAGCAGATATTTTCCAGTTTGCTATCCAAGGACCACACGTCTGCGTTTGCCTTGCCTGATTCCTCTACTTAGCAATTCTGCTCAGGCAGAGAATCATCTTTAAAAAAAAAAAAAAAAAAAACACACACACAGGAACCCCCACCCCTTGCAAACTTTTCATAATTGCCAGTGCAATGTTTTTATTTAAATTTCTATTGACTGGGAAATCAATTGCATTTGAGACAATGATGGCTTCTACTTTTATTATTATTTTATTCCAGAAAGCCAATTAGCCATTTGAAGCTAGTCCTACCAATTTGCCCCCAACGAAGCAACCAAAAAAGAAGGGAAAACACTGCAAATTAGCAGAGACTAATCATGTGTACATTTAAGCAACAATTTTTCCTGCATTCACCTCAAATCAAGTCTCTCCACTTACTACTTTTTAAAAGACATCACTCTGAAATAGACAAAAGAAACTAACGGATTCCAGCAAACAAGTTTATATATATATATATATAATAAAGCATGCCTATAAATGCTTTAAAATAATTGAAGAGTCAGCTTGCAAAAAGGGACTCCAGCCAGTAAAGACAACCTCTTTTTCTAAACTTCATGGACACTTTGGGTTTGCTCAGACAACGTTAAAGCTATGAAATATTAGCCGTAATGTTGCGGGAGATGGTGGTAAAGTCTCCATCAGGCTCTGGAGTCACTTAAATCAAGCTGTTTGAAAGCGAATCCCCGTTTCCACACATTGTAACGCTTGAGATGGGATGAGTGGAACACACACACACACTCACCCCACCAGAACCACAAGCCACTTGAGTAGCCAGGATTTTATCCGACAATGGATTCCACCCCGCTGACTCCACATCAGAAATTCAGACGTGGGGAGGAAATCTAACTTAGCCCCAACTTTCACCTTTGCACACCTGCACCTTGGATTGCACTAGGCCTGTATGTTCCTTTTGGATGAGGCTCATCTTCGGAAGACCATGGCTACTCAGCTATAGAATTTGGTCCAAGAAAAGAAGAATAAAGATATCACCTGCACCTTTCTTAGTTTCAAGTGTGATGGATTTTTCTTTTCTTCTTTCCATTTATAAAGCAAATTATTCTCCATACGGATATAGCGGGGTTGATAAAAATTCATTCCAAATGCCATCCTAGTTTACCTCTTTGGGGGGGGGGGGTTATTCTGTTTAACACAGCAGCCTCCCGTCTAGCAATCCAGCCAGAATGATTAAAGGGAGACAGTACCCATCCACACCTGCTCTTTGTTTGCACTGTCACACTTTGACCTAATGTCTCTCTAGATTTTAATTAGGGGATCGGAATTCACACACCCACTCATTATGGACACTCAAATGCTCCCACCTCACTCCGATTCCCTATAGCCCAACAGCTTCTCCAAAAATTAGAGCGGATGGGGATGTGGGTTGTTGTTTTTCCCGCTGTATTTCCAGTTGCTCTAATTCAAAAAGAATCACCCCCTACAACTTCACGACTGCTTTGATTTCAAACCAGGGCAGATATTGATTAGAGACTGGGCCAACCACCAACATTTTATAGACAACATTCTCAACAAAACAAATAAGAGAAAGAAAGAGGGAGAGAGAGACAGGTCTTTTTCTTGGCTAATAGAAAATAAAAGGAGAGGAAGAAAAGGCACTTGCAGGATTTCCAAGGCATCTCTGATATTTATATATACAGCGTCCATTACATTATAGGAACCATATACAGGCTCCATTCTATTATAGGAAATATATAATGAACGGCATTTCAATAAGGTCAGGCACTGGCTGTGCAGCCCTAAGGACTTCAGAGAGTTGAATGCCACTGCTAGGTGCTTTGTCTAGGTTACAAGCTGCTCAAACAACATTTAACAAAGGGCCTCCTTAGTCATATTATATATATTACAAGAGTCAAGTAACCACATTTTCAATCAGCTGCTAACGTGATGAGGCTTATATATTATATATATATTTTTTTTTTTAAACAGACACAGATTCAGGTTTCCAAAAGCTGCTCTCCCCCACCATGTGTAACTATCAATGTATATCAATTGGGCATGCAATCATATTTATTGTCACTTTCATTCATGTCATGCCCTTGCTTATATAGTTTAGATATGAATTATTGACTGTTACCGTCCTGCTGGTAAAAGGGGAGGGGGAAAAGAAAGGCAAGTAGTTCTCAGCGTGCTAAAAAAGAAGCTGTTGGATCAGGCGGCCTATATGCAGTTCATTTTTCTGGGAGGCATAAGAAAGGATTTTACCCATTCGGAGGGAGGAAAATAAAATTAAAAATTGCAAAAAATAAAATAAATACATGGCGGCGGATGTTGCTAAATGTCCTTCCCTGAGCATCTGTTGTTTAAGATCACCCTTGATTGATGACTGCTATTTTTTAATTGTTGCTTTTAAAATTTAAATGCCCTCCTGGGATGTGTTATAAGTGTGTTAGTGCACGGTAGGAGGTCTGGAAAAGTGGGAACTAGCAGAATGAGTGTTGTGATGTCATTACCGCCCTTACAGGAGAACACCCCCTGCCATAAAACCACAGTACCCTAAAGTAATCAACAATCTAATAGATAGGCTTCCACTAAAGGTATTTGACAACTCTCTCTGTGTCATCTGGTGCCAGTGACTGGCAGATACATGGGGATTTTAACTTTATTTAAAATTAAAAAAAAACTGTAGAAGTGTATTTTTATTCTTTTTACCCTTATTTAAGGGACAAACTGAAAACACCTTCTTAGGGGGCCGTTTGTTTTTTAAATCTATTTCCAAACAGTTTTCATAGCAGAGCAATATTTTAAAGCTGTAACAAGAAAGACAATATATTAAAAGCAGCATATGGCAAAAAAAAAAAAAGGTTCCATGGGTGAAGATTAATTAATATTTTCTCCTCTTCAACAGATACCCTACTATGCAATGTTAATGCCCGAAGTGTAAAATATTCCATTTTTCCCTTTAAAATAATATTAAAAAAATAAGAACTTTTGAGGAGAGGGAAATACCCTTAAAGCGGAAAAACAAAATCGGCACAAAACCCATAAGAACATCAGAATCCCCATTCCTACCTGTTTTTTCTTTGATTTCACACAAGACGTTAAAAAGGGCCGGCTTCATTCTGTGGCAGTTTAAAGCATGTTTCCTGCAAGAAAGAAGCAAGGTTAGGGTGCCATGGCAGCTCAAGACAACTTTCAAAATTGAAATTGGCTAGCATGTGCAAAAGGAGGGGGGAAAATACAAATATTCCTATAAACAATAGCATGTGCAAAAGGAGGGGGGAAATACAAATATACCTATAAACAATATACATTTTGGCCAAAACTGCACAGGAAGTCACCGTTCAATAACTTTTAGGACTTTAACTGGTGATCTTTCATCCTTGAGGGGCTACCCACTAACGCAGATAACATAAATTAGGCCAATTTAGGAATTAGTAGCAAAAGCCATTTTCAAGTAAGTGGCATTCACAATCTAGCAGCCCTAGCCAGGCAATTAACAGCCAAGCCAGGAACATGTGGAAGACAATCTTATTGAAATACACAGCACTGAGATCTGTCTCCCTCCCTCTGACCCCGTCCCCACACTACCCTCCTTTCTATTTAATACACCCATGTGTTCCAATTCATCCTGCAGATGCTCCCCAAAATTTGAAAGGTGCACCGACTGGAACTGTCAATTTCTAGCATTTCAGGACCCAAGTGAAAGAGAATGGAAATGCACTGCCAGGGGCAAACACACACATCTGGGCACAAAAATTCATTTTTTCATGTTTACATTATGCGTCTTGTGTACACACTGCCTGCTCGCTGATGTTAAGATTCAATTATTGACAATTAGGACACTACACACATTTAAAAAAAAAAAAAAACACACACACAACCCTCTGCCTGCTGGATTTTTTTAAATTTTCTTTTCGGGCGGCAGGGATTAGTTATTGTTTTTGAGGGAGGCAGGAGAGTTGCTTGTTTAATTCGCTGGTTGCCTTTAAAACCCATCAGGTGCCCACTTAAGCAAAGAAACAAATGTCATTTTTTTTAGCCATATAATCACTTTGCAAAGGGCTTGGTTGTATAAAGGGCTGTTCCAATCAGGCATCAATTATGGGAATGCTGTTTACCAACTGAAATTATATATAAAGGTGGTGGTAACATCTGGGAAACATTCATTATTATTTTCCTCACCACCCTAAGCCCCCCACCTTATGGTAAAAGATTGGTATATGAAGTCTCTCAAAGGCATAACCCAGAAAAACCACACTGTCACCTTAGCAAAGAACTCAAATGATCACAGCCATTTGTATATAAACAACGCATATGTGCCACACACACACACTTAGCAATTTACATCTTTGAAGGAACTTCATAAAAAACTAACATGGGATGCATATGCAGGATTGAAAACCACGCATCGCTGAAAAATATAGTCGGTTTCGCAGCTGAAAAGAAAGTCCTGTAAGGAAGTAGCTGTGGGTAGCCCAGCAAGGCAAAACATGGAGCATCATCCAGGTCTCAAAGTTCTGTTTGTTTTTAATTTAATTGAATGTATATTACACATGCAAAAAAACACACACACACACACACACACACACACACACAATTTCTGTAACTTTCAGGATAAAGATTTTCCCCCTCCCCCAGCTCTGTCTGGGCATGAAGTGGGAAATTTCTTCATCCTAAAAGCTAGCAAGCTCTGCTTCTACAACAATCAGCCCAATAACAAAGTATCCTATTATATTGGGGTTTTAAGGCTAAGAAGACAGAGAGACCAAATATAATAGCATACCCTCATGCCTTTGGAAGTAGATCCAAGCTAGTTTATTGGGATGTGTGTTTTTCCATGAACAATGTACTCTAGCAATCTGTTCCATTGTGGAACATATGTGCCAGTGAGAACTATACCACACCTAGAAGCTTTTCTTCAGATAATAAAATTCTAATGTACATCAGACAATTTTTGACAACTTTATATTAAAAAAAAATAAATAACTGAGCCTTCATTTTTCTAAGTTTTGCTAGAGCTTCTCAACGCTGTCTATTGAGCTTGCATGCGATGAAGTTGAATATGTTCCAGTTAGCAGATTTTTACTGGTTTTTTTCCTTTTTAATATCCCACCATAAAAAAAAAAATCTGTGCACGTCTGTCCCAACCATAAAATGTAGCCTTAGAAGAAAGTGCATTATTTTAAAATGTGTCCAAAGATGATATACCACTTGGTGCATTTTCTATGGAATTCAAAGCAGGCTACTGTGTTTTTAAAATTGTCTACTGTAAAACGAAATACTACAGTGCAAATGCTGAAGAAGAATCAGCTGCCATCCCCAGATCCGACTCCAAAAATGTACATAATCTGTGGATTCCAATAACACACAGTAGTGTCATAGGTGCCTAATGTGGGGGGTGGAGGGGGGAAAAGAGAAAGAGTGTAGTTTTTGTACATATAGCTGGATTAGACAGTCAACCCACAAGAAACTGACCCAAGTTTTTGTTGTTTTTTTAAATCCCATCACTCCAAACAAGAATTTGGGTAAGACTTTTTCAATGAATAAAAGCAAATATCCACCCCTCCCCATGAAAAGGCCTGTTTTTTAAAATCCCATGGAAAAGCTTTTCTAAAAGGGCAGATAACCGGCGACAGAGAAAATGATTTGTTTTTACACACACACAAAAGAGCAAGGAATCAATTTTTTTAGAAATCCTAACCGTCCCAAGACACGGGCAAGAAGGGCGGGATGAAAGGAATGAAAATCAAATAATTTAGCAATAAAGTCTAGCCTGGGACTTTCTCCTCCTGCAATACCACCCAGCAAGATGATGTTCAAAACTTAGCCCTCCTGTCCTGTTCGACTCCAGGCGCCATGGAAGTGAGGAAGGCCGGCTTGAGATCAGAGAGCAGTTTCAAATAGATAGATAAAGGCAGACTGATATAATGTAACTATATCATATCACCAGATAGATAGATAGATACACTTGCAATCAATATTTCTCCTGCGGCTCTGGTTCCTTCCCTTCCCAACCTAGCTGATCTTCAAAGCAGAGAAAGCACAATGAAGAAACCCAGCACCATGCAAGAAGCAAGAGAAGATTTCGCCCGCCCCCCCCTTTCCCATCTCACCTGGCTTGTGCCTCATCCAAACTCTGATCTGTGATGGTCATGATCTGTTGTAAAATGTCTCCAATGTCTTGTTTCCTGCCTCCCTCGCCCTCTGTCCCTCCTGCTCCATCCTGCATGTGTTGGGACAGGCCGGGATGTCCTGCCATCCCCACCCCAGCATGGGAATGCATCAACCTGGGTTGATCGTCCATCGCCCAAGCTAGCAGCAGCAGTCCCTTTTCTCCTTCCTTCTCCCTCCTGCTCCTTCGGCGCGCCTCCTAGGGAGAAACCAGGCTTTTTATCCTTCACGCTGGCTCCAAATCCTTCTTCTCGGGAGGAGGAAATTAAAAAAAAAAAAAAAAGGCAAAACGAGAAAGGGGGGAGGGGGATCCCGTTGCTTCTTGAAGGAAGGGGGGAAGGGGACTCGGGGGGATGGGGAGGGGGAGGAGGGTGACTCCAAAAAGCAAGAAAAATAAAGCTCCTTGCCACTTGGGGAGGAGGATCAGAGCTGGATTCTGGCTGCTTTCTTAGTCCCGGGCTCCTTTTGCAATCGCAGAAATGAGCTATCAGCCTTTAAATCTGCCTCTTAATCCTTTTGCAAATAGGCATTGATCTGGGGAAGGCAGGGGCGAAGGAGGGTTGCAAGGCAAACTTTCCCCCACCCCCCTCCAGCCACTGCCAGAGCGATCTCAAAGGGGGTGGGCTGGTTTGCTTTCTTTCTTTTTTCCTCTCCCCTTCTTCTTGCAAAAGCCAGAGCTCTTCCCCCACCCCAGCAGCAGCAAAGCAAGCAAAATACCCTCCCTTTTCTCTCTGTCTCTGCAAACTCCAGCAGCCCCCTCTGCCTCCTGCTTTTGTTTAGCTCAGGCTCAGGACTCCTGAAACTGACACAGAAAAAAGCCACAGGAGGAGAGAGCCAAGCTGCCCACCCCTCTGCCTTGATTGGCCATCTGGGAAGGGCCCGAGCTCCTCCCACCCCTTCCTCAGACACATACACTCACATCCCCACCCCACCCCCCCAGCTTCCTGTCAATCACCGGGTTCAGAGGTGGGCTGTGCCCTGCTTCCATCCTAAGTCTCCAGTCCTTAAAGGTGCAAAGGGGTCTTTGCAAAAGAAAGTGTACTTGGCCTGTTCCCCGTTCCCCGTCGTCGTCGTCTCCCGATGTGCTTGCTCTTCGTAGGGGAGGGGAAGGCTTCCAACCCGGCCACCCTGCAGCCCTGCGAAAAGAAACAAAAGGAGGTTTATTGCAAACATGCCAACCTACCACTGGTTTACAAGCCTTGCCTGCATGTCCTTGCGAAAGCATTATTTGTACGCTGGGAAGCAGAGAGATGCCAGCTGTGATTTAGGAAAAGGGCCTGGTTCGCTCGGAGTCCGGGCTGCCCTCCACCTTCATAAAGAGGAGGCAGGCCCCAAGAAACCCTGGGGCTAGGTGAAAAACACCGGATTTTTTTACAAAACTAAATAAATAAACGCCAGGTTATTTCATTCACCTGAAGTTTCTGCGCCTTTAGGTTACAGTTGGGTCACGTTCTCAGCCTTTCCTCCACAATCATGAAGGCTAGAAGGTTTTTTTTTAAATGAACTTCTTGCCTAATCCCCTGACTCCAGGAGTTGGGGCTTTAAGACATACACCAAACACTGTAAGAGTTGGCAGTGCTGGCTCTGGGTGACAATTCTGCAATAGGAGAGGCCATAGAAAGAGTTCAATTAAATGAGTGCTTGCCTTTCTTCCCAAGTGCTAAAGGGGTTCTGTGGAGCGAAGGAAGTTTTGGAATGATTTACAGAGCACCATCAGCGCTGGCCCTCCCCCGTACAAATAGAGCTGGATATGGTGCCCGCCCCAAGGAGCTTACAAAACAGAGCCCTGTCTGCTTCAGGAACTCAATCCCTTTAAACTGCCTTTGTGGGATTCAGTGAAGTGAACTGGGGCACTGCCACCTTGAAAATCAATTTTGTCTGGAAATATCACAGTGGTCCTAAGTATAAGTAACTCCTAAATCACAGCTGGCAAGCGTGACGTTTCCCTCAAAGAGACAGTGACTGATTCCCCCTCCCCCTGAGCAGTGGTAGGGGTCTGGCATTGAAGCACCTGAATGGAAAGCGGCCAGCATGTCCATCCACAGCCATGAAATCTGTGACTGCCCCACAGATCAAACACACACTTGTCTGGAGCTACCTACCCAACCTCCTGCACAACAGCAGGAGCTGGCAGCAGGCGCAGACAAAGAAGTAGAGGGGCTTAGCAGTGCCTACCCATGGCCAGGCAGAGTCACTGCAAGGGGATACCAGCTGCCTGCCTCGGACCCAGCTGGGGGCCTGAGCACGCAGCTGGTATGAGTGTCACGTGAGGCACCTGACGTGGCAGGTGTGCCTAATGTGGGTAAAACTGAAAGAGATTGTCAGGTCTCTGTGCCTGGCCTGCAGGGCGGCTGTGCTGCTGACCTACTGGGGGGAGGGGGGGTGTACATCTCCAGTTTTCAAAGAGATCCATATTGCTGGCATGCATCTCACAGGTCAGGGTCCTTGTTCTGCCCAGGGGTTACGGTCCCTGGCTGGTCAATTGTAATCCCTGTCTCCTGCAGTGCTCCAGATGGAACTCACATGCAAGCTCTGCCCCAGGGCCCGTAGGAGGATGTTCAGCAGTAACACAGCACCAGAGCAGCTGCTGGTTCTGAGTCTGGGGCCATGATGGTGTCATCTGTTCCCAGGACCACTGCATAGAGCTTGGGAGGAAAAGGAGCTGGATGGCCGCCAGGGGCACCCCTTTCTGCAGGGAGCCCCCGTCAATCTCTGCATCCCTGTATGACTGAGACCGGGGTAGGAGACAAATGATCCTTGTTCTTACCCTCTCCAGAGCCCTGCACAGACCTGGGGAGTAGGGTTGCCAACTTTCTAATTCCAGAAAATGAACCCCCTTGCCCCACCCCCTCCCACCCACTGCCCTGCCCCTTCCCTGAGTCCCCGCCCCTCCCTGAGGCTCCCCCGCTCATTCCCTCCCCGTCCCTCCCTCGCTTACTCTCCCCGACCCTCTTTCACATGCTCATTTTCACTGCAAGACCCAAACAGGCATATTTATTGTTTTGACAGATGTATTATGCTAAGTTCAGGTTTTATTTGTTACAGGACACTAGAGCTGGCAGCAAATAGTCAAAAAGGGTCATTTTTTAAAAAAAATGAAATTTCACGAAGGTTTTCATGATTCTTTCCCTCCCCTCTTCCCATTTTTCATAATCAGCTCCATGTTTTTTGTTCAGTAAAGTTATTGTAATTTTGTGTGTGGAATTAGGACCACACATTATCACAGTTGCAATGGGGCCATTAAAGGCCCACTCCAGAAGCCCAAATACAAATCCACAGAGCACAACCCCAGAAATACACACCTGTCCAGATACCTATATAAATAAATCTGTAGAAACTGACTCCCACAACTACATGCAGATACACACGTGTATTCATGTATAGACATCTAGCACTAACATGTATATTTCCACATTATTTATTATTACAATTGTTGTTTAGTGCCTAGAGACCCCAGCTAAGATCAGGGCTCCAGGGTGGTAGGTGCTGGACATACACACAAAAAGAGAGAGTCTGCAACAAAGAGTTTATAATGTAGCTTGACAAAGGTGGGGAGAAATGTATGATACATTGGCTCTTCTGCAAGTACTAGTCAACAACGTTCACTGTTTAAGAAATAATACATTTCTTTTAGCGTTCCCTTCTCTTTTAAAAACTTGTTATGAAATGAATAAACACATATTTTGTCATCAATTTTTTTGTGCGCAAGCCAGCAAAAGGAATAAAAGTCAAAGAGTTAGGCTGCAAATTTTATTCACACAGATATACACACACGTGGCAATACACGCACCTCCCTACACAAAGACACTTACACACAGTCTCTTACACACCTACCGTGCATGTATGCACACACTTGCCTACACAGAGACACTTTTTCATACACTCTTCCAGCTTTACACCCAGCTGGGAAGGGAGGAAGTGGGCTGGAGGGGTAAAGATGGGGGTGGGTGGGGGGGTGCAGAGAGAGGATGGGGAGGGAAAGAGGCCAAAGATGAGAGCAGGGTGGGGGTAAGAGGGGGCAGTGAAGGAGAGGGGAGGGGGCATGGGGGGTATGTGGAGTGAATGGGGATGCAGGGGGAGGCAGAAGGCTACAGATGAATTAGGATGTGGGTGGCACAGGGGTGTATAGGGACATAATGGGAGTGCAGCAGTTGATGGAGGTGAATGGGGTGCAGGGCTGTAGGGGGTGGTGGCTCTGGGAGGTAGAGAGGATGGGTGGGAGAGCGCTGTAAGGGGTACAGAGCTGGGATGGGTAGGTGTGGGGGGCAGGATGGGATGGGAAGGGGGAGGGATGCAATGATGGGGGGATAGGGCTGTGGGGGTGGGATGGGGAGGAAAGCAGTGAGGGGGATAGGGGTACAAGAGGGGTTGAGACTGAGAGGGATGCAGTGATGGGGGGATGGAGGTGTGGGGTGGTTGGGACAGGGAGGGATGCATAGATGGGGGATGGAGGTGCGGGAGGGTTGGGACAGGGAGGGATGCAGTGACGGGGGGATGGAGGTGCGGGGAGGTTGGGACGGGGAGGGATGCAGTGACGGGGGGATGGAGGTGCGGGGAGGTTGGGACGGGGAAGGATGCAGTGACAGGGGGATGGAGGTGCGGGGAGGTTGGGACGGGGAGGGATGCAGTGAGGGGGATGGAGGTGCGGGGAGGTTGGGACAGGGAGGGATGCAGTGACAGGGGGATGGAGGTGCGGGGAGGTTGGGACGGGGAGCGATGCAGTGAGGGGGATGGAGGTGCGGGGCCATTGGGACGGGGAGGGATGCAGTGACGGGGGGATGGAGGTGCGGGGAGGTTGGCACGGGGAGGGATGCAGTGACAGGGGGATGGAGGTGCGGGGAGGTTGGGACAGGGAGGGATGCAGTGACGTGGGGATGGAGGTGCGGGGAGGTTGGGACGGGGAGGGATGCAGTGACGGGGGGATGGAGGTGCGGGGAGGTTGGGACAGGGAGGGATGCAGTGACGTGGTGATGGAGGTGCGGGGAGGTTGGGACGGGGAGGGATGCAGTGACAGGGGGATGGAGGTGCGGGGAGGTTGGGACGGGGAGGGATGCAGTGACGGGGGCATGGAAGTGCGGGGAGGTTGGGACGGGGAATATGCAGTGATGGGGGGATGGAGGTGCAGGGAGGTTGGGACGGGGAGGGATGCAGTGACAGGGGGATGGAGGTGCGGGGAGGTTGGGACGGGGATGGATGCAGTGAGGGGGATGGAGGTGCGGGGAGGTTGGAATGGGGAGGGACGCAGTGACGGGGGGATGGAGGTGCGGGGAGGTTGGGACGGGGAGGGATGCAGTGAGGGGGATGGAGGTGCGGGGAGGTTGGGACGGGGAGGGATGCAGTGACGGGGGGATGGAGGTGCGGGGAGGTTGGGACGGGGAGGGATGCAGTGACGGGGGGATGGAGGTGCGGGGAGGTTGGGAAGGGGAGGGATGCAGTGAGGGGGATGGAGGTGCGGGGAGGTTGGGACGGGGAGGGATGCAGTGACAGGGGGATGGAGGTGCGGGGAGGTTGGGACGGGGAGGGATGCAGTGACGGGGGATGGAGGTGCGGGGAGGTTGGGATGGGGAGGGATGCAGTGATGGGGGGATGGAGGTGCGGGGAGGTTGGGACGGGGAGGGATGCAGTGACGGGGGGATGGAGGTGCGGGGAGGTTGGGACGGGGAGGGATGCAGTGAGGGGGATGGAGGTGCGGGGCCGTTGAGACTGGGAGGGATGCAGTGACGGGGGATGGAGGTGCGGGGAGGTTGGGACGGGGAGGGATGCAGTGACGGGGGGATGGAGGTGCGGGGAGGTTGGGACGGGGAGGGATGCAGTGACGGGGGGATGGAGGTGCGGGGAGGTTGGGATGGGGAGGGATGCAGTGAGGGGGATGGAGGTGCGGGGCCGTTGAGACAGGGAGGGATGCAGTGACGGGGGGATGGAGGTGCGGGGAGGTTGGCACGGGGAGGGATGCAGTGACAGGGGGATGGAGGTGCGGGGAGGTTGGGACGGGGAGGGATGCAGTGACAGGGGGGTGGAGGTGTGGGGAGGTTGGGACGGGGAGGGATGCATTGACGGGGGGATGGAGGTGCGGGGAGGTTGGGACGGGGAGGGATGCAGTGACGGGGGGATGGAGGTGCGGGGAGGTTGGGACGGGGAGGGATGCAGTGACGGGGGGATGGAGGTGCGGGGAGGTTGGGACGGGGAGGGATGCAGTGACAGGGGATGGAGGTGCGGGGAGGTTGGGACGGGGATGGATGCAGTGAGGGGGATGGAGGTGCGGGGCCGTTGGGACGGGGAGGGATGCAGTGACGGGGGGATGGAGGTGCGGGGAGGTTGTGACGGGGAGGGATGCAGTGACGGGGGGATGGAGGTGCAGGGAGGTTGGGACGGGGAGGGATGCAGTGACAGGGGGATGGAGGTGCGGGGAGGTTGGGACGGGGATGGATGCAGTGAGGGGGATGGAGGTGCGGGGAGGTTGGAATGGGGAGGGATGCAGTGACAGGGGGATGGAGGTGCGGGGAGGTTGGGACGGGGAGGGATGCAGTGACAGGGGGATGGAGGTGCGGGGAGGTTGGGACGGGGATGGATGCAGTGAGGGGGATGGAGGTGCGGGGAGGTTGGAATGGGGAGGGATGCAGTGACGGGGGGATGGAGGTGCGGGGAGGTTGGGACGGGGAGGGATGCAGTGACGGGGGGATGGAGGTGCGGGGAGGTTGGGACGGGGAGGGATGCAGTGAGCGGGATGGAGGTGCGGGGAGGTTGGGACAGGGAGGGATGCAGTGACGGGGGGATGGAGGTGCGGGGAGGTTGGGACGGGGAGGGATGCAGTGACGGAGGGATGGAGGTGTGGGGAGGTTGGGACGGGGAGGGATGCAGTGAGGGGGATGGAGGTGCGGGGCCGTTGGGACAGGGAGGGATGCAGTGACGGGGGGATGGAGGTGCGGGGAGGTTGGGACGGGGAGGGATGCAGTGACGGGGGGATGGAGGTGCGGGGAGGTTGGGATGGGGAGGGATGCAGTGAGGGGGATGGAGGTGCGGGGCCGTTGGGACGGGGAGGGATGCGGTGATGGGGCGGTGGGGGTGCAGCCCCATTCCCAGCACTCGGTGACGGGGATACAAGTACCTCCAAGTCCTGGGTGCTGGCGATGGAGCGACAGACCGCGGTTTGCAGCAGGGCAGTCACCGCAGCTCCAGCCCAGCCACATGAGGCGTGCGAGCAGAAGAGGGCCGGGCAGCAGCAGGACAAGCACGCACCACATGACCCCTCTCAACAGCCGCCTGGGAGCACTCATGAATGGCGCTAGTTCCTCCCTTGCCATGACCCAGCCAATGGGAGCTGCGCCTGCAGGTGTGGAATGGGGGAGCGCGCGGATGCCCCCGGCAGCTCCTAAGCCTAGGAGCCGGACATGCCAACTGCTTCCGGACCCGGGAGCCATGCAGGCCATGGCACGGTGCGAGTAGGGAGCCTGCCAGCCCCCCTGTGGCGCCGCGAACCGGATATTCAACGGCCCGGTCAGCAGTGCTGACCAGAGCTGTCAGGATTCCTTTTCGACCTCGTTTTCCGGTCCAAAACCGGACACCTGGTCACCCGACTGGAGAGGAATGCAGTCGTTGGGGGCAGGGAGAGGAAGGCCAAGCCTCAGTAGCTTGGCATTGCTGGTTTCTGCTGTGTCCACCCACCCTTGCTAAAAAGGCAATTGAAGGGAGAGTTATGGGGACTAACAACTGGATTCTATTAAATTAGCCCCTTGCGAGATGATTTATCCTTCGGCCTGACAAAACGACTCCTAAAATGCACATGAGTCTCACCTTCTTTGGAATGTACCAGTATTATTTGGAATGTACCAGTAATGCAACAAGTATTGTCAAAACAGTGTCCCTGGGCAGGATACCCTGGATTCCCTTCAAGAAATCTTTACCGTTACACAAGCGGAACACAGTGATATAAAGAACAAATATTTCCACCCCGCACAGCATGAACGCTGAGTGATGCTGCTTCCCCCACACACCTTGCTTATTAACGAGTGGGTTCGTTTCAATGGTAAATTGGATGGATCAATTCCAAATCCCTCATCCCTGTTCTCTGCAAGCCTCACTGTCTTTGGTTTATTATAGATTACTGGAGGAAATGTTTGTGGAAGGCTCTTGTTAAAATCTTGGCACCGTATCAGTGTAATTCCCACTGTTTATTAAACGTAAAGCAAAGGTAAACCCTCGTCCGGCTGGAAATACCAAAGTTAAGGTTGAAAGAGCAGAGAAAAAAATTATTTTTGATCCAAAATCTATATGCCCCAAAACTGAAATGTTTCTGTTCTGAAATGCTGGTGTGGTGCCTCATGGGAGTTGTAGTTCAGATGCCTCATGTGCCCATTTTCTTCCATAGAGTGGGATCCTTGGCTGGACTTCATCTCCCATACTTAGAGCTGCAATTATATCACGGTGGGGAAAGAGTCACAGATCAACACCACATCTTCCGAACCCCATCCAGTGCTCTGTCTTCTAGAGCACGCTGCCTCTATTATGGCAAGCTTTGTCTTCCATAAAGTATTGCTTATTTAAATAAAGTGACGTCTCCCTCTTACAAATGTCGGCCCAGCATTTTTCTCTCATCTGTCCTAACCCCAACCTAGCCTAACATAGGTCAAAGATTAATTAGTTCTAGAGATGTCAAGCGATTCAAAAAATTAATCATGATTAATTGCGTGATTAATCACGCTGTTAAACAATAACAGAATACTATTTATGAAAATATTTTGGATGTTTTCCACATTTTCAAATATATTGAGTTAAATTACAACACAGAATACAAAGTGTACAGTGCTCACTTTATATTTATTTTTTATTATAAATATTTGCACTGTAAAATAAAATCCTATTTTTCAATTCACTTAAAACAAGTACTGTAGTGCCATCTCTTTATCATAAAAGTTGAACTTACAAATGTAGAATTATGCACAAAAATAACTGCATTCAAAAATAAAACAATGTAAAACTTTAGCGCCTACAAGTCCACTCAGTCCTACTTCTTGTTCAGCCACTCGCTGAGACAAACAAGTTTGTTTACATTTGCAGGAGATAATGCTGCCCGCTTCTTGTTTACAATGTCACCTGAAAGTGAGATCAGGCGTTCTCATGGCACTGTTGTAGCCAGCGTAGCAAGATATTTATGTGCCAGATGCGCTAAAGATTCATATGTCCCGTCATTCTTCAACCACCCTTCCAGAGGACATGCGTCCATGCTGATGACGGGTTCTGCTCAATAATGATTCAAAGCAGTGTGGACCGACGCATGTCCATTTTCATCATCTGAGTCAGATGCCACCAGCAGAAGGTTGATTTTCTTTTTTGGTGGTTCAGGTTCTGTAGTTTCCGCATCGAAGTGTAGCTCTTTTAAGACTTCTGAAAGCATGTTCCACACCTCATCCCTCTCAGATTTTGGAAGGCACTTGAGAGTCTTAAATCTAGGGTCGAGTGCTGTAGCTATCTTTAGAAATCTCACCTTGGTACCTTCTTTGCATTTTGTCAAATCTGCAATGAATGTGTTCTTAAAATGAAAAACATGTGCTGGGTCATCATCCGAGACTGCTATAACATGAAATATATGGCAGAATGTGAGTAAAACACAGAGCAGGGGACATACAATTCTCCCCCAAGGAGTACAGTCACAAATTTAATTAATGCATTATTTCTTTAACGAGAATCATCAGCATGGAAGCATGTCTTCCGGAATGGTGGCCAAAGCATGAAAGGGCATATGAATGTTTAGCATATCTGGCATGTAAATACCTTGCAATGCCAGCTACAAAAGTGCCATGCAAACATCTGTTCTCATTTTCAGGTGACATTGTAAATAAGAAGCAGGCAACATTATCTCCCATAAATGTAAACAAACTTGTTTCTCTTAGCGATTGGCTGAACAAAAAGAAGGACTGAGTGGACTCGTAGGCTCTAAAGTTTTACATTGTTTTGTTTTTGAGTGCAGATATGTAATAAAAAAAAATCTACATTTATAAGTTGTGCTTTCACGATAAGGAGATTGAACTACAGTACTTGTATGAGGTGAATTGAAAAATACTATTTCTTTTATCATTTTTACAGTGCAAATATTTGCAAAAAAAATATTAAGTGAGTACTGCACACTTTGTATTCTGTGTTGTAATTGAAATAAATGCATTTTAAAATGTAGAAACACATCCAAAATATTTGATAAATTTCAGTTGGTATTCTATTGCTTGACAATGCGATTAAAACAGCGATTAATATGATTAATTTTTTTAGTTAATCACATGAGTTAACTGAGATTAATTGACAGCCCTAATTAGTTCCATTGAAGAGTGGATTTACTCTAAAATGTGTTGTGCCCAGAATTTGTATTTGTGCATTACTGGTTTGAAAGTAACACATTCTATTTTTATTTTCGCAAGTTAAACGAATATGAAAACTGATTTTTTCATAAGCTGACATAAAAGTGTAAGTGATTTTTCTAAGCATTATATGTATGAAATAAATGGTAAATTCACAGTGAGTCATACTCTATATTCAGTTGTTACTATCTATTCTTAAAAATTAGATCAACTTAATGACGTTGTTCATGGTGTGGAAAGTTTCATACCCTGAGTGCCCTAGTTAGATTATCTTAAACACTCTGTAGACACTGCTAGGTCAACAGAAGAATTCTTCCATTAATCTAGCTACTGCCTCTCACAGAGTTGGATTAATTATATCAGTGGAAACCCCCCTTTTGTCGATATTGGCAGTGGTGAGCTGGAGCCAGTTCGCACCAGTTCCCAGGACACCTGGTTCTAAAAGGGCTTCTAAATTTAACAACCGGCCAAAAGTGGCGCCTTAGGTGCCGACTCAGTGGGTGCTTCGGGGCTGGAGCACCCATGGGGAAAATTTAGTGGGTGCAGAGCACCCACCGGCAACTCCCCACCCTGCGCCTGGCCCCAGCTCACCTCCACTCTGCCTTCCTGGGCCTGAACGCGCCACCCCGCTCTACCTCGCCGCCCCCGGCTTCCCGCGAATCAGCTGTTCGTGGGGGAAGCTGGGGCGGGCTGAGAAGCAGGCGGTGGCTTCGCGCTCAGGCCCAGGGAGGCGGAAGTGAGCTGGGGTGAGGGGGCATGAGGAGGGCCGCCTGCGCCGCAGCAGGTAACCAAGGGGGCGTGCAGGGAAACCACTCCTTGCCTCCACCACCCTGGGCCTGAGCGCGAAGCCACCACCTGCTTCTCAGCCCTCCCTGGCTTCCCGTGCGAACAGCTGATTTGCGGGAAGCTGTGGGGGGGCGGAGAAGCAGGGCAGGGCAGCGCATTCAGGGGAGGAGGCGGAGCGGAGGTGAACTGGGGCTGGGCGTGGGGTGGGGAGCAGCTGGTGGAGGCTCTGCACCCACCAAATTTCCCCCCGGGGGGGCTCCAGCCCCGGAGCACCCAGGGAGTTGGCGCCTAAGGCGCCACTTTTGATATGATCAGTGGGGGGAGCGGCCACTCCCCCTGCTCCCCCACAAGCTACGCTCCCCTGCCCCTAGGAGCCAGAGGGACCTGCCGGATGCTTCCTGGGAGTCACCCCAGGTAAGCACCGCCGAGACTCCCCACCTCGCCCCCCGGCAGGTCCCTCTGGTTCTTAGGGGCGGGGCAGGGTGGGCACCCACTACGGTGGCCCACGAGACCCTCCTGTCCAGTTCTGGGGGCAGTCAGGGGACAGGGGAGGGGGGTGGATGGGGCAGGAGTCCCGGGGGGGCAGGGGAAGGCCATGACCCCCTTGTGGGGTGAGGAGGGAACTGGTTGTTAAGATTTTGGCAGCTCATCACTGGATATTGGAAACATCTATACTATGGTGTTAGCCATAGCTATGCCACTGTAATGCAGACATACCCTCAGTTTAAACTCTGTCTTCTTGTACATTACAATGCAGCCTTTAATGATGTGATCCCCTGCTATTTCTGAGAAGTGGTGGCAACGTTTAGTATATAAAGTTTTTTCATTGAAAACTGGCTGCATTTCAAAAATGAGAACTTTTTGCAAAAGTTTGTTAGCACTACCAAAATGTTCCATTTTTGTGACACTTTCTGTGATATATTATCGCATTTGTATCCAAGTCATTTTCAAAATCATCAACATTTCTGGTTTACCCAAAAACTGTGTATTCAGGCAAATGGAAATATTCTGTAATGCTTTTGAAAATGATTCAGATACAAAATTTCAGTAAAAATATTAACAAAAATGTCACAGAACATTTTAGGTAAAAATGGAAAATGGATCCATTCTGGACTCGATAAAACAAAACCCAATTTTGAAATTATTTCGTGAAATAATTTCCCGGTTTCAAGCAGCTCTATTTCTCAAATAATACAATATAATAATAACATCTAGCTCTTTTATAGCACCTTCCAGCTCTCGATCTCAAAGCGCTTTCCAAAGGAGGTCAGTATCATTATCTCCATAGTACAGGTGGGAAAACTGAGGTACCAAAAAGCAAAGCCCAAGGTAACCCAGTGGAAGAGCCAGGAAGAGAACTCTGATCTCAAACCATTTTTCAACAGCCAAAAAACATACATATAACATGCTGTAATTTAGAAAAACCCTCTCGTATTTTTACATTCTTTTCATTCTCATCATGGTCCAGTATATCCTTATTGACTTTCCTTTTTATATAAGTTCACAGTTATGTATTTTAATAATGTTGCCCTTTTGTATACCACATATTTCAACAACATTTCCCCCCCTGATTGGATGGGCACACTTCGACACAGTGGTTTATTAGTGTAGTATATATCTCACTAGCTGATTCTCAGAGAAATATGCATATTTGAGTTCTCTCTCACCAACAGAAGTTGGTCCAGTGAAATATATTAGCTTACCCACCTTGTCTTTAATATCCTGAGAGCAACACGGCTACAACACTGCAAACTTATTTGAGTTATATTAACAATGGATATTAATTTGAATGATTTCTTAGTTTGCTGTTGCATTGAGGCAAAGATTTAGTTCATTTGATTTTTTTCCCCATTGCCTACCTAAAGATGATGTTGATAAAGTTCATCTGTGGGGTCGAGGACTCTTGCTTTCTATAGGGCTTCCAGCAGCTGATAAAGGCAGGATCAGGAATTGGTTCAAGCTTCTCCTACAAATATTGTATTAATGGAGGGATAGACAAGGCAAGCTCCAGTGAAATTCCCCAACCCCAAGCAGTGAGCGTGTGGGGGTGGACAGGTCCCCCTCAAAACTAGGCAGACAAATTAGAGAGAAGTGTCCCATAACCAAGCATCTGCCTACTGGAGAGATGATCACTGATTACTAGGATATTTTCTCATCCTCTCTTGCATTTCTCAAGGTGGATTTAATCAATAAATTAGGTTAAGGGTTCACTGTGTTATGGAGCGAGGCCCTGGTCTTTCAGGGTGCATGCAGGCCGGCATGACGAGCAGCACTGATTCACTGTCAGATTAGATTTCCCCACTACCCCTAATTTCTTCATGCAGTTGCCCACACATGAGCTGCCTCCAACAGCACTCACTGGGGTTTTGACCCAGTGTCTGTGTAAGGAATGCTATATTTGTCTGTTCCCTTCTCTCAGCAAGAGTCTGGGATTTGGACCATAGCCTTTTATTTCATTTTCATTTGGCTTCTGCCCCAAATTTCTTACATTGAAGCACTTGGCTTATTATCATTCCAGTTCCTCTTGTACTTTACTCAGTTCCATTCTACTAATTGGCTTGAATGTGGGTCTAGTGTTCCCTAAAACAAAAAAAAATAGATCCCTCAGCAGATGCCATTGCCAATGTCCATTTAAAACCCTCTCCAAATTCCCGGAACAGTCATGATACTTTCTTTCTGGAAGTGGCAATGTCCTTGATCCAAAAAGGACTCACCCAAAGCTTTCCCTGATGACATTCATATAAACCAGCACCGGAGCTACCTTTTGCAGCATCAATATGTATTACAAACGGCCATGAAAAAAAAACAGGATAACCCATTGTTGTCTAAGAGCTACATACCAATATTAGTACTATTAATTAGCCAAATAGGTTATTTGTTATCTCTGCATAGCTTACAGATCATCCAATCAGCATGACGAAGGCTATTTTGACAGTCCTGGTCACCGCTCTCTCCTTGCAGGTCTTGTGCACTCCCTTACCTTGGCTAGCAGTTTAAACAGCAGCTGAGCAAAGTTCAGGGATCCTGAACAGAGTATAAAGGCCAGAAGGGACAAATCTAATTATCTAGTCCAATGGTTTTCAACCTTTTTTCATTTGCGGACATCTAAAAAATTTCAAATGGAGGTGTGGTCCCCTTTGGAAATCTTAGACAGTCTGCAGGGTCCATGGACCACAGGTTGAAAACTACGGCTCTAGTCTGACCTCATGCATAACATTGGCCATCGAACTTCTCCCAGTGATTCCTGTCTGAAGGCCATAACTCCTGGTTAATCTAGAGCACATTATGTTCTTGATAATGACAAGCAGTGACCCTTCAACCTGTGATGTTTACCTACTAGATTAGATGGTTAATTCTTCTAACCCCAAACAGCTAATGAAAACACCAGGACAAAATATGCATTTTGGTTAAACCAACAGAGATTTCAGGTGGGGCCCTGAAGAAACAGGGATATTCCTTGTTTTCAGGGACAGACAGCCACCCTAGGAACCCCATCTGGCCGATGTAGCCACTGGGATTTTGATTCAAATGCCGCACCACAAGGTGCCCATCCAGAGCTCTTGATGGGCATCTAAAAAATGCAATAACATGGGAGTTATAAAACAGACATTGCCCAATGCAGCAGCAGCATCAACTCTCCTTCCTCCCCACACTCCCAGACCACAGCCTGAGCCTACCTCCCCTGAAGTCAATGGGATCCATTGACGTCAATGGATCACCAGTCTGCAGGGCTATAAAGCTTAATCCCCGACTCACACATTCCCACTAGTAAGAAATCTCTTCCTCGGCTAATGCCTGTTCAAACAGATGGGCTTTGCAGTGTGTCTGAAAGGCACAGGCTGCTTTGAACCACAGGCGGGAAAGCATTCCAAAGGCCCCTTAACAGGGTGTCTTAGCCATCGGGAAGTTTAGACTTGAAATTAGACGAAGATTTCTAACCATCAGAGGAGTGAAGTTCTGGACTAGCCTTCCAAGAGAAGCAGTGGGGGCAAAAGACCTATCTGGCTTTAAGATTAAACTCGATAAGTTTATGGAGGAAATGGTGTGATGGGATAACATGATTTTGGCAATTAATTGATCTTTAACTATTCATGGTAAATAGGCCCAATGGCCTGTGATGGCATGTTAGATGGGGTGGGATCTGAGTTATTATAGAGAATTCTTTCCTGGGTATCTGGCTGGTGAATCTTGCCCATATGCTCAGGGTTCAGCTGATCGCCATATTTGGGGTTGGGAAGGAATTTTCCTCCAGGGCAGATTGCAAGAGGCCCTGGGGGTTTTTTGCTTTCCTCTGTAGCATGGGGCATGGGTCACTTGCTGGAGGATTCTCTGCTCCTTGAAGTCTTTAAACCATGATTTGAGGACTTCAATAGCCCAGACATAGGCGAGAGGTTTATCGCAGGAGTGGGTGGGTGAGACGCTGTGGCCTGCATTGTGCAGGGGGTCAGACTAGATGATCATAATGGTCCTCTCTGACCTTAATATTTATGACTCTATGAATCTATGAATTTAAGGCAGATGTATGATTCAGTATTAGTCTTGTTCTTGCAGCAAAGCATGCTGGGATTTGTGGTCCAGAGGGATGGCTGGGAATTAGACGCTGGCAAGGAATGCTGGGTAAGGGAGCCAGGGGATATAAGCAGCTACCTTTCCAAACAACAGGGAGAGCTCTGGAGGAAACAGGTGCTGTTCTCAAGGGAACAGACTAGAAGAAGCAGGCTGTGGGACTCTACTGAGAGACCTGAATGCCCCAGGGAAAAAAAACAAGCACAGCAGTGAGTCTCAGAGAGCAGGACAACTGACTCAGGCTTGCTCTACAGGGCTAAAAGTAGCAGTGTAGGCTTTCCCCCTCAGGCTGGCTCCTGGGGTTCTGAGATCCCCTCCCCTGGCCAGATTTCAGAGCTCATGCTCCAGACAGAGTGGGAGTATCCACACTGCTCTTTTTAGCCCCTTAGCACGAGCCTGTCATTTACCCCGGGCTCCAAGATTCACGGCTGTGGGGCTTTGGGTTTTTTTATTTTTTGCAGTGTAGATGTACCCATGGTTTTCCCATCCTATGAAATCTTGAGATTTTTTTAAATGTTCCCATCTTGAATTGGGACACAAAATCCAAACAGCAAAAATTCTTGTGAACTGAAAATATGAAAAAAAAATGTGTTTTTGACAGTTTAATTTAGAAAAAATTTTACTCTAATTAGATTAAATTTTGAGGCACAATTCCAGCTCCAGAGGGCAGAATTCACACCCAAAACAGGAAGTGGGAAACCCACCTGTTAAAGCAAAGGCAGATGCATGTCCACGGGTGAAGAGCCCGGGTGGTTAGGCAACAGCTGACTGTTGACTTAGAGGAAACTGTGCACACCTACCTACATGACAGGAGGACAACTTACAGCCTTTCAGAACCGCAGTGCACTGAAAGCAGAACCAGAAAAGAAAAGGGCAATTGATCTCTCAAGGTAGGACAGCAGCATTACCGGGAATGTTGTCACATAGAAGAGGAATGCCCAGGAAGTGGTCCCATGAAGAAGAAACTGAAAGCTAAAGTGAAGAAGCTGGGAGATGTTGAAAGAGAAGGCAAATCAGGCAGCTGCAGGTTAAAATGAAAGTGCTTGCCCATCAAACTGACGGATTTAGAAAAGGAAAGAGTAGAAAGGTGCTATTGCTTGTGGAGACTCGGACTGAGAGACGAGCCAATGACAAAGAGAGACAAAATAAAGCTGTTGACAGAGGAACTCTGGGTGTGGAGAGATAAAGCAGGGAAAAAGCAAAGGAAGACAAATTGGCCCTGGCTGTTATTTGGCATTATTGAGCCACCAGAGAGGAATATAAGCAAGTTCTTTAAGAAGGAAAATGTTACAAGAAAAAGCAAAGAATCCAGGAAAAAGGTTGATGGAGATGCTCATAAGAAACTCATACCTCCTTCATCCCATTCCAGAGTCAAGAGGACAAGCAGCTTTCTGAATGTTCCCACTGTAAGAAGGTGGCAAGAGAAAATGCTTTGGAGGACTGCAAAAATGACCATGCTATGTATGAGAACAAAGCTATAGGTTTATGTTTGTTAACCCCTGGGTTTGCAAAGCCTTGTGGAAAGGGTCTAATGTTGTGTCTCTTTAAGGCTGCTGCAGCAGTGCAACCCTAGGTCCTCATCACTGCTAGAAGCTGGTCTGGGAAAGTTGTTGTCAGAGAGTGGATTACACTGCTCATAAAGAACTTTAGCCTATAGCTTAGAGGTGGGCAAACTGCAGCCTGCACGCCACTTTCCAGCCCTTGAGCTCCTGGCCGGGGAGGCTAGACCATGGCCCCTCCCCGCTGTTCCCCCTCCCCACAGTCTCAGCTCGCATGCTGCCAGCACTCTGGGCGACAGGGCTGCAAGCTCCTGCCGGGCAGCTTGGGTGCGAGAGCCGCCGGCCTGCCCTGGTGCTCTAGACTGTGAGGTGGTGTGGCTTGCTCCGGCCGGGCGGCGCAGCTGCCAGTCCTGGTGCTCTGAGCAGCATGGTAAGGGGGCGGGAAGCGGGGGGGGAGGGCTTGGATAAGGGGCAGGGAGTCCTGGGGGGCAGTCAGGGGACAGGGAGCAGGGGGCGGCTGGATAGGCGAGGGAGTCCCAGGGGGTGGTGGTTAGGGGCGGGGGGTCCTGGGAGGAGGTGGTCAGGGGACAAGGAGCAGGGGCAGGGTTGGATGGGTCGGGAGTTCTCAGGGGGCAGTCAGGGAACGGGAAGTGGGAGGGGGTGAATAGGGGGCAGGGGGAAGGGGCCAGGCTGTTTGGGGAGGCACAGCCTTCCCTATCCGGCCCTCCATACAGTTTCGTAACTCTGATGTGGCCCTCAGGCCAAAAAAGTTTGCCCACCCCTGCTATAGCTAGTCAGAAAATACAAATTATTTTTGTGGAAAATTTCAATGACAAAAATTCTTTTCTTTGAAAATTCTCACACGCGTTATTTCTGATGAAAAAACAAAGCTGAAAAAACAAAAAAGTTCCAGAACAATTTTCAGTACTTTTCCTCAGTTTTCAGTAAGCATTTCCAAGTTTTGGTAAACTGGAATTTTTAAACAGAATCAGAATTTTTTACCCAACCCTTTCAGTTTTCGGCATATAGCTGAAAAAAAAATTTTCTCCACCAAAAAAAATTTTTGTAAAAATTTTCAAGCTTGAAAAATGCCATTTTTTGTATAACTTACTTTTGAACCAGCTCTGCATTTAGCCCTACATTTGTGCGTGGGCCTAGAGTTATTTCCACAGAGCACTGGATAGCAGTGCGGGCTCCCTTTTTTTCAGGACCCCTCAATAGTTTTATTACTTGGGGTTTTATATCTGTGCTCCCATGCCTGGCTGGTGCACAGCCTAGATGGCTGCCATGAAAGCCGCTTTCACTCTAGCAACAACCCTTGGTGTTCTGGCACGACTCACCCCCTCAACATGGATGGGCTGACATGCCTGTTTCAGATTAACACAGTGTGATTCTTTGTCCCCCTCTAGTGGCTAGACTGTGGCTAGAGGTTTGTGAGGCTCCTACAGCCATCTCCACATGGGGCCACCATTTGTAATGATGCCCTGAGTACTCACCCCAGCAGCTGGGATGTATCTGCATGTGTGGGAGGGCTGTGCCAGATACACTCTTCTCCTGCCACACACAGAGTCACCTCTGCTGAGGTGAGGTTAGCAGGGCCCCCCAGAGCAGTGAGTCCTGGACTGAACACCCTACTGAGATGTATGGGGCTGTTCACCTCACTGGCCAAATGCAGACTCAGACTGTGTCAGTTGCAGCAGACTTCATTTTAGGCTTTTCTTCCCAACTATGAGGGTGAGAAATGTACTTTTTGTTAAATGAAAGCTGAGAGTGGTGTAATCACATGACTCCAGGTGCTGGGGCTCCAGGCAAAGATGCATTGTGCCTATGCCTTAAGCTGGCCCTGTTTGCTAGTAAAAAAAAATCAGACTGAAATGAATTTTCCTAAGGGTTCAATCCTTACTAATACCATCATCTCCATTACTGGGAAAGTTGTTGGCGTCTGCAATTTTACTGGTATATCAGCAGCCTAGACCACAGGAAATATAGGTGCCCATTAGCACACATGGCAAATGCAGAGCTTTTCAAAGGTGTTGTAGAGTCCCTACATCTGAGCAAAACTTGGGTTAGGAAAGCTTTGAAAGTCTCTGCCAAGTTTAGTGTTTTATTGACATCTGAGAAACATCATGGCTCAGTGACAGGGCCCTGGACTAGCCTTCAGGAGAGATGGGTTTCCACGTGCAGTTCTTTCCGGAATGACTTTGGGCAACTGACTTCTCCACGCTGGGCCTGTTTCTGCTCCCAGCCTTTGTCTGTCTTGTCTATTCAGATTGTAAGTTCTTTTGGGGGCAGGAGCCATCTCTCTTGCCCTACAGGTGTACACCGCACCTAGCCCACTGGGATGCTGATCTGAGTTGGGTGGGGCCTCTCGCTGGTGATGTGATATAGCAACTTCCAAAGTACTGGAATCTGGCTCTCCTTGTGCTGAGCTGCATTCCTTGAGCTAGATTGACTCCAGAAATTGCCCCAGTGCAGCAACCCAGGGCTGGCTGAAATAGGTGCAAACCACCAGGGGAGATGTAATGTGATGATACTGGCTGGTTTGTCATCTGTGGGGATTGAACCTGGGACCGCTGGCCCTAAAAGCATGAAACACTACTGCCTGAACCAGAGGAGCCAAGCCACTTAGCTCAGAGACTGCATCAGACTCTGAAATCTCTGCATGTGGTTTAGTCCAAAATGGAGACCAAGTGCCACCCTGGGCTTAACTGAGTTACATAGACATGGCCTTACACTACAATTTTCCCTCAAGTGGGCCAAATTCTGTTCCCAGTTGCCCCTGTATCATACACCCCCTCTCCCCCTTGACTTAACAGAGGTTGAACCAGAACATTCAACAGGATCTGTTGAACATGGCAAGCTCTTGCAGGCTACCTTCTGACACCTAGATAGCCCTGTTTTACTTCTATCTGGGGAAATGATGGTTTGCCCATACATAATTCAGGCCATTTTCACAGCCCAACAGAACCGTGTACTGTGGGGTGAGCTAGTGTAGGAGCCAGCTCTTGGCAGATGGAACCTGATGGCGCTATTGACATACCAGTGCAAACGCTGGGTTTGCCAGAGAGGCAGGTCTTGTGAAAGGATGCTGTTATTCCTGAAAGCACCCTGACATGAGACAGGGTCATCTGGGGTACTGGAGCTGCCGGATTCGGCAGGATCAGACAGAATCGCTTATCTGAAAAGAGACAATGTAGGTGGTAGACTCACAAGGTGGGTGAGGTAATATCTTGTATTCTGTTGGTGAGAGAGACAAGCTTTTGAGCCACTCAGAGGTCTTCTTCAGGTTTTGGAAGGTACTTGGAGCACCACAGCTGAATACCAGGTGGAACAGATTGTTTAGAACAAGTAGTTAACATATATTCTAAGGGGCTTCTCAAGTGGCCTGGTAACACCTCTGCAGTCATAGGACAAAAAAAGGGGGGTTAGTGAGGAAACATCTCCTGTACCTCACATATTCCAGAAGGGACCACCTCAGGAAAGAAACCTCACATTCTCCCACACACTGGAAGGAAAAAAATATCAGGAAGCCTACCCGGAGATCAGGGAAGAAACCCAAAACAACTGAAAAAAACTCCATGATGACAGCCATCCAACACAAAAACAAGACATGGAACCAACTACAACTCCTGCACAATCTACAGAACACCATGCCTGGGAGAAACCATAGCACCAGGATCCACCACATGGACATGACACAACACCCCAAACTTCATCAATTTATCAAAACTACCTCTAACTGGAGCTGAATTTTCTGCATTCTTGAAGGGCCTGAATTTCTGCCACACCACAGAACCTGATACCATACTAACATGGGGAGAACTAGAAGAATTTTTTCCACCAACTTCACCTCAAAACATTCATAAGAACAACAATATCATCCCGCCCCACCCGCCCCCCTCCCCGACAGCCATAAGAAAAAAAGAATAATCTGACTGGATACCCAACAGTGGATAACAGCACACACTTGATTATTACATTGATTGCTTCAGGCAAAAAAAATTGACAATGAAATCCTTAATAAACCTCACATCCACCATAATCAGTCCACTCTTAAGAGGACAGCTATACAGCCCCTGAAATCTAGCCACCAGACAATGATCAAACCAACAGACAATAGGACACAGTTGCAGTTCTCAACCATGATGACTACGTCAATGAAGCCAACTAACAACTCTCTGATACCACCTATTATAAAGAACTCAGAGAAGACCCCACACCATAATTCACCTAGGAATTTAAGAATATCATCAAATCCTCCCCCAAGAGAAACTCTACAACCTCATCTCCCATGAGCCCAGCCAGGGACCTTCTACATGCTTCCCAAGATACACAAACAAGGGAACCCAGGCAGACCCATCCTATCTGGCCATTGCCTCTTACTGAAGGAATATCAGGACTCATAGAAACCATCCTCAAATCACTCACCATACAAAGGGCCAGCTTCCTCCAGGACACAGCCTGTTTCCTCCAGATATTCCACAACATTAACAACCTCTCTCAGAACACTGTCCTTTCCACTATAGATGTCACTTCCCTGTTCATCAACATTCTTCACCATTGCTGCCTGCCTCATATAGCTGTAAGATAATGGACAATCCTCAGATATCCACCCCAAATACAACACCAAACTCATCCATTTCATCCTCACCCATAACCATTTTACATTCAACAACAAGCACTTTGTTCAAACCATAGGAACAGCTATGTGGACTAGCATGGCTCCCCAGTATGCCAACCTCTTCACGGGCCACCTTGAGGAAGAATTTCTGGACAAATGCACCACAAAAATTAATGATATACCTGAGGTACATAGATGATATTTTCATCCTCTGAACAGATGACCTAAACTCCCTCAGACTTCTACCTTAACTCAACCACCACCACCGTCCATCAAACTCTCTCTAGAACACTCCCACATCAGCATCAACTTCCTGGACACCAAAACCAGCTTCAACAATGGAACGCTACTGGTAACTGTATACAAGACACCCACAGATCACCACACCTACCTTCATAGATCCAGTAACCATCCCAAACACACCAAGAAATCTAATATCTACAGCCAGGCACCCAGATACCACAGAATATGCTCCAAGGAGAAAGGCCGGGATAAAAACCTTAACACTTACAAACGCCTTCACCAAATGAGGACACTCTACCAGAGAAGTAGATCACATCATGGAATGGCCACCCAAATACCTCAAGAGAACTCACTTCAATACAGAAGCTCCCCTCCCCTTCGACCACACACCTCTAGTTGTCACCTAACGCCCACACTGGACCCCATACGGGGTATCATTAAACAGTTACAACCCCTACCCAATGGGCTCCACACATGCTGAAAGAAATATTTCCTGAATCCCTTCATCTTGCCTTCAGAAAACCCCTCAACCTCACCATGCTCATCATCGGAAGCAAGCTCCCCACAAACCAGGACATATCAACTCAAAGCAGCACTAGGCTGCCAAAACAGATGCAAAACATGCAGACATATCTCCAATGCTTTGATGATCAATACCCCCCACAACACACTTTTCAAGACCATGGCTTCTACACAAGCCATCACAATATGTGTTGTCCTTCATCCCGTGCACTAAATGCCCCAACAACAACTATGTAGGTGAAACCAGCAATCACTGTGCTCTTGAATGAACTCACACAGGAAAAAGATAAAAGACAAAAGCACCACATAACACACGGGCAAACACTTTTCACAAAGCAATCACTCCATATCTGACTAGGGTGACCACCTTTTCAAAAGGCAAAATCAGGACACATGGAGGAGTCCTGCCTGCCTCTATGCCCCCCACGCCTCCTCTTCCCCCAGAGGTCCCGCCCCCCCCGTCCAGGCCAGAAGCTGGAGCCGGGCCATGGAAAGAACCTCCCAGGGAGCCTGGGCCGCTGTGGGGAGCCCCAGACCCTCCCCCAGCACTGGGCGGGTGATCACCCTATATCTGACCTCTCAGTCCTTGTCCTTAAAAGAAACCTGCACAACACTTTCAAAAGACAAGCCTGGGAGCTTAAATTCATAACTTTGCTAGCAGGGGTGCTGGAAAAATTTGTATGATGGGGGTGCTGGGAGCCATTGAACCACACTGTAAACCCTGTATAGGATGGAAATTACTTCAAGCCAGGGGGTTAGGCAGCACTCCTAGTTCTAGTACCTATGTTTGCTAGACACTATGGTATTAACAAAGACACTGGATTTATGGCTTATTATAAAAGTCTGTAATCCACTAGCCCCCCTGCCCCATCTTTTGTCCTATGATTACAGAGGTGTTAATGGGCCACTTCACCTTGAATGGTCTCTTAAAATGTACTTACTTATGCTACACAACCTGTTCCACCTTGTATTTAGCTATGCTATTCTGAGTACCTTTCCCAGACCTGAAAGAAGAGTTCTGTGTAGCTTGAAACCTTGCCTCTCTCACCAACAGAAGTTGGTCCAATAGAAGTTATTACCTCACTCACCTGGTGTCTCTAATATCCTGGGACCAGCATGGCTACAACAACACTGCAAACAATTTAGGTGATACACAGATCTGGTCTTCAATATTTGTTAAGTTCCAAAAAAATCAGTCAGTATATCTCTTCCTGGCATGTGTGTATGCTGCTTTCTAGGTGATATACTGTGATGTCTTTTTAGTGTGTTTGAAATAAGATCAGTGGAGAAGACAAATTAATGAATCACTAACAGGCCACAGGCCTAGCCATTCTCATTTGGCAAGTCACCAAGGTGTTATGGAATAGGTAGGACTTAAGGAGGGCACAGTAGTGGATATGTTAATAATAAACAATTAATAAATTATTATTAACCCTGATTCATGAAAGCACATAAGCACATCAACTTAGTTAAGCACATGCTTAAGCGCCTTCCAAAAATTATTATTTCTGGAGCTGGTGCTAATAAATGATAAATAATAATAAACTAAAAGGGTTAAGGGCAGCATTGTTTTAACTTAGTAAATTAATACTTTAGTGACGGAGGGCTTGTCTTCACTACTGGGGAGATTGACGCTGCTGCAATCGATGCAGCAGGTGTCAATTTAGTGGGTCTAGTGAAGACCTGCTAAATTGATGGCAGGGCGCTCTCCGGTCGACTCCGGTACTCCAGCTCCCCGAGAAGAGTAAAGTAAGTTTCTCGTCAACGCAGCATAGTGAAGACACCGGGGTAAGTCAACCTAAGCTACGTCAACTCCTGCTATGTTACTCACGTAGCTGGAGTAGCGTAACTTAGGTCGACTTATCCCCATAGTGAAGACAAGCCCTAAGTAAACACATTACTAAACTGACTGAAAATTCTGACAGAACAGCTTTCTGTTGGAAAATGCTGGTTCAACACAATTGAAATGTTTTGCAGGAACATACTGATTATCAAAATGTTCACAACAAATTATTGAAATATTTCATTTTGATTTGATTGATTTGATTATTAATATAATATAATAAGGCTTGGGAGGATTAGATTTTTATTTGTAAATTTCAGAAAAAGTCGATTTCAGCAAAACACACAAACCAATGAATAAATATTTCCATCAATAATAATCAAAATGTACAAATCGGCAAAGTAAAAAAACTGCAGCTTGAGAATGTACTAGAGATTGATTGAAGGATAATTACTTTGTATGTTTTGACATGTGGACAATTTGTGTTTTAACAAAAAGCTTTAACTTTTTTAATCTCATCCTCTACTATCATTAAATAATTGTCCAACCCTGCTATTGTCTCCCCCCCCAACCGCAGGCATAATTTTGCGCAACTGAAAATTTTAAAAAACAACCAATAAAAACAGGAAAAACATGCTTAGAAAACAAATATTGATATTATGCATCTAGATGAATAAAGAGTAAAAATTGAATTCTGCCAAGCCTCAAAATAATATTATATTACAATATAAAGTCAAGTGATAAAGTCGTCATGAAATGCTATAAGGTCAAAATGAAATATTTTGGAATATGTCATTTTGCACAAAATTCTAAGATTTTGACTTTTCATCCCAATTTGGGCCAAAAACCACGTCAGCATTTTGGAATTTTCCTGCAGGATGAAAATAATAAGCAATTTAGTTAGATCAGGACCCCATTGTGCTAGGCACTGAACACATACACAGTAAGAAACAGCTGCTGCCCCAAATCGCTCCTGACTTTGGGAGAGTGTTCCACACTCCAGGGGCAACCTGGCAGAAGGTGCAAGGGATGGAATGCTAGGATCAGATACCTGTGCTTTGGGTTGCTGATCTGTTAAACGGCTGCTGCCTTCTCCAAGAGCTAAAAGCCTATCACCGAACGTTTCCAATGGTCCATTTCCTCAGATGAGACAATAAATTCTGCAGCCAAAGTCAACACAGAAACTTGCCAGCAGGTGTCCCTGTAGGGCCTGAAACATGAAGAGTATTAATATGCAAATAGAAGAGGGGAATGCTGGGAATTACTTTGCACATTGGCTCTAGTCTAAAAACAACTTCTTAATGATAAAATGGAAACATCGTTCATCTTTTAATATTTTGGCATTTAGAAGGGCTTTGCATCCTGAACTAAAAAATAGGGTCAGACGCCATAACAGTAATCAGAGACAACTGAAGAGCAAACCATGCTACAAGCAGTCACCCACACCTCTATGATTCTTCAGGAGTAGAATATTGTGGTTGTTCGACTTCTACTGGGTGCTCTGCTCCAAGATGGGAGTCCCTTATGTCTCCCTGATTTTTTCTCTAGGCCCAGGGATTTGTTAGGATACCTCAAAGTCTCCTTAATGTGGCCTAGCAGATGATGGTACCCAAGGACCTTTCCCCAACTAAGGATTGCTGAAGTGCATTATATAATGCAAGTGATCAGTTAGGGGTCTGCAGACATTCTTCTCTGTTTTTGTGATGCCTGAGCAGTGCAAAATGGACCAGAGAATTTGACCCGGAAGGTTTTTGCATATTTTCTGATGTATATTTGAAAGTTGAAACGTTTTTATTGTGGCTAAGTGTTTTCTGTCTAATTGATATGAGGGGTAGCAGATGTCAGGGCCTGGCAGGTTGGCTTCCCACTGGAGGATATTCAGTGATGCAGAGTCTGGATATATTCTTAGCAAAATTTGTTTTATTTACACTATATACAGCAGTCCTGGAACACAGATGGTTACAAACAGCATGCAGACAATCCCCTCTTGCAGGAATCTCAGCCAAATACCAATGCTCAATTAGCAGGGACCAACTCTTCCCTAAGAACTGACTCTAGTTATAGATATTAAAGCAAAGAGTTTGCCACAGCTCCTACAAAGAAACCACACCAGAAAACCACCACTGCCACAGTAAGGCACAAATCCTGCAAAGATGTACACACGTGCTAAACTTTACATATGGTGAGTAGCACCATTGACTTAAGTAGTACAATTCCCAGTTTGTAAAAGGAAGCATACACACATAAGACCAGTGGTGAGCTGGAGCAGGTTTGCACCGGTTCACTGGAACCGGTTGTTAAATTTAGAAGCTCTTTTGGAACCTAACAATTGGCCAAAAGTGGTGCCTTAGGTGCTGACTCCCTGGGTGCTCCAGCAAGGAAAATTTGGTGGGTGCAGAACACCCACCAGCAGCTCCCCACCCCGCGCCTAGCCCCAGCTCACCTCTGCTCCACCTCCCTGGGCCCGAACGGGCCACCCCACTTTGCTTCGCCGCCCCCAGCTTCCCGTGAATCAGTTGTTCACGGGAGAAGCCGGGGAGGGCTGAGAAGCAGGCGATGGCTTCGCGCTCAGCCCCAGGGAGGCGGAGTGGAGGTGAGCTGGGGTGAGGGGGTGTGAGGAGGGCCGCCCGTGCCGCAGCAGGTAACCCGGGGGGCACGCAAGGGAACCGCTCCTTGCCTCTGCCTCCCTGGGCCTCAGCGTGAAGGAGCGGGGGGTGGGGTGGGGTGGAGAAGCACAGCGGGGCAGCACGTTCAGGGGAGAAGGCGGAGCAGAGGTGAGCTGGGGCTGGGGGCAGGGTGGGGAGCTGCCGATGGGTGCTCTGCACCCACCAAATTTCCCCCCAGGGGGGCTCCAGCCCCGGAGCACCCACGGAGTTGGCGCCTAAGGCGCCACTTTTGATGTGATCAGTGGGGGGAGCAGCTGCTCCTCCTGTTCCCCCGCAAGTTACGCTCCCCCACCCCTAGGAGCCAGAGGGACCTGCCGGATGCTTCCCAGGAGCCACCCCAGGTAAGCACCACCGGGACTCCCCACCTCGCCCCCCGGCAGGTCCCTCTGCCTCTTAGGGGCGGGGCGGGGCAGGGACCCACAACGGTGGCCCACGAGACCCTCCTGTCTGGTTCTGGGGGCAGTCAGGGGACAGGGGAGGGGGGTGGATGGGGTAGGGGTCCCGGAGGGGGTGTCAAGGAACGTGGGGGGGGGGGTGGATGGGGCAGGAGTCCCGGGGGGCGGGGGCAGGCCGCAACCCCCTCGTGGCGTGAGGAGTTGTTAAGATTTTGGCAGCTCATCACTGCATAAGACTATGCAGGATCAGAGCCGATATTATGATGTTATGTTCTGATGATTTTGCATCCAAGCATTATTTTAAATTAATATTACTCCAGTGCTCCTAGGTCAAGATGGTGGTCTGTTGTGGGAGCTCTGTCCAAGCGAACACAAAGACACTATACCTGCCCCAAAGAGTTTACATTATTCTCATTTATGTAATAAAACATTTTTTCTTCATGTACGCAGCGTTTATACGACAGGGTGGTGGTTCATACTAAATAGCTAACGCACTTTGGCATTTGCTTCAAGTTCGCCATGTGGTTAAATGCTTTGCTGTATCTGGGCCCCAGGCAATTGAGTCAATGAAGGCAGACCCAGCTGGAAAAATACAACCACCACCCTTCCTTTTCCCCACCCCAGGTCTGCCTTGTCTATTTACATTGTATGCTTTACAGGGCACAGACTGTTGCTTGCTATATGTATGTACAGCACCTAGCACAATAGGGCCCTGATCTTAGGAGAGCATGTAACTAACAAGTACACTTTGATAGCAAGGCCTGTATGTCTAATGGGGAAAAAAACCAAGAAGGGGTTTTTAATGAGTTGGGGAAAGACAGGAAATCCCCATGGGGCCGTCTTTAAGCAGAAAGTTTGCAAAAAAAAAAAAAAAGCACAAAGTCAATTACCTTTATTGGTATATCATTTATTTATTGAGCTGTGGTGCTGCTGGCGTGCAGCAACCGATACCATGGTTGGGAGGAAGCCCCTTCTAGCCCTCTCTCTTCCAGGCCCCCCTGCTGAAGTTTCTATGACATTTATTGGCACCCCCAGGAGGACATTTGTGACACTTCAAATTCCTAGGCCTTGCAGTTTTTCTTTCATGTAAAAACAAATGTTTGCTTTCAGATTATATTTTGTTAAATATTTACCAAATCAAAATATGGGTCCTAAAGGAACACTCCCAACTAGATTAAGTCTGACTTCTTTTTGTAATACCAGTTAATGTCTTATATTTTTAATATATAAAGAAACAGTAGGTTGATTAAAAATAAAGTATACCAGCCTCATAATATTTAGAACTGGTTAATAAAAGAGGTAGGGGAAACTTCATGGGAAAAAATGAAATTGACTTTGCTTTCCAGGATTCACACAAGTGACTGTTATATTTTTTTAAAATTCACAGTTTTGAGGGAAATTTTCCACAATAAAAAAAACCATATTCCTCCTCCCTCCTCTCATTTTCAATGATGCAAAATGCAGCCACCCTTCTTCCTTGCAAATCAGGGCTCTTTAGAACAGAATTTGCTAAGCCCATTCCCCTAGGCTGCCTACATGACCGTAGGCCTCTTGTTAGCTAATGATGACCACAGTGTCTGCATATATGGCCAACCTATTAAGCGAGGTCTCAGCAGGCATCTGGCTTGGTAACAGATGCAGAGCTTGTGACGTCTCTGACCTCCTAGACAAAATCTGTGAGGGGAGTAAGTCATTTAAGAGTTTTCTAATAACAGCATCTGACTCTACAAATTGGAGACTTTAGTTCTGAGTTGGGTGACTGGCCATAAGTCAGCCAGAGAATCTCTGAGCAATACCACTGGAGGCAATTCCTGGCAGGCTTCATGCTGAGGAATGGAGGAGGAGGTCTTGGCCGGCCATGTGAAATCCTCAGCTGACTTCACTGGTTGCATGTGGTGCCTATCTCTAGACAACCATTCAGCATAATAGACAGGTGCCCTCACTCTGCAGTGTTCTGGAAATGGTCTACATCAGCGGTGTCCAATAGAAATTCGATGCTAGCTACACACTGCTACCACACTTGTGGTTTTGAATTTTTCTTATTAGCCACATTATAAAAAAGCCACATGCATTAGCCACAATTCAATAGCCTATTAGCCACATGTGGCTAGTGACAAACGTATTGAACACCTCTGGTCTATGTGGACGGATTGACGTGAACAGCATGGAAGAGACCTTCATTGTAAAGCAGCCTTCAATTAATGGAGATGAAGACAGGTGAGTTTTGAATTCAAGTAACTGAATCAAGTATCGGAGTAATTTCTATTGCAGCAGCAGCAATAGTTAGAGGAAGTCGTACCTTTAGACTTCATTTGGCAGATTCCTCTTTTCAGCTACACCAGCGTAAACCCAAAGTGAATCCAGTGAAGTTACTCTGGATTTACGCAATGTAAATGAGACCAGAATCGATCCCGATATTTTTCTGACTGTCCCTTCCCTTTTGGCTTGCCCTGTCCCAGACACTTGAACATGTAGGCAGCATAGAATAAGCCACCCTAAAGAAAACAAATGTGTATTTTATGGTCTTTTTGGCACTCTGCTCTCAGACCTCATGATGAAGGAAATATTTGAAGCAACACACAAGTTATATTAAAAGTCAAATGTTACTTCCTGCTTTCTCCATTTCACCACAGAATAGAGACTGAGAATTCCTAATCAGAGGTGTCCCTTAAAAAAAAATATCAGTGGGCCCAATCCTGCAGTCCCAGACAGGGACACTGCTCGTACTGAGGAGTTCAATGGGCCTTTGCCCTAATAAGGATGCAGGATTAGTCCCAGTTGGTTTGTGGATTTGCAAGATTTAATCATTGGCTCTAAAAAGAAAATGTCTGCTTGATAGAGAGAAACAACCACTGCAGAATAGAGACATGTACAACTTCTTAATTCCTCCCATTAGATAAGTGGTTTCTGGTGTCTTAGCATCCCTCCCCAGCAGCTGTAACATTCCTATATCTTTTTCCTTGGATAAATAGGAGTGAAGGAAGCAAAACTTTCTATATTACATGTGCACATACTTTTAGGTCCGTTACAGGGAATGCTTCCCAAGCTGCGTCATGTGAAAAGTGAAATCACCTGCATGGTGTATCTTTAAAAGCCACGGAAATACACAGAGCAGCAGTCAATACCAATTTCCACATCTGGATCAATACCATCTGATGGCTGTGTAGCTATAAAGATTGCTTCACACACATATCAGGAGGTGGGCAGGGACAGGAAAAGTGGAATTGGTTTTAATGATTGCAAGATTCAAAGTGCTTTCTCTCCCACCCCCACCCCCCTTTTTAGAGAGAATAAATACTGAAAATTCAAATAAACACAGATTTGGAAATTGTCTAGTACCATCTCCTCATTCTTTCCCAGTTTGCCACAGGAGCAATTTCTAATTCAATGAACACCACATTGTTTAGCACCTGAATTCAAAAGCCGGGGCAGTTTGGCTCTCGATGTCAGAGTTTGGAGGGTGTAGGCATCTACTCTTTTGGCTTGGAGTCCTAGAGCGAGAGAAAGAGCTGCAGAGTTCAGATCCAGACATTCCCAAAATTATTGTTATTTGTATTTGTAGCACCTGAGACTCCAGCCCCATTGTGCGAGGCACTGTACAGACACATGATAAGAGAGAGAGCATAAATGCTCTTCAGTGCAGGGACTAAGTACAAAAATGGGGTATTATGACACCCATTTTAAAGATGAGGCCCAGAGGGACTAAGTCTCTTAGAGGCATTTGCCACCCTAAATCACACAGGAAGTCTATAGCAGAACTGAGAACAGAAGATTACTCCCCTACTCCCAGTCCCATTCCCTAACCACAAAACTATCTCCTGCCTCTCCTGTCTGATTGTGGTTCAGTGATCTCTCTCATGAATGAGAAGGATTACTACATAGGGAAAGATGAGGAGGTATAGCTGGTTAATGGGGTGAATCAAGAAAGGGAACTGTCTGATGAATATTGAAGAAAAAAACCCCTCTCTCTTGACAAAGCTCTGGCTGGGATGATTTAGTTGGGGATTGGTCCTGCTTTGAGCAGGGGGTTGGACCAGATGACCTCCTGAGGTCCCTTCCAACCCTGATATTCTATGATTCTATAAATGAAGTATTAGGGTGTCAAAGTATTAAGAGCGTCCTCTCAAAAGGAAGTGATGGAAAAAGCATCAGAAGATACATTGTAGGAAACAACTATGTCTGAGCTAGATGTACTAGTTGCCATATTTCTTTGTCCATCTGTAATTTCTATGATTATAGGACTCATCTTATTTAAGACATAAGCGCTCTTTGCGATCCCCACATAGGAGGTGCAATAGAAAGGCAACATATCATTGCACCTCCTATGTGGGGATCGCAAAGAGCTCTTCAATCAGTAATGAACGCAGGCTTACAAGCATATGCATTCATGGGTAATGATAGAATGGGTGTCTGATAAGGCAGCACGGTCAAATAGATCACACATTGGACTGGGGGTCAGGAGCCCCAGAGGTTCTAGCCCCAGTTATGTACCTGCCTTCTCTGTGACTTTAGGCAGCCTCTTTCCACTCTTGCTCTTTGTCTTGTCTTCTCAAACTGCAAGGACTGTCTCTTACTCTGTGTCTGTACAGTGCTGGACTAGACACAGCCCTAATTTCAGATGGGGTCTCAATTGCTACTATAAAACATTATTATGCCTGTTTTACAGAAGAGAGAATGGAGGGACAGATTAAAGCTAACCTTTTCATACTTTCATGCCTAACGTTAGGAATTTAAATCCAAATTTAGGCCCTAAGTAAGTGAACTGATTTTCAAAGGTATTGAGAATTCACCAGTCCCATTGACCTCAGGAGACCTTGCGTGTGCTCAGCTGCTCAGTTAACCAAGCCACATGTTTAGGTACCAGATGTGGGATTGAGGATGCTAACTTTAAATTATCCAAGTTTGAAAATCTGGGCCCAAGTTACCTACCCAAGGAAGTGTCTGGCAGGGGCAAGGATCTTTGGACTCTTAAACAGAAGACCATTCTTCCTCCCTTCTCTATTGTAATAGATCATATCAACATATATAAGCCCATATATAGTAAGTAAAGTACATATATAGTAAGTAACAATAGGATATATTTACATAGTGCCTTTCATCATATCAGATCCCAAACTAAATATATATAACATGCATATTCCACACAGAGAGAATAAAGGAGTCAACCCACCAGCCACTACACTGGTTTCAAGAGTAGAATACCAGCACACAACGGTGTAGGACAGGAAATTAAAAGCGATATCACATCCACCTGAAAGGGCAGAAGGAATATAGGGAGGCAGAACGTAATTAACCAGTTTGGAAACTGGTCAGGACGGTGGGCTTACCCATGAGAATTGTTACATGCAGTCAGGACCTCGGCCTTGTGTTGTACCTAAAATACGGCACCACTAACAGCACTGTGCTCTTCATTGTTCACTGAGGTTTTGGGTCAGTGTTGATCCAGAGCAAAGAGGCTCACATGCTGATTCACAAGCACTACTCCCTGGGTATTCCAGCCAGGCTTAGCAGAGAGGACCGCAAGCTGCAAAGTCTGGCTCCATACCAAACTTCCCCTTCACTGGGTCAAGATTTCACCCCAGGTCTTTATTCTGCCATGTGGGTAGATGAAAAAGGAAAGAATGGCAGCTCAGTTGAGTTATCTTAACACAACTGGCCCTAGAGGGGAGGAAGAAATAAAGAAGTTTTTATGAGCATTAAATTCCCACAACAAATAAATGAGAACGAATACATTTTTTCCTCTTCATTTCGGGTGGGCAGTTTATTCTAATCATGTGGGCAACTGAATTCCTCCATCTCTAATAGATTTTAAGGGAGGAAGGAACCACTATGATCATCATGTCTAACTTCCTGCATCTCACAGACCAAAGACCAGCACCCAATAATCCCTGCATCAAGCCCATAACCGCTGTTTGATCTATAGCGTCTCTTTTAGAAAGACTTGCCATAAAGACTGCAAGTGATGGAGAATCTACCATGTTCCTAGGTAAGTTGTTCCTATGGTGAGTTACCCTCACTGTTAAAAATGGTGCTTTGTTTCTAGTCTGAATTTGTCTAGCTTCAGCTTCCAGCTCTCGGGTCTTGTTATGCCTTTGTCTGCTAGGTGAAACTGGTGGTAGGAAATGGAAAGCAAACCAGTTCAAAGGAGCACTTACAATACAAAAATCCCTTAAATGTGCAAATCCACTCACATCAGCATAGCTACTCTGGAAAAGCACTTGCATGCCTAAAATGAATGGGCAGATCCACTAGCACCCAGGCCTTTTCACATTGTGTCTTCAGGAGGCTAGTTTTTATATTTGTACTGTTGAAGAAGATCCAGCCCCACTGTTGCAATAGCTGCCAGGTTGGCCAACACCAGTGGCTGAGCCAAGAACTTCGACTGTAAGTGTCTACAGCTTGAGCTGAAGAACCAGGTTTTGTAACTAGAGGGCTATAACAAGTCCATATGTGCATTGGACATGTAATATGCACTGGTCCCTGGTCACATAATTCCCTTCTTCACTGGGAAGACAACAGCTCCTTTTTGCTCACGCATCTCAAGAAGAGCTCCTGAAAAATCCCAGAAATATGTCTGGTCAACTAGAGAGAATGGGCCAGATTCTGTTCTCAGTTATGTTGGTGTAAATCTGGAGCAACCCTAGTGACTTCAGGAAAAAGAGAAGATCAAGAAGTTAATGCTGCTTAGGGGTGGGGGTAGGGGGGTGTTAGCTCGCATCCAGTGGCTGTCCTCTGCAGAGCCAGGCAGTAACACATGGGAACTGCAGCAGATTGCAGAGCTGCTGCTTGCTTCACCATGCACAGCTGAACCAGCATCTACTGAGCTATTCAGGCCACACCCTAGTCCTACCTACAAGGTACTTAGTAATGCGCACCACACTCTAATGGATTTATCCTCACAATACTCTTGTGAGGCAGGGCAGATGGGGAACTGAGGCACAGAGAAGCTAAGTTTGCTGCCCAAAGTCACACAATAAGTCTGTGGCAGAGCAGGAAATTCAGCCCAGGTCTCCACTGAGTGAACTGAACCATCCTTCCTGACTATCATGTGTCCTGCTGTTATTTTTTCATACCCAAAGAGCAAGTCACATTCTTTCAGGAGCCACGGGAACCTAACAAGAATGAACTGAAGTAAAGTTTCCAGGCGAGAGCAGCGTGTCTCTCCTCTGATATACCCTGCAACAACCTGAAAGCTGCAGAAAGCTGACTCCTAGCAATTCAAAGCTTAGTACACAGAAAATAAAATCATATGGAGATCATGACTTAGCTCCATCCACTACCTGGATCGCACAGCATGTAGCGTGCAGAGAGAGTGCGTTTCAGACTGTTCCTTCCTGAATGCTGTGGGAGCCCATAGCCCTGAATTTATTTAAATTCTTCTGTAGTCTGAGCAGGAGGGAGGTAGAATTGTGGTCAGGGAGTTTTTCCTTGTTTTTGTATTATTTATTATGTAGCAAGACCCTTAAGTGTGTCAGTGTTCTTGATCTGAGAACATCACCACACGCACTGCTCAATTAAAGTGTGTTCTCAAGTCCTGACTCAATGCTATCCCTGAAAAGTCTCTGAATCTTTGCATTCAGCTCTGTGGCAAGGCTATTTGTGCTTTGTTGTAAACCATTTATGTAAAGGGAGAGGGCATTCTGTGATTTCACCTATATTGGGGCTTTTGATGGCTTTGAACTTAAAGGGGCTATCAAGATTTCTGTGATAGCAAAAGAGGATTGAAAAGAAAAGTGTGAGAGAGTGCAAGGTGTGGGGGGGTTATGTTCTCATCCAGTGATTTGATTTAATTTAGTGTATTGTGTGTGTAGACCAAAGATAACATGGAAATGCACAATAGAAGCAGAACTGAAAGCTATCAAAATGACATGGGAAAACTGCAGCTAGAGATCAGCAAAGATGAAAGCCCTGTGTTCCACACAGAATAGACAGGCATAAGAGAAGAGAGAGAGAGTTGTGCATGTATTTTACACACCAGAAAACTAAATTAAAAGAAAATTATTGAGGTTGCAAAGAGAAGCATTCATAGGTGCTGAGTTTCTAATCCTCTGGGGGGTGCTCCTCCCCGGCCCCATCCAGGCCCCGCCCCCACTCCACCCCTTCCTCCAATGCCCCCACCGTGCTTCTTCCCACCCCCGCACCACCACTGCCCCCTCTCCCAAACCTGCTGCCCCCTCACTCCTCCCCCCTTCCCCCCAGCGCCTCCTGATACTGCGAAACAGCTGTTTTGCAGCGGGCAGTAGGCGCTGGGAGGGAGGGGGAGGCACTGATCGGCGGGGCCCACCATGGGGGCAGAAGGCACTGTGGGGAGGAGAGCCATTGATAGGGGAGCTGCCAGTGGGTGCTCAGCACCACAGCCATCCCTAGGGTATGGCGAATCAGGGTGACCACTCTGGGCCCTTTGGGGGGCCCCACAGAAGGCGGGCGGGGAGGTGAGGCAAGAGGCAGGCGAGCAGGGTGAGGAGGTGAACGGGAAGGTGAGCAACAGGCAGGCAGGCAGGCGGGTGGGAGGGAGGGCGATCAGTGCCTCCCTCTCCCTCCCAGCGCCTACTGGGGATCAGATGTTTCACCCGCGGCATCTGGAGGTGCTGGGGGGGAGGGGAGAGGAGCGAGGGTGCATCGCGCTCAGGGGAGGGGGCAGAACTGGGTGGCGAAGAGGTGGGGTGAGAAGAGGCAGGGTGGGGGCAGAGGGGAGCGGGGCTTTGGCGGAGCTGTGGAGAGCACCCCCCTGGCAGATTAGCGACTTGATGACTATGTCCCGGGCCCTGCACTCACTTCCAGATGGCCCTGCTCAGCACGCACCATTTTTTTCCTGTGGGTGCTCCAGCCCCAGAGCGCCCATGGAGTCAGTGCCTATGAAAGCACTCAAAAGTGAGGAATGTCAGAATTACGATTTTCTGTGCATTCCCAGAGCAGATCCATCCTGGGCACTGAATGTGGCAGCTTGCCACAAACTAAGTATTCACATAGACAAACCCAAAGACTGTATCACAATGGATATGTACAAAAAAGCTGAATTAAGGTCACAGAGGCAATCTTAATTCTGGCATTTCCTAACCTGAGTGCCTTTTAACCTTTTAATATAGTTTTTAGATGTTTGCTTTTTAAAAAAAACTAAATGAAATGAAACAACCGCCCCCCCCCACTCCGCAAGACAATTCCATCATGTTGACACTGACAGGGGTCACCATCAGTGTAGGACCCTTTCGATCCATACCACAGACCTCTGCTACTGGAGCTAATAAAGTAACTGATAGCTGTAGTAGATTGTCATCCTCTTTGTGGATGCACTAGAGGGGATGGGACACTTGTCACTGGGCTTCACAGATATTTGCTGACAGCAGAGGAATGGATCATGGGTTCCACTGAAGGCTCTAGAAGGGAGTGATCTCTAGTGGGCATAGACTCTTCTGCCCATTCCCCCCACAAGCATGACCCCTTGTGCCCCATACCGTTCTGTCACGCTGCCTGGTATGGGACACAGCTAAGAGAGCTAATCTCACGTCACACTGTCAAAATACAGCGCATGTACTCCAAACTGGTGGCATATTCTATCGTAAGATTTCACCAAGACAGTAACAAATGTCTACTATCAGTACACTAGTTCACAGAGAGCCACACAACAGTCCCCTAGGCACTCCAGCCTTGGGTACCACCCACACAACTGAACTTAATGATGAAAGGATATAAAACCAAAATTCACCACATAGTAGGTTCTTCCAGTCCCAAAGGATCAGACGCTCGCCCCCAGGTTAACATGTACTGTCAGGATCTCACCAAATACTGCACTGCAACCAATCTTTAGTGTAAACATGGTCACTTTTCTTTTATACAGCATCACAGCTCCAGCCTGTCTCTTCCCCACCCTGGCTCCTCCTCTCATTCTCCTCACTTAGCCAGTTTCCACTCCCCAGGCTTTTCATCCCAGCCCCTGTCTCCTTGCCCATCATATCCTAGTCAAATCCCCCTTGACTCTGTCTCAATCCCTTTGCTGAGTCAGTCCCAGTTCTCCAGTCCTGTCTTATCCTGTCTATTTCCCTCCACCACCCAGATTCTCTTCCCTCAATGTTTCCCGGTCCCAGTTTCCCTCCCTGGACTCTTTGTTCCATCTCAGTCCCCCATCCTGCCCTCAGTTCCTTCTCCCCTGCCCTTTTGGTTGTCAGTCCCAATCTCCTCGCCCAGCCCAGTCTTCCCCAGCTCTTCATCCAATTTCAATCTTCTCTCAGCCTACTGCCTCCTGGTCCCACCATTCCCTTCCTCCAGTTCCAATCTCCTTACCTAGCCTGTTGTAATGCCCCACCAGCTCTCAGTCCCAGTCTCCTTTCCCCTGGGTGGGATAGCTCAGTGGTTTGAGCATTGGCCTGCTAAACCCAGGGTTGTGAGTTCAATCCTTGAGGGGGCCATTTAGGGATCTGGGGCAAAAATTGGGGATTGGTCCTGCTTTGAGCAGGGGGTTGGACTAGATGACCTCCTGAGGTCCCTTCCAATCCTGATATTCTATGAATCCAGTCCCAGGCTCCACCACAGCTTCCACTCTCCCTTTCACCCTCCCTGCCAGTTTCCAAGTCCCAGTTTTCCCTCTCCACCTTGTCTCAGACTATTCCTTCCACAGGTCCAGCTCTCATCCTGTCAGCATTCAAATCAGGCAGTTTTCTCCTTCAAGCTGCCTGGGCACAGCAAGCAGTAGAGAGAGTTCAGGGGAGACAGTCTCTCTGCTCTCAGTTCAGCTACCTGGACCTGGCATGGCCCACAGCAGCCCAGAACTGGAATTGCAGGGAAAATCCTACTTGGTTCAGAGCTGGAGCATATCCCAATGCAGGCAGAATCTTTAGGGAATTTAGCTGCTAAAAATCTAAGTCTCTACTGAGCGTGTGCAAACTGTTATTTTTCAAAGGCTTGTAACTTGGTTCAGTGTGGGAAGATTTTCAGAGGCATAGCAAAAGGCACATCCCTGACACACAGACCACTCTCCAGTCAGATGTCAAGTCCCTGTTCCAAAGCATGGGGGCACTAGAACTTTCCACAGAAAAGGCTGCCAGAATTTCTTTTTTAAACAGAGGCCAAACAATGTATTCTCCACTCCTCCCACGCCTCAGTCTCAGAAACAACTAAACCATTCTGGCTGCAGTTTTAAAAAAAAAAAAAAAAAAAAAGTCCAGCCTGAGGCAAGCACCCAGAATGGAAAATTTCCACCCAGATGGTTAAAGTTTGACAAAGTTATAAGCACCTGAGAAAGGGCCTTGTACTGGGAAGTGTCAAGCAATCTTAACTGATTGTGTCATCAGCCCTGACTATAGTATAATTTCTTGCTGATACTATAGAGAGAAATGCTATAAAAATAGCTTATGTAGGTTGATAGGTAGTAAATGCTTACAAAAGTGCTGGTCTAATGGTCAGCCAGCCCAATGAACCTAGAAATTACAGTCCTCTATATAACAAAAGGGAAGGAACAGCAGAGAGAGAACCAGGCCAATTTTCCACATCTTTCTCCATGCTGATCAGCAGCACCAACCTCTAGGAGTTCCATCCCATTTCCCATACAGTTCTTGGCCTCTCTGCTGATAACACCTCACCAGGGATGCAGATAGGACCAGTTACAACACCTGTCCAATAGGAACATGATTCATGTAACAAGAGCTCCACTGGCTGGAAGCTGAAGCTAGACACATTCAAATTGGAGATAAGGGACACATTTTAAACAGCAAGGGTCATTCACCATCAGAACAACTTACCAAGGGCTGTGGTGGATTCTCTGTCACTGGAAGATTTGATTTTATATATGCAGACGCACTGTAGATCAAACAGGAATTATCTGGGGGAAGTTCTGTGGCCTGGGTTATGTAGGTCAGACTACATGATCACAGTATCCCTTCTGGCCTTTATAAACTATGAGACATCAGTGTCACACCACATAGGCAGCCAAAGAGCAAGCAGATGGGAGCATCTCTCAGTCAGTCACTCTTGACACATGCAGGATTGGAACCCCGCAACCTAACAGCAAAAGGCTCAGGAGCATCTGACCCAGCCCCTTGTTAAAGCAAGTAATTTGTCATGATTGAGTAGTCTGGAGCAATCACACGAAAGCTTAGTCCACTTTACAAAAGATGTTGACCCTGGTTCACATTTCAGAAGACAGGTTGTGCCATTCTATGGAGATGAGGGGTGTACTAGCACTAGGATTAAGCTATATGCTAGATTGTCACACCCTTGGGGACCACTAATGAGGCCTCTATGAAATTCCATTGTGTCTTTCCCAGGATTACAGCCTGATTGGTCATCCCGAAGACAATCTTTGTGCACAACAGCAGTGATTAGCTGCTTCATCCTATGAACCAGAATCTGGGGCTAGGACCTGAGGTCTTAACTTAGCAGTGTACTCGAGCATGGCTGTTATTTTTGTAGCACCCAGAATCATGATCCATGTGGTAGAACATTTGTCTGTGGTGATTAAGGACATCTGACTTCTACCATTAATTTTTATTGCTAGGATACCCGGACGACATGGTCGAGAGCCATGTAAGTCATACCACTGTTCCCTAACAGTTCTAGAACTGGTTTGTCATTTTGTAACCTTTATGTTGAAGTGTTCCCAATTAATAGGAAGGTGTTAAAAATAAGCGTGCAATAAAAGCCAACTTCATTTTCAGGTTTGAGCCTCTGGGTCAGTTACAGAAAGTTCAGTAGAGGACCACTAGGTGACGCTTTGAATGAAAAACTAAAACTTTATTCAAAAGGAAAATGATTAGTTAAGCAAATAGGCATGCAATTACCTCTTACACAATGCTACAGTTATACTTACGCTCAAAACTCCTCCTTTTATAATAACATTATACTGCCCCTCACCATTATATATTATATTTCTGCCACCTCCTTATTGGCTCTTTACAATAAAGATTATGTAAACAAATATCTGCACAAACGTCCTTCCCACACTGTCAGTACAGATAGCATTTTAATAAAACATTCACAATTCTTAACACTCATTAAAAACCCTGCTTAAACCAGTTATAACCAAAAACATAGTCACAACGCAACCTTGGGCTGTGTCCTTGCTAACTTCATTTTTCCCATCTCTAACTTTCTCACACTAGCAACCTCAATTTCCCATCCTCCTCTACACTTAGAGTAACTTAGTTCAAAGCCTAATTTTTACTTAACTAGGCTACAGTTTACACTGGCAGTGAGAGAAATCCTGCTAGATCATAGATTCCCCTAGCTGCTAAGATTCATACCCCTGCTTGTTCATGGCTCTTTGCGTAGTGCAGACATCCCCCTGGTCATAACTAAGCGATTCTTTATTAGGCTTACAAAAGAGTGTAAACTGTAGCTTTGTTCACTGTACCATATAAGGGAGTTCTGTTCTCCCTCATGGTCAGCATAGTTATACATTGCCAATCGGTGGGTCAGCCAGCAGTTCTGAGAACAGAGAGTATTCAGCACTTATAGTGTGTGACATTCTGCAGATTAGACCAAATCCTGTTTACTTTATTCACACAGGGTGGATTTCATCCCTGGGCAGCGAGGGCAACACGCAAACTAGGTTTTAAGTGAGGCCTACTCTTTGCACTGGTCTACGCAAGGTTGTGCCACTTATGACTAATCCCTCTGAAGTCGGTGGGACAGCATAGGTGGGTAAGGGGAGCAGTTGTGGGCCACTTACTTAAAGAATCTTCCCCCCAAAAAATAACAAACACTGGGATGTAGGTAAATTACAAGTGGGCAAAACAACACATTGATGGTTGCTGCTCAAATCCATCCAAGAAACCAGGATTAGAGAGCAAGATTTCAAGTGCTGGATTCTCAGTTGTGGCCACTTCTCTGGACAGTAACCAGTTTCCAAAATGGGCCTCATTTCAAACTACCTGGGCTGTGACTGCATCATTAGTGGTCAGACAATCCCCTTGCCAGAGGATGAATGTAAAAGTTTTCATGCAAATTGACTTTGTTTAGCCACATTGCTTAATTCTGACGATCGCTTTTGGCTGTTGCCAATACACATATAATTAGCTGCAAGTAGCTTCAAGGGTCAATTCCAGTGTATAGGATCAGATCACAGAGTTAAAATAATAACAGGAATGGCTCAAGAAAGTGCCTCTTGTCTCAGCATCCATGCATGTTGCTTCCCACGTATAACAGACCATGATCACATTGTACTTCTCCGCTCACCTTTTGAGCAGAGCTATTATACTACAGTCCCTGTGTCTGCAGGTCTGCTTTGCTCCTGGTGTTTGAGAAGGGATCCGGTCCATGCTGTTGTTGCAGCTCTGGGTTGTCTGTCTGTGACTCTAACTCTCTTTGTCAAATAGTCATTTAAACTAAAGCTCTTTTGCTGACAGCCCATGTGACTTACAAGCCTCTATCTACAGAGCAGGCTAGCAGCAATACACACGTCATATGCATGCTGGCCCATCAGCGGGTCTCACCTTTGTCCTGGAGGTGGTTATTTCTACTGGTAAGAGTATGTTCTCTAGGCCTCTCCTCAGAATACCAGTAAGGAAATCAGATAGGGTCAGCTATGAGGTGGATGCTTGTCCATTAAGAACTGCATGGTAACAATGTCCTATAGCTACTCATGAACCCAGTTCATTTTTAGTTCCATACCAGCATGATCGCTCTCTCTTCTCAGCACGCGATGGGTCTTTGTGAGCAAAACACTTGACATATTCATTAATTTGTCTTTGCAAGTAAGCCTGGGATTGCCTATTCACCAGCCAGGCACAATGGTGCATCCACTGCCGGATTCTTGGGATTGACTGAGCCCTGTAGTACGCACACACACCACCAGAGCACCCTTGTGTGTCCCAGGGTGGGACGTTGCAGGGGGTTATATCTCCAGCACCCCCTCCTGGCTATCTGTCTTCATGCACTACTCAGCCCGCTGGCTGGGAAGCAGCAAGTTCTAACTCAGAGGTAGGCACACTGTGGCCCGCGGGCCACATCCGGCCCACGGGACTCTCCTGCCCGGCCCTTGAGCTCCTTTGTCCCCCCTCCTCTGCAGCCTCAGCTCACCATGCTGCCAGTGCTCTGTGAGAGCCGCCGGCCTGTCCTGGTGCTCTAGACTATGTGGCAGCATGGCTGGCTCCGGCCGGGCGGTACAGTTGCCAGTCCTAGTGCTCTGAGTGGCATGGTAAGGGGGCTGGGAGCAGGGGAGGATTGGATAAGGGGCAGGGGGACCCAGGGGGCGGGGGGTCCTGGGATGGGGTGGCCAGGGAACAAGGAGCAGGGGGAGTTGGATGGGTCGGGGTTCTGAGGAGGGACAGTCAGGGGGCGGGAAGTGGGAGGGAGCGGGGGCCAGGCTGTTCGGGGAGGCACAGCCTTCCCTACCCAGCCCTTCACACAGTTTCAGAACCCCGATGTGGTCCTCAGGCCAAAAAGCTTGCCCATCTCTGTTCTAACCTCTTCTGGGGTAACTAAATGTCCAAAGTAGTCTACAGTCCCAAAGAATCTTCTGGGCCCTGTGCTCAATCCTTTCCTGGAGATCCACTGCCTTTCCCTAGCTCCAGTATGAAGCAGTGTCCTGCCCAGGCTAAGTCTTCCTGAGGTCTCTAGCCTGCAGTCTTTGGCATTTCATCCTTCAGAGGACAGAGCAAGCCAGCTCCATCCTGTTGAGAAGGCATTAAGGCACAGGCCTGGGAGACAGGATTTCTGAGTTCTCATCTCAGCTATAGCATGGTTTTGCTCTGTGACTTTGAGCTCGTTACTCAGCCTCATTTTGCCTCAGTTTACCTCTTTGTAAAATGTGGATAATCACCTACCGCACACAGTGTCGTACAAATGAGAGTTTGCAAAATGTGTGGAGATTGTTGGCTGAAAAGAACCATTCAGGTGCAAAGTATTATGGCCCATGTATAAAGGCAAGTGGACAGTGCAGGTCCTGGGATGCTGATCCACGTCTATTACATAATAAACTAATTCAGGAGTTGAAGGAAAATCAGTTTCCGAGAATGAATTATGTACAGTCAAACTGAGCATTTGTTTTTAACTAAGTGGGATGCTGATGACTCCCTGCTTTTAGCGGTCCCAGGGCTTTAATTACATTTTGGAGCATTTCACTATCTTCCTTAAGGCTGAATGGCGAGTTTGTTGATGTGTTCAATACACCATCCATCGGGCAATTAAAGTCCCCTCCAGCAACTGGTCAGATCATTTAACTCAGATGCCTCCTACAGCTTAGTTTTCTATAAAAAGGAGCACTACGTCATGCAAGGAGCAAGGGTGGAGAGGATGTTTCACGTACATTGCTTCTTGTTTTAACACATGTTGTATTATGCGTGTGCTTCAGCCTGCAAGAGACCTAAGGAGCTGAGCCTATTCAGCTTATCAAAGAGAAATCTAACTGGCAGCTTGATCACCATCTATAGGGCAGCTACAAAAGGGGACAATCTCCGACATGCACAGAGAGGTCCCTCCAGCCTGATGCGTTTGGGTGCCAATACACCAGACTCATGTGCTCTGAACTGTTTCTGGGTCTCAGTAGGCTCCAGTACTGTCTTTAGCCCTTGGCCTCTCTGGCATACTTCCTGGGTACAGGCTGTTGGTTACCCCTTCATGGAAATGGCCCCCACTGGACCAGTGCTGACCCATTTCCTCCTCCCCCAGACTGCCCAGTAGCTTACGCACAGTCTTTCCCACAGCGCCAACCCTGTGGGCTCTGGGGTTTACCGTTCACCTCTTCAGGTATTCCTAAAGCCCTATATGCATTTCCCTGCGTCGGTCTCCTCACCACTATTGAGCATTCTTTGGTCTTAGGACAGAATTCTCCAAAGTTTCCAGGAACCTTCCTCTCCCCACCTGGCTTCTCCAAAACATGGAGTCTCTGGACTCTTCCCTCTCTCTCCTGCCACAGCTTCTTGTAAAATGGCTGATGACAGATCTTCTCTTTTATAAACTCCAGCCCCTTTTGTCTGGTGACTCCCGGATCAGCCTTGCCAGGTGATGAAAATCCTCTACCAATTGATTCATTGCTTAGTTACCTCCCGCTCCAGAGTTCAGACCTGAAAAGCTGGTGTGCGCAGGATGGCAGCCATCTTTGTCCAAGTCTGCTCCATTTGAATGGATGATCATCAAAGTTTAACGACCATTCATTGTTAGCCCAATGCTACCGCCACCCATTGGAATTTTAGCCCAAGATGGAGGTTAAAAGACAGCAGGAAGGCAAAGTCCAGCCTCACAGTCAAAATGGAGTTTGCCATCTCCATTATCCTCCAATATCAAACAGTTCATAAATTGAATCACCAGATCATCATCTACCTACAGAAGGTGAAGCTATCGGACATTAGGGAAGCCCTTTCATCTAGCAGGCAAAGGCACAAGAAGATGCAATGAAGTTGAAGTTCATAGAGGCCAAAAGGGACCATTATAACGACCTAGTCTGACCTCCTATGTAACACAGGCCGGAGAACATCATCCAATAATTTCTGCCAACAAGCCCATAGCTTTTGTTTGAGCTAGAGCGTCTCTTGATTTAAAGACTTACTGTGATGGACAGTCCACCATATGCCTGGCTTAAAATCTGTGACATCCTGGGACCTAGGTACACAAGTATTATTGCCATCCCAAGTGTTCGGAAATCATGAGTCAGCTCCACTCCACACAAAACAGAACAAGAGATTGGCTTAAAAAGTCATGAGAAAAAAACCCAGGGGTTCTTTTTATTTGCCTTCTGGTTTTTGAGCCTTTAGCTCACACTACGAACACATTTCCAAGCTTTTCTCTGCAACCATGAAGACTAGAAATGTGAGATTCTCACATGACTCCAGGAGCTGGGGATTTGAAGAAAGCATCAAATATCACAAGATGTGGTAAAAACTGTGAGAATTGAGTTGAATCAAATTAAAATAAAATACAACCTTTTAACAGTGAGGGTAAATAACCATTGAATGAGATTACCAGGAGAAATGGTCAATTCCTCATCACCTAGGATCTTTAAATCGAGATGGGGTGTCTTTCTAAAAGAGATGCTTTGATTTTGCTTCAAGTCATTGGGCTTGGTAGTGTTGCTTATATGGCACGGAAGAATAATTCCCCCCATTACAGGAATTACCAGGAGAAATGCTCTGGCTGTGTTATGCAGGTCAGATGAGTTGCTCACAGTGGTCTCAGCTGGCCTTCAAGCCTTGGCAGCTCCCCCACTACTAGGGCTGTGATGAGTCTGATTCAGTCTCTGTTTGTGTACTATGCAGTTATTTGGCAGGTATTTATATTCTGTTGAGTAAACCAACTGCCATGCAAACACTCCTCTTCCCCTCCCCCTCCTGAGAAAGCAGGACTTCAAGCCACTAAGGGCACGTCTACGCTGCAGTCAGGAGGTGTGATTGCAGCACACATAGATGTACCTGAGCTGCTAAAAATCTCAGTGTAGCCATGAGCAAGCTCATTTATGCCTACCTGTGCTGTAGTCACACCTCCCAATTGGAGTGTAGACATACCCTTAAATGGCTGCTCCCAAATCACACCTGCTACATTAGCTCTGCAGCAGGGTTTGGTCCCCTTCCACTCCTGTTTCCAAACCCAGCCCAGCTCCAAATCTCCCACCATTGAGCCCAGCATCCTCTTTGCTATGTAGAATCCTGCTCCTGCTTGCTTGGTTTACTCCCACTGCTATTTGTACTTGTATTCAATAGTCACTGGGTACCAAGGCTGCCTATTTGATATTCAGCCAAATGCTGAAACTCGGATTAATCACAGCCCTGCTCCAAATGTTGCTGCAGATCTTTTCTCAGTGAGTCAGCCTGGAGCACTAAACAATTCTGTACTGGCTCTCTTTGGCAGTCACTCTGGGAAGAAACGTGGTTGTTGTGTTGCAGGGCCTGGCATGGGGCAATCGCAGATTTCCTGTGTGATGATAAGAAAGCCATTTCATGTCTTTGTGCCCAGCTGGAAAACTGGGATCATATTTCTGTCCAGCTTGTGAGCTGTTTGGGGCGGACGCAGGGTGTATCTACATTGCAACCCTAGCTAGCTCAAACAGTGGCAGTGAAGCTTGGACAGCAGGGACTGTACAAGTCTATCTGGGATCCTGGTATGTACTCCAGCAGCTAGCTCATGCAGCTGCAGCTTCACAGCTATTGTTATTTGAGCTAGCTAGACCAAAGATGCAATCACACCTCCCATCTGCAGTGTAGAGATACCCTTAGTGGTTTGGAATCCTGCTTTCTCAGGGGGGTTGTTTGCATGTTGGCTGGTTATTCAGGCACACCTCTTACTGCAGTGTAGACATACCCTGTCTCTTACCATGTGTCTATGCAGTGCCTAACACAATGCACCTCCATGTGCTGCTGTAATACAAGTTAGCAGATAAAAACTAAGGCTATGTCTACACTGCCACTGTGCCACTGTTGTGTAGACACTTGCTACAAGAACTGAAGGGTTTCATAGAATCATAGAATATCAGGGTTGGAAGGGACCTCAGGAGGTCATCTAGTCCAAACCCCTGCTCAAAGCAGGACCAATCCCCAATTTTTGCCCCAGATCCCTAAATGGCCCCCTCAAGGTTTTAACTCACAACCCTACATTTAGCAGGCCAATGCTCAAACCACTGAGCTATCCCTCCCCCTCAAGTTTGTTCCATCTTGGCAGTTAACCCCTCCCCTTTGAAAGACAGCAGCTAGATCAACGGAAGAATTCTTTTTTCCACCTAGCAGTGTCTATACAGAGATGGAGGTTGGCTTACCTACACATATCAAGGCGGGTGAACAATCTTTAGCACATCTGGCACATAAATATCTTGCAACGCTGGCTACAACAGTGCCATGAGAACACCTGTTCTCACTTTCAGGTAACATTGTAAACAAGAAGCAGGCAGCATCATCTCCTGCAAATGTAAACAAACTTGTTTGAGCGATTGGCTGAACAAGAAGTAGGACTGAGTGGACTTGCAGGCTGTAAAATTTTACATTGTTTTATTTTTGAATGCATGGATTTTTTGTACATAATTCTACATTTGTAAATTCAACTTTAATGATAAAGAGATTGCACTATAGTACTTGTATTAGGTAAACTGAAAAATACTATTTCTTTTGTTTTTTACCATGCAAATATTTCTAATTAAAAAAATACAAAGTGAACACTGTGCACTTTGTAGTCTGTGTTGTCATTGAAATCAATATATTTGAAAAGGTAGAAAATATCCAAAAATATTTAAATAAATGGTATTCTATTATTATTTAACAGTGCGATGAATCACACAAGAGCATTAGGTAATACGAGGCAGAGACCCCCCAAAAAGCCATTTGGGGATTCTGGATTAGAGAGCTATGTTTCAGGGATGCACTGCGAGACCCTTTCCTTTTTTGCAGCCAGTAAATATGGCGGATCTATGGAGGTTTCAGAGGAAGGCACGTGTGTGACACTCAAACTACTTCCCTGAGCCTCACAAATCTAGTCTGGAGTGAATGGCTTGTTTGCAGAGGGCCCTCCATTTGTTTGCCTGCGCACTAGTGATAATAACTCTAATTTATCTCCCAGCCAGGAAGGCATGTCTAATTCGTTGGAGTATTTAGGAGCATTACCTAGGTTTCATTTGGTCAATTGTTTCTTGAAACCCTGTCCCACACACAGCACAGTAAGGTGAATGTGGAGTCGTTCCGCTGCTTGCTAAACCAAGAGCTCACGCACAGAAGGAACCCCATCAGTCACTCATTGTAGTGATTGCCAACAGCCCAAAGAGAGGGGTAACTGAATTAGCCCAGCTTCAGCATCTGTGGACCAGATCCTCAGCTGGTATAAATCTGTGCAGTTCCATGAGCTGGGGATCTGGCCCATTGACTTCCACGGAGCTCTGCTGTTTTGCCCGAACTGAGGATCTGGACCTGTAGGTGCAGTGATATTTAGAAGATAGCCACTCGATGATGATGATGATGATGATAATAATACTCAAGAGCCCCAACCCAGATCAGGGCCACACTGAGCTGCGCAATGGGCGAACCCACACAGGGGTACATCTCTGCCCAGGGGCAGGGCTCTCAGTCTACAAGAAACAAATGAAGGATTGTCTCTGCTTTCGCATGAGCCTTTTTTCCAGATCAAAGGGGAAGCAACCAAACAAGGTTGCCATTTCAGTCGGCGGAATTCAGCGTGGGATTTTCAAGAGTGCCTGAAGGGATTCAAGAGCACACATCCCACTTTAGGGGAAGATTTGCAAAAGCGGCTAAGATTTAGGAGAACAAGCGGGATTTGTGCTACCTAATCACTCGAGGCGCTTTTGAAAATCCCACACTGAATTCTGCTGATTGCAATGGCAACTTCCTTCGGTTGCTTTGCAAAGACATATGTGATAGCGTGAACTCACCACAAACTTTTTGAAGGGATGAAGACAAAATAGACTAATACATTATGGAGAGGCCTTGCCTCTTCACAGTTGGGATGTGTTTGCCACCAACTTGCACTGGTTTGATTAAATTAGATTAGCTGAATGGATGTAACCCTCCATGTGGACACACTTATATACTGGTTAAAACTTGCTTATATATCAGTTTAGCTTGCCCCTCAAAGGGGTTTGTCTACACGAGGAAAAGTGGTCTACCTTGTCCTCTCTTTCTCTAGAAGTTCCAATCCAATGCCTGTCTTGTTATGTTGTTTGGATCTTTCCTCCATGCATCTCCATTTTTGTTCCGTGCTTTCCTGTCCTCTAGGTTTCTGTTTTGTCCTCCTCCAGAGTTCTTTGAGGTATTTTTCCAGCCCCCTGATACTGATGATTTCTCTAAGGTGACAGTTTATGAGAATTTGGGAGTTTAGATAGTAAACTAGCATATGGACAGATTAACATAATTAACTTTGATTTAGCTGGTTGAGGTCAGAGAACCTATTTCTTAAATCAAGGTAAAAGGTGTTACCCAGCATATATGCTAGGGAAAAGGTCGAGGTGAAGTCAAAGTTAGCTACACCAGTGGCTCTCAACCTTTCCAGATTACTGTACTCCTTTCAGGAGTCTGATTTGTCTTGCGTACCCCCAAGTTTCACCTCACTTGTTTACAAAATCAGACATAAAAATACAAAAGTGTCACAGCACACTATTACTGAATAGTTGCTGACTTTTTCATTTTTACCATACAATTATAAAATAAATCAATTGGAATCTAAATATCGTGCTTACATTTCAGTATATAGAATATAGAGCAGTATAAACAAGTATGAAAATTTCTGTATGAAATTTTAGTTTGTACTGACCTCACTAGTGCTTTTTATGTAACCTGTTGTAAAACGTAGGCAAATATCTAGATGAGTTGATGTACCCCCTGGAAGACCTCTGCGTACCCCCAGGGGTACACGTACCCCTGGCTGAGTACCATTGAGCTACACTGTGTTAACTCACTCAACTGTCAGTTCAGGGCAACTGCACCTGTATTTACCCTCCCTGGTCCACCAAGGGCACCAGATCTAGGCTCCCAGCTCTTCAGCTGTCACCTTCTTGGGCAGAGACCTGCATCTCTCTTCCTCCTGACTGGGGTCTATCCAGGCTACATAGTTCCCTAGACAGGCTAGCCTCTGTGTTTTGCTTTCTCTCCAGAGGTTATGAACAGCTGTAATTATCCACAATTATAAGTTACCATACAATTCTTTCTAAGCAAGCACATGTATTCTAAAGGTGAAAGCAAACCAATAAAATAATCTGCATGCATGCTAAAAAACTTACCAGAGCTCCAACCTCAGCCTCTGGGAGGCGTTAGTCCTTCAAAACCCACAATTAGGTTTGCCCCATGGTTCCAAGTTCCTAACTGTCTCAGATTCAGAATCAGAACCACCAGGAATAATTCAGTTTTTGCTTTATACAACTTGGGTCTTTGATCTTGGCCTCAGGTGATCAGCAGACAATGGCCCCTCCTCAGGGCATAGCCTCAAAAGGCTGGGTTTTTGCACTACCAGAAATGGGGAATTTGCACTCACCTACCCATAGGTATTCCCCAAGAAAACCACTTAACACTTTTTGTTCCAGAAATCCATTGTTATCTGACACATTATTCAACATCGTCCTTTGAACCTCCAGGTCTCACATCTGCCATATCTCCCACCTCAAGAGGTTATATATAGGGCTCTGTGTCTGTCACGGAAGTCGCAGAATTCACGGATTCCATGACTTTCCGTGAGCTCCGTGACTTCTGTAGGGGTCAGTATGGCTGACCCCAGGGCCAGCTGCTCAAGTGGCCCCCGGGACAGCCACACCAGCCACTGCTGGAATGGCCCAGGAGACAGCCACACCAGCCGCCGGTGCCACTGGCCCCAGGTGCCCCTCCCCCCAGCAGCACCCGCTGAGACACACACCCCCAGCAGTGGCCCCAGTGCCACCCCTAAGATTGAATCAGAGGTATTTTTAATATAAGTCATGGACAGGTCACGGGGCTGTGAATTTTTGTTCATTGCCCATGACCTGTCCATGACTTTTACTAGAAATACCCGCGACTAAATCATAGCCTCATTTATATACAATCCTGGCCCACAATAACATATACACCATTCATTTAATACAATGGACCTCAATGATACTTAAATGTAATCAACCACTTCGAGTGTAACCACACCCTTAGTTTATATAGGCAAACTATACATGGTTTATATTGGTTTAAGTGTCCACTCGCACAGTTGCACCAATTTAACTAAACCGGTTTAAAATCCCATCTTTTGTTAAACTGCTACATCTGTGTGTGTTGACCTGAATCATAGAATCATAGAATCATAGAATATCAGGGTTGGAAGGGACCTCAGGAGGTCATCTAGTCCAACCCCCTGCTCAAAGCAGGACCAATCCCCAATTAAATCATCCCAGCCAGAGCTTTGTAAAGCTTGACCTTAAAAACTTCTAAGAAAGGAGATTCTACCACCTCCCTAGGTAACGCTTTCCAGTGTTTCACCACCCTCCTAGTGAAAATTTTTTTCCTAATATCCAACCTAAACCTCCCCCACTGCAACTTGAGACCATTACTCCTTGTCCTGTCATCTTCTACCACTGAGAATAGTCTAGAACCATCCTCTTTGGAATCACCTCTCAGGTAGCTGAAAGCAGCTATCAAATCCCCCCTCATTCTTCTCTTCTGCAGACTAAACAATCCCAGTTCCCTCAGCCTCTCCTCATAAGTCATGTGTTCCAGACCCCTAATCATTTTTGTTGCCCTTCGCTGGACTCTCTCCAATTTTTCCACATCCTTATTGTAGTGTGGGGCCCAAAACTGGACACAGTACTCCAGATGAGGCCTCACCAATGTCGAATAGAGGGGAACGATCACGTCCCTCGATCTGCTGGCTATGCCCCTACTTATACATCCCAAAATGCCATTGGCCTTCTTGGCAACAAGGGCACACTGTTGACTCATATCCAGCTTCTCGATTTTTTCAGGGACTGAGGTGAGGCTGACTGGCCTGTAGTTCCCAGGATCCTCCTTCTTCCCTTTTTTAAAGATGGGCACTACATTAGCCTTTTTCCAGTCGTCCGGGACTTCCCCCGTTCGCCACGAGTTTTCGAAGATAATGGCCAATGGCTCTGCAATCACAGACGCCAACTCCTTTAGCACTCTCTGATGCAACGCATCTGGCCCCATGGACTTGTGCACGTCCAGCTTTTCTAAATAGTCCCTAACCACTTCTTTCTCCACAGAGGGCTGGCCACCTACTCCCCATGCTGTGTTGCCCAGCGCAGCAGTCTGGGAGCTGACCTTGTTCGTGAAGACAGAGGCAAAAAAAGCATTGAGTACATTAGCTTTTTCCACATCCTCTGTCACTAGGCTGCCTCCCTCATTCAGTAAGGGGCCCACACTTTCCTTGGCTTTCTTCTTGTTGCCAACATACCTGAAGAAACCCTTCTTGTTACTCTTAACATCTCTTGCTAGCTGCAGCTCCAGGTGCGATTTGGCCCTCCTGATTTCATTCCTACATGCCCGAGCAATATTTTTATACTCTTCCCTGGTCATTTGTCCAATCTTCCACTTCTTGTAAGCTTCTTTTTTATGTTTAAGATCCACTAGGATTTCACCGTTAAGCCAAGCTGGTCGCCTGCCATATTTACTATTCTTTCGACACATCGGGATGGTTTGTCCCTGTAACCTCAATAGGGATTCCTTGAAGTTTAGCCAGCTCTCCTGGACTCCTTTCCCCCTCATGTTATTCCCCCAGGGGATCCTACCCATCAGTTCCCTGAGGGAGTCGAAGTCTGCTTTCCTGAAGTCCAGGGTCCAAATTCTGCTGCTTACCTTTCTTCCCTGTGTCAGGATCCTGAACTCGACCAACTCATGGGCACTGCCTCCCAGATTCCCATCCACTTTTGCTTCCCCTACTAATTCTTCCCGGTTTGTGAGCAGCAGGTCAAGAAAAGCTCTCCCCCTAGTTGGCTCCTCCAGCACTTGCACCAGGAAATTCTCCCCTACATTTTCCAAAAACTTCCTGGATTGTCTATGCACCGCTGTAGTGCTCTCCCAGCAGATATTAGGATGATTAAAGTCGCCCATGAGAACCAGGGCATGCAATCTAGTAGCTTCTGCGAGTTGCCGGAAGAAAGCCTCGTCCACCTCATCCCCCTGGTCCGGTGGTCTATAGCAGACTCCCACCACTACATCACTCTTGTTGCTCACACTTCTAAACTTAATCCAGAGACACTCAGATTTTTCTGCAGTTTCATACTGGAGCTCTGAGCAGTCATACTGCTCCCTTACATACAGTGCTACTCCCCCACCTTTTCTGCCCTGCCTGTCCTTCCTGAACAGTTTATAACCATCCATGACAGTACTCCAGTCATGTGAGTTATCCCACATACCTGGCTTTAAAGTTGTAATTGGCTTTCCATCATTAACTATTTTTGTAAATGTAGACTAAAAAGAGGGCTTTATTTGAAAAAAGGTTGAAATTAAAACAAACATTTATCAAAATGAAACATTTCAGTCAATCCAAACCAAACAAGTTTCAGACAGCAGAGAATTTGGCCTGGGAAGCACAAAGGTGTCTTAAGGGTGGCTTTGCCCTTCCCCAAGCCATCCCTAAGTCAAGCACAGGAATGGAGGTATTGAGAATCAAGCCCATCATATCTAAAGAGGAGCCCAATAGGAACCCAAAGCTGTTTGAAGCCTGGATATTGAGGTATGGTGTACATATGGATCACTGATACCCTGCCCCCACCCCTGAAATGCAGTCACCTCTGTGGTGGAGCACAGTAGCCATTCTGTAGCACTGCACAACAGTGCTTGGAGAAGTGACAAATAAATTCTCCTGCAGAAACTGCAGGGCTAGTTTATTGAGACAGAATGTAATTACCTCCTTTGGAATCTGGCCAGGACAGTGAGGTTAACACCCCTACTCTTGAGAAAAATGCTATGTGAGCTTTGCAGGGACCCTGTTACATTGTTTTGTAGCCTCAAGTTTAGGTTTTGTAGACAAAGAGCTTTAACAAAACTGAATGGAAGTAAAAATGTTTTCATGGAATTAAAAAGAGACAGAGAGAGAAGTCAGGAGGTGTTTTGGAATTAAACTTTCCCCTGCACCGTGGGCAAAGCAAACACAACTGCCTTGAATATAGAACAGCTACACAGAAAGTGAAAACGCAGCATCCTGATAGGAAATGCCCTAGCACATTCTAAGCCCTACTAGAAATACATAAAAGAATAAGGCTCATTCCGCATTCATTACCAAAGCTGTGTGACATGCTGTAATTCAACAATCAGAAGTGAAAACTCGCCACGGTTTAAAACATTGGTTCTGTTTTAATAACCTCAACTTTTAGCATTCTGAAAGTCTTTAATTTTAACGGTGTCCCTTTAAGGTTTTTTTCTCATGGTTAACATTCGGGGTTTTTGTTCAACAGGTGCAGAAATGCACGATGATCTTGTGGTTTAGATACTGGACCAGGATTTAGGTGGATGTGGGTGCCTTTCCTGGCTCTGCTACAGACTTCCTGTGGGATCTTGGGCAAGTCACTTCATCTCCACTCCCCAGTTCCACATTTATTAAATGGAAATACGCCTTTCCACAGTGGTGGTGAGGGAGGGGGGGCTGCTGTGCAGCACCCCCTTCAGGGCCATGCGTGGTTCTGCAGGCACTCCCTGGCCTAACCCCACTTGGGGCAGGGCTGCCTGTGTCATACGTTTAGCGTCAGTCTCTGCTCAATCTAGTAGCAACTCAGGACTCAGCTGTCTCTGCCTTTAAACAAAGAAAAAAAAAACCCTTCACAATGCAGGCGCTTAGGGAAAGGCCTTGCCCTGGGTTAGCCCTGAGGAGTGATTCCTGTGTCCCAGTGTCACCCAGCTTTGCCCCTGAGCAAAAGCAGGGAAGCCTTAACTGGCCTGCTGGTTCGGGACTGTTCAGTATTTCCTACTAGGCCTCTGGGAGGGTTATCTCTTTGGTAACACTATCTGAGTGACTTTTCCTTGGGCGGGGAGTGGCAAGGCATTGAGGCCTTCATCAGGAGGCAGAAAAGGCCTGACAGACAACTGTGACAGAGTCTATTTATATTGTAAATGCTTTAAAGCAGGGCCTCTCACTACATGTATGTACAGCACCTAGCACCATGGTGCTTGGATCTCACTGAGGGCCCCTAGGTGCTATTGTCATTATAATGACAAACATCTCACAAGTGTGGAGTTCTCAGTTATTCATTGTAAATAAATTGTCCACTGAATTTATTCCTTTTTTCTTTTGTGGATCTTTCACAGACAGACTGATTTTTTACAGTTGTGTTTGCTAGTAATAACGGTTTGATGGACCATTTATATGAACAAATTTTAGCCTATGGGTTGCTTTGTGATTTGTTATTGGTCACCTAAGTTGCATGGCATTGGTACTGCAACTCATTTAGGGGCCTGATCCAAAGCCCACTGAGGTCAATGGTAATCTTTCAGTGATTCAGTGGGCTTTGAATCAGGCCCACAGATGACTAAGGCCTAGTCTATACTAGAAAAAGTTTGCCAGTATAGCTGCATCAGCAAACCATCCTGGTACAGATGCAGTTTATATTGATTTTGCCAGTATAGCTCATACCAGTTCCCTAACACAATAAGTCACTCTGGCAAAAGCACTTTATTTGCCAGCATAATTTGTCTACATTAGAGCTTTTGCCAGTACCAAAATCTTGTAAATAAATCATACTCTGAATCAGCATTGCTATATCAGCAAAAGTTTTGAGTCTAGTCCTGGCCTAAAACTTCTTAAAGACCACTAGCAAAGGAATCTTTTAAAAAGTCAGATTTCTGCTTTTTATGATGCATAACAATTCTTTCCCAATCACCCAACTTTCACCGGTGATGTCAGTTTTCTCATCACCCTAAAGCCTAGACAGGACTTGAATTTCTAGTGTTAAAAAATAATAATTAAAAAATAAATAAATAAACCAAGCATTGGAAATTTTTCTCTTTTTAAAGAACCACAACCTTTCAGGCCCTCTTTATTCTCCAGAAAGAAGCAAAAGATGTCATAAGCCCACTTATTTTTTCCATTGTAGGGCATCTTTAAAAAGGTGAATAATGAACAACAAGTAATAACTCTTTTCACTAGCAGATATCAATGCATTTTACAAAGGAGGTCAGTATCATTACCCTATTTTACAGATGGGGAAACTGAGCCACAGAGTAGTCAAGTGACTTACTCAAGGTCACGCAGCTGGCTAATGGCAGAGCCTAGAATAGAACTCAGGTCCCAACTCCAATGTTTGATCTAGGAGGCCACACTGCCTCTGCCCTGGGCTATACTGCAATGAATAAGGAAATCTGACTTGTGCATGAGTTCCCTTGTTTGCATAAGAATATGGGGATACTGCAGGCTTAACTGGAATATAAACATTGCATAGGCTTCCTACCTGCTCTCTCCATGGTATGAATTTTACCCTGTATGAATGCCCACATACCCAGGTAAATCAGGGTGTAGATGTATGAACAATGGCATTTGTTAGTTTATTCTCTAGTCTCTATTAACTTTCGTGCATAGTTCTGTTGAAAAAAAAATTCACTCCTATCTACAGATATAAATAATATTTCAAAACTAAAACATTTAATCTCAAAAATGAGTTAAGGTGACTATGTGGCAGTGTAATTACCCATCACATCATTTATGAAACCCAAACATTTTGCAAGCAAGGAAATTAATAATTAAGGACATCATAGTTCTTACACTGCCTCCGTAATGAACAAACTCATTTTTCTAATGAAGTAGGAGGATGTGCATATTTCATTACAACACAAAACCTTAACTCTGACCCATACCCATGGCCAGTTTACGTGGTTTTGTTATCATGATTTCATTATCTAAATACTTCCTTCTAAAAGTTATTGTTATGTGGAAAGTAGTATCAGTTAACTTAGTTATCACTTGATAGGACATTTTTTGTAAAGTACTTATAAACACAGTTCCTCCAGAACAACATTGTGCATGCCGTTTGATAGAAGAGTTTGTACATTGCCAACTGTAGTACTGTGGCACCACCCACCTGTATTTCCCATTTATGAAGTTTCCAGTCTCCTTCTCAGTCCAACATCCTTTGATTCTTTGAAAACTCGTGGTGACCGGGGGAAGTCCCGGGCGACTGGAAAAAGGCTAATGTAGTGCCCATCTTTAAAAAAGGGAAGAAGGAGAATCCAGCGAACTACAGACCAGTCAGCCTCACCTCAGTCCCTGAAAAAATCATGGAGCAGGTCCTCAAGGAATCAATCCTGAAGCACTTAGAGGAGATGAAAGTGATCAGGAACAGTCAGCATGGATTCACCAAGGGCAAGTCATGCCTGACTAACCTAATTGCTTTCTATGACGAGATAACTGGTTCTGTGGATGAAGGGAAAGCAGTGGACGTGTTGTTCCTTGACTTTAGCAAAGCTTTTGACACTGTCTCCCACAGTATTCTTGCCAGCAAGTTAAAGAAGTATGGGCTGGATGAATGGACTATAAGGTGGATAGAAAGCTGGCTAGATTGTTGGGCTCAACGGGTAGTGATCAATGGCTCCATGTCTAGTTGGCAGCCGGTGTCAAGTGGAGTGCCCCAAGGGTCGGTCCTGGGGCCGGTTTTGTTTAATATTTTCATAAATGATCTGGAGGATGGTGTGGATTGCACCCTCAGCAAGTTTGCACTAAACTGGGAGGAGAGGTAGAAACGCTGGAGGGTAGGGATAGGATACAGAGGGACCTAGACAAATTGGAGGATTGGGCCGAAAGAAATCTGATGAGGTTCAACAAGGACAAGTGCATAGTCCTGCACTTAGGACAGAAGAATCCCATGCACCGCTACAGACTAGGGACCGAATGGCTCGGCAGCAGTTCTGCAGAAAAGGACCTAGGGGTTACAGCGGACGAGAAGCTGGATATGAGTCAACAGTGTGCCCTTGTTGCCAAGAAGGCCCATGGCATTTTGGGATGTATAAGTAGGGGCATTGCCAGCAGATTGAGGGACGTGATCGTTCCTCTCTATTCAACATTGGTGAGGCCTCATCTGGAGTACTGTGTCCAGTTTTGGGCCCCACATTACAAGAAGGATGTGGAAAAATTGGAAAGAGTCCAGCGCAGGGCAACAAAAATTATTAGGGGACTGGAACACAAGAGTTATGAGGAGAGGCTGAGGGAACTGGGGATGTTTAGTCTACAGAAGAGAAGAATGAGGGGGGATTTGATAGCTGTTTTCAACTACCTGAAAGGGGGTTCCAAAGAGGATGGATCTAGACTGTTCTCAGTGGTAGCAGATGACAGAACAAGGAGTAATGGTCTCAAGTTGCAGTGGGGGAGATTTAGGTTGGATATTAGGAAAAACTTTTTCACTAGGAGGGTGATGAAACACTGGAATGCGTTAGCTAGGGAGGTGGTGGAATCCTCTTCCTTAGAAGTTTTTAAGGTCAGGCTTGACAAAGCCCTGGCTGGGATGATTTAGTTGGGGATTGGTCCTGCTTTGAGCAGGGGGTTGGACTAGATGACCTCCTGAGGTCCCTTCCAACCCTGATATTCTATGATTCTATGATTCACACTTCACCAAGCTGGCAACAGAGCTTGTCCAAAACAGAATTCAAGAACTCTCAAAACAAACACAATGTCGTTCTTCAGTGCCAGCTCCAGCCAGTCACCAGCCCAGGGTTTCCCTAAGTCACTGCCAAGTCTCCTCCACAACCCTTCCTGCTGCCTTTTATATTGGACTCTCCAGATTCCCCTCAGGTGGAGATCACCTTGTAATCAGGGCTGGCTTAGCTCCAGGCTCTCCAGCCCAGGAACAAGCTGTCCCGTTATACCAGTTTATGGTGGAACTATGCATGGATGTGGATTTGTTGTTGAAGCTGGCCAGGATGTACCACTAGTGTGTATTTAGACCAAGATTTTTTTCAAAATAGGTGCCTTTTCAGATGCATTTATTCCATGCCCTCCTCCATGCCTCCTTTCATATTGCAAGATGATACAATATCACTTTGCCATATAACACCAGTACCTACCTCTTATGCCACTGGTGGTTCGCCTCACCAAGGCCTGGCCTGTGACATCAGAGCAGCAGGTGAGAGCTGCTTAGCAAGTGATCTCGGGGTACATCTACACAGCCCATGGCAGCCAGCCTCCCAGCCCAGGTTGACAGACTCACTCTAGCACAGCTCTCACTAGTGCTCTAAAAATAGCCCTGTAGACAGTGCTTTGAAGTTGCAGCTTGGGCTGGAGCTCAGGTTCTGAAGCCTGGGGTGGTGAGTAGGTTCTTCCACACAGTGGAAGAACTTCACCACCTTATGCTCTCAGTCCTATTTCAGGACACAACAGAGCATCTAGGAGACACCGGTGGACGTTTCAGCAGCAGCTTTTGAATGGCTGAAGGCACCATCTGGAGGGGGACACTGACATGCCAACAGTGATCCTACTGATGCTTCTCATGCCAGTTGTCATAGCCAGAGATCCCCCCCCCCACATGTACAGAGGCACTTCTGGAGCATGGCCACAAGCACAGACTGGTGGAATTACATCTTCCTGCGGACAGGGACAACAAACAATGGGTCCAGAACTTTTGCATGAAGAAGATTTTCCTGGAGGTTTGTGATCTGCTTGCTCCTATTCTGTAGTGCTGGGACACCCACATGAGGGAGGCCATGCCCATCCAGCTGCAGGTTGCTATAGCCATCTGGAAACTGGCTACCCCAGACTGCTGCAGGTCCATGGCTAACAGTTTGGAGTTGGCAAATCAGCTATGGGGGCTGTTGTGGCAGAGATTTTAAGGCATTCAGAGCTGTAATGTACCCAAAGGTGGTGGGCATAAGAAATGTTCTTGAAATAATTGTTGGCTTTCTGAGAATGGGTTTTCCAAACGGTGCTGGGGCTGTGACGGGACTCAAATGCCTATCGTTTGCCCTCCAAATGGAGCACATGTACCGCAAAGGGTACTACACCATTGTATGCAGGCTCTCAATGACCACAGGGATGGACTGGCAGGGGGCATCATGCCAGAGTATTCTGGAGCTTGGGACTTTGCCTTCATTGACAAACTGGGGGCATTATCACCACCAAATGACATACTTATAAATGGAATCCCTGTCCCCACTGTTATTCTAGGGGACTCCCTATTGTCATTGCTTATGAAACTGTACCCTGATTTCAGAGGACCTGGCAAAGGAAGGTTCAGCAGTTCCTGTAGGGAAGTGGTGGAATGTGCATTTGGCAGATTGAAATCCCGTTGGCGCTCCCTTCAAAACCATTTGGATTCCGGTGTCATCAATGCCTTCTGCCCACTGTGTTCTGCATAATGTCTACAAGGAGAAGGGGGAACCTTTTTTCCAGAAGTAGACTCAAGACACAGTTGGATTTCTGAACCAGTACACATAGCCAGAGAGTGTGCCTGTCATGACTAGTGCTGGATCTATGTTTCTGGATACACACACACACACACACACACACAATGGAAAGCAGGGATGCATTCAGCACCCACGTAATGTGTTTGCACAGTTCCCTGCAGGAGTGGGAATGAAATGGTATTTTAAGTTGTTCTGCATAAGGGTGTGGGGCCAGTTGTGGGAAAATTTTTGCAAAGCTGTTGGCATTGTGTATTATGACTTTTGTAAACATGTTCATGAAATGTATGGAGATGTGTTATGCATTTTATCAGAACTGGCCAGGTACTGCAACTCACAGTTTATGGATTAACGTGATGACAGATTTTTATTATGGAAGTTATTGAGAATGGGCATGTGATGACATTCATCAGTTTGTGCTACTTTTCCCATTATATATAATAAAACTTACTATTGTAGGCTTGTCTGTAAAGTCAACACTTTATTGTACTCAGGTATTTTCATCCACTGCAAGAACCAGAAAGGCAGATCAGTGGCCATCAAAGCATACAGAGCAATAAACAAACTGTGTCAAAACAGTCAACTGTCCATGTGCCTAAATGACATGTCCAACTACTCCTGGGGGTCCCTTGTAGACAGTGCTCTCTCTGGCCTTTCAGGAGCATTTTGTATGTGCAGGCCATGACTGGACTGGAGTGGATGAAAGCCTAAAGTACTTGTGTCTGTTCCATGTGTTAGTGTTCATTGCCTGTGCCAGGGGTCCAGCCCACCCCTGAATTGTCTAAAGGCTGCATTATCTGCAGGGCAGAATAGCATGGAGGGGACTCAGGCTATGTGGCAGAACCTGAAGATGGCAGTGGAGACTGGTAGCCATGAGCACAAGTCACCATTTGAACAGCTTCTTCTACTGTGCTCTGTTTTCCTCCTGTGGTCATGCTCCATGGATCTGTCCACTCATCTCTCCTTGTGCTCTGCAGATTTGGTTTCTCTTTCCACCCTTCTTGCACTCTTGTCCTTTTGATACCCCATTTGGTCCTTCTGGAATTCTATCTGACAATTAGTTTTATCTCGTGGCTCTCCCATCATCTTGGACTCTTTCTCTTTACTCACTGCAGGCTGGCCTGCACCCGCTTGCCCTGTGGAAGTGGAAGAGCCTTGAATGGAGAAACTCAGAGCACAGTCTGAGCATGATAAAAAATTACATTTCCCGCTTTGTGAAAAGGGGCTGCTTTAATTCCAGGTCAAAAGATGCTACTTTTTATCAAGGGGCTGTGTTTTATTCATATGGCAGACGTCCTTTGGGGCAGCACTGACACCATCACGCATCATAGAAAGACCTACCTAAAAATTCATTTGAAGTTATTTCTATGTCCCCTTCATTTGTTTTTTCTGGAGGTGGCATGGAGAACTTCTAAGGAGAATAGCTACTAGCTATGGTTTCTCTGTCCTGTCAGGGATGGCAACCTCTGGAGAACACTGATATTCTGACAGGTTTCTGGAAGTGTATGAGCGTAAGCATGAACTTCTGGTCCAGGCCAACAGAGGACAGCCATCTGTGTGTGCTAATGAGACATTTAGGCATCTAGCGACTGACCAGCACATCTTGGAATAGAGGGGGCCTATGAGCGACAGAGGCAGCTCTAACAAGTATGCCCTGTCTCAGAGCATAACCGACTGGCTGGAGTTCCTACTCTCTGAGAAGTTCGCTTTCTCCACCAGCCAGCAATGGATGAAAATTCTTGGTAAAATCAACAAGATGCTGACTGAGCCTGGAGACGCAGCACAGCATCCTTACAAGCAATCCGTGTCCATGTACGGAGCCACCTCACTGATCATGGTGCCGGCTAACACAGACAGACCCGCCCCACCCCCCCGTGGTAAGTTGGACTTATGCAGTAAAACCCTCAATGGACCAAATCCTCACCCTGGTTTTGTTTGGACTCAGAACTGCCTGTTTTTTTGGGATTCAGTTCACACTCGGTCGGGAACATGCAAAGGTGCCTGATTTAGTAGGTATGCTGTATTACATGGGAGAGGTACGTGAGGCTACTAACTGTGGAGCCCCCAACCTAGACTTATAACAATTGGCAGACAGCTAGCAAAAAGTGCATGGCATCCGCTTGTTTAACTTCCTCTTTTCACACTGTCCCTTTTGAATCCCATGTGGTGTCAGGGGCAGAGGGGGAGGGAAATGGCCTGGGTTCCGCCCTGAACGGAGGCACACCAAAACCACAGCATGTATGAATAATGTAAGAGGCCCAACACTGGAAATCCCTCCCATCCATATATTAATCAAAGCAAACGTGGGGGCAGAAACTGACCAGGCTCCAGCTCTGACACTTGTTCTGACTGAGGGGCAGCAAGGCCGCGTCTACACAGGAAAAAACCCAGGATAACCCAAAGTGTGAATTTAAATGAATCTGGTTATACTGGTATTACCTCTGTGTGGACACTCTTACTCTGGTATAGGAGGGCCTTTTTCTGATTTAGCATACATCGATTGTGAAGGGTTTAAGCTAAAAAGCCTCTTATACCAAAATAAGAGTGTCCGCCTGAGGGCTCAGCCAGTAGAACTATAACCGGTACAGCTCTCTCAGTACAACTGGTACGATTTCCCCATGTAGACAAGGCCTAAGGAAGACTTGGCAAAAATTCCAACAGGGTCCATTTGAAAGGCTTTCAATTTCAAAAGATGCTTATTCCATTTAAAGAAATTTGTGCCAGACATTCTATTTGTCGATTACGTTAACTCAAAGCATTTGAAAGTGAGAGCATTTTTTTCTTTTATCCGGGGTTACAAGAGAAATCAAAATCAGACTTATAAAGCCACTGGGTATGAAACACTGGCCTTGTGCTTGAATGTGGGTCCTATCTCCCTCTAGCTGCTAGCTCTAGGGACTAGCTGGCCTGCTACTATTCAATACGTAAGCCAGCTCTCCTTTAGTTCAAAGGCATGAGAGCTTGTGCTCTTGGTGGTGAAGGTCATGGGTTCAATCACTGCTGATGACTATGCTGTCTGTGATGGCAGCCTTATCTATGGAGCTCTCCATAAGAAAGCAACACATGCTTACAGATCTGAGACTGGGAGCTGTTATATGCTGTGTGATGTGGCCCTTTAAGGGAGCTTTACCCCCATCTGTGCCTAAATATGTATTTAGAAGCCTAACTTTAGAGACAGGTTTTTTAAAAAAAATCGTGGCCTTATGTTTTCTGCAACCAGCCACAGAGCAGAAAACGTGTTGTCTCTCTCTCACACACACCCTAGTCCTGTTTCTACTGAAATCAGTTGCAACCCACCCTTGCACTGGGTATGTTTTCAATGAAAATAAAAAAGTGTGTTCTTAATCCAGGTTAAGATGGTTAAAATAGCAGTGAAGACACAACAATTAGGCTATTGGCTCGGGTTAGCAGCTTGAGTTCAAATGCAGGCCCCCTAGAGCTTTTAACTGGAGCTACAAACTGGAGTTAAAAAATGAGTTGCCTTTGATGTCAATGGAAGCCGATTTGGAGTCCAGACTATCCACAACAAAAATCCTTCATGTCGTTGCATAATTTCAACCTATTTCTTTCAGACACATATGGCCATTTAACTCCCTGGAAAGCAAGAAGGGGCCTTAACAAGCCAGGGAGACAAAGAAACATTAGGCAAAAATCAACGTTTCAGGAGAGGGGAAATGTTTAAGACCTGTAACTTCAAAACTGTTAGACGAATTCCCTTCAAACCACATGGAAACCTTCTTGCTTGTCTTCAGTGTAAAACTGGCAATTTCTAGACTCAATCAATTCCCCCAGTCAAATTCAAAGGATGGACTAAGCACGGCTTTCTCTTAGAAGCTGGTTGCAGCGTTATCTATGGAGCAGCTACTGAATCTCCATCACACAGGCCCCACCTATACAGATGGGGCCTGATCCTCAGTCCATTCCTGCACTTCTGGCAGAGATGGAGGGGCTGATAGAAAATGTAGTTTTATGCCACCTCTGTGCCCCCTGTATTCTGGACCATGAAGAGGTGGCCTTAGGGCTACTCCTCTAACTTATGCTTTGTTTCTTCTGGGGCCTGAAAGAAGAATAGTCAGAATTAGTGGCCGACATGCCCCCTCCTGAGAGATCAGGGAGCGGGGCTGACACAGAGTCTCCACAGAGACCAGAGAGGCGGTCTGAACAGGGGGTATTCTCAGGGGTCATTCCTGCTCACTTTAAGGCCCCTTTACTCTTCCAAAATAAAAATAACAAGGCCACAGTGTGGCTGAGACTCAACCTCAGGGTGTCTCTTGCACATGGATGTTGGAGAGGCCAATGTTTGTGAAGAGCTTGCTGCCCACATACCTCTGCATCATGTCTATTTCACAAACTTTTCTATGGATTTTTACCATGTCATCTATTAATTACCTAATTACATCTTCTAATTACAGGATTCCTCCTGTATTTATACTCATTAAGTAAATGGTGGCAATTACACTAATTAGGTTAATGACACAGGATAACCATCTACAAATTGCTTTAAAGGGACACAACCAAGGCTGGTAGGTCAAGGATTTTCACAGGCAGGTCACATTACTGGTCACAAGCATCCATTCTCTTCAATTCCTGCCTCCCACTCATCCATCCCCCTCTCCATCCATATCTGCCCTACTCTACTGCAGCCTCTACCCAATCAGCAGCAGCACCATCTGCAGCTGTGATTGGATCAGCTAAGCAGGCCTTGAGCCGCTCAAGGCTTGGATTGGAAATCGACAAAGGAAAAACCCAAGGTGCTGCGGAAAGCAATGTTGCTGGGTAAGTAGGTGGTGCCCTTTCCTTGCCGCTCCTGCAGAAGCAATAGCCCAGCATAACACTAGCAGCCAGGTTTTGCTGCTATAAGTGCCACCTTTGGGGTAAGACATAAAACCAAGCTCCTGCTCAATGGTGGTCATAAAAGATTTGGGGCATTTTGCACAAGAGTCAGTTATTTGCTTTGCAGTAGCAGCTAGAGGCCCAGCCCCATTGTGCTAACCGTGCAAACAAAAAAGAATCTTTTCCCCCCACTAGCTTACAATCTAAATAGAAGAGACAAGAGCTGGAGACAACAGATAGATGAGGGAGCACAAGGTAAGAATTAGATGTGACACCAACCAGAAGGCAGAGTGAACCATTGCCGAATCATTGTCAAGGCTGTTGGCATCACAGCAGAGGCGAGTTTGTAAGGAAGGATTTGAAGGCAGACAATGAGGTGGACAGAGGTGATAACTTCACACACTGGCCAAATCCTAGTTTGGGTGTTTGTTCTGCTCCCCTAAAATTCCCCATTGTTTCAATTGGACTCAGTATTTTTGCTTCCTCCCTTAAGATCTCATCAATGTTGCTGTCTGCTGGGATACACTTCCCACACCTTAATGAACCTTTCAGCAACTCTGGCTGAGCTCCGAGTTTCAAATGAGATACAAGACCAAGGGTGGCTTCAATTTGCACTGCAAACATTCTGCACGGTTGTAATAATTAAAGCCATCCTCAGGAAACCAGGAATTAAAAGGCGGTAGACACAGATGTGAAGCAGCTCTCATGATAATGGTTGGGGATATCATCTGAACTCCCAGGGTGAGGAACCTCAGTCACAGTCCCCCTGGCTTGTGTTTTGTGTCATTTTAGTGATTGCTTATCTCCTCTACCCTCAGCCCTCCCAAAAGACTGCATTTTTCATAGATTCCAAGGCCAGAAGGGACCATTGTGATCATCTAATCTGACCTCCAGCAGAACAAGGCTAGAGAACTTCGCTGGAATAATTCCTGGTTGAATTCCAGTGTATATTTTAGAAAAAAACACCCAATCTAGATGTAAATATTGTCACTGATGGGCAGTCCACCACGACCCTTGGTAAATTGTTCCACTGGTTAATTATTCTCACTGTTAAAAATTTACGCCTTATTTCCAGGCCAAATTTTGTAAGATTCCATCTGCTAGGCCCTGATCCAGCAAAGCACATAAGCATACACTTTACTTTAAGCATGTGCTTATGTCCCACTGAAGTCAATGACTTAACCATTTGCTGAAATGGTTTGCTTGGAGATTTGCTATTCCTTGAAGGAAGCCTGGGCCCCCTCTGGGTTATAAAATCATGTTCCATCAAGGTTTCCATGGTGGCTGGTACGGCAGCAGTACAAGGGGTGCCTCACAAAGCAGAAGCTGGCGAGCTGTGACTTCAGGGGATCTGAAGAGGAAAGCATAGGTCAGGTTAAAGCAATCTCTTTTGCAAAGTGCTCCTCTGACTCTGGCTATTTGGAACATTCAACACATAATGATGCCGTTCTTCTTGCACTTCTCTCTCTCATTCAAAGCACTTCCCAAACTTTCCTACCTTCTTGTGCACATGATTCGATATCAAGTAATCATTTTAGCCACCACTGAAATGCAGCCTCCTCTGCAGTGGAGCACAGGAGCACACTGCAGAATTTAGAATGGGATGAACAGTCCTTTATCCTGTGGCCACCTATAGAAGAGACTGCAATTAAGTACCCTGGAATTTGGCCAGGATGCAATTCTACAATAATGAAGTTTTGCCCCGAAAGTATTTGCAAATCCCCTTTTAAAAGGAAAATGCTGGAGTAAAATCCACAGCTGACCCGATTCCATTGCAGTCAATAGAGATATGCTAATTTACACCAGTTGAGGATATACCCATGATGTGTGGTACAAGAGATTTCATTATTGGTAAAGTTAAGGAATACAGAGTTCTGCTACTAAACTGCTGGCTTAGTCCTAAACTATATCCCTGTGTCAGCTGCCCAAAGACATGTGTAACCAGGTCCATTTTCTGGAAGATATACAGCCACGTCTGGCTTTATTGCCCGTTCCAGTAGGACATTGCTAGCACTTCCATTGGCTCACGCTGACCAGCCTCCCCTCTAACAGGCCAGGTCTATGGCTCCAGTGGGAGGCTTGCAGGCGCATATATCGATTGTAAATAATGTCTCAATATTCTATAGTAGGTCATAAATCAAAAAGGTTTTGCAATCTCTTCTCTGAGGGACTTTTTAAAAGGAGTCTATTTCTTGTTTAGCAGTTTTCTTTTTAGAGTGAGTGCATTGACCTTTCACCTCCCAGTTCTGGTTCAAAATATGCCTGGTGATCCCCATTTGGCCCCCTGGGCCATTCATCCACTTTGCAAAATCCAAGTACACATTTGGGGTAGGATGGTCTCGTTGGCAGAACACTTTAACCTCAAACCAGAATTGGTATTTTTAATCTGAACGCAGGTGTGTATTTTTCTTTGCAAGTATCCTGTACAATCAGACTGGTGCAACTGCAGCCATGTTTCCTGAGCGCATGCCATCACAGACTGTGATCGTGGTAGGTCTCATGTGGGAAGCTAAGTAGCATTACCTGCTCAGTCCGTGGATGGGAGACCTCCAAGGAAAAGCAGCGGTGCTGTGGGAAGTGGTCATCTTCTTCTTGAGTAAGTAGTGGAACTCTGCCTCCACTGCTGGAGGTACTGCTGTCTTCCGGATGGGTTGTAAAATGGAGGTCGTCTCTACTGCACTGTTCTCAAGAGCACACTAAGCAAACTGAGGCAATTAAACCTGCCACCCTTAATGAGTGGTACGGTTTTAATTAAAGAGAGCATTCTTCCTTATTTCTTGTCTCTAACTTCTGTACAGTGTTGTGTGCTGTTAAACAGCTGACGTGTCGTATCCCAGAGGTGGCTGCATTTCAGTGATTCTGTATGTACAGTTTGTGTAGTGTGTCGGGATCCTTGTGGATGGAAGAAGATATTGAATTAGAGATGCTTGTGAACATCGAAGTTTAGGTCCAGAGTCAAACTTCACCAAATTTCAGAGATGTTTGGACCTAGGTTTTGGTTTGTCCCTTTATAGGGATAGGGGCCAGTTGTGAAGGTTGGTACCAGAGCCAAACTTCCCCAGAGATCAAGCATGTTTGGATCCAGGGTTTTTGTTCTGACCCATCTCTAACAGAAATAGCAGGCGTTGCTATTGACAGATACTGGTGGCCTTAGTAGCACTTGAGTGATGACAGTCTGTCAGCCATTAGGTCACAGGAAGATACACAAATAGGAGGTGATCCAACTTAAACTCTTGTTCCCTGCTCACCATATTTGCCATTTCATAGATAGATGCGCCCACAACATGCAGATCAGAGGGACACACGTAGGCCCAAAGTCTGTGAAGGTTAGTCACATGGGAGGTCATTTACTTGGAACAAACTCTTATTCTTCACTAGCCATGAGTAGAGCATAACTTAACGTTGTTTCATTTTGATTTTCACCTTCACTATTCTGGGGCTGACCCCAAAGTCCATCAAAAGCCCCAGGAGCCAAAACCAGCCAGTTTCTCAGGGCTCTCCTTTTCATGCCAAAACCCAACATGGATTCCTTTCCATTCCCCCTTGGCACTCCTGCCCTTCCCATCCTCAGTATAGAATGATCTCTGTACCCAGGGCAATCCCATGTATGTGCACAACTCGCTAGGCTTTATGCCAAGGTTCCAGGAGAAAGTAATGGGTGTGTGTAATAGACTGATTTTTGCACATCGCACCAATCCGTGCTATTTCTTTAGCCCCTTTGATGTGTAAGGATCTAGAAGCACTTTCCAGGTACAGCAATCTTCCAGGGACCAGCTTTTTCCAGGCATGAGTTACTGCCGATCTGGAGATCCGATTCTTCAGAAGATTCTTTTCCCTCTAAGGAACCAGCTGTGAGACTATTTAGAGAGGCTTCCCCTAGCCTTTGTGTAACTGTTCTGGGGACTAACCCTGCTAGGGTAGCCAGAGGAACCGGTAGCCTTAATACTCCTTTACTGAAAACAATTGATCACACATAACACTGCAGGGTTCTGCCAGGCCCATTCATATTCCGAGGCAGTACACTGCCGGCCTTCACATCAGACTGCTGAACTTTCCCCCTTAGAAGCATAACAAACTGAAAGCCAGTTAAGCAACACCATACTAGACGCCCCACATAAAGAGAAAGACATTTGCAGGGCAGAATAACAAGTTTTATTGGTCCTACAAAGCACAGGACAAATGCTACATATTCTTGAGCATCATCTACTGGCACCTTGTCTCCTAACTATTTACACATTAAGCAAAGAATCTATGTTAAAAAAAACATGATTAACATTGCAAAGTCAAGCACTCAAGAGATAGGAAATGCCAGAATTAAGGGTGCCTGGGTGGGCAACCTTAATTCAGCTCCCTTGTGCATATGCATTAGTCACCCTGTGGGAATGGCGCATGCTGACTCTGATCAGCGCTAGGAGGTGAGAGAGGCTCAAGCATGCTCAGTGAAGACAGAATCTTCAAAGACTGTAGCTGATAAAATTGAAGAAGTCTCTACTGAGCATGTGTGAACTGAGATTTTTCAATGGCTTCTAACTTTGCCAAACATGGGCAGACTTACACAAAGACAGCAAAAGGAACATCCCTGACACAAAGGCCACATCCCTGCCAAATTTCAAGTCCTTGCTCCAAAGCATTTGAGCACTAAAGCATTTCAAAGAAAAGGTCTCAAGAATTTTTTTTAACATGGGCAAAACAAGGTATTTTTTCCTAACCTTGTTCTAAGAAACAGCCAAACTGTCTTGACACAAATTTCCCAGACAAGTTCTGCCTGCGGCAGGCACCAGGCATGGAAAATTTCAGCCCAAACGGTTAAAGTTTCATAGAGTTTATTGCCAGAAGGGACTGCCAGATCATCTAGTTTTGCAAAAAGAAAAGGAGTACTTGTGGCACCTTAGAGACTAACCAATTTATTAGAGCATAAGCTTTCGTGAGCTACAGCTCACTTCATCAGATGCATATCGTGGAAACTGCAACAGACTTTATATATACACAGAGAATATGAACCAATACCTCCTCCCACCCCACTGTCCTGCTGGTAATAGCTTATCTAAAGTGATCATCAGGTGGGCCATTTCCAGCACAAATCCAGGTTTTCTCACCCTCCACCCCCCCACACAAATTCACTCAATTTGTGTGGGGGGGTGGAGGGTGAGAAAACCTGGATTTGTGCTGGAAATGGCCCACCTGATGATCACTTTAGATAAGCTATTACCAGCAGGACAGTGGGGTGGGAGGAGGTATTGGTTCATATTCTCTGTGTATATATAAAGTCTGCTGCAGTTTCCACGATATGCATCTGATGAAGTGAGCTGTAGCTCACGAAAGCTTATGCTCTAATAAATTGGTTAGTCTCTAAGGTGCCACAAGTACTCCTTTTCTTTTTGCGAATACAGACTAACACGGCTGTTACTCTGAAACCTAGTTTTGCAAAGTTATAAGCAACTGAAAAAGGGTCTTATAACAGAACGTGCTGGGCAATCTTAATAATAGACAGTTCTACCACCCTGGCCAATAATGTACAGTGTTATCCCTGTATACCTCAGTTATAGCACCTCCTGTAACACACCATGAATAGGCCCTTGGTTTTAAATACCCCAAACTCTGAGTAAACAGCACAGGACTCAATTTGCCTCCCTCAGGCGGCTGAAGGGCTGATTTGAGCTGTGTGTTGCCAAAAGTAGGACACTGAGCCTGATAAGCCCCAAGCTCTTGTTGGGGGGATTCTGTTGTATTTCCCGCAAAACATTACAGAGGCCTCTCTGTGGGGTCAGGGGATGGAGGGAACAAGCAGGGGGTGGAGAACAGGTGACATCCACTGGGGCCTATACACACTCATTCATGTGACCACAGGTGGCTCGAACGACTTCCGTTTTACATTTCCTCTGGAAGGCTGCACCTCCAGCAGCAATCCAGAACCTGGAGCAGGGGCTCTCAGGTTATTCTACTGAATGGAGCACATTTGACTAAGGAGATCATGTCACGGACCCACCTTCCCTCCCATTTGTTATCCACTGGCCACCTCTCCTCTCCCAACCACGTAACATCCCTGTGGATGTGTCTTGGGAAAGCAATATCAGGGAAGCATGTCATGCATTTATAGCTATCTTTGAGGCAGTGTAAACAGCTGGAATCAAGCAGGAGGAGCCAGCACTATGTGATCAGCCAGACCTCCATGGACCATCAATGGTCTGTGCCTCATAGCTTGAGAACCACAAGTCTCTGGTTGGAGATTGCTTCCTTGGCTGGGAGCCCTAGGCTTTGGCTTGGGTATTGGTTCAGCATGGACTCAGAGGGAAGGGCTCCATCTGTAGGGTGCACTCACTCGGAATCAGCCAGCATAATGAAGCATCCGATGAATAGAAGACATAGAGGCCCATTTATGTGGCTGAGCTTTGCATTCCAGCAGGATACGAACACACGTCATTTACTAACCATTAATGGGACATTAAATTCCATTAAAGTCCTGCTAATTTACTGTGTGCTCACATCCGAGTAGTACATTGGTGAATCAGTGTATTTATGTTTAACGTTATTTTACAACCACACTCTTGGCCTCAGGAAAGAATGAGGTCAAATGTGGGGCTTGCAGGGAAGAGCCAGGAAAGCAACAGCTGCTGGAAAGATAGGAAGGGAACTGTGTGAGAAGGTGGATTAGAGTGACAGCCCTTCTGAGCGTATCTGGGGATCCTGCACTGATGTCACCTGTGAAATGCTTGTTAGGCTCCCATTGAGCAACTGGGCACATCACAAACCACAGCATGACTGGATCTGATTTCCAAAGCTTCCAGCCAGCAGGGAACCAGGAGTCAGTAGTCAGCAGGGCGTGCTGTACATCAAGACTGAGGAGTATCAGTAGAGCTGGTGGCAGTGGGGGACTCCAGACTGGAATAGCAGGGGGTGCTGCAGGTCAGGACTGATCGCAGTGACAGATTGGGGGGTTGGGGGGTGGACCATCGTGGCTGGCCCTGGCAAGTTCTTCTATCTGCTCCTCAGAGGGCATGAGTCCCTGCTCAGCTGAGTAGGCTTAACAGAGGAGTTGATTATTAATTTCTCTTCTGCCTCCCAGAGGCCAGTGGAATTGAGAGTGGCTTCTTCTAGATTTCTTTTTCACAGGAGAATAAGACAAAGATTGTAAGTGCTCGAATCAAGGGACAATACTGCACCGGCCCCTGGCTGATGGGCAAGATAGAGAAGTAAACTTCCTATCTGGCTAATTCCTCTCATCTGGCTTGAAAATCCAAGGTGCTTAGTACTTGGCCAACCAATGCTCACATTTAGAATTGGGGACGTTTTAATTTTATACAAGCATACCATAAAGATGTGTCCTACTCTCTTGTATACAAGCTTTGATCCAGGTCTGGAAGGGCAGCAGGTGGCCAACTAGTTCCAGTGGCTTGATGAGATGGCCACATTTTCACTAGACGGGGATCCGCCAAGTCATTTTCGGCCATTATGCAACCACCAGATAGGAATGACCTTTGAACCCTTTGGGGTGGATTCCAAGTGGACACTGAGCAATGAAAGACTCCATGTGCTATTTTGCATCCAGTCCCCCTGGGGAACAGAAGGACAGATTTTTCCAAAGAGCCCAGGGCTAGATTTTCAAGAGCTCAGCACCGGCAGCTCCCACTGGGACATGAATCATAGTGGGTACTGAGCTGTTCTGAAAAGCTGGCCAACACAACCCCATTCTTCAGAAGCCCTGAGCACTTGCACTTCCTTTTGATGTTGGCTAGAGGAAGGGGTGCTTAGCACTTTTGAAAACCAGACCTATAACTTCTCAAACTAACTATAACACATTACTGCAGCTGGTCAGTGGCACCCACTAGTTAGGATTGCTAAACAATTTCAATTCCCCATATATGGAATTTCTCTCTGCCCCCAGATCAGACCACCCTGAAGCCAAGACAGGAAAGTTTCAGAAATAAAAACCACTATGGCTTTAAAGATTTCTACCTCCTTTCCTTTGCTGCTCTCATTTCTGCCCCCAACTGGCAACATTTTTAGATTTAGAAAAAGCTATTTTAAGTGAGGTTTGCAGGAGTTTTATTTGTGATTACTTTTAATTTCTCTTGTTCTGAGCCCCGTGCAGTGAGACCCCTGGGTGAAAGTTTTCCCAAGTGGCCAGTGATTTCAGGGGTCTCCATTTCTGGGTGTCCAACTGGAAACACCTTTAAATGCCTTGTGTTGAGCACCCCAAAAATCACTGGCTGTTTTCAGAAATTTTGACCCATGCGTCTGAGTCACATCTGCTGACACAGAGGCAGGAGAGGCATTTGGATATTATTCTGCCAGGTGCATTATCAGCTAAAACCCAAATGCTGAATCTATTTTTCCCCTCTCTGTCAATCACATATTGGGAGAAAGTATTGCCTAGTAGATAGGGGAACGGTCTGGGTGTTAGGAGAGCTACATTCTGTTCCTATATCTGCTACTGACTTGCTGTATAATCTTGGGCCAGTCACTTCCCCTCTCTGTGTTCATTCCCCCCCTCCCCATTGCTCTTGTCTAGTCAGGCTGTAGGCTCTTTGGGGAGGAATCATCTCACTGTATATGTACAGCACCATGCACAACAGGTTCCTGATCTCAGTATGTGGCCTCTAGAGCGCTACAGTAATATAACAACAACTAACCATATGCAAAGGCAGAAAACGTATGGCTGCTTTTCAGATCAGCTCCCCATTAGAACAAATCATGTTTTGACTTGTAAATGGAGCGATCTGGATCGGAATTCACTGAGAGAGAATAACTATGTAAGCTCAGTGGAGTATTTATACAGCATCCCTCTTATGACTGGGGCCCAATGTGAGTATGTCTCCTACCAAGGAAATTGAACTAAGTTGGTGAGCACACCCCAACGTCAGTGTCACCTTTCCCTGGCTCTTACCGCACTTCTATATTGTAATTTTCACACATAGGCAGGACTCCAGCCAGGAATAAAAATGTTTTTAAAGAGAAAGAGAGGTGAGGATTTGGATTATTTAAAAAGGACAGGTGAAAATGAAGCCAGAAATGGAGCTGGGACAAGTGAAAATTGAGCTAGGATGTAGAGAGATAGAAAAAGACCAGAGAAGAAACGGGGGGGGAGGGAGGGAGATGTATATTGCCACACATCTGTAGTGTGCTATGTAGCCATACAGTTGTTGAGGTGTCTGGGAGCTAGAGCCCTTTTGGTTAATCAAAACAAAGGGCCTGATTCTCAGTTGTCCTAAGACCCCTTTAGGTCACTCTGGCAGCATAAAGCGGCCTTAAAAGGAGTAGAAATGGACCCTCAGACTAGCCTCTGGGTAAGGGTTTACCCTGAGCAGGATCGAGCTGGGCTAATGCTTCAACACTGGCACTGGTGGCATGTCAGGGCATGGCCAGAGGGCATCTTACGACAACTCTTCTCTTCTTCCCAACAGGGCCATGGGAAGTGCAACGGAGGCCACCTAACCCCCCTCCCCACCTATACCTGGCCCAAGCGCAGGGCCTGACAGTCCCACAGGTGCCACCTAGCAGCCAAAGGCACCACATTTAAGATCTGGTTCCTGGCTGAAGGAATTATTCTCACCATCCATGACAAAAACCGCATCACAGCCGGCCTTTATTAGAGCATGTCCTTTTCCATTTGTTGATGTCATCGCTACAGAGGAAAGAATGAGGCCTTTCAAATCCATTGTAAGCCCTTTGGAGCTGTAACTGTTTTCTTGTTGGGGGCTGTACAGTGCCAGCACAATGGTGCCCCCCTCCCTGTTTGTGGCCTTTAAGCGCTACTGCAATCATAATTAGTAAATCAGATTGTACATTTTAGAATTACATTTTGACCATGTAGCCAATGTCAGAGGGAGACCCACCTGACCGCCATCGGAGCTAAGAAGTTAGAAACGTTGGGCGGAGAGTGCAAAACATTTCCTTCCTGGGAATCTTCACTCACCTTTGAAAGCGAGTTTTCAGTCACTTTTCCACCATAGGGTCTCCACTCCTCCAGCCAGAGAATGGAAACTAGTCCAGATGTGGGCTTGTCTGACCAATCCCAATGAACCTCCGCTGCTCACAGACTCCCAGAGCCAAGTCTGCAATCAGAGTAGAGAGTTAAACAGCTGACAGCATAACATAGCATTAGAGGAAACAGCAGTCTTCTCAGGAAACCCCCTTTCCAGCAGGATAAGGATATTCTCCTTAATCCTGGGAGGTTGCAAGGCATCTCAGACTCTAAAATACTGCATTATTATGCAAAGAAAACCAACATTAGGCCATCTGTAGAGGTTTCTTATTAGAATTTCCCTCTCCTTCTAGGTCAGAGGTGGGCAAACTATGGTCTGGGGGGGGCCGCATCCAGCCCTTCAGATGTTTGAATCCGGCCCTCAAGCTCCCACTGGGGAGCGGGGTCCAGGGCTTGCCCCGCTCCACGTGGCTCCTGGAAGCAGCGGCATGTCCGGCTCCTACAAGAAGGGGCCGCCAGGGGGCTCCACATGCTGCCCCCGCCCCAAGTGCCACCCCCGCAACTCCTATTGGCTGGGAACCATGCCATGGCAGTGCCTGTGGATGGGGCAACACGCCGAGCCGCCTGGCTGTGCCTCCATGTAGGAGCCGGAGGGGGGGACATGCCGCTATTTCTGGGAGCTCCTTGAGGAAAGCCCTACCAGGAGCCTGTACCCCTGGCCCCCTCCCATGCCCCCTCCTGCCCTCCAAATCCCTTGGTCCCAGCCCGGAGCACCCTCCTGCACCCCAACCCCTCATCCCCAGGCCCACCCCAGAGCCTGTACCCCCAACCAGAGCCTTCACCACTCCCCTGCACCCCAACCCCCTGCCCCAGCCCGGAGTCCCCTCCCACACCCTGAACTCCTCATTTCTGGCTCCACCCCAGAGCCCTCACCCCCTCCTGCACCCCAGCCCTCAATTTCATGAGCATTCATGGCCCACCATACAATTTCCATATCCAGATGTGGCCCTGGGCCAAAAAGTTTGCCCATCCCTGGTCTAGGCCCTGCACTGGTGGGCTCATGGGACTGACACACTCAGTTTTACAAGGCAGACAGATGGGGAAAACCACAGTATTAATTTGTTTTTTAAAAACTCTCAAACAAACTGAGCCTAAGTTTCCTGTAATATACATGGTACATAGAGAAGGGCTGGATGGCATAAAGGGTTTATTAGCAGTCACTTGGGATGACCAGGGTAACTCGCTTATTTTTGTGTCACTTGTAGGTGACGGGACCACCCCAAACCCTTCTGATTCTGATCAAACCCTTCAAACCACCTCACCCCATTGTGTCTTCTCTGTCAATCTCCAAATACGTCCTCTTGCAGTAAACACCCTGGGGGCGGGGGCAATGCTGGTGGAAGTGGGAAGGACTGTTTGGGAAACTCAGGGAGGATCAGGGAGGCAAGGGTGGTCTGAGAGTCTCATGAACACAGTGTGTGTGGCCTCCACACTGCAGACGCCGGTGGTCCCCAGCACAAAGAAACACCAGCCCCAAGATGAATCTGCCTCTCGGGGACCTGGCTGAATAGTGTCGGCTTGCCCACCAGGACCTCCACAATACCCCCATCCTCTAATGAGAGGCACAGCCGTGGAGCGGCGTTAACACCTGCCTGGGTATCCATCCTTCTGAGCGCCACCCTCTCTGGCCTAGGGCATGCATCTCTTCTCCTGAGTCCTGAAGCCTCTGCCCCACAGGATGGCAGGGTAGAAAGCTCTGATAGCTCCCAAGGAAGAGAGAACATGGAGGCGCCATTCCTTTTCTTTCATGCTTTCACCCCCACTGCTATCCAGGTAGGTGAAGGGTAACTGTCACCTTCCCATGGTCCCACTGACTCCACGTCCCAAATTCACTGGGAGTGTGATTGTGCCGCACTGGAAGGTGCTACAGGATCCTTTGGGCTGGCAGGTGCTCTAGAAACATGCAATATTATTAACCAATATAGGAGAGAATAAATGGGAAACCTGGGCGAGAGGGGAATAGCATATACTTGCACAAAATCAACGATGCCAACAATAACTCCGCTCAGTGCAGACTTTGACTAGAGACTTTGGAGAAGGGGGTGGGAGGTGAGATGGGAAATTACCAAGAGCTTTAAAAAAAAAAAAAAAGGATTAGCATTGACTAATAATTTCCGGGCTGTGAGTAGATGTCATTAATGACCCTTTTTATTCATGCAGAAGTTCCCAAAGAGGAGCGTAATGTTCCATTAGTAATAATTGAGAAAGTCTCTCTTCGGGATTATGTCAAAACCTAGAGATGATGCTGCTGCCAAAACATTTTGGTGACAAACGTGTGAAGCATTTGACAGAAGGCACCACAGCAAGTTGAGGCGGCTTTGAGAGGGGAATCCTAGGAGAAGAGCGGTGAGACGGCGGCGGTGTTAGAGCTGAATGCTGATTCACTCTGGAGAGACCCCAGTGCTACCTTTTATAGAACCCGCATTCTCACCCCCTGGGAACCTACAGTCCCACTCCATCTTAGCCCATATTGTACTTGCTAAACTCCCTTCCTTTCTAATATGCACAATGATGGGTGATCTGGATGTACACTGTCAAACCTGAAATCAAAACACCTATTGAGTATTTCATGCTCTCTGCATAGGTGAGCTAGGCGAAATTTTTCGCTCAAGTTTTTTTGGCAAAAACACACATTTGGCAACACAAACATTTTGTGAATTTGGGGCGATTTCACCAAATTGTTCACTTCAAACCTTTTTTTTTTTTTTAAATTTCAAAAAGTTTGCAACAGCCACTTTGGACATTTTCAAAACAAAACATTTCAATTGTTCAATCTGAAAGAAAATTTTAACACATTGTTTAATTTTAAAGGGTCATGTAAAAAAAAAAGCTAAAATCAAAGCAAAATGTTTTGATTTGGTCAAAACAAAAACATTTTGTTCAGCCTGAAACAATTTTTTTCCCCAAGTTTTCAATTTGCTGAAAATTTTCAATATTGGTACAAACCAAACTGATTTTCCCCCCCAAAATTTCAAAGTTTCCAATGAAGTGGAAAATGCATTTTTCATCCCCACCCTCTCCCATCCGTACTTCCTAGCTTGCACCATTAAATGTTCACAGCAAATTTGACATTCTACACAGAAAGCAGAGATTGCAGCTGACTAGTGCAAAAATATACACACGTGCTACACATGTGCATTGCATGTATAGCTAAGTTTTATATCAACCATGGTATATAGTTTAAAATATATAGACATAATCTACACCCCTTACAGTCTTTCACTGACTTGAAGGTGTTTGGATTAGTCCATATATGTATGTAATATTCCACATAACCTCTTCTCCCATAAAATCCCGGCAACAGAGAAGTTGTGTGGCACCAGCTGACCAAACATAAGAAATGTAAAGTTCAGGTTGATGCTTGGCTTTGGACTATGCTGAAAAAATCAAATAGAGGATTATTGAGCTGATTAAGAGTTCCCTTTCCATCAAAATTTTCCCTCATAAAATTTTGATTTTGCTCAACTGTTTTTATTCCCTCCCCACTCATCATGAAAACCAAAAGGAAATATTCCGCTTTGGGTTAGTTTGATCCAAATTGAAACATTCTGGTTTGTTGAACTGAACCAAATCATTTTGATGTTGAGACAGGTGGACAATGAACGACATCTGTGTATGGTTTCATGGTGCCTCATGGGCGATGTAGTGAAGGTGCCTCACACCTAGAGCTGTGCGAATAACTGATTCTTTTGGGTCACTACACTTAAAAAAAATTAGTTCTGGATCAACCCAAAACCAATCTTTTCCTCAAAATTTTTCTCAAATCTAAAAGTAAATGTTTTATCTTTAAAAATAACATTGAAAGAATCTTTGAAATAAAGTCATTTGGAATTGAAAAACTGGGTTTTTTAATAATTTAAGTTTTGGTTGATGTTTTTTTTAAACACGAATAACTCGGTGAAAGTGACACAAAATCACAAAACATTTCAGCGTTGCCAAAAATTGCATTTTCACCAAAAAAAATGTTCTGGACAAAAAAATTTGCCCAGCTCTGCTTATGGCTCCAATCTCTGCTATGAGCTAGGCTCTAGAAGATTGGCCTGAAAGCTAGCAAGACAGTTTGGGGATTGCACAGGCATCTGGGGGAGACTGATGACAATTTTAGGGGCTCTGGGTTCACAGAGGGGAGAAGCACAAGGAAATCTGTCTGTTTCTGAGGTTTTGAAGTATATTGCACAGTGCCTGAAACTGCTATTTGTTAAGGAGGGTGGAGCTGTCTACACTAGTCCAGATACTGTTCGAGGCATGGTTCAGACTGGATTGTGGCTCAAGACAGATTCTAATTGGCTCAGTTTGGATGCTAGAAGCCCGATGCTCTAGCCTAAGTATGGGCCTAGATTCTCAACACAGCTTCTGAGCACCATCCTCACGTGCTTTGGCTTTGTCCACAAGGGCTACCCAAATGGCGAGAGCACTAAAGTGGTGTGGTGGACTATAAGCACAAGAGCAAACAGGCCGATCAAGCAGCAGCAGAAGAAGAACAAAGAGTGATGCAGCACACTCAGAGTTCAAGCCCAGTAAGAGAGAGAGCCCAGGCAGGGCAACAATCAGCCTTTTTTTTTGTTCCTCCACATGCACGGTCCTCTCTCACCATGCACTTCCTGAAAGCAGAGTACCAAACTTCTAGATATTACCTTATACATAGAGTCCCCTTATTGGGAAACTATTTATAGAAACATGGGACTCTGGGAGACACAGAGGGAGCTAGGGCTCTTGTTCACGGTCTCGCGTCCACCACTGATGTAGTCTGAAACCTTGGCCTAGACCTCAGCCTGTGTGCCTGAAGTTCTTGATCTGCAAAAAAAAATCTGTAAAACACACCTTCTTCCCAGGGCTGGGGCACTAGCATATATTCACGGTCCCTGGGGAAATGACCCGCACTTGCACAGCGATGCGTTTTCTAACCTGCCTTTAACCATAAGCTGTTTAACCAAGCAGGGCTGATGTCAACTGTCCAGCTTCCCCCTTACCACCTGCTCCCTTGTCTGGTGCAGGGATGAAGCAGAAGATGGGTAGCTCGCTGCCGGGAGAGTGGCTGGGAGAGAGGGATTTCATGGCACCCAGCCAGAATGCTGCTGCATGCTAAAGACACAGCCAGTGGCATCAGTAGGGTAAGTGGGGAGCATGAGGTTTCTTTCCCATGTAGGCTGGGTCACATGCACCTCTACAGGCACTCGGGAAGGGCATGGAGAGGTAACAGGGAGGGTGCCAGGGGCTGGGGAGTGAGAGGAGTGAGGAAGGAGCCAAGTTTTCTTAGCCTGTCCCTCATCTTAAAAATCTAAAGAGGAGCATCCACCATGTGAAGAGGAATGGGCTTGTGCTCAAGGCATTGGAGATGGGTTTTTGGAGATCTGCACTCTTCAGCAATGGTTTGGGAATTCCAGTTTGGGTGAAAAGCCAAGAACTTCTCACAATTTCCCATTGATGATAAAAAGACCCCAAACTGCCCATTTTAACCAGTGACAGTAACAAAGCGTATGCACATGAATCACCTTGCCTTGGTAACTAGGCAGGCAAGTGGGGGGAGGGGGGCTGACGGTGCAGGAGTGAGAGGTTTGTCCCATTTTAATTTTTATGGCTAGTGGTTTGTCCCAGAACTGGCTGCCTTTCAGTGGTGCTCTGTTGGTCTGGGACCCAACCTTGAAGTCCTTATTCAGGCAAAAGTTCTCTTGACGGCTATGGGATTTTTGCCTTTAGGACTTTAAGATTAGGCTGGTAATGGGAAAGATGCTCAGCTGGTCCAAATCAGCATAGTTCCACCGAAATCAGTAGAGCTATGCTGAGGATCTGGTGCACAGTTTGTGAAGTGGGCCACTCTACAGATCAACGTTCTATTTCTAAAGGGTTTAACAGACAACTGACAGATGTTATACACATCAGCAATCTGTGTTACACGGCTTCAAGGTGTTCTAGATGGTTACAAGCAATCCACTGACCTGTGGGACTTTATAACAATCAATTAACCATTTGCTAAAACATCTGCTAATCAAGCATTAACCCTTTACAAAATACTTCTAAATAGACTTTTAATATGATGGGTGAGCATATCAGGTTTTGGTGCTGCATAAATGTAAATTATTGCCTCGGATGTGGGCCCTGTATCAAAGGTTTGCTGAGGTTTGAAAGGTGAACACAGTAATTTCACTGTGCTCCTGGCAGGTTTGCAAAGTTATTAATAAAAGGATTTAACATGACTGCAATTAAGTAAGTCTATGGTAAGAAGGGCTCATGATAGCTGAATCCAGAGGGAAGGGATGCCACTATTACATTGCTGGGCTTTTTAGTTAATTGCTAATTTTCCCTTTTTAGTATGTTTGGTTTGAAATATTAAGTGCAACGAATATATATTTCCTCCTTAACCTGTCAGCAAATAAAGTGAAATGTGCTTGTGGTTAACCTGCTGCCCCCCGCTCCCCCTCAGAAATAAGCTGTTTTAATAGTAACTAGATAAAATTGCACAATATTTTACTCAATGGGGAAACATATGGATCTCTGTATTGTGTTATCTGTCCTATATTTCCTCTTTGAGTTTATGTTATGACAATAATATGTAAATCAGCTTTGCAAAATTATCAGGGAAGGTTTACCTGCCCAGTCAAACCTTGACTAGTGCAACCCTACTGTAAACAGCAACACAAACACACATGCATCTGGAATCTCTGCAGCAGATTCCCAGCTGGGGCAAGCTGAAGTCAACAGAGCTATGACATTTTACATCAGCTAAGAATGTAACTCTTTCACACACACCCATGGGCGCGGTCTTACACACTGTAAGGCAGGGGTTCTCAAACTTTATTGCACCGCAACCCCCTTCTGACAACAAAAATTACTACATGACCCCAGGAGGGGGGCCAAAGCCCAAGCCTGAGTCCCACTGCCTCCGGCAGGGAGGCCAAAGCCAAAGCCCAAGGTCTTCCGTCCCAGGCAGGAGGCCTGTAACCTGAGCTCCGCTGCCCAGGGTTGGAGCATTCAGGCTTCAGCTTCGGCCCCAGGCAGTGGAGCTCAGGCTTCAGCTTTGGCCATGGGCCCCAGCAAGTCTCAACCAGCCCTGGCAACCCCATTAAAATGGGGTTGCGACCCACTTTGGGTTCCTGACCCACAGTTTGAGAACTGCTGCCCTAATGCCTTGTCTCCACTGAGCTTTCACCTAAAAGAGTGTTGCCAATGCTCACAATTTTTGGTATTTTCCTTAAAGGTGAGTATCTGGAGTCAAATGATTTCATTAGCTTTCTTTTTAAAAAAATATAAAATACATTCTGGCCCTCCTGGTGGCAGAGAAAACTTTGAGAGGTCAGGTTTTTAGGGCCTGGTTCATGATTTTTGAACATTTGGGCTGGATTAAAGAACTCTGGGGCCCTGCGCACTGTGGCAATTGCCCCCCCCCCCATCATTATCCTTCCTTTCTCCCACCCTTTGACTATTTAGATTGTAACTCAGGGGCAGGACTGTCTCTCACTCAGTTTTCATACAGCACCAAGCACAATACAGCCCTGATCTCAGTTGCGAGCCCCAGCGAGTGCTGCAAGGCACATAACAATAATGGCCTCATAAGGAACGCGCAGGGACTGGAGATATTTCAGCCTAGTCTAAATGAACATCCTCAGACAAAGGGCTATGCGGTGTCCCATAAAGCGGCATGCAGAAGGAGCCACCCATGCTGCCAGGAGCCATCCATCTTCTCCAGCCATGTGGCAGGAGCGTGCACTGCTTCTGCAGCACCATCCACCTTGCGTCCTTGAACCAGCATGCGGACAAGGGCTAAAGAGGACAAGTGAAGCATCCCCCTTCCTGTCCCATATGCCAGCAGCAACATAAGCTCTAGAGGTGGAGCCTCTCTACATTCTGTGCACTGTCCATGGCTAACTCTGGGTGACAAGACTGTGCAATGAGTGCTTCTGGGGGCCAACAGAGGGAGCCTGTGCTCCCCTGGGCACCCCAGAGGAAGAAAGAAGGTGGGAGATGTGGCCAAGGGACCCCTCAACTGCCAACAAGGTTTTACAGCAATCTGCACAATAGTCTTTACCACAAGCCAGTAGCCCACCGCTCATCATAATCATTGCAAAATGTATGTGTGGATAATATTTAAGGAGATATGTATCTATCCTGAGAATTATGCTCTTAAGGCAGATCAGCAGAAGGTGACAAACCTCAACATGTACCTTTCAGGCAGGAGGTGACAGACACCTGTGTCCGTGACTGGCCATCTGTGTATTGTGTGTGACTCCCGTTGCAGGCCTATTTGCACACTGAGCCAAATGCAAATTAAGAGATTGCAAAATCTACAAGGACGAAACAAACAGCAGGGGAGTGTCCGGCTTACAAATAAAGTCAAAGGATTGTTCTGGCATATCCTGGAGTGCAAAGGGACACACTGAGTTCTGTGCCTAGGAGGAAAACAGACTGCATGCATGTCTCATGAAAGAATCATCAAAGCCAGCCTGGCTGCAAAGCACTGCAGGGATTTGGGGGTAAGCAATACTTTTAGACATGAGAGTATCCTGTTAATGACATGTACGTTCTAGAACTCATGTTATGATTTTATTTTATAGGTAGCCATTTTTTTCAGTATTTCTACTGGCTACTATTTGAATTGGTGTATTTTGTTATTTGATTTCATTATAGCTGAGTTAGAGGCAGTTAAAGGCAAAAAGTCATCCTTTAAAAATGGGAAGTTAAATCTTACAGAGGACAATAGAAAGGAGCATAAACTCTGGCAAGTCAAGTGTAAAAGTATAATTAGGCAGGCCAAAAAAGATTTCAAGAGTAGCTAACAAAAGACAAAAACTAACAGCAAAATAAAAATTTAAGTATATTAGAAGCAGGAAGCCTGCTAAACAATCCACGGGGCCATTGGACATCAAGGTGCAATAGGAGCACTCAAAGAAGACAAGGCCATTGCAGAGAGGCTAAATGAATTCTTTGCATCGGTCTTCACTAAAAAGGATGTGGGGGAGATTCCCATACCTGAGCCATTCTTGTTAGGTGACAAATCGGAGGAACTATCCCAGATTGAGGTGTCAGAAGAGGAGGTTTTGAAACAAAGTGATCAATTAAAAAGTAATAAGTCACTAGGATCAGATGGTATTCACCCAAGAGTTCTGAAGGAACTCAAATATGAAATTGCAGAACTAACTTATCACTTAAATCAGCTGCTGTACCAGATGACTGGAGGATGGTCAATGTAATGCCAGCTTTCCTAAAAGGCTCCAGAGTCTAGTCTAGCAATTACAGGCTGACTTCAGTACCAGGAGAATTGGTTGAAACTATAGTAAAGAACAAAGTTATCAGACACATAGATGAACACAATGTGTTGGGGAAGAGTCAACATGGCTTTTGTAAAGGGAAATCATGCCTCACCAATCTATTAGAATTCTTCTAGTGGGTCAACAAACATGTGGACAAGGGGGATCCAATGGATATAGTGTACCTGAACTTTCAGAAAGCCTTTGACAAGGTCCAACACAAAAGGCTCTTAAGTGAACTAAGCAGTCATGGGATCAGAAGGAAGGTCGTCTCCTGGATCAGTAACTTATTAAAAGACAGAAAACAAAGGGTAGGAATAGTCAGTTTTCAGAATGGAGAAAGGTAAATAGCAGGGTCCCCTAGGGGTCTGTACAAGGACCAGTGCTGTTCAACGTATTCATACGTGATCTGGAAAAAGGGATAAACAGTGAGGTGGCAAAGTTTGCAGATGATACTAAATTACTCAAGATAGTTAAGTCCAAAGCAGACTGTGAAGAGTTACAAAGGGATCTCACAAAACTGGGTGACTGAACAACAAAATGGCAGATGAAATTTAAGGTTGATAAATACAAAGTAATGCACATTGGAAAACATAATCCCAACTATACATACAAAGTGATGGGGTCTAAATTAGCTGTTACCTCTCAAGAAAGAGCTATTGGAGTCATTGTGGACAGTTCTCTGAAAATAATATCTGCTCAATGTACAGCAGCAGTAATAAAAAAAGAAGCCATCAATGTTAGGAACCGTTAGAAAACAGATAAATAATAAGACAGAAAATATCGTAATGCCAATGTACAAATCCCTGGTGTGCTTGTACCTTGAATATGGAATGCGGTTCTGGGTGCCCCATCTTAAAAAAAATATTAGAACTGGAACAGATACAGAGAACGGCAACAAAAATGGTTAGGGGTATGGAACAGCTTCCATATGAGGAGAAATTAAAAAGACTGGGACTGTTCAGATTAAAAAAAGAGACGACTGAGGGAGGATATGATAGAGGTCTATAAGATCATGAAAGGTGTGGACAAAGTAAGTGTTGTTTACCCCTTCACATAACAAGAATTAGGGGGCATTCAATGAAGTTAATAGGCAGCAGGTCTGAAAACATCCATAAGGATGTCTTTCTTCATACAACACAGTCAACCTGTGGAAATCATTGCCAGGGGATGCTGTGAAGGCTGAAAGTATAACTGGGTTCAAAAAAGAACTAGATAAGTTCCTGGAGGTTCGGTCCATCAATGACTACTAGCCAGTGTGATCAGGGATGCAACCGCATACTCTGGATGTCTCTAAGCCTCTGACTGCCAAAAGCTAGGACTGGACGACAGGGGCTCGATCACTTGATAATTGCCCTGGTCTATTCTTTCCCTCTGAAGCATCTGGCACTGGCCGTAGTCAGAAGACAGGATACTAGGCTAGATGGATCATTGGTCTCACCCATTATGGCAACTCTTATGAGTCTAAGTGCTGTGTACTAAGCCGAGCAGTGATCTGAGGCAAAACTGGGGTATTCTGTATCTTTGGAAGCAGTGAATACTGTGAGAGTGCAGAGGACCAGGGGCTAGACGCTCCAGGGAGATACTCAGAGGGCTGGAGTGTGCCTTTTGCTAACTGACAGAGTAACAACAGAGCCTGGGTAGGCTGAAAGGGGTTGCTTGTGTTGCCCATGGCAAGAGGAGTTGGAGAGCTGACCCCGTCAGGCCCAGCCAAGGCTTCTTCATACTGAGGTCAGGTGGTCGCAAGGTGCCTCACAGCCCTGGGTACCGTGGGAAGCGTCACAGTGGGGTCATGGGTGCTGGGCCACGGTGCAGATGAGGCACAAGGGGGATGCAGCCTTACTCCCTGGGAGCAGAGGAAGGCATCGATACCACCTTGATGGGTCAGTTATTTGTGAGGGTATATCCTGTTCTTCTTGGGAATCTTGAATGAAGATCACTCATGCTCTAGCCTAACAGGCAGAACCTTCTGAGGCACATCCCCCACTGATGTAAGCCAGCATAGCTTCACTGAAGCTACCAGAGCTCTGCAAACTTATTGCAGCTGGGGAGATGGACTTTTCTCTCTTTTAGAGCTTAGGTTTTTTGGCCCTCCACGTCCTGACCATCACATTCTGTGTCTGGCATTGATTTAACATGTTTATTGTCATGGATGTGATGGTGCATATGCACCACAATGTATGCCAAAGGTACTACTCACTCTACATGAACTATTAACCTTTCACGTGGACTTCATAATCAATGAGTTCATAAACAAAGCTTGCTGACCCATGGCAAAACACATGCCATGCTAACCCAAGCCAGAGCATTTTATACCATTCATTTTGAGCATCTCAGAGAGGGAAGGAAACAGAGACATTCTTAACGTACACATTCTCCTGAACTCCAGTAAGCATGACACAAGAGGCAAGGCCCTGGCCCTGGGAGCCTAGGAAAGTTGCACTAAGGCTGAATAGTTAGAAAAGGCAAGTGCTATGGGATTTAATGCACAGAGCACGCAGATTCATTCTCTGCCAAGTAGTTCTCAGCTCCCTCACTGGCAGTAAAAGTTTGATTAAGCTTTGAAGACTCTTAGTATTGCTGGGTATAATGAATGCTCATGCATTCCTGCATATCTTGCTGAACGCTGCTCTTATTAATTGCATGTGCAGAGCAGTCCTGGACAAGCAGAACTTTATGATCTTTCATTTCAGCATTTCCTAATTTCCTCAAGGCCTGCAGAACCAGCTGCATATCTCCATCACAAAGGCATTGGGAAACAAACTAGCTCTTGCTGATGGGCTAAGTGAGGGCCTGCGAGGATGTTAATGTCATTGCATATTTCCAAGTTTAGCAGTTCTAAAATTCGCTTCACCAGGGATTTCAATGCAACGGTACCCTCAGAAACGTCACTCAGCCAGGGATTTCCCAGCTCCTGAGCTTCTTAAGGCCTCAGCTTTCTCTCTTAGGAAACCAAACCTTTCCTCCCCATTGGTGTACTGCTAGGGAAAAGGAGTGATTGTCTCCCCCAAAGAAGAATTTTTTCTCCAGAAACTTGCCTTATCACTTCTGGTTCTAAATTCTTTTGAGACCTGATCCAATTACCAGTGGAAAGCCAAAGAAAGACTCCTAAAGACTTGAATGGCAGCTGGATTAGATCCTTGGTGAGTTCTCCACTGCACTTGAAAATGCCCTTATCTGGGGAGACAAGGTGGGTGAGGGTAATCTCTTTTATTGGACCAATTTCTGTTGATGAGAGAGACGAGCACCATGGGGCTCGAAAGCTTGTCTCTCTCACCAACAGAAGTTGGTCCAATATAAGATATTACCTCACCCACCTTGTCTCTCTAATTTCCTGGGACCAACATGGTTACCTCTACACTTATCTGTGGAAACAGATACTAGAATGCGACTAAGGAGACCTGGGTTCCACTCCTGGCTTTGCCACAGACTCCTGTGTGTCCATGAGCAAGTAGTTTCATCTCTCTTGGCATCAGTTCCTCAGCCATGCAATGGAACTCTTCAAAACAGGGCCTCTGGCCTACATCCACAACGGTGTCTCCATTGATTACAATGGAAGTTAGAAGCCTAAAGTACCTTCACGGATCTGGGCCTGTGTCTTTCTGAGTGTTTGTACAGCACCTTGGACAAGAGGGTGCTTATCTTGGTTGGGGGCTCAAGGCACTATTATTTGCATTTTAGTAGAGCAGGTCAAGCAAATTTGATGGAAGAGTTTTCTATCAGTAAATGCTGTTTCATCTAAATGTGTCAATTTTGATTAAGTTTGGCAAAAAAAATACCCTCAAAACGATCTGAAGTCAAAATGGCACATTTTATTCCAACTTAATCATTGCTTTGTTTTGATATAATTTTTTAAACTTTTAATTGTATTGTATTATACTATATTTATACAGAAATATATTATGATGTTTGGACATTATCAAATTGAAACATTTCCACATTATGGAACATTTCAATGACGTTGTTTCAGTGTTTCCAAGTCAAAATATTTCACAGCTTCCACTCTGTAAACTATTTTGTAGTGCCCTGGCCATCACCTGCTTCTATTTCCCCTTCACCAGAGCCCCTTGAAGAACTCACAAAGTTTCCCGATGCCTTCTCAGCCCAAAATCCTCAAATTCACTCTTCCTCAAGCTGGTGACAGAGCCTGTCCAAAACACAACTCAAAGAAGTCCCAGACCAAACACAAAGTCTTTCATCAGTCCCAGCTCCATCCAGTCTCCTGTTCTGGGTTTCCCTAGCTCACCACTAAGCTTCTGCCTCTGGAAATCACAGCCACTTTTCTCAACTCCTATCCCTTTCTGCAGCCTTTTATATTTGTATCCTCTGCTTCCTCTCAGCACTGGGGTCACTGCAGGCTCTCCCACCCAAGGGCAAGTCACCCTCTTACATATTTCAAGAATTGTGTCTCCCCGCCCCACATTGGGTTAAAATACAAATTTCAAAGTGTTGAAATTTTACACAGACTGGAAATTCCATTTTCCTACCAGCTCTAACAAATAATATTAAGACAGCCTATTGTTGTGAGATACCCCAAGCAGAAAATTTGGCACGTTCAGGCTTTTCAGATGGTCTAGGAAACATTTGGCTAAGCAGCCAAATCTGGGGTACTTACTTGCCCCAGATGGCACCTTTTCAGCTTTGCCCATCGCTAGTGTAGTTTGAGATTCTAGACATTAAAGATCCCATCTAGTCAATTCCCCGAGACCATTCTGCTCAGCATATGCTCCATGCTTTGTTCTAGCACTGCCTGGCTTTTCACACCAACAGAGAGTGGTTCATGGCAAATTCAATTTTTATCGGGCCATTTAGCATGAAGCTGCTCCTCCACCCTTTTAGAAACAGATGTCAATAGGGAAAGTTGTAATGCCACACAACAGAGCCCAAAGCAATCCAGAGTGTAATATTAATGGCTAGATAGCAGCTCCCTGGAGAACTGAAGGAATCCATAACCCCAGGAAATGCACAAACCTATGAAAAAAATGTATTTACATTTTGGACAAACTGCAGGGAGGACAGCAGCGGCTGCAGCTGCCTCAATCCAGCCTGACTTTGGAAACGGACATGGTGGCAAAAGCACGTGGGGGAAAGGTTTGATCAGAGGCGCATTCCAGAAGGAATGAGAGCACAGGCCGAGCTGCGGCAGCAAAACTTCTGTGACAATTGCATTGCAAACATTCGCAATAGAAGGCTCTGAATGTGAGAGAACAGGCTGGAAAAGAAGGAGGCAGCCCACTGATTGCACAGCAAGGAACCCCTCACTGCTGTGCCTGTACTGAACTTGCACCAAAGGACTGTTATTTCATCACTTAGCAAACTAAGCAACAGCCGGCCTACGGGCAGGGGAGAAGCGAAGCCTCCCTGGAACACTTAGAGTGTTTACACTGCAACTGGGAACATACACCTCAGCTTGGGATAGACACACACGCGAGCTCTGCTCAAGGTAGCATGCTAGCAGTGTGGCATTAGCAGCACAGTGAGCAACAGGGATTAGCCACCTGAGTGCAGAGCCAGAGGGCTGGACTGGATTGTACTCGGGCAGCCAGCCTGTCCTGCAACGGCCACACTGCTGCGTTTAGCGCTCTAGCTTGAGCCAAGCTAGTGTGTGTCTGTCTACCCAGGCTAAGCTGAGACTCACTCCCAACTGCAGTGTAGACGGACCCTTAGGTGCTAGGAGAAGTAGTGTTAATCAAGAAGTCATCCGATCCAGCCTTCAGAGCTGAGGCAGGCCCACGTAAACCTAGACCATCCCTGACAGGTGTTTGTCCAATCTGCTCTTGAAAACCTCTCGCGATGGGGATTCCACAGCCTCCCTTGGAAGCCCGTTTCAGAGCTTAACTCCCCTGAGACAGAAACCTGGTACCTAATATCTAGGGCCCTTGGTTTTCAGTTTTTATTTTATTTAATTTTCCCCAAGAATTTATCAGTGTTTATTACCACAACAACAAAAACAGGTGAAAATCAGTGCAAAAAACTATTAATAATTTTTGTGGGTAAATATCGGGGTTTATTTTGGTGGACAGAAAGACAGGGGGGAAAAGTATTCAGTAGATTAAAGCTTTGAATTCTGTTCATCAGTGTGGTTTGCTGCAGAACTAAAACAACTCAAAACACAATGCCACATCTGAGTTTAAGAAAATAACATATCTCTAATCCCCCAGTAAAACTTTTAATTTGAATAAACAGTTTGCTGTTATAGACTTAGAACTATTAGCCTATAAATATTTACATATAATAATTGGGCAGCGCACACACTCAACTTCATCCTTTTCTCCTGTTTTTAGTATTTTAAAACTTTGGAATACTGCCTTGTGTTCTGAAATGCATTCTGAAACAGATTTTCATTTTCTTCCCATTTTAGTATGTCAAATCTTTAAACCGTTATCTGCTAACAGCTTGAAATGGGTATGTGATGGCGTGAGATTCATCAGTATGTTCAGATGCACACACACTTCAGAGCTTGCATGCGTGTTTATTGTATGAATCTTCTAGACTGATACATAACCTTACTTCAACAGGCAGCTTTGCATATACACATTGACTAATGTATTATCGTAGTACATATATCTCATGCAATGTATTTTATTTTCTTACTAAAATAAGTTATTTTTATATATTTGAATGATACAAAAGTAGGGTGAAAATTGGAAAAAAAATGAATAGTTTTTGTAAAACCTGGGAATTTTTCAGTAAAAATTGGGTTAAACTGAAAATGAAGGGTGTCTTAAATATAAAGGGAAAGGTAACCACCTTTCTGTATACAGTGCTATAAAATCCCTCCTGGCCAGAGGCAAAACCCTTTCACCTGTAAAGGGTTAAGAAGCTCAAGTAACCTGGCTGGCACCTGACCCAAAATGACCAATGAGGGGACAAGATACTTTCAAATCTGGAGGGGGCAGAAAAGGCTTTTGGCTGTCTGTGTGATACCTTTGCTGGGAACAGATCAAGGATGCAACCCTCCAGCTCCTGTAAAGTTAGTAAGTAATCTAGCTAGAAAATGCATTAGGTTTTCTTTGTTTTGGCTTGTGAAATTCGCTGTGCTGGAGGGAATGTGTATTCCTGTTTTGGTGTCTTTTTGTAACTTAAGGTTTTGCCTAGAGGGATTCTCTGTGTTTTGAATTTGATTACCCTGTAAGATTATCTTCCATTCTGATCTTACAGAGTTGTTCTCTTATCTTTTTTTGTTCTTCTAGTAAAGTTCTGTTTTTTAAGACTCTGAGTGGGTTTTTTGGGTCTTAAAATCCAAGGCTGGTTTGTGCTCATCTTGTTTATTCTCAAGCCTCCCCGGGAAAGGGTGTGTGTAAGGCTTGGGGGGATATTTTGGGGGAAGACGTCTCCAAGTGGGCTTTTCCCAGATTCTTTGTTAAATCGCTTGGTGGTGGCGGCGTACCAGGTTTTAACATAAGCTGATAGAAATAAGCTTAGGGGGGCTTTCATGCAGGTCCCCACAGCTGTACCCTAGAGTTCAGAGTGGGGAAGGAACCCTGACAAAGGGGTTTACTAATATCTAACCTGAATCTCCCATGCTGCAGATTAAGCCCATTACTTCTTGTTCCACCTTCAGTGGGCATGGAGAATAATTGATCTCCGCCCTCTTTATAACAGCCCTTCACATATCTGAAGACTCATCAGGTCCCACATCAGTCTTCTTTTCTGCAAGATTAAACATGCCCAATTTTTTTTTTACTTTTCCTCACAGGTGAGGTTTTCTAAACCTTTTATCATTTTGTTGCTCTCCTCTGGACTCTTTCCAATTTGTGCACATTTTTCTAAAGTCTGTGCCCAGAACTGGACACAGTACTGCAACGGAGGCCTCACCAGTGCCAAGTAGAGCAGGACAAATACCTCCCATGTCTTACACACGACACTCTTGTTAATATACCGCAGAATGATGATAGCCTGTTTCGCAACTGCATCACAAGTTGACTTATATTTGTGATCCACTCTCACTTCAGACCCTTTTTAACAGTGCTACCAACTAGCTAGTTGTTTACCATTGTGTAGCTGTGCGTTTGCATTTGTCTGTATTAAATTTCATCTTGTTGAATTCAGACCAATCTTCCAATTTATCAAGGTCCTTTTGAATCCTAATCCTGTCCTCCAAAGTGCTTGTAAACCCACACCTCCTCCCCCAGTATGGTGTCATCCACAAATTTTACAAGCATGCTCCACTCCATTATCCAAGCCATTAATGAAAATATTGACTATTAGCAGACCCAGGACTGACCCCTGCTGGACCCGACTAGATACAGCAAGCCATTGCTAACTACTCTTTAAGTACGGTCTTCCAACCAGTTGTGCATCTGCTCTTTAGTAATTTCATGTAGACCACATTTCCCTAGTTGACTTAGGAGGATGCCATGTGGGACTGTCAAAAGCCTTAATAAAAATCAAGATATCCCATCTGTTCCTTCCCCCATCCGTTAATGCTCTTGCCTAGAGAACTAGGAGGTGCTGACTTTGGGATGAGATGAAAAGCTAAGGAGCAGGATCACCTATTGCTAGCAAGGATCAGCTGTTTGTTTTGGAAGAGAAGTGGTAGGTATGGAATACTGGTGTGCCCTCTGCCTTAAATCTACTACTCGTGGAGCTGAATGAGCAACATCTACCTCCAAAAAGTACAGCAAGGGCAAGGACAGCTGAAAGGCCAGGATGTCAACAACTCCGCTCTTCTGGCCCAAGGAACTCTCAACAGAGCTCATCTGTGCAGGAGACAGAGCTTTCTCAGGGACTGGCCCCACCCTGTGGAATGAACTCCCCCAGAAGCTAAGGACTATCACAAACCTCCCCACCTTCTGCTCCAAATGCCATGTACATTTCTTTGACTGTGATTTCTCTAGCTAATACATAGCAACAGGCATATTTAAAAACCACCACCCAAAGGCAAACACCCACTCTTACCCTCAAAATAAACCTACCAAAACAAGACACTCCACGACACACACTACTCTCCCTAGAGAGAGAATGAGAGAACAGGCACATGACAGACGTCAGGTAACGTTGTTTAATGCACAGCTGGAAGGCGCTTAGTTACTACAGTGATAAGCATGGTATAAGAACCTATAGAGAATAAAAGAAGACACTAAGTGGTCTCCTTTCTCTCCATGGAACTTCCACACCATATAATAGGCCATCTCCCACTCTCTGGGCAGTCCTGGGTTAGTCACACCTAGAACCACAGTCAGTGGTGTTCAGCTCCCTTGCAGTGCTGGCAGGAGGGAGGGTCGCTGGGTGGGAGCTATATTTGAAGGCCACATTTAGGGAGAAATGGGCAAGGGGTGGGGCTCTTGGCTTTGGAGACCAGGTTTCACCTGGGAAGTGATTGGTGAGCTTCATCCATAGTCCCGGTGCTCTATGGTTGCCAGTCATGTGTTAGGGGGCATCCCTTATTTAAATAAAAAGATTCCCTGCCCCATACTAAGTCAGTACAGAGCTCCTGTTAGCCCAGATTTCACCCCGGAGTGCAGTGCTGCCAGTGTCACTCCAGCACCTGAAACCCAGGAGTGATGCTCCGGCACTTCACTTTGCAGAGCCCTGCCAGTTGGCAACTTGCCCCGGTGCACAGGGCTACAGTGCCACTCAAATCTAGCCTAGCTGCCCCCCATTCCTAGATAGGGTTGCCAACTTTCTAACTGCACAAAACCACACACCTTTGCCCCACCCCTTACCAAGGCCCTGCCCCCACTGACTCCAGCCCCCCTCCCTCCATCGCTCGCTGTACCCCACCCTCACTCATTTCACTGTGCTGGGGCAGGGGGCTGTGGTGTAGGAGAGGGTGAGGGTTCCAGCTGTGGGTGTGGGCTCTGGGGTGAGGCTGGGGATGGGGAGTTTTGGGGTGAAGGAGAGGGCTCCAGGCTGGGACCAAGGGGTTTGGAATGCAGGAGTGAGTTCAGGTCTGGGGCAGGTGTGTGGGAGGGGGTATGGGCTCTGCCTCAGGATGTGGGCTCTGGGGTAGGGCTGGGGATGAGGGGTTTGGGTGCAGGAGGGGGCTCCGGGCTGGGGCCAAGTAGTTTGGAGTGCGAGAGGGGGATCAGGAGGTATGGGGTTGGGATGCATGAAAGGTGCAGGCTCTGAGAGGGAGTTAGGGTGTGGAAGGGGATTCCGACCTGGGGCAGCGGGTTCGGGATGTGGGCTCTGTCCGGACGGCACTTACTTCAGGTGGCTCCCACTTGGCAGCACAACGGGGCTAAGGCAGACTCCATGCCTGCCCTGGCTCTGCACTGCTCCCGGAAGAGGCCGGCATGTCCGGCCCCTAGGCGGAGGCGCAGCAGCCGGCTCTACATGGTGCTTCACCGCCCTTGCCTGCAGGCACCACCCTTGCAGCTCCCATTGGCTCAGGGCGGAGGCAGCCCTACCTGCCCTGGCTCCACGCTGCTCCTGGAAGAGGCTGGTAATGCCATCTCCACTTCTTTCTTGCCATTTCCCTATTTGGGGTCAGTGACTTTTTTAACCTTCTTCCAAAACTCATGATTGAACACCTAGCTGTTGTGCAAATTGGTCTGTCTGAGGCCTACTGATATCCAGGCCGCGTATTGAGTCTTTGGTCTCCCCCTTGTTCATCTTCCATCTACGATCATTAGAGGTGTTATCCTACCACTAGAACTCTTGGGTATCCATGAGACATGTCCATACCAATGTAGCCTCATCTCCCTCAACTTGTCTTCAACTGGGGGAAACCCGCACTAGGCCCAGCACAACCTCACTGCATTTCCTATCCCAGAGCATCCAGCCATTTCATCATCTCAACATCTTCATTTCCATGGTGGAGAGCATTACTGATTTCCCTTCCTGTGGCTGTCCTGCTGAGATCAGACTGCATTGTACTAGAAGCTGTATGTACACCTCATGAGACAGTCCCTGCCCCAAATAACTTAGGCACCCAAATACTCAAAAGTTTGGCCCTATATCCCTTGGATTTCTATGGGAATTAGCCACCTAACTACCATTTAAAGTTAGTTCTTAAAGTCTACATAGACAAGAGAAAGAGGCATGAAGTGACTTGCCCAGCAGATTAGTAGTAGAGCTCAGAATAGAACCCAGTGCTCCACCCACTAAACCCCGCAGGCTCTCAGATGCTACCTCTCCCACCACTACCACCTCCAGGAGCGGTGTAAATTCCCTAAAAGCGCCGGGGGGGGGCACCAGTGCCCAAACTATGACCCCGACCCCTGCACCGCCCATTCTCCCTGAGGCCCCATGGAAAAGGGAGTGCATCTCCCCTCCCCAATTCCCATCCTTCTAATTTATGAGTGGCACAGGCAGAATGTGTAAAACAAGCAAATTCAATCAGTGCAGTTGACGTTCATGGCTAGTAACAGTCTTACAGTTTAAGTGAGTGGCATTCACATAACTTAGTTGTTAGACACTTCATTTGGGCGAATCTGAGTGTTAGGGTTTCTAACTAAAACTAGGCACTCCTTCATCCAGAGTACACGGTTTGTCTGGTGTAGACAAACCCTTACAATCTTTCTCACTACCGATACTCCCAAATCCCAGGCCTCGAGCTGTGTTCAGGGCCCGTTGCTGAAAGCACAGTCTCAGTGACACTAACCAACCATTTTCTCAAAAACTGTCAAAGGGCAGGGGAAGACCCTATAGAGCTATTGGGTATAGCTTTCTTCTGGGGGCAGTGCAAAGCCATGCTGCCTCCTGGTGGCTCTGAAAGAGGTTGTGCCACAAAAAGGCATGATTCTCCTCCAAGAAGTTCGGCAAGCAGGGGAGTATACCCCTGAGACCCCACTGTTAAGATTGTGCAGCATGCTGCTTTCTTTATGCCAGGCCAGCTGGTGACATAGACCCATAGACCATAGGTTTCCTCCCTGACTCTGACTGGTCCTGAACTTTCCTAGCTAGTTACTTGTAGATATAGGTGCTGACTTCCTCTCTACCCAGGGGGTGCTCAACCGCCCCTCCACCCCAGGCCCTGCCCACACTCCACCCCTTCCCCCAAGCCCGCACGCCTGCCTGCCCTGCCCTGCCCCACCTCTTCCCTGCCTCTTTCCACCCCTCCCTGGAGCACGCCCTGTCCCTGCTCCTCCCACTCCCTCCCAGCGCCTCCTGCATGCCAAGGACCAGCTGATCTGCAGCGGGCGGGAGGCACTGAGAGGGAGGGGGAGAAATTGATCAGCAGGGCTGCCGGTGTGGGGGAGGTGCTGGGGGGTGGGGTAAGCTGGCTGCCAGGGGGTGCTATGCACCCAATAATTTTTTTCTGTGGGTGCTCCAGCCCTGGAGCACCCATAGAGTCAGCACCAATGCTGATAGAGTCACTCCCATAGCAGTGAAACAAGGTGGCTCTCCTTACATCGGCTCCCCTGTACTCATTCAAGATCTCATAACACTTTTTGGAATAGCAATGTTATTTTTTTTATTATCATTTTGTGATGGAATGCACCCCTGTAGTCACACCCTACACACAACTGTAATAATCTTTGCCCAAAATATGCCTTAGGAGATATCATGTGAAAACTAATAACTCACTGGTCAATAATATCATGAAGACGTGCCTGTAGCAACATTATATGTAAAGTTATGAATTTCCCCTAAGTAATGTTGGTAGCACATGTTCAAACCCATGCACCCCGATTAGGCAGGACTGATCAAGCAGGTCTTAAACAAAGGAATGTGTGTTTACCTCAATTTACATCTAAGCTGTAAACTGGGTTCTCAGACAGGGAGAAGGGGAAGACAAGAGACAAGCAAAATCTGCATTTCAGCAAACAGAAGTGAGAAGTTTCAGAGTAGCAGCCGTGTTAGTCTGTATCCGCAAAAAGAAAAGGAGTACTTGTGGCACCTTAGAGACTCACAAATTTATTTGAGCATAAGCTTTCGTTCAAATAAATTTGTTAGTCTCTAAGGTGCCACAGGTACTCCTTTTCTAGAAGTGAGAAGAAACAACAGGCAACTTCTTTCACCACCAGACACCTTCTTTACTGTTTAAATTAACTTTAACTCAGGGTAGCCCTCAGGAAAATACACTTCAAAGGATGACTGAACTGTAAAAGTGAGTGTCAAGGTTCCTCCCCCACTCTGAGCTCTAGGGTACAGATGTGGGGACCTGCATGAAAAAAACCTCCTAAGCTTCTCTTTACCAGCTTAGGTCAAAACTTCCCCAAGGTACAAAATATTCCCCCCGTTGTCCTTGGACTGGCCGCTACCACCACCAAACTAATACTGGTTACTGGGGAAGAGCTGTTTGGACGCGTCCTTCCCCCCAAAATACTTCCCAAAACCTTGCACCCCACTTCCTGGACAAGGTTTGGTAAAAAGCCTCACCAATTTGCCTAGGTGACTACAGACCCAGACCCTTGGATCTTAAGAACAATGAACAATCCTCCCAACACTTGCACCCCCCCCTTTCCTGGGAAATGTGGGATAAAAAGCCTCACCAATTTGCATAGGTGACCACAGACCCAAACCCTTGGATCTGAGAACAATGAAAAAGCATTCAGTGTTTTACAAGAAGACTTTTAATAAAAAATAGAAGTAAATAGAAATAAAGAAATCCCCCCTGTAAAATCAGGATGGTAGATATCTTACAGGGTAATTAGATTCAAAAACATAGAGAACCCCTCTAGGCAAAACCTTAAGTTACAAAAAAGATACACAGACAGAAATAGTTATTCTATTCAGCACAATTCTTTTCTCAGCCATTTAAAGAAATCATAATCTAACACATACCTAGCTAGATTACTTACTAAAAGTTCTAAGACTCCATTCCTGTTCTGTCCCTGGCAAGAGCAGCATACAGACAGACCCAGACCCTTTGTTTCTCTCCCTCCTCCCAGCTTTTGAAAGTATCTTGTCTCCTCATTGGTCATTTTGGTCAGGTGCCAGCGAGGTTACCTTTAGCTTCTTAACCCTTTACAGGTGAGAGGAGCTTTCCCCTGGCCAGGAGGGATTTCAAAGGGGTTTACCCTTCCCTTTATATTTATGACAGTGAGGGCCAAAAATACCTCAAGTTCTCTCTCCCTATAACTCTCTCTTTTTCACCTAAGGAAAAAAAACTGCATTTGAACGTTGGGAGTAGATCTTGGCCTGACAGTTTGGTCGGCAATGTTACTGGAAACATGTGGGTAGGGACTTCACTGTGAACCCAGTCTAATTTGTTAAGTTTAGTACTAGGAAGTGTTTTATCTTTATTTTCTCTTGTAACCATTTCTGACTTGAATGCCTTATACCTGTACTCACTTAAAACCTATCTCTTTGTAGTTAAAATAAACTTGTTTTATTCTTTAATGAAAACTAATCCAGTATTGTGAATTGTTTGGTTAACTCCATTTAAGGGAGCAGACTGTTGTATATTGATTCCCTTAGAGGGACAATGGATCTAGTATATCTGGACTATCCAGGAGAGGGCCGGACAGTGTAGAATATGTTCTTTTGGGAAAATCCAGGACTGAGAGTGCATTTGGGTCACCCTACAAGTAATAACCAAGGCTGCTGGAAGCCAGAACATGGCTGGTGTTTGCTGACAGGCTTGTTTGTTACACACCAAAGGTTTCTGCTCACTATACTACTACCTGACATCCCGGAGCATTGAGTAACCCCCCACCTCCAGGCGTTCCGCTCGTGTTGTGGGACCCGCAGACGGCTGACACGAGTTGTCTGTGATTCCCTCAAGATAAAGCTTAGTGAAGTGTTCACATAGAGCTCACAACCCACCCCAAATCAGGGAGGCTTCCAGGTTCTGATCTGAATTCAAGCATTAGTCTAGGACAGTCTCACCTCTCACTTATAGAGATCTCTCCAGGACACCAGAGCTCTCCCACGCCCACCCCCCACCCGTATTTTTGGGGCTCAAGTGCTCTAGATTCTATAGGAAGACATCAGATAGGACAGAAGAGGATCTGTGGGTTATAGTGGATCACCCTTGGTTTACACGTCACTCTACGTCACCATCCTCATCTATGGTCATGAACTTTGGGTAATGACCAAAAGGATGAGATCGCAGGTACAAGGGCAGAAATTAGGTTTCTCCGCAGGGTGGCTGGGCTTACTCTATGAGACAGGGTGAGGAGCTCAGCTGTTCGGGAGGGCCTTGGAATAGAGCCACTTCTTCTCCAGATCGAGAGGAGCTAGGTGAGGTGGTTCGGGGCACCTGATAAGGATGCCCCTTGGGACACTTCCATTGGAACTCTGCCAGGCATGTCCCACTGGGCAGAGGCCCCGAGGCCGACCCGCGACATACTGGAGGGATTATATCTCCCAACTGGTCTGGGAATGCTGCAGAATCCTCCAGGAGGAGCTGGAACCTGCTGCAGAGGAAAAGGAGGTCTTGTCCTCCCTACTCTCCATGCTGCCACCATGACCCTCACTAGGAAAAGTGGCAGAAAGAAAGAAAGACGACAAATTGAATATGTGTTGACAATGGACAAACCAAGGGAAAGTCATGCCTGACTAATCTAATTGCCTTCTATGATGAGATAACTGGTTCTGTGGATGAAGGGAAAGCAGTGGACGTGTTATTCCTCGACTTTAGCAAAGCATTTGACACGGTCTCCCACAGTATTCTTGTCAGCAAGTTAAAGAAGTATGGGCTGGATGGATGCACTACAAGGTGGGTAGAAAGTTGGCTAGATTGTCGGGCTCAATGGGTAGTGATCAATGGCTCCATGTCTAGTTGGCAGCTGGTATCTAGCGGAGTGCCCCAAGGGTCGGTCCTGGGGCCGGTTTTGTTCAATATCTTCATTAATGATCTGGAGGATGGTGTGGATTGCACCCTCAGCAAGTTTGTGGATGACACTAAACTGGGAGGAGTGGTAGATAAGCTGGAGGGTAGGGCTAGGATACAGAGGGACCTAGACAAATTGGAGGATTGGGCCAAAAGAAATCTGATGAGGTTCAACAAGGACAAGTGCAGAGTCCTGCACTTAGGACGGAAGAATCCCATGCACTGCTACAGACTAGGGACCGAATGGCTAGGCAGCAGTTCTGCAGAGAAGGACCTAGGGGTGACAGTGGACGAGAAGCTGAATATGAGTCAACAGTGTGCCCTTGTTGCCAAGAAGGCCAATGGCATTTTAGGGTGTATAAGTAGGGGCATTGCCAGCAGATCGAGGGACGTGATCATTCCCCTCTATTCGACATTGGTGAGGCCACATCTGGAGTAGTGTCCAGTTTTGGGCCCCACACTACAATAAGGATGTGGAAAAATTGGAGAGAGTCCAGCGCAGGGCAACAAAAATGATTAGGGGACTGGAACACATGAGTTATGAGGAGAGGCTGAGGGAACTGGGATTGTTTAGTCTACGGAAGAGAAGAATGAGGGGGGATTTGATAGCTGCTTTTAACTACCTAAAAGGTGGATCTAGACTATTCTCAGTGATAGCAGATGACAGGACAAGGAGTAATGATCTCAAGTTGCAGTGGAGGAGGTTTAGGTTGGATATTAGGAAAAACTTTTTCACTAGGAGGGTGATGAAACACTGGAATGCGTTAGCTAGGGAGGTGGTGGAATCCCCTTCCTTAGAAGTTTTTAAGGTCAGGCTTGACAAAGCCCTGGCTGGGATGATTTAGTTGGGATTGGTCCTGCTCTGGGCAGGGGGTTGGACTAGATGGCCTCCAGAGGTCCCTTCCAACTCTGTTATTCTATGATTCTATGAATGTGATGTAGTTGGGAAAAAGGCAAGTGTCACTTTGGGATGTGTTAACAGCAGTATCGTATGTAAGACACAAAAGGTAAATGTCCTGCTCTACTTTGCTCTTATAATGCCTCAGCTGGAGTACTGTGTCCAATTCTGGAGCCGTCCTTGAGGAAAGAGGTGGAGAAATTGGAGAGGGTCCAGCGGAGAGCAACAAAAATCATAAAAGGTTTAGAAAACCTGGTCTCTGAGGAAAGGTTAAAAAACTTGGCATGTTTAGTCTTGAGAACAGAAGACTGAGGGGGACCTGATAATCTTCAAATATCTGAAGGGCTGTTATAAAGAGGATGCTGATCAATTGTTCTTCATGTCTACCAAGGGTAGGGCAATGAGTAATAGTTTTAATCAGCAGCAAGGGAGATTTAGGTTGGACATTAGGAGGCTTGGAAGGATTCGATTTTTATTTGTAGATGTCAGTAAGTGTCGATTTCACCCACCTCCCACACTCACAGATGAAAAAATATTTCCATTGATAATAACAGAAATTTCCAAATAGCCATGGTAAGAAAAATGCTGCTTGAGAACTTAGAGTTTGATTTAAGGATATCTATTTTGTATATTTTGACATGTGATGTTGATAGTTTAATTTTTTAAATCTCAGTGTCTACAGTCAAATAATTGTCTGACCCCCCCCACCCATTGTATGACTCCCCCATAATTTCCCACAACCATGAAAATTTGAACAGATAAAAATAGAAAAAAATGCTTAAAAATAACCACTGATATTATCAGCACAATTATAAAAAAAAATCTAGTTCTGCCAATCCTAGATATTAGGAAAAAACCTATCCTTATAGTTGGAAAGTTAAGTCCTAAAATAGGTTACTGGGGAGGTTGTGGAATGCCAATCACTGGTGGTTTCTAGGAACAGGTTAGACAAATACCTGTCAGGGATGGTCTAGATATATTTATTCCTATCTCAGTCGTTCCCTGGAGGGATGGACACTAGGTGACCTCTTGAGGTCCCTTCCAGCATTACATTTATATGATCTCTCTCTCTCCTAATGTTGAGCAAGATCACCCAGGGGGTCACGAGGTGGTCTCATTCTCCAAAGGACTGTGGGAGCTGCTGCTGCAACAGCTGTGTTACTGAATACGAATAGGTAGCTCCCCAGAATCCTTTGTGCAACTGTGAACTCCCTGGGGTTCCCCAGTAACCACATGTCAGTGAACATTATGGTGACATCCCAATCAATGCATGGTTGCCCCGTGGTCAGTTACACAGCCACTGTAACAGGAAAGCCACTGTCCTAATGGGATCAGGAGAGGCAGTGGCTCTGACTGGCAGCTCCTGAAGTGTTGGCTAACAGAAAGAGAGCAGTGCAGAGGATCACTTGGTTACCAGGACAGTAAGTTATCTAATAATGATGTGTGTGGTGGGGTCAGAGGCCTGGGAGGACAGAGGTGGTGGGGGAAGTGGCACAGGTCAACAGAGGTTCAAGTTTTAGGTGATCCCAAGTCTCCATGACAAACAGCCAGAGTCAATCCCTGTGTTATCTGATGGAGTCCATGGAACTGACTCTCTTCTTATACCAGATCTGGGCTAACCTCATTGACGTGAATGGCATTACATCAGAGTTACTTGGTGTAACTGACATCTGAATGAGGCTCGATCTTGCTATTACTGGTAGTCAAGATTGTTTTTTCCTAGAAAAAATTTGAAAATGAGAAGTTTTTTATGTGCACTAACATTTTTCAGAAAGAAAAAAGAAAAGAAAAATCCAACCAGTTCTAATAGCCAGATTGATGTGGATCTCAACTGTAGTTATACTGGTGGTACTCTGCTAGAATTACATTGAAGTCAATGAAGTGTCATTTTTTGGCGGGAAGTTTGACACAAAAAAAGCTTTTCACTGACAATTTCTGTACACAAAAAAGTGTAGTTTTGTTGAAAACAACCCAGAAAATTAGAGTGTTTCCATTTTAAAATGAAAACTTTGGGTTATAGGATGCTAAAAATGGAAAACAAAATTTTGAAATTCAGTTTTCAAATATTTAAGTTGAAAATGAGATCTTCATACAAATTGTTTGATAAAACACCAATTTTCTATCAAAAATGTCATCTGAAATATTTCAAGCATCTCTAGTCTCTCTATATCTTGGGTATTTTGTAAGTGCTTGCAACAGTGCTCTGTAAGCACTGATTCATTTTTGTCAAACGCATAGCTCTTCCATATGGCCTTATTTACAGGTTTCCTGTAGTATTCTTTACATTGACATATAAAGTTAAAAAATTTAGCAGAGCAACATTCCCCTAGATGATTTCAAGAGGGAGGCCTTGCCTATGATCCACATTACGCCAATCGAGAATTTTTCCATCAAAAATTTAGGCAAAATAAAAAATATTTTTGAAAATTTTCAAGTTTTCCTCAAAGCTAATTTTAAAAAGTTTTATTTTGAATAGAAAAGAGAATTTTGTAGGGAAAAAAAAGAATAGTGGGAAGGAAACAGCTCCCCCCAGAAAACTGAACATTTTTTAATTCAATTAGATTCAAACTGAAAAGAAAATTAAGTTTGTTTTGATGACAAAAATGAATGTTTCTGGGGTAAATACCATTTTCCCCACCAACCATAGCTCCAACTCTGTTGCTGATAAAAAGCTTTTTGATGAGACAACAATTGGCTGCCATCTTGGATTTGAAGCATGCAACCCCAGAGCAATCTTTCAAATGAATAAAGAATAGTTTTCCTGGTAACAAGGGTCCAGATCCTCAAAGATACTTTGAAGTTAATTGGAGGTAGATGCCCAAATACCTTTGAGGATCTGGGTCAAGATCCCTAGATCTGTTTAGATCTCACCTCTGTCTCTCTGCAGTATCCCCATTCTCCTTTAGGCCAGGCTACATGAGTCCCAGCAGGGCCGGATTTAGGGGCAGGCGACCCAGGTGACTGCCTGGGGTACCTAGCTTGGGGGGCCCAGGCTCGGGCTGTTATTGTTATTAGTGACAAAAGGGAAAATAGAATGTTTGAAAGTAAAATGTTTCAGGTATTCTGTATGTGGATTCATTTTTCACTAACCTCCTAGAATGTTCTTTGTAGAATCACGTGGAACCTTCCACACTGTCTGAGAACTACATTTTCCTCGAACCGTCTAAAATGTTGTCAGCCATGCCCTTGCAGGTATATAAAGAGCAGGGCATCACCAGTGAGATATAAGAACTAGCTGAAGTGAAGTGAGAACCCAGCTGTGATACTGTGAACATTGTTTTATTGTGTAATTGTGAAAGTGTACTTGTGTTTTAAGACTTGAAGAGTGTAAGTTGTGACTAATAAGGGACATATTTAATGAGACAGCTGGCCATTTTATGGCCTATTCCAAATGGATGGAAGCCGAATCCAGGCTCAAGCTAAATAAATGCATAGATGTAGAAAACCAGTGCATTTTTAATAGAGAAACCCAACACTGGAGGAATGTGCTCCAGCGTCTGATCTCAATTACCCTCTTTCTTGCAAAGAATAATTTGACTTTCCCAGGCTCGTTAGATAAGTTGTTCACTGAACATAATGGTAATTTCCTCGGTTTGGTAGAGCTCCTTGGGAAATACGACGATGCCATGTGTGAACACCTACGTTGAATAGTTCGTAAAGAAGCTATGGACCATTACTGCAGCAAAACAATTCAAAAGGAATTGATTGACCTTATGGCAAAGACAGTGCTTGATAACATATTGATATGGCTCTGCAAAGCAAAGTACTACACCGTAATAATGGACTGCACTCCCGACATTAGTCACAGTGAAAAGATGTCATTTACAGTGAGATTTGTTGATGACAGGGATGGCTGTTTCCAAGTAAAGGAACACTTTATCTGCTTCCGGTCTATGGATGACACTACTGGGAAAGGCCTAATAGAACTGTTCATGAACACTTTGAATGAGAATAAGATAAAACTTCAGGACTGCCACAGCCAAGGCTACCACAATGGTGCGAACATGAAGGGAAAAAACAGTGATGTCCAGGCAAGGATCCTTGAACTGAATCCAAAAGCTTTCTTCATGCCTTGTGGTTGCCATTCCCTCTACCTGGTTGTGTCAGATGCAGTGTCATCTTCTTTAGATTCAGTATTTCTCTTTGGAGTACTGCAAAGGATATACATCCTGTTTTCAGCATCAACTATCAGCTGAAAGATCTTCATGGACAATGTTACAAATCTGACCATGAAGCCGCTAAGTGACACTCGCTGGGAGAGCCACACTGACAGCATAAGGCCAGTAAAGTATCAAGTGACTGAAGTTTACAATGCCCTGATGGAACTGGTGCAGTCAAGTAAACCCAAGGCTGGAATCTGACATAAGGCACAAAGACTGGAAAAGCAGATCACTGACTTCAAATTTCTGGTCTCAATTTTGGTTTGGCATTATATCCTGTTCCAAGTAAATGTTGTAAACAAACTCAGTCGATGGACATCATGACCACTATTACTTTGATGAGAAGCTGCCTTGATTTCTTTGTGGCCTACAGGAACAACGGATTTGTAGATGCCATCACTGCTGCCAAAGAAATGGAGGAAAACTCAGGAGTTGAGCCTGTCCTCAAGGAAACTCTTATTCAGAAGAAGAGACAGTTTGGTTATGAGAGCAGAGATGAGGTGATGGGAAGCTTGGAATTAAAATTCAAGAGGGAGTTTTTTTACTCGCTCATTGACACTGCTCGAGTGTTCACTGAAGAAAGGTTCAGACAAATGAAGAATCATGAAAAGACCCAGGGGGCTTTGTATGACCTTAGTAAGCTGCAGGCGGCCAGGAAAACACATTGAATAATTGTACGGACCTTCACCATGGTGACACATGGTGAATGTTCAGACGTCAATGATAAAGACCTCTATGTCAAATTGGACAAAATCTGTCACATTTTGCAACATGGGAAGCACTCTCCACTCTGAGTTCCACTCCACTCCGAGTTCTCCAATTCATTCATGGTGCAGAGCTGAAGGACACTTTTCCTAATGTGTGGATGCTTTGAGGAGTCTGCTCATGCTGCCGGTCACAGTCGTGAGTGGGGAGCACAGCTTTTCAAATCTCAGGCTCATTAAAACATATCTTTGATCAACAATGGCTGATGAGAGACTGATATTGCTTACTATTTTATCACTTGAAAATGCCATTGGCCAGTCTTTGGATCTCTCTGACACTGTGCTTCAGTTCAGGAGGACAGAGGCAAGAAAAGTGACCTTTTGAACTAAAGGACTAGGGTTAACATTCTAAGGCTGTCACTTACTGTAAGACTATTTAATACTGGTCCACCCAATGTTGGTGCACAGTTCAGTTTCTTGATATTAGTACATTTCAGTTATTCTTAAAATTAAAAAGTTTCTATCAGCTTAGAGGAAACATATTTTTATTTTCTTATCTATGGCATGAATAAATACAGATTTGAAGATCCTAGTGTGCACATTTATTTTTTATATGACAGGGATAAATCCTGCATGCAAATCATGTAGGAAATGGGCTACAAATGCAATACAAAATAAGGTGTTCAAAAGTTTAACAAGTGGAGGGGGACACCGAAGACACACACCCTTGCCTGGAGCACTATTTGGTCTAGGGCCGGCCCTGGGTCCCAGCATGCCTGAACTCTCTTCTCCCCCCAGGTTGGCAGTGGAATGTTCTACCACTTCAATACTGGCCAACCCAATTAGCAACCCAGGAAACAGGGTGGGAGGGATAGCTCAGTGGTTTGAGTATCGGCCTGCTAACCCCAGGGTTGTGAGTTCAATCTTTAAGGGGGCTGTTTAGGGATCTGGGGCAAAAATAAGGGATGGTACTTGGTTCTGCTGTGAAGGCAGGGGATTGGACTCAATGACCTTTCAAGATCTCTTCTGGTTCTATGAGATAGGTATATCTCCATATTAAGTTATTGCCTCAGGGAAAACTCTAATCTCAGGACTCAACAGGCAGCTGTGAAGGCAGCCGGTCTGTGTGCTGCTTCTCAAAGCAAAAGGAAGAGAGCTGGAAAGATGGAAGGCAGTTTTTCTGCCAGGAGATTGTGTTGAGGTGCAGGGAGTTACAATTAATTCAGGGAGAATTGTAGATTATCTCCATTTTATACCTCCTGGATATAAAAATAAATAAGTGATCATTGGTTCTGCTGTTCAAACTTCTAGACAAGGCAAGAGATGGCTACACTTTCCACCCCACAGCTGCATTTGATCTAAGAGGTTTTTAAAAAAAGAAAATATTCTCCCTGCAACACAGTGCTGCATCTAAATGAAATTCCCTTCTATAGGGTCTCCACAACTCAGTTTTCCATGTGCTAACATATGCTGGATTTCTATTGCTCTCTTTCCTTCTTTAGCATCTACCCACCCCAGCTGAGATCGGGTCCCCCTTGTGATAGGTACTGTACAGACACATAGCAAGAGGCAGTCCTTGCTTCAAAGAATTTACAAGCAAAATAGCTAAAGGAAGCATCATTATTCCCATGGAGAGGTCACCAAGGAAATCTGCATGAGAATAAGGAATTGAACCCAGCCTGCCTGACAGCCAAGAGTGCTTCAACCACAAGGCCATGCTTCCCTCTTGGAGGTCTACACACACAGGAACATATCACCTTCCTCTTCAGTCACCTCCACTTATTCACCCCTTCCAGGATCCTGCTCGGAATTTCCCTCCTTGTTTTCAAAGCATATTAAGGACTTTTCCCAGGTATTCTTGCAGGGCTTTGTCCCTGCTCTCAACGCCACGCATTTAGCATTGGCTTTCTCGCTGTCCCTTGATGCAGGCTGGTCCTTGTCAGTATGAGAACTGTCTCTGAAGTTTACAGAATAGCATTTCAGTAGCACACTCTTATTTCAGTCTAATCTGAAAGCATCTATTTTCTTCCTTCCCTTTAACTCTAAGTTTCTCTTATTATTCTAGGAAGTATTTTGGGGATTCCTATGAAAGAGGTATAGAAAATAAAGTTGCACTGAACACAAACTGCTCCCAAAAGCTATGAGCCAATTGCAGCTACTGTGAAGAAAGGGGGCAGGGGTGGTAAAAAGGAGCTTTTTAGCAATGGAGCCAGAAGAAATTCCATTAATGTAAATATTGTACAGCAGACCTCATTCATTTCATTGCACATTAGCTTCAGGGGAGTATCCAAAAGACTTGGAGGTTTCCCTCTGTTCAAATCAACTTCCAAAAGCGTGTGCATCCATAGGTTAGCCAAACTTTTAATATCTTAGGTCTGCCGAGAATAGGCTATTTCAGGAGATTTTGAGTTTTGTGCTTTTGGATGGGCCAGAAGAGGAACACAGGAATTGTCATCCTGATTGGATCAGTAGCCAATTCAGGTTGGTAGCCTGTCTTCAGCCAGGGAGGTTTCCAGCTGGGGAAGTTTCCTTCCAACCTCTATCATCTAGCAGTTGGTTTTTGCCCTGAAGTATGAGGGTAACAGTGGATTTCTCATTGTGCATGATTCTTCTCTGACCTACTCATGTTTTATACTGAGTTCAGTGCATTTATTCCTGGTTTACATTGGCAATGTGGGAGGAAAATCAGATTCATTATCCTTACAAAAGTCTAATCCTTGTTTTGAATACTAAGCTCTTGGATCAATGAACTTCACAGGTTCGATATGCATTGTGCAAAAAAAAAAAAAAAAATTCCTTACCCCAGTTTTAAGTATTTTACCTTTTAAACTCTGTTGCAACCCCCGGTTCTTATGTAATGAGAGAGAGAGAGAGAGAGAGAAAGTTGGGAGCTCCTGATTTACCTACTCTGTTCCATTCATTAATCTGTGTAGCTCTGTCATGTCCCCTTTCATTCATCTCCACTCTAAATTACACTCTTCTAACCTTTTCAGTCTCTCTTCTTTCCAGGCTTCTAATCATTTTCATTGCCCATCTCTGCACCCTTTCAATTGCTGTTCTATCTCCTGGAGACGATGTGACTAGAAAAGAACACAGTATTCCAGGTGATGCCTTCTCATTGATTTATAGAATGGCATTATAATGTTATTAGGCTTGGAAGGATTAGATTTTTATTGGTAAATGTCAGTAAGTGTTGATTTCACTGTACGCACACACAGGGACAAAAAAAGATTTCCATTGATAACTGAAATTTACAGATAGGTAAAGTAAGACAAACACTACTTGAGAACTTAGCATTTGGTTTAAGGATATTTACTTTGTATAATTTACATGTGATGTTGACAATGTGTGTTTTAATGGTTATAAAGCTTTAACTTTTTGAAACTTAACAGCGACTGTCTTTAAATAAAAGGAGTACTTGTGGCACCTTAGAGACTAACCAATTTATTAGAGCATGAGCTTTCGTGAGCTACAGCTCACTTCCTCAGATGTATATCGTGGAAACTGCAGCAGGTTTTATATATACACAGAGAATATGAAACAATACCTCCTCCCACCCCACTGTCCTGCTGGTAATAGCTTATCTAAAGTGATCATCAGGTGGGCCATTTCCAGCACAAATCCAGGTTTTCTCACCCTCCACCCCCCCACACAAATTCACTCTCCTGCTGGTAAAAAATCCATTACACTCTACATACCACACAGACTATGCTGACAGCTTGTGCCACACGCTCTCAAAGAAACTGCGGAATCACCTGATCAACATCCTCTACAGCAAACAGGGAAAGATTAAGAATGAGCTCTCAAAAATGGATACTCTCATAAAAAACCAACCTTCCACACAAGCTTCCTCGTGGCTGGATTTTATTAAAACTAGACAAGCCATTTACAACGCACACTTTGCTTCTCTACAAAAGAAAAAGGACACTAAACTTTCTAAACTACTACATGCTACAAGGGGCCACAGCAATGGTTCCCTCAACCCACCTAGCAATATTGTTAACCTATCCAACTATACTCTCAGCCCAGCAGAAGCAGCTGTTCTATCTCGGGGCCTCTCCTTCTGCCCCTCCACCCCCACGAACATGATACAGTTCTGTGGTGACCTAGAATCCTATTTTCGACGTCTCCGACTCAAGGAATATTTCCAAAATACCTCTGAACAGCATACTAATCCACAGAGTTCTCCCTACCAACACTACAGAAAGAGGGATTCTAGGTGGACTCCTCCTGAAGGTCGAAACAGCAGACTGGACTTCTACATAGAGTGCTTCCGCCGACGTGCACGGGCTGAAATTGTGGAAAAGCAGCATCACTTGCCCCATAACCTCAGCCATGCGGAACGCAATGCCATCCACAGCCTCAGAAACAACTCTGACATCATAATCAAAAAGGCTGATAAAGGAGGTGCTGTTGTCATCATGAATAGGTCGGAATATGAACAAGAGGCTGCTCGGCAGCTCTCCAACACGAGTTTCTACAAGCCATTACCCTCTGATCCCACTGAGAGTTACCAAAAGCAACTACAGCATTTGCTCAAGAAACTTCCTGAAAAAGCACAAGATCAAATCTGCACAGACACACCCCTGGAACCCCGACCTGGGATATTCTATCTACTACCCAAGATCCATAAACCTGGAAATCCTGGGCGCCCCATCATCTCAGGCATTGGCACCCTGACAGCAGGATTGTCTGGCTATGTAGACTCCCTCCTCAGGCCCTACGCTACCAGCACTCCCAGCTACCTTCGAGACACCACTGACTTCCTGAGGAAACTTCAATCCATTGGTGATCTTCCTGATAACACCATCCTGGCCACTATGGATGTAGAAGCCCTCTACACCAACATTCCACACAAAGATGGACTACAAGCCGTCAAGAACACTATCCCCGATACTGTCACGGCTAACCTGGTAGCTGAACTTTGTGACTTTGTCCTTACCCATAACTACTTCACATTTGGGGACAATGTATACCTTCAGATCAGCGGCACTGCTATGGGTACCCGCATGGCCCCACAGTATGCCAACATTTTTATGGCTGATTTAGAACAACGCTTCCTCAGCTCTCGTCCCCTAAAGCCCCTACTCTACTTGCGCTATATTGATGACATCTTCATCATCTGGACCCATGGAAAAGAAGCCCTTGAGGAATTCCACCATGATTTCAACAATTTCCATCCCACCACCAACCTCAGCCTGGTCCAGTCCACACAAGAGATCCACTTCCTGGACACTACAGTGCTAATAAACAATGGTCACATAAACACCACCCTATACCGGAAACCTACTGACCGCTATTCCTACCTGCATGCCTCCAGCTTTCACCCTGACCACACCACACGATCCATCGTCTACAGCCAAGCTCTGCGATACAACCACATTTGCTCCAACCCCTCAGACAGAGACAAACACCTACAAGATCTCTGTCAAGCTTTCTTACAACTACAATACCCACCTGCAGAAGTAAAGAAACAGATTGATAGAGCCAGAAGAGTTCCCAGAAGTTACCTACTACAGGACAGGCCTAACAAAGAAAATAACAGAACGCCACTAGCCGTCACCTTCAGCCCCCAACTAAAACCCCTCCAACGCATTATTAAGGATCTACAACCTATCCTAAAGGATGACCCAACACTCTCACAAATCTTGGGAGACAGGCCAGTCCTTGCCTACAGACAGCCCCGCAACCTGAAGCAAATACTCACCAACAACCACATACCACACAACAGAACCACTAACCCAGGAACTTATCCTTGCAACAAAGCCCGTTGCCAATTGTGCCCACATATCTATTCAGGGGACACCATCACAGGGCCTAATAACATCAGCCACACTATCAGAGGCTCGTTCACCTGCACATCCACCAATGTGATATATGCCATCATGTGCCAGCAATGCCCCTCTGCCATGTACATTGGTCAAACTGGACAGTCTCTACGTAAAAGAATAAATGGACACAAATCAGATGTCAAGAATTATAACATTCATAAACCAGTCGGAGAACACTTCAATCTCTCTGGTCACGCAATCACAGACATGAAGGTTGCTATCTTAAAACCAAAAAAACTTCAAATCCAGACTCCAGTGAGAAACTGCTGAATTGGAATTCATTTGCAAATTGGATACTATTAATTTAGGCTTAAATAGAGACTGGGAGTGGCTAAGTCATTATGCAAGGTAGCCTGTTTCCTCTTGTTTTTCCCTACCCCCCCCCCCCAGATGTTCTGGTTTAACTTGGATTTAAACTTGAAGAGTGGTCAGTTTGGATGAGCTATTACCAGCAGGAGAGTGAGTTTGTGTGTGTATGGGGGTTGGGGGGATGTGAGAAAACCTGGATTTGTGCAGGAAATAGCCCAACTTGATTGTCATGCACATTGTGTAAAGAGTTGTCACTTTGGATGGGCTATCACCAGCAGGAGAGTGAATTTGTGTGGGGGGGTGGAGGGTGAGAAAACCTGGATTTGTGCTGGAAATGGCCCACCTGATGATCACTTTAGATAAGCTATTACCAGCAGGACAGTGGGGTGGGAGGAGGTATTGTTTCATATTCTCTGTGTATATATAAAGCCTGCTGCAGTTTCCACGATATGCATCTGAGGAAGTGAGCTGTAGCTCACGAAAGCTTATGCTCTAATAAATTGGTTAGTCTCTAAGGTGCCACAAGTCCTCCTTTTCTTTTTGCGAATACAGACTAACACGGCTGTTACTCTGAAACCTGTCTTTAAATAATAATTGTCTGACCCGCTGTATTGTTTGACCCCACTGTAATTTCCTGCAACTGTGAAAATTGTAATACAATTTTTTTAAAAACCACTTAAAACAATCAATATTATCCATTACTTATAAAAAAAGAGTTGAATTCTACCATGACTAAATATTATACACATCCTAACATTCCCTTAGCTATCTTGACCTTCTCTGCATGTTGAGCAGAAGTCTTCACTGAGCTGTCTTCAGTGATGCCCAGGTCTTTTCCCTGAATTATTATGGTTAATTTAGAAACCAGTGAAGGTGTATGACTAGTTCAAATTATTCCTTCCAAAGTTTCATTGGCTGTCCTGCCAGTCAATAGTTTAGTTTTGTTAGGCTCCTTGGACCTTCCTCATCACTTTCCCTAGATCTGACCAGTTTAGAATTTAAGTCACTTTACCTCCTTTTTCCAGTTTCCCCCCTACCATCTCATGATCATCTGTTTAACTTTCATTTCGTCCAGTTTACTGTTATGGGGGGTAAGACCTATTAGTCTGTAATTTACCAGGATCACCCCCTCATGCGTCTTTTAATGCTCAGTAAAACATTTGCTCCCTTCCATTCCTCCTGGCCCAACAGTCTAGTTCTACTAAATATAAAGGTGGTACAAGATGGTGTGACAGCAGGAGTCTTGAAGAAAGAAACTTTGGAAACATCATTTTCTCCCTACCCCCAGTCAGATTCCCCATTGCCCTGCAGCTCAAGGAGTCATTAGCATCAATGGGTGTAAATCAGTACTCAGATTGGAAGCTCTATTGGGATGGCACTGCCTTTGTTACATGTGGCCAAGTCCCCTAGTTGCAATCACAATACACATAATAGCCATTTTGATTCAGTAGTGTTTTACAGACACTTTGCACTGGTGTACAGAACGACACAAAAGGTTGGGGGAGTGGTAAATAATGAAGAGGACAGGTTACTGATACCAAGAAATCAGGATTGCTCTGTAAGCTAATTTGAAGTAAGTGTGTTTCAATATGGCCAAGTGTAAGGTCACACATCCAAGAACAAAGAATGCAGGCCATACTTACAGGATGGGGGACTCTATCCTGGGAAGTGGTGACTCTGAAAAAGATTCTGGAGTCATGAACACAAATTTGCAGTGCAATGCAGTGACCATGTGTAAACAGGGGAATATCAGGTAGGAGTAGAGAGGTTATATTACGTCTGTATTCAGCACTGGTGTGACCACTGCTGGAATCCTGTGTCTAGTTCTGCTGCCACAATTCAAGAAAGAGGTTGAAAAATTGGAGAGGATCCAGAGAAGAGCCATGAGAAGGACTGGAAGATGTGCTTTATAGTGAGACTCAAGGAGCTCAATCTATTTAGCTTATCAAAAAGAAGGTTAAGGGGTGACTTGATCACAGTCTATAAATACCCAGAAGTTTGATAATAAAGGGCTTGTCAATCTAGCATAAGAAGGTACACTGGGCTCTCTCACTTTTTAGTGGCACCCTGGGGAAAGTGGGCGTGGCCTTCCAAAAAGCAGTGTAACTACTTGACCACTAATGGGTGGATGTGGGGATGGGGCAGGGAAATCCCTGACAAGGGGCTTGCTGCAGTGTCTTGGCCATCCAGCTAGGTCACAAACAGAAGCTCATCCCTGCCAGGGTATGCAAGTCCAAAGCAAACACAACACAAAGGTTTTGCTCCATTCTCCAACCGGGCCCAGCCCCTCCTTCCCAAAGGGTCTGTCTTCTCTCCTCTAATTCTGCACACCTGCTGGGCTCCGCTTTCACCCTTCCCAGGCTCCTTTCCATAGCTCCCCTCCCGGCCTCCTTTGGGGTGGGTTCCCTGATCTGCCTCGAGCAACTACTCCCCAGCCTGCCTACCTGGAGTTTCCTCGGCTCTCTTCCTGCCTTGTGTTTCCTCTGACTCTTCACAGCCTTCTGCTTTCCTTTCCATGGCTGGGCTTCCTTCTTCTTAAGTCCAATCCCCAGAACAGGTGTAACATATTGGGGCTAATTGAACAGGGCTGCCTGGCCCTTCAAGGGAAAGGCTGCCTTGTTACAATGATGCATTTCAGGAGCCGTGTAAAAAATGGGATTGGGGAAAGATAGCCATGGACCTGCACCTTTATCAACCTGCACATGGGACTGCAGTGGGTACTGGTGCTGGCGTGGGGTCTTCTGTAGGTTGATTCCCATAAATGAGGACTGCTAAGGTTTTCAGATTGAGAGCATGCTTACAATATGCATTATTCAACCTGTGGGCGTTGGAATGGGGGCTGGCTGGCATTCAGGTATATTGGACTGAGGCACAATCTCTGTTTACATACCAGAATGGGTCAGGTGGCTGGTTACATGCAGTCCCTGCCCTAGTTAATGTGTTGTTGCTTTTTCTTTTTTACCAAATGCAACCATGCACCAATCTCCAACAATGTGAGCATCAGCGAGGAGAGCAGACAGGCCTGCCTGGGTACAGCAGGAATAACACTGTATGTGCAACAGTAGCGGACATGGTACATTGTAATGCTGTGCACATTCACATGACAGTCAGCTGAGCATTTCTCCTCATACACCTTTCATTTAACTCAGTAACTCTGAGTTATTCAGGACTACGTTCTTGTTATCCACCCATCATTCACTCTTGTACTGTCTGTCTACCTGTGTCCACAGATGCCATCAGCTGCCTGTGACTCTGTGCTATGCACAATACAGATCTTTCATCGATGAGCTGGTTGCTACGGTCGCAGGCAAACCATTATGTCCTGGGGGTCAGGAAGCCGTAAAGGAAGGTGCTTTTCAGCATATAAGTAAATATTGCCTTTTACTCACACAGCCCAGCCATCCTCACTGAACCTAAACACACTGGCTGCTACTCAGGTGGCAAATTTGCATGGATCTGCAAAGGGCAGACACACTAGTCTATTTGAGAATAATTTTTATAGCATCTTTTTCTTCTGCATGTTTTTATGGGAACGAGGGTTATCGGGTCTCTTCATTACTGAAAACATATTTACTATCCCTTGTACTCTCTCTCTCTTCCTCACTAGCCCCTTATTCCCCCCACCCCTTAACTATTCTATCTTGCGCAAGATATGAGCTCATAAATTTACAATGTACTTGCTGCCTTCAAAGGGATTGTTCAGTTTCATTCTTATTGGATTTTATGGTAAGTGTGGATTGCACTTTATTTGTCGTATTGCTGCCAGAAGGCCTGAAGCTGCAGACCTTTCTCAGGCAAAATGCTGGCTCCACTGAGAGTTTTGTCTCAGTATGGACTGCAGGCCTGAACACACATTGTGTAGATTTACATTTGCCAAAAAAGGGACAGACAGTGATGCCCATACTCACACTGAGTAAGACATTGTTTTCAATGGGATTTCTCCAGGAGTCAGGTACTACATGTGAGTAAAGGGATCGAATTTTTCTGACCCAAAGTTATCATCTAGCTGTATAGGTTATCATCAGAAATAGATAGTGTTACCCCTTTTGACCTGAGTGGTCAGCCACTATTTGGAGTCTTGTGAGCTGTTGGGGGAAGAAATTGGTGATGGAATCTGGTATTTCTTAGATGCAATTCTGTTTATTTACACAGAATGTACATGAAGTGTTGCTTCCCTGAACACAGCAGGAGATAGTATCTTTGCTCACATCCCAAGCCTCTTTCTAGCCAGCACTCTACCCAAAAGTTCTCTCTCTTTGCTTTTTTTCAGGGTCACACTAGAAGTGCTTCTCTGGGTCTTCCTTGCTGCCTTCTCTGTGTGCTTTGGTGGCATTTCAGTTCCTAGTCTCTCACATCCACACAGGTCCTTCAAAAAAAATGCTTCCCCCTCCATTTGCGTTCAGACATCAGACAATACCCCTCAGCCCACGTGACTTAACTTCTACTCCCGCCTTGCATAAGGCCTATGTTTTGGGTGGTAACTTCTGTTGTTTCAGCTATCTATTGGATGAAGGAGCTTAAGTGCTTTCTACATTTATCTAGAACGAAGGGTGGCTATTCTACCCATCCGCATCAACAAGGTTTTACTCAACCCCTGGCATAAAAATACTGTATCTTATTACAGGATTGCCAGATGCCACATAAAAATACACTCTTAGCCCTCATCTACACTATGAGTTTAGGTCGAATTTAGCTGCGTTAAATCGATTTAACCCTGCACCCGTCCACACAACGAAGCCATTTTTGTCAACTTAATGGGCTCTTAAAATCAATTTCTGTACTCCTCCCCGAAGAGGGGATTAGCGCTGAAATCGACATTGCCGGGTCAAATTTGGGGTAGCGTGGATGCAATTCAATGGTATTGAACTTTTGAATTTCATTTCCTGTTTGGCCACCATGGCAAGCTGATCAGCACAGGTGACCACGTAGATCTCATCAGCAGAGGTGACCGTGGAGTCCCAGAATCGCAAAAGAGCTCCAGCATGGACTGAACGGGAGGTACTGGATCTGATCGCTGTATGGGGAGATGAATCTGTGCTATCAGAATTCCATTCCAAAAAACGAAATGCCAAAATATTTGCAAAAATCTCCAAGGGCATGAAGGACAGAGGCTATAACAGGGACCCCCAGCAGTGCTGCGTGAAACTTAAGGAGCTCAGGCAAGCCTACCAAAAAACCAAAGAGGCAAATGCCCACTCGGGGTCAGAGCCCCAGACATGCCACTTCTATGATGAGCTGCATGCAATTCTAGGTGGTGCCCCTACAACTACCCCAAACCTGTACATGGACTCCTGCAAGGGAGTCTCACACAACAGGGACAAGGAAGATGATGATGAGGGAGAGGTTGCACACCAGGCAAGTGGAGAAACCGTTCTCCCCTACAGCCAGGAACTGTTTATCACCCTGGAGCCAATACCCTCCCAACCCGGGCTCCCGGACCTTGAAGGTGGAGAAGGCACCTCTGGTGAGTGTACCTTTGAAAATATAATACACGGTTTAAAAGCAAGCATGTTTAATGATTAATTTGCCCTGAAGACTTGGGATGCATTCGCAACCAGTACAGCTACTGGAAAAGTCTGTTAACGTATCTGGAGATGGAACGAAAATCCTCCAGGGGCATCTCAGTCAAGCTCTCTTGGAGGTACTCCCAAAGCCTTTGCAAAAGGTTTCTGGGGAGGGCAGCCTTATTGCGTCCTCCATGGTAGGACACTTTACCATGCCAGGCCAGTAGCACGTAGTCTGGAATCATTGCATAAGAAAGCATGGCAGCGTGTGGTCCCCGTGTTTGCTGGCATTCAAGCAACATCTCTTCTTTATCTCTCTGTGTTATCCTCAGGAGAGCGATATCATTCATTGTCACCTGGTTGAAATAGGGGAATTTTATTAAGGGGACATTAAGAGGTGGCCGTTCCTGCTGGGCTGTTTGCCTGTGGCTTAAAAGAAATCATCTCCGCTGTTAGCCATGCGGTGGGGGGAGGGGTGAAGTGATCATCCCAGAGAATTGGGTAGGGAGGGGGTTAGTTTGGTTTGTGCTGCACAGCCCCTCCTTTTAAATGGCCAATGTGTCTTTTTCAATTTTACTCTCCCTTTTTTTCCTCCTGCAGCTGCAAATGTTTCACCACTGTCACTAGCATCTCCGTCCCAGAGGCTAGCGCAGATAAGAAGGCGAAAAAAAAAACGCACTCGCGATGAAATGTTCTCTGAGCTCATGCAGTCCTCCCGCAGTGAAAGAGCCCAGCAGAATGCGTGGAGGCAGACAATGGCAGAGTCCAGAAAAACACAAAATGAACGTGAGGACAGGAGGGACGCATGAAAGCATAGATAGCTGGAGCAACAGGAGAGGTGGTGGCAGCGTGATGAGAGGAGGCAGGATGCAATGCTGAGGCTACTGGAGGATAAAACTGATATGCTCAGGCGTATGGTTGAGGTGCAGGAAAGGCACAGACCGCCACTGCAGCCCCTGTGTAATCAACCGCCCTCCTCCCCAAGTTCCATAGCCTCCTCACCCAGACTCCCAAGAATGCGGGGGGGGCCCTCCGAGCACCCAAACACCCCACCCCAGAGGACTGCCCAAGCAACATAAGGCTGATAATCAATAAGTTTTGAAGTGCAGTGGGGCCTTGTCCTTCCCTCCTCCCCTCCTGGGCTACCTTGGCAGTTATCCCCCTATTTGTGTGACGAATTAATAAAGAATGCATGAATTTGAAAGAACAATGACTTTATTGCCTCTACAAGCAGTGATCAAAGGAGGGAGGAGAGGGGGGTGGGTTTTCATCAAGGAGAAACAAACAGAACTATCACACCGTAGCCTGGTCAACCATGAAACTGGTTTTCAAAGCTTCTCTGATGAGCAGGGCACCATGCTGTGCTCTTCTAATCGCCCTGGTGTGTAGTTGCGCATAATCAGCTGCCAGGCGATTTGCCTCAACTTCGCACCCTGCCATAAACATCTCCCCCTTACTCTCACAGATATTGTGGAGCACACAGCAAGCAGTAATAACAAGGGGAATATTGGTTTCGCTGAGGTCTAACAGAGTCAATAAACTGCGCCAGCATGCTTTTAAACGTCCAAATGCACATTCTACCACCATTCTGCACTTGCTCAGCCTGTAGTTGAACAGCTCCTGACTACTGTCCAGGCTGCCTGTGTATGGCTTCATAAGCCATGGCATTAAGGGGTAGGCTGGGTCCCCAAGGATAACTATAGGCATTTCAACATCCTCAATGGTTATTTTCTGGTCTGGAAAGTAAGTCCTTTGCTGCAGCTGTTCATTCAGACCAGAGTTCCTGAAAATGCGAGCGTCATGTACCTTTCCTGCCCATCCCACGTTGATGTTGGTGAAATGTCCCTTGTGATCCACCAGTGCTTGCAGCACCATTGAAAAGTACCCCTTGTGGTTAATGTACTGGCTGCCTTGGTGCTCCAGTCCCAAGATAGGGATATGCGTTCCATCTACCGCCCCACCACAGTTAAGGGAATCCCATTGCAGCAAAGCCATCCACTATGACCTGCACATTTCCCAGAGTCACTACCCTTGATAGCAGCAGCTCAGTGATTGCATTGGCATTGGCTCAGTGATTGCAGCAGCCCCCACAGTAGATTTGCCCACTCCAAATTGATTCCCGACTGACCGATAGCTGTCTGGCGTTGCAAGCTTCCAGAGGGTATCACCACTCGCTTGTGAACTGTGAGGTCTGCTCTCATTTTGGTATTCTTGCGCTTCAGGGCAGGGGAAAGCAAGTCACAAAGTTCCATGAAAGTGCCCTTACGCATGTGAAAGTTTTGCAGCCACTGGGAATCATCCTTGACCTGCAACACTATGCGGTCCCACCAGTCTGTGCTTGTTTCCCCGGCCCAGAATCGGCGTTCCATGGCATGAGCCTGCCCCATTGCCACCAGGATGGCCAAATTACCGGGGCCCGTGCTTTGAGAGAAGTCTGTGTCCATGTCCTCATCACTCTCATCACCACGCTGCTGTTACCTCACCTGCTTTTTCAGGTTCTGGATCTGCATATACTGCATGATAATGCACGAGGTGTTTACAATGCTCATAACTGCTGCGGTGCTTTGAGCGGGCTCCATGCTTGCCGTGGTATGGCGTCTGCAGGAGAGCAGAGTTACAGGGGAAGCAGTGGTTGGATGACCAATTTTGCAGACCTACTGCACCATCTGCTGCCACGGCACAATAGCTGAGCGGGCTGCACGCTTGCCGTGGTATGGCAAGACAAGAGCAGCCAAGCAGAGTGGCAGTGGAAGCGGTGGATGACGACGGTCATATAGAGGACCTATGAGGTGGATTCATAGCACCAGGAGAGCAGAGTGGCAGCAGAAGCGGTTGTTTGATGATGATGGTTTGCAGCCCTACTGCACCATCTGCTGAAAGCAGTATGGCACCTGCACAGAAAAAAGGCGCGAATCGATTGTCTGCCGTTGCTTTCACGGAGGGAGGGGTGACTGACGACATGTACCCAAAACCACCCGCGACAATGTTTTTCCCCTTCAGGCATCAGGAGCTCAACCCAGAATTCCAATGGGCGGCGGAGACTGCGGGAACTGTGGGATAGCTATCCACAGTGCAACGCTCCAAAAGTCGACGCTAGCCTCGGTACTATGGACGCACTCCGCTGACTTAATGCGCTTAGTGGGGACACACACAATCGACTGTATAAAATTGCTTTCTAAAAAAATCGACTTCTATAAATTTGACCTAATTTCGTAGTGTTGACATACCCTTAGGGAATCTGCTCTCAGTTACACCAGCATAAATCCACAGTCAATGGAGTTACTCCAGATTTATGCCAGCACAGAGAGCAGAATTTGACCCCTATTAATTAATGATGCCAACACACTAATTGAGGTTTAATACCTATGGCCCCTATTTAGTGCTCATTACTCAGACAAACTCCCATTGAAAGCAAATAAGGAATGTTGCAGAGAGCCCCCTCTAATAGATAATGAAATGGTGAGTTATATATTTCAGCTTCTTGAGGCCTAATTCCACATACTGACAATAGAATTGGAAACCTCAGTCAAGATTTTTGTAATCTATTGGTATTTTATTATGATACACCTGTCTTATTAAAACACAACAAATTTATTAACCCAAAAGTGGACGATCTCCTGCTGTCTGTTTTCAGGATGGAATCCAGACCATTAAGGGGCTGTATCACCCCTACCCCGCAACCTGAGGTGCCTTCTAATGCTTTGTTACTGTAATGCCCACCTGGGCCCTAACAAACAGCCTGCCTGCATGTAATCCACACCCCAAGTGTCTGTGTAAGTCCACAGTTCTGGTCAGCAATTCTGATCCCAGAAGCCTGTGAGCAAATGCCAGCTACACTCTGGCTCCCACCAGCCTGGGTTATTACTTTCAGGGTGACCCCAACACACTCCCAGTGCTGAATTTTGCCCCCAAAACGTGTGTGTTCTGTACTGTGCAGCCTTTTCCTGGACAGTTCAGATTTTAAAGGTCTGTTGTCCCTATAAGGGAACAATATGCAACTTGCCACTGGATTAATTTTGATTAAAGAAGAAAAAAGGTTTCTTTAATTACAGAGAGATTTTGCATGAGTACAAGTATTAAAGTAAGAAATGGTTACAAGAAAAATAAAGATAAAATGCTTCTTGTATTAAAACGTTACAACCTTGGCTTGGTTCAGGTAAAATTTTTACCACATGCTCCAAACAGCATTATTGACCAACCTTCAGGTCAGGATCCCTCCCAAAGTCAAAGAGCTGTATTCTTTTGTTTTCTTAGGTTCAAGAGAGATGGATAGGGAGAGATAATGTGGGGTGTTTTTGCCCCTCACTTTTATAGTTCAGTCACCCTTTGAAATGCATTTTCCTGAGAGAGACTCCTAGATAAAGTTCTTGCCCCACCCCAGGGTTAGGGTTTCTATGGGGACTTGGGGCTGGGGTTAGAATTCCCATGAGGGGGGCATCCCACCCTAGGGTTAGGGTTCCTAAGGGGAGGGGACTTGGGGCTAGGTTTAGGGTTCCAATGGGGAGGGAGCTCCGCCCTAGGGTTAGGGTTCCAATGGATAGGGGACTTGGGGCTGGGGTTAGGGTTCCTATGGGAAGGGCACACCACCCTAGTGATACAATGCCCATAGGGTTTCTGTGTTTCTTCCCATAGGAACCCTAACCTTAGCCCCAGGTCCCCTCCCCATAGGAACGGTGTGCAGGGTGTGAATTCAGGGGTGCATTCTGTCACATATTTGTTGTGCTGTTTCCATTTGTGTGGGAACCAGCAGACTCTCTCTAGCTCCCACTTTTCCACTTTTTTCAAGCCCAGCACAGCATGTGCAGTAGAAGTCCAAAAGCTCTTTATATCCATGTCAGCTTGGCAGAGAGTGGTGGAAATGATGAACTTCTATCATTTAAATCTGAAAAAAAAAAGAAGGAAGCCTTTTTTCTGTGTTTGTATGTGCGTGTATGTGTACGCACGCATGCACACAGCTTTCAAAGGTAGCAGGGAAATGCCACGCAAAGCACTGCAAGGCAACCTAAATGATTTAAGACGCAATGATTTTGCCAGGGAAACGTTAACGACAGAGTCTAATCCTTTAATCTAACTGTGGGCCTTCTAAAAGCTTTAAGCTAGGAGTTGACTCAGCATGTCAGTGCCAAGAAGATCCATTGACCCTGAGTTCAGTCCTGAGAAACTGAGAAATGTTCCTTTTAATGTCTATTCAATAAATACAGCAGCTCCCTCTCCATGGGCTGAGCAATCCTCTTCAAATCCATTACGGCACGTTCTCCCAGACTGACAACTTGTCCTGAGACAACAGTGGCCGTGAGATGAGTTTAACCCTTGTGAAAAGGATGTAAATCTTTGTAGCCACAAGCATTTTGCTCTCGGAAGTCCTTGAAAATCAGGGGGATATCTGAATTGATGGGAATCTGCTGCCGTGTTTGTTGCATCCCAGACCAAGGTGATTTGCGTCAATAAAAAAAACAACACAAGCCCAGCCAACAGAGTGGGGATTTCTGACGACCTTGACTGGTATGAAAAACATAGTCCTGCTTTATTGGCCTGGGTATTTTGATACTCTCAGGACAGCCTCCATGCATCCTGCGAAATAAGAGGGATCATCCTAATAATTAATAGCATTCTGGAGGCATAATGGATCCGTGCTGGGATGAGCCCACAATTCTCATGATAAGAGTCTGTTTTAGATTGAACCAATAATCAGGTTACCCAAGCTGAGGAACCTAAGCCAAAATGCAGTGATGTCAATGAGAGTCTTTCCATTGACTCAGGGGGGTGTGGGGTCAGCTCCTACCTCAGAAAGATCCCAGTTTATTATGTATTGATTGTAGCGCCTCGAGGTCCCAACCAAGATTGATGGTGGTTGGCTTTGTACACACACACATAGCAAGAGACAGTCCGTGCCCCAAAGAACTTAGTCAAAATCATCTGGACTGAAAATGAAAGCTTACGATCCCATGGGGAACTGAGGCATAGAGAGAATAAGGGTACAACTCCATGTCCAGCTAAGGGCATGATCCCCAGCTTGAGGAGACACCCCGCACTAGTTTTCATGAAGGTAGCTTGCTCAAAACAGAATGTACCTGCAGAAGGAGGGGCAAGCTGCCCCTAGTATGTGCCTGTCAGAGACAATAGATACATACTCCAGGTGGTGAGCTCCTCACACTGCTCCCGCTGCTGGGGCTGCACCCTATTTTTAGTGCACTAGCGAAGCTCGATGACAGCTAGCGTGGGTATGTATCCTCAAGCTGGGAATCCCACCCTCAGCTCCACGTGTAGATGTTCTCTGAGTGACTTTCCCAAGGCCACCCAGGGAGGCTGTGGCAGGGACAGTAACTTCATCCACCTTGCCTAGGGGCTTGTCTACACAGGAAGCTATACTGATATAATTAAACCCCTATAGTTATAAAAATAATGGCTTTTTCTGGTTTAGCTTAAAATGCTTCCAAAACAGCATAATCTAAACCAGAAGGCGGCCCTCTTATACTGCAGTAAGTGTCCCCATAAGGTGCTCTATCAGTATAACTATAGCTGTTTAATTACACCACTATAATTTCCCATGTAGATAAGTCCTGCCTTAACCACAACTACAGGTCATTAATGCAAAGAAGCTACCACACACTTGCCATCAAGCAAAGACTATTGCCATTCTCAAGTCAAGCAAGGACCCCCACAATGTGGTGAATTACCACCCAATATCCTTGCTGTCGGTGTGTTTTAAGGTGTTTGACCGATTGTTCCTCCAACAAATTGCTCTGGAGTTGAACGATGTCTTGCAGGTTGAGCAGGCAGGCTTCAGGAATAGACCTAGCACATGTGATCGAATCTTTGCTTTGACCATCTTTATCAAAAATCAACAAAATCTAAAGACAGGTGCCATTTTCCTGGATTTGACCACCGCTTATGACATGGTTTGGCACAGAGGCCTTCTTTGTAAACTCTCTCAAGTTGCCCTACATTGGGTGATCGAAATAATAGAGCTCTTCTTCCAAACTAAGCAGTTCAGTATACACATGAGTGACCATTGCAGTTCCTGGAAGTGTCAGATTAACGGTCCTCCTCAAGGTTCATTTCTTTCACCAACACTGTTCAATGTGTAGATCAACGTGCCAGCAACACTCTCGCACAAGTTTATCTATGCCGACAATATCTGCGGCAGCTATCAAGATCAGTCCTTCTCAGAAATTGACACGGTCCTGAATGATGGTATGAAGCTTATGGCAGGCTACTGTCTTCAGCCAAGCTTTTCCAAAGACTGTTTCTAGCGTATTTCATCTGCATAATGCAAACACACACCACAAATTAAATATTTTATTAAATGGCCCATGCCTGCAGCACAACCCAAACTGGTTTACCTCAATGTAACATTGGATAGGTCATTGATGTACCACAACCACTTGAAGAAGATAGCAGCCAAAGTCAGCACTTGGAACAACTTGCTCAGAAAACTGGCTGGCTCTACGCAGGGTGCGAGCACCCAGACGCTTAGAACTTCAGCCATTGCTCTCTGCTATTAAACACCATTGTACTGTGCTCCTATCTGGTGTCACTCATCTCACACGAAGCTGGTCCATGTAGAGCTTAACAAAGCTATGCACATTGTTACTGGGACTTTACGTGCAACTCTGAGGCCATGGTTTCCAATACTTAGTAAAATAGTACTGCCCCACATTCACCACAAGGGAGCCTCCACCATGCTCCTGGCCAAGATCTGTGGGAACAGCAACTTGCCTCTGTACTCAAACCTCTACAACCACCTCCCAGTTTGCCTATCTTCTACACACCTTTTATGGTCACTTGTGCCACCACAGGACATGACAGTGAAATCTTCTTGGCATAACAAGTGGCCAGTGACAACAGTCGTTAATCCCTCTCTCGTCACCAATCCAACCATCTGCTCACCAGGTTTGACCTGCCAAGACATCTGCCATCACCTTCAGCCCCCAACTGAAACCTCTCCAACGCATCATCAAGGATCTACAACCTATCCTGAAGGACGACCCATCACTCTCACAGATCTTGGGAGACAGGCCAGTCCTTTCTTACAGACAGCCCCCCAACCTGAAGCAAATATTCACCATCAACTACACACCACACGAGAAAAACACTAACCCAGAAACCTATCCTTGCAACAAAGCCCGTTGCCAGCTGTGTCCACATATCTATTCAGGGGACACCATCATAGGGCCTAATCACATCAGCCACACCATCAGAGGCTCGTTCACCTGCACATCTACCAATGTGATATATGCCATCATGTGCCAGCAATGCCCCTCTGTCATGTACATTGGCCAAACTGGACAGTCGCTACATAAAAGAATAAATGGACACAAATCAGACGTCAAGAATTATAACATTCAAAAACCAGTCGGAGAACACTTCAGTCTCTTTGGTCACTCGATTACAGACCTAAAAGTGGCAATTCTTCAACAAAAAACTTCAAAAACAGACTCCCATGTTATTTCCCCCACCCCACCCCCCACTGTTCCTCACATGTTCTTGTCAACTGTTGGAAATGGCCCACCTTGATTATCACTACAAAAGGTTTCACACACACACACACACCCTCCCACTCTCCTGCTGGTAATAGCTCACCTTACCTGATCACTCTTGTTACAGTCTGTATGGTAACACCCATTGTTTCATGTTCTCTGTGTATATAAAATCTCCCCACTGTATTTTCCACGGTATGCATCCGATGAAGTGAGATGTAGCTCACGAAAGCTTATGCTCAAATAAATTTGTTAGTCTCTAAGGTGCCACAAGTACTCCTTTTCTTTTTGCGGAGACAGACTAACACGGCTGCTACTCTGAAACAAGACATCTGTGATCATCCCTAAACTGGTTTCAAACAGGGAGCAATAAAGGGGACAGCTCATACCCCTTGGAGCTAGTGATTTCATATGTCTGTGAACTCAAGAAGGTAACACTACATCAATTACATTTGGTCCACATTTTCAAAATTTATTTGCAAATGTAGAAGCTGGAAACGTTTTTCTTTTAAATGGAAGATGAGATTCTATAGCACCACTCTCTAGCGAAGAGCAAGTTCTGCAGAAACTTCACTGTTAAGGAATCTTGGAATACAGAGGATTCTGCTTTAGCATTACTCTAAACACAAGTGCTTGCTAATTAACTAGATAACTAATACAAACACATGTCTGAAATTAGATTAATCAGAAAGTTTCTCCAACTCCTGCAATGTGACTTGCTATATATCTGGAGCTTTTCTTAAAGCTCCAGCTGCAGGAATCAAGAGATTGCATGAGAACCGCAGCTTTCTTTCTTTTATTTTTTTTTAAAGCAAGTTTCTATCCCTTGTGGTTGCTGAAAGAAGCTTGAAAAAGTGAAGCCTGTGCACCCCACAGCTCATAAAATAAAAAGAATCTAAAATGTATTTTTTTTTAAATCTCATGATTTTGGCGACCAGGCTCATGATTTGGGGTTAGCAATAGTTGGACCATCTCCCCAGTAAAATGGGGCCTGGTTCTGACTGGGGCAATTGACAACTACTGTAATACTAATCATAAATAGTAATCATAACACAATGATTTAGGCCTGGATCCTTTAAGGTATTTAGGCACCTAACTAAATAGGTAGGTGGCTGTGCCTTCTGTGGTGCTGTGCTCCTTCATATGTGTTGCTAGGATTTCTGGCTCCCAGACCAGTAAGGGATTGTGTCATTGCCTGCCATGGAACTCTGAGTGCCTTAAATGCTAAACTGCTATGGCTCACAGCAGGGAGGCTGGAACAATTTGTATAGTGGGGGTGCTGAGAGCCATTGAACCAAACTGTAAACCCTGTATAGCCAGGGGGTTCAGCAGCACCCCCAGCACCCCTAGTTCCAGCACCTATGGCACCAACAGCCAGCATGCAAGCCACCCTCTGGCTTCCACCACTGAGTTATCTTTGCAGCTTGACTCCAACACCTTCCCAGTCCCAAATTCCCCCCAAACCCTCTCCCTGCAGTGTCCATCCCTCACACTGACCACTTACAGAAGTTATTAAGTTTGGTGCTGCTTTAAAGAGACAATGAGCTGCAGCTCATTAATTTAATGGAGGTTTGACAAACATTCTTATTTCAATCACAGTACTGAGCTGGTTTATAATAAAAGGAAAGCAAGGTTACTAAACCAAAAGCCATAGAGTTAAGTGATACCAAGGATGAGGAGTAAAGAGAGAAAGGGTCACAAGCATCAAGAAGTCAAAATACGTGTCTAAAACTAAAACCTGCTTTAACAAATTAGAGTTCAAAGAAGTATTTCTCACCAAGTCTCTTTTTCAGCCTGGCTGACCAGATCTTCTGGCCAGGACCCAACACACGGAGCTCAAAGCACTGGGTTTCTTTGTCCCCCCAGGTGTAGGATAACTTTTAGGGCTTCACATCCTCCCCCCCATTTATATTCCAGAAAACTTTGGAAACATATTCTTCTGAAACATAGCCCCAGATAAGTTTCCTTTTCCCTACAGGGTGGGGATGCCCTGCTGTTTGGTGTAGACTCCCTACGCTGTCATCTCCCCCGCTGCTGATTTCTACTACGTAAATGATCTCCTCCTGCAACCCCTGATACAAATGAATTTGGCCACACCTGGTTTGAGGTGTTGGCCTCTTTCCTTTGCTTGGAGAGAACCTGTTTAACAATTCCCCTGACCTGCCCAGTGTAAAAACATTGCAGCCACATATTTCTAGCATATATCTATTAAATCCTTTGTGGGTTTGCTTTACATACATCATGAAAGAATATTAATGATCACTGAGTTATTAGTTTTCCACTGGTATATTACATGCCACCTTTTCGGTAATCATAACGCTGGCACTGGGATGCTCTTAGGGTCATAGCATACCCCGTGGTTCTTTGTGCTGCAGTAACCTGAGCTGACTTGTGGGAGAACTTATGTGTCCTGGGTACCTGGGTGTGTGTGTGTGTGTGTGTGGGGAGATTATGGGAAGGCATTGGAGGACTATTAGCGCTCAAGTGATTTAACCTGCATCCTCACTGCAATGTACATGGGTTACCAGCCCGAGTGAAAGTGGCACCCAACCTCTACCCTAACCCCCAGCTGTGCCAGCTAGCTCAGGTTGAAAACACCACAAAACCTAGGAAACGGGGTTTCGTGTGTGGATGGAGGTGAGGGTGGGTTAGAGGCAGCATCGTGGTAAGAGCCTGAGTCCCCTGTGCAATGAAGACACACCCATAGGGTAAAATCCTGGCATCGCTGACAACAAAGACAAAGCTCCCATTGTCTTCAACAGAGCCAGAATTCAGTAGACTCCAATTCAGCAAAGTACTATAGCACATTCTTAACTTGAAGCACATACTTAAATCACACTGATTTCCATGGAAAGCAAGCACACAGAGTACTAGATCACATCTCGTGAGAACAGTCCTTATTTAAGGGAGTAACCTCAAAATGGGGCTAAGCAGTCACGGGTAGACTCTGGAAAAATGTTGCCACTTGTTTTTCTTCAAAACGTTTAATTTCAACAGGGGAAATAAAAGATAAAACATTTGTGGCTGCAGCTGGGCAAAACTTTTTAACATCTGACGTTTCAATACAATTGTTCATCAAGATGTTGAATTTCAATTAAAAAATAAACCCAAACAGATTCATGAATGTTTTTGTGCAAACACCACCGGTTTTCACTCATCTCTAGCCTCAGCTATTCCTCTGAGTGAGGTCCCAGAACCAGGTTTGTTGAGTGCTAATTATTATTAGTAGAGCTGAGCAAATAATTGATTTTTCAGTTTGATGGCCAAATGGAAAAATGGAAAAATAAATTCTTTCTGGAATTAAAAATGAAAAAAAAAAAGTTCCTTCAGGGAGACTGAAATGTTTTGTTAAATCTGAAACAATATTTGTTCCTGTTTTTTTCGTTTGTTTCATTTCGGGGTAGGCTTTTTAAAAAACCTTTTTTGTTTGTTTTTTATACTAAAGCTAGCCTAATTTCTAAACAAAACAACGTTTTAAAATGAAAGTCAAACTGTTTTGTACAGAAAAGGTTGAAAAGAAATATTTAGACCTTTTTTTGACCCAAATTCACAAAAGTTTCAGTTGACCTGAAACTGCATTTTTTATGCAAACTAATCCTCTGGAAAATATCAGCCAGCTGTAATCATGTGTGCTGATGAAGGGTTGCAGTGGTCAGGCACATTCATCTTGGGAGCTATTTTGGTTCTTTCTAAAGTGAAATGGGTTCTGGTACCTGAGGCCTGACCCCCCCAACCCCACCCCAACTGGTAATGGAGAGACACCCCCTCCCGCCCCAAAAGAGTCCCACCACAAGGCAATAGTGTTTTCCCCCTTGGAAGGGGCGGGGGGAGAAAAATGAGGCCAACTGATCACATAGGGACAACTGAAAACAGAGGGATGGGGTGGAAGGTCTGGTGAAAGGTACCAGATTGACCAGCCTTCTGAGTGGAGTCCTCTGTTGGTCCATGGAAAAGGGCAATTTCAGCAAGATTCCCAGTTCTGACCTGGAAGCACCAAATCAAAGGTTGAGAAGGATGTTCATTCTCCATGACCCATTCAAGTCTTTAGCCCTGGTCTACGCTACAGAGTTAGATCAAAGCAAGGCAGCTTCCATCAACCTAACTGTGGAAGTGTCTACACTTAAATATCTCTCCTGCCAATGTAACTGCCCAGCTATGCCAACTTCATAACTCCACTTCCACCAGTGGCATAGAGTCCAGATTGACGTAGTTAAGTTGCTGTACTGTCAGTGTAGACACTGTGTTGCTTATGTTGACTGTTACTGGCTTTCCCACAAAGGCTCCACACCGACAATACAACAGATAAAAGTGCTCCTGGCGAGGTCGCAAACCTCCAACACAAGGAACAAAATGTAAACACACACAAGCGATGTAATTACTGCGGCAGCTGCATGCCGACATAAGTTAGCTTGACTTAATTTTGTAGTGTAGATATGGTGTTAGCCTCTGCTGAGACATCCAGCAAAGGGATTAATTAGTGCCAGGGGCCATACTGGCTTTGGAAATTTTGGCGTGGGGGGATGGCAAGGAATTTGTCTTTTTTTCATTTTCCTGTTGGAGGATTTGCCCTCAGTCTGAAGTCCTGATGCACCAAGCTGCTGAAATGAATCCTCTTCAGTCTATTTACTTGATATTTACCAAAGTCTGAGATCAACAAGAAAACACATCTCAGCAGCTCACTTGGCAAGAGAACGAATTGAGGCAGCACTGCAGCTGTCATATTTATTTCAGTGGCAAAGCAGGTCAGGAAAATTGATAAAATTAATCATACAAACTAGCAAACACCAGGAGTGAAGGAGAGAGAGAACGAAAGGAAGTGAGCAAGTGTCTGCTGCACCTAACTGCACCTGCCTTTATTTCTTGTAATGGATTTTTTTTTTTTTACCATGCAGCTGATAAAACTGGAGCAATGTACATTATTTTATAAGTAGGTCTAGGGATGGGGAGCTTGCAGACAGGAAACACATTATCAAGCATCGTGAGCCTCGTCTATCAGTGCTGAGCCCTGTCCACGGCTTTGCAATTAAATGGGAATTCAAGGGCAAAAGTGGCTTTTTAGGAGCGTCCCCAGGGCCTGATCCAAAGCCCAACGAAGACAGCGTAAAGACTCCCACTGACTTTTGGGAGCCCTGACTGCTGCTGTACTTCAAAGGACATTTTCAAGCTTTAACCACTTGGTCAATGGTTCAAATCTAGACCAGGCAGGTAGCAATTTCCAACTGCTACTGCTGGATGCCTGTTACAAACAGCCACATACTGATTACGGGCCTTTTATTTATTTTCAGCATGTATAACATATTCTGTATTTATATTCATGTATTTCTATATAGATATGTATTTACATCTCTATTTATATACTTATATTTATATTCTGTATTTATATACTTAGAGTTACATACTTGTCCTGTATTTCCTTTTCATGTCAAAGTTGACCCACCTAACTGGTTTTATTTCATACCTTCTGTTATGCAAAGTTTCTTAAACATTCAAAAATGATTCCTCCGCCTCCCCATTTCTGGGACAGCACTAATTTTCTAGACCTCTAGCCCAACGTCGCTGTGTCTGGGTCTCTCCATTGCAGGGGAAAGGTTAGCATGTCGACACACGTAAAAAAAAATTTTTTAGACAAAGCAAGCATGCAACAGAGATCCTTACACATTTTTGTTTGTTGTTATTACTGCAGGAATTGATGGCCACAGTCCAGCTAGTTCATAGTGGGAATAACTCCCGTGAAGCCAATGATGTTTCACTGGTGAAAAATCAGTATATGTGAGGAAAGTCATGCCCTCAGGTGTTTCACGAGGAGGGAGAAGGCTAAGGTGTTGCTCTGAGCTGATGAATGGCTCCACACAGGTATCAGCGAATGGGCAAATAAACTGGATATACCAGTCACTTCATAAATTGCCCAAGGGCATAGCATGCAGGAGAGCGCTGTTTGCAAACATTAGCTTAACAGCACCATAGCTATGGTCTAGTTTGGGGCATAACGTGAGCTGGACATTATAGGAATTTGTTAGGGACATGGAGTGATTCATACCAAGCCTTTATTTCTTTGTTTCAGCTGACACAGAGTTCATGCCCCATAAATGTTAGAAAGAGGTTCCGGGTTGAAGGAATCCCAAAAGCTCAGAGTGAAACTTAGCCAAACCTACCACATCTGACCTAGTTTTAGCCCCGGATCACAAAGTGCACCAGCCTTGCTCAGGATTCAGGCCCTAGCCATGCCTCCCCAGGTTCACTGCAAGGACTGTGAACCTCAGCAAACTCAACCCATAGCTTGGAGTTGTCATGAAAGCTGAAGCCAAGAGAGTTTCCATCTGGCTGGAGGCTTGGTTACCAAAGCATTTCACACCAGGGCTAAGCTCATCGTTTAAGGCAAATGTGCTCTATAGGTGACAATGGACCGTTTGAGCTCGGAGCTCACTCTGAGCCCTCAATGCAAACACCCCTGAACCTAGAATTGGCTACGATTCCTGAGATGAACTCCTTAACTCTGGTTCAATCCTCCTCCACCCTTTTGCTACACTTCTCACTTTACCCATTGCAATAATGGGTTACCGTATCTGTGGGTGAAAGGACAAAAATAGGGACAATATAGGGGCATCATGGGCCCAAAGGGAGAACAACAGAGTGGCTACTGCAGGCAGATTGTGAAGTGCTAGCTACCCTTCTACAATGCACGGCCTAGTCACACATGGTTAAATATTGCGTGGAAATATCAGCTAAAGATAATGAGAGTCATGCAGTTGTACCAGGTAGAGAAACAGGCCCTTAGAGAATTTCTTCCCACCCTTTTCTAAATGCTCTATTTCCCCCGCTGTTCAATCTGGGACGTAGCTGAGTGCCAGTCAGTGCTGAGTTGATTACATGGGTTGTGCCTTAGCACGTAACCGGGTGAACCCGAGAATGTTGTTAGCACCGCCCCTAAATGCCACAGACATACTGGTATGTCCACCTCACAGGGCGACTGGCCCTTCTAAGGAGAAATCCGGCCAGCTCTGCCTGGGCCATAATTAGCTGCCTTCAGCCTAAGAGGGCAGGACTCATTGCAGTCAGGTGACAGCCTGATAAACAACTGGGCCGCATAAAAGGGCAGAGGTTGGGGGAGGGAGGAAGCTGCGCTTCTACAGAAGGCCCTGAAATAGGAGAGGGTACCAGGGAAACAGCCTGTATCCCAGAGCTGAGAGACATAAAGGTGGTGGAGAACTGAGCCCAGAAGGCAGGCTAAGCGGGAAGAGCCTTGTTGTTTGTTTAGACTTTTGTTACCCCGAACAGGGGTTGAAGTCCAAGAGTGACCCAGCTGGAGGGCTGAGCCCTGTGAATCCCCAAGAGAGGCAGAAAACCCTGGTGAGGGGAAACAGAGCCACAAGGGGGTGCTTGGGCGACCCACATACAATACAGTTCAGAACTTGTTTCTTCTACATTTGGGGCCTGATCCAAGTCAACAGAAAGACTCCCACTTTCTCCAATTCACTTTGGATCATCTCCGATTCACTGTGGATCAGGCCCCTCCAAAGAACCCAAGGAAAATATCTCCTTGCCCTGATTTTCCAGCCGATGGGGTTGCCAATGACTGTAATTGAGGGACTCATCCCACTATTGTTCGATGAGAAGAAGAGAGAGGCAGAGGGAACCGAGAGGAAGCCCTGGATTTGTGTGATCCCCACCACACCTTACTTTGGCCATCTCAAGGCAAGAAGAACAAAGACAAGCCAACCTTTTAGTAGGGAGAAAAAAATGCAGCCAGAAACTCAAATATTAAAACCAGGGTGGCCATGGAGATCACAAGAGCTAACAAGCATTTTAGAAAAGAAATCCCAGAATAAGATCTTGCTGACAAGCACTATTAAATATTCATTCTCTACACTGTGGAGACATCATTAGACACATACGCTCAGTCTCTGCATATGCATTTGTTTTACACAGCACTGATGAGCTAACAGGGCCTCACAGGAGCTTGAGCAGTCCCCTTGTTAACAGAACCGGCTTCTGGACCCCATAGAAGGGAATTGCAGCTTGCTTTTTTATTCTTTTTAAAAAGACCATTTCTAGCCTTTTACCATTATTAACAGCACTACCAAGAGGCCTCATAGTGCTAGGCACCGCGCAAACACACAGCAGGGGACCATCTCTGCCCTGAGGAGTTTACAGTCTCAACAGACAGGGCGTATTATTATCCTCATTACACAGATGGGCAACTGAGGCACAGAGGGATTAAGAGACTTGCCAAAAGCCATCCAGGGAGGCTGTGTCAGAGGTGAGAGTTGCATTATCTCGAATGGATTATCTTCTACTGATATCCTGGGAGATGTAATGTGGTGTGACCCCATGGCTAAGGTTGAAAGCAGTTGGGGTCCCGTTTAGCAGTGGGAGGCAGTGAGAGACTTTCCCCACTCCCACATTATGTCAATATAGCAGTTAACTTGGAAGCAGTGTTTAAAATAAGGAGGATGCGGGGGAGACAGCTGCCCTCCTCTCCCTGTCTTGAGTACATAGCGCTCCCACAGCAGCATGGCTGGCACGGAAATATCACCACTCTGAGCCCTGGGCTGAGGGGTATTCCAAACAGTCACCTCACTGACCTTTCCCCAAGCTCTAGTCCTGGGAGAATGGGGGATTGTCGGGATCCTGGGTGAAGGCAGGCAGGGCTAGTGAGGGGAGCTTGGGAGCCAGCCTGGGGTCAGAGCGTCAAGTTGAGCATGAAGCCAGGGTCAGGAGCCAAGCTGAGGTTCAGAGATGAGCCAGGAATGAGGCCGAGGGACAATACCAGCTATCCGGGCCTGGGATGGGGTTCTGGGGTTGAGCAAGAGCCAGAATCCAAGGCACAGCAGAGGTCAATACTGGGAGCTCAGAAGTAGGGTGGTCATGAGGCTAGCTAGGGATCCACGTTGTTGCCTGGACACTTCGTGGTACGCCCCCTGGTTTTATGTAGGATCATGGAGCCAATCAGGGATCCTGAAGACAACTGTCAGTCAGATCACTTCCTGTGGCATGCAACCTCTGTGGATTGTGGATCGCAGGGAGCAGCCAGGTTGCAGTTGCCGCCCGGTGGCAGTGTGGGTGTGTTAGCTAGCTGGTACCCTGCTGGCCCGTGTTCCAAGTCCCACCAATCCTTACAGGGATAGGGACCAGGTATGATCCGGGATCAGGTATGATCCAGGGATCCGGGGAGACCGTGCTGCAGGCTCACCTGGAAATCCTAAGACTACAGCTGCCCTATTAACATCTGCGCTAGGCTGAGATCAAGGCCAGGGCTTCCCTCTCCATTGCTGCTGCCACAGAAGCTGCTATGAGTAGAAGCGCCTCTCCTGTATCTCTCAGGTGCTTCCCGTAGTCTCTGCTGGCAGTAAGCTGCCTCCTTGGCTGGGCCTTTAGCAGTTGGGATTGAAGTAGGGACATCTGAGCAGCTATTAGCTGAGCTAAACAACCCAGCAATGCTAGCCCAGGCTGGAGCAAACTCAGCACCCTCTATTTATGGTCCAGCCACCACTATAGGGGACAGAACTCCAGCGGGAGTGGCCATGGGTCATGCTGGCTTCTCCAACACTGTGCAGGGAGCAGAGGCACATTGCTGCTGCAGTGAGCGAGCATCCCCCCCCAAGCAGCGTCCGCCTGCTCAGCCCCAGCCTGGGGGAGTCCTGTGCCTCACAACACCAGCCAAGGGAGACCTGACAACCACCACACTAGCCAGGAGGAGCTGCTAGCAATCAAGGGAAACATTCTCCAACTAGCCCTACCAGCAGATGGAGCCCTGGTTCGAAGGCTGGTTTGGTCGTGCTGGTGCCTGCACAGAGGTTATTACCCATGTTCCACCTGTGCCCTTGCCAGCTCCTTGTGTTTCCCTAGCACCCTCCTTGCCATCTGCTTATCATGGAGGGAGGGCATCGTTCTTTCTGCCAGGACAGGGGAGCCGCTCGCCTCAGCGTCTTGCGTTGTGCTGGTGCAATGGAGGGAGGAGGGCGGACGAGCGTTCATCTGCCCCTTTTCCAGCTCCCAGACGGTACTCCCTGCTCGCCAGGCCCATTTCTGGGTCTCAAGCTGCCACTAGGGGACTCTGGCCTTGAGTCAGCCTCCGCTCTTTGATCAGGAGAGATGGCCCAGAAAAGACACTCCTCCTTCAGCCAGTCCAGCTGCTGGGCTGGGGAGACCGGCCTGGGAGCAACCTTTCCACTTGGAGTTGCTCCTGGAGCCAGCGGGGGATGTGGCTGGGATTTGCCTTCTACTCTCTGGTCTGGCCTGCTGCCAGAAGGCACGCAGACCCATGGTCTACCCCATTGCCAGAGGAGGGGCATTAGGCTGCCCGTTGCTGAGCCTCGGCTGGGACCTCACATAGGTGCTTGAGGCTCTCATAGGTCAGCTCCTGCCAAGAGATAAAACATCCACCTCTCACCCCTACCCATTGTGCTGCCAAGTGCGTGTCCTAGCCCCCATGTGCCGTTTAAAGCCCATTTGCTAGCTGGCTTTTTCCAGCGCCAGCAGGAGGGCGGGCCCGGAGACAGACAGATATTGTTGCATACATTTGCGGTGATAGCATCATTTTTTTGGAAATAAACTGTCCATAAATGTCACTGAAAATCCAGGTCTTCTTTTATTAAAACTGAAAAACGTGAATAAATGTAAATAACAAATGACTGCTACAAGGAGAGGTACCAGAGGGTCGGCTGGCGTCACTCGCCCTCCCTCCCTCCCTCTCTCTTGCCTCGCCGTGTAATTTGCATTAATAAAGAGGCTGTTCCTTGTCGGAATGTGTTTCATCCCGTTTAAAATCCCAGGGCGCTCCACCAGGAAGAGCTCTGGGAGAATCCGACTGTCAGAGCCGACAAGACAAATGAATCCCGGTGTCAGGAGCGTGTGGTTCAACGATGACAGATTGAGAAGAACTGCCCCCCTCTCGACAGGCGGGCTTCATTTTCAAATTAATAAATCTGAATAAAATATTTTTCCTTTCATTATGAGCCGAGCCCGTGTGACAGTTCCCATGACAGGCGGGGGGAACGGTGTTGATGAGAAGAGTTTGCCTGAATTCCACCTGGGCTTCTTCGGCTTTATTTTTACCTGCAATTTCACCCTTGTTTACCTCTCTTCCTTCCCCCTCCCATTCTCTCTCTCACTTACTCCCCATCCTGCTCTCTCTCCCCCCTCCCTCCAATTCTTTCACCCAGTCTTATTTTTCCTCTGTCCCTCTCCCCATTTTCTGCTGCTGCTGCTATTCCCTCCAGTTGCTTCCCCATTTTCTTCCATTCTCTCTCTTCACTCACCTGCAGGCAGTTATCCAGAATCAAAGCCTGCAGCATCATTTCTTTAATACACACACACACCATCTCACACCTCGCATTCACACATACATACAGAACATCAGACACACAAAAAATCTCACACCTCAAACATCTACTCTCTCTCTCTCACACACACCTTATTACACGACCCTGTTCCCTTGGCTCTGAGCTGCAGGGCTCTGTGTCAGAGCAGCACCCCTGTAATGCTGCTAAGCCCCTCAATTGATAATGCCTCATAATAGCAGCAAGCAAACAAAAGCCCCCATAAGCCCCTACCTGCATGTTTCACCCCATAAGGCAGATTACTGAGCTCCAGTCTCTCTTAGGAATGGGGATGCACAAAATCTAATGCACAAGGTGACAGGCTGTGCTTCTCAATAATTGAGATGCTCTTCAGTGGGGACACCATATGATCCTTTGATTAGGAGACAAATTTGGGGCAAGAGAAGGGGAAACTTCTGCACTGGCTGGAGTTTAGGCCAAGGGTACAGTCCCTGCTCCATATGCTCCACAATCTCCCATCAGGGACCAGATCTTCAGCTGGTGTGAATCAGTGCGTTTCCACTGAAGCCAACAGATCTACGCTGATCTACACCAGCTGAATAACTGGTCTACTGCCCTATAGCAAAATAAGGGTGAACATCCTGGATGTCACCTCTATCCCAACTCTAATGACTCTGGAACCCCTGTGACCCCAATTTCGATCCCTGGTCCCTCGAACGTCTCCCTGCAGCATGTGTCTCCAACTTTGATTTCCAAGCTTCACACCCCCCCCTTACCAGTGACATCTGCATCATCATACTTGCAGAGCAGACAGGACCTTAGCTCACCCCATACACTGTCAAATGACTGGAACCTTGGAGATCCTGCTACAGGACACAGCTACTTATAGAGGGAGGCACAGACAAGCTGTTGGAACAGCAGCTTCAGGTTTAGTCCCTGTTGTGCCATTGACTCCTGGCGTGCTGCATCTCATGGGCAGCCCCCCTACGTCTTTGCCCCAGCTACTGCATGGAGGCAATACTATGGCCTAGCTCACAGCGACGTCATGAGAATTAACTGTATAGCATTCGCCAAGCAATTTGCCCTTGAAAAGCATGAGGTATTATTTTGCAAGCACATATGGCTTTTCATCCAAGGATCTCCAAACACAATCTAAGTCTCACAACACCCCTATGAAGAAGGTATTAATAGCCGTACTATTCAGAAAGGGAAACTGCGGCAACGGCTAAAGGCTCACATTTTCTAGCTCCATGTGCAAAAGTGCATCTGCACAACACATACCCAGCAAGACAGAGATTTGTGCATGCACCGGTCAAGTCTATTCTATTCAAGTCTATGAAACACACAGTCCCCATCTTTGCAATCTAGCGGATTCCACAACATACCTGCAAAGTCGGTTATTAGATGATTCATCTGTAAGGAAATGCATTATTTTGAACAACACTTTGATATCATGCAGCCAACACTTTGGGAGGGCTTTACACAATTCAGCTGCTCCAAAAGCCCTTGGAATGACTAAAGAGGTTATATTTCCTGCCTGACCCAAGAGGTGACTATAATGGAAGATACTGTCTATTTAGTTTCTTATACCACGCCCATTGCCATGGTATCTGAGCACCTATGGAAAATTCTGGCTTTAGTACGGATCATTTACATGCACAGACACACATATGCACCAATAACAGAAGAGAAGCAAATAGAAAATTATTGGCAAAGCAGATGGGTTTAAAAAGACACTGCCCTTCCACCCCCATTTTCAGGGGAAGCTCACATCCAGATCTGAATTTGAACTTGGTGGCTCACGACGATCCTTCAACTACAGGACAACCCAGATTCAGGTTGAGATCTTCATCTGATTTTCATGACCTGGGCTTGGAGCCATTGTCACAGAGTGAGCTGGTCGTTTCAGAGGGTGAAGGGCACAGATGCACATGTGCGAAATTTGGACTGCCTCCCCTCGTGGAGGCAATGAGCAAAGTCACCTGACAAGGAAGCAGATGATTAGGAGCTGGGTGTGCTGGGGGATAAAAGAGCAGGCCTGGGAGAGGAAAGGAGGCTGGCTGGAGAAGAGACGCTGTAAGGCTGTTGAAGGAGGGTGGGGGGAAGCGTGGCGAGTCTCTGGAGAAGAACAGCCAAGCACAGAGACACTCTATTGAGAGGAACCATGGTATTGGGCCTCTTCAAAGAGCAGGAGACCAGTCAGGCAGGATGGGAGAACAGCCCTTGGGAAAGAGAGAGTCCTCTTCTTGGTTAGGCTATTGGAGCAGACTGTCCAACTCATCAGGTTCCCTGTGTCAGGAGCCCATAGAAAAGAACAATTACCCTGTACTGCCACCTGGTGAGATGAAGCAGTGACCCCCTGATATTAAAGGGAGGAAGAAGAGACTGTTATGTGCCTGGGACAGAAGGATGGGATTTTCCTCTGGACCTGATTACCCTGGAAGGGGTGGACTTTTGGGGCTCAGTTAGAGGGCCAAGCTGCCTCAGCAGCTGACTGTTGTGGGAAGCAAGTAACTTTAGTGACATGACTCTGCTGAAGAACAAGAGAATGCAATTCACACATGACTCCCAGGTAGTTTGGCCAGGGGAGCCTTTTTCTGCTTGGAGCAGCCAGGAAGAAAGGCTGAGAGCTGCAGGGAAAAGGCTGGTGTTTAAAAAATTAAGGGTGCCGCAAGCCAAGGGCCTCAGACGCACTTGAGTGATCATTTGCTGAGAATGTCTGGACCAGTGAGAGTTCAGCCATCAAACGCAGTGTCACTCTGTGATGGTTTCTGATGGGGGGAGTTCTTAGTCATGGCCATATGATGTTGTCTCATGTGGTCACATCCCACCACGTATCGGGACATTGCCAGCAACACCCAATACAAACGAATGTGGAAGTCTGGTGAGATGACAACCCTCCACCACCAAAGACATCCAGAGTTAGAAAGGTGGTTGAGATATTCCAAAGAATTTATCCCCTGGTGGTAACAGAAGTGACAGATTTTGCTATCTTACAAGATCAGAACAAATCTACGGCCACCTGTCTTCACTTCTTTCGGCCACTAAAGCTGAACCATTAAGTTATAACCTTCCAGGTTCAGTGCAACACTTCCTGTCCTAAATCTTTATAAAATTGCTGTGTGCTGTTATATGTGGCTGTGCTCTACCTCACAGTGGGCTGCATTTCATTCCTGGGTGAATTGCCTCTGAGATCTTTTCCGTACTTTGCAGGATTAACAAATACTTGCAAAGCATGGTGAGATCCTTGGAAGAAAGAGTTAAAAATCTTCATCACTTACTGTAGTCCTCTCTGTAATTATTTGTATTGCACCTAGAGGTCCCAACTGAGGTAAGGGCTCAGTTGTGCTAGGTGCTGTATATACAGCAAGAAACAGGACATGCTACTAAGAGTTTACAATCTAAATAGACAAGACAAAGAGTAAGAGGGAAAATAGAGGCACAGGGCAGGAGGACATGTTCAAAGTCACTCAGCAGAGTTGGGAATAGAAGGCAGGTGTCCTGACTCCTGGATCACTGCTCTACTCACTAGACCATTTGGCCTCCCAAGTCCGTAACTGTTCAGACAGTGATAGAAACAAACTAAGACCTGAACAGAAATGGATAAAAAACAGGTAGAGAATGGAACAACTTTTCTCTTAAGTGAAGCCAGCTTCCCAAACAAGTCCATAACCAATAGCGCTGACTCTCAGAATCCCAGTCACACCAGGGCCTACCACCAAAAAACAAGTGGAAGGACTGGCTGAGTATGCACCTGGCCTGTATCCCCCTCCAAAGGGATTAGAAACATTCAAACAGCGATAGCTGGGCCTGACACTAAATTTGATTAACTCACCCGTAGAGTTAATGATATAGAGGACCGTGTGGATTTTGTTGTAAAGAACACTGAAAAGACAGATGAGAAAATGAGAAAACAAGAAAGTAAATTTAAGCAGCTGGAAGCTTTAACAACTGGCATGATAAATCCAGCAGAGCACTGCTCTGTAAACCCCACTACTAGAAAATCAAACGTGGGCCAAGGAGGCAGCGTGTGGATTTGGTTTGGGGCCATGGTGAGTGAGGGCTTGTCTGCACTGATGGTTTGCCTTGCTTACAGCAGCTGGACCAGTATAAGCAAGACAACCCATGATGTTCCCCAAAAGAGCTATGCCCTGCTTGAATATGGTCTAAGCTGCATGTACGTAAATAGCAGCTTTGCCTTTGTTGTTGAGGCCAAGAATTTAGCAAGATTCAAAGAGGGATTGGATGGTTAATATGGATAGCAAGAATATCCCGAGTTGTTATGGGGGGCCCAGCAGTACTGCTTATTATTAAGGTAGCCTGATGCTAACAATTATCAGACCCTGTTTTCAGTTGCTTATCACTTTGATGAACTTCAGTTGTTTGGGTTGAAACATCCTGTGCTGAGTGAGTGGGAGATGGGTGTGGCTGGGACTCATTGGACAAGGAGACTGGGGCTGTGCGAGCTTAATTTGGCTCCTTTGTGCGTATGCATAACAATGCCTTTGATGACATGATCACATTGTTTCCCCCCCGCCCACACACAGACAGTGTCATATGCTGGGGTGCAATCCAAACCAGCAAGGGGCTGTGTCACCACCTGACCTGTAAACCTGGGCACCTGTGGTTCACAGTCTGCAGACAAGCCCGCACTGAGCGGCTGTGTATTAAGCAGCTCTGATTCCAGCAGCCTGCCTATAATACAACAGCCCCACTCTAGTCTCCAGTTACCTTATGCAGGGGTATAACAGGTTATAACACCCCTGTCCCAAACCTTCCCCAAACGGTGTGCTCTGTGATGGCCAGCCCTCTCCTGGACCATACGGAGGAATACTAAGGTTCATGTGCTCCTCCAGAGACCAAGCGCACAGCTCATCACTGGAACTGGAGTTAGCTAGCACTTCAATTCAAACACAGCGGTGGATGGGTTCAGATGAAAAGTATCACAAGTGTATTAACAAAGGGAGATAGAATTCTAATTCTAGGCACGGTTGTTGCAGCTGTGTCTGTCCCAGGATATTAGAGAGACAAGGTGGGGAAGGTCATATCTTTTTTTGGGCTAACTTCTGTTGATGAGAATGACAAGTTTTTGAGCTTACGCAAAGCGAAAGAAGATATTACCTCATCCATCTTGTCTCTCTAATAGAATTCTAAGTGAGTTCAAGTATGAAGGATAGAATTAAAAATGGTTGCAAGCAAATAATGCTGTCCATGGCTAGGACAACACAACAAGCGACAGCCTTTGTTCAAGGTAGTTTCCTTACCAATCTACCTTCCAGCAAGATGTCTGACCGCCCTGTGGTCAGGCCCTCCCACAAAGTCCAAAGTGCTCAGTTCCTTTGCCGTGGGTGAAAGATAACTTGGAATTCTTTGCCCCTTTCTTCTATAGTCCAGTCTTCTGAAGTGAAGTAAAGTTCATTCTAGCAGTGAGGAAGGTGATATGGAGTCTCCTGGTGAAGGCAGTTCCATGCTGGTCTTTGCTAAAATGCAAATTGATCAGTTCCCTCAATCTCTTCCCCTGCTGTGATTCTGAGTGGTTGTCTTCTCCCCTTGTTGGCCCTGTTTACCTTCTATGTAAATTACGTTCCCATGTCTCTTACCTTCAAGATGGTAGAACCACATTTCTTTGCCTAGGATGGGGTAACTTTAGCCCTGCTTGGTAGTCACACTTTGATAACATACACCCCAATATGGTTGCAAGTTTGAGTTTCTCCTCCATACATACATCACGCACTAATATTAATGATCAGAATGATATTAGCTTTCTATTGATATCTTACGTGACACCTTCTAGATACAGGTTATGACATTAGTGAGTTGAGGTACACTTAGTCAGTCAGGCTAGCTGAAACTCACTACCAGATCCCAGTGAGCCCTAGGTCCTCGTGCATTGGGATGCTGTGAGGGTCAGACACAGGATACTGAGCTAGATGGACCACAGGTCTGATCCAGTACGGCAAGTCCTGTGTAGTTGTATTGGGGTTTGTGCCAGAGCAGCTGGAACTGGGGCAAATCCCCAATGCAGTCAAAGCTGGAGTGACATCCCTCACATAGAGGACAGACCCTGCAGTCTGCGGAGGAACATCAGAGAAAAACTGCTGCTGGCTGTGGGGCTTGCACCTGGGATCCCAATCTTTGCTGCTATTTTGCCATCAAAATCCCCCAGTTGACAGCATAATTAAAGGAGGGAAAAACCAGCCCAGGAATCCAGCATTCTGCGTCTGTGTCTACTCATTCCTCTCGCATCCCACATCCGTGTCCTTCTACTCCTGACTGCTCAGAAACTGTGACAGTATTGATTGACTCCCTGTGCTCTTTGTCCCATATTGTGCACAATTTCACTCAATTCCACCTGCTGTGCTTGTCAGTATTCTCCTCCCACCCCAGAATGGTAGAGGAATGGATCCCAGATCCTGAATGCTGTCCCAGGATATAACATTTCTAGTATTTTGCACACACATGCCCACAGTTATTACTGGGTCTCTGTGACATTGCTCTGGACGGAGGGGTTCATATGAACCCTTTCTGTAATTCAGATCCCTTTTAGCTGAACTTCAAGAATTAGAAAAACCTCAAAGTGAAAAATCAGACTGAGCCACCAAACTTTCATCTTGAAGTCTATGTAAAGCCATGAGTCACACCTGTGTCTTATTAGAGAGGGACCCAAACCAAATCCAACTGTGAGGTCTGGATTCCAATGTGGAGCCATATCTGAATTTTGTGGCTGGCCCTTAGCTCTCCAATGGGCCAAACCAAAATCACCCTCAAACTCTGGGGACATTTGGAATCCAGATCTAAACTTTGCGGTTCTGGCCCATCTCTAGTTTTGATAGGAAACGGTCCATGGGTACAGGTTTGCTAGAAACCTCAGCTGAGAACATTGAACCATAAAGTTCTCCGTCTATTCCTGGTGTGGTGCAAGGGGAAGTTAGGGTAAATGCTGTCAGTGTCACTCACATTCATCATGTTAAGATGTGATGGTTTTGGAAGTGGATGGATTTGTCTGTGAAATGTATAGAAGGGCAGCAGGCTCATTCATTCTGGATTTGGGAAAAGCGCACAGGCAAGCAGTGATGCAGCTAGCAGGCATGATTTCTCAACTTGGAAAGAACTATCACTTCACCTTGGATGCAGGCTCCTTGAAACAATCAGTGCTCCTGGACATACTGAGCTGTTTAGAAAAAGGACAGACTTCTGACAGTGATGGGAGAAGATGAGGGTGTCTCCATGTCTGACATTGATTCAGGATGTAAGTCATAAAAAAACTATTCAAGAGAGACTGGTAAATGAATCAATTCCATTTCCAGTAAACAGCTGACCAGAGACTCTGATACCCAACATTCATGGGGAATCATTGAGCATCTTGCTAGGCACCCATGTGTCCAACTTGGTTATACTGCAGTAATAAATGACCTACATTTTCATCTAAATAGACTTTCCTAGAAGAACAGCAACAGTCCCGGATAATCAGGGGAGCCTTTGTGGTGTATGTCCAATCTGACCAGACGTTAACTGGCACCAAAGCAGAGGGGCAAGCAGGGCTCTCATTTCTCCTTGTAAGCTCTGTGAACTAAAATGACCTGAGTTATGTTTTGAGGTGTTGGGTGGTAAAGGCAGGGCTAGAATTCTTGGGGAGCCCGGTGAGGCCAGCACTGAGAAGCTCTCTAATGTCTTTACTTCCATTTAACTCTTTAATCTGTTTCCATACCCTCCCTGGTCACTGCTGTTTGGCATTATTCATTAGGATTTGTATCTTGGTAGTGCTTAACGGCACTGTTGCGTGAGGTGCTGATCAAGACTGAATATCAAGAGATATTCCCTGCCCCAAAGAGCTTAGCCGCAATAGACAGGTCAGACAGAGGAGGTGTTACCTTCTATAGATGGAAAACTGAGGGCCAGGAAAATTAAGAGACTCACCCAAGGGCACAAGGGAATCTGTGGAAGAGCTGGAAATTGAATGCAGATCCCTATTCTAGTGCGGTAGCCACAACCCCCATCAGTAACACCCTTCTGTTAGATTCAGGACAGGTTCCAAAATATGGCCCATCATGAATCAAGGTACTCCACTAGCCAGTTTTTGTGGGCCTCAAAAGCCACCTGTGGATGACAGGAAGAGCTAAGTAGCCCTTGATAGTCATTCCCTTCTTTCCTGCTGTTTTCCCTGGAAGCTCAGCTGCCTGTGAGAACCCCCCTTTGGAAACGCACGGTGAGCTCTGATTGAGCCATACAGAAGGAAGGTGAAGCTTTAAGCTGCTAGATTCATGACCGGGATTTTTATACACACATAAAATATGAATCTCAGTTGTATACAAAGCTGAGCCCATCGTGCCAAAAGGATCCCAGTCAAGCAAGCCTGTAAAATGAAATCCTCTTGGACTAATTTAAGGAGACCCGAGTGATATAAATTCTGGCCTGCTCAAATGCAGGAAATAAAAAAAAAATCTGACTTGAGTACAGGCTTCTCTCTTGCTGCAATAAGCAGCCCCTGTGTCTGAGCAACAGGAACAAAACAACAGGGTAAGAAATTAACTTTCGAGGGGAGGACTCCCCCCTCTTTATACCAGCCTAATGAAACCCTCTTCCATGAGAAATTAATACAGAGAAACTTTCCAATAAATAAGGGGGCCTGTATTTGCCGGATTCTAATGACTTTTTTGGACTGTACAGTCATTGCTATTGAAGTGGTCCGCATGGAGAAAATGCTCATAAAACATGAATTCACATGCCAAACTCTGAGCCTCTGCATTTAACACCTTGTATCTCCTCTGCATCATTCCACTTGTGTTACTAAAAGCCCTGTAAGATTTTCATTATCTTCACTATACGTACAAGTGCAAATCCATAGCACTGAATGCACACACCCTTCCACCAGCAGGGACTTATTATTGTATAGCAGTTGTATCTGCAAGGCCCAATTGGGCTTGATGGTGCCATACACAAAGTCACAGACCAGCTCTGTCCTGAAGGTCTTACCGTCTAATAGCCCAGACTAAGGGTGGGAGAGAGGATGTGTTCTTATCTCTATGTTGCAGATGGGGAACGGAGACAAAGTGATTAAGTGACTCACTCAGGTCACACACAGTCTGTGGCAGAGCTGGGAATGACTTCAGTTCTCCTGAGTTCCAGTCCAGTTCCTTAATCATGAGACCATCCTTCCCCTCAAAATAAGACTGCAGGCAAAAGTCCTTGAGTTCACAACAAGGTATGAGGGCACATAAAATATTGCCAATCCAGGTGGCTTCTCTTCTGGGACCACCACTTAGTCTGCCTGGGATTAGAAACTGGCTCTTTGGAATGAAGCGAACACATCACAACCCAAAAAGGAGCCATCAGGGCCAATCCCCATCAGTCTTATGGAGTGACCCAAAGTAGCCAGATGAAATGTATCATCACCGTATGAAGAAGTACATTGTGAAAAGGAGAAGAGGCTCATTGACCACCAGACAGAAGATTCTGAAGGACACCAGAAAGGGAGAACTCCACTAGCAGCCAGGTCAGAGGAATGGCCAAGTAGATGACCACCAGTAGAAGACAGATGTTTGTCCCAGTACAGCTCCATTATCAGACAGTGAGAGATGGTGATGACTGTTACATATAAATACCTACAACAAGAGGCTCATTGTGATACAGCCAAAACTCCCATCAAGGCTGGGGATGTGTGTAGGTGTTGGAGAGAAGCTACATGAAGAAAGGGAATATTGGTATGAGAGGGATCCTTGGATGGGATTATGCTTTTGAATTAAAGGGAGAGAGACTGAAAAAGTGATAGGACTTTACTTCTCTCAACATATGCACTGGGAGTTAAGACAAGACATGACCGCCGTTCAGTGTATAAAGAGCTCTGCAGTGCTATTGTTCATTGCCCTCATACCAGGGAGTGGGCCAGCAGGGGATGATATTTACTTTGGTTTTAACAGGCAGGTCACTACCCTCTCAAGTAATGAAAGCAAAGGACACATGCATCACACACAGACAGCCCTGACTTTATTGGGATTCAGCCTTGGTCATTCACCCAGCCTGGAAGGTCAGAATACTCCTTTGCTGTTTCAAAAGGTACGTTTGACCTTTTCTTTCCTCTCTGTTTCAGTGATGTGCATCTGCCCTTGTTTTTTCCCCCCTCTTGCTTATTATAGCTTAGATTTATCATTTTTATTCCCCCCTCCCGCCCTGTCTGCCTTCACTGCGCAAGTGACCTTGTTAGGACCTGAGTAAGCCAGACAGAACTGCACTGCAATTGCAAAGATCTAATCAGGGCTGGGGAGGGATCTGGCAAGCATGTCCTGTCCTGAGATCCCCCTCTCTCTCTCTGTGCATCCCTCTTGCTCTCTTCACTGAGGCTTAGGGGGCCTGAGCCCTTTGTGCTTGATTCACTGCTAGTGGAAGAACCCAGGCTCAAGGTGCAGCACAAGTCACCTGCAAACCCCACCTCTCTTGGAGTGGATGGTACAGCCCAGAAAATGAATGTGGTAGGCTGGGCAGGAAGAACAGCCAGGGTGCCCAGCTGGTGCCCTGAATAAGCCTATCTCCCATGCAGCCTGTGCCCAGCCACAAGCTAAAGCAGCCCTCCCCTGGAGAACATTCTTGGGGTCAGGGTTCAGTGCTGCCTTCCCCAAAAGCTAATGCCCCCTCTCTGGTGCAGCTGCCCCATCAGTGCAGGAGGTGCTATTTGTACCCCCTGTGGTTGCAGGGGCAAATCAAACCTGTTCAGTTGCTCACAACAAGCAGTCCCCTTCCTCATTCCACACCACTTGACCCTAAACACAGCCTAGCAATGGCTTGTGTCTCCCTGTTCTTGGGCAGTCAAGTAGCAAACAGGTCACAGTAGAAGATTAACTGCTGGTAACAAGCAACAAACATGCTCTGGGATTACTGGTTCATTAATACATTTTCTTGTGACATGTGAATGAGAACCGGAGGGAGCCTTTATTTCGGCTCTGTCTATCCAGCCAGCTGAGAGGAAAACAAAAAAGAATTCTGTAGCACAATGATTTCTAAAGCCAAGTTCTTTGGAGCTATACCATACAGGCAAAGTGACATTTCAAGGCAAGGTGTGTTTGTACAGTGCAGGCCCGCCGACAGCAATTCCGGGCCCCAGGGCAGGTGCTGCACCTGCTGTGGCTGGTATCCAGCGAACTTGCTGCCGGCTGCGCTGCTGGGGCCCAGCAAGCTTGCTGCCGGCTGTGCTGCTGGGCACGCTCTACTGGCATAGCCAGGGCTTCCACATGCCTTCCCAGCTGCCTTTGCCGTTGCTGGTACCACCCTGCATGCACCTAGGAGCCCTGCAGCCTGCCCAGGCAATTTAAAAGGGCCCGGGGCTCATGGCAGCAACTGGGGGCCCCCATTCCCTTTTAAATCGCCCGGGCCCTTGGGCAATTTGTCCCCTTTGCCTCCCTCACTCCCCTCCCCCCATCAGTGGGCTTGGTACAGTGTCTGGCACAATGCGGCCCTAGCCCTTTGGTTGCTACCAGAATATAAATATTTACTACTAATACTAATGATGGGTTGGGACTGAAGCTGAGAATTAAGAGGGAGAGAGAGGCTTTGCATAGCCGTGGAAGGAAGAGAAGAGAAGAATAACGTGTAAAAGGCTTCATCACCTCACTCAAAGCTGGCCCTATGAGAGAAAGAAGAAGCACCTTCTTCTGTTGGAGCTGCTTGCTCTGACTCCTTCTGTTTGCCCTCTCCATTCCCCCAGGCCATGCACGGGAGTTAGTAGCTCCAGGTCGGCCTCATGAATGAAGAGCACATGACCCCTTCTGGGGGAGGAGGAGAACCTCTCCAGTGAACCCACCTGCTGCCCAGAACACTTGCATAGGCCATCAAGCTGGATCCCTTGTCCTCCGTGGGAGGAAGGTTGGTATGAGGCCATCTCTCCTCAGAGGTGCGAGCGCCTGGAAAAAGCGGTGGCATCAGGGATAAGAATGCAGGAGACCAGAGGCCATGTTGAGGATGACATCAACCAAACAATAACAAACATCCCCTTCTTCCCCACCAGTGGCTGAACCTGTCTCACTTCCTCTGGGAATGCCGCAAAGAGTCCTCTTCCTTTTGATTGGCCAGCCTGAGCTGAGATTCACTTTGCCAGCAAAATCAACTCTGTGCTACCCCCTGAGAGATGGGCTACGGAAAAGTCCTCTCAAAAGCTAGTAACCCATCACCAGCCTTCTCAGTGCCCAGATGGGCTTTTAATGCAGTAGAGTTGGTAACTACACTGGAAGAATTGTCGGGGTGTTAAATTATCCAGAGTATAGAATCTCTCAGAACTGTCTCCCCGCTACCCTCTGTGTAAAGCATTGCAGCATGGAGGGTAAAAATAGATGTGTAAAAATAGCACATAATCATGTAATTAAAGACTATACCATAATGCAGACGCACAATGGGGCGGAGTTAATGCTGTCTTTTCTTACATTTCAGTGCATGAATTTGCAGCTTTTATCTTTTCTATCACACTTATTTTGTATGGAATTTCCTAGCTTTTTTCCCCCAAAAGGAAAGGTGGAAAAAGAGAGAGCAACCAAAAGAACTTGATAAGTCATCAGCAGGGTTGGAAACCAGGATCTTTAGTACCCTAGCACAGCGCTCTGCCCCTTGAGCTAAGGGCAGCAATAGTTGGCTGTTAACTTCTCTTGATCTTTTTTGAACACTTGGGGCTGGTAACACTGCGAGGTCAGTTGGGCTGAGGACATGCTCTGTGGAGATGCAGGGAGGCCAGTAGGTCTGGCGCATACACAAGACAGATAGAATGTTCAGAGATTTTAGCAGCAAGCCTTTACAAATATCTGTGTGACTATGGTAATTTTTCAGAAGCTAAATCTGACTGGATTTTCATGGAGACAGTAGAAAGGCACCTCCATGTCAAAAAGGCCTCTCTCAAAATGTCAGTTTCCTGCTTCAAATTCAGGAGGTACTACAGCTCTTCAAAGAAGTAGTTGGGAACATTATTAACATTGACCAAACTACCTTTTTTCCTTTGCTTCATTCTCCCAAATGGCTAAACCATTTCTTGAGGAAACCTTCACACACAAATGTCAACCTGAAGCAGACACCCAATATGGAAAAATTCCCAAGTAGCTTGGTGTTTTGCTTGGCAAAGTTTATAAGCCACTGAAAACAGGGACATTGCCAGGATCATCTCCTGCCTGCTGGAAGGGTCCTGTCCACCTCAAAGTTGCTTTGACCATTTGCAATTGTCTTTCATGGTTTTCCATTGACTGTTCTGGGATGTGGTCAGGGTAAGCAACAGAACCTTGCATTGCCTTGCCAGCTGGCTAAGGTGGGGTGATGACTCCCTCTCGCTTGAATGGGTCATCACTGAGACAATTACCTCCTGGTGGCCAGTTCCTACTCCAAGTCAATCAAGCATGCTTTCAGTATAAATACACTCTTCCTTAACTTTTAGCAGGATGTATATCTAGCAATGACTATGAGTCTTGACAAGTTATGAGCTTTCGGTAGATACCACACACATTACTCTTTATGGAGAAACAGCCTGTAAGACAGGTTTTTGGTATAGTGAGTTTGTCATGTCTGAGGTAAGAGTTGTTTGCAAAGTACAGGGGACCCTTTGCCAAGGGGTCTCTGTATCACACACATATCCTCTATAATGTTTAGTGCAGTGGCTGGGACACTCATCTGTGATGTAGAAGCACCAGGTTTGAATCCTAGCTCGGGAAGAAGGATCTGAACACAAGTCTCTCCCTCCCAGGTGAGCATCCCAACCACTCGACTAAAGGCACCATCTCCTCCTCCAGCCCCAATAATCCAAAAGTTGATGTTTGCACAACAAGGCTGGTGGCTGGGGGTGGGGGTGGAACTAGTTCTCTCAGCTACACTGAGATAAATTCAGACTTACTCCACATTTGCAGTGCTATAGGAGAGAGCAGACTACAGCTACACTGCTCATACTGTAGATATTAAAAGAACAGTATATATTTAACAGGATCACAGAATCATAGAAATGTAGGGCTGGAAGGGACCTTGAAAGGTCATCTAATCCAGCCCCCTGCACTGAGGCAGGGCCAAGTAAACCTAGACCATCCCTGCCAGGATTTGTCCAACCTGCTCTTAAAAACTGCCAGTGATGGGGATTTCACAACTTCCCTTGGAAGCCTGTTCCAGAGCTTAACTACCCTTAGTGTTAGAGAGCGTTTCCTAATATTTAAGCTAAGTCTCCCTTGCTGCAGATCAAGCTCATAACTTCATGTCCTACCTTCAGTGGACATGGAGAACAATTGATCCCCATCCTCTGTCTAACAGCCCTTCACATATATGAAGACTGGTAACAGGTCCCCCCACAGTCGTCTTTTCTCAAGACTAAACATGGTCAGTTTTTAACCTTTCCTCACAGGTCATTGTAGCAGGCTATGCCCCTTGGGGAGAGGGCAGGTGCTGCTCCTGTCTCAGGCTACATCTACACTGCAGTAAAAACCCCATGGCCCTGAGTATCACAGCCCAGTTCAATTGAGTCAGGCTTGCAGGGCTCCAGCTGCAGAGCTTAAAAGTGCAGTGTAGACATTTGGGCTCAGGCTGAAGCCCAGGTCTGAGACCCCGCGAGAGGGTAGGGCGGACTGGCCCCCACGAGCCTGAGTCAGCTGACCAAGGCCAGCTGAGGCCAAGCCCCGGGTCTTTTACTCCAGTGTAGACGTACCCTCAGATGCTAGGGCCCAGTCAACCTGAACAGCACAGCCGGAGGTCTGCTCCCTCACACGGGGAGTTCAAGTAGTCCAAAGAGAGAGTCAATATGTTTCCACAGCCTATGAAAAGCGGAGTGTTAGGTCTTCAGGAAGCCAAAGGGAAAAGTACCAACCCTTCTCCTTTCTGAAAGGGCCAGGGTGAGCAAGGCTTTCTAGCCATTTCCCTGGTCAGGAACTCCGGCTTCCCATGGCCAGGGAGCTCTGCACTGAAGTCCTGCTCCTTCAGAGTTATCCCCTCTCTCCAGAACCTGTCCATCTCCAGGTTTGGCAATTCTCCCCAGAGGCACTTTCTAACTCCTTCCTGGTTGGGGCTGGGATTCTAAAACTTTGATCATTTTTGTTGCTCTCCTCTGGACTCTCTCCAATTTGTCCATATCTTTCCTAGAGTGTGGTCCCTCAATATTCCAGATGAGGCCTCACCAGCGCTGAGCATAGTTGAACAATTACCTCCCGTGTCTCCTGTTAATACACCCCAGAATTATATTGACCTCTTTCACAAATGCATCACATTGTTGACTCAATGGTCAAGGTGCCTGGTGACATGTATATTGCACTGGCCTTTACAAGGTGTAAACTGCAGTGGGGAGAAAGCCAACAGTATCTTTCCATCTCTCTTCTTGCCTTGCAAAACTTTCACTTCCATTACTGGGTATCAGCCTGAGTGAGGCTGCAGTATGGGATGGGAGCAGGACCTATGTGCTGAGAAGTTAGCTCACCCTCTCCCCATGGAGTTAAACCTGCTCTTTGCAGGTCCGCATGTGCCAGGTAAGAAGGGCAGTGTCAGGAGCTCTCGAATTGGAGACTGACCTTGGGGTACGGTACACACTATCAATACAATGAAAAGGCTAATGGGATCACCTCCTTCCAACGGTATCACAGTGAATGTGAAATTTATAGCAACGTTAAAATACTGACCTCTATCTGTTTTATGCTGATCATTAACTAGGATTATCTCACACCAGAGATTTGCTATACCAAAGAGCACTGACATCACTAACTGCTATTAAGTGTATTACACTTAAACTCCATAAAGGGGAGCAAAATACCATTGTCAGCAACATGGGGAAAAGGCACATTATCGAACTCACTCCAATAAAAGAGAGCGGCTGCCCGCAGCTTTCTGTCTGAGTCTGGTAAATAGTACTTTCAAATCCTCCACCCATCACAGGCCTAGTTCCCCGTCAGTGACTGAAAGGTGTGAGTCATCGCTACTGATTCAGCAGTGCTGAAAGGCCCCAATTGAGATCAGGGCCCCACTGTGCTAGACACTGTACGTCATAAGAAACAATCCCTGCCCCAGAGATCTTACAAGCTAAGTAGACAAGACAAGGGGTGAAAGGAGAAACAAAGGCAAAAAAAGATGAAGAGACTGGCCCAAGGTCATGCAACTGGTCAACAGCAGAGCCAGGAATAGCACCTGGCTCTCCTGAATCCAAGTCCACTGCATCCCACTGGCTTTTTGGGTCAAAACTGCCCTGAGGGAGAACTAAAGGTAGAAGAAGCAGCAGCGGCAGCCTCTGAAGTGGGCAGGTATCTGCGGTGGGCGGGTGTCAAGCACATGCCTTTTTATGCATTATGGCTGTCATGCTAGCCAAGCGCAGACTGTGAGCGGCTCCTCCCCACTGTTTGTGTGTGGCTGGTCTACACAAGAGCGCAGAATCCATCACGCCAACACCAACAAGCTGTAGATAATTGACTGAGGATGGCCAGCAAGTGCCACAAATATTGAGTCCGATTCTGACACCTGATATCACCATCCTAGAAAACCAAATAGGACCCGAAAGAATAGTAAATATGGCAGGCGACCAGCTTGGCTTAATGGTGAAATCCTAGCGGATCTTAAACATAAAAAAGAAGCTTACAAGAAGTGGAAGGTTGGACATATGACCAGGGAAGAGTATAAAAATATTGCTCGGGCATGTAGGAATGTTATCAGGAGGGCCAAATCGCACCTGGAGCTGCAGCTAGCCAGAGATGTCAAGAGTAACAAGAAGGGTTTCTTCAGGTATGTTGGCAACAAGAAGAAAGCCAAGGAATGTGTGGGCCCCTTACTGAATGAGGGAGGCAACCTAGTGACAGAGGATGTGGAAAAAGCTAATGTACTCAATGCTTTTTTTGCCTCTGTTTTCACTAACAAGGTCAGCTCCCAGACTGCTGCGCTGGGCATCACAAAATGCGGAAGAGATGGCCAGCCCTCTGTGGAGATAGAGGCGGTTAGGGACTATTTAGAAAAGCTGGACGTGCACAAGTCCATGGGGCCGGACGAGTTGCATCCGAGAGTGCTGAAGGAATTGGCGGCTGTGATTGCAGAGCCACTGGCCATTATCTTTGAAAACTCGTGGCGAACCGGGGAAGTCCCGGATGACTGGAAAAAGGCTAATGTAGTGCCAATCTTTAAAAAAGGGAAGAAGGAAGATCCTGGGAACTACAGGCCAGTCAGCCTCACCTCAGTCCCTGGAAAAATCATGGAGCAGGTCCTCAAAGAATCAATCCTGAAGCACTTGCATGAGAGGAAAGTGATCAGGAACAGCCAGCATGGATTCACCAAGGGAAGGTCATGCCTGACTAATCTAATCGCCTTTTATGATGAGATTACTGGTTCTGTGGATGAAGGGAAAGCAGTGGATGTATTGTTTCTTGACTTTAGCAAAGCTTTTGACACGGTCTCCCATAGTATTCTTGTCAGCAAGTTAAGGAAGTATGGGCTGGATGAATGCACTATAAGGTGGGTAGAAAGCTGGCTAAATTGTCGGGCTCAACGGGTAGTGATCAATGGCTCCATGTCTAGTTGGCAGCCGGTATCAAGTGGAGTGCCCCAAGGGTCGGTCCTGGGGCCGGTTTTATTCAATATCTTCATAAATGATCTGGAGGATGGTGTGGATTGCACTCTCAGCAAATTTGCGGATGATACTAAACTGGGAGGAGTGGTAGATACGCTGGAGGGGAGGGATAGGATACAGAAGGACCTAGACCAATTGGAAGATTGGGCCAAAAGGAATCTGATGAGGTTCAATAAGGATAAGTGCAGGGTCCTGCACTTAGGACGGAAGAACCCAATGCACAGCTACAGACTAGGGACCGAATGGCTAGGCAGCAGTTCTGCAGAAAAGGACCTAGGGGTGACAGTGGACGAGAAGCTGGATATGAGTCAGCAGTGTGCCCTTGTTGCCAAGAAGGCCAATGGCATTTTGGGATGTATAAGTAGGGGTATAGCGAGCAGATCGAGGGACGTGATCGTTCCCCTCTATTCGACATTGGTGAGGCCTCATCTGGAGTACTGTGTCCAGTTTTGGGCCCCACACTACAAGAAGGATGTGGATAAATTGGAGAGAGTCCAGCGAAGGGCTACAAAAACGATTAGGGGACTGGAACACATGAGTTATGAGGAGAGGCTGAGGGAGCTGGGATTGTTTAGCCTGCAGAAGAGAAGAATGAGGGGGGATTTGATAGCTGCTTTCAACTACCTGAAAGGGGGTTCCAAAGAGGATGGCTCTAGACTGTTCTCAATGGTAGCAGATGACAGAACGAGGAGTAATGGTCTCAAGTTGCAGTGGGGGAGGTTTAGATTGGATATTAGGAAAAACTTTTTCACTAAGAGGGTGGTGAAACACTGGAATGCGTTACCTAGGGAGGTGGTAGAATCTCCTTCCTTAGAGGTTTTTAAGGTCAGGCTTGACAAAGCCCTGGCTGGGATGATTTAACTGGGAATTGGTCCTGCTTTGAGCAGGGGGTTGGACTAGATGACCTTCTGGGGTCCCTTCCAACCCTGATATTCTATGATTCTATGATTCTATGACCCAGCCCTCTGATTGTTGCTCATTATGGAGCCCTATACACTGGAGTGCATCATCCTATGTGTCCTCAAGTTGTACAGACAGAACTGTCTGCCTGTCTGCCTTGCCCCACCCCACCACCCACTCCAGCTTTGTCTCTTCCTCACTTCCCCGTCTTCTTGCCTCCTTTCTCCCAGTCTAAGGGCTGTTTCTGAGCAGTGGCATATTTGTTGGCTTGCTCTTTTGGTGACATCTTCTTTTAATAAGGAAATCTGTCTCTCAGCAGCTTCTTGCCTAAGGCTGTGCTTAGTTAAAGTGTAAAATGTCAAACCTTAGCAAGGATGACAATAACCCTGCTGGGTGAAGGAGGGCAAAACCATGGCCACCCCAGGGGCAGGCTGGGACTATCAAGCCATTCCATCTAGGGAGAGAGTGAAATCTATTTCCACCTCCCTCCTCTTCATTCCGGGAAAAGAGGCTTGGGAAGCTACGTTTAAAGTTGCTTTGCACCAGAGGGAATTTATCTGCAGCTGGTCTTACAAACAGCCAACGCTTCTGTGCTGATGATCTGCTAAACTGTAAGCTCTTTGGAGCAGGGAGAGTCTCTCACTAAGATTATGTACAGCACCTAGTGCAACCGGGCCCTGATCTTGCTTTGAGACCTCAAGATGCTACTGTAATAGAGCGGATAAGGCTCGTATTTCTCATCTCAATGTATGATCTAAACAGACCTTCAGCAAAGGAGACTTGACAAGAAAATCCCCCACGATCAATAAATTGCTCCAAACCTGATGGATATAGAGCAGATTTAAGATGAGCAAACTCAGATCCTTGAGTATTCTCCAGCATGGGGACAGAGTGGCTCATATCACATCATTCTCCCAAGGGGGCAAGAAGCATAGCTGGGATCTATCTGTGCCAGGAGGGTTATTGGTGGCTCCTCTCCCTACAATGGGCTTTAGTAACCCCAATATTTAGACAGTCTTGTACTTTGGATGAGGGTTCAAAAATCTGGTCCAGAACCTGAATCCAAATTATACATGCTTAGGCCCATCTCTAATTCTGAGCTGGGAGGAGAGAACCTCAAAACATTCAGAGGTGCTTCTGGGAACTAGCTGGAAATCTCATACGAACAGGGTGTTCCACCACACTCCTGCTTCTGGTTGCACCAGGACCCGCTGTCAGATCAAACTCTCTCCTGAAATTTTTGCCACTGACAATCACTAATAGGACCAAAAAGGGCAGGAGGAAACAAATGTAAAGCCATCCAGTTAAAAAACTACCCTCATTTTTGGGTGTTGGGTTCTGTATTTTAACCAGGCTTACTTGCTATTCTCTCCTAGTAGAAAGAGTGAAGGCTCTTAAACTGCCATTTAGATCAATTGGGAGATGTCCCTATCTGACACTTCCTCCTTCACGGCCTTGGGGGACATTAGCTAAGAGCTGCCAGAAAGGGGGTCTCTAGTCTGCCCATATTCTTGTTGTGCTCCAGGTTGCTGGGAGTCTGGTATTAATCCCCTAAGAATACAGAATTCTACATTGCTGGGTCTCAGAGCGCTAAAGTGACTTGCCCAAGGGAGTGGCAGGGTGGAGAACAGACCTCAGGAGTCTTGCCTGATTTCATCTTTTGTTGTAGACTTAAAACACCAACCTGGCTTGTCAAAGGGCACAAAACCTGGGCTAATTTTTAGCAAAAGTGCTCAGATGTATTATTTCAGGTAGAAACCATGCAAAACTCAGTGGTGTCTTCACACCACCAGGCCAACTTGGCACCTTATTGCTGAGCTTGGCTTTGAGCTATGGGCTTCATTCGTAACTGAAACGGAATGTGAAATTTCCAGGGCATGAACTGAAAATGGAAGCATAAGTTTGCAAGAAATCATAAACTTTAGAGAGCTGCCGACGAAGTGCCCTTGGCTCTGACCCGTGGCTGTTTGCAGGAACTCCCATGGCTTCCTCAGCATGGCTTCTGTGGCACTTTCCAGAGAATTGCATTCACTGGGAGAGTATCTATGGATGGCATTCTATTCTCAAGCTCTCTCTCTCTCTTAAAGTGAGCAATCCTCTCCTTTCTGTAGCAGGGTAGGGATGCAATAATTCATGAGTAGTTGACCAACTGGCTTTTCTATGAAGCTCATGCACCTGCTTTTCACCCCAACCTTATGAAAAATGACCTCTCTCCTCCAACCCAAGGACACCCCTCCATGTTACGTAACATCTCTAATGAGCGAAGAGGTGTGCGTGCGTGTGTTGTGTTTTCCCGGCTAATGCATGTCAGGATCTGTTTAAGCCTCACTTTGTGCTCAAATGTCACCCTGCCAGAATTCATTACATCCCGTTTATTAATTAATTAAAATATATTTATACAGAACAGGCTTTATGAGATGGAGTTAAAAATAACGTTTTGAGAGCTGTCCCCTGGACAGAGCAGATTTTCTTGGATGGCAGCAGTCGGGGCTGTAGCCCCAGCTTTCCTTGTCAGCACGGACTCGTGGGGGAGTTGATGATATGGAAATTCTGTAATTAAGGCTAGAAAAATCACAGGCACGCTTTCATGTGGGGGCTGGTTATGTTGTTTTTGCTGGATGGCAGCTAAAATGGCCTGCGGCCTTGGCACCAGGTGCTGTAATCCTGTTGGCTCTTACAAGGTAAATAGGACTGGCCTGAGTCCGTGCTCGGCTAGGAGGCCTCCAAAGGAAACATAAAATGCTTTAGAAGTGACAAGGCCCTGCCATCTGAGTCAAGGCAGAGCCTCAACATGGTGATAGGGGGCGCTCATCTCAAATGAGGTGTCATCTGAGCTCCTGGTGGGTCATTGTCGGTGCAGCCTAGATTCCCAGCCACATTCCAGTTTAGGCCATTGCATTCTGATTCCTTAAATTTCACCCACCACTTCCTTTGAATATGGTACCCTCACTCATTTCCTGTCTGAATGCAGAGCACAGAGACATCTAGTGGCTGAATAATATACTGCAAGTAGATACAGCATTACCCATGCAGGAGGTAGGAAAGGTCCATCAAAAAGGCATGTCCTCCAAAAAGGATTAGTGCTGTGATGGGCCCCTGGCACACTGCTATCAGATAGTGGCTGATTGGCTGCTGCACAAAGAACCTGGGTAAGGAGGGAAGGGGAGAGGAATATGCACTTATGGAGTGGCTGCAATTTTAACAGCTGTGCCATGTGTTCCCTCTTCCAGGAGCATATGCCCAAACAGGGCATACCCCTCTCCACCAAGAAACCCTCCCCCATATCCCAATGCACAAGTTAAAGCAGCTGCAATCCATCCTTAAATGAAATGCCAGAGGCTGAAGAAACCTGTTCAAGAGATAGCAATGCCATCAAAAGGGAAGGGAGGCTGGCAAGGTCATAAAATGAGCAGCACAGAAAGGAAGGCATCACTGCAATTAGTGGTCAGTGGCTTGATTGGATGTAACAAAACACTGGCCCATACTCATGTCCACATCTCGAGTGTAGAGACATCAGTCAGTGGTGCTCTCCTCTCATGCACAGTGGGGATCTATGCCCTCTGAGTTGTCTGTGCATTGGATCTGACCCATTGTTTAGGTCACAGGCTGGCTTGAATTCACCTGTCCTGTTACAGTTAATGTTCTGCTGGAGATAAATTATTCAGCTTGTTGCTCGTATTCCTGCTGCCCCATGTAGCACTATTGTTATCACCTGTGGGTCATGTGACGCTGACAGACCAGCTCAAATCAAAGCCATAGGCCAGTTCACTTGTGTATGAATATCAAAGAAATGTTAAATGGGCTAATAGGCATAGGCCAATTCACTTGTTAGAATAGAACAAAGGGAAATGTTATCATATTACATTTACATGGCATATGCCCCAGTAATTACATTCACACTACATTTACCTGTTGGTTGTTATTGCCTAACATTATGTATATCCTTGTACTTAACTCTGGATCAAAAGTGTGTTTTACTGAGAATTTACTTCATCAGAACTAATGAAAGATTGTTTAGATTGCTGTAAATAAATGCATTGTGTATGTATCTGTAATTTGACTGCCCATAAAACAGGACCAGAGCCTTAGAACTGTAAATGAAGACGCATGCTAACGTCAAAGTATGAATGGGAAATCCACAGATCCTGTCTGTGTTTAGTCAACAAAGGAAAAGTCCATCTGTGATGGAAACACTTGTGCAGATAATGATTTCTTTCCGTGCAAGACAGCTATAAGAATGAATCCAGGGAACGATCCTGTATTTCTGAACTGTTTTGGATGTTAGCAGATTACTACAACTCTGCTAACATTTTGGAGTTACAAACTTTGACTCACCTGTTAATGTATTTTACCTGCTTTAACTTCTCAATAATTCTCATTTCCTTTTCTTAGCTAATAAACCTTTAGTTAGTTTACCAGAGTAATTGGCTGCCAGCGTTCTTTGGTGGTTTACTCCCTTCCCAAGACGGGTCCCAGGTAAGGGGTATGGAGGACTTGAAAGGTCTCTACCATTTCTTGCAGCTTGTGTCTGGAGCCTCCTGCCCTCATGACGCAGATCGGGTCCGGAACTGACCAGGTGACTCAGCATGGTGAGGAGTGGACCTCAGGCAACAGGTAGGTGGTAATTCTGATTGATGCTGGTGATCCTTCTTTCTCCTCCCCTGCATCATCGTGGGTGCAAGTAAGATCCAGATGAGAGGGTGGAAGCTAGCAGCACACTCTTGAGTGCAAGTGTGTTTAACCATCCCACAACCCTAAGGCACAGTGCTCTGGTTTATGCACCTGGGTAGAATACAGTGCTGTGATCCAGCACTCTGCCACTCAGATGGCCAGCCCCTTCCTTCTGATGTGCTAACCCTTATATGCCCTGCTGTTACTGGGCAGATCACATGTCACATGGTTGCCTGATTTCCCACCTTTCCGTACAAAGGGCAGGAAACTATACCTAAGGAGGGGGAAGAAGAGCAGCCAAGAGGGATTCCTAGTTGTTGTTGTCAGGAATTCAAGATGGCGTGTGGGTATTAATGCCAAAACAGAAATACAGAAATTCTTCCCCTACACCATCAGTTTCTGGTTTCTGACAGTCTGCCCAGAGATTGACACTCACAGTTGTGAGCTACTGTAGACAGCATGACAGGTAGTTACTACAGCAAGGGTGGGCAAACTTTTTGACCCGAGGGCCACATCGGGGTGCGAAACTGTATGGAGGGCCGGGTAGGGAAGGCTGTGCCTCTCCAAACAGCCTGGCCCCCACCCCCTATCTGACCCCTCCCACTTCCCACCCTCTGACTGCCCATCTCAGAACCCCCCCACCCATCCAACTCCCCTGCCCTGCTCCTTGTCCCCTGACCACCCCCCGGGACCCCACCCCTTATCTAAACCACCCTTGCTCCCTGTCCCCTGCCCCCCCCCAGGACTTCTGCCCCATCCAACCGCCCCCTGCTCCCTGTCACCTGACTGCCCCCAGGGACCCCCTGCCCCTTATCCAACACCCCGGCCCCGGTCCTCTTACCATGCTGCTCAGAGCAGCATGTCTGGCAGCCGCACGCTCCTGCAGGGCAGAGCTAGACACACCACTTCGCTGCCCGGAAGGAGCGTGCAGCCCCACCGCCCAGAGCACTGGCAGCGCGCTGAGGCTGTGGGGGAGGAGGGACAGCGTGGCTGGAGGGCCGGGACTAGCCTCCCTGGCGGGGAGCTCAGGGGCCGGGCAGGACGGTCCCATGGGCTGGATGTGGCCCGCGGGCTGTAGTTTGCCCACCTCTGTGCTATAGCCTCTCAATGACAGGCCATATTCCAACCTCACCACCATATTGGCCATTCTGGGGCCACACGCTATGAAAGCTGCCTTGCCCCTGATGTGGTTATCTAGTGCAAAGTGAGTGTAAAATGCTGCCAATGGGAGTGAGTGGAGGCTCTAATCTGGTAGCTGTTTATGCCATGCAAGGCAGTGGAGAATCAGGCCCCTTGTGTCCATGCTCAGTTGCTAACTGCTGTAACCAGTGGGACTGTATTTCTGACCCTTTCCCTTGTTCACACACTTCAGTGGATTTCACTGATCTCCCTCTTGGGCCCAATTCTCACTCCACTAGCTTGCTATATCTCCTAGTAAGTGGAACAGGTCCCCGGGGCTCCACTGTTCATTTCTACCAGGTGAAGGGAAGGATGGTGTACACTGTGCACACCTCCTTCTGCATGCAATTTGTGCAGCGTTAAGGCCTTTTGAATCCTTAGAAGATGGAGCCCCTTCTTTCACATAAGCCAGGCCCTCTGTAGAGATCTATTGTACTTGTCTGGCTCTCAGTAACCACAGTATCTGTGCACCTCACGATGTTTAGGAGTGTCGTGGGAATAAATATGCTAAAAGGTAGGGCAGTGCTATTGTCCCCATTGTACAGATAGAGAACAGACACAGAGAGACTAAGGCCCAGATGCACAAAGGTGTTTAGGCTACTAGCTTCCATTGCAATCATGCTACAGACATACCTTTGAGAATCTAGGCTTAAGTGATTTGCCAAAGATCACACAGAAAATCGGTGGCAGACCAAGGAATGGTACCCAGGTCTGAACACAAGACTAGCACCCTAATCACTGCACCATCCTTCCTCAAAAGACAGAGAGAGTGAGAATGGGGGTGGTCAGGGGGCAGATCCTGCTGGTGCAAAGCAGTGTTTGACAGAGCTACTCTGATTGATGCCAGCTGAAGATCTGGTTCAAAGACAGACATTGGAAAAGAGAGATTGTGAGAGACACTAGAAACAGAGCGAGAAAGAACCAGGGGATGATAGTGAGACTGGTTGACTCACATACATACACACACACACAGATATGCTAATAGACAAGGCTGGGAAATGTCAAGTCTGGCAGCAGGGGAAGCACAGCCTACATGCTTAATGCTCCTCTGGCTCACAGGCTCTGTCCTTTCCTCTCTGGTAGCCAATCAGACCTATTACTCACAAGTCAATAACAGAGTCTAATAGCCCAAAGTAGAGAAAATCCAAAACATGTGAAAGACTTCCTACAACATCTCTACCTCATGGGGCAGTCAGAGCAGCCCACTAAGTACACGGGTAAAGCCAACTAACCATGTACCCTTCCATTCCCGAGCAGAGAGGGGACAAGACCACAGGTAAACAGCGATCTTCCCCAAAAAGCCAAAGGACTGAAAAACGAGCCAAAGTTCAAGGATAAATGGGTTCTGCTTATCCCCTCTTCCCCGTCCTAGACGGTAGACTTCACCTCTGCTGCATGCAGTTTAGCTCTATTATTCTTTTGACAGAATAACAATGACATTTCTACTTAAAACTCCTTATGACCTTTCCATTTGAGCCGTTTTTGCTTCACTTGTTCTGTCGTTTTCTCTTTTCTCCCCCGAGAGAGCACCTTGCCTTTATACTAGCTAGAGAGAAAGAGAGGTCACGTGACCAAGACACAGCCGCATCCCGTCAGTCAGATCCAAAGGACTATAGCTTTTCTGGGCTCATATCAGATCGGGGGTGGGGGCTGGAGGGAAGAGGGAGTACCTTGCCAGAGCACATGTTGGTTGGTGGGTTATCAGATGGCAGTGATTATGGGGTTAGGACATACAGGGCCAACCCCTTAGCTCAGGGGTTCTCAAACTGGGGGTCGGGACCCCTCAGGGGGTCGCGAGGTTATTACATGGTGGGTCGCGAGCTGTCAACCTCCACCCCAAACCCCGCTTTGCCTCCAGCATTTATAATGGTGTTAAATATATTAAAAAGTGTTTTAAATTTATAAGGGGGGGTCACACTCAGAGGCTTGCTATGTGAAAGGGGTCACCAGTAAAAAAGTTTGAGAGCCACTGCCTTAGCTGGTGTAAATCAGCATACCTCCATGCCTGTCTCACTAGTACCTGCTGAGGGTCTGAGCCCTATGCTCCACTCTATTGATGTGATTACTCTACACAGGCATCTGGGCTTCTCAAACTTTTCCCTGGCATGGTCCACATTTTGGTCCAGAGATGTCTCCTGAACACCTCCTCTCCTATTCAAGATCACATGGGCCTTGTCCCCTCCCTGATAATTCAGCACCCTTGGGCAGCTTCAGCAATTCTTGGCTCAGGGAAGTGGTGCCAAGGACATATGTCTTGTGTGTTTACAGGAGTGGTTATGGTGATGTAACAGTTGGGAACAAGGAGGAGGAGCTGGCACCATGTGAACAGCCAGTCTCTCTGGCCCACCAGCCCACAGTTTGAGCACTGCTGCTATATGTAGTTTGTGAAGTGTTTTGGGACTCTCCAGGATGAAACTGGATGTCTAGATATATTATTATTTGAAGGAATGCTGCGTACGTTTAGGAGGAGTGGGCTGAGGGCCAGGACTCCTGGGTTCTATTCCCTATTTTCTCGCCGACTCACTGTATAACCTTGGACAATCACATAGGCCTAGATTGGAATGGGATTAATGCATTGCTGAGTTCTGCATAAATCTGCTACTGATCTAAAAGCCTAGATCTCATTTTCAAAAGAGATTTAGGCATTTAGGACCCAAAATCTCATCGACAGTTAATGGGATTTTGGTTGGTAAGTGCCTAAATCCCTTTTGAAAAGGGGATTTAGGCTTCTAACTCAGATGTTGCAATGCTGAGTGCAGCAGTATCTAAATACCTTTAAAGACCTGGGCCTTAACCTATTTGCTCTTCTGTTTCCCATTGGTAAAACAGGGACAATAACCTTTCCTTTCCACACAGTGGAGTTGTGAGACTCACTAGACAGAACATAATATGGTATCAGACTCATTATAATTTATGTGCATTTCCCTAGTGCACAGGAGTGCTGCCCCTGGCCACACTCCCAAAGCTCCCATTGCTCCATGCATGCGTCTCAGGGCACAGTTTGGATCATAACGCCGGCAAAGCACTTTGAGATCCTCAGATCAAGAGTCATTGGGGTGCCACGAAATTTAGGTTCTTTTTCTGCCTCTGCCACTGACCTGCTGTGTATCCATAGGCAGATCCCTTAACCTCTTTCTGCACCTCAGTTGCTCAATCTGTGGAAGTCAACATTTCTGTAACTCACAGGGGAGTGGTGGAGAGTCTTATTTAATGCTTGCCAAGCACTTTCCAATCCCTGGAGGGGAAGCATTATTATAAAGCAGGCTCTCCTGCCCCCAAACCCAGGGGTTGATCTTCAGCAGGTGGTCATTTCCAGTTGCCAACTGGCCTAACCGTCTCGGCAGCCTTCCCAGGCTCTGTTCTATGCAGGTGGAACAGAGAAGAGGTGGCCAAGGGCTGTGGGATTTGCCTGCGTCTCATCACACGAGAGCACCATTAGCTAATTAATTATTCCAGGCAAGTCAGCGGACTGAGGGATTCCTCTACCTGTCAGAGTGCATTAGTTAAGGCTCTTCACCTGGGGACACTGCCATCCCAGACAGCAACAGCAATAGCAGCAGCCGTCATACCACAGCCATTAGAACAAACCTTGCTCTGCATGAGTGGCTGTGCTCAGCCAACCCTAGCTAGGTGTGTGTCGTCGGGGGAGGATTTGGGGCCATGTTACCAAGGGGCCCAAACTCGAAATGCAAACAGCCCTCTAGCAGCAAACGACGTGTCACAGGGCTCAGTGAGCTCTGATCTCTTTGGGTTCAGCATGTATGTGTTTCACGGCAGAACTGCGAGTGCAGAACTAAAGCTGGACCCGAAGTGAACCCTGGATCCAAGCATATCTGTGCTGGGGACGGGGGCATGGAATTCTGAACTGTATTATCTGTGCTGTGTCAACAGTGCCTATCCTTAGAATGGGACAAATCTTAACTTTATTATTTGTCTTTCTCTGTGGGACCCTGAGATCAGAACCCTGTTGGGCTAGGCACTTTGTGTAATCAGAGATGCCGCCTACCCCAAAGAGTTGATAGTATTGTAAGCAGAGTCTGAATGAGCTCTTCCCTGACATCTAGTGGTGAGCTGTGGAAAAAGACTTCAGAAGCTGATCTCGTTTGCATGGACACACCCACCCTGCCTAGGTGCTCAGCATGATAGGATTGCTTGCCCAAATGATTCCTTGTGACTGGTATTGGAGCCCCAGTCTCCTTGTTATTGGGGCAGGAGTAATAAAAAATTGTTATCTTTGTTGTGTGAACTGAGGGCAGCAGAAATGTACCTGGCATACCCCAATGGAGGGACTCACCCTCAACTGAATAGCGCTAACTAGGCAGGGGACATGGGTTCCAAAGCCCAGTGAGTTCAGAGATGGTGGGCTCTGTTTTAGGCAGTATTTGACCTGTTTGCTCTCCATGATGTAATGAAAGAGAGTTAGTTTAGACTCAATTGAGAGTCTTGTCACATAGTTGCAGAGCTAAAATCCCTAATCTAAATATTAGACCTACTTTGGGACAAAAGCAATGAGTTGTACTTGTGGTATGTTAGAGACCAACAAATTTATTTAGGCATTGCAAAAAGACTGTCCAGTGTGTAGCAGCAGTGAGGCTCTCCCACTTATAACACTGACAGACCCTGGTCATTGGCAGGCAGGCTTGAACCTGGGGGCTTAGTGGAGAGGGGCTGGTGGAGAGGCATGGCAAGCGGCCAGCAGAGAAGCTGGTGGAGAGGGCCAGAGCAGAGCCCTGCAGAATCATGGCAATTGGGGCAATCAGTGAGTGCCCAAACAGTGTAGCATGTAAGGTGCCTTCTTACTTCCCCTGCCACTGCCTTCCACACAGTGTGGGAGGTGAACTCTGTGGATGAACCCCTGAACTCTGGGGCTCCACTGGCCAAGGACAGCAACTGTGAGTGGAGTACAGACAAGGGATGGGCATGTTAAAGGGACTTTTGGGTTGCTGGACTTAAGACCCAGAGGGGAAAAAGACACTGCCCAACTTATTTGGGGGTGGGTCTTTTGCTCATGCTTTGTGTTTATGAACCCTAGTTGCGGTGTTGTCCCAAATTAACGCTGAGTTAATGCCCTCCTTTTATTAAAAGTTTTTGCTACTCTCAGACTCGGTGCTTGCAAGAGGGGAAGTATTGCCTCTCAGAGACACCCAGGGGGCGGTGTGTAATTGTCCCAGGTCACTGGGTGGGAGCTTGAGCCAGTTTTGTGTTGTATTGTTGAAAAGGAACCCCTAGATACTGAACCTTGTTGCTGCTGGCTCCACCTGGCAGAAGGGTTACATTATAAACTGGGGGAAGTCTACACCACAGTGGGCTTGTCTCTGCATCCAACAAGCTGCCTCTGCTTTTACTCCTCTTCTCATGTTTATTGATTCATTGCAGAGTGAAGACGATCGTGTCTCTTTAAAAGCTTGGGGGGGGGGGGAAACTGACTCCCTCTCCTTCCCCAACTGGCCAATGAGACAGTGCATTGCTGGCTCCCCCCATATATCTACATCCTTTTTAGGTAGACAAGTGCATTTTAGTAGCTCCTTACTGGATATGGACCATGGACATTAATACCAGGGAAGGGAAAAATCCAAATGTGTGGTCACACCAGTAGGGAGGTGTCAAGGTTCCTTCCCCACTCTGAACTCTAGGGTACAGATGTGGGGACCTGCATGAAAACCTCCTAAGCTTACTTTTATCAGCTTAGGTTAAAACTTCCCCAAGGTACAAACAATTTTACCTTTTTCCCTTGTACTTTATTGCTCCCACCAACAAACGTCTAACCGGTATATTACTGGGAAAGAGTCCGTTTGGAAATGTCTTTCCCCCCCCAAAATCCTCCCAACCCTTACACCCCCTTTCCTGGGGAAGGCTTGATAAAAATCCTTACCACTTTGCATATGTGAACACAGACCCAAACCCTTGGATCTTAAGAACAATGAAAAAGCAATCAGATTCTTAAAAGAAGAATTTTAATAGAAGAAAAAGTAAAAAGAATCACCTCTGTAAAATCACAATGGTAAATACCTTACAGGGTAATTAGATTCAAAACATAGAGAATCCCTCTAGGCAAAACCTTAAGTTACAAAAAGACACAAAAACAGGAATCTACATTCCATTCAGCACAGCTTATTTTCTCAGCCATTTAAAGGAATCAGAATCTAACACATATCTAGCTAGATTACTTACTAGGTTCTAAGACTCCATTCCTGATCTGTCCCCGGGAAAAGCATCCCACAGACAGAGAGAGCCTTTATTTCTCCCCCCGTCCAACTTTTGAAAGTATCTTGTCTCCTCATTGGTCATTTTGGTCAGGTGCCAGCAAGGTTATCCTAGCTTCTTAACCCCTTACAGGTGAAAGGGTTTTTCCTCTGGCTGGGAGGGATTTTAAAGGTGTTTACCCTTCCCTTTATATTTATGACAGGAGGAAGATGAGGTGAGCCTGGAAGAAAATCCCCACTCTGGAATAGGATGCAGCCTCAAAATTGATCTATCTGTGTGGCGTTCATTTACATTGCTCCAATGATTTGAGTTTGTGGGAGAAATGAGCACTCAGAAGCAGTGGTGTCAGGGAGTTGGCAAGCTCATACAGCTCTTCTAATCGCACTCAGTCCTAACCTACAGGACCCCTCATTCTTTCACTCCTGTGCCTCTCACACAGCTTTGCTGGTGCCTCTCCGTCCTGACCACTGGTATGCCCTGTTCATGCAGTTTTGAGATCAGCTCACAGCTCAGCCACTGAACCTCTGCTGGCATCCTGCTCTTCCAGACTGTTCAGTGGCAACAAAAACCCAGACTCAGGGTCAAATGTGTCTCGCAGGCCAAATGCAATTGAAGGATTTCTGTAACTGTGTTCTACCTTCACCCCACACACCGAAGTAAGGCCTCTGGGAACTACAGGAGCCAGCATGCAACACCCCCTCTTGATCTTATCAGACAGGCCACGTGGATCAAGTTGGAGCATTGAATGGTGGGATCTGTATTGGGTGTAATTTACTCTATTTAATGCAAGTTAGGGGCAGCTCTGAGCCTCCCGTTAGCTTTTCAATTTGCCCTGGGACAGAACAGAATGTGGTACCCCTGTTCTGAGGCCTACATGCTGATTCTCAACTCTCAGGTCCTTTTCATTGAGCAGGGATCACTGTAAATTATTTGTCATCTCTCGAACTGGCAAGGAAACCAGATCTTTCTTGAGTCAAATGAGTCATTTTCTGAAGGGCAAATTTCCTCAATCTGCCCATTCAGTCTTCACAAGGACAGGAGCAGGCCCCACTACATGCATGCTAATGGCAGAGCCCTAGGATGCCACAGGGCAGATAGAGATATGAGGGCTGCGGCTGGTCAGCACTGACTGATGTGCAATGGCAGAGGAGCGAGAGAACCCTAGCTCCGGAATCATATGGAGTCAGAGTTCAAGGCCCATAGAAACCACCAGGTCATCAACTCTGATCTCCTCGCATCGCAGTCTACCAAACCCCACCCTCGTACTGAGCCCAATAACCTGGTCAAGGCTGGGATGCGTTTGGGGAGCTCCAGGTTAGTATAAAAGAGCGTGCTGCAGGTCAGGACTCAGGAGAGCTGTGTGAGGAGAGCTGTGTGACTGGAATAATGGGGGGCGGGGGACAGGACTGCTTGTCACAGGGTAAAATCACCGCTAGGAGTGACTCCTCCTGGCCGCTCAGCGGATTAGCTCCATCCTAGTCTGATGCCCTCTTCTTGTCAGTTGCTCTGCCTGGGCCTCTCTCGCTCTCTGCGACTTAGTATGCTCCCTCTTCGTGGCTTGGCCCTCCAGCCACATCACTGTGTGTTTTCCCTTTCCAGGGGGTATCCAAGTCTCTCCAGATTGACTGGCTGGTCACCTTTCCAGGCCATCCTCTAATTCAATAACATGCCACTTTCCACAGTGGCCTGTAGGGGAACACAGGCCTGCCCACTACTAGAGGCTCCAACACAGGGGCCCTCGCCTTAGCAACCAGGGTCTGCCTACTCCCAGACCCCATTGCCATTTCCCCTCTACGCCTTCCTACTTTCCTCCTCTAGCTCTGGGCTGGTAAGGGGCTACTGTTGTGTCACCAATGCAGATCATGGAGCAAAAGGGTTAAACTCCCAGACATTGACTTTGGCCTTGACCCCCTCCTTCCCCCAGCACTCTCACATTTCTAAGATGTCCCCTGTGCTGAATTCTTATTCAACTTCAAACTGACAAACTGTTTTTAATCTTTTCCTTCCATCCAGCTTGGAGATTGGGAAGCAAAAATCAATACTGGCTGGCAGGTGATCAAGCTGCTTGAGACTGGTGTTGAGGAGGGGTGGGGGGAGCATTGGTGGTGGCGGGGGGGGGAGTTTGACTAAGTACCATGAATTACAGGCTTGTGGTTCAGAGGGCTCTGATTCCTGTAGCCTTGAGCAGGGGAGCTTGGGAAAGCCATTAGAACAATCAGGTCATGAGTTCACAGCTGTCCAGGTGCCTTGAGAGACACAGACAGGAGTATTTCACTGGCACTTAGTGCCTGTTCTCCTGAATAAAGAGGAAATGGGGTTTGGAGGGGATGTAATTAGCACTGAGTATTTGATACATAAAACAACAGAGGGGACTTGATTTAGTGTTTAATAACATTAAAATCATCCTTCGAAATGGATTGGAGGGGGGTGGAAGCTGCCAGATTGATAGCACCTGGAGACTGAGGTCCTCCCCTGATCTGTGGAACAGGTTCAGCCATGGCAAGCTTACGCACAAAGGGCCTTCATTCTGACCTAGACAACTCATCTGTAGGGGAGCTTCACCTCCAAAGCCCATTCAGACCATGGCCTCTCTGCTGAGCTCACCAATGAGAGGGCCAGTTAGTAATCATTTCTGGCTCCTGCCTGACGAGATCCAGACAGAGATCAGAAGCTCAGTTTACCTAGGCCAGTGGTTTTCAACCTGTGGTCCATGGACCCCTGGGGGTCCGCAGACTGTCTAAGGGGTCCACAATGGGTTGTCATTACCATAGAATAGCGGTTTTCAACTTGAGGGTCCACAGATTATGTCTAAGATTTTCAAAGGGGTCTGCATCTCCATTTGAAATTGTTTAGGGGTCCACAAATGAAACAAGGTTGAAAGCCACTGACCTAGGCCTCTAAGCATCTATCGACTAGTATAGTCCTGGGGCCTTCCAGGCTTCCTGAGTGAACTACATTGAATTTTTGTTAAAAGTCCTTGATCCACAGCTACAGAACAATAGTGCAGGCTTTTAGTTCTGAAGGACCCCGGTTCAATCCCCAGTGTGTCAGCCATGATGGCAGCCATCACACCCACATAGGATGTTATCCTGATCTAACTATTTCAGTTTAAATTCACACTTTACCTTATACCAGTATAACTTCCCCATGTAAACAAGCCTTCAGTGTGGCTCAGCTCTCTTGGCTGCCATTCTTATTTATATCCCTCTTTGATACCAAATCCCATATGGGCAAAAACGTACCCATTGTGACCCATCCTTTTGCCACCTCCAGGTCAAACTACTGTAACTCTCCCTGCCTGAGGCTGAATGCCGTCGCCACAAGTAGGCTGAAGTAGATGCACCACACAACAGTAACACAAGCTACCACAACACATCACATTCAGCCTTTGTCAGTTCCCCAAGCTCCTCATTCATTTCAGAATAGAATTGGGAATATTGGTCCTAATCTAGCCAGCCTTAAAGGAATTGGGTCATGGCCGCTTCACAGAGTGCCTCAAAAGAGTCAGAGCAGTCAGGTATAATGCCAGAACATATAACACAATGTGGCACATGCCCATTAAACCTCACAGAGCACTGACCACTTACCAGAGAATATTTTATTTTGTCCCTCAGACTTTCTTTTCCTCTGTGTCTGCCCTCCACTCCCATTGCTTCTGGGCCTCACCAGACACAAGAGCAGGTTGAAAAAAGGAGGGAAAAAAGAATTCTGAAAATGTCACCTACGTTTTTGGGGTAGCCTGAAAGCTGCTTCTCAAAAGTCAAAACATTTTGGTGGACATTAGAACTGCTGGAAAAACACCCCCAAATTTAAATGTATTGCAAATAAGTTTTAATGAGGGGGTTTTTTTCGTGGAAATTCAAAATTTTAGCAAAACTTTCAACCAGCTACACCAGCCACACACGATGATTCCCTCACTGTCGAAACCAAAGCAGGGATAATGAGCTTCCTCATCTCCATCCTTTTCCTCCTTCTGGATGCATTTGTTATGTTTACAGAGGAGGATCTCTAAGATGAAAAACATTTGCATGGGGGTGGGGGCACGACCTTGTGAGGAATGGCTTCTTGTGCATAACTCCCGGACTACAAACCAGTGTAAGCAACAAAAACAGTGGGCCCTTCAGGAAGCAGTGAAGTTTTTTAGGGCTCTCCACAGGGAGAGGGGAGAGCATATCAGTAGGAGTAAGGATTACAGAGCACAGAATGTAGGCTGAATGTCAAGAAGTGCTCCCTGGCAGGAAGATATGTTAGTCTGTAGAATAGCCTCCCAAGCCCAGTTGCCTGGTTCATTTTACGTTAGGCTGGACAAAACCCTGTAGAACAGACCACCGTAGGGAGCAATCCTGCTTAGCCCCCCCGGGAAATGGACTAGATGTGACCAAATCGGCCTTTTCCATCTCGGGCTTCTCTGATTCAAATGACTCTCAGCGTATTTGTTAGCAATGGGTTTGCTCTGGGAGCCCCCCGAGGACCAAGCTGACATTTGAAAATGATCAGTTTAGGAACTTTCCCCCCCCCCCTCCTTTCCTTTAAGTCTCTTATTCTATTGTTACCATTCCTCTGAGCTTTTATCATCTAACTCAGTAAATCTCCAGGAAATACGGCTGTGTTTGTGTTGTCACTTCTGATCAGGGCAATGCCAGCGGGGGAGCAGGGAGAAGTGGCGGTGGTGGTGGAGGAGGCGGGGGGTGGATAAGGGATTGCCCTGGGCCCCACACAGAGCCAGCATGCAAATGAATGCCAGCTCCGTAAAAATAGCCCCAGCAGTCACATTTTATTACAACCAGATTATTGGAATTGGGTTACTGGAAACTGGCAAAAGGGAGAAGGAAACAGAAAGAGAGAGAAAGAGGGACGAGGTCAGGCATAAATTATTCTAACTATTTGAACTTTGAGAATGCCAGTGGGCAGACATCCTTCCTTTGATGTATGCACATTGAAGATCTCTATAAATTGCTGGATGCACTCAGTGTACACTCACTCTCCACCTCTCTGCTCAAGATCACTTCCTTCCTCTCTCCGTTTTTAAAAAAACAAACCCTTTCTTTCTTCATGCTTTATGGACAGCTAGAGAGCACTGTGGAAATTTGACAAGTGATTTTTAAAGAAGTGAGATTTGCATTAGTTTTGGGGAGGAAGGGCACACCCATACACGCGTGTGCACTTTCCCCCTATGCCAGTGCTGTAGGAGTTGTTTATTTCAAAGAGAGGAACTGCAGAACAAGAAAGATGGCAGGGTGTGTGACCCAACGCTGCATTTCTATAACCCCTTTCAATCAGAAGTGCTTTGAAAAAAATGTATAGAGAGAACCAGAATACCCAAAGGGGTAATGTGGTGTAGAGGGTTAATGAGTTTGGGATGATTCCATTATGCACAAGTATGAAGTTACACAGGTCATCCCAAATAAGAGCTAAGGAAACCTTTGTATCAATCTGGCCCCTCATGTCTCCTGTATGTTACCAAAATTGTTTTAGAAATATTTTAGAGCCATGAAGATACACATGCACACACTCCAGACAGAAATACACACACAATTTTTCTAGTATATATCCCATATATATATAGATATAGCATAGTTTGCTCAGGGCTCCATCTTTCAGATCAGTCTCTAACTAGCAGGGCTATGTCTACACTTAACTTGCTACAGTGGCACAGCGCTTCAGTGTAAACTCTCAATACAGCAACAGGGGGGTTCTCCCATTGCTGTAGGAAATTCACCTCCCCGAGAGGTGGGAGCTAGGTCAATGGAAGAATTCTTCTATTGCCCTAACGCTGCGTATAAGAGAGGTTAGGTCGTCTTAACTATGTCACTCCCAGGTGTGGATTTTTCACCCCCTGAGCCACAAAGCTGGGTCCACCTAACTTTTCATTGTAGCCCAGCCCCAGTCTGGTAAATCTGAAGCCACTCCTGCTATCCACAACATCTGGGAGCTGGGAAGGGGGTTCTCTGTTAATGTCATCAGCCTCAGAGTTGTGTTTCTGCCCTTCCTGCAAGTTTTTAGCTGTCACCAGGGAGTCTCCCCTACTTTACCCATCCTTTGAATCTTCCTAAACTGCAAGACACTCCAATGCCAGCTCAGTTTTCCCACTTTCACTGCTGCCTACAGGGTTCTGAACAGAGAGGAGTGAAATTTTGATTAATATGTTTTTCAGTGAAAAATACATATTTGGTGACACCAAAACATTTAACAAATTAGTGTCAATTTTACCAAACTGTTTCATTAAGAAACAAAACTTTAAAAATCTGCCTCCCTCCCCACAAAATGGAAATATTTCATCTTGACATTTTCCAAATGATACATTTCAATTCGTTTGGAAATGACTTTTCATTTTGAAATTTCCTTTTAATTTTATTTTAAAAAGTTGAAAAAAATGCTCAAAGCCAAAATGGCTTGTTTCAGGATGAACAAAACATTTCATTCAACTCCAAATTTTTATTCAACTTTTTAAATCCTGAAAAAAATGAAAAATTATGTTTTCTGATTAACCCCAATTTGTTTTTTTCTCATTTTTTGGAATTACCAGCAAATTGTAAAATCCATTCGATACACAGCTTTAGTTCTGAATAGCAGCAGTTAATCTGACAAGACAAGGTCAATTTTCACTCTGCTGCAGCTTGTAAAAGCTTTGAGCATCAGCAGAAGTGCTAGAGCAGTCTACAGGCTCAGGAATACATTGCTGCTTCGGTTTACATTCAGTTCACGAATGGAATGGTAATTTTTGAACCATAGTGGCTAGACATATTTTCAATTGCTCATTAATTTTAAAAAACTTTCCCCATTTTGGCTGAAATTTTCCAGGTGATTTTTTTAAAACATTTGAATAGAAACAGTTCAGCCTTTTTTTAACACAAGGACAGTTGGGGGAAGAGGCACTTTCTTCATTATAAAAACAAATTCTTGCAACATTTCTTGAACAGATCTGGTGTTAAAACTGATGAGGGACAAATGGGAAAATTGGCAGAGAACTAGCACTCATTAAGAGAAGTGCTTTGAGTGTTTAAGTAAAAACCAGGCCAAAATTTTAAAAAATAAGAACCTAAAATTAAGTCTCCTCTGTTCTGATAACTAGCTTCCCTATATGGGGCAGTATGGTATGACAGTATGCTTATGTATAGGGTAATGTCTAGGATCTTAGAACTCTGCTTTCGGAATGGACATGCTTGATAGGACACCAGACATGGAAAAAGGAAAAAATCCCGATTGTTACACTGTCTTGTCTCTCTCTCTTTCTACACTTGAACACTGAACAGCCTCAGACCACATTTAGGTACCTAAATAAGGTGCTTGCTTTTAAAAGTGCCAAGCACCCAACAACTTCCATTGATGCGCTTACTTTTGAACACTAGCTCACTTCCTTGGAAGTCTAAAATGGATTGAGGAGCCTAGCTTCACGCACCCACACATAGAGGAGAAGGACTACAGAACTAGGCTGAGACCCATGTTCGATTCCCTTTTCTGCCACAGATGTTCTGTGTGACCTTGGGCAGTTCCCCAATAGCCCTGCCTATCCACACAGGGGTGTTGGGAGGACAAATGCAGGAACAATTGAAAAGTGCTCATGTACTACAATAGTGGGGCCCATATAAGAATCTTAGAGATTTCAATATGTTTGCTTTTGATTTGCTGAATTATGAACCTTTGAAAAATGCCTTTCCAGCATTCCCGATACATTTGGCTGGATTTGTTAGTAGTGTTCAGAATGGAGGGGGGCTGTGCTGTCGGACTAACTTAGCTACATCACCCCATCCAAATATTCCTCAGAAACGTCAGGCTTGGTAAAAGGCCAGCTCCTTGCATTGCTGCTATCCAAAGGCCCTTTGTGTACGGCTATGGGCACAGCATTGCTAGCCATGAGTCCCTGGGTTCTGTACCCACCTTTGGATGGTGCAGTGGCCTCACCCATTTCTGCATGAGAGATCTCTCTGTGTATAGGACAGATCTCTATCTCCAAGGAGAAGTTCTTGGCTTTGGTGCCACCTGTCATACAGGAGTTTCCTCACCTCGAGCAAGCCTCAGAGCTCTACAAAGGAAGGATCCTGATGGAGGTGAAAAGTATTCTAAGGAACTCCATGCCAGCTGGGCCTGGGAGCACTCTGACATCTGTTTGGTAGCATATTCTGTGTACCACTGACTCAGAGGCAAGCCCTGTAGGTGCTCTGAACTCTGGGCTCTACAGATGCTAGCCTATGGTGGGGCGCCATTAGATGCTCACACACATTTCTTTTAAGAACAAGAGTCTTGTTTTCTAGGACTGGCATGGAAAGAAAGGCTGCAAGGACCCTGGGTACAAGTAAGTTTGACCTCTGCATCTGGCACTTGTTTGTCATGTGGCCACCCAGTTATCAACTTCTCAGTAGTTCCTCAGGCGACATTTTTGGCAGATGTGAGCACCTGAAGTGAGCAATTTTGTTCTGCTTTTGCCTCTCTCCCTATGTAATAATAATCCATTTATGCTGATATGTCCGTCTCAAGATCTTAAGGAGCTTTCACCTACCTGGAAGCCAAGTCAATATTATTACCCTGATTTTACAGGTGAGCAACTCAGGCAAAGGGAGGCAACAGGGACAGGCAGCAAAGCAGTGGCACAGCTGGAAGGGGAACCCAGGCGTCCTGCCTCCCAATCCTGTGCTTTAGCCATAAGATCGTCCTTCTCCTATTTGCCCCTGCTCTGTGTTCTTTCCTCCCTTTGCCTTTCTTACTATCAAACTCTCTCCCATCCATTTTTCTTAACGATCCTATGTCTCTTTGCTCCCACTTGGTCCTTCCCTCAACCCCTTCTTTTGTCACTGGTCCTTGCAAAGCTCCAGCCTCTTGCTCACGCCTTTCTCTGCCACCCCTCTGGCCCTGTCTCCCTCAGACCATAGCCACCTCCTGGGCGTGGCATGTGCTGCTTCTTCAGGGAAAACAGAGGCACCGGCGCTGGCCACCCCTTCCTCCTCATTGTGATTGGGGTTTCCAGTTTTGGTTGGACATATTCCTGGAGGTTTCATCACATGACCTAATATTTAATTAAAGATTAATCTTTAATTCCTGGAAACTCCAGAACAATTGTGGAGGGTTGGCAACCCTAACTGTGATGCACAATCACAGTGCGGTGCATAGGTACCGGCTCCGTGGGTGCTCGGGGGCTGGAGCACCCATCAGCCACCTGCTGATCAGCTGTTCGGCCACGGGTAGGAGGCGCTGGGGGGAGGGGGCAGAGCAGAGGTGGGAAGAGGCAGAGCAAGCGTGGGGCATGCTCGGGGGTAGGAAGAGGCAGGGTGGGGGCAGGGCCCCAGGGTTAGGGGTGGGGTGGGGCCTCGGGGCAGGGGCAGAGCAGGGGCATAAAGAGGCAGAGCGAGAGTAGGGCCTTGGGAGAAAGGGCAGAGTGGGGATGGGGCCTCGGGGTGGAGTGGGGGTGGAGCACCCACACGGAAAGAAGAAAGTCGGCGCCTGTGGTGGGGGTGAGGGGGTAGGCAGGAAGAGCAGTGAGAAGGGAAGGAGTAGAAACCCTAGACTGCCCTGCTCCAAACCCCCAGGAGTAACCTCCAGTAGCCTGGATGAGGAGCTGCCGGAGAAACCCTGCCCAAAGCCCCTACGCTGCCTATGAATGGCGGTCACTCCAGTGAGTGACACTGAGCAGCAGGGCTGGTCAGTTTATTTTCCCCCCAAACATTGTTTTTTGAAATGAAAAAATGGCATTCTGACCAAAATATTCATTTTGGTGGAAATTTTTAAGTTTTTTCGCCAAAACCTAGAAACTCTACAGTACAATTTTTCAGGTTTTGTTAAAAAATAAATTCAGTTTTGGAAAACTATTTTTTTTTAAAGAACCCAGATGTTGCCAAATATGTTTTCCCAAAACCAAATATTTTCAGATCTTGGTTTATCACCAAAAAAAATCCCAAAATAGCTTGCAGGAAATTTCCAGGGGGAAAAAAAATAAAATTCCCCATGACAAATGATTGGCATTTTTGAACTAGCTGTACTTGGCAGGTACGTGTGACCTTATACAATTCACATCATGTCCTTGTTCAGCCAGCAGTAAAGTGGGGACAGCAATGTTGATTTACCTATCTACAGAGAGGCGGTGTTGCCTAATAGATAGAGCACCTGAGTTCTGCTTCTAGCTCTGCTGGATAACCTTGGGCAAGTCACTTAATCTCTCTGTGCCTTAGTCTGTTGTACCAATAAAATAAAAACCAGCAGGATCTTATTAAAGGGAAAAAGGCAAAATACCACATTTATTGTGAATACAGAAAGAATCATAGTAAGCAGTTAGTTATAGCTATAACATTCCATTCAATCTCATATTTATTCACACATTCATTCATACAAACACACCCACACACACATACACACCCACACACACAGGTTCTGCAAGGTTGTTATCATAGTTACCAGCCTTAGAGTTGCTCATGCCAAGTCACTGGCCAGGTGGCCTGGACATGAGGAGGGAGCAGGGCCTTGTCAGATGCTCATCTGATGCTCCTGGAAGTTGGTTTGTAGAATCAGACCCCAAAGTTCTCACTTTTTAGAGTCTATTTTTATAGGAATTTCTTCCTATGCCAGTCTATGGGAATTGCTTCATCATGCTGTTGCTGAATCAATCAGCAGATAGCACATTCCTGACGGCTCCAAGATGTTATCTTGTTCTTTGGTTCTCCCATTCTTGAGGCTGTTGGGTGGATTCCAGTCTGCCCTCCGGGTGGGGTCCTCTGGTTATTTCCACTTGACGCCTTCTTCAGCCGATGGACACTGGATTCTTAGGCTGGCACCTCCCTGATCATTCAGTTATTATCCACACCAAGCATCCATCCACATACATCCTCTATCTCTATTTTAATCACAATTGTTAATACAACAAAAGGGTGGGGAGTCTCTGGGTGCTGTTTCTGTTGTTAGAGTATTGCTTTGAGTCTCTCTCTTGTGAATTGCTTTGAGAACAGACTCTGTCTTAGAATGTACTAACACAATTAGCAGCTTGCAAGTTTAACACATAGAGGGAGAGAAACAGTACCAAAACCCAAGAGACCTCTTAATTAGTAATACCCTGGAATTTAAACTCTGGGGAATCAAACTCATTTGTGATTTTAATACAGAACTTCTTTAATATGATCCAACAAGTCTCTCTATCTGTAAAATGATGATGGCTACTTTGTCAAGTGTGTTGAGATCTACAGATAAAAGGTGCTCTTTAAGATCTAGGTATTATTACTTTATGGAAGGGGAAGAGCAATGATGATTCCTTAACAATATCTTTGAAAAAGCAAAACAGAGGATCATTAGTTACCATTGTTATCCATCTGCTGCAGCTTTGGGGAACAGAGTTCAATCACTACATCAAATCTGTCCTAAGCTCACCCATTTCCTCACAGCTGAGAAGAGTGTATGGCATAGGAGATCCTCAGGCTACACAGGAGGATAGAAGGGAAGGAATTGTAGGGGAAGGGAAAAGTTTGGCACAAACACTTTCTGTAGAGAGATCAGCTGATTTAAATGGAAAATGAAAGAGAAGATCCCCAGAGTGTGTAAGGAGCTTTCAGCCCTGGCCTTAGGAGATGGCTTAAAACTTCATGTTTGAAATATTTACTCTTCCTGGAGTCTTTGCTTCACAGTGAGGCACAGGAGGCTGGCCTCCTCTGGAAAGAGATCAGGAAACTAAGTGCTCCTGCCGTTTGCGATATGGAGCCTACAGAGCAGACCTGGGAACCCAGAGCTCCATTTTCTGTGTGTGCATGTTACAGATGCATGAGCATTTTGTAAAAGCAGGGTTTTTCTAAGGCACTAGGGTACCAGTTTCTTCTGCCAGGGCTGTTGTGTCAAGTCCTGTGCACTGGCCAGCTCCTGCCCTTCACCCAGAAACCAATGCAGTTCCACCATGTGCTGTGCATGGCCAAGCCTGTAATATAGCAATCTCCCCTCAGTGCAGGATTGTGTGAACCTGTGTTTGCAGCCCCAGACTAGGGAATGCCCTCTGATGCTCAGTGTCACAGTTCAGGGCAACTGCCCCTGTATTTCCCCTCAGTGTTCCAGCAAGGGTACCCGCTCTAGTCTTCTGGCTCCCCAGCTGTTGCCTCTCTTGGGTGGAGACACGTCTCTCCCTTCTGATCAGGATATTTCCAGGCTACATAGCTCCCTGATTATACTGTGAATTCACCAGCAAAGTCACACTGCCTAAGCAAACCGACTTGCTTTCTCACCAGAGACTAAGCTACCACACTGCTCTTTCTAGGAAAGCTTCTTTAGTCTTAGGGTAAAGCATTACAGAGAAAGCATACTAAAAACAAGAAAAGAACCTACATGCTAATAAGCTTACCAGAGATCCCCCCAACTTCAGCAACGGGCTCAGGCAGGTGACTAATCTGTCAAACCCCTAAAAGTTCAGTCCGTCCTTTGCACAGTTCAGGGGCATTAACCTGGTGTTTCCAGGCGCAGGTAATCAGCTGACAGTGGGTTTTTCTCCCCAGTATGGAGCTTCAAACTGCCTCCCGAGTACCTCCAAGGAAACCCATCTCACCAGAATTGTCCCAAACAGTTCTTTGGAGTTCCTGACATTTCTCCAAGGTTGGTGTTAGTCAGTCTCCTAGAAAAGTTACATACAATCCTACAATAAACAATTGCATTGTAACACAATGAACCCCAAAGGTTTTAATCTTAATTCCATAAGATTTAACCAGGATATTTCAAGGAATTCCCCTCTGTCCCATTCAGAATCACAGTTCCCTCCCTGGTACCACCTTGCCCCAAGGGGGACATGATCCGCTAATGGTCTAAATAGCTCTGAGGGGGTGGAGTCAAAACTCTTTCCATTCTCCACCCCTGCCTGCCCACTTGCAGCACACAGAGTGGTGGGGGAGGGGAAAAAGGGGGACAGTAGCATTCAAACAGGGTTTGCTGTCCCTCTGCTCTGTGACCTATAATGTAGGTCAGCCATGCAAGGAAGCAAGGAGGTAACTTATATCCCCTTACACCCCTGCACAGGTGCAGGGTGTAAGAGACAATCTTGCCTGCCAAGTGCAAAGTGCTTTGGCATGAAAGTTGGTATATTAATGTCAATTATTATCACAGAATATTGTAGTTCAGTGCAACATTATATGTTGGGGCAGCTATTTTATTGGAACCTGATTTACACTAATGACAAGTGTTGCTTTAACTGGGACAGCATTGACATAAATTTAGCTGATGCCAGGTAGTCTAAAGATGCTAACAACAGTAGGTGACTGAGTCTAAGTGCAGGTTGACACTTAAAATGCTGCATTGACACAGGTGCCCCAATGCAGCTGCACTGCTGTAGTGCATAAGTGAAGATGCTCCTATGCTGATGGGAGAGAGCTCTCCCATAGGCATAGTTAATCCACCTCCCCAAGAGGCGGTATCTATGTCAACAGGGGAAGTTCTCCCATCACCATAGTGCTGTTTACATGGGGGGGTTAAGGTTGGTATAACTACGTTGCTCGTGGGGGGGCGAATTTTTTACACGCCTGAGCAACATAGGTATGTAGTGTAGACCTGGCTTAAGCTTACATACACAACTTGCTAAGTAAAGACCAAGGGGTACAATACACAGGGCTTTAATGCAAAAGTTGCCACATAGATATTAAGGTGGCATCTTTGTTTCATTGCTCTTGGTAAGAGACAACTGGGTTCTGGTGAGCTCAGTCAAGAATGGCAGTGGTAGGGACTGGTGACCCCAATACTTCTAGATTAAGGGATTTGCATGTCCTATCTGTAGGCTTGGAAGGATTCAACTTTTATCGGTAAATGTCAGCAAACGTCGATTTCATCATACCCACGCAAACCAACGAAAAAAATTTCCAATGATAATAATAACCGAAATTTACAGAAAGGCAAAGCAAGAAAATTGCTGCTTGAGAACTCATTAGAGTTGGATTTAAGGCTAAAATTGTGACACATGATGTTGGCAATTTGTGTTTTAAAGGTTATAAAGCTTTAATTTTTTGAATCTCAACATCTACTGTCATTAAATAATTATTGGCTGACCCTCCATCATTTCCCAGAACTGTGAACATTTAAAATCCATAAAAATTGAAAAAATGTTTAAAAAGAAACTGTGATATTATCCACCAAAACTGTAAAAGAAAAAAAAATCAAATTCTGCCACACCTATCTCTATGCCATTTTTTTTGCAAGCAAGCAGACACTAACTCCTTTTGTTGTTGTTGTTGTTTTTTAACCCTAGTTTGCCTCTTTTTTCTTTAAAAAAAATCTAGGAAATTCCCACAAAAGCTACATGAAGAGAACATTAAGATTAATTATATAACAGGAGGGAGAATTGGGTAGTGGAAAGGCAAATGTACATGAGGAGCTCTGGGCTCTGTTCCCAGCTCTATTTGTCTGTCTTTCTAGCTCGCCTTCTCCAAAGGTTCCCATCACTTTTGTATTGTAGTGCTAGTCTCTGCCGCTCACTCACTCTGTGGCTTCCAGTGCCCACATCCCTCCACCTCCACCTATTGTGCTCGGTATGATTGAGGTGTTGTTAGAGGAGGTGTTGGAACAAACTGATATATTAAACAGTAATGTTGCCAGAACCAGATGGTATTGACCCAGGAGTTCTGAAGGAATTCAAATATGAAATTGCAGACCTACTAACTGTGGTATGTAACCTATCACTTAAATCAGCTTCTGTACCAGATGACCAGAGGATACCTAATGTGACATCAATTTTTTTAAAGGTTCCAGAGGCAATCCGGGCAATTACAGGCCAGTAAGCCTAACTCCATGTACCAGGCAAATTGGCTATAATAAAGAACAGAATTATTAGACACAGATGAACATGATTTGTTGGGGAAGAGTCAACATGGTTTTTGTAAAGGGACATTATGCCTCTCCAGTCCATTAGAATTCTTTGAGGGGGTAAACAAATACGTGGATGTTGTCAAATGATTTCTGAAAGTCCAGTGTATATAGTTAACTTGGACTTTCAAAAAAGCCTTTGACAAGGTCGCTCACCAAAAGTAAGCATACATGGGATAACAGGGAACGTTCTCTCATAGACCAGTGACTGGTTAAAACATAGGAAACAAAGGGTAGGAATAAATGGTCAGTTTTCAGAATGGAGAGAGGTATATACCAGTGTCCTCCAGCAATCTGAACTGGGACCAGTGCTGTTCAATATATTGATAAATGATCTGGAAAAAGGGGTAAACAGTGAGGTGGAAAAGTTTGCAGATGATTTTGCTGATACAAAATTACTCAGGATAGTTAAGTCCCAAGCAGACCGTGAAGAGTTACAAAGGGAGTTTACAAAACTGGGTGACTGGGCAACAAAATGGCAGGTAAAATTCAATGTTGATAAATGCAAAGTAATGCACATTGGAAAACATAATTCCAACTATACATACAAAATGATGGGGTCTAAACTAGCTGTTACCTCTCAAGAAAGATCTTGGCATCACTGTGAATAGTTCTCTGAAAACATCCTCTCAATGTGCAGCAGCAGTCAAAAGATCTAACAGAACGTTAGGAATCATTTGAAAGGGGCTAGATAAGACAGAAAATATCATAATGCCAGTGTACCAATGCATGGTACATCTGCACCTTGAATTCTCCATCTAGTTCTGGCTGTCGCATCTCAAAAATGATATTTTGGAAATGGAAAAGGTAGAGAGAAAGGCAACAACAATGATTATGGGTATGGAACAGCTTCCATCTGAGGAGAGATTAAAAAGACTGGGACTATTCAGTTTAGATGACTATGGAGAGATAGGATAGCAGTCTATAAAATCATGAATGATGTGGAGAAAGTGAATTAGGAAGTGTTATTTACCCCTTCACATAACACAAGAACCAGGGGTCACGCAATGAAATTAATAGGCAGCAAGTTTAAAACAAACACAAGGAAGTACTTTTTTACACAACGCGCAGTCAAGCTGTGGAACACGTTGCTGGGGATGTTGTGAAAGCCAGAGCTATAACTGGGGTGGGGTGGGGTGGGGTGGGGAGGGGGAGGGGGAGAGGGAGGGAGAGATCGCTCAGTGGTTTGAGCATTGGCCTGCTAAACCCAGGGTTGTGAGTTCAATCCTTGAGGGGGCCATTTGGGATCTGGGGCAAAACTTGGGGATTGGTCCTGGTTTTAGCAGGGGGTTGGACTAGATGACCTCCTGAGTTGCCTTCCAACCTTGGTATTCTATGATTCTATGAATTGCATTCAGAAAAGAATTGGAGAAGTTCGTGGAGGTTAGGTCCATCAATGGCTATTAGCCAAGATGGTCATGATGCTACCCCATGCTCTGAGTGGCCCTAAGCTTCTGTCTGCCAGATGTTGGGATTGGACGACAGGGGTGGATCACTTGAGGATTGCTCTGTTCTGTTCATTCCCTTTGAAGCACCTGGCATTGCCCACTGTCAGAAGACAGGACATTCCACTAGATGGACCATTGGTCTGACCCAGTATGGCCATTCCTATGTTCTTAGGACAAGGAGGTAGCTTTCTGGATTTGAACAGGGTGGGGAGGGTTATTCTCCTGGGCAGAATTCTAATGCCAAAAGGGACCACTATGACCATCTAAACTGACATCCTCTATAACACAGGCCATACAACTTTCCCAAAATAATTCCTATTTGAATTTTTTAAACAAAACATCCACTCTTGATTTTAAAATGGCCAGTAATGGAGAATCCACAATAACCCTTAGTAAGATGTTTCAGGGATTATATGCCCTCATTGTTAAAAATGTACATCTTATTTCTAATGTGAATTTGTCTAGCCTCAACTTCCAGCCATGGGATCTTGTTACACCTTTGGCTGCTAGATTGAACTGCCCATTATCAAATATTTGTTACCCATGTAGGTACTTAGAATGTGATTGTCACCCCTTAACCTTCTCTTTATTAAGCTAAATAGATTGACCTTCTGGAGTCTATCACTATACAGCATGATTTCCAGTCCTTTAATCATTCTTGTGGCTCTTTTCTTAACCCTCTCCAATGTCTCACCATCCTTCTTGAATTGTAGACACTAGAACTGGAAACAGTATTCCAGCAGCAGCCGCACCAGAGCCAAATACAGAGGTAAAACAACCTCTCCACTCCCACTCAAGATTCCCCTGTTTATGCATCCAAGCAGACATGCCAAATGATAAAGGCAGGTGTCATCAAGGTGATAAAATATTAGCTCTGATAGGTAAAACAGAGCTGACTGGTGAAGGGCTGCAAGAGAACAGCTCTCTTTTGATGTGGTGGAGGATGGGAACCAGTGGAGTGGACACAAAGATGTGGTCAGATCAGTCAGGCAAGAAGATTACCCTAGCCGTAGCATCCAGTTTCTCCTCTAGAACTGAGCCTACAGCCTAGACAGGACTGGATCAAATTGTGCTGGGACTTCTTGTGCTCCTCCTCTTCATTGGAGCTTCTACTACTGTCTCCTGTGCTGAACAGCTGTTGGGCTGACTGGGGTTAAGCTGGTGGTTTTAAAAAACAAAGTCAGGGTTTAGGAGAAGTTCCTAAATGAATCAGAGACGGAGGAGAGAGGACTTTACTTTTAATGGGAGTGCACACAAGGCAGCGGCATTATGCAGCATAATGTCAGGGGTGTTTGAGTGGCAGCCGGGCCAGCGCTGTGCCCATTTACCGCTCACTTCAGCCAAATGACTGGTATAATTATCTCAGGCCACCGTATCATCATAAAGCGCCTTGCCACTGAAATTATAACATGTCTCCTTTAATTATGTTAATTGTTAATAAGGATTCTAATTTCGGGTTCATCTTTCACCATTTAAAAAAAAAGCCAGCGCTTTTCCAACTTCTCTGGAATTTCTCTCCCAAACAGCTAATTGAAACATTCCTTCAATTTGTGCCACTCTGTTTTGACAGTGGTTTTGCCCCTTGTCATAAAATCAATGGTCTTCCCCCCCCCACCCTCCTCACACTGTCTCTTCTCTCACTGTAGGGGCTCCTTTTCCCAGTCGAAGTCTTCCTCAGATCATCGGGGTTAAGTGATCTTTTCATACCGCCCGGTCAGACTGTCAGAAGGCATTGAGTGGCTTTTGAAAATGAGCCATGCTAAGTGGACTTGATAGGGGTTACAACCGCCATTATTGCTATCACCACTGTGATAAAATGGAGCAGTAATGATGGGGGACGGTACTTATCACTGTCTTTTTTAGATCACTTAAGATAGTTTGGGTCTGAAGCTTTTTGCCAGAGATAAATAGAACATATACACGATAAATGTTAGCAATGCAGAATCTGTGTGTGCGCGCGTGTGTATGTGTATTGTTTACCTCAAGGTCTAGTGAGAATGGGGTTTATCACAGCGTACCTGTGAGGCAGCACGAAGTGCCACCTGTTGGCCTCAGAGTCAAACAACTTCAAATGAAAAGAGAACATGCTGATCTTTGAAATGAAAGAGAGCCAAGGGAGCACCCTAAGCTTCCCAAGACCTCAGCCTTTTCCAGGAATTATCATTATATGAAAGGGTTCCCTCACCACAGGCGTACCACCTTGGGTCCAGGTCCCCATTTAGTCCTCCCCCTTCTGGGGTAACACAAAGCCCAACATAAGGCAGTCCAAAGTCCTCACAAGAGGGTCTTTGGCCCCAACTCCGGGACACTGGTCTTCACACCCTTGCCTCAGGGCTTTCCAATGTCCTTGTCACCTTCTCTGGACACATGCTACCGTGCTAGCGGCTGGTAGGGGAACCCGGGCTCACCCACTACACAGGGTTCCAGCCCAGGGCTCCTATAACCAAAAGCCAAGGTCTGCACAGTCCTACTCCTTGTTGCTGTTTCCCTGCCTCATGTCTACCAAAGTTTTCTCAAGGCTTCTTCCCTGCAACTTCTCTAGGCTGACCCTTCTTTTAGGGCTAGGATCCCAGGGCTTATTCTCCTCCCTAGGCTTCCTCCTTACCACTGCTCTGTTCCCAGCAAGTGACTGCAGACTCTCTCCCTGAAGCCCCCTTCTGCTGCAAATGTCTTCTCATTAGACTCACCAGCCTGCTCCGGCCCAGCTAGGCGTCATGATCAGTTAAGCCTGGCTCTCCCACCAGGTGCTGCAGGAGAGTATGATTGGCTTCCCATGAGCCTGTGTTGGGCACTCCCCGCATCACACATTATGAATACATGGCTGTACCACAGCAGCATGGCCAAACCTTTGCAGAAGTTAAGTTCAGATGTGTATTAATCCTGTACCTTCCAGCTCTACAGCAGTAAGGACTGAGCACTGCTCAACTGCTGAGCATTGCTCTGCAAGTACAAGGGAGAGGCGTATGAGCTAGTGCACTGAGACTCAGGAAACCCTGTCTTTTCCTGGCTCTGTCCTTGGCCAATTACTGTCCTTCTCTGTGCTTCTGATTCATTGATTATAAGGCCAGAAGGGACCAATGTGGGTATCTAGTCTGACCTCCCATACAACACAGGACTTCCCTGAATTAAGTCCTGTTTGAACTAGAGCAGATTTTTAAGGAAAACATCCAATCATAGAATCATAGAATCATAGAATATCAGGGTTGGAAGGGACCCCAGAAGGTCATCTAGTCCAACCCCCTGCTCAAAGCAGGACCAATTCCCAGTTAAATCATCCCAGCCAGGGCTTTGTCAAGCCTGACCTTAAAAACCTCTAAGGAAGGAGATTCTACCACCTCCCTAGGTAACGCATTCCAGTGTTTCACCACCCTCTTAGTGAAAAAGTTTTTCCTAATATCCAATCTAAACCTCCCCCACTGCAACTTGAGACCATTACTCCTCGTTCTGTCATCTGCTACCATTGAGAACAGTCTAGAGCCATCCTCTTTGGAACCCCCTTTCAGGTAGTTGAAAGCAGCTATCAAATCCCCCCTCATTCTTCTCTTCTGCAGGCTAAACAATCCCAGCTCCCTCAGCCTCTCCTCATAACTCATGTGTTCCAGTACCCTAATCATTTTTGTTGCCCTTCGCTGGACTCTCTCCAATTTATCCACATCCTTCTTGTAGTGTGGGGCCCAAAACTGGACACAGTACTCCAGATGAGGCCTCACCAATGTCGAATAGAGGGGAACGATCACGTCCCTCGATCTGCTCGCTATGCCCCTACTTATACATCCCAAAATGCCATTGGCCTTCTTGGCAACAAGGGCACACTGCTGACTCATATCCAGCTTCTCGTCCACTGTCACCCCTAGGTCCTTTTCCGCAGAACTGCTGCCTAGCCATTCGGTCTCTAGTCTGTAGCTGTGCACCCTAGATCCAATCCAATCTTGATTTAAAATTTGCCCGTGATGGAGGATCCATCACAACCCTTGGTAAGTTGTCCCAATGGTTAATGACCCTGACAGTGAAAAATCTGCACCTTATTTACAGACTGAATTTGTGTAGCTTAAGCTTCCAGGCATTTTCTGATTTGTCTATCTATGGTTGGAGCACCCACGGGAAAAAAATAGTGGGTGCTCATGTAACACCAACAGACCCCAGTTGTCAGGATCAAACCTGGGACCTTTGGAGCTTAGTGCATGAGCCCAAAGCTATATAGCCATTAGCTAAGGCTGCAGAGCAGACTCATTGATCTCTCTCTCTAAGTGGTCTTGGTGCCACTAAATGGGACAGAAGTCCATACCCACAAGATGAGTGGGTTACATACTTCCTCTAGCTGAGGAAGTGCATCCTGAGCTTTGGAGACTTCCCAGTTGAAATCCCAGATAAATCCCCACTTGTAACACTGAGAGACCCCGGTCGTCAGCAGGTGGGATTGAACCTGGGACCTCTGGAGTTTAGTGCGTGAGCAGGCTGTAGAGCAGACTCATTAATCTCTCACTCTAAGTGGTCTTGGTGCCACTCGGTGGGACAGAACACCACATCCAGGAGGTGTGTGGGTTACACTCAGTACCCACCAGCAGCCCCCCAATCAGCTCCTTTCCCTACCCCCAGTGCCTCCCGCCCACCAACAACCCTGCTGATCAGCTCCTCCCCCTCCCTCCCTTCCTTCCTCTTTCACTCCCTCCCAGCACCTCCCAGCACAGCTGTTCAGTGGTGTGCAGGAGGCACTGGGGGGAGGGGGAGCAGTGAGGGTGGGGCATGCACGGGGGAGGGGATGGAACGGGGTGGGGCAAGGGCAGAGCAGGAGTGGAAAGAAGTAGAGCAACAGTGGGGGTTTGGGGGAAGGGGTGGAGTGGGGACAGGGCCTGGTGCGTAACAGGGGTCGAGCACCCCTCAGCGTCTCTTAAAGATGCTGCCTATGTCTCTCACTATGTGGGTGTACAGCACCAAGCACACTGGAGTCCTGAAATCAGTTGGAGCTTTGAATTGCTACTGTAATACAACTAATAATAGAACTGCCAGGATCGGCACTGGCTTAAGACTTGATCCATGAGGTCAGTAATGTTGAATCTTACAGCTGTCATCGAAGAAGAGGATTTCTGTTTTGGAACAAAAGTGCCAAGATTTTTCAAAGTAACTAATTCAGTGACAGCATTCCCCATGCTCATATTACACCTCTAGTCATAAGTCAGCAAGCACAGACCAGTGCTCCAGACCAACCCTATATAACAAACCATGCATGTAGTCCTGTGGTCATAAGCAGACCTGCAAGTTTTTTTTAAAAAGTGCACTGGATACTTTTAAGAATGTGTTTAAATGCTTTTCTGGTTTGGGGGCCAAGTTATTACAGAATAGGAGCCTTTTGGGAATAGATTTCAGTTCCACACATCCATGAAGGTAGCACTAGAAAGAAAAGCAAGGGTAAAATTATTTTGTAGTAGGTTTTTTTTCTCATGTACCATACATGGCCTTTGCGTTATAAAGATGGATTGAGATTTATACTGTGTAGGAAGAAGGGCTGTTACTGATTCATTTTTGCTGCTCCCACTGCACATCAAGGACCCAATTAATAAACATGAAACATAGTAAATGCTGCAGCTATAAGCCATAAAGTACTTGAATAGGTATCACTAAGTAGAAGGAATAGTTCTTATTTGGTGATGATAATGGTAGGCATTGTGCAGCCCAGTAACAAAGAAAAGAGCCTTGGCCTCAATGGGCTCCCAGATTCAGAAATGATCTGATAAGTGGCCGAAACAGACATGTAACAATATTAATCGGAGTTTAGCAGAAGTCACAACCCACCATTTTCCTGGCCCAAATGGGAGTGATTTGCAGGCTTCAAAGCAGAGGTGGGTTTTACGGGGCATTTAAAGGTGATGGTTTGATGAATTGTGATGGAGCGTTTTTCCCTGACATGGGAGAACACACAGAGGTGCTTTCGGGGGCAGGAGGAGGAAAGACGACAGGTGGGCAATTGGGGGTGCCATCATTGGCAGAGTAAAGGTGGGGAATCAATGGATCTGCAAGCTAGCAGATTGATACCTAGGACAGGGCTAAATGGTGAAGGACATAGAGACATGCCGCTTTGTGTCTGGTGTGAGGGGGGTGAGGAATCAGTGAGGGATACAAGGAATGCAGTGATATGGTTGAAATGATCCTAATAGCAATGCTTGGAATGGCCAATGGGGGGTGGAGGGAAGACAATGTGACTGGTGTTAGTCTAAAGAAGAGGAGATTACAATTAGTTCTGTGCAGGAGCCAGATTTTCCATTTTGTGGGAAATTCTGTGATTTTGAATCCCCCCCATTCTGAAATGGAACAAAACCAAAACAATGTCCAAGATTCCCATGAAATTAAATTCAGGGTCGGTGGGTGGGGAATGAATTTGGGATTGACTGCAAAGCTTCATTTTGATATAATTGAAACATTTCATTCTAATTTCAACCTTTTAAAACGTTTTTATGTTAAAAAAGATTTGTTTCAAAATGCAAAATCAAAACATTCCATTCTAAAAATAGCAGAAAGGGACTTTTTGACATTACCAAAAAACCTTCATTTCATTTTTTTCTAGACAAAATGTCATCAATACTGACACTTTTATCTAAAATGGCATTCACTGAAAACCTGTTTTGACAAAAAAAAAGAATTCTGTCCAGCTCTAATTACAGTAGTCAAGGCATTAGGCCTAAAAAGGAGTCTTGGCAGACAGAAAAGGCTGAATCTTTACAAAATGTTCTATTGGCAGAAGTGGGGAGATGTTGATATGCTCTTGTGGTGTGAATCAAAGGAACTCCACATTGAAGATAATGCCCACATTCCTGGCCATAGTGACTGGTAGGACAGGGGTGTTGTTCACAGTGATGGAGACATGGTGGAGAGGGGAAGATCAAAATCTCAACATGAGCAAAAGGGAGTTTAAATTGCCAGCTGAATGACAAAGAGATAAAAGAGGTGGGACCGCATGGAGGTCTTTAGTAGAGAGGTAGATTTGGGAGTGGTCTGTGTAAAGATGATATTTGAGGCCAGGCTCATGGATAAGAATGCTTAGAGATAAGGAGTAGAAAGAAGAGTAGGATGCCAAGGCCTGAGCATTGGAGAGACACCCACTAAAAGAGGGAGGGATTAGAAGGACCCACCAAGTGAAGCACTGTGGTTGAATCCCCCATGTAGTCCACTGAAGAAGTCCCCAAGCGAAGTCTTCACTGAGCCGCTACATAGATTCTGAAGCCAGAAGAGACCATTATGATCTTCCAGTTACACAGGCCGGAGAATTTCACCTGGTGATTTCTTCATGGTGCCCAACATCCTCTGCCTTGAACACATCTGACTGAACGAACAATTTTGCTGCTAAAAAAAGTTTGAAAAGACATAAAAAGAAGTCTTGGAAAGAAAGAAAGAAAGAAAGAAAGAAAGAAAGAAAGAAAGAAAGAAAGAAAGAAAGAAAGAAAGAAAGAAAGAAAGAAAGAAAGAAAGAAAGAAAGAAAGAAAGAAAGAAATCTGACTCTGGGAATCAGAAAGAGAAAGTGGTCTAGGCAGAAGAATTATCTTCTGGTAGTTGTCACAGCCCCATGCAGTGCTGTGGGCTGATCAGAATCCTGATTATTCAGCACTAGTCCGTTGTCTGCTTTGACATTTCAGCCATACCCAGGCAAGCAGCTGATCTGCTGCTACTGAGGTGCATCAATTCTCCATCCCCTCAGCCGGTCCCCCCTTTATTCCCAGGGCAGTACCACTGCTGCTGCTGCTGGCAATATTGACAGACTCAAGAATTGCTCATTCCCCACAGTCCCACAAGGTAAATTAAAAAAAGGAAAAGTCAAAGCTATGTCTGGCCGCGCTCGCACTCAGGGAGTCCCAACTCAATACATCTTGGTTACTTGGAAAAGATGCTTATTAATAAGCTAGCAAGGCACAGTTAGTTCAGTGGGCTGTGGGGTCACCCATTTAGGGGATAATTTATTTTGCAAGCCTACCGCTGTATTGAATTCCTGTAACTCTACAAACACGAGACAGCTGGCATCCCCAGTGCCCACTCTGTGCATGGAACAAATGAGAAAGAGACAAGGTGGGGGATTTGCTCTACCTGCAGCCTTTTTGTAATTAATCAGATGTCTAAAAAGAGAAGGGAAGGGGCTGGAGGGACTGAATTAGGGGGAACGCTTATTAAAAGGTACTACATATGTGTCTGCTGTCTAAAAGATAATGAAGGGAAGTGTGATGATATGATGACCAGCTACAGGTATCTGAGGGTGTGAATGCCAAGTGGGGAGAAGAAGTGCACAAGTGGGGTGCTAGAAGAAATGGGATAAAAATAAGCCAAGGAAAAATCATTCTGAAATTCAGCCAATATTATTTAATCGTGAGGACTGTTAGACTGTGTAAGCCCCAGGATACTCCATGCTATCAAGGAATTGTCATGTGGCCTCAAGTCCCGTCATAAGGTAAAGAGGCAAGCCATGCAAAAGAACGGGTTCAGAGGAATATTTCCTGTACTGTGAGGACAGACACAAAGAGACATACTTTAAGCAGCAACTAGAGAACTCCCTGAGCAGGAACTTCCCATCTTCCTATGTTTATTAACCTCCCTTGATCCGCTCTGGTAGCTGTGGAGGACCAGGAATTCTATAACCACTTCACATCTTCCCTTTCTTAATAAAAGATTAAAACAAATGATAAACCAATGTATATATATATACATACACACCTCACAACAATTCAAAGTAAGCTATTTCCACTTATATGCCTCCTTATCAATTGTATTTAAATGGTTCTGAGCAGTATTCTAAAGGTCCAGTCTTTGAGATGAGCTGATTTTTCTTCTAGACTGTGTTCTCGCTTCTGTTGAATTTGTTCGTGGCGTTCCCTGTGGAGAAGCCTCAGTTTCTGATAAGAGTACCTGCCAGCCCCAGATCCTCAATTTGTAGTGTTGGGAAATATTGACAACGAGCCCAACTCCTCCTGAGAAGGCCTTTAGGAATTGCCATTAAGTAGGATCTGAGAATTGTGTGTCAAATGTCTGGTGCTTCTGAGCCAAACTTGGCTCACGGGGTCTAAGTTCAGATAGTGCTTACCTCTGAAGTTTGGGTCCCGCCACATTTTTATTTCAGCATTGTGTTTTCAAAATTCCTTCAGGTCTGGCCACTTAGGTTGTAGCTGCATCATTTCCACAGGTTATTTTGGATGCACAAAGACTGGATTGATGCAGGATTCACTAGGTGGCTTCACCCAACTCAATTCCTAACATCCGCCCACCTCAGGCATTTCTCACCCCTGCACTAAACTGCCTAGCTGTCATTTTAGTGCTTCAACCCTCAGTCCAACAACCCAACTGCCATGGAGCCCTCACCACCAGCATGCCATGTGGCAAGCACCACGGAAACTCTCAGCCCCAAGAACCGTCCACGTGGGAGTTCTCAATTGCCACCAAATGTAAGTGCCCCAACATCCAGCCCTGTGGCTTAAACCCTCTGGTACTGATTCTCCAGCTGTGAGAGCAAGCTGTTACTACTCACTCTGTCCTCCCTTAGCTTCTTCCCCGTACATTCAGCTTTATCTTTCTCACATTGGCAGAGGGGGCAGAGAATTCATGTAGCTTCACAGAGATTTCTTCACATTGGACTATGTGATTACAAGAGCTGGGATAAATTTCAGATAACAAATCTGACTGAGATATGGCAATTTCACATAAGCATCTGCAACTATGAAAATAGAGGCCCTGGCTGAACCAAATCCTGGCCCACATCCTGCAATCACTTGCACACATAAGTAAATTCATGCATAAAGTATTCTCATTACACACATGATGTGCAAGTCGTCTCATTGGGTGTAAAGTTACTCATGTGCATAAAAGTTTGCAGGATGAGGGCCAAGATTTGGTATTGTATTAGTATAGTCATTAAGGACAGCTTGGACATACGAGCCCTATCTGAAATCCAGGCGCAAGAAAAGTCAGATGTAATGAAAAAAAAAAATAAAAATCCATGGAATTTTACCCACCACTAACTTCTAAGTGACATGGACTACATTTATAATTATGAGTCAGGGCCTTCTCAATGGGCAAAAGTCTTCTGCTGTCATATAACTCTCAAGCAGTTATGCAAATAACTGATCTTTCATTCAGTGGCCATACCAAAAAAACTGAAGAAAAAAGTAATTTCTGCTCAGCCTGAGAAGTTTTTCACTTTTTTCATGAACCAAAATTGTTGAATGTTTTCTTATTTGGGTTCAAGATTTTGTTTGAGGGTTTTTAAAAAACTTTTTAAAAAATAAAATGGAAGTCAATTTCTCAACAAAAAGTTATTTTGAACTGAAAAATCAAAGCATTTTGTCTCAAGAATATCAAAATGGAATGTTTCTATTTTTTGGAATTTTGGAGGGGACAAAACAGTTTGATGAATTCAACATGCATTTGTGAAATGTTTTGATTAGCCCAAAACTGTATTTTTCAACCTTTCAGCCAAAAATGTTCACTTGGCTGTACTTTCAAGGCAAAGAAGAAAACACTGATCCAGCAGTCTGTGCTGTTTCACTGACTTTGTTTTCACTGGAATAAATGCTTCCTGTAGATTCGATCCTCTTCTCTGGCAGATGTAAACCCAGAAAGAGAAGTTTGGGAAGCATTGAGTTCCACCAGTGACCACAGGAAGTTGATTGTGTCAGAAAACCTAGATGATGACCGCACAGTGCTCTGCAGGAAAGGTTAACTCATCGAAGATCCTTGCCAAAAATTGACCTAGAGCATGGTTTTCAAAAAGACATCCATTCTGTCTTTAAAGACTCCAAAGTTAGGAAGAATGATGTCCCTTGTTAAGTGATTTTGAGGCCCAAAAGTGACCTGCATTTTAAAGTCACGGGAAAACAAAAGGACATAACTATCTCAAAAATTGGATGTCACATAATCTTGGAATCATGAATTGGGGGGCAAACCAGGGCTGTGAGGAAACAATCAGCATTTGTGCTAAAATTCATGACAATACTGGGATTCACAAAGAGTTTCCTGAATACCCATGTCAGAGACTAAGAAGACCCCAGGAATCAGAATGAACCACGCTCAGTTCTCTTATTTGAACAAATATTCCAGAACCAGTTTTTCCATTCGTGGCCAGCTCTGTTCCCCAGGACACCAAAGCAGTATAGCTGTCATCAGAAAGCCAAACATAACTCCAAGTATCTGGGCAGAAGATTTTCCCCCCAGCCGTGAGTAGGTCATGTGTGGAGAGTCATAGCATTGCTGGTTGTGTGGGGCCGTAGCGGAATCCATAGGGCATGCATTGAAAACAGAGCAAATAGTGAAAATACTGTAGGGACCTGGACAGGTGAAAATCTTCTAGCTAGATAAGGAGGCAAGAGCTCTGGTACTGCACTGTTGGGCCTTCCAACAATTCTGCCAATGCATCTCACTCCTAACCTCCAGCATTTGTGCAATGCACCAGACAACTTTGCCAAAGCAGCCCAATTCACTCATGCTGATCTTCAACTATTCCACTACTGGGCCTCTGCTGAAGAGTGGCTGCAACTCCTGCTGGACTGACTGTGGGGCAGTTCCGAGATGTGGACAAGTTCCCAACAGAGACAAGGCTGGTGCCTACTGAAGTTCATTTCAAAGCAGGCACGTCTCTGGAGTTCAAAGCATGGCGCACTCACTCTACTGTGCCATCAAAAGGAACTTTTCAATGAAAAATGTGTAGATTTGTGGTGACAAAATAATTTCCTGAAGAGCTAAAAAAAATTCAGGTTTCTGAACTCCAAGCCCTGGAGGCTCCATAGAGATCATTCATTAACTAAGGCGAGATGGTGTAATCTGGACACCAGGACTCCTGGGTTCAGTTCTGAGCTTGGTCACTGACTAGCTGCATGATCTTGGGAGAATCATTTAACCCCTCTGTGCCACAGATTAGCCACCTGCAAAATGGAAAGATTACTCACCAAGGTGCAGTTTAACTAATGAATGTCTGTTACATTCTTTTTGATCCTCTGATAAAACGCACAGCATCTTGTTCTAGCTTAACATAAATATTCCATGCTACTTACAGACAGCTTCCCAATTTTGTTTATTCTCCCTCAGCTGCACAGAACTCCTCTGCAGAATGAAATGCATCCAAATCGCTGAGGCTGTAATTTTCATGACACCACCGTCCGCCTCATTTCTCTCCTGTCCTTTCAGTTTCATGAAGGTTAGAGGCATTCTTCCTCAGCTATTGTCAAATTGTTATCTGGTGTGGAACCAGCTACCCGAGCTCCACTCAGAATATTTTATGCAGATTCTTCCTTTGTGTTGTAAGGCTCATCAGTAACCAACCTGCTACAGACACAGAGACATCTCGCATGTTTGTTTCATTTGAGTTTACCTTATTCATTCTCTCCACTTTCCTCCGCCTCCAGCCTGTAGCTTGGAATATTTGCTGTGTTAACATGCTCCGGCATTTCCTGCTTGGACATGAGGCTGCTGTATTTTTCTGCTCTCTCTCCCCCCTTCCTGTCTCACTCCAGTTCAACAGAGGGAGAATCTGATGTTGCGCTCCATCAATATTCAAGCCTGTTGTTTGGTATAGGAAACACAGGCACATAAAGTATCATTGAGCTGGTCTGCCATAACAGGGTTCTCAGTCCTGTTCTCTGGCCTTGGGCTAATTCACAGAAGAAAGAGAAGGGGATTTCATGCTGAGAGACAAGTCTATAAGAGGGCGGCTTTTTTTATGCCCACTTCACAATTCCTTACTGTAGCAGGCCCAAGTCAAGAATCTCTTGGCCCTTTTTGGGCCCACTCCATTGAGGTCTCCCAATGCACCTGTCGGGCCCTTTCCTCCCCATTCCTGCTCAGGGAGGGGCTGGGGCAGATTGGCTGGGGCAGAAAGGCATGGGGACAGGCGAGCTAGTGGGGAAGGGCTGCAGGGACAGGGAAAAGCAGCAGCAGTGGCTGGGAGCCCAGTCCCAGTCAGATGCAACAAAAAGCGGCTGGGAGAAGGGGAAGCCTGTAGAAATGAGCAGAAGCCAGAAGGGGAGGGAGAGCCCTGGAAGGAAGGCCCCAACTGGAGTAGCAGGTCAGACAGCTGGCAGCCAAGAGGGACACTGAATCCCTTCCCCAAACCAGCACCTCATCTTGTGCCAGCTGCATATCTCACTCGGTGGATGGCACGGCAGTGCCAGGTAGGTTCCTTGGCACTGAGCACAAAGTCCTGGCAGGGCCTGGACTCTGGGGAGCAAGCAGGTGTGGGTTGAGGAGGAACAATCCAGGCTCAGGTCAGATTTCTCACCCATATTGCCGGTGTGAGGCATGGGGAGGAGTAAAAAGTGAGCATGGGCAGGCTGTACCTTTCCACCTCCCTGCCGGTCCCCTCCCACCCCGAATGCAGGGCCAGTCCTGATCATAGTTCTTTATCTTCCTTTATAAAAGGCTTCATGCATTTGTTTCTTGCGATAGCTAGGGGCCAATAGCACTGGCTAACACCACGTTCAGTGCAGGCCAGGACTCAGAGCCAATCTACACCACAAAATTAAGTTGACCTAAATTATGTCAACATACAGCCACTACAGTAATTGAATCAGTTTTACATGTTCACTATGCTATGCTATAACACTATGCTCCTTGTGTTTGGCGGTGTGCTTGCACCGATTTAATTGTCAGTGTGGGGCATTGTGGAACGGCTTCCGAAAGGCAGCAACAGTCAATGTAAGCAACACAGTGTCTACACTGACACTGCGTCGACCTAACTACATCAACCTAAGCGCTATGCCTCTCCTGGAGGTGTAGCAGGCGAGTTACCTCAGTGGGAGCGACATTGTAGTGTGGAGGCGTCCAGAGTTGGGTCGATGTAGGCTGCCTTGCGTCAACATACTTCCATAGTGTAGACGAGGCCACAGAAAGCTTCTTCACACATTGCTGCCAATGCCCCACAATCCTTCGCTACAGCAACCCACTATTCCAGGGTCAGCCCTCAAAAACCACTGCCAGGCACATTACTGAGCTGCAGGACCTCAGCTCTGTCCCACAAGACCCCGCACTGCGCCAGTCCTTTCTCTCTCTGTGGCCCTCATTGCTGCAGCCTCGGAGCACTATTTACCTTCACAACACCCCCGGGAGGCATGGAAACAGCATCCCCATTTTAAAGTTAGGGAACTAAGACATAGAGAGGTTTGCCAGCAGCATACAGCAAAGCCTGTGGTGGAGCAGCGACTTAACTATGGGTCTCTCAAGTTGCAGGGAAGCACCCTAGCCACTGGTCCAGTCAGCTTCTTGCCCTACAGCTTTGAAAAATGCACCTCAATCCTAACCCACATGACCCTCCACTATTCCAAGGCTGTCCCCTCCAGCTCTTCAAGGCACATCAGCTGTAATCTGTGTGGGGTAGAACAATACTATATTTTACATTTGCATAGTGCTTTTCATGCAAGGGGTCTTTAAGTGAATGGTAAACAATATGCCACAATCCTGAATACTGGATAGATTATCTTTATGGAATAAGGATCATAGGGTTCAGATAGAATGGGAGTTTTTCATGGAAGTGATGTACACCAGGGGACATCACCTACATTTGGATAAAGTTTTACTGTATGTTCTACCGTGCAGAAACCACCACTAAAATGCAGCCTCCTCTAGTGGGGAGAGAGGCAGGAAAACAGCAGAGAGAGCACATTTTGGACAAAACAGCAAACAGACAGTGGCTTCACTGTCTTCTATTTCTGACGTAAAGCAAGCCCCACCTAAGCTCTCCCTCCTCTTGTCTTTGTGGGTTGATAGACATTCTGAATCCAAACTGGAACCATGTTGTACAATATACATGCCACTGGCATTGTACAATGTTTTTGTTTGGCTCTTTCTTTGCCTAGATCCTATATAGCTACAATAAAGTGCAGGGAGCCCCTTCCCTCAACTCTGGGGATAGGGGACAGAGATCCTGGCTGGGCTTCCCCTCATCCACTCGTCTGATCCAACAATTGAATCCAGCAACCCATCCTCTCCCCACCTGGAGAAACAATGCCCTACTGCTCCTAACAAGTGTTCTACATCTTGGAGCTCCAGGGGTAGCAGCCTGGGCTAAAGGTTCAAGGCTCAAACCCTTTTGATTACTGATGAGGTGGCAGGAGGAAGTGGTGCAGTTGCACATGAAAGAAAGGTGAAAACAAATAGAAAAAATATGAAATTTTGCCCCAAAAAAACTATGTTAAAAATATTATTCATGTTGCAAGGTCAAGCACTTAAAAGTTGTCCATGTGCATTATCATTTTTTTAATGACATGATCGTATACTATTTTTTCCACAGGAGCCCCACCTCATTCTGTGCACAGGATGGATGGATACTCATGGGAGCAGAATAAAGGTTGTGCAGGAAAACATTAATACTGAAACTTCCTAACTTTTGAGGGCTTGACTTTTCAGCCTCAAAAATGGTCCTTTCACATAATAATTATTAATATGATGGCACAGCCTAGAGGCCTTAACTGATATCAGTTAACCCCAAGGTGCTAGGTACTGTACATGCACATAGTAAGAGACTACCATGAAGAGCTGGCAACCTAAAACGACAAAAGTTGGAAGTGGAATCAGAGATGTGATGATCACTCAGCACCTCAGCAGGAAAGCCACAGTAGAACCCAGACACTATGGGACGCTATCAACAAGGAGTCCGGTGGCACCTTAAAGACTAACAGATTTATTTGGAAAAAGAAAAGGAGTACTTGTGGCACCTTAGAGACTAACAAATTTATTTGGGCGTAAACTTTCGTGGGTAAAAAACCCATTTCTTCAGATGCATGGAGTGAAAATTACAGATGCAGGCACAAATATACTGACACATGAAGAGAGGGGAGTTACCTCACAAGTGAAGAACCAGTGTTGACAGGGCCAATTCAATCTGGGTGGATGTAGTCCACTCCCAATAATTGATGAGGAGGTGTCAATTCCAGAAGAGGCAAAGCTGCTTGTTGTAGTGAGCCAGCCACTCCCAGTCCCTATTCAAGCCCAAATTAACGGTGTTAAATTTGCAAATGAATTTTAGTTCTACAGTTTCTCTTTGAAGTCTGTTTCTGAAGTTTTTTTGTTCAAGTATGGCTATTTTAAAATCTGTTATTGAATGTCCAGGAAGATTGAAATGTTCTCCTACTGGCTTTTGTATGTTACCATTCCTGATGTCCGATTTGTGTCCATTTATTCTTTTACATAGAGACTGTCCAGTTTGGCCAATGTACATGGCAGAGGGGCATTGCTGGCACATGATGGCATATATCACATTAGTAGATGTGCAGGTGAATGAGTCCCTGATGGTGTGGCTGATGTGGTTGGGTCCTCTGATGGTGTTGCTAGAGTAGATATGGGGTCAGAGTAGGCAACGAGGTTTGCTACAGGGTTGGTTCCTGGGTTAGTGTTTCTGTGGTGTGATGTGTAGTTGCTGGTGAGTATTTGCTTCAGGTTGGGGGGCTGGCTGTGAGCGAGGACTGGCCTGTCTCCCAAGGTCTGGGAGAGTGAGGGATCGTTTTTCAATATAGGTTGTATATCGTTGATAATGTGCTGGGACTCTATGCTGTCTTATACATTGGCAGCAAATTTTTCCACTAAGTGCTGATTATAATGTCAGGATTTCAGAGGGGGAAAGAAAACAGCTGGATTCTTCAGAGTGCAGCACTGGCAGATAGAAAAAAAGTATCTTTTAAGTTTTGAGAGGGGTATGGAGAGAATAAAGAGGAAACCCTGTGGTAACATTTTCTCAAGTCCCTTCACTGACTATTAGAGCTCGTTAAATAGAACACAACTGAGAGCCTCCATTTACATAGCTAAGAGATTAAAAGCAGCGTGCCCAAAGGCCTGCGATTTCCCCAGGGACCTCTGATTTTTAACTAGAGATGGGTCCAGGCAGCAAAGTTCAGATCTGGATCCTAAGTGGGGCAGGGGAGGGCTTTGTTTTTTGGCTCTTGCCCATGTCTAGTGTAAGCACAGATTTAGCCTCTTGATGGGTGCTCCTGGGGAGTGGAATTTTCAAAAGCACCCAGCCCTGGCCATAGGCAGCAAGTTATATGGGCCCATGGTGCCCGTGCTCCACCAATATTCAGGAACGTGGCCCTGGCTCACCAATGTCTGGGCTTATATTTTCAGAGCCATCCCATCATAGGACATTCCGGGGCAACTACCCCAGGCCCCGTGCTTTGGGGGGCCCTGCACTTCAGGGGGATGCGGGGTCCAGGGGGCATGGCATCGGCAGCAGTGAGCGACCCAGCCCCAACCTATCCTGCTCCACCTGTTCCCGCCCCCGCTCCACCCCTGCCCCCACTCCACCACTTCCCCCAAGCCCTGCCCCCACCCCGTCTCTTCCCACCCCTGCTCTGCCTCCTCCTCACTCCCATTCCATCCCTTCCCCCAATCCCCTGCTTCAGCCCCGCCTCTTTCTGGCTTCTTCCCCCTCCCACAAGTGATGCCATGAGCTGGCAGGGCAGGGCGGGGCGGGGCAGAGCGGGGCAGGCTGGGCCGAGTTGCTTGCTGCTGCCGGCCCCAGGCCCCCTGCTAATCTCCCAGGCTATCCTGGACCCTGCGTCCCACTGAAGTGCGGGGCTCCCCAAAGCACCAGGCCTGGGGCAGTTGCCCAGTCCATCCTATGGCGCACCACCAAAAATTATACAAACCTGGTGCCCATGGCCTTGGCCTCACTTTGCTCCCTCTGAAGTCAATGGCAGACTCCCACTAATGTGAGGAGCAGAGTTAGGCCAACGCTGAGCACTTCTGAAAATACCTAGATTCCCCAGCAGAAAACTTTAATGAAATGTTGTTCATATGCACAATGTCAGCAGGACGTAAGTACATAAGAACAAGATAACAGCCATACCAAATCATATCGACAATGGCCAATGCCAAGTGTTTCAGAGGGAATGAACAGAACAGGGTTGTTATCGAGTGATCCTCCCCTGTTGTCCAGTACCAGCACCAGCACCTGGCAGTCAGAGACTTAGGAACACACAGAGCATGGGTTTGCATCCCTGATCATCTTGGCTCATAGCCATTGATGGACCTATCCGCCATAAACTTTAGTTTTTTTTTTAACCCAGTTACAGTTTTGGCCTTCACAACATCCCCTAGCAAAGAGTTCCTCAGGCAGACTGTGGCACGTATGAAGAAGTACTTCCTTATGTTTGTTTTAAACCTGCTGCCCATTAATTTCAGCAGGTGACCCCTGGTTCTTATATTATATGAAGGGGTAAATAACACTTCCCTATTCACTTTCTCCACACCAGTCATGATTTTATAGACTGCTATCCTATCTCCCCTTAGTCATCTCTTTTCCAAGCTGAACAGTCCCAGTGTTTTTAATTTTTCCTCATGTGGAAGCTGTTCCATACTCTTAATCACTTTTGTTGTCTTCTCTGTATCTTTTCCTTATTTTTTTTTTTTTGAGATGAGGCGAACAAAACTGAACCCAGCATTCAAGATGTGGGTGTACCATGAATTAATATAGTGGCATTATGATATTTACCGTCTTGTTATATATCCCTTTCCTAATGATTCCTAAAATTCTGTTAGCTTATTTGATTGCCACTGCATACTGAGCTGATGTTTTCAGTGAACTATCCACAATGATTCCAAGATCTCTTTCCTGAATGGTAACAATTAATTTAGACCCCATCATTTTGTATGTATAGTTGGGATTTATGTTTTCCAATGTGCATTACTTTGCATTAATCAGTATTGAATTTCATCTGCCATTTTGTTGCCCAGTCACCCAGTTCTGTGAGTTCTCTTTGTAACTCTTCACAGTCTGCTTTGAACTTCACTATCTTGCATGATTTTGTATCATCTGTAAACTTTGCCACCTCACTATTCACCTCCTTTTTCCAGGTCATGTGTGAATATGTTGAACATCACTGGTCCCAGTACATATAGGTCTGCAACACCACTATTTACCTCTCCCTATTCTGAAAACTAACAGTGTATTGCTTCCTAGCTTTTAACCAGTTACTGATCTATGAGAGGACCTCCCCTCTCATCCCATGACTGCTTTAGACTGACAGTAAAGGAATTTTACTGAGCCACTTGTCTTTTCCCAGTGATAATCCCAATGTGTTCTACAATATCTCCATGTTTGCTGACATTTTACAAGCTCTGGGCCTCCAGCCTTCCAACCCTCTAGACTCATCTGTCCATAAACCAGGGTGCCCAAGGTGACCAAAGCCATGTAAGAAGACACTTAAACACATCCTATTGAAAATTAAATATATTTTAGTGTAAATGATTATTAATTCAAGCATTTGTCCTATAATTGCTATTCATGATCCATTATCCTCCTGTTAGTGAAGCATGAGACACAATAGGCAGAAACAATATGACAATAACACACCTCAAAGAGCTAAAGAGAGCAGTTAACCCCGCATTATTGGCTGGAAATTTGCTGGGGTTACTATTTGGTGGATACTAATATAGACATGTGTCAAACACAGAAATGATTTATGAACGGGGGAAAAAGGGCTAAATTCACAGCGCAATTATATGTAACAAACAATTTGACCTGTTCTAATGCACAAGGAAGAAATGATGATGTTTTCAATAGAAAGACTGGATTTAGGAGCAGGTAATCCAAGCAACCGCCTGGGGTACTGGGCTTGGGGTGTGTCACAGGGCGCACCACTCACCACCAGACTGGTACCTCTTCCTGGTACTCGGGGGATTAGTTTGAGGCCAGCACCCCCCATCTCCACAGTTTGCAACCCGTCACTCTGTCTCTGCTGTCCACCTGCAGCCCCTCTCTTGCAGCCTCAGGAACCCCACTGTCCTGTTCATGGCTCGGCCCTCTGGCTGTGTCGCTGTCTATGTTCCCCCATTCCAGGGGAGGTTTAGCTCCTAAGTAGTCCTAGGCAGTCTTCCTGCTCACTGACTCTGTGCCACTCGCCCATGGGCTGGTAGGGAAACTCAGGCCTGCCCTCTTCTCCAGGTTCCAGCCCAGGGAGCCTCAGCTCAGCAGTCTGGGCCTTTTCTCTCTGGTCTCAGTGCTCTATCCCTGGGCTGCTTCCTACTACTGGTTCCCCTTTTCTTCCTAGGCCTACCAGTTCCCAAAAGCCTCCTCCCTCTTCCAAGGAGTAACTGCCATTTGCAGTCTCTACTCACTCCTCCCTTTCTCCTGGGAGTGTTTGCCTTTGCCCAGAGTCCCCTTCTGCTTTCAGCTCCTGGGCTTTATAGGCTCCACCTATTCCTGTCCAGCTGAGCCTACTTAATCAGCTGCCTAACGACCCATCTGGCCTGCATTACCTTGTGGGGTTTAGTCACCTCATCAGTGGGTGCTGTCTTTGTTGTTAGTGACAAAAGGGAAAATAGAATGTTCGAAGTAAAATGTTTCAGGTATTCTATATGTAGATTCATTTTTCACTAACCTCCTAGAATGTTCTGGACCCTTGTAGAATCTTGTGGAACCTTCCAGATTTTCTGAGAACTATATTTTCCTCAAACCTCCTAGAATGTTGTCAGCCATGCCCTCATGGGTATATAAGAAGCAGGGTGTCACCAGTCAGTCAGTGAGATATAAGAACGAAGTAAAGTGAAGTAGGAGCCCAGCTGCGATATTGTGAACCTTGTCAAGATGCCCCTGAAGAAGCCTTCAGGATCTCAGTGTAGGAAGCGAAAAACTCAACTGCAATGTAGGTTTGCAGCAAGGGGTAAATTTGAAGGGAAAATCTGAAACAGGACAACATATCCTGGATTTTAGGCAATAGCAATCATCTGAGTGCAGAAAAAATTTAGGAGCGAGGCATAAATGATGGCAGTCCTATTACTAAGGAATTAGCACATTTGTTTGCAGATAAGGAAAGAAAATGTGAGAAAAGTGATGGAGAATTGTCCACTTTTCCTGATGGCATAAAGGAGAGTGATGATAAAGAAGAATGTGGCTCACACGAAAAGGAGAGTAAAGAAAAAGAAAAATCTGGTTTACACAGAAACAATAAAGAAGAATCAGCCTTGCATATTGACAGAAACAGCAGTGAGAAAAACTGCACACCACAAATCGATACATCAGATCCTGCTTTATGGCCGGCGATCCTAAACTCTGCTGATATTGTTTGTACAATTTTGAATGGGCCAGGCAAAATTGAGGGTATGATGTTTCCAGTAAATGAGCAGAAGTGGCACTTCTTAAAGTTGCACTGCGAAAGAATGCTCGAGAATGGTGAGAAACTGAATAGGCATTGGCTACTTTACTCGACAACAACTGACAAAGTGTTCTGCTTTTGTTGCAAAATATTTGAGAAGAATGCCAAATCATTGCTTGTGCTTTTTGGGGGCAATTTCTGGCATAACTTAGCTGACGCTCTGAAGCAACATGAAAGGTCACCCAGCCATTTTACGGCCTACTCCAAATGGATGGAGGTTGAGTCCAGGCTCTAGCTGAATAAATGCATAGATGCAGAAAACCAGAACATTATTAATATAGAAACCCAACACTGGAGGAATGTGCTCCAGCATCTGATCTCAATTATCCTCTTCCTTGCAAAGAATAATTTGACTTTCCAGGGCTCGTCTGATAAGTTGCTCACTGAACATAATGGTAATTTCCTCATTTTGGTAGAGCTCCTTGGGAAATGCGACGATGTCATGTGTGAACACCTACGTCGAGTAGGTCATAAAGAAGCTATGGACCATTACTGCAGGAAAAAATTTCAAAACAAATTGATTAACCTTATGGCAAGGAAGGTGCTTGATAACATATTGATGCATCTTGGCAAAGCAAAGTGCTGTGCCATAATAATGGACTGCACTCCTAACATTAGAAAAATAAAAGATGTCATTTACAGTAAGATTTGTTGACAACGAGCATGGCTGAATCCAAGTAAAGGAACACTTTATCGGCTTCCGGTCTATGGACAATTCTACTGGAAAAGACCTAACAGAAATATTTCTGAGCATTTTGAATGAGAATAAAATAAAAAGCTTCAGGACTGCTGTGGCCAAGGCTATAACAACAGCATGAACATGAAGGGAAAAAACAGTGACATCCAGGCAAGGATCCTTGTGCTGAATCCAAGATCTTTCTTTGTGCCTTTTGGCTGCCATTCCCTCCACCTGGTTGTGTCAAATGCAGTGTCATGTTCTTTAGATTCAGTATCTCTCTTTGGAGTACATACATCCTGTTTTCAGTATCAACTATCAGGTATCAGAGTAACAGCCGTGTTAGTCTGTATTCACAAAAAGAAAAGGAGGACTTGTGGCACCTTAGAGACTAACCAATTTATTTGAGCATAAGTTTTCATGAGCTGCAGCTCACGAAAGCTTATGCTCAGATAAATTGGTTAGTCTCTAAGGTGCCACAAGTACTCCTTTTCTTTTTGCGAACTATCAGGTAGAAGATCCTCACAGAAAATGTTACAAATCTGACTCTGAAGCCACTAAGTGACACTTGCTGGGAGAGCCACACTGACAGCATAAGGCCAGTGAAGTACCAAGTGACTGAGGTTTACAACGCCCTGATGGAACTGGTGCAGTCAAGTAAACCCAAGGCTGGAATCTGACATAAGGCACAAAGCCTGACAAACCAGATCATTGACTTCAAATTTCTGTCCTCAGCTGCGGTTTGGCACAATATCCTTTCCAATTAAATGTTGTGATCAAAGCATTACTAACTCAGTCGATGAATGTCACAGTTGCTACTACTTTGATGAGAAGCTATATTGATTTCATTGTGGCCTACAGAGACGATGGATTTGAAGATGCCATGTCTGCTCCCAAAGAAATGGTGGACAATGTAGGAGTTGAGCCCGTCCTCAAGGAAACTCATATTCACTGGAAGAAGAGATAGTCTGGTTATGAGGGCAGAGATGAGGTGATGGGAAGCTCGGAAGAAAAATTCAAGTGAGAGGTTTTTTTCTTGCTTGTTGACACTGCTTGAGCATCCATTGAAGAAAAGTTCAGACAAATGAAGCACCATGAAAAGACTTGGGGTGGGGGGGGGGTTGTATGACCATAGTAAGCTGCTGGCAGACAGGAAAACACTCTTGAACAATTGTACAGACCTTCATCATATGGAAGGGAATGGAAAATGTTTGGACATCAGTGATAAAGACCTCTATGTTGAATTAGACAACATCATCACTTTTTGCAACACGGGAAGCACTCTCCACTCTGAGTTCTCCAATTCATTCATGGTGCAGAGCTGAAGGACACTTTTCCTAATGTGTGGATGTTTTGAGGATTCTGCTAATGCTGCTGGTCACAGTTGTGAGTGGTGAGCGCAACTTTTCAAATCTCAGGCTCATTAAAAAATATCTTTGATCGACAACAGCTGACGAGAGACTGACATTGCTTGCTATTTTATTGCTTGAAAATGCCATTGGCCAGTCTTTGGATCTCTCTGACACTGTGCTTCAGTTCAGGAGGGCAGAGGCAAGAAAAGTGACCTTTTGAACGAAAGGTCTAGGGTTAATATTCTAAGGCTGTCACCTACTGTAACACTATTTAATACTGGTCCACCCGATGTTGGTGCCCCGTTCAATTTCTTGATGTCAGTACATTTCAGTTATTCTTAAAATTTAAAAGTTTCTATAAGCTTACAGGAAACATTTTTTTAATTTGCTTATATATGGCATGAATAAATACAGATTTACAGATCCTAGCGTGCAAATTCATCGTCTTATATGACAGGGATAAATCATGCATCCAAATTGTGTATCAAAGTCATGAAATGGGCTACAAATACAATAAAAAATAAGGTATTCAAAAGTTTAACAAATGGAGGGGGGTGCCGAAGACACTCCTCTCCTGGGGCGCCATTTGGTCTAGGGCCGGTCCTGCTTAATAAAGATGACTGAACTTCAAAAGCTTTACAGTTCAAATAAGCAACCAATGCTTCTGAAGTGTATTTGAAATTCATCCAAACCATCTAAGTCTCTTGGGTCTGCAAAACCAGCCTGCCCGGTTCACGAGGTGAGGTTCTCACAAGATTCTTGGTACTTCCTGCTTCCAATTGGACTGGAAATGTCACTAAACAGTCATTCAAAACCCTGTTGTACATCACAATAAAAAATAAACAAAACCAAGAAGTGAACCAAACATTTTCAAGGCTCAAAAATGACTCATTTAGGGTTTTGAGGAAAGAATGATGAGGGAGTTGTGAAGGTGAGATTGTTCAAATTAAAAACCAACTGAAGGCAATATATTTGTATACAATGAGCAATTGAACTGTGGAACTCATTGCCATGGGCAATTGTTGAAGCCAAGAACTCAGCAAGATTCATAGAGGGATTGGACATTGATGAGGATAACAAGAATATCCATAGTTGGAAGAGTATATACTAAAACACTTTTAGAAGGAACATAAACCTTAATGCTTCAGGGCTAGTGCCAGTCTCTCATCTTAGGGGTTAGGAGGAGATTTGGCAGAGGGACTGGTTATCCCAAATATGCCTACTCCTCTGAAGCATCTGGTGCCGGCACTGCTGTAGACAGGACACTACACCAGATGGTACACAGGTCTGATCCAGTCTGGCAATTCCTATCTTATGTGTTCCTCTCTTATGTGCACACAGACTTTATGGACCCCCATCTGTCATAGAACCAGCACCCATCATTAAAGGATAGCTAGTTTGAATGCAGATCCAGATCTGAACTTCGGAGCTGAGACCTACTGCTGTGATGGCTCAAACCAAATACCTATGACTGCCCATAATCTCTAGTGTAAAATCAGCTTAGGAACCACATAGTATAGTGGAGCTTTGCCTTGTTTGTAACCCAAATCTTGATTGCCCAGTGCCAGAATCCTGCTTCTAAAATAAAAACGGAGCCTTTTTTCAGTGCGTGGGGACATGGCTAATTTAAAACAATTAAGCGACAGTTAATTAAAATCATCTCCATGTCCCAGAAAGGCGACGGGCCAGGTACTCAGCATGAGAGTTTGGCTCCGTGGAACAGCATCTTGTTAAAGCCCATGATCCCGCAGTGGAGTTGGATGGGCCCATCCTGTGTGGGTATCTAGAGAGAGGCCGATCTGTTTCACAGCGTCAGCCTTTCCTGTCCCACTTCTCCTGCCCAGCTCGGCAGTGCAACATACCTGAGGAGCCGGCTGTGCTTTATGAAGTCTAAAATTTTCAACTGGTTGTGTCTTTCCATGCAAACTCATTAGCCACTATTTACACCCGCTGCAGCTGTGAAGAGAGAGGTTCTGAACTCTGGCATTCTACAGTAGGCTTTGTTTCTCATTTACATTTGCATATTAAAGTGTTTGCCTGAAATAGGCTATTGAAATTAATTCAGGATTAATTGGTGTCTTTATCTCATTAGGACAATCTAATTTAAGGATGATGAAATTGTTTAGCCTCCCGTTTGCATAATTAGATTGCTTTGAATTGCTGTCATTATTGGCTCTTTAGCATCATCTGTAGGCCTCAAACAGACAAGAGCTTCAACCTCATAAAGACCAATCATGTGTTACAGCAGAGCCTTGTTAACCCCTTCTAGCCCAAACCAACTTGAATAAGCAATTGCACAACAGAATGGACTTTCCCATGAGCAGAAAACCCCCCAGGTCTCCTCACCCCCTGTAATCATATTACTCTTCCCTCTATTTACGTGGTTGGGTCTGGGGTGCACCATAATTAAGAGCAGCCCCAGTGAAAGCTAAGTCAGCACCCCTAAAGGATCAGCTATTGGAACGAGGGGTTCCCAGACATTTTTCTTTCGTCTGAGCTCCCAGCAGGAGAAGCACTGGGGTTCATACTAGTCTTTTTGTTTGTTTGTTTCCTTGTCATCTGACCTCAAACCAATAGAGGTACTAGAGGCTCTCTTGTGGTTCACCAAAACAGCCCCGGAGGGCCATTATTCCACTGCTACAGGGAAGCTGGGAAGCTGGGAACCTCTACATTACAGGAAATCATTTGTCACTGGAAAGGCTGAATGAAGAAGAAGGCTTGTTCAGTGGTTAGCGCACTAGCCAGGGACTCAGAAGACCCACGTTCAATTCCCTGCTCTGTCACAAACTTCCTGGGTGGCCTTGGGCAAGTCACTTAGGCCCAAGTCCTCAGAGGGATTTAGGTAACTGAAATCATGGGAGTTAGGAGCCTAACCACCTGAGAGGAGGTGGGCCTTAATCTCTCTGGCCCAGATTGTCTAAGGGAGTTAGGCACCTCAGTCATGGGAGTTAGGCACCTAACTACCTTTGAGGATCTGGGATCCCCATCTTCAAAGCGGGAATAGTCACATTTTCGTGCCCCAGATTGTGAGCTGCTGCAGTCTTGGGGCCTATATAAGTATCTAGAATAGCCAGAATGCCAAATGATGCTGTTCACTTTCACACCGTCTTCTGATTGGTTTTCAGACACAGAGATATGAATGTCAAAGCCAAAAAGGGATAATCCATCCTCCCTTTCTGGTTTCCTCGAGGGGAATGGGGCAGCTCAGACATGGAGTTATTGGACTGCAAAACTCCTATTCACAAATCCTGCTGTCTGAACAGGGAAGGAGGTGGCGAGTTCTAACTCTAGGAGAGGAGGCCTTGGAGCAGGTAATAATGTTGTTAAAGAAAAAGAGCTCCAAGGAGGGAACATTAAAGCAATGCATTTAAAGGGAAAGTACAAAGCTAAAGGGGAAACTGAAGTAAGCCCAGGTTTCCGTGCTGCACGGCCCACTAGTCAGGCTGGGGGTGGAGTCAGGCTTGTTTCTGTGCTATTTAAAAACATATTTCCCCTCCTCTTTGAAATCTACCCAGCCCTCTTGGCTCATTCCAGCCACCCTTAGAACACATTGTGACACCACAGAGCTACAGCTGATGTAAGTCAGCACAGCTCCGTTAACTGCTATGGAGCTATGCTGGTTTATCTTGGCTCACGATCTGGCCTCAGAAATCTTGTGGGTTGCAATGAAACTCCTGACATCTGTCAGTCACAGGATGATGCTTTCCGGGGCATCGCTAGCAAATCAGGTACTGCTGGTGGATTTCAGGCAGGTGGGGTTGGGAAACAACAGTGACAATGTACCTAGTAGCGGCTAGAGGTCCCAGACAGGATCTGGGCACCATTGTACTGGGTGCTGTACAGATGCGTAACAAAATGATACAAAAGTTTTCAATATTATTGTCTGATGAAGCCAACAGCTAGATACAAACAGAACTGGGGAGTGGGATTTTAAAGAATTAGAGACTTATTGCTGTGCTGAATGCACTCACAGCCTGGTTAGTGGTGATGTTCAGCACATAGGTCCAGTTGACTAGATTTCCATTTTAGCTTCTCAGTTCACTTCCAGTACAGCAAAGCACTGGGTCCCAGATCCTCAAGGGACTTAGGAGCCTAACCCCAATCACAATCAATGCACATTATGTGCCTAAATACCTTTGAGGACCTGGGACTAGCTCTTCCGCTCTCTGCTAATGCCCATGATTAGTATTATTGAATTACACTACCACCCAGAGGACCAGCGGAGACCAGAGACCCTCCTGCAGCAGGCATTATGCACACACAGTGTGTGCCCGAGAGAGCTTGCAATCGAAAGCAGCAAGACGGACAAAGTGACGTTAGCCCCATTTCCCACATGGGGAACGGAAGCACAGGGTGACTTGGAAGCCTGTCATGGAGGTGAGGACTGAACCCAGCTCACTATGTCTGTACCATATCGCTATCTCCTAATGGAATAGGCTGGACGGTACTTACCTCCCCATCATTCTCCATTGAAAGGGAAAAGGAAAAAAGACTGTTCAGCCCCCTGAGCAGCCCATTGCCCAAGTACTTTATAATGACACCGGTGACGTGAATAGAAAAGGGGCCCTTGGCTTCACTATTACCGAACGGGACTCCAGCTATTGGTTCTACCCTCTGCACCCGGCTGTGCTGACTTTGCAGCTGGCAATGTTGAGCACAGACCCATAGAAGTGGCTAAATCAAGTTGGTCAAAGGAAACTGGAGAGTCTCTGTAGGCATCGTGAGCAGCAGGAAATGCTGAGGGGGATGGGACGGGAATTGTCTCTTCACCAGTCAACATCTGATTGTTTCTGGGATGTTGTCAACTTCTCTTGGCTCAGCTGGCTGCGGAAGCCCAGCCTCTCATTCATGGGCTACTGATTTCTCAGCTGGGGGCCGAGCGCGAGCAAGCCTGCTTGGCAGTCAGTTCACATTGTGTAACATCTGGTTGGGTTTCATCACATTGCAAATTTATGACCCTGGAAACAACATGTTGAGGCTGCTCTGTGAAAAGAAGTGGGATGGAGCTATAAACCTGTGACCAGAGTGAGGGTAAGGGAAATGGACTCTACTTCAGCTCAGAATTTGGCCAGCTGGGAGTGCTTGCTGTAGCTTTCCTGAGCTCTGGAATGAACAGAAAGAAAGGAGCACTTGGGAAATATGGAGACATGAAAAGAATACGCCATCTTCACAGGGGAAAAGGGATCTTAGACTCCATAGACTTTAAGGCCAGAAGGGACTATCATGATCATCTAGTCTGACCTCCTGCACACTGCAAGCTGCAGAACCTCACCCATCCACTCCTGTAATAGACCCATAACCTCTGGCTGAGTTACTGGTTAATGGGTATGCTCAAATAATGATGGAAAGACTTAAAGTTACAGAGAATCCACTATTTGCACTAGTTTAAACCTGCAAGTGACCCATGCGAAGAGGTCTCTGCCAATCTGGGCTGGGGGAAATTCCTTCCTGACCCCAAACATGGTGGTCAGTTGGACCTTGAGCATTTCGGCAAGACCCACCAGTCAGACAGCAGGAAAGAATTCTCTGTAGTAACTCTTTTCAGAGAAAGAGAATGGACTAACAGGGGAATGGATATGTATCTATAGTTTATCTAAGCCTCTTGTGTCTCCAAAACTGATTATTATTAGGATTGTGAAAGTGCCTAGAGGCCAGGGCTCCACTGTGCTAGGAGCTGTACAAGCATATAAGAAGAGGCAAGGCCCAGCTCTGAAATGCTTACAATCTACATATAAGACTATAGATAACAGGCGCACACCACAAACAGAGAGGGAACACAAGAGAACAATGAGATGATACTTCACACTAAGCAGTGGTATGAGCTCACCAGCTGCTGAACCACTGTCAAGAATGTAGTAAGCATCATGGCAGAGAAGAGTTCTAAGTACAGCTAATCAGAACATGGATTTCCCACTCTGTGAAAAAAATTTAGATCGATTTTTTAAATTATGTTATTAGTTATTTATTTTTGTCCGGAATTGGGACAGAAAGCCCAAGTTTTGAAGTTTTTTGTGAAACCAAATTTTAAAAAACCCACATCATTTACGGTCAGCTGAAAATTTCAGTTTGATTTCAACCCTTTTTATTTAGGGTTTTTTAAAATGATAAAATAAAGTTAATTTCCAAGCAAAAAGTCATTTTGAAACAAAAACAATCAAAAAGTTTTTGTTCTGAAACTGTCAAAACATTTTGCAAACATTTTTATCCAATTTTTCTTTTAAATTTCATTGAAATCAAAGATTTGTGAAAAAATTTGGTTTTATTAAAACAGCATTTCACTGAAAGTTTTCCAGCCAGCCCTAGTTTTAAGGAGGGATTATGAAATCTCCCACAAATTGATTTTCCACAGGTTTCTAGTATAGCCTATTCCTACTTGGGCTGGGGACCTCTAGAGAACGGACTTGCTTAGAATATTTTGGCAGTTCTGCTTCTGATCACAGCAGTAACCAAGAAGTGCAGAAGTGAACAAATAGTGAAAACAAACAGAAATAGTTTGAAACTCGAGAAACATTTGTGTTGGTAAATAACAAGATATAAAAGCAGAAAGCCTGTGAGAGCACGAATGGGCCCACTGGACTGCTGGAAAAGCTAAGGCCTCAAAGGTATTAGACACATTAACTCCCACTGAAATTAATGAGCGTTAGTTGCTTAAATACCTTTGAGGGTCTGGGTGTAAATCAGTGGTTTTCAACCTGTGCAGACTATGTCTAAAATTTCCAAAGAGGTCCACACCTCCATTCAACATTTTTTAGGGGTCTGCAAATGAAAAGAGGTTGAAAACCACTGTTCTAAATGGTATTGTTGCACCAGAGAGGATGTTGGACTCCCCTGATTCTCCTCAGGTGGGCTCACCTTGTAATCAGGGCTGGCTTACTCCTAGGCTCTCCAGCCCCAGTGCAAGCCAACCTGTTATATGCACCCTCACCCAGAATACAGCATTCAGTTCCGATCACCCCACCTGAAAAAAGATATAGTAGAAAGAGAAGGGGTCAGGGGACAGGAGATATGAGATATAGGCTCTTCCACATGGAGAGATTGAAAAGATTAGGACTATATAGTGCAGAGAGGAGATGAAAAGCAGGAATATGACAACGGTAAAAATACAATAATGAAAGGTATAGAAAGGAAAACGGACCCCTCTTATTCACCCTCTCCTTAGTACTCAAGGGCAAGGGGAAAGCAGATGACATTTATAGGCAACTGATGTAAAGCTGATAGAAAGCCATACATTTTTACACAGCACGTAATCCACCCATTGTCACCAGGTAACAATGAACCTAAGAATTTAGTGGGTCCAAAAAAGGATCTGAGATTTCTATGTCTAATGTGAATGTCCACTGGCCGGTTCTACACTAAAAAGTTAGGTCCACCCAGTGATGTCACATGGGGAAGGTGTGAAAAATCCATAGCAATGTAGTTAAGCCAACCTAGCCCCCAGTGTAGACAGCGCTAGACTGACAGAATAATTCTTCTGTCGACCTAGCTACCACCTCTTGGGAGGGGGATTACCTATAGCGATGGGAGAACCAGTCCCGTTGTCGTGGCCAATGTCTACACTGAAGCATAACAGCGGCACAAGCCCTCAGTCACATTAGATAGGAGGAAATATTTACAAAGCATAGAACACTCATGCTTCATGGCACATGCCAGCCACTGAGGCCAAACATTTTTAAAAACATGGAGCTACACACGCTCACCACTTCCTGTAACTCAGACTCAAGGTGTCTCGAGTTGACATGCCAACAGTGAAAGCACCCCCACCCAGCGGCCACTGTGGAAAAGGTCTGTCTGTCTGGGGATAGAACGCAACCCCTCCAGTGGGCAGGTTATATCAGCATTGCCCCTTCAGGGCTTCCAGAGCCTTCCTCTGAAGCAGCATCGGAAACATGAGACTGACATAGCTGGAGCATTGATCTGAGACAGTATGGCAGCTATTGTCTTCCTGCTGCAGAAGCAAAGGGCTGGGAGATGCAATTCTATTCCCAGTTCTGATCTGTTATGTGAACTTGTGCTTCTGTCTCCCTCCCCATCCTTTGTCTTCCTTGGCTGCTTAGGGCCTGCTTCTCATTTACACAAGGGCCTTTTACATTGCAAAATGGCCTTAATGCAAATGAGAATCAGACTCTATTGTAAGTTCTTCAGGACATGTCTTCCAATATGTGTCTGCACAGCACACAGCACAATGGGACCCTGATCTGAGCTGGAGTCTCTAGGTATTATTGTAATATCAGTAGTGAATAATAATGCCAAGCTGCCACTTTTCAGTCTTCTCCTCCTAGATCCCCCCAAGCCACATAAGAATATAAGAATGGCCACACAGGGTCAGACCAAAGGTCCATCTAGCCCAGTATCCTGTCTTTTGACAGTGGCCAATGCCAGGTGCCCCAGAGGGAATGAACAGAGCAGGTAATCCTCAAGTGATCCATCCCCTATCACCCATTCCCAGCTTCCGGCAAAGAGAGACTAGGGACAACATCACTACCCATCCTGGTTAATAGCCATTGATGTACCTATCCTCCATGAACTTATCTAGTTCTTTTTTGAACCCTGTTATAATCTTGGTCTTCACAACATCCTCTGGCAAAGAGTTCCACAGACTGACTGTGCGTTGTGTGAAGAAATACTTCCTTTTGTTGTTTTAAACCTGCTGCCTATTAATTTCATTTGGTGACCCCTAGCTCTTGTGTTATGAGAAGGAGTAAATAACATTTCCTTATTTACTTTCTCCGCACCAGTCATGATTTTATAGACCTCAATCGTATCCCCCCATAGTCATCTCTTTTCCATGCTGAAAAGTCCCAGCCTTATTAACCACACAGTATCTAATAGTAGGATTTAATGTTTTTTCCTACCCAAACATCAGGGTTCCATAGCAACATCAGTTACAGTCCTTTCCTTTACTCTTACAATTGGCTAGACTGTGCCCTGGTACTATACACGCTCCTGCATGGCCATGCAGGACCTAGCTGGACCCTGAGTCTGGACACAGAACTTGCTTGATGAGAAGGGGAAGAATGCTGTGCATTATAGGGGGCTGATCTGGCATGCTCTCCCCTTGCCTCAGTGGGATCTGTCTGAGATTCAATGGCTTCTTGGAGCTCCTGCTAGGGGGTCAGGTACCTGCCACCCCACACCCAGGGCTAAGCTTAAAGGCTAGGGTACAGATTCACTGGCCAGGCTGGCCAATAAAGCCACATGCTCAAGTGTAGGTCCTCACCCCCTTCCTCAGGGATGTTTATCAATCAACACAAGATATATTGTCTCAAAATAACAAGCCACTTTGGAAGAGGGCAACCTCACCCTTTCCCTGTGATAGCCCTTCCTAGCTACTGGGGACAACACCCACTCCACCTGGGATCCTTCTCCTACTTATCTCCCCACCACCCCCACAAAAGGCAGGAAGCCTTATATGTGATTGTGATGGGGTGCCTGCCCCACACAGGGCTCTAAGGGGTTAATAGAGCCCTAGAGTGGCTGTGCAGGAGGCAGCCAATCAGGGCTAAGCAGGCCCATTTACAAAGGGAGCTGCAGGGCAAAGGAAGGCAGTTCTCTGCTGGGAGCTCAGGGAGGAAGGAAGGACTGTGTCTCTGGAGGGCTGAGAGAACTGCCAGCATCCTGGACAGAGCCGTTCTGCTAGCCGGGACCAGGGGAGTGAGAGACAGCTCCTGGCTGGCTGCTGGGGTTTGCAGGCTGAGGCCCTGAGGCAAAGGCAAAGAGGATGCTGGGACCATGAGGAAGTGGCCAGACAGCTTGCTGCAGTTGCCACTAAGGGAAGTGGCTGAACAGCAGACTGCAGGTCCCCTGGAAGCAGGGAGCACAGAGTTGGGAGCACAGTCCTGGAAGGCTGTGTTGCTGAAGAGGATGCTGCAGTCCTTGGAGAGACGTGGTTCCTAGAGCAGGAGTGATAGCAGCAAGGCGCCACGAGAAGAGGGCCCACTAATATGCAGAGCTAATTCCTATGACAGCTGGCAGTAGGTGGCAGAGTGGTGAGTGATTTCCTGTAGGACACATGACTAGGAACTACCATGTGACCTGCGACTATGGCTCTTGGTTTTAAAGAGGCCATGATCTATAACAGGCACACAGGGACATACATGCACCCAGAGCTCCGGTGCCCTGTTACAGATAGACATGGAATGACGTACGTAATGAAGCCAGAAGCCAAGCCATATATTTATAAGGCGCTAACCCAAGCACTGCCTCCCCTAGCCCCAGGGTGTGATTGTGACAAATTGTTCAGCTTCCAAATTGTGTCTCTAATGTTTTGGTCAATGACTCCTGACCCATGTAGGTTATTGGTCTCATAATCACACAGCTCTGACTTCAAAAAAGCCAATGTGATTTCTCCTTCGATCAGTGTTGTAATCAGTGATACAGCACTCCAGCACGGATTATTAAATTTTAACAGTTGACACATCATCTCTGATACTATAATCTGGCAGCACTTAAAATAAGTGACAGGTCCTCACTAATTCCTTTTGTATTCACTGTAGCAACGTTAATCATGAGTGATGAACTTTGTGTATTCATATGGATATAATAGGCAGTTCCCAAGGACTGAGACTGTAATTTAGCTTTAACCTAATGGGCACTGATTGTAACAATAAGTAATTATGTCAGCTAAATGCAGTGTTGATGGCAATTGATGACAGCAGTCAAAGCCATGACACCATTTTGGAACTGAGCTTGGAATAGCCATTTGTAAAGCAATAATGGCCAAGAAGAGTAACAATGTGTTCTCTCCTGTGTATCTGCTCTGCTAGCTACTTGCAGACTAGGGCATTCCCAGTAGTGAAAAGTATGCCAACAGTTTCCCTCTTTACTGTGGATCATCTAACAGAGGGCTAGCCAAAATCCTGTCTCTTAGACAAATTTGTCCCCTGGCATTCCAGAGCCAGCTTGAAAGGAAGGATGGTCCTATGCTTAGGGTACCTGGCTAGGACTTGGGTTCCATACCCTGCTGCAACACAGGCTTCCTGTGTGACCTTGGACAAGTGGCTTAGGCCCAGATCCTCCAAGGTATTTAGGCAAGTTATGCTGAGAGGTCCTGACAGCTGCATGAATCACAAACCTCTTTGAAGAATTCTACTATAATTATTTGAGGGGGCCCAACAAGCATGTGGACAAGGGGGATCCAGTGGATAAAGTGTACTTAGATTTTTCAGAAGCCTTTGACAAGTTCCCTCACCAAAGGTTCTTAAGCAAAGTAAGCTGTCATGGGATAATAGGGAAGGTCCTCTCATGGTTAAAAGATAGGAAACAAAGGATAGGAATAAATGGCCAGTTTTCAGAATGGAAAGAGGTAAAGAGTGGTGTCCTCCAGGGATCTGTCTGGGGACCAGTGCTATTCAACATATTCATCAATGATCTGGAAAAAGGGGTAAACAGTGAAGTGGCAAAATTTGCAAATGACACAAAACTACTCAAGATAGTTAAGACGCAGGCAGGCTGCGAAGAGCTACAAAGGGATCTCACAAAACTGGGTGACTGGGCAACAAAATGGCAGATGAAATTCAGTGTTGATAAATGCAAAGTAACGCACATTGGAAAACATAATCCCAACTATACATATAAAATGATGGGGTCTAAATTAGCTGTTACCACTCAAGAGAGAGATCTTGGAGTCATTGTGGATAGTTCTTTGAAAACATCCACTCAATGTGCAGCGGCAGTCAAAAAAGCGAACAGAATGTTGGGAATCATCAAACATTTGTGGTAGGCCCTGTGCCTCTCCACCTCACACATTATATTAACGAGCAGTAGAACATCATTCACTTCCTCAAACACTCCATCCCCCTTTCATGGCAAATACATCGGAACCTTGTGCTGCCAATATAATACTCACAGAGCACACTGCAGAAGCATATCTACTACTAGTAAATTCTACATTTGGCTAGATTTAAGGCAGGAGAGGATGGAAAGTGGTTAATTTAAGTTTGAATGTAGTTGATATTCTTAAGTATTGCCAACTCTTATGATTTCGTCGGAAGTCTCACAATATTGTTTTTTCCATAAAGCCCCAGCTGCTGGAGTCATAAGAATGTGGAAGAATCTCAGCTTCCATTGGAAAAAAAAAAAAAGTACATTTCAAGTCCTCATGGTTGTGCACAAAAGCTGGAAAACATGACTCCAGTGTACCTCAAAGGCTCAGAAATCGGAAGGCAAATGAAAAGAATGCCAAATGTATTTTTAAGCTAATCTCATGATTTTGAGGGTCTGAGTCATGCTTTTTTAATGCCTGAGCTTAGCAATATTGTCTATTGGACCTTGATGATGTATCATGCTTGTAAGTAATGTCTTAGGTGCCCTATCAGGAACTAGAAGGGACTCGCTCATATAGCTCTGACATAAGGACAGAATCTAACCCACATGTAGCCAATATGTTGTCTATGAGCCAACTACAGACCATAAACTTTGTGTGGGAAGCATTCACACTTACCAATAATACAAGAGTAGGGACTACAAGAAGATTAGAAAGTTTGAACTCATGTTAATATAATGTTATGTGATATTTCACCTTGACTCAGTTGGAATTTGGCTCATAAATTGTCCCGTGGCTGCTCATGGGTAAGCTACACCTAGAAAGTCCAAACTCTGGCTGAGACCCTTCTAATGCCTAAAGGCACTTAGACTTACATGTCATAATGACATATTGACTTGCAGTATCTTATTCAGCCACAAGATGTCTCTGTGCTGTTTTAGAGTTCCAGACAGGATGTGGTTCTGGGTAAACCAAGGAGACGAAGCTGGAACTCAAGCTGCGCATAAGCCTCTTTGTTTGTATCTGTAGTTTGCATCGCTTTTCTTTAATAAATGCCTCTTGTTTAAAGAGGACTGTGTTTCCAAATATCATGACAACTGTCATACTGTTTGAGCCTCAATCATTCTCTCTCAGATTCAGTCACCAGCTGCCTGGTCTTCTATTCTCCTCTTCTCATAGGGCTGACCAGCTTAAGTGAAGCAGTTCTTACTCTGGGTGACTTAATGGCAAGCAGCTAATTATAAAATGACATTGAAGGCACTTAGAAATCTACATCAAAAAGCACTGTTGCGAAAAGTACCTTGGTAGCAGGATCTATTCAATACACCTCTACCCTGATATAATGCGACCCGATATAACATGAATTCAGATACAACGCGGTAAAGCAGCGCTCGGGGGGGCGGGGCTGCGTGCTCCGGTGGATCAAAGCAAGTTCGACATAACGCGGTTTCACCTATAACGCGGTAGATTTTTTTGGCTCCCAAGGACAGCGTTATATCGGGGTATAGGTGTATGTGCTCATTGCAGTCAGGATGTATAGGATAACATTTGTCTTGAAATGCTCGAACTCAAAATTACACCAGGGTACTGACTATGGTTTAAAGGGTTAATCACCACCAGAAATTTTTAGTTGCCAGACATGCTTCAGGAAACTCTGCAGAGCCACATTTTCCGTGGATGCTAAAGACTCCTGCTTACATAGCCACAGGAATCAGTTGCAGAGATGATAACCAAAAATACAACTAGGGAATAGAAGAGTTGCATGAGTGCCGTGTTCATTACATATGTTATTTTTTGTTGTTAGTTAACCTAAACCTGCCTCTATCGTCACCAAAATAGTGCTGGCAAATCCAGGAAAAGAGCAACTAGATTGCAAATGTTTGATGAAAAGGATGCTCACTACCTCAAGGACAAAGGTATAGTTCTAATGGCTGCTATGGAGCCTGTGTGACAGTAACAAGTAAATCCTTCACCAACCCTAATATTCACGGGCAATCCCGAGGAAACCTGGAAAAGGTTCAAGCAGCCATTTGAACTGTGTGCAAAAGCCATAGGGGGCCAGTAAATTGGAAGAGGAGCACAAAGTTGCACTGCTTTTGACAGTCACAGGTGGAGAAGCACTGGATATATACATGACACATTCTGTGCTGAAGATCAGGAAGGGGGTGAAAGTTATAGGTTTAGGGATCACTTTGTCCTCATAGAAATGTTACTTATGAAAGATTTATTTTCAAGGATAGGACCCAGAAAGAAAGGGAAACAACAGCAAAGTTTGTCATAGGCAGAAAACTGAAAAGCCAGTCTTGGGAATTTGGACTATTAAGACTCTCTCATAAAAGAAAGGGCAACACATTGGCCAAGTGTGTCTAGTGGTTAGAGATTTATGACCCTGCTAATGGCACCAAGTTGACAGACTAGTAAGGTCTTTTAGCTCAAGCAGTAGGGTGCCATGCTTTTAAACTCAGAGGTCCCATGTTTAGTCCCCACCGATGCCACCATAAGGGATGTTGTCAGAGGTGCAACGACAAAGAAGCATATGTAAGGCTATTCAGACTTACAAATCTGAATTCAGAAAGAGCAACATTCACATCACAAGAAGCTGAGCAAACAAATGCATATAAAGGCCCTAGAGAGGCTTGTTGTACATAATCGTACAGTAAACACCATAGTTAAGCAGGTAAAGGACAGGTTTATGGTAAATAAAGAGGCAAAAGAGAAAAGAATCCTGCCAAGCCAGGAGTGATTAGAGCCATATCTCAGCTAGCAGGAATGTAGAAGGTACCCATCACTGAGGCAAACATGTAAAAACTGTAATAAGCTCAACCACTTTGCAGGAAAATGACTGGGTTAATGCTAAAAGGTGAGGATTCCTCAAGTGAGGGGAACAAGCTGTTCATAAAGGCAAGAAAGAAACAACCTGCAAACTTGGAAAAATAGCTACTAAAATATATATGCAAAAGCAGCTTCTGTGGAGAGGTTCACTTACTGCTAGTGGTGCCTCCTTGTGGCTGTTCTGGGGATCAGCTCTCACCCAGTCTGGCACCCTCTTGGTCTGCCAGCCAAGTCGTTATTTAGTCCTCCCCTTCCAGGGTAACAAAGTCTCTCCATACCAGCTGTCCGGTTGGAGTCTCCAATGCTTCTGAGCCACTTCCCAGCAGCTGGTAGGGGAGTCTAGGCCTGCCCTCTACACTCCATTCCTGCCCAGGGACCAAGATCTACACAGTCCTATCCCTTGCTGCTGTTTCCCTGGGCTTCTTCCTACCTAGCCCTCTCAAGCTTTCTTTTCCCACAACTCCTCTGGGTTGAGATAAGAACGGCCATACTGGGTCAGACCAATGGTCCACCCAGCCCAGCATCCTGTCTTCCAACAATGGCCAGTGCCAGGTGCTTCAGGGGGAATGAAGAGAGCTGGGCAATTTTGAATGACCCATCCCCTGTCATCCACTCCTACCTTCTGGCAGTCAAAGGCTTAGCCATCTTAGCTAATAACCATTGATGGACCTATCCTCCAGGAATTTATTGGAGTCTTTTTTTACAACATCCCCTGGCAACGAGTTCCACAGGCTGATTGCATGTTGTGTGAAGAAATACATCCTTGTGTTTGTTTTAAACCTGCTCCCTCTTAATTTCATCAGGTGAACCTTCTTCCAGGGCTAGAATCATGGGATTTATTCTCCCTCTTGGGTTTTCTCCTCCACTTCTCTCTGCTCCCAGAGAATGACTGCAGACTTTCTCCCTACAGCCTGTTTCTGCTGCAAACTTCCTGGCTTTATAATCCAGCCTACTCTGGCCCAGCTGTGGCTCTTGTTCAGTTAGGCCTGGATCTCTCCCCAGTACAGCCAGACACCCTAACTGACCCTTCAGATTCACATTAACCCCTTCAGGGCCTGTGTGGGGGTACACACACTCTCACAGCTTCCATGAGACATACAAATAGGCACAGAGGCACAAGTGAACGTAATAGCCAGAACTGAAACAGAATGCTTCAAAAAAAATGGGGTAAGACTCTAAAAAGTCTAAAGGACAAATTCCAGGAGTGTTAAAGGTTCAAAGGCAAAAGGGCAACTGAGCATGTGGTAGCATGAGAAGCAAAGCAATCAGTCTTGGGCAATACACATGTGAAGTGTGTGGACTGGGGAATCATGCCTTTAAGGGCTGCACTTCCCAGACAGAGAGCCTGGGTGGGGCCTATTCCAGAGCTTCTACCCCATAAACAGGCAGAATAAAAATTCTAGTAAGTAACCTAAGCCAGATGTGAATGGACAGGGTGCATCAGATGAGGAGGAGGTGTTCGTGGGAAAGGTCAGTCTCGTGATGAAATACAAGACACAGTTAAGGTGCGTCACAGAGCCTGTTATACATGCTACCTGCAGTGTCCCACAGCCTTAACAAAGGACTAAAGGAAGTACTGTAAAACATGGCAGCAGATGGCATGATGAACAGAACAGAGGAGCCAACAGGCTGGATGCACTCCTTGATAATTGCAGAGGAAGGGTGTAGGAGATAGACCCACACTTTGTACTGGTGACAATTTGGGGATACATCTGTGTCCCCACTCTGAGTTTGTGCAAACTGTGTTGTATTTCAGATTCCATTTTGAGTGTCACCTAGGTTATGTCTTTCACTGAATGCTGCATAATCCCTTCTGGATTCAGGATGCCTGGATCCTGAATGACAGAAACCTCCAGAGACCATCAACAACTAAATAGTCATTCTCTGGTGGGTCAACGGGGACTACTGGCCAAAGACTATTGACTTGCTTATGATTCTTAAACAACCCTCAATACATAGTAGTCCATGAGGAGGGGGTTGGAGAATGGAAAAACCCAGTGGAGGGAATGAAGGAGAAAAGGTGTTACAGACTGCTTTTAAAAAGAGAAACATTCTCTGGTAAAGGGATACACCGTCACCAGTAAGTGAAGACTGAGAAGGAGGAGCAGAGGGCTGGAGAGACCTCCCCTCACCCCCACTCACCAAAGGATACTAACCAAACACTGAAAGACTCGCAGGAGTGGTGAGAAGTTTGCAGGCGTGTATTGCATGCAGCTGTTTGTTGTGTTGTCATAGATCTGTAAATCATTTGTGCTTCCTAAGAGTAATGGGTGTGTTTAAGAAGTTCCCTTGCAAGGCCTGAATTCCTGTTCAGACCCAGTGGGCTTGGAAGCACGTGGGAGCCAGATGTTGGGTCCAGTTATTACAGCCACTAGGGGGGATTCAGCCAGGGCTGTAATGGCACTGACCCCGAGAGCTGAACCAGAACATAAGAAGGAATGTTTCCACTTGCACACAATGGTGGAGATGTGTGCTGAGATAACAGGAGCTAAATTCTCCAGCAAAGCAGATGCATCAGCCAGGTTTTGGTAGATTCCCAGAAAACAGAAAGACTTGAGATTTGCACTTTTAATACACTATTTTGGTAGATACTGCTTCTTCAGATTGCCTTTAGGAATATGTTCAACACCAGAAACATTTCAATATACAGCATTCCACATGCCAGAAGGTCTGGCAGGGTTGAAAGTGTACAGCAGTGACATACCAGTCTGGGACAGCACAACTACTAATCATCAGAAACCATTGCACAGATTACTGGAGATTGCAAGCAGAAATGTGAAACTGCACAAGGCCAAAGTGTCAATTTCAAACCACTAAAATCACCTGCATCAGTGCGAAATTGACCAGACAGAGAATGGTGCCTGATGATTCTGAAATCCAAGTGATTCTGAACATGCAGAGACCCAAAGAGAAAAAGGGGAATTCCAGCTGCAGGGCATGTTGAATTATCTCATTTAGGACTTGATTCACAGAAAAATGTAGGCGTGGTTACTCTGAGAGCTGGCACACCTCATTTTTCGGTGCCTGGAAAATCACTGGGACTCACAAAGCTTGCATTTGGCACCCAGGCTCCCTGTACAGTGAATAGGGAGAGAAAGCCGCACCTAAACGAACCAATGGGAGATGCCAAGGCAAGGGGTGTGTCCTAAACCCTGCCCCTCGCAGGGATAGGCACCTCTTTCTGCTTGGGATTCTCAGCTGCAACCCCTCTCTTGAGGTTACGTGCCTATGCTATGCTATGCAAGAAGTGAGAAGGGAGAGGAGGAGGTGGTGGCATCTAAACCTTTCTGTGAAGTTAGCCCTTAGTTCACATCCAACTATGCCGCTCAAACAACTCACCTAAGAGAACTCCTTCAGAAAGATGCTGAATGGGCATGGATGCCAGCTCAGGGATTTGAAGCATGTACTGACAGACTGCAGCAAAGTTTGACTCGCTAAAAGAAGTTATGCTCTCCGCAGATGGTTCAAAAGGTAGGCTGGGAGCTGTATTGACTGCTACAGAGACACTGGAGCTGAATGTCTGCTGTAAGGTATGCTGTGAGATCTATGACAGCAACAGAGAAACAGCATGTGCAAATCAAATCAAATATGTGAGGCTGGACAAAGCTCCACGCTTTTCTCTATGGTCATAATTTCAAAGCTCAAATTAACCATGGACCCCGCTGATTGGAAAGAACTCAGTAAACACCCAGGATTCAGCAATTATTACTGAAAGCATAGAAGTCTGATAGGACCCTGGAGTTCCAGCCAGGACATCTCCTAGTAACTTGCAGATGTGCTGTCAAGTGTATATTCTCCTCTTGATGACATGCAACCAGAAGATCTGGAACAAGCAGCATCAGCCCATGTGAACATGATAAAGGCATCAGGTGCTGCCTCACCAGGAAGATGAGATGAAAGGAGAGACAGCTGAGGATGAAACACTACAAACAGCAGAGCTATAAGTAATGGATAGAGTAACTGACATTTGTCACTTGCGTATTCTAAAACCTGCCTGAGACACACAACAGAAAGGCTCATGCCTCAGTTTCCCACCTGTAAAATGGGGGTGATAATATTGGCTTTGACGGGCTTGTCTGTTTAAGTTATAAGCTCTTTGTGGCAAGATATCTCTTGCTCTGTATGTACGGCTTTTAGCACAATGGGGCCTTGATCTAAGTCGGGGCCTCTGGGTTTTGTTGTTATTGCTTATTAAGTTCCAAATCACATTTTGCAGTTTGATCCCATTTTGACCTGCCAGGTCAAGGAATTTGGGGGCAAAACCTCACACCCTGGTGGCTGCATCTCCATGTTTATTGATTCTTGTTTAAAATGGGCCCATCACCTTTGTCTTTGGACACATGGACACATGTTGAACAAACACAAAACTGATTGACCAGTGTCAAATTATAAATGGACTCCAAACCCACTTTAAGATGCAAGTGTACATGTTAAAGATACCAACGTGCTGCCAGCAGCCACCGATCACATGCCATGCCCCTCTTGGTTGTCCCTTCAGAAGCTCCTCTTTATCTGAATTGCAAAGACAATAGAGACATATTTGGAACCCACAGGCCAGATTCTCAGCTGGTGTGACTTGGTGCTGAAGTCAATGGCTAGGACTCTGGCCTCACATATTTACAGAGTAAGAAATATCCGAATAAAACAAAGAAAAGGCATAAAAATGGAAGTCATTCTACAAGGGCAAGAACAGGTGTGCCTCCCACAATTTCCACACGAGATCTCATTTGACTGACTGTGAGCACTCCTACCATTAATAATACCTAGCTCTCATCATCACTGTTCATCAATAGATCTGAAAGCACTCAAAAAAACAAACAAAACAAAAGGAGGTCTGTAGCATCATCCCCATTTTACAGATGGGGAAAATTGAGGCCTGGCAAGGTAAAGTGACTTGCCCAAGCTGGGAATAGAAGCCAGGTCTCCTGAATCTGAGTCCAACTAGGCCACACTGGAGGACAACGGAAGTTAGGTTGAAACATGAGGGGCCAGATTTATGAAGATATTAAGGCAAACGGGCATCTACTGGGATTTACAGAAGAACCTAAGCAGGTTAGGCAGGTAAGCCTAGATTTTCAGATGTATTTTAGTGCCTAACTCCCATCAACATTCAAAGGGAGTTAGGCACCTAACTCATTAGCTCCATCAATTTACACCAGCTAAGACTTTGGCTCTATAATAGTGACAATGAGTGACCCACCCCCAAAACCCTCTGTCAGTGTAAATAAATGTATAATATATTTGTCTCCGTTTGACAGAAATTGAAACCAAACATTTTCTCAGATGCCTAATAAGTTCCCCACTGCCTGCATAATTCTCTCAGCATATAACACAGCCCATTCTGTGCTGTGGGTGAGACCCAATTACCATTCATCACTCCCTAGCAAGGTCCAAGTATCCAGTCAATGTCAGAAATATGCAGTGACACATCAGACATGATGCATATGATGGACATTCTGCAGTACAGCGAGCGGGGCTGATGTGAATACACTGCAGCCGATTTCCTGCTCTAAAACAAAAGCCAGCAGACGGAGGGGAATGAAAGAGTGATTGGCAGGTTATGTCAAGCAGCATGGAAATCAAAAGCACCCTACAATTAGCAGCAGGGCAGAGAGTGGGAAAGGATATGCGATTCCAGCGACTCACCCAGGGCCAAATTCTGAGTGGGGCTGGGCCCCTGTGACACAGGAAGTTGAATTCCGTAGGAGCCATAGGAGCTGGGACTAGGGGTGCTGCTGCACCCCCAAATACATGGTTTCTGCCTTCAGCGCCCCCACTATAAAAATTGCTCCAGCACCACTGGTAGGAGCAGCAAGTGCTCAGCACCTTTCAGGATATGGCCCTAAGAAGGAGATGGCAACCCGCTGCAGCAGCAGCAGATAAAGCAGTCCAGGTGACTGGCCGCCTAAAAGGGGTAGAACAAGAAACACCGTTGTCACGGTCTGTCAGATCTCCAGGAGGAATTGGAAGTGCACAGTATGTGTGCTCTGTAGATCCTGACAGGCAGAGGCCTGCGCTAATGAACCCACCTATTCACAAAGCCACGTGATCCCCACAAGGAATATGACAGACCCAAAGACACAGACCGACCAACTCCCCTGAGAGAAAGCGTTTGATCTTTCTTCAGAGCAAAACCGCGACAGGTAATAAATCCCGGGCCAAATCCTAAGCTGGTGTCAATCAGCATAGCGCCATTGAAGTCAATGGAGTCATCAAAGCTATGCTGATTGACACCAGCCAAGGATATGCCCCCCTCCCCCTCCCTAATGTTAATTAACTTTAAATAGAAAAGGAGTACTTGTGGCACCTTAGAAACTAACCAATTTATTTGAGCATAAGCTTTCGTGAGCTACAGCTCATTTCATCGGATGCTTTAAATACCCACTCCAGCAGGCAGGGACTAAACTGTACTGAGCTCAGCACAGAGGGCTCAGTCATTCTTTGCATTGCTCTAATAACGTTCCATCAGTGTTAAGCAGCTAATCCTTGAAATACCTCTGTGAGGGCGGTATGGTTCTCCCCATTTTACGGAGAGGGAAACTGAGGCACGGAGAGAGGAAACCGAGGCACGGAGAGATGCTGTGATTTAGGATACACAGTGATTCAGTGGAAGAGCCAGGAATACTGTCCAGGAGTATTCTACTCACCAATAGAAGATGCCTCTTCCTTCCACAGAGCCAGTGGCAGTGCTGACCGGCTTGGTGCCTGCGAGAGAAGGAGAGATCAAGAAAGGTGACAACACAGCCTCCTAGTCACCAAAAGTTTTCTCAGGGAAACGCCTCCAAATAAGCTATGGGCCTGCAGGGCTGCCAAAGGGCTGTGGATGCTCAAAAAAGGGAGAGGGGAAAAGACGTGTAAAATTAATCCAAATGCAACCTCAGCCTCTGGGACCTGGAGCCCTGGCTCTCTAGAAAATGGACTCTCGGGAGGGGGGGTGGGGGAATGTCCTTCCCCTTCTCTATTCCTCCCTCTCCTTTCCACTGGAAAACCTTAACAAAAAAGACATTTACTGAACATTGTTTTTCCAAAAGCCCAAAAATGTTCAGGAGAAATTTTGATGAAAGCAACTAAAATTTTTCAAAATTTCCCATAAAAAATAACAGGCAATTTTTCAACCAACTCTAACCAAAACAGCTCTAACCAAAACATTCCCAGCAGGCCATGTACTTGATATTACTTAACTTGTGTCTGTGAGAGAGAGGGAGGAATTTATTGGAGGAAAGCCAAGGTGAAGAGATTAATATTGTATTTAATTCTGATTTTTGTACTCAAGAATACAGGTAAATGTTACTCAGAAGTTAAGATCCACTTATTTTCATGTGTTGTTAATACTTTGGCTGGCTTCTTTCACTGATTTAAAAATTTTTTAGTAAATATTTTATTGTACCACAGAGAAAAACACAAATTACAGTGGAATAAGAAAAAGCAAGTACAATAATAAGGACTCTTACTTGTATTACAGGTTTCAGAGTAGTAGCCGTGTTAGTCTGTATTCACAAAAAGAAAAGGAGTACTTGTGGCACCTTAGAGACTAACAAATTTATCTGAGCATATTCTGATTGCAGTAGGTGCTGTACATACACATAGTAAGAGACAGTCCCTGCTTTGAAGAATTTACAGTCTAAGTAGGCAAGACCAACAAAGGGAGAGAGAGGAAGTGACTTGTCTAAAGTGACATAGCAGGTCAGTAGCAGAGCCTGGAATAAAACCCAAGTTTCCATATTCCCACTCCTTAGCCTTAGCCACCAGAGCAGATTGCCTGCCCAATACACAGCTATAATCATCATATCATAAAATACTAGGTTCTGTTTGTTAGCTGCTTTGTATCGTAGGAGAATGCAGAGGGAAATGGATCAAAGCAAAAAGAGAAAAGAAACAAGCCTTAGGAAATGAGGGAAAGATGACATGTAGAGCATAGCATGTTCAGACAGAAGAAAAGTCACACAGAGCCAGGAAATTGTCAGCACACAGCAATGACATTAGGCTATAACTGTCTCCAGGGCTGTTTCATCGGTTTCATCAACACAGCTCCCTTCGCTCTCCCCCCCTCCCCCCGCCCCATAGTTATCTGTCAGCTGAACAGCTCTAAAAACAAAACCCAAATGTCATCACGTTTGTGGTGTTGTTCCTCCTTTCGTGTTGTGTATCTCTTTCAAGAGCTACCGTGTCACTTAATCCGTTGCACCCATCTCCTGGCTGTCCTGGGAGGTGGAGGTGAGTTTCCAGAGTTGCAGTAGCAGGTATTTTGCTACCAATAAAGCTTGTAGGAAGCAGACCTGTTGTGAGCCAGTGCAGTTCAGCCTCAGGGTGGTGAGCTTCCATGTAAACAAGACAGCAGAGAAGTGCCTAATTTCACATTCAGTTTTAAACACTGCTCTTTGCAGAGACTCCATGTTTTTGAACAGTCTCATAAAGGGAGCCAGGAGACCCTCTCCTTCTCCAACACTTCCCTGGATCTTTAATGCCTTCCTTCGACATGCAGGTTAGAATCCACATCAAAAATATGTTCCTGGAGAAACAGACAGAGATCTGTTGGGACTTGAACTTGTGTTATGCCCATTTTTGTCCCCTGTTGTGGAGGTGTATTAATTTAGATGGCAGGTCTGGGTCATAGGTGCTGACATGACCCAGTCACTGTCCAACATTAAACATTTTTAAACAAGGTCCAGGGTTTGGTGTTCAGCGACTTCACCTTGCTTAGTACCAGGGCAAACACACCATTCAAAATCCTTTTTAACCTTTTATTAGAGATACAGAAAAGAAGGAAAAAACAGTTAAACCATTTGAAATGTAAAGTGGTAAGTCAGGCTTTCATTTAAACAGTCTGCTTTGTTACCTATCCCTTTAGCTGGAGAGAACTTTTAGAAGGAAAAAAACTCTTGTTTGACAGTCTCTTAGATGGTATCAAAGATGGTAATAACTGTCCTTTTGGGGAAAGAGAAGCCATTAGTAGAGAGAGGCAGGAGTTGTCATTGCTGTTGTTGTTAAAGTCTGATCCCGTTTCCTAGAAAACAAGCCAAATGCACGCACAAGGGGAGAGAAAAGAACATCAGAATGGAAAACGCAGCTTCTGTCTCTGGTGTTGACTCTTGCAACCTCTCTGTTGGAAAAGAACACAGGCACAGTTCACAGTCTTATCAGCCACACTGAGACCTGGCAAACTTGTACCAGCATTGGCCCATTTAAGGTAATGCATTTAGTTGCTTCTCTAGCCACAGGGTTGCAGCAGTGTTGCAAAATATACAGTCTTGACTGGCTGAGCCCAACTCTTATTAGACATAAGGAAAAAGGAGAGGGATAGGAGAGAGGACAAATAAGGTGGGGAAGGAAAAGGACACATGGGGGAGGAAGAGAGAGAGAGACAAAGTCTCACATCCCAGATGGTATTTGGGTTTCAGCTGGTGCAGGTGGTGGTGTCATCTATCTCCCACCTTCTCTGGCCAGCTCTGGTCAGCACATCTTTCAGGATTGAGAAGAAGTCGTCTGGGCTCCCAGGAGATGGTGGAAGTGGCAACCATGATAGTGAAGCTTGCTCCTGTAGCCAATTTTTCTCCCAAAATTTTTCAACTTCAGACTGTTCTTGTTTCCCAGGCATGATCTTAACACAGTCCTTGGGTTCTATCAGTCAGCCTTTTTTTTTTTGATTAATTCAGTCTGTCTCCCTTTCACCCCTTTTCCAAGCAATATTTCCCACAATAGATTATTGTGACATCTTATGAACTTTCATTCACTTCTTACAGTTGAGTTCAGAATTGTAGGCCCAACTATCACACCAGTGAAGTCACGGGGATCCCTGAATCTCAACTTTGTTGATGTTGAACTGCCTCTGTACTTTTCTTGTGTGGCCTTCTTTAAATAAATACAATACAGGGCAGGAGATCTGGCCTGATCTCTGAATTTTCTTATAAAATGTAGCAAGGCTGAATATTCTAAGGCTGCTATTGCTTGGGGAAGACGAGCCTGATTGACTAAGAAAAGTCTCATTTATACACATTGCCAAAATTGCCTTTTGTTTTGGAGGCCACATTTTTCCTTCAGCTTCTCAAATGTCTTCAAAGTCTCATTGTGGGTTAGTCTGAATAATGACAGCAGGTCCTTCTCCATCCATTGCATTTGCACTCTCATCTGCTCTCTCATTATTGGACCTGAACTTCCCCACAGTACTGAACCCAGGATTGCAATAGATACCGCTTTACACTTGCTCCATACTCTCTGCTACTGTAATTTTGTTTCCCATTGATCTTTCCTGCATATACGTGGCTCTAGGCATCCCTGTTCTCGATAGATCCATGCCACGTTCTCATCTGATACGCCTAGGTACCAGTGGGAGCCTGTCAGAAGAAGAAGGCATTGTGATATTATTACAGTGCTGCCTCTCACAATTTTGTTATGAGCCTGGTGATATTTGGTGGTTTTCGTTCAACCCTAGCACCTGGACTCAGGCGACTGTGTAAGAATCCCAGCTTTTCAAAAGTAAGTCTCTTGTCCCCGGGCTTTCATTTCCAGGGCTGGGAAACTGGACTCCTTCCCTGGACGGTAGAAATGTCCCCATCGACATTTGAACTCTCTGCCCCTCAGCCACAAGAAACATAAGTGCTGAGTACCCTGTGACATACAGAAGGGAAGGGAGCCCTGCACAACATACCAGAGTCATTCTGAGACATTGATTTTCTCCAAGGAGTGCATTGGCAAAGCTTCCTGTTTGCTCAAAGCTTCAGCTATTGTATGTAGCAGAAGGATGAAGTTTCTTCAGCAACAGGGGGACAATCCGACTTAAGTATTTTTAGCCCCTATCTGCCTATTTAGGGCTAGATTGTCATTCAGACTGCGGGTGTGTAAGTGTCCACTCACCGCTAGGTGCCCCCTCGTGGCCAGGTGTGGTGTTGCAGATCTCTCCCTGGACTAGCGCCCCCTGCTAACCATTACTCCAGTGCTGTGGCGGTGCTGATCGCTCAGCCCTCTGACTGGGTCACCATCACTCGTCCCCCCACTTCTGGGGTGCAAATTGTCCCAAACTACAATCCAAAAATGTCCGTCACAGAAACAAACCTTCTGCCATCTCTGGGGCTCTTCCTCAGCCTGCAGTCACCCTGCTGTCGACTGAGCTCAGTCACCCATTCAGTGGGCTTGTAGGCCTCCGACCGTGGGGCTCGTAGGGGAACCCTGTCCCATCCTTGACTCTGGATTGCAGTCCAGGGCCCTGTACTGAACTGCTAGGCCTGCTCCTTTATCTTTGCTGCAGTTTCTCTGGGCCACTTCCTGCCTCTCTTCTCAGGTTCCCTTCTGAGTCTCCCGGTCCCTTCCCGGGTTAGTCAGGGTCTCTCCAGGCCGCTCTGTCTTGTGAGCTTTTCTTCCTCACTCTTCCCTGAAGCTTCCTTTCCTGCACGGAGCTATTTCCCTGCTGGCCCAGGGCCCTGCAGGAGCCTTCTTGCTCCCTGGAAGTCACTAGAGACACAGCTGCCATCTCTTTTGATACACAAAGTCCCTGATTCCCCACTGGGGCCTGTCCTGTAGTCAGGGAGGGCTGAGCCCCACATTCTCTAGCACTCAAGGCAAGCCACCGGGTGTCTGTCACAGGGTGTATACAAAGGAGTGAGAAGGAATACCACCCTCTGCCCATCCTCTGAGGGTATGTCTACACTCCACACACACACACACACACACACACAGCAGGAAGTCTCAGAGCCTGCGTCAACTGACTTGGACTCAGGCTACCGAGCTAAAAATAACAGTGTAGACATTCCCACTTGGGCTGGAGCCCAGTGTGAGACCCACCCCACTCACCGGGTTTCCGAACCCAGGCTCTAGCCAAGTCAGTTTCATTAATCAGACTAAGGTTTTATCTGCATGGGGAAATTTACCAGCACTAACAAACTGGTATAATTATATCACTGTCGTTGTACCAGTATAACTCTAGCAATATAATGATACCAGGATAGTAATGCCAGCAAACTTCCCCATATAGACAAGTCCTGATCAACACCTTTGTCCTGAGCGTCTAGTACGAACACAGTCATGTGTCACAATCATATGTGCGACCAGGAACGCAAAGGAAGGACAGATACAACTGATACTGATGGGGGCTAGAGGATGTAAGGGATTGTGCGAAAGGCTATGTACCCTTCCTTTTCTTGCTCAGTCAATGGACCCAACCCAGGCTAAGGTGATAGTGACCAGACATCACTGCCCTCTGCTGAATGCTCTGTGGCTGATATGACATGAATTTACGGGCTCAGTCTAAGTGGTCATTTGCCACCACAGTTTGTACTAAATGCCCCATCTTGCTGGCAGCCTCAGCAGAGAGGGTGAAAAGACCAAAATGGCAAAGAAATTAAATTCACCTACTCCCCTTGCAAGTATTCCCTCCAAGAACTGGGCTAAAGCCCACTGGGGGAGGGAGCATACAGGAAGCTTGCCATGCTGCTGCCTAAGCCAGATCTAATTTGTGGCTAAATATGGGACTCTACACACCAGGGTTGTCAGTCTAGCACCTTTTCAGCTGCACTGAATTCACAAAGAAAGTTGTGGGAGCTTAAAATGAGGAGAGACTCATTGCTGTGGCATAATAGCATTTTCCCTGTCTCACTTCCCTGCTGCCATGTTCCCCCTCTGACAAAAATAAGAGCCGGGACAAATCTTGTTGAGGTGAGTCTAGGTTTCCAAGGAGCGGCTGTTCCTTTGAATGTGAGGCGTGTGCAAAATGCTATCAGGAGAGACGAGGGTGCTTTGCAAACTCTAAAAAATGCCTCCCATTATTTGCAAGTGACACAGGAAAACTTCTCCGACTGAAACACGAAAGGCAATTAGTTTCCTGTATGGAAACAAAGAGACATCTGCAGCAAGTCTGCTAACATATACACAGGGGGCAGGTATACTGTACATGAGGAATATCTTCCAGCTGCAAATCCACCCCCAAATTCTCAAGTCAATCTCAAGTACTACAACTCTCAGCAATCCTCTTAAAAATGTCCAGATGCTTTAATGACTTATTTCCAGCCTTCTCCAAAGCAGTTTTGCATTTAACCACTGAAACACTGGAATAGGGGAGGCATAGAAAACTCGTGCCTCCCCATACTGGGGGGCGGCACAATCTAAAGGGGAGGACATGTGGCCCCCCACATGTCTCCTCTGCCCAGAGACACCCCCCCACCCCCCAAATAAGGTTGCCAAGCCTCCAGGATAAGCCTGGAGTCTCCAGGAATTAAAGATTAATTTTTAATTAAAGATGAAAATGTGATGAAATCTCCAGTCATACATCTAAACAAAATTGGCAACCCTACGGGCCCCAGGCCTGCACCCAGCCCAGGGCTGCTGTGCTCTCCCCGCCCCATGTTACCGGCAGAGCTGGGGGGGGTGCCCTTTGTCCTTCTCACACTGCATCTCCACCCCTGCACGTTTGGCCTCTCTCCCTGACAGCCGGGTCTGGGTGGGAGGGAGCCGTTTCTCAGGCGGCTCAAGCTGGCAGCTCCCAGTCGCTGCTCTGTGCAGCTCAGCAGCTGCCCACAAGAGCCTGTTGGCAGCGGAGGCCCACTCCCTGCCCCTGGGCCTGGCTGCTGGGGACAGGAGCCAAGCAAGTCGGAAACATGCCAGGGGAGGAGAGGGGGCTCTGGCTCACTTGGTCCCTGCCCCGGCACCCAGGCAGGAGGCAGAGGGAGCAGGGTGGGCCACCGCCCCAGGAAGGGTCGCTTGCAGACAGTTGCTGCGCTGCACAGAACGGCAACCCAAAGTGGCCGGCATGAGAAGCAGCTGGTCCTGCCCCCTCCGCTCCCAATGCGTGGCTGCCAGGGACAGGGGCAGGGCATGCTGGAGGGGCAAGCACAGCAGGAGAAGAAGAAGAAAGCCCCTCTCCCTCCCCACCCTAGCAGGTCAATCTGGGGGAGGCACTTGACCCTGCATGTCTTCCCTACACCTCACCTCTGAGGGGAGGTCAGGATTGAAAAACCTTGGTAGAGCCACACACGAAACCCAGTACTGGAAATGCAGCATTTGTTGCAGATCAAGATTTAGGCACCTTCACAGAACTGTGACAAACTGTACCCTGTACTCACCCCTTGCACACTATTGTAACAGTCTTTGTACAAAGTTTGCCTTGTGAGGTATCATTTGGAAACTCAAAATTTGCTGGTCATTACTGTCCTGGTAAAATATGTGTAGCAACAGTGTATGTAAAGTTACAGGATTCCACTGTATGGTGTTACTAAACCATCTTCCACATCTGGGGAGTGGCCAAAGCAGTTCCTCAGAGACAAAGGACAAGCCAACGCCTCAGCCAGGTGTAAACAAGGTCCTGCTAAATGGCCATTCTCTGGCAGGAAAGGGGACGTGGGTGAAAAATCTACACCTTAACAAAGAAATAGCATGGAGTTCCCATCCATGGAATCTGCCTGTCTCCATAATCCCAACTGGAAATGCTTCTCAAAGGGCAGAGAAGACTATAAACAGAAAGGAGAAACACCCCAAGTGACCCATAATTTCTACAAATCAAATGACAGACTTTATATAGGCTTGTATTGTCCAGAAGAGGGCAAGGCAGTAAACGACGTACATTTCTGGGGACAGGCAGTGACTGGGCGTGTGCTGGGGTCACCCTGCAGTATAATTCAGGCTGGTCAAAGCCATTAGCCACTGGGGGAAGTGGCCTGGACAGTGAGGCACCCCAGAGGGGGGAACTGAACTATAGTGGCCAGCTGGAGCGCTGGAGCCAGGAAGCCCCAAGGGGTGAAGACGCTGCCTCCAGAGGAGGGACAGTCAGAGAGAGTGTACAGGCATGCACTCAGCCAAGGGGGCGCTCAGAAGAGGTGAGTGCACCCCGTTACACTCAGTCACACTCAGTGCTGGAGTATCATGGGGTGTGTCAGATCCAGGTTGTGGTCCACTAGAAGAGCCATGTTTGCCCAGTGTTTGCCTCTACAATGCTTGGCTTCATGTGTTTTTATCCGATTGTTCCATATGCACAAATTTCACCCACCTCCATTTTATATGAGATTGTCTCATGATTGTTTTTAACGAGCAAGGAAATTTGGTGACACTTTAATATATAAAGTTCCATCTATTTTTATGTATTCTAGAGAGCCACTCTTTCAAATACGCCTTGTAAGTTAACATCAGGTGTTAAACAGACACATACATTGTTTTAGCAAAAGCCACATTTTATAATAGGCTTTCTATCTAACAGCCTGATATAGCATCTTCCATTAAGCATTTATTGCTAATGCACTGTAAAGTGTAACATGCTATATACGCGATTAAAGAATGAAGCTGCCATAATAACCATCACCTTTTCATAATAAAACGCTTATGAATGGGAACCTTAGGTTAAAGAGTTGTGAATTAAGTTTAAGCCAGTAGACGACATCCAGCACTTGGTGTGGTATATTTCAGAGCATTCTCAGTGGAAGAGCTAGGACCTGATCCCCAGGGGAAAGATCTCCATTCATTACAGTGGGTTTTGCATCAGTTCCTTAGTGACCTGACTCCTACTGGCAATGAGAACCATGTGGCTAAATCCTCCCTACAAGGCGGACGTAGTGAGCCCATGGAGTGCAGCCCTCGAGGTCGTTGTTTTGTGTGGATAACTACGTGGTCTAGAAAAGAGAAGGAGACCTGATCACAGTGTATAAGCACCAACAGCTGAGCTTCAGGAAGAAGACGTTCAGCTTGGATATCAAGACAAGTTCTGTCCTGCTGTAGCAATAGGACAATGGAAGAGGCTCCTCAAGCAAAGAGGCCAAGCAGCCATCACTGCAGAGAGTCAAGGAGGGGTTAGATGGCAAGTGAGTGCCACTGATGCAAGAAGGCTTCTTGCAAAATGCCAGGGGGCGGAAGGGGCAGACTGCACGAGCCAAGCAGTCTCCTGTTTCCCTATTATCCTCTGAGATCAAGGCTGTGATTGGAGTCCCAGTGCTGAGCAAATGGTGCTACATTAGCTTCTGCACACTAGGAATAGCCCTGGGAGATACAATGTCAGAGACACCATTCCCTCCCTGCTGCCTCCCTTCCTCCAGGAAACAGTCATTTGTTCCTGGCCCATACCAGCAGGAAATCACAACACCCTCCTGTCCACTTAGCTGCATGCGCCGGAGATTGAAGGGGATGGAGCCACAGTGCTCCTTATTCCCTAGCCCCCTCCAGCAGGGAGGCCGTCAGCTGGACCTCACTCCTGGACACCCAGACTCAAGGCCCATGGAACCTGTGTCGACATGTAAATTCCTAGTGCTTCTTGATATGGACGCACAGTCTGAGTCACAAGCCAGCTCTGAGTCTAATTCATCTGTGCTCAGAAGAGACGTCAAGATCTCCACGCTCCCTGATAATTGACTAGCTAATAATTCAGCATGAAACCGATCATTAGAAACCCTTTAAAACAAGATACGGCTCCACTCGGGCATTATTATAATTTTTTTTTCCTATTCAACAAAGCCCATTAACCTTAAAAAAAAAAAAAAGAACCCCCTTCCCTGGGAAGAAGCAGCAGCAGGGTTTACAGTATCCTCACCTAGATAAATGAGCATATCACCTGCTTTAGGGATAAGGACCGCTGACCTCACAGCATTCAGAGCACAAAGGCAAACTATGAAGAATCAGACTTCAGTATCGAACAAGGGATTATTCCCCTTTCGAAATGGAAGCAGACTGGTGCTCACCTCTTCTGCCAGTCTCCCCCTCCCAGAGATCTATTTATAAACATGCTGCTGCACTGCAATTCATGCCTTTGTTTCATTTCCTTTGGAATGACTTACTTGCAGGAAGCAGGGCTCACTCCGGCCTCTGTGAAAAATAGGGGTGGATCTTGGCTCTGCAAGCTGCAGGGTGCGACGTACCTCTTCTAAGGAGAAGAGCACTAGATGCACCTGTCAGTGACTGGGACGTGGGCAGTCTTGCCCAGGAGTTAGAGCAGGAGTTGGTAGTCAGGAATCGGAGACAAGGGTCAGGACTGAGTTACCTGGATATGGCAAGGCAGGGGCCAAGGCAGGAACAGGATTGGATCAAGCAATCAGAGGAGCTATTGCAGCCATGTACAAGTGGTCTGAACAGTCACTGAACTGGTGCTGGGCTTAAGAAGCAGTCTGGTGCTTCTTCCAACCAATCAGGTGGTGTAGCCAACCTGGCAGCCTACTACAGGCCAGCTGCGCTCGTTATGTTGCCTGGAGACTGGCTCTGCAGGAGATATGCTAGATGGACCATTTCAAAGGCATCCATGGAGTCAGGCTCCCCAAAGCCAATGCAGTTCAATGAGAACTGGGTACCTAAATGCTGTAGGGCCCTTTGACCATCCAGCCTTGTTTTGCTTTTGGGGAGACAGGTGGGTGTTAATTAACGTTTGGTCAGGAGATGGTCTAGATTGAGCTTTTCTTCTGCAGAATCTTTGCTTCCACAGGGCATGGATTATGTGGGCTCTTGGTTCTTTTCGTCTGCTCTTCTCCATCAAGCATGCCAATGAAAGCAGAGATGCCTGCTGACTTCTCAGTGCCGCTAAGACTTCCTGGAGATAGAAACCCACTGAATGAGTCTTGGGTTTGTGCAATATCAGGGCTGGTTGCTCGGTAGATCTCTGAGGCAACTGACCTATGTGTGTCTCATGGTCAAGGGCCCAAAACCACAGAGTGCCCAGCACTCTCAGTCCGTATGGTAGTGCCCAGGGGCTCTAGTCACGGACCACAACAGGTGCTGTACAAAAACAGAACAAAAAGCCTGTCCTGGATCCAAAGACCCACCCATCTAAGTATAACCACTGACTTCACTGGGAAATGGGGCTTGCCCAGCACCCCATCAGATCAGGCTCTGAACCTTGGACGGAGGACCACAGAGACTTTAGCAGTTTAGAAATCAGAACACAGGCCAAGATTTTCCAGTGTGACTAGTGTTTTTGGATGGCTTGTTTTTGGATATCCAACTTGAGCCACCTTAAAAGGGGCTCCATTTTCCAAAGATAAGAGCCCAGCACTTTCTAAAATTCTGGCCCCTTTTGGAGATCTCAAGTTGGGCTCCCAAAAATCACTATTCACTTTGGAAAATCAGCCATATCCTGTTTCTTCCACATGCCTCTTTCCCTGCTTCTCTTTCAACCTCGAGGGCTTTCTTTTTCTCTCTCTCCCGTTCCCCATCCATTCTCACTCCTTTTCTCTCTTCCATTATGTCATCTTGATGCTGATGCAGCTCCGGTTGTATAGCATTTCCAGGAAAGGAAGGTGATTACCAGCTGAATGACAATTGAGCTAAACAAATCCAGATAGGGCAGCCGAACACTGACAGCTGACATTAGATCTTCAATGGAGCTTTGCCAGGGAGACAATATACCTGCTTACAACCATTCCAGCCATGTAGGGTTTTTGGTTTTTTTACCTTTTATTCCTATAGAAGCAAAAACAAAAGCCCAAGATAATTTTTTCTGAATACTGTAGATACTAAACCAAGGGACAGAAATTTTCAGCAATAGGTCATGGGAATAAAAAAAAATAGATTAAGCACTAAGCAAAGCCAATGGGGTGGGGGGTCGCAGGGTTATTAATTTAAGTATTATTATTATTATTAGCATCCCTGTAGCGTCTTATGTCTACACTGCACACTAAGTCTTGATCCATGGGAGCCCACGCTTGAGCATCCACACTGCATTGTGAACCTGGATTGACAATTGCTGGACTTCGGTCTCACAGCCATGCTAATGTGTCCACACTGCACTGTGCAGACCTTCTGACTCAGTTCTGTGACTTGACCTAAATCCACACTGCAAAATGACAGGGCTTGGCCCAGAGTCACAGTGGGACTTGGGCTCTGACTCACACCTAGCAGGGTTCTAGGACCTGGGTCCTGAGTGCTTGCTCACCCAAGTCAGATTGATTTCTGTGTGGCCGGAAGGGGAGCTTTGGCTCAAAACTGAGTCAGAGCCTGGACTTAGTGTGTAGATTGGAGATACCCTGAGGAGCCTCAGTCATGGACCAGGACCCCATTGTGTGAGGGGCTGTACAAACACAGAACAGAAAGAATCCCTGCCCCAAGGAGCTTCCAGTCTAAGGCTATATCTTTGCATGTGTCCTTACTGTAGGAGAGGTCTTCCCAAGATCTCAAACCGTGGCTGAAGCCCAGTTGCTAAGCAAGGAGATATTAGATAGACCACAGTGTCTAGGGCCCTACCAAATGCACGGCCATGAAAAACATGTCACAGACTGTGAAATCTCGTCTTTTGTGTGTTTTTTACCCTATACTATACACATTTAATGGGGGAGACCAGCATTTCTTAAATTGGGGGTCCTGACCAAAAGGGAGTTGCAAGGGGGTTGGAAGGTTATGTTAGGGGCGGGGGCCACAGTATTACCACCATTAATTCTGCACTGCTGCTTTCAGAGCTGGGCGGCCGCAGAGCGGCAGCTGTTGTGCTGGGCGCCCAGCTCTGAAGGCAGTGCCCCACCAGTGGCAGTGCAGAAATAAGGATGTATGGAGGGGACAGCAGCTGGCAGAGAGGAGAGGCCGGGCAGTAGCTTGGAGTGGGCAGAGCCTTACCTACCCCTTCACACACAGGCACCAGAGCCAGCAGGGAGAGGAAAGTTATCTGATCCAGGTAAAGGGCTGGAGTAGATTACCTCGCTCTGGAGTAAGTGGGGAACTAGGGTCCAGACTGTGACTCTTTGAGCCATGATTTGGTCCCTGTTATGCCCCTAACCACTGCTCCTTATTCAGGGAATGTAGCAAGTCCACAATCTGGCCCTGGACAAGCAAGGTCTAATGTTGCATGTAGCCTTTTATTTAGCTTGAAAATAAACAGGCCCATAACTAGTCAACTTCCAATTCCACATCCAGTATGGAATTTAAACCACACATTCCCCTAACCAGCAATCCATATTGTTTGGGACAATGCTATAGAAGGAGATAGGTGCCTGTCTATTTCACCTGATGCCAGCAGAGCAGTCTTCATGCACAGCTGTTTAGCCACATGCTTTGGTATAAAGCTGTCCTTATGAAATATACAAGTGCTTGCCAAGTTAATCTCAGCAGCCTTAGACTGTCAGTGCATCTCCCCAAATTTGGGGCCAGAGCTCGGCTGTAATTTCGTGTAATAAATCCTCCACCTGTTTCTCTTTGATTCCCATATGGGTGAGTGTTAGGGGCATGTAGACAATATAGCAGCTTAGTGCACAGCCACCCACGCCTCTGGCTTCACGTCATTGCAGTAGCGGGGCTGTAGGGCAGGAGGGAGTTGCAGTAGCCGAGTGGTGTGCTGGGCCAATGGATAGAAGAGCAGAGAAGCAGGGTGCTGCAGAGAGGTGAATGGCAGAGCTGCATGCATGGCCTGGACTGGAGAACCAGAGCCTGTCGTAGCTCTGGCTTGAGGTACATGGGCAGAAGTCAACCTGTATTATGCCTAGGCTTAAAGTTACGCGGGTGTTTAAGAGTTTTGGCTGACTTGGAGTCTAAATTCACACAGGCAAACCTTAAGCATACAAGGAAAGAAGGGCAAATAAGGGTACCCAGAAAAACATTTGGTTGTGCACAGGCATTTCAAAAACAATCCCTGAAATATTTCACCGCTAACAAGGACCTGTTTTCCCGCAAAAAATCACATCTAAATGGATATGGCTTTCTTGCCTCCCCAATGGTTATATTTTCTAAACTCATTTCGTGCTTCCGGAAATGAGATGGAAAAGTTTATATTGGCCTGCAATATCATACCTGACTTTCTCAGCTAATCACAAAGGGAACCTTCAAGTATCCCCGTCCTCTTTACAACCCCCTCACTCAGAGAGGCAGTGAAATCTCAGCAGAGAAAACTTTCCAAGCTCAGATGAATCACGTGACTGCAAATCTTCCATTGTTTTTCCCCCTCTGTAATAATTGCCTTTCTTTTAGATTTCAGTGGTTCCCTTTTGTGTTTACGATAACAGAGGGATGCTTTATTGCATTTCACCAGGCCCGTTGCCATGGGGACCAGCAGTTGCTGTGTGCTGTAAAAATAACCCTCCTTCTTTGATAGATTTCACTTGCGTGAAAATAACCCTTAAAAATAGGTTGAAATTTACATACTAACTCTTCCAGGAGATTCAAGGAAAGCAAGAATGAATTACAATACAAGATGATGAGCTGTTAGGCATCGGCAGAGATTCCAGACAGGCCCACTGTACAGCCATCCAAACTCACTAGCTAAGGCTCCCAAACTCTCACACTTAGGGCCTTGTCTTAGGGTCATAGTGAGAAGTCAAACAAATCCCAGATTGTTCTAAGTTTTAAGGCTGGGAGACTTTTCAGAGCACCACCAAGACTGTGGATAGCCTGGTTTCAGCAGCTCAGACAGGCCCCTTGTTTGCGTGTATGTTTTGTGGAGATGGGGTTGTGTCCCTGACCATCTTGGTTAATAGCCATTGATGGACCGATCCTCCAGGAACTTTTTTAATTCTGTTTTGAACCCAGTTATACTTTTGGCCTTCACAACATCCCTTGGCAAGGAGTTCCACAAGTTAAAAGTGCGTTGTGTGAAATGTGACGGGGGGGGGAGTATGAATCCCACACTAGAACTGAAGGGATTAAATAGCAGCACCGGACCCACATCACCATGCCCAGCTGAGCTTTTACAGCATGCTCCAGCTGGAGAGGGAGCTTAAAAAGGGAGCCAGACTGCTCTGAAGTGGGCTGGCAAGGCTGGGCGAAGGACCTGCCCTGGGAGCTCCTGAGGAAGGGCACTACAGAACCCTTCTCCCGGAGAAGAGCCTACCTGCTGAGCCCACAGGGACTGAAGGGTCAATCAGTACTTTCTTCTGTGACTGTTTTGGAACAGAGTGCAAGATTTGGACAACAGTGCAAATGGTAGGGAGTGGCCCAGCAGCTGCTCCTGGGTGCGGGACATTTAGTAACTCTGATAGGGCCCTGGGCTGGAGTCCAATGGAGTGGGAAGGCCTGGGCTTCCCTCTCAACCCCCCTTATTAAGAAGGGCCCAAAGCTCCTTACTTTCTAGACTTCCACCCCCTCACCCCCTCCCCCTCCCTGAACCCTCTCCTTCCCCCCCACACCCCCAGTGGGAAAGAGAGGAAGGATACATACCTTTCGAAACTCCTGGTTAGGATGGGACACGTGTAGGCGTCAGTAACCAAGCCCCTATCTTCCCACCACACTGGGGAGAAACAGGACTGCGTGGATAACCCAACCATAGGGTCGACTCCACCCCAAACAAAGAAATTATTATTAATTTTGTATCACCGTTGCACCTGGTCACGGACCCATCAAGCAGGCCAGGAAACCCCCAGAGAATTTGAAATGGTAGATCACGGTGTTAACAGAGTTTTCAATACACCACGTAGCCCAGGACCCCATGGTGCTCGGTGCTGTACAAACACAGAACAAAATTATTGTTGTTAGCCCTTTGTTTTCCTCTGAAATTATGATTCCGTTATGCTTGTTGGGATTACGAAGTGGGGGAAAGCTTTGGGGAGCAAAGGCAAACACAGGGCACTTACGCACCTCACTGTTCCTTTCTTGAAGATTTCGCTACTGCTAGCAATTTAACTGGGCTAGCAATTTAACTCCCCACAACTCTGCCAAGTTGTGTTGCCAGTTCTAATTGCTATTTAGTTTATATCTCCATGGGGTCAGGTGCTCAGCTGATATAAATGAACATCATTCAATGAAGCGACACTGACTTCCAGCAGCGCAGGATCTAGTCTCATTTCTTTTTGTCTCTCTCTTTTTCTTGTTCTCTTGGCCGTTCTGTCGCTCTTCCTCAAAAAGTCTATTCACCTCTAAGGTGGACCCAGATTCCCTCTGCAAACCTAGGTGAGTCAAACCATAAGAAGTGGAGTAATGAGATTATGATTAAAAGTACACCTTGATAGTGGCGCATCCATCAACCTGTCATAGAAATCGCATCTCCGAGGCTGCTCTCATCAATCTGACCTTTCAATTATTACCCAGAGTTCATGACTCTAAGTATATATAATTCCTACCTGAAGTCGGAAATACACACATCTTTGTTTGTGGCTCACAGCCGTCCAAGGTCTCTTTCACAACAGCTTCATCCATGCATCATGATATAGGTTAACTTAAAATAGATCTTGCCCTAGAGATTGAAAATGAGATAAAGTCATCTCTGGGCCACTGGCAGAAATCACTGTAAAATCTTTATTAATGTCTTTTTGTTTTACTCATCCCGTTCCAAAGCTCCTGACAGCAGCTGTAGCTTAACTACCCAGTAAGCCTCCAAGATGCAGGTTCATTCTTTGGTGTCTTCTATGTCTGTCTCAATGATCTTCCCACCGACTTTATCATGGCATGGAAAAGTTGCTCAAGAAAAGCCATAGCCAGGTAGCATTCATGGGGTTGTCATTAGATGCAGATAACCGAGTATCAAGAGAAAAAAAGAATTTCTGACCAAAACGTAATTGAAGAGACTCCATTTGCTCAAGCTGCATCTTAATTCATACGGAAACTTCAACAGGTTGGATTTTCAACAGAGCTCAGCATTGGCCTAACTCTGTTCCCATTGACACTGGTAGTGAAACTCCCATTGACTGCAGTGGGAGCAGAGTTAAGCCAAAATCTGACCCAACCCATCTGAGTTGGAGCTCAGTGGTCAATACAGGTGGGCCAGGGTTGAGATGAGATGGGATTTGTCTGGAGCCCAGAGACTGGCACAGAAGAGAACTCAGTTATGGCACCTTGCTAAAGGCCAGTGGCTACCATAAGAAGTAGAGTTAAGATGTCATGGGATCTTGCCTAGCTCTTATTGTTACCGCAACAAATAGCATGATGACCAGCCCAGTGGCAGAGGAAGGGTGGAATTGAGCTGTCATGGATTCTTGCATATGGTCAGCATAGGGAAAGGGAGGCTAGTACAAGATATGGATGGAAAGCACTGGGAGCAAGTTGTATCTCTTGCTCATCCTAACCTTGTTAATTTTAAGACAAGCAAGAAATGACTGGTTTCTAGCACAACAGATTATAAAAGCAGTTACTAGTGATTAAAACAACCACAGTTGAACCTAAGAGTTACAAACACCTAGAGAATGGAGGTTGTTCGTAAATATGAAATGTTCATAACTGAACAAAACATGATGGTTGTTCTTTAAGTTTACAACTAAACATTGACTTAATACAACTTTGAAACTTTTTATTATGCACAAGAAAAATGCTGCCTTTAACCATCTTAATTTAAATGAAACAAATACAGAAACAGTTTCCTTATCTTGTCAAATCTTTTTTTAAAAAAAACATACACTTTATTTTTTAGTACATTTAATACAGTATCGAAATGTATTTGCTATTTTGCTTTTTGGATCTGCTGCTGCCTGATTGTGTACTTCCGCTTCAAATGAGGTGTGTGGTTGATCAGTCAGTTTGTAACTCTGGTGTTTGTAACTCTGAAGTTCTACTGTAGGACATTTGTCTTACATTCTTTTCCTCCAAGAGAAACATGACTGTAGATGTATAAAATTCCCAGCTACCTGATTAGCTAATTTTCACAAACAAGTTAAAAAAAGGTTTTTTTAATATCACAGTAGAAAAGCAATAACTTATTGGTATGGAAATTAAGGCTAAAGCCCCCACTTTGGTATCTTCCAGGAATATGCTACTGAAGAAACTTTATCATTTTTTATATTATTGTAGGACCTCCAGACTCCAACTGAGATTAGGACCTCATCGTGCCAGGCACTGTACAGACAGACAGTAAGAGACAGTTCCCTTCCCAAAGATTTTACAGTCCAGAGCTAGTTGAAGTTATAATGGTTATTTGGGGGAAAGTTTAAAAGAAAATTACGAGGGTTTTATCCTCCCCTCCCTGTTCTCTTTATATTTTTTTCCGCTATCAAAAAAAAAAAGAAGGAAAGTTTAAAAAGTGAGAGACAGTGACATAAAAAAAATCTCACTTTTGAATTTATTTTTTTAAATTTTTCCTGCTAATTGATCAAGTCTGTTCTAGGATCTAGCCAACAGGCATCAAACTCAGCAACTATCCCATTTTTATAGCCTTCACTTTCAAAGGGTTTTTCACATCCAAACAATGCCTCATGCAGCTAGTCAAGAACCTTGATTGACAGCATTTAGGTGATGGAAAGAGAGGTAATCCAGTATTTTTAAAGTGAAATTAAGATACTATCAACCAAGGAAATACCTGAGATTGTGGAAGATGTCTAAGTGACTGTCTGCAGACATCCATAAAGCATGTAGGAGCAGATACTCAGAGATGGAGTTTACACCAGCTAAGGATCTGTCCCGTAGAGGAAGTTTCTCCACACTGCAACCTCAGGACCAACCACCTTTATGGATCATTCATTTCCGGGCTTCTCTGATGAACTTGCCAATTAGTGCCATTTGTGATCGCATGGGCTCCCATCACTGGAGTCTCAGTTCTAAGTTGCGGTCAATATTACTAGGTAAGAAGCCCAGATACAGAGGAAGCCTCTTAGCAGAACTCTAACATTTTATGCTCAATTGTAGCACAGTATTGTCTTAGAGCAATACGCAAGCCCAGCATGGAGGGCATTATGGTTCTATCTTGAGATTTAACACGAGGAGCCTTCATATATTGAAAAGATAAACTATTCAGATGTCAGATCTCTTCGTTTCTTTAAATGTTGTCGCCGCATGGCAACTCCCAGCGGAGTCTCTCCCCAGTATTTAATACTGCGGAACTTGGAGCACTCTCCATACCCATTTCACGCAAAGGACTCATTCATTCTGCAAAAGCAATCATAGGAATTTCATCTGGTAACTGAGGCCAGCAGCAGCTCCCACGGCAACCCTGCAGAGCAAGGACCTCTGTCACTACACAGCAAATCATGTGATTTGCACACAGGTCTTCAAGAGAGACCAGTGCTCACCCTCAAGGTTGGATTTTCAAAACAGCTCAGCACATTGGGGAAACCTGACCCTAAATACCCCCAACGGGAGCTTCTGGGTGCTGAGCACGCTGGGAAATTTGGCCCTTATTAGGTGTATAAATGGGAGCTGAGCGAGGTCTTCTGACACTCAGGCCTATAGAGCCAAATCAATCCCACCATTGACGTTAGTCAAGTTATGAACTTGGCCTAGGACTGAGAAGTTCTTGGTTGTATAGACATATTGTAACATTTTCAACTCCCATCCTATTCCGAACCCTGTTTTATGGACCACGCACATGGGGGTTCTGAGCTAAAGCACACGGAAATCAGTGGGAGAGGGAATCTTTCCATTGATTCCAATGGGCTTTGGATCAAGCTGGTGGTCAGAGGGAAAAATCCTGCCCTTCCCCATCCCATAACCTGAGAGTGCCCCTTTCACGGTGGAACTAGTACCATTTTTTCCCCTGATGTACCCCCAAGAGTGCTGGAAAGCCAACTTTACTTGGGTTCCTTCTGTGAAGATGCATGCAGGAACAAGGGTGTGGTTGAGCTGAGGCAGGGGGATTTGCGGGCATGCACTGCCACTAGCTGTTTACTCGATGGGGGAAGAGTGTGGAACAACCAGGTTGGAGGCTACTGAGGCTGTATAGTGGCTACAAGCTGCTGGCTCACAGCTGGACCTGGGGAAGCTACTCCACACACCACACCACCCTGACAGACCTCTCTTGCACTAGGCTTGGTGGAGGAAACAGGATTTGCACCAGAGCCATGGTGACATTATCAGCCTCAGTCCATGTGTCCCACGAATGAGAAGAAAGCTATGAGTTCCAGGACTCATTCCACTGAATGCTAGATTGGCTCAGCTGATGCAGCCATGAGAACACTGCTTTCTGTGATAGGTGCATTGTAAAAGGTGGTGATGGTCCGAGAAAAAATCTCTGTATAAACACCTTTGGTTTCTTTTATTCCCACCCCCTCCATGATTTCCAGATCCAAGCCTTCAGCTTCTGGAGTCAGTTCCCGTTCAGTCTGGCATCTGCAAAGCAAACCATCTCGCTTCACGCAACATCATGGTCCATAAGGATTCTAGTTCTTGCTATCATCTGTAATTGGTATATGGAAGAAGCTGGTGGGCCTCTGCCCACTTCAAAGCAGGCAAGTGTCCTCCTAAAATAACACTAATCACCACCAGCAACAAGTAGTCTCTGACAGTAAGCTAGGTAGAGAGGCCAACAACTCAATAATTATGGGGACTGAGCTCTCCTCTTACTTACAGAAAAGGTCCTTCCATGTCAGGGTCCAAGGCACATTGGCAGGGGACAGAGTCTGGAGTAGATTGGAACAGGGGACATTTTTATCCTAAATATTCTATTTTTCTTGTATTTGTTCAAATGCAAAAATGAAATTTTCACTTGACCATGTTCACAAATGGTTCCCGTTCACTTTCCACAAGCACTGATGTGAGTAGGGTCACCACTATATTGAAAAAAAATATGCTGAAACTCAAGGGCCAGATGCTAAACTGGTGTAAATCAGCATCAATCAACTGAAGTCAACAGGGTCAGGTCCCCAGCTGGTGAATCACTCTAGCTCCACTAGAGTTAATGGGACAGATCCTGGCATAGCTTATACACTCATGGACTTTAAAAGCCATCATGATCATCTAGTCTGACCTCCTTCACATTGCAGACCACAGAACCTCGCCCACCCCCTCCTGTAGGAGGCCTAGAACCTCTGGCTGAGTTACTGAATTCCTCCAAAGACTTCAAGGTACAATCTACCACTCAATGGGGCCAGACCCCCAGATGGTGTAAATTGGTATAGCTCCACAGGAGTCAATGGGATCCCAGAATTCCCAGCAAATCAGCATAGATCCATTAGAGTCAATGGGCCAGATCTTCAGATGGTATAAATTAGCATGGCCCAATTGAAGTCAAGCCACAAAGTTCAGATCTGGATCCATATTTTTATAGGGTTTGGCCTTGAACCTGGGACCTTGGAATCTAAAAGGACTGAAATAAAAGATGGGTTTCAGAGTAGCAGCCGTGTTAGTCTGTATTCGCAAAAAGAAAAGGAGTACTTGTGGCACCTTAGAGACTAACAAATTTATTTGAGCATAGGCTTTCGTACATGCATCCAATGAAGTGAGCTGTAGCTCACAAAAGCTTATGCTCAAATAAATTTGTTAGTCTCTAAGGTGCCACAAGTACTCCTTTTCTTTTTGTGAAATAAGAGTCAACTCATAAACCTATGTGGTCTAGCCACTAGAGGGAGTCAAAGAACCACCTTGTGTGAGTAGGTAACTCTTGGAAACAGCATTTTGGTTGAGAGTAGAACTACTTGGGAATTTTCCAATTATAGACTTTTTTTACTGGAAAATGTTAATTTTTTTAAACTGTTTGCGGGATCTCCCACTTTGAAAGAATTCTGAATGTCTAAACATCCCATTTTGACATTTTCCTCAATGTAACTTTTCCTTTCCAGTAAAAAATTACTTTATATTTCAAAATGTTAGTTCATTTATAGTTTAAAAAATAAAGTTTAAACAAATAAAAGTCAAAATCAAAATGATATGCTTTTATTTACCTGATCTGGATTTTATTTATATACTTATTTATGGATTATCAGTTTGCTAAATTATTCAAGCTTCTGACTTTTTTGTCCCAGTTCAGGATGGGAAAAATTTCAAAATCTCAAAAACTCTCATGGGACGGGAACCATTTCCCAATAAGCTGTAGTTCAGAGGCATCTCTGGCTCTGGTGTGATAAAAGCAAATACATAAATAAGACCAGGAAAGAAGGAATTGAATTCTTTCCCTTCATCATGTTCATGAATTCTCTGTACCTTTCTGCCATGTTTTGGTACACGACCAAAGGGATCCTGAATAAAAAGGAAGTCAGGCAAGATACAACCTAATCATTCTAATACCCCGTGTAAGGTGGTAACAGCCACAGAGCTGTATTGCATGCTAATGGACATTTAATCCTGTGCTAATTTATTTTATCAAATGAAAAAGAAGAGCATTCTTTGAACACCAGAGACCTTCCTTTCTTAGGGTCCCAACAGAAAGCTGCATGATCCATTTGTAAAGAGGTTTTTTTGCCAAGAATATAAAATTAATAAAACAGGATTAAGGGAGATATGGTTTTAACTGATTCCTTAATCCCGGTGAATAATTAATGATAGTAATGCACGATTCAGCTGGATTCGCTCCACATTTGAATAATAAATAGCATCAAAAAATGAAACAGGAATTGAGGCCACACTGCAAATTTGTAATGAATGGAGCTTTTCCCTAATGTGTGTCTGTCTGTGTGTCTGTCTCTCTGGTGGGGTATCAAGAACCGAGAGGATGTAGAGAGCACCAAAAAGGTTCTGACTCAGATGCAGGAGTGTTTGATTGGTCCTGGAGTTCTTGGAATCTTTGCTGAGCTATGCACAACATATTATTTTAAACAATTTAAAACAACTTGGTCCCTCTGAGCTCAAACCATCTTCCACCAAGTCCTTCTATTGACTTCTGCAGAAGTTGGATCAGTTTACTATGATTCCAATGAAAGGGGCAGACCTCAGGCTAGATTTGCTCCTTTTGTTCTGCCAAACAACTGCTTAAATATAATCTATCTGGGCATCTGAATATATAAAGCCTCGCAAAGCCTTCCCCAGGCTTCCCCAGCATGTCATGTGCAGAAGAAAGGTGCATTACAGGATAGGTTATGTCCTGGTTCTAAACACACTGATTTACAGGCATTTGTGTGTTTAGAGGCGGAGTCTTTCCATTCTAGGGCTGCATTCCAAAGGAGGCCATTTTTAGGCTGTTGGCTCGGGATGGATAGATCAGGATAGGGACTCCCTTGAGAGTTTAACTTAACTGTTAGCAACACAGTAGCACAAAGAGATGAAGAGATGTTACATCCAGGCCCCAGCCCCATTGTGCTAGGCCAGTGGTTCTCAAAGTTTTGTACTGGTGACCCGTTTCACATAGCAAGCCTCTGAGTGCGACCCCCCTTATAAATTAAAAACACCTTTTTATATCTTTAACACCATTATAAATGCTGGAGGCAAAGCAGGGTTTTGAGTGGATACTGATAGCTAGCAACCCTACCATGTAATAACCCCGCGACCCCCTGAGGGGTCCAGACCCCCAGTTTGAGAACCCCTGTGCTAGGCAATGCTCACACGTATAATGAGAGACAGTCTCTGCTCTGAAGAGTTTACAATATAAACAGAGAAGGGAACGATTATTATTCCCATTTTATAGACTGGGAGATACAGAGAGACGACAACTTGTCCAAGGTCACCCAGAAAGCCTGGGGTAGAGCAGGGAATTGGATGCAGCTCTCCTGGCTTTGTGGCCTATATCTTTACCGCAAGACCATCCTTCATTGTCTGGTTTGGCTCTTGGCTATCCTGGCAGACTTCACAAACTCAGTCAGGGTTTAACATGGCTCCACAATAAAGTGCATCTTTGCCCGTGAGCCTTGCTCGTTGCCTAAAGTCCACAGGAAACTCGTGTACATTGGCAGGATCTAAGGCCCATAGTAAATAAGTACAGAACTAAGCATGTTCTTATAACCATGCAGCCTTCCTCAAGAAACCCATAACCAGATGGCCTTCCCCAATATACTCACTTGTTCTCATAGATCGAGGACAAACAGAAAGTTACACTCTAGTTTTCAAAATGCAAAAAAACAATATTCCAAACTTTGCTGGCTCCCAAATACCTTGATTGATCCATTGGAGCTGCAGTCTGGCTTTTACATCTATTATTATGATTTATTGTTTGCGGTACAGTAGCACCAAAACACTCCAACTGAGGCAGGGTCCCAACTGTGCGAGGTACATATAAGAACAGGGTCAGACCACAGGTCCATCTAACCCAGTATCCTGTCTTCCAACAGTGACCAGTGCTAGATACTTCAGAGGGAATGAACAGAACAGGGCAATTATCAAATGATCCATCCCCTGTTTTCCAGTCCCAGCTTCTGGCAGTCAGAATTTAGGAACACCCGGAGCATGGGCTTGGATCCCTGACCATCTTGGCCAGGGGTGGCCAACCTGCACCCGAGAAGGAGCCAGAATTTGCCAATGTACATTGCCAAAGAGCCACAGTATTATGTCAGCAGTCCCATCAGCTCCCCCTGTCCTGCCTGCCAGCCACCCCGCTGATCAGCGCCTCCTGTCCCTCCCTGTGCCTCATGCAGGAGACTCTGGGGGGTGAGGAGAAGAGTGAGGGTGTGGCAGGCTCAGGGAAGGAGGCGGGAAGGGGCAGGATATTGGGGGAAGGGGTGAAGTGGGGACAGGGCCTGTGGCAGAGGCCGGGATTGAACAGTGAGCATTGGAAAGTTGGCGCCTGTAGCTTCAGCCCCAGAGTCAGTGCCTATGGAAGGAGCCGCATATTAACTTCTGAAGAGCTGCACGTGGCTTCAGAGCCACAGGCTGGCCACCTCTGATCTTGGCTAATAGCCACTGATGAACCTAGCCTCCAGGAATGTACCTAATTCTTTTTTGAACCCAGCTATACTTTTGGCCTTCACAACGTTCCATATATAATGGAAAGACTGTCCTTGCTCCAAAGAGATTAGGTCCAAATCCCTAAAGGTATTTAGGCTCCTGCCATTGAAATCAACAGCAGTTTGGTGCCTAAATACCTTTGAGGGCCTGGGTGCTTAAGTAATCTAGATATTAAAGTGGGGAGGGGGGCAGAGCAGGCATTTTCCCCAACTCTGGCAGGTTCTTGCATTGTTGACTTCTAGAGATAGGTCCGGACCAACCTCCCAAATTCAAACACCCATTAATGTGAGTGTTTAAAATCAGAATCCAAATTTCACAGCTAGATTTCCATGCCCACAGTGAACTCAACCACCACTCAAGTTCCAAACTTCCCCAAATTCCATCAAGGGGCATCTCAGGGGAAGAGACGAAAGGAGTAACATCTGAATAAATATGGCCTCATCTTAGTCTGTGGTGCTCGTTAAGGGAGAGATTGGCTTTGAACTCTTCCCTGATGAAATGATTAATGAATGTAATGTATACCACTTACTTTCCCCCTCCACTTCCACCAACGGCACAGAGCATTACCAGTCGAGGTGATCATGACAAACACAGCTTTAATTCTTTATTAATATTAATCAGAGGCAACCTTTCCACTGACACCGAAGCATGAGTGTGTTGGCAGGGAAAGGATAATGGTGCGCTAGTGACATTTCTTGCGTTGGCTTTTTTTCTCCCTTTAATATGGGTTAGCAACTCTTTGTACAAACAAAGGAAAGCTGAAGCTGATTAAATAGCAGAGTTGGATCGTAATGAAAGAAAAGCCCATTGCAAACATGTGTCGATTGTTTTAAATGGAAAAGCACAGGGAGGTGGATTTCAGGTGATACTGTGATGGCTCGTCTCATAATCCTGGCTAAGGCAGCATTATGGCTTTTCATTTGGCTTTCAAGCTCAAACTGAATTTCATCTGGTCCCTGCCGGCTGAGAAAGAGACTTAACCAGCATTGCACGCCTGTCTCTTTGGCATCCACAAGCGTCTTCGTTAATATCGTGAGTAGAGATGAAAGAACTTGAACTCCTTTGTAAAGAGAGATCAATAATGGAACTCCTGTGCCAACTTCTCTCTCTCTCTCTCTCTCTCTCTCTCTCTCTCTCCCCTGCTGAACTTCAAGGATGTTTGGGTCTAAAGCTAAGCAAGGCAGTACAGGCTGAAGCACTGTTTCTCAATCAGTGGGTCATGAGATGTTGAAAAATGTATTATGATTAGGGCTGTCGATTAATCACAGTTAACTCACATGATTAACTCAAAACAATTAATCGTGATTAAAAAATTAAACGCAATTAATCGTACTTTTAATTGCACTGGTTTCAGAGTGGCAGCCGTGTTAGTCTGTATCAGCAAAAAGAACGAGGTGTCCTTATGGCACCTTAGAGACTAACAAATTTATTTGGTCATGAGCTTTCGTGGGCTAAAACCCACTTCATCGGCTGCATGCAGTGGAAAATACAGTGCGAAGATATATATATACAGAGAACATGAAAAAATGGGTGTTGCCATACCAACTCTAACGAGACTAATCAATTAAGGTGGGCTATTATCAGCAGGAGAAAAAAAACCTTTGCAGTGATAATCAGGATGGCCCATTTCAGAAAGTTGACAAGAAGGTGTGAGTAACAGTAGGGGGGAAATTAGCATGGGGAAATAGTTTTTAGTTTGTGTAATGACTCATCCACTCCCAGTCTTTATTCAAGCCTAATTTAATGGTGTCCAGTTTGCAAATTAATTCCAGTTCTGCAGTTTCTCTCTGAAGTCTGTTTCTGAAGTTTTTTTGTTGAAGAATTGTGACTTTTAGGTCTGTAATTGAGTGTCCGGGGAGGTTGAAGTGATCTCCGACTGGGTTTTGAATGTTCTAATTCTTGACGTCTGATTTGTGTCCATTTATTCTTTTGCGTAAATACTGTCTGGTTTGGCCAATGTACATGGCAGAGGGGCATTGCTGGCACATGATGGCATATATCACATTGGTAGATGTTCAGGTGAACGAGCCCTGTTAAAGAATAGAATACCAATTGAAATTTTTTATATTTTGGATGTTTTTCTACATTTCAGGTATGTTGATTTCAATTATAACACAGAATACAAAGTGTATAGTGCTCACTTTATATTATTATCATTTTATTACAAATATTTGCACTGTAAAAATGATAAATAAAGAAATAGTATTTTTCAGTTCACCTCATACATGTACTGTAGTGCAATCTCTTTATCATGAAAGTGCAACTTGCAAATGTAGGGGTTTTTTGTTACATAACTGTTTTGGTTTTTGAGTTCAATGTAAAACTTCAGAGCCTACAAGTGCACTCAGTCCTACTTCTTGTTCAGCCAATGGCTAAGACAAACAAGTTTGTTTACATTTACGGGACATAATGCTGCTCGCTTCTTATTTACAATGTCACCTGAAAGTGAGAACAGCCATTTGCATGGTACTTTTGTAGCCATCATTGCAAGGTATTTAAATGCCAGATATGTTAAACATTCATATGCCCCCTCATGCTTCAGCCACCATTCCAGAGAACATGCTTCCATGCTGCCAATGCTCATTAAAAAAATAATGCATTAATTAAATTTGTGACTGAACTTCTTGGGGGAGACTTGTATGTCTCCTGCTCTGTTTTACCCACATTCTGCCACGTATTTCATGTTATAGCAATCTCAGATGATGACCCAGCATATGCTGTTTGATTTAAGAACACTTTCACTGCAGATTTAACAAAACTCAAAGAAGGTACCAACGTGAGATTTCTAAAGATAGCTACAGCACTCAGCCTAAGGTTTAAGAATCTGAAGTGCCTTCCAAAATATGAGAGGGATGAGGTGTGGAGCATGTTTTCAGAAGTCTTAAAAGAGCAACACTCCAATACGGAAACTACAGAACTGAACCACCAAAAAAGAAAATCAACCTTCTGCTGGTATGAATATGCATTGGTCCGCACTGCTTTGGATCGCTATAGAGCAGAACCCGTCATCAGCATGGATGCATGTCCTCTGGAAGGGAGGTTGAAGCATGAAGAGACATATGAATCTTTAGCGCACCTGGCACGTAAATATCTTGCGACACCAGCTACAACAGTGCCATGCAAACACCTGTTGTCACTTCCAGGTGACATTGTAAACAAGAAGCGGACAGCATTATCTTCTGAAAATGTAAATAAACTTGTTTGTCTGAGTGATTGGCTGAACAAGAAGTAGGACTGAGTGGACTTGTAAGGTCTAAAGTTTTACAATGTTTTATTTTTGAGTGCAGTTATATTTTTGTACATAATTCTACATTTGTAAGTTCAATTTTCATGTTAAAGAGATTGCACTACATTATTTGTATTAGGTGAATTGAAAAATAATATTTCTTTTGGTTTTTACTGTGAAAATATTTGTAATAAAAGTGATATAAAGTGAGCACTGTATACTTTATATTCTGTGTGGTAATTGAAATCAATATATTTTAAAATGTAGAAAACATCAAAAAACATTTAAATAAATGGTATTCTATTATTCTTTAACAGTGCCATTAATCACGCAATTAATTGCAATTAATTTTTTTAATCGCTTGACAGCCCTAATTATGATCTAAAGCAAATAAAACTTTCCTTCCCCATATACGCTTACCCTTAAAGGTCAAGTATTCTGTCAACCTCTCAAAACCCAGACACACTCAGATGATATAGGCATAGCATTGTTTTCATGGGCATAGCTCTTCAGTTTATAGTGACTGTAAAGGGGTCGTGAAAATGACTTTGAGTAAGGGATTACCAACCTGAAAAGGTTGAGAACATTGGTCTAAAGCATGGCGTGTGTTATATGGAGGTCAGACTCAGTGATCACACTGGTCTCTTCCAACCTTGGAAACGATGAATAACATACTGCTCACGGAGTCAGTAGACCTGTTTTCAGTTCTCATTTGGCTACTGACTAGCTGTGTGACCTAATGCAAACCAGTTCATTACTTGGTTGCCTCTCTGTTTCCCTCACACCCTTTGTCTGTTTTGACTATTTAGATCCTCAGTCCAGGGGCTGACTCTCATTGTGTGTATGTTTCGCACCTAACACTGGGGTCCTGATCTCAGTTGGGATTTCCAGGAACTATTGTAATAGACATAATACTAACTGCAGCTAGGACCCATCTGTATTGTACTGTGGTTTGGGGAAAAATCATATGTGCACACACTCTGTACTGCCTGCTTTGGGTTGGGACTGAAAATACTAAACTCTCATGAGAAAAGCTGCATTTGAGTATCCCCAGCCCACCACCAATCAGAATTCCTAGAACCCTGGCAAGATTTTTACCCCAATTTCTCCACTAAACAGCAGCAGGTGAGTTCATTAAACATCCAAACTTCAGGATGTGTGTTCTGAGAGAGACCAGGTGCTTCACAGCTAGGAGCTGTGCCTGTCTTTATGACCCAGGAGACTACCCTGGCTCAATTCAACAGGCATCGAGACCAGTGAGGGGGTGAATCAAGAGGTCCGGTTCAGACACTGTGGGGCTGCTTCTGCACCTCTTACTCACGTGACTAGTCACCCTGAAGGCAACGGGATCGGTCATGTGAGGCAGGGCTACTCAACAGGAGCAAAGAACTGGGCCACATAAGTGCATGGCTATGCAGGCGGGACAGAGAGGTCCCACCCTACTCTGGAATGGCAGAGTTCATTGAGCTTACACTCAAGTCCTTTGAGGAGCTTTATCTGCTGTTATATGCAGCCACACAGACAGCCAAGCTATCCTTATGTGGGCAGAGGGACAACACCCTCCTCCTTTACCACCCTGATGAGAGAAATGTCTGCAGAGCAGGCGTGAAAAGCATAGATAAAGAGCCTGCTGCTAAAATGCAGCTGTCCAAGCTTCTGTCTAGGGAGGCCAGCAATCCAGCTAATAAAACAGATCAAAGAGCAACTCTTCTCTAGGCAGCCACTTCCTGCAGCCACAGCCAAGGCTCAAACTGCTTCAGCTTAGCAGGGAGAATGCTTGGAAGAAGAGGAACATAACAAGAATAAGGACCTGGAATAAGGAGGGCAGCCTGCAGCCCTCCCTGGTTGGCTTTGGAAGAACCCACCAATCTCATAGTGAAGAGAGGATGTAGCACACTCCTGGACATGCCCGGGGAGATGAGCCATCTAGAAGAGGATAGCTGTCACCACAGCAATGTGGAGACCAGGGAGAACATATGCCACAGGAATGTCCCCAAGAGCTGATCAGGAATTGGCATAAGCTCTTCAAGAAAACAGGCCTAATTTACAGGATAGGGGACTCTTTACTGGGAAGCAGTGACTTTAAATAAAGGTTTGGTGGGTCTTGGTGGATCATCAGCTGAACATGAGCATCCAGTTAGATGCTGTGGCCAAAAAGGCTAATGCAATCCTTGGTCACATGAACCAGAGACTCTTGTTTGGCACTGGTGCGACTGCTACTGGAATCCCATGCATCCACTTCAAGAAGGATGTTGCTAAATTTGAGAGGATTCAGAGAAGAGACACAGGAATGTTTAAAGGGTTAAAAAACATGCCTTATAGTGATACATTCAATTAACCCCATCTGTCAAGTTTAACAATAGATGGATAAAGAGTAACTTGATCACAATCTATAAGTACCTACATAAGGAACAAAAATTTAATAATGGGCTCCTCAATCTAGTGGGCAAAGATATAACATGTTGCAATGGCTGGAAGTTGGAGCTAGGTAAATTCAGAAATAAGGCAATATTTAAAATCAAGTGTGGGTGTTTTTCTAAAAGATCTGCTCTGGTTGGAACAGGAATTACTTCAGGGAAGTTCTCCGGCCTGTGTTATGCAGGAGGTCAAACTAGATAATCTCATCTACTCTTAGAATTTATGAATTTATAAAGACCTGGGCAAGACATGCCGAAGAGAGCCCAACTAAAAGAAATTTACCTTCCACTCAGAGCAATTTAGAGGAGACGTCAGTCTGACTGGCTGGAGCATTCATCAGCAAGGACACAGAGCACTTCTGAGAAGCAGGCATTAGCAGAAAATTTTCCTTTCCTTCAAAATTTTCCCATATCTCAAAGAAAAGTGTTCATTTAGTTTTGTTTTGCAAAAACCCAACTGTCTTCAATTTGACTTGAGTCTGCTGAGGTTTATGCCTCACCTATGCCCTGCTGGATCATGCATAATAGCTACCCATTCTCCCTCGGTCGGTCCAGCCTGTCTCCACACATGCCCAAATACCACGGTTATGGGCTACCGTGAAAAACAATAAGATGTGACTTCGGCCAATTCCTCTCTGCCCTCCATTGGGGTACTGAAATCCCATCAGGGGAATGGAGAACATAAGAAGAGCTTCAATTGCTGGAGGAATGGATTTACACCACATGGGGATCTGGCCAGGGACTATTAACCTCAAGCACAATGACCAAAGCAATGTGTAAATACCAGCATGTGCTAAAATTGGCCCAAAACGCTCCCAGAAAGCAGTCAAGGGAACCAGTTTGGGAGGAGAATGCCGCTGGCTCTGCATGGGTTGCTGTCTTACAGTGCCTCCCATAGAGTCATCTCACCCTGGGTCTATAGATAATGCAGCTACCTGCTGGAGTGGAACCAGCTCATTTGTGTGTCAAGAGGCTAGGAGCTCAGTGTGCACAAGGCACATTAAACTTGTACCTTACACATGTCAGGAGCCTTTCTGCTGCAGCTGCCTTCCCCTTCTCTGCTCCTCTTTGCCATTTGCTCTCCTCCCTCATTTTATTCAGCCCATTGGCTTTTGCATTCTCTGTTTCTCTCTCTCTCTCCACATCTCTGTTCTGATTCCTTGATCCCAGCTTTATTCACTGATGCTTCTCTTGTAGCAGAGCCTGTGTCTTTGTCTGTTTATTTCCCATGCTTCCTTGCACTAATTCCTCAACAGACACACCCTGGCACTAATTTCTGCAGTATCCCTGAGAGGAGCATGCCTTGAGAAGCACCAGCCTCTCAAATAAGTCTTCTCTCTCTTCCTCTGGCTCTCAAAACAAATAGATTTTCACTGAAATCAACATATCTTTCTGAATCAAATAGGTTTTCATGGGGCCAATAAATTTCTTCAAAACAATGCATTTTTATTACAACATATTTTTGTTCAGACCAATACTTTTTGACTACCAGATATTAATGACCCAGCCAAAACTATAAATTTACCCCAAACTATGTGGTTTCTCATAAAAGAAAATCATTTTTCTTATACAAACACATTTTTATTTGAATCAATCCTTTTTTTTTTTTTTAAATCAGATATACTTCTGTAGGGGAAAAAGAAAAACTCTTTACCTAGGCTAGGAATGTCCTTCCATCTAAAGAAAAAATCAAATACATCTTAAGATTTTGAATCAGATCCACCTTAAAACAGTTGTAGTCCACCCAATAGCAAATATTGATTAAACCTAAACTTTGCCTTTCCCATCACCAACAATGCATTTATATATAGTCACTGGGGTTTTTGTAGGTCCTACAAAAATATGTTTTATGCCCAACTCCCATGGCTTAGGGCACATCTACACTGCAGCTGGCAGTGTGATTTCCAACTTGGGTAAATGCGCACGTGCTAGCTTTGATCGAGCCTTTATGCTAAAAATGGCAATGTAGCCACAGTAGTATGAGATCAAAGCTAGCACAGTACATCTTCCCAGGTTGGGAATCAACCCCGAGCTGCTGTGCAGACATACCTTTACTGTGCATCATCGGTTGCGCTAGCAAACTCTATTCCTCCACCACTACTCTTCTCCACCGTGTGGTGCCATGTGTCATCACTTACTCCAGTGCAAACTGAGTGCAGAGTGGGGAGATCAAACGCCACACAAGCAGAACCCCCCACTTCACACAGGTGTGAATGACTCTGCGCAAGGCCAGGCATTAGAGTCAACTTCCAGAGCTGTGCTCTGCGCCCTCAGCTGGCCCTCCTGAGGCAGTGACCCTACTCCCAGGATGCTTTGTAGGTCAGCGACAGGCAGAGTCATTTTAGGCAGAGGAATGCAGCCCAATCCCCCACCCTAGGCTTCAGCGTGGGAGTTCCAGCCCAAGCCACAGCTTCCAAGCACGGTCCACACGGCTCCTTTTAGAATGCTTGCACAAGCAGCACTAGCCCCAGCCCGTTGACCCGAGCTGGGAGGCTGGATTCCACCCGCTGTGTAGACAGACCCAGAAAGATCTGCAAGAAGACTCTGTGTAACAGCGCCATCTAGTGACTCCTGCCGTAACAGTACGGTCATAGAGTCACAGATTCGAAGGCCAAGAGGAATTACTGATATCCTGCCTAACAAAGACCCTGGAATGTCACCCACTGCCTGCACACACACACAGCCCCTTCATCACCCCCCCCCCCCAGGATTTTTACAAGAGCAGGGTAATTAACTCCCCAAGGTCCTGGCCAAATTCCAGCTCAGGCAATTACCTGTTGCTTCCTTCATTTTATTTCAACTGGATACCAAATTCTTCCTCCCTTTGAGCCCTGAGTAGTTCAAATCCTCAAAGATACTTAGGCACCTAATATACATTGAAGCAATAGAAGTTAGACACCCAAATACCTTTGAGCATCTGGGGCCTTGTCACCATGGAAGTGGATGGGGGCAGGAGGTCTCTGGGATTTTCTAGCACTAGACTATTTTAGCTGCTGGGGAAGGCTGCTTTGCCCTCTGTCCTAGCCTAGCAGGATGCTTCAGGATACCTCAGGATAAAAGATGCCCTATAAATGTGAGCTATGGAGATCCAGCAAGCAACAATGAATATTAAACTGTCGTCAGTGGTATACTACTGAGTAACGAATGGTAAGAGGTGAGTCTGTTCCCCCTCTGTGGCGCTGATTTTATGTGATTACTGCCCCTCCATACATAATGGTATCTGGGGGTTTATGGTCCCATCCTGGAAGGTGCTAAGCACTGGAGCTGGCTAGAGAACAACAATTCCACTTCCCAGCAACTTCCAAGGTTTCAACGTTTGTTTTTGCACTACGTTGGCATGAAAACAAAACCTTTCAAATGTTTTTGTGAAAACAGAATTGTGTTCAAATGCCCATTTTCTGACTAAAACCTGAGCTTTCCAGCGTGGGACAGGTATGTGTGTGCAGCTGGATGGGTACAGCACTAGGATAGCGTCTGTAATTTTGATGAGTCTTTGGTACTCAAGGGGATGGGATTACAGATGAGCTTTGGCTGCACTGCCAGCGGAGAGGATACTTAAAAACTCCACTGCTTGCTGCCTTGGACTCTGAGTCTGACCCACTGACTGTGAAACGCAGAGAGCTTTGCTGCCAGTGGTAGCTGTTCCCACCCTCCCATAGTTCAGCACACCTGAACGAGGGGAGTAGTACACATACCTCTGATGGGAAGCATGGCATAGAACATGCCACTCCATCATGAAGCCAGGCTCAAGGAGCCCAGTGGAACTCAGAGAGCCTAGACACACATAGTCTGAATACCCATATCATCTACTGTGAGCAGCATCTCAGTTGGTGCTCGCATGGGTGGGGCTTATTTTGTGGGTGGAGCTTGGCAGAGCACTGCCACCTTTTTTCCTCCCAAGCTGACCCATAGTTGAAGACTGAACATGCTGAAGGGAGACTGTGTCGGCATCTAAACCATTACCAGTGGAGGATTACTGCCACAGGCTATTCCTTGTCACAACGTCCTGGCTAGTTTAAAAAGCCCAAGCAGTGGGTCTCCACCAATAATGTTGGGAGAATATTCTACAGTAGAATACATCTGTCAGTCGGGAAGTCTGTCCTGATTTTGATATCCCATAGTCTTTCCTTTCCTCAGTTTCCTCCCATCACTTCTGCTCATACCCCACCCCCAGCCCGTCCTGTTTATAACCTTCCATCACTTATAGACAATTGTCACGTTCTCTTCCTAGCTGATGCTCAGCCAAGCGATACATCTATGCTCCAGACTCAGTCCCTTTAGCTGTCCAGTCAGGTTTGCTTCCCTTCTCTAAACACCCTCCAGTATTACAACATGCTTCTGGTAATGAGCTGTCCAGAAGGGAAATAATATTGCAGATGTGGTCACACCAGCATTGCAGAGACAGGGGCTTTATCTTCTTACTCTGTAACGTATGCCTCCACCCAAAACTGCACTGGCCTCTTAGGCCCCATAATGCACTGCTTGTTTCATTGGCCACTCACTATGGGCCTGATCCAAAGCCCATTGAAGTCCGACTATTCCCATTGACATCAGAAGGCTTTTGATCAGGCCCCATGACCTTGATCCTGCTCTCATTGACCTCAGTAGCAAAACTGCCCATTGATGCCTGGGGTCCAGGATCAACCCTAGGAATCTTTCAACTTCGCAGCTCCTCTTCCAGATGCTTAATGAATATGATGGGACCCACATGAATATAGCAGAGCAGGCCAGTGCTCCGTCTAGTCCAATCACAGGCAGTAGCTAGTATCAGTGCTTCAGAGCAAGGTGAAAGAAACTCCGTACTGGACAATTATAGAATAATTTGCCCATAGGAGAAGCATCTTCCTAACCCCAGGCTGTTAGTGTTTGCTGTCAGAGTTTCAATATAACTACACCTGTTATAGTCCCTCAAGTTACCCCTTTGTAGTCCCTCAAGGGGGACCATGAAGGAGGAACACAAACACAGCTTCAGGCTCCCCGCCGTCAGCGCTCTTGGGCAAAGATCTGCATCTCTGTCCCTCCTGACCAGGGGGCTTTAGGGCAACACAGCTCCCTTCAATACACTGTGATATCCCCAGCAAGCCAGTCTGCCTTATCGGCCAGCAACTGCACTTTGCTTTCTCTCCGTGGGCCACACACACACACAGACACACACACACACACAGTGTTTCTAGTTCCTGGAGGAACTGTGGTAACTGGAGTTGCATACAATCCCTGGCCCACATTGATACATTAAACATTCCTAAACTTAATCAAATATGGTCCTAAAGATATTGCATGTGGTTGCAACATCTGTCCCACTCAGCTTATGCCAAGCATGTGGGTTTATATTCTTCATGTATTTTTATCCTTTCTAATGTAACGTTGGATGGTCTTATTAGTCATATAAATATTTAGGTGTTGTTTTAATCTTACTGTGCTTTTAGCCAATATAGTATCTTGTGGCAATGAGTTCCACAGATTAAGTATGCAGCATGTAACAATATTGTTCCTTTTATCAGTTTTAAATATGTTGCCTTTTAATTGCATTTGATCATCCTGTTAAATACCTTTGTCATTTCACTGCTTAGTGATCTCCACTAAACTACGTAGTACTACTCTCTTTACTGTCTCCTAGCAAAGCCTTTCTAACCACTTTTGCTGCCCTTTCGGACATACTGTGTCCTTTGTGAGATGGAGCCACCAAAGCTGAACACAGGATTCCTGGTGGGGCCTATCAATGACATGTCCAGTAACACTATAATATTTTCAGTATTATGCTTGATCTCTTCCTTAATAAACCCAAACTCATTTCCTTTTTGGAACACAGCTGTGCACTGAGCAGAAGTTCTCATGCAGCTGTTCACACTGGTACCTAGGGTACCTAATCCAGAACTTCCTGAACACAGTGGAAAGACTTCCAGTGATTTCAAAGCCCCAGGAACAGGCCCTAGATTATTTTGTCCTGAGTTGTCCATTATCAGCATATTCAAGGTTTTACCACTGGCTTAGGTTTTCACGTGAGCTGGGCGCAGGCTGAGGTTGTATTAACCTGTTCCACTCCTGGGGCCTTTCAAAGGTCTGTCAACGGCCCTGGATCCTAACCTGGGCTTCACAGCACCCTCAATGCACTCTGATGCTGCTAATCCAGTCCTGGCCTTTGGCAGAATAGATCTACCCATTGCCTGCCATTGTTTGGCAGTTTTCAGATGGGACCTAAGACAGGATTTAGCTCAAGATGTCCAGGGGTGAAGAGAGTGGGAATACTTCAAAAGGATGCAGAGAATGGGTTTACACATTAGTAGGTACTGGCAGAGTGGCAGCATGGTTTAGTGGGCTAGAACTCCTGCCTTCTAGTCCTGCTTGCATTGCTGATCTCACTTTCTGACCTTGCGTGAATCCCTTAGACTCTCTGTGCCTCCTTTTCCCCATCTGATAAACAAAAGACCACACTTGTGCACTCAAGAAGGTGTAAATACTTGTGCTGTGCTGAGCACTAATCAGCAATTACTTTCTGCAATAAGGAGCTGATTTAAATAATATCCATGTTTTGGTGGGATCAGTGCCGGAGTAGCCCTTGGCATTTCCAAAATCAAGAGCTGCAAAGAGTCCATTTTCCATGGCCCTGCCTGGCCAATCTTTGTCGCAGCTCTCCCAGTTCACGTAATTGCTAATTGCTTGGGCTAAGGGAAGGGCTGGGTGACATGGTGTTTGTTTTCCATTGAATAGGATTAGGGATTCTGACATGAATGATTAATCACTGCACTCCAGACGGCTGATGAACACAAGGAAAACGTCCCCTTGCAAATGGAGAGCACACGCAATCTATGCCAGACAGCTGCTGGTTACGTCTATCTAACCCTCCCCATCTCTCCTTTTATCTCCCTTCTTTTCTCCCAGTGCAACGTTTCCTCCTCATCGAGCCAACCCTGGACTCAAGTGTCGTGGGGGAAAGGGAGAACTGCTAAAGAGCGCTAGCCACATGCATGCTCAGTTGCTGCTTATAACACACAGCGCTATAAGGGCAGCTGGGAGCGCCATCCAACTGCCCAGGAACAGCAGCAGCAGGAATTAGGCTGCCGACCCTGATGACGTGCATGTAAGCATGTTAGTTACATATGTCAGGAGTATAGACTAGCTGCCTAGCCAGCCACCTACTGAAATGGTAAGTTTGAGTAGCTAAGTCGTTCTCTTTGGTCAAGTCTAAATGTTAATGGAGGGAACATCCCAAATTTGAGTTCTTTTGTTTATTTATTAAAATGATTTCTCCAGCTCCCATCATCACCATGGTATCTGGACACCATGACAAAAATGTGCTAATGAACACAGTCCTATAGAGGGGTTTACATTAACCACACTCTAAACAAATATCAGCTAACAAACACCTGCCACGCTCCTAAGGGAGGAAAGTAGGATCAGCCCATTTTACAGATGGAGGAAACTGAGCCATAGGGAGATTATGGCCAAAATGTTCAAATCTGGGTTATTGATGTTAGGAAGCTAAAGGTGTTCTAGGCACCTAAGCAAAAGTGGTCTGATTTACAGAGCTGCGGCACATACACAGATCCCACCTAAACAAAAAACCCAAACCCTTGGAAAATCACGCCACTTATTTAGGTGTGTAATTTTGGACATGCATGGATATGCATGCCCATACATACCCTAGTTCGAAAACATAGGGCTTTGTATCGTGCTGGATGATGAACACTTCAAGGCAGGGCAACAGATTATAAACAATCTGGAATTAACCTCTAGTACCACACCTGCCCCAAGATGGGCCCAGAAACTGACCGGGACCTCTGGGCGCCACTGTGACATAGACGTTTCTCAAGGTCACAAAGCATTTCAGTGGCAGGGCAAGGAAAAGCAGCTAGGAGTTCACTCCGCACAGCTCAGCTCACCAGGATGCAGTGCTCTAGGGAGGTGTGCTGGTAAAAGTCACAAGATTTTTTATAGGTTTCAGAGTAACAGCCGTGTTAGTCTGTATTCGCAAAAAGAAGAGGAGTACTTGAGGCACCTTAGAGACTAACCAATTTATTTGATCATAAGCTTTCGTGAGCTACAGCTCAGCATCCGATGAAGTGAGCTGTAGCTCACGAAAGCTTATGCTCAAATAAATTGGTTAGTCTCTAAGGTGCCACAAGTACTCCTCTTCTTTAAGGTTTTTTATGTGACGTTTGCCACAAAATAAATGCTTCAATGGGCTCTGAAAGAGCAACATTTTGCCAGCAGCCTGGTGCTTCCGAGACAACCACAAGCCAGGGGCATAGACGCCACCCTCAGAAGTAGCCCTACGGGAACAAGCGAGCATGAGAGGCCCTCATGAGCAACCCTACAACAATAAGCAAGGGTCTGAATGCAATGGTAATTCCAAGGAGGCCTCATCACATGAAGAGAGTCTGTTTGGTCAGTAAGGTGCAGAATTCAGGGAGTTTTCCCACCTAAATTGTAGTAGCCCTCTGCCTTACCAGTGGTCATCACTACTCCTTCCCCATCCACACATCCACCAATGAACTCATTATCCTCTCCCCAAACTCCACTTCCCTCCCATCCCCTATGGCCACCATTCGCCCACTACACCCCATGAGCCCCACATCCATTAACCCACTACACCCCATGCTCCTCCACCCCTGACTTCACCATCTTCTCATTTGCCCACCATGATCCTGGGAGACTTCATCTCACCTCCCTTCCACCCCAGTGATCAGAGGTGCTGTCTTTCAGATGAGACATTAAACAGCAGTCCTGACCCTTTGTGGTCATTAGCAATCCCAAGGCACTTTGTGCAACATCAGGAGCCCTGTCCAAATATTTGGATTAAGATTCTAGTTTGGGTAAAAAGAACAGGAGGACTTGTGGCACCTTAGAGACTAAGGTGCCACAAGTCCTCCTGTTCTTTTTGCAGATACAGACTAACACGGCTGCTCCTCTGAAACCTGTAGTTTGAGCAATTACATTTTGCCTCCATAAGTCGCTCAGGCAGTATTTTTTCCACTTCCTGTCCCAAATGAGTACACTGTGGATGCCAAACACTATTATTGTAATTTATATTATGGCCGCACATAGGAAACCCAATCAGGGGCCAGGGCCCTAAGAGCTGTACAGACAAGTACCAACAATATATTTTGGTGCAGTGCATGCTGGTCCGCAGCTGTTCTACTCCCTGCCGGAGGTGGCTGTGTTTCAGGAGTGTGTGAAGTGAGCCCAAAGGTAACCTCAGGTGATTGTTGTTTTATTGTGCTTCTCTGATCTCACCTGAGACTACTAGGGATTAAGCAGTCCCCACCCAAGCCATCTCAGGGCAAGTTGATCACATACCCATGTACACATAGGCCCAGCTCCTCAAAAAGTTATTTTAGGCACCTAACTCCCAGTGATTGATCTTTGGGGATCTGGGCCATAGCTCCTAAAACTCCTACCCTAACGCTCATACACAGCACTCACACATTGCACACACCTTCCAAATCGTGTCCCATCACTCACACCAGGGCTGGCTCCCGCTTTTTTGCCGCCCCAAGCAGCAAAGGGGGAAAAAAAAAAAAACCTGGTTGAGCTGCCGCCGAATTGCCACCGAAGACCCGGATGTGCCGCCCCAATGATGGATGGAATGTCACCCCTTTCTATTGGCCGCCCCAGCCACCTGCTTCCTTTGCTGGTGCCTGGAGCCAGCCCTGACTCACACACACCCCGCACCTGCCCGCGTCCTACATCCCACACTCTCAGCCACCCGCACCTCCCATATCTCCACACGCATGAAACACCTACAACTCCCACTGTAGTGCGCACACAAACACACACACAGCTGGAATCAAAAGGCCCCCCCACCCACTCCCATGCATATACACAACTAGGACTTAAGCAGACCCCTACCCAGAGCTCTGTCAAAGGGATGAGGAGTGTGAGCAGACACTACCTATTTCACACTGGCCTCAGCATCACCAGATCATCTTGCTCTCTTGGTTGCAGGAGGAGGGGGGAACCAGCCCTGCAACAGACGAGGCTGACGCTGAAAGTTGCAACCTTTGAAATTAACTCTTCTCCTGACCTTGCTAAAGGAGTGCCGGAGGCAAATCCACCCACCTCTGCTGGTGCCTTTCGCGACATACTGTCACTCAGACAAGCAACATGCTTAATGGGTTTGTGGGAAAGGCCCGTCCTGCCTTTCCATCTGCACCTTCTGCCAGTTCCCTTCTCAAAGCGCTGGCTCGCCATACGCCATTCCCTTGAATTATTTAGACTGGTAAATCTTCCTGCATCTCACATCTTTAGTCCATCTGTTAGCCAGGGCTTTGCCTTTATAGGAACTGTCCTTTATGCATGCCGGCATCTGTCAGCAGCACACTTGCCTCTTTTATTCATGATCTTCCGTGGGAGATGGTACAAGCTGCAGAAATGCCTCATTTCTGGTATGCATTTCATTTTAATGGAAGATTACATGACTGAGGCCCACTTTATTACCTCTTGCCCTGCACATTCATCCATCACAAGCCCCATTCGCTGAGTCTGCACCGAGTTGTCGGCCATCAGGCAGCCACTGTCAGATCCTCTCCCCCTCCCCCCACACCACCGCCACGACGCATATTTCCTCCCCTTCCCCCAGGGCTGGAGGGGGAGCAAATACATTAGCTGCAAGGAGGAGAAGGTTACCAAAGGCGAAGCAACGAACCACTGGGCTGATAGTTAACCCAGCAAATAGGGAGTTGAGTCCTGGGATCTCAGAGGATGGCTTTGGGAAATGGGACCAGGAGTCTGGCTGCAGGCTAATCGATCACACATAGACACCCAAAGGTATGTGTCCAGATATGTATATAGCCCCTACCCTTCCTTCCCTAACATTCACACACACGTCACCTGTCTGAATTGCCCCTACTGACCAAGTCCCAGTACTCACACACACATCTCTCTGTACCACCCAGCTCATCCTAGGTAATTTGTGCCAAACCTACCATTTCCACCATAGCACAAACACACACACATACTCACAGCTCTGTACAAAAGCCCCCACACTCTCCCCATAGACATACAGTAACATATGTGCTCACACAAACCTCATAACACCCAACTGTCACATATGCTTCCCTGGCTGCTCACACAACCACCATACACGCACACAGGCTCTTACACACATAACACGAGCAGCATTATAACATGAGCCAAGAGTGGTAATTAAACTGACCCTAGTATGTGCACTACTTTTTGTAAGTAAGGCTGGGTGCAATGGGTGAAGATATTTTGAAGGATGAATCCTACCAGTTTGTTCTGGCCTTTCTTTCAACAGCCACAGAAACTTGAGGGCCTCAAAATATTTTGCAGGTCAGTTTGCAAAGGCCAGTTTCTTAAAATTTCATGAATTCAAAAACTCTCTTAAAATACCATGGCAGCCAACTTTAGAGATTTTGGCCCAGCTCCTCCAAGGTAGTTAGGTGCCTAATGCTAATGGGATTTTAGGTGCCTACATGCAGTTGGCCTCAGTTCTCCGTTGCCCTGCCTTGTGGAATCATCTATAGAAGGGCAAGTTGGGTGTAAGGTTTCAGTAACCTTTAACTTCTTCTTTGCACTTGAGTAAAAGACTCCCCAAGGGACAAAGCAACAAAGAATCAGACATTTGCATGAGAGATGATGGGAGACTAGATCAACACAGTCTCAAGCATACATATTTATAACGCACTACATACTCAGACACACAGATGGGCCCTAAGCCAGGTGAGAACGTAAGTGGCCAGGGCCCCAGATGGCCATTGCGCCTGCAGGAGTGGCATGAGGCGCTTTGGTGAGAGCTAAGACTTAATGTAGTCCAGTCAGGATGAAGAACAAGGTGTCAGCTACTGCAAGGGGGGCAACCACTGCTAGATCCAGCCACTGACTGGGAACAGGCAGTATGCCATATGAGATCAGTCTGTCATCATTTTAAGGCAGTTCAGCCTCATCATGAACAGGGACTAGGAGACTATGAGTGGGCCTTGGTTGAGCTCCAGCTGCTCAACAGGAGACTTAAGCCCATTTTGCCCCTGACAACCAACTCTTTTGGCCGTGGAACTACTTGCATGCCAGCAGGCCAGAGTAGGGGGAAGTTTCCTGGTGAGATGACTCCTGCCAATATTGGATTTCTTTATCCATTGGTTCCATGCAGCCATGCCTCTCTCCAGAGGAAAACCAGGGTATGCCTACACTGCAATGTAAGCCCATGATTCAAACTCAGGCACAAGCCTAACCCCCCTTCAGTCTACATACAAATCCAACTAACCCAGGGCTTAGACCCAAGGTTCCAGGACCCCACGGGGGTGGAGGGTCTGAGCCTGAGTCGAACCCTGGGTCCTGTCTTAAGTCTTATTGCTTTGCAATGTAGATGCTGCCCCAATGGACTTGTGCTGTGGGAATGCACCAAAAGTTTCCCACAATCCAAAAGCCAACTTTCTTTGTCCTCTGGACAGTCAAGTTTGATGGACAGTCAAGTTTTCCCACACTGCACCACAAACAAAAGGCTAAAGCGGCCACATTTTGGGAGGGCTCTAGGAATTCTGGGATTATGGGTGGTTGGACTCGGGTCCCCATAATTCAGTGTGTATGCTGGAGCCCCAGGTTGGGATCCAGGGTTCAACAATCCCTAACCTGGGGTTACAAATAAGTGTAGACGCTCAAGCCCAAGGTTAGCCAGCCCAGGGTCTGCTAACTCAAGTTCTACTAATCCTGGGTTTACTTTGCAGTGTAGACATACCCCAAGACTGTAGTGTCTGGGCCCATTCCATCCCCCGGATGACCTTTCCACGAGACTTTTGTCAGGGATAAGTATAGAACTTAAAAGATCAATGGACAAGGCCATGCAGTGTCCCTAAGGCCTGCAAAGAAAGTTGCACCAGTTCAACCAAGGATGTGAGTTGAAACAAAGGTTGTTAAACCTACTTGGATTAACTGGGTATATCTCCCCAAATGAATCCCCTGCAATTGTAGGGCCATCTGGCATTGGTATACCTCAGCCTCTCCTGTTCTCTGCCTGTGGCACGTAACAGTTTAGTCCCCTGAGAACTGAAACATTTTAGTTAAAGTTCCTGGGCTCATTATAGGGGTTACAGGTGAAATTTAATTTTAATATTCGGGAGATCAGATTAAATCAGTGGTTCTCAACCTTTCCAGACTACTGTACCCCTTTCAGGAGGCTGATTTGTCTTACGTACCCCCAACTTTCACCTCACTTAAAAAAGTACTTGCTTACAAAATCAGACATAAAAATACAAAAGTGTCACAGCACCCTATTACTGACATATTGCTGACTTTCTCATTTTTACCATACAATTATAAAATAAATCAATTGGAATGTAAATATTGTACTTACATTTCAGTGTATACTATATAGCGCAGTATAAACGTCATTGTCTGCATAAAATTGTAGTTTGTACTGACTTTGCTAGTGTTTTTTATGTAGCCTGTTATAAAATATCTAGATGAGTTGATGTACCCCCTGGAAGACTACATACCCCTGGTTGAGATTCACTGGACTAGATGATCTAATTTGTCCTTTCTGGCCTTAAACTCTATGAAGCTATGGAAGTGGCTTAAACCACTGTGTGGACACTCAGATTTCAGTTTAAGCCACACTTATTTCAGCTCAGCTCAAGTCAGGAATTGATCTAAGCTAGCCACGCTGAAACTGAAATCAGCGTCCATATTAGTCCACGCTGAGCTTTGAAGCAAGGCAGGGAGTCAGCAGCTGGGAGTGAGTGCAGACCTGGGATCTCAGCATTGCTTCTGATTGGGATACCTCATCAGCTGGGAGGGAGGGAGGGCATACAAGGAGCCCTTTAGTTTTAAATTTTTTTGCACTGAAATCTGTTCACCGCGTACATTGTTATGCACATAGGGCCTGATCCAAAGCCCATTAGACTCAATGGGAGCCTTTTCATTGACTTCAATGGGCTTTGGATCAGCCCCATACATCTTAATTCAGTACGCTCAGCTGTAGTTTCATGTGCAAAATGTTTATGATGGAAAAGCTTCAGTGCATAGAACCTTGTACAGATTGCAGGTGGTGCCGGGCCTCTGTCATGCCTGCCCATGCTGCCTTCTCCCAGTTGAAATCAAGTCTGAGATGCTGGATCTTCAACTTCCAACAAGGACTGGGGCGGATGTGCTGCCACCGCCCAAAGACTTGTACAGCCTAGAAGAACCAGGGCCTAGATCCCATGAAAAGAATTCAGACAAAAGAGGAAAGCACTGGACTGAGGCTCAGAAAATTCACAGCTCTGGCACAGGCTGTGTGTGACCCCGTGTAAGTTCCTCAAGCCCTGATCCTCCACAGAATGTTAGTCTTTGAGTGTTCAATGAGCATTCAGTTACTCAATCTGTCACTCAGTTCACAAGCTAAAATTAATTTTAAAATGGCTCCTTTAAAATATTTAGTGCTCTGTGTCAGGCTTTATGTTTTGTTTTTAAGGATGTCAGGCAATTGTCTGCTGTGACACCATGAAGAAAAAAATAGGAACTTATCCCCTACGTCTTTAAATAGCACTTTAATCTGGTCTCAAACCAGATGCACTAATATGTACCAATGATAATCATATGGTTACTGCATGTTGTCATTACAGGACAGAGTTAAGGTTATTCGGGTGCCTTAGTTTGCATGTTAAGATCTTAACATATTTGGATTTCTTTTAAGTTTAACCTTAACTGTGAATTTCCTATGGTTATAACACCTGTCTTTGGGATAATTACAATCTCTCTGTAATGTATTTTTACCATTAAGTTACTAATACATACTCTCAATCATAATTCCATTTTAAGGCAGTTTTTTTATCTGGAAGATATAATAATAATAGGCAAATAAACATCATTACCATCAAGCTACCACAATTGAAGCTCATGAATTAAAAAAACCATACTACTGGAAAAAATGCATAATGAGAATTCACTGCAAACATAAGAGGAATGGCACAAGCTGAAACAGGCACAGAAATGTGCACTGCCATTGGATAAATTTATTAACAAACAACTGCTTCTGTGTACTAAACAGAGTAAATTAAAGTTAGTAGAAGAACTTATCAATGACAACCACTTACACAACTGTAGGAAGCAAAGGATATTAAGCATGTTGCATCTGTAAGGAACAAGCCAGTGAGAACACACTACATTACACTAGCAGAAGGTACCAGAGTTCAGAGGAGGCTAAGAGGAGTTGAAAAATATTCAGATGCACTCACATTTCCAATGATTTCTTAAATAGATGCACAGGAGACATTATCAGCTTGGCTATTCAAAATAACAGCCTTAGCTCTGCCCCCACAGACCCGTCCTTCATCCACCTTCCAGGGATATTCTTGTATCATAACTTGTCACAGTAATTTTACTGACTGTATAACCCAGCTAGATCAATGATTTTAAATGAAAACTTAATACGTTCTACAAAGCTGCCAACTCCCTTCTCTTCCCCATGGTAAATAGTGTGCTAGTCAAGTGATGAATTGAGTACTCTGAGACTGGAGGACAGTACGCTATTACAGGACAGACCAGTCAAAGTGGATATGTGGTCTGCCTCTAGAGTGTGGGACTGGTACTCAAGTGAGATGAATGACTATGACGCTCAAATACTTCAGTGGTGGGTAGCATATAAAAGACTAGAGAGGTAGGCAGAAGGGTTAGTGGGGGTTCTGGTCTACATGGAAAGGGTGGATGGAGTAAATTGGGCTTTCGCCTTGTGGAGTGATGGACTGGGAATGAGATCATTTCTCTACTGCATCTGGGACCTGATCCAGAGTCCAATGATGTCAATGAAAAGACTCTTTTTGTCTTCAGCAGGTGTTGGGTCAGCCATCAGGAGAGTACCATGTGAGGGGTTGGGACTCTCAGCCATAGGAGGAAGTTGTGCTGGAGGAGATTCAAGTCTCTGATCTGTTCACGGATGGGAGGAGGTCAGACATCAGTATCTCTGGCCAGAAATGCACTGGTGCACTGAAGAATGGTCTGTAGGGCAATACGTGGTAGGTTTTGTAGCCTATATTGAAAATGTATGTGTGTGAGCAGGCTCCACCTTCCCCCTTGGCTGGCAAGCCCTCCTGATGAACTAAGCAGCTCACAGGTCCTCCAAGGTACCTTCTCCACATGTGTATATTGTTTGTCTCCTTCTTAAGCTCCAGGTACAATACAACCATACAGCAGCAGTTATGAGGAGCCCCTCTCCCTGGGTTAGCCTTTTATACTGCCTGCTTCCCTTCCTGGGTTCTGAAGCTGGTGAGCTAGTGACCTCATTAACTCCTCAGGCTACCAGGAGGTGTAAGGGCTCCCATATTCCTTAACCACACCTATTGACCTGGGTGTTCTAAGTGACCAGGGTGCTGGCTGCCACAGAGTCCAACTGGAAGCTATTAGCAGAACTGTCGCAATATGATACAGCATACGTGAGTGTAAGAGTGTTTCAACTCTGTAGGATGAAGGTGTGCAGGTACAGAAGGGGAGAGCTAAGTGAGTTAAATCCTGTAGCTGAAAAATTGGGGGATTTTTTTCCTCCTATGAGAGAAGATACAAAGACAGAATAGAGCTTTGTGACAATGCTGCCCTGTTCCCAGTGGTGAGCTGGAGCTGGTTCCCACTGGTTTGTTAGAACCGGTTGTTTAAATTTAGAAGCCCTTTTAGAACCGGTTGTTCCGCGAGGAACAACCGTTCTAAAAGGGCTTCTAAATTTAACCAGCCAAAAGTGGCGCCTTAGGTGCCAACTCCATGGGAGCTCCAGAGCACCCAAGGGGAAAATTTGGTGGGTGCAGAGCACGCACTGGCAGCTCCCTGCCCCACCCCACCCCCGGCCCCAGCTCACCTCTGCTCTGCCTCCGCCTCCTCCCCTGAATGCGCCTCCCCGCTCTGCTTCTCCACCCCCCCTTCCAGGCTTCCCACGAATCAGCTGTTCGTGCGGGAAGCTGGGGTGGGCTGAGAAGCAGGCGGTGGCTTCGCACTCAGGCCCAGGAAGGCGGAGGTGAGCTGGGGGCGGGGGGGCACGAGGAGGGCCGCCCGCACCGCAGCAAGTAACCCTGGGGGGGGAGCGCGCAAGGGAACCGCTCCTCACCCCAGCTCACCTCCGCCACCCTCGGCCTGAGTGTGAAGCCACCACAGGCTTCTCAGCCCTCCCAGGCTTCCCACACGAACAGCTGATTCGTGGGAAGTCAGGGGAGGGGGAACGCGGAGAAGCAGAGCGGGGCAATGCGTTCAGGGGCGGAGGCAGAGCGGAGGTGAGATGAGCTGGGGACGGGCGCGGGGCAGGGAGCTGCCGGTGGGTGCTCTGCACCCACCAAGTTTTCCCCGTGGGTGCTCCAGCCCCAGAGCACCCATGGAGTCGGCTCCCAAGGCACCACTTTTGATGTGATCAGTGCGGGGGAGCGCCCACTCCCCCTGCTCCTCCCCTTGCTACGCTACCCCGCCCCTAGGAGCCAGAGGGACCTTCCGGATGCTTCCTGGGAGCTGCTCCAGGTAAGCACTGCCAGGCCTCCCCACCTCGCCCCCTAGCAGGTCCCTCTGGCTCTTAGGGGTGGAGTGGGCACCCACTACGGTGGCCCACGAGACCCTCCTGCCCAGATCTGGGGGCAGTCAGAGGACAGGGGAGAGGGGTGGATGGGGCAGGAGTCCCAGGGGGCGGGGGTGGGCAACGACCCCCTCATGGGGTGAGGAGGGAACCAGTTGTTAAGATTTTGGCAGCACATCACTGCCTGTTCCTACATGACATCAAATCAGATCAGAGCGGAGCGCTTACAAACAGAAGAGAATTGTTTATTTAGTGTTATAGGGAGTGCTAGTCAAAGCTACATAAAGATTTCTAGTCTGTGTTTACTTGTTCATAAGCTTTCCAAAACATTCACCTTTGGCGTGAAATTTTCAGGGCTTGGTCTCTGCTCAAAGATAATTATTTGTTAAATTGTTAACAAAGTCCCCCTAGCTATTTTGGAGTTCAGTATGTGTGCTCAGGCTAGGAATAGGGGGGCACATGGCTCGCAATTGAGGTGCACTAGCCAAACTTGGGGGCATCTTCACACTTGGATTTGTAGTCCTGTCTTAACATCTGTTAATTACCTAGTGCAGTTGTAAATTCTAGTGTGGACAGGTCACTAATGTTTGTGGCTAGTAGGGTTAAACATGGATATCAACAGATATTTGTATCCGGAAACAAACGGCTGGGCAGTGCCTTCATTAAAATGTACAATCATGGTAATTAAAACACGACTACAGTGTCAAGCGTCACATACCCTGCACTGAAGGTCAGAACTAGAATAGCAGAGGGTTCTGCAGGTCTGGAATGAGGTGTTCCCCTGTCCTCACTATGCTGGACACTGGGCTAATAGGCTCAGCGTCTTATTTTACCAGCACCAATTTAACACCACTTTCAAAAAAATCTGAAGTTCTTCCCCATGCATTCAGGCACTGGGAACCCAAGCGTAACCCCTCTGCATTTGGATCTGGACACATTAACAACTATGCAATGCTCACCCTCACCCTAGACTTTGCTTATCTGCTGAGCTGACTGTGTAGCGTCTTATCTCTGGGGAGCACCTCTGTGTAAATATGCCGGTAAATTCGTCAGCTTCCATTCAATGTAATGCTGCTCTTTAATGCCTTCCTTGTGAGACCTGCTTGCCCTACCTCAAGCCATTAGTTGGAACAGGACGTTAATAAGGAGGGGCTTTGGTATCTCTCAGGGAGGTTGATCTCCTTCACTAGAAGCAGGGCACCCATTACTGTGCAATGATAAATCACAGGCCTTCCAGCAGGCTCCTCTTTGCATGCATAAATGGGAGAGAGAGAGGCTTCCTGTATTAACTCTGACAATACCTAAATATCTTGTCATGCCAGGACAGTTCTGGGACCGACTCTTCTGGTGAGATATGCTCCTAGTGGGTGCCTGAACAGAGGTGCAAGTTGTAACAGATTCAGGGGGAATGATGCACAGACTTGTGTGTTCTTAAACTGCCCCAATGCACAGAGGCTATAGGCCACCTCTGCCAGGCTGCTGCACACAGGACAAGCTACTGCAGTGTGAAAGGAGCCGGGGCATCAGTAAATGGAGGTATGGCCAAGAGAGAACTTGAGCAGAACTCCCCTCTCCTCCCCAGAGGTAAATGGTAATTGGGATAAATGGTTTGACAAAAGATAGATCGTGCCAGCTGGACCTGATGTCTTTCTTTGAGGAGATAACTGATTTGCAGTAAGGCATTTGATACAGTTCCACATGGAAAATTATTAGCTACATGGGAGAAGATAGGGATTAATATGACAATTGAAGGGTGGGTAAGGAACTGGTTAAAGGGGAGACTACAACAGGCCATTCTGAACGGTGAACTGTCAGGCTGGAGGGAGGTTACTAGTGGAGTTCCTCAGGGATCGGGCTTGGGACCAATCTTATTTAACATTTTTATTAATGACCTTGGCACAAAAAGTGGGAGTGTGGTAATAAAATTTGCAGACACAAAGTTGGGAGGTATTGCCAATAAGGAGGACCACCACAACAACAAACAAGATCTGGACAAACTTGAAAACTGGAGTAATAGAAATGGAATGAAATTTAATAGTGCAAAGTCATGCACTTAGGAACTAACAAGAATTTTTGCTATGAGATGGGTACGTGCTAGTTGGAAGTGACATAGGAGGACCTGGGTGTATTTTTGATCTCAGGATGACTATGAGCTGCCAATGTGATGTGGCTGTGAAAAAGGTTAATGCAATCCTAGGATGCATTAGGTGCGGTATTTCCAGTAGAGATAGAGAAGTGTTGCTACCATCATACAAGGCAATGGTGAGACCTCATCTGGAATACTGTGTGCAATTCTGGTCTCCCATGTTTAAGAAAGATTAATTCAAACTGCAACAGATGCAGAAAAGAGCTACTAGGATGATCAGAGGAATGGAAAACCTACCTTATGAGAGGAGACTCAAAGAGTTTGGCTTGTTTAGTCTAAGATAAGAAGGCTGAGGGGAGATGAGATTGCTCTGTAAGTACATCAAAGGAGTAAATACCAGGGAGGGAGAGGAGTTATTTAAGTTAGCCGCCAGTGTGGACACAAGAACAAATGGCTATAAACTGACGATCAACAAGTATAGGTTTGAAATTAGATGAAGGTTTCTAACTATCAGCGCAGTGAAGTTCTGGAACAGCTTTCTGAAGGGAGCAGTGGGGCAAAAAGCCTAACTGGCTTCAAGACTGAGCTTGATAAGTTTATAAAGGTGAGGTATGGTGAGACTGGCTACAACGGCATGTAGCCAATCTGCAACTGCTAATAGCAAATATCCCCAATAGCCAGTGATGAGACACTAGATGGGGAGGGCTCTGAGTTACTACAGCAAATACTTTCCCAGTTGTCTGGCTGTTGAGTCTTGCCAAAATGCTCAAGGTCCAACTGACCACCATATTTGGATTCAGGAAGGAATTTTTCCCCAGGTCAGATTGGCAAGAGACCCTGGGAGTTTTTTTCATTCCTCTACAGCATGGGGCATGGTTCACTTGCTGGTTTAAACTAGTGAAAATGGTGGATTCTCTGTAGCTTGAAGTCTTTAAACCACGGTTTGAGGACTTCAGCAACTCAGCCAGAGGTTAGGGGTCTATTACAGGAGTGAGCGGGGGCGAGATTCTATGTCCTGCAGACTAGATGACCATGACAGTCCCTTCTGGCCTTGGAGTCTATGACTGGAGTGGTAATAAGGCTTGAATATGCAGGCTGTCAATGTAATCTTTGGGAGTTTTGCCGTTAACTTCAGGTGGGGCCAGGATTTCACCCCAGCGTGTTCAGGGCACTAATCCAAAACCCATTGAAGTCAATGGAAAGATTCCCATTGACTCCAGTTGACTTTGAACCCCTGGACAGGCACGTAACTGACGAACACATGCCTCACTCAGCTGCATACCCACAGGGGCAGTGTGTATGGAGTGGTGGGGACACAACTAGGCTCTCCTGGATCAGTGCAGTGTTGGCCATGTCTTGTACATGCAGAGTCAACGCTATCGGTCTCAGTATGCGAAGAAGGTGCATGTGTCACGTGTATGTTTTTCTCCAACACCTGCCATTTGCCTGCCATTTTTCACCCTCACAGTGGCTGGGTTTCCTCAGCGAGTATTTGTAGTGTGCCCCTCACGTCCAACCTGAGGTGCTTCCGGTTGCGACTTGTTGTGATGACTGCTCCGAGCCCTCTTCCTATGCAAGAGGATGCATGCACCACTGGGCACTGCCAGCAGCTGCCCACACACAGACCTGGTTAAGTGCTTTTTGACGGGAGGGCAGTTTCTCCAGATACACCACTGTGCATTATACTAAGCAACCATCCCAATTAAAAGTGAACATGAAAGGTGGAAATTGAGTTATAACACAGAGAAAAAGAAAGAGGCACCATGATCAATAACCCTACCATAAAATGCCATGGACTAGAGCCACAGCTGGTGTAAATCAGCATAGAGCCATTGATTTCATGACGATCTGGCCCCATCCATGGATATATGCTTTACTAAACAAAGAAACAGCAGTCAGAGTTGAGCTCTGGAATTCAGCTTTGGCATTCTGCAGCCTTAGACCTAGCTAGCGGCTTACATATGCATTTCCAGTTCCCCTTAGGTGGAGGTTTGTGTTTTCTCATTTATTCCAGAAATGCATAATGAAGTTTTAACTTCGATTTGAAAAATGCCATTGCAGACAGGGAAGAGACTACAGCCGTGGGTATGGCACAAAAAAAAATCTTCATTCTCCAAACATTCAAGAGGAGATTGGCCTATTCCAAAGCTTCCAAACACATACTCAGACATTAATGACTTATGCATATGCTGATGAAAATGGGGAAAGAATCATTTTCATCCACTTTGCCGGGGGAAGGGGGAGGTCTGTTGTAAATGGACATTTCCTATGAAGATGTTTGCTTTGGACAACAAAAGCCATCTTCTGTCAAAAACATTTGATGGCAAATTGTCGACCAGGTCTAGGAGACAGACTCCAGCCATTTTCATCATGGGCACTCCAGTCCTCATTCCCCCAGAGGCCTAATGTGCTTTTAGTAGCAAGTGTTGATTATGGGCTGGTGTTAAAGAGGCTAGAGAGGATTCCTCTGCTGACACTCATCATTTCAGGGAAGGTCAGATTAGATTATCACAATGGTCCTGGCTGGCTTGGAAATCTATGAATTGTCAGCTACAAGACCACAGCACATCTCCTCAGCAACACAGGCTACCAGGGACATATCAAACCTTCCTTTCTCTCCCTACACTGGCTTCCCATAGAATGTCAAATCAAGTTTAAGGTCTCCATCGTTATCTTCAAAGTACTTCATTGTCTGGGCCCAGGATATCTAGAAGAGTGTCTAAAGCTTCAGGATGAAGACAGTGGCTGACAACTCTGCCCCTCTCTATAGTAAGGGTAAAGGTCATCTATGCAGGAGGCAGAACTGTCTCCAGGGGCAATCCAAGACTGTGGAAAGAATGCCTCCAGGAACCAAGGACGATCACAAACCTCACCATCTTCCTCTCCATGAGCAAGGCACATTTCTTTGACCTTGCCTTCTCCCCATAAACATATAGCAATAGGTACATTTATATTGGGGGCGGGGAGAAGAGAAGAAGATGGAGACACTACCAAAACAAGTCACTCCATTACACATGCTTTTCCCCTGGGGAGAGGATGAGAGAACAAACACGTAACCGATGTGTAGTCACATGGCTTAACACACTACTGGAAGATGCTCAGATAGAACAGTACTGAGCAATGTATAAAAACATATATAGTATAGAAGTGATTTTCTTAATTTAGAGGTTTGACAGATTGTGGCTAGCCTGCACACTCCATTCACCTACTCCAATGTAAACAATTGATTTCTTTCTGGTCCATTTTTGTTATATAAAAGGAATATTTCTGCTGAGTCCAGCACACAGAGCCACATGTGAGGCAGCCTCAGGCAGTGGACTAAGAGGTGGAAAACATGGGTTCTATCCCCAGTTCTGCCGCTGATGGTCACTAGCCATGGTGGCAAGTCACAGCCCTGCTCTGTACCTCAGTTTCCTCACACTTTGAGCTCTACAGCTGAAAAATGTTCGTGCTATTGTTACTTTAATATCCTGAATCAAATATTAATCAGCCTTGGAAATTGTCGTCATCTATGGTTTTGAAACGGACTAATTTGAGACAGTCGTGTCAACTCGGATTACAATGAACACCCTGAATTTCACAGGTGGAGGGTTTGATCACAACAGGTTTCAATGTGATGGTGAAAGACTCCTTCCCCACTAGCTCTGAAAAGGGGTTTTCTGCTCCACTGTCACAGTCGAAGTTTGCTTTTTTTTTTTTTTAAAGGGTACGTTTGCTGCTGTTACATGTCAGGCTGTTGCAGTTGCATTTAAAACTTGGTAGCTTTTCTTTAGACACCTCCTTCCTGTCAGCTCAAGGGCGCTCGTTCCCTTGGGCTGGCATTAATCAGTTCCGATCAGAGGCCTGTTCTGACCCTTTCACAGCAGCCTCTTGACTTAACTCTCAGCCTGTGGTATGCACTTGGGGGCATATCAAGAAATATGTTGAAATATGACTTTCCCCCTCCGTAAAGCCCTCACTCTGTCATCAGAGCAAGGAGAACTTAATACATGATCCATGGAGTCAGACAATCTGGGTACTTTTCCCAGCTCTTTAACAGATTTGCTCTGCGACCACGGACATCTTGCTCTGGGCCTCAGTTTCTCCATCTGTAAAAGAAAAAGGGGATAATATTTACTGAAGCTGGGCCAAAACCAGGGCAACATTTTTTGTGAAAAATTTACCATTTTTTCAGCCAAAACTTGATGAAAATTTTCTGACACCCAAATAAAGGCACTTCCCCAAGTCTAGTCATACAGATGCAAGGGCTAGCAGAAATGTAAGCATGCAATAATCCTAGGGTACAAAATCTTACAGGTTCATTACACAACCAACAGTATCCCCAAGCCATGCCCCATTTCGCTTGAGGTTGCTGAATTCAACTCCCTTTATCGAGATCACTTGGGCAGAACATTGTAGATAAAATTATAAACAGGCCACAGTTAGGAACCTGGCAGTTAAGGAGCCTCCACCCATGAGCTTCCCAGTGTTAATGGGGAACCTTGTTTAAAAGGCGGATGCTGTATGGGGGGGGAGGGGAGAGGCAGGCGTATCAGACATTGAGGGACTGAGAATTATAGTCATACCTCTCCTTTCTGAGAATGTCATGTGGAGGGCCGTGGAGGGAGAAATCTGTGACTTCCACTCACTCCAGAAGTGGCAAGAGTGCCAGGATCTATTTCATGCTTATTTATAAAACAGGAGGAGGTTTGGGGGCCTCTGCTGGAGAATGTCACTCTTCTCCAGTTAGGAGAGGGAAACATCCTTCTGCCTTCAGCTGGGAAATAAAGGTCCTCTGGGCTGTGTACAGCACTATTAGGAATAGATCCGCAGTGGGGTGGGTGGGTGGGGACGTTTTTGCTGTATGACTGGATGATCCCACTTGAGACCATAAAAGAATCCAGGAAAAGCCAAATCCTGTGGCTGTGAAAACAACATCATTCCAGGCTTGGGTTTTGGACTCTCCCAGGTTATTCTCTCATCACATGGAACTAAGTGAGCACCCAGTTTGTCTTGCCTAAATTCTAATGAAGCAGAAACCATGTCAAAACTCTAAACAAACCAGGATGCTTTTAAGGTGAACTTTTTGCTAATCAGTCTGCTTCCTTGGAAGGCACCGACTTGCCTCATTGCACCTGACACACAGTTGGGAACTAGGTATTGAGCAGTTAGCTAGGAGAGGTAGAGCTGTCTAGTGGCTAAGGCAGTGGATGGGGAGTCAGGAAACCTGGGTTCTATTCTTAGCTCTACCATTGACTGACTGTGTGACCTTGGACAGGTCATCTACCCTCCTGATGCCTTTGCTTCCCCTTCCACTCGTTGTCTAGTTAGAATTAAGCTCTTCAGGTCAGGGACAGTCTCTCACTGTGTACAGCTCCCAGTACAATGAGATTGTGATGTCAGATGGGGCCTCGTAGGTGCAATATAAATAATGAAAACAGAGAGCTGACTTTCCAGTGGAAGCACAAATCTACTTGACTCCTTTACATTATAAAGTAACAGTTCATTTGGCATATTATTCCCAGCAAACGAGGGCAAGATAAAGACATTGGCTTTTTTCTAACCTCCACTGGCAAATTGATGATACGTGAATTCCAACCCACTCCCATAAAATGAAGGCCCAGAGATCAATCTTTCCTCATCTGCTTTCTGGTTATTGCCTGGCAAATAATTGTGAGGCGTTATCTAATCTGCCACTAACAGAAGCTGGTCTTTCCATTCAAGGCCAAGACTTGAAGCTGCCCCTAAAGGCAATCGCCAGCCTGCTTAGAGAGAGATCCTTCTAATCACTACCTCTAACTACACAAATGGGTAAATCACTGAGCCTAATGCTTACAGAAAGTGAGAAGTTTCAGAGTAACAGCCGTGTTAGTCTGTATTCGCAAAAAGAAAAGGAGTACTTGTGGCACCTTAGAGACTAACCAATTTATTTGAGCATAAACTTCCGTGAGCTACAGAAGTGAGCTGTAGCTCACGAAAGCTCATGCTCAAATAAATTGGTTAGTCTCTAAGGTGCCACAAGTACTCCTTTTCTTTTTGAGAAAGTGAGAAGAATCCGCGATTGTCAGACAGGGAGCTGCTCTTCTGAGGGGGTGGCGTGACGGAAGACATTGAGGAGGAAGCTATGGATTCACTGCAGGAGGAAGCAGAAGTAACTCTATTAAAACATTGTCTGATCTGAAATTAAACCAACTGCTCTTCCAAATCTTTGAGGCTCTCTTCCTTTCTCAGACACTCAGACGCCTAGCCAAAGCCCCATTTTTAATCTTACAGACCTGATGGCCCATCTACCTTACATTCTCGGGCCAAGAGGCACAATTACAAACTGTCCAAGTCTTTCCTTCACCTGATCATGGAACACACTTAAGAGCTCATCTACACTACAAAATGAAACCATGCTGTAATCAGGTCATCATACACCACTGTGGTTACAGGTTCCCTGGTTTGGTTGCCATGGTAATGTGGACAGGCTGAGTGTTGTAGTGTCCAGTTCTGAAGTTGGATGCTCAAGTTAGCAGCTGCCCATTTTAGATGCTTAAATGCAGAGTTGAGCCGCCAAAGGGTAGAATTCAATGCTCTTAAGCACTTCAGGCCAGACCCTCAGCTGGTGAAAACCACTAGGTCTGGCCCATCGACTTTAATGACACCACTGCAATTGACACCAGCTGTGGGTCTGGCCTATTGACGTCAGTAGTGCTACATCAGGTTACGCGCGCTAAGAATCCGTCCCCTCCATGTCAACTTCTTTCTCAGCCTTTGGTCCTGCCTAACAAAGCATCTGACAATGGCAGCTCCCACGGCTAGAGATACCAACGCCAGCTGCAGTTATGGAACTAGTGCAACAGTGACAGGTGTAGCTGGTAGCTCTTCATAGAGAAGGTCTCCTGGAACACACAGCTGGGGAATTATGTCCGGAAATGTATTCAATAGGTTTTGAAATCCATTTATGGAGACACCTCTGAGTCCAGGTGCCAGAGGTCAGGGAATCTCCGAAGCTGATTTTTGGAAGTGTCTAGATGCAAATGAGGTGGAACTAAAGTGCTAGTCTGGATCATAAGGTGCCTGATGTGACAGAAGACTATGAATGAGAAAGCACTGGAGGAAAAAATGCCTGCAACTTGTCTTCATTGCTGCTACCAGTGGTGAATTACACGACTGCGCTAAGTGTTTCAAAAGCAACCTACAACTTGTAGATGCCTCCATTTTGGGGCACCCAACTTGAGGCTCATTAGAGGCGTTGGATTTTCAGAAGGTTCTGAACACCTATCCTGTGAAAATCAGGTCCCCAGGAGATGCCTCAAGTTAAGTAATGAGGATCCTTAGTGACTTTGGAAAATCTGGGCCATGATCTAGAGGAGCTTAGCTGTAGGAGAAGTGTGAAGCCCTCCCCATTCATCTCAGAAGAGGGCTTACTCTGAAGATTGCCTCTGGAGGGTAGCTGAAATGTCAATGTGGTTGAAGATGGGGGGGAGGGGGAGGCACAAGCCTTTCTCCTCAAAACCCAAGACAGCAGGAAACCCATGAAAGACTCTTTAAGTGCCTCCTGTGGATGCAGAGCCCCTGTGATCTCCCTGCTCATTGGAGCAATTAACTTCACCCCAAGATGTCAAGAAAACTTAGAAGAGGACAGACAGAGCTGCACACTTCAAGTAAGTCTCTCTGTTGTGGAGCAGAGTAAAAAAGAAAGGTTGCAGGCAGGTGACAGGAGGAGAGAAGGACTGAAGGGTGGGCCAGGACTCAAGGAGGAAAGGAAAACAGACCAAAGGAGGCAAAAGGAGACAAGAACCAGGGGGTGGAGATAGATTCAAGGGGAGGGAATACCTGAAAGAAGTAGCAAAGGGCTAAGGAGTTGTAGGAAGGTAGAGAGACCTGAGGAGTGCAGCGGGGGAAAATGAGGAGCTCAGGTTTCTAGACACTGCTTTCCCTGGGCACCATGGGGGGGGGGGGGGGGGATGTTCAAAAGCACTGAGTGCTGGCCTAACTCAGCTCCCACTGGAATTCCGGATCAAACTCCCATTGGCATCAGTGGGTGCAGGGCGAGGTCAATGCTGAGCACTTCTGAGCAGCCCAGCCTATAATCAAGAGCCTCATTTTCATTCTGAAAAGCCAACGGGCTTTGCAAACAGATTCTCCGCCTGCTTTCCTACTCCCCATGTTGGATCATATTAAAGAAGTTCTGTATTAAAATCACAAATGAGTTTGATTCCCCAGAGTTTCAATTCCAGGGTATTACTAATTAAGAGCTCTCTTGGTTTTTGGTGCTGTTTCTCTCCCTCTATGTGTGAAACTTGCAAGCTGCTAATTGTGTTAGTACATTCTAAGACAGAGTCTGTTCTCAAAGCAGTTCACAGAGAGAGAGACTCAAAGCAATACTCTGCAACAACAGAAACAACACCCAGAGACTCCCCGCCCTTTTGTTGTATTAACCATTGTGATTAAAATAGAGATAGAGGATGTATGTGGATGGATGCTTGGTGTGGATAATAACTGAATGATCAGGGAGGTGCCAGCCTAAGAATCCAGTGTCCATCGGCTGAAGAAGGCGTCAAGTGGAAATAACCAGAGGACCCCCCCGGAGGGCAGACTGGAATCCACCCAACAGCCTCAAGAATGGGAGAACCAAAGAACAAGATAACATCTTGGAGCCGTCAGGAATGTGCTATCTGCTGATTGATTCAGCAACAGCATGATGAAGCAATTCCCATAGACTGGCATAGGAAGAAATTCCTATAAAAATAGACTCTAAAAAGTGAGAACTTTGGGGTCTGATTCTGCAAACCAACTTCCAGGAGCATCAGATGAGCATCTGACAAGGCCCTGCTCCCTCCTCATGTCCAGGCCACCTGGCCAGTGGCTTGGCATGAGCAACTCTAAGGCTGGTAACTATGATAACAACCTTGCAGAACCTGTGTGTGTGTGTATGTTTGTATGAATGAATGTGAGAATAAATTTGAGATTGAATGGAATGTTATAACTATAACTAACTGCTTACTATGATTCTTTCTGTATTCACAGTAAATGTGGTATTTTGCCTTTTTCCCTTTAATAAGATCCTGCTGGTTTTTATTTTATTGGTACAACATTTTGGTGGAGAATTGCGAAAGGGGGAATATTGGTAAAAAACCTCAGTTATTGTAAATATTGGTGTGCACACCGCCAGCTCTAGTGAGCTAGGCATTTCTATTAGGTTAACCAGACCTGCTGGCCTCCGAGAAGGTAGCAGGGGACCTGCTGGCCTCCGAGAAGGTAGCAGGGGACCTGCTGGCCTCCGAGAAGGTAGCAGGGGACCTGCTGGCCTCCGAGAAGGTAGCAGGGGACCTGCTGGCCTCCGAGAAGGTAGCAGGGGACCTGCTGGCCTCCGAGAAGGTAGCAGGGGACCTGCTGGCCTCCGAGAAGGTAGCAGGGGACCTGCTGGCCTCCGAGAAGGTAGCAGGGGACCTGCTGGCCTCCGAGAAGGTAGCAGGGGACCTGCTGGCCTCCGAGAAGGTAGCAGGGGACCTGCTGGCCTCCGAGAAGGTAGCAGGGGACCTGCTGGCCTCCGAGAAGGTAGCAGGGGACCTGCTGGCCTCCGAGAAGGTAGCAGGGGACCTGCTGGCCTCCGAGAAGGTAGCAGGGGACCTGCTGGCCTCCGAGAAGGTAGCAGGGGACCTGCTGGCCTCCGAGAAGGTAGCAGGGGACCTGCTGGCCTCCGAGAAGGTAGCAGGGGACCTGCTGGCCTCCGAGAAGGTAGCAGGGGACCTGCTGGCCTCCGAGAAGGTAGCAGGGGACCTGCTGGCCTCCGAGAAGGTAGCAGGGGACCTGCTGGCCTCCGAGAAGGTAGCAGGGGACCTGCTGGCCTCCGAGAAGGTAGCAGGGGACCTGCTGGCCTCCGAGAAGGTAGCAGGGGACCTGCTGGCCTCCGAGAAGGTAGCAGGGGACCTGCTGGCCTCCGAGAAGGTAGCAGGGGACCTGCTGGCCTCCGAGAAGGTAGCAGGGGACCTGCTGGCCTCCGAGAAGGTAGCAGGGGACCTGCTGGCCTCCGAGAAGGTAGCAGGGGACCTGCTGGCCTCCGAGAAGGTAGCAGGGGACCTGCTGGCCTCCGAGAAGGTAGCAGGGGACCTGCTGGCCTCCGAGAAGGTAGCAGGGGACCTGCTGGCCTCCGAGAAGGTAGCAGGGGACCTGCTGGCCTCCGAGAAGGTAGCAGGGGACCTGCTGGCCTCCGAGAAGGTAGCAGGGGACCTGCTGGCCTCCGAGAAGGTAGCAGGGGACCTGCTGGCCTCCGAGAAGGTAGCAGGGGACCTGCTGGCCTCCGAGAAGGTAGCAGGGGACCTGCTGGCCTCCGAGAAGGTAGCAGGGGACCTGCTGGCCTCCGAGAAGGTAGCAGGGGACCTGCTGGCCTCCGAGAAGGTAGCAGGGGACCTGCTGGCCTCCGAGAAGGTAGCAGGGGACCTGCTGGCCTCCGAGAAGGTAGCAGGGGACCTGCTGGCCTCCGAGAAGGTAGCAGGGGACCTGCTGGCCTCCGAGAAGGTAGCAGAGAAAACAGATTAAAGCAGACCTGCCGGCCTCCGAGAAGGTAGCAGGGAGAAATAGGTTAACTGGACTTGCTGGCCTCTGGGAAGGTAGCAGGGGACCTGCTGGCCTCCGGGAAGGTAGCAGGGGAAAAACGCATAGATTAAGCTATGATTTCAGAATCTAGGCTGTGTCACTTGCTAAGTAATACCAGCAGTGACAAAGAGATTGAAATATCCATGTTAAGATGTTTAAAAGAAAACAGGGTAAGCCAGTACTAGAGGGAGGAATGGAGTCAGAAGGAACTCCAACCTTACCTTTTGTTAAAGAAATTACACCTTTTAAACAAATCCTTCAAAAATGTGGGCACAGTCCTTGGACTAAACAAGCCCTAGCTGATGTCTGCACTATTTCGGACTTAGAGGATAGATTGGCTCAGTATATCCTCATGTACAAACCTTCTAGTGCTGCCAAAAGAGATGCAGCAGCAATTTGGTTGTTGTGGGAGGCATGTAAGGATTCTTCCCTCCGCTTGTCTTCATGTAAAGAGGAAAAGGCACAAATGGAAAAGGGAGCAGACAATTGGAAGGTGCTGGCTACAAATATCCAAAGCCAGCTGAAAATAGTGAAAGAGGCACTCCAGGAATACAAAAAGAGTGAAAAAGTTAACTCTGCAGAGGCTGGAGGGAGGCAGGTAAAGGGGGAGAAGGTCCTATGTACGGCACCCCCAGGCATAATTACAAAGAGAAAAGAGAGTAAAAAAAAAAAAAAAAGTTAACTCTGCAGAGGCTGGAGGGAATTAAGCAGTTAAACTTTGTATTTCACCCAAACAACTTTTAACCAAAAATGTTAAAAAGGAAAAGTGTTAGAGCATTCTTGGTTTCTTTGCAGCCATTCTGAAAGAAAAATGGGCCCTTTTCCAAAGGAATGTCCGTAAATTAGCCAGGCAAAAAATAAACTATCTGATTAAAATCATTTGACTGGACAATTTAGTCAAATTTGCTAAAAGAACATAAGAGGGTTCTATTGGAACTTAACTGCGTCAAATGTATAAAGGGAATGTAAGATGTAAAAAACAGAGCAGTGTGGAAGGGATGTTGAAGGAAAAGAAAATGTGTATGTATCTGTCTGTGTGTGTGTAAATATGTAAAGTTCTAAGGACCAGTTAGTTTTGTTTTTGTTAATGCCACTAAAAATCCATTTGACTCTTTAATTCAAAGTTGCAAAACTGACAGACCTTTTTGCTAGACACAGGTAATTAGTGTTGTTTGGCTTTGGGATTTGGCATTTAACCCTTAAAAGGTAACTCAATGCTTTACAAAATTTAAAATGCTTTTAAGTTGTGGCTGCAGCAGGGCAGTCAAAATCAGGAGAACATATATAAAAAAAAAAATTGGATTCTTTTTGTTTGTTTTTTGTTTGTTTGTTTTTGTAACAAAATAGCAGATGAGAGTTGTAGTAAAAAAATAAAAATAAAAAAAGACAGTGCCTCTCTGAAGCAACAGCAGGGGTGAGGTGCACAAAACAAAAAGAAGCAATGTTAGAAACACTGAGTCTTAAAATGGCTCTGAGTAATCAGACTGTCACTTTGATAAAGGTACATGAAAACTCTGTAAGCAAAAAAAAGAAATAGTGACACCTTATGTAAAAATGGATCTGGATAATGTTATAGAAGTTAAACTATGGAAGAAATGTGCATTTGCCCCAGAACATGTGCAGGGTATATTGTAGAAGGGGCAAAAGAAATGCAAACATACCATGCTACTTAATTAAAATGCTATTAGGGCTCCAAAGGGAGCCACAATAGGTTGGGTTTTCTTTTTCAGATTGCTGTGTGTTTTGGAAGCAGAAGTTAAAAGTAATCAAAACTCTGGTGAAAGTTGATTGTGTCCCTTTTAAGATAGAGTCTCTGAGCTGCTGATGGCTTTAAATCCAAAAGCAGGAAGTTTCTGTGAAAATGCAAATTACCTAAATGATAAAGGAAGGAAAGAACTAGCAGCACAAAGGAGCTGCAGATAAAGGACATACCTGGTCAGCAAACAAATTGTCTAAATAAAAGGCATGGGATAACAAGATAATTTTAATACATTTAATGATAATAAGTATCCCTGTAACAACGTATAGTGTGTATGATTTTTGGAAAAATCCTTTAAGGTCGTATGGTAATGATGCTTCTCAGTTATTACCTGTAAATACAACTTAAAGCTTAACACAGCAGGAAAAACATTATAAACTTGGTCTGCTGTATAAGAAGGAAAACTCAGGGATTTAATGACTAAACAGTGGGATAATTTCCCCATAACCCTTAAAAGATAAAAGCCTTTGAAACCTGGCCTGCCTATAGAACAAAAACAGGAAAATATGGGGGCAATTTCTCTGTTTTGCCTGCAATCAGCAAGGGTATTTGTAAAAGAAATATTTTAAGCAATAATCTGCCACCCCAAAAGGGGTAGAAACATGTTCTTTTTGTCTTTCAGAAAATCAGGAAAAGCTGCCAGCTGAAAAGCAACCCAATACCATGAATCTACTGTCACAATAGAAATTGTGTTCTGTGTTCTATGTTTTGTCTTGTGTTTTGTGTTGTTGCTTGCACTGTTGTGTGTTTAAAAAAAAAATACTGAAGACCTGCAGGAACTTAAAAATAAATTAAGCTTTCTGTCCCAGCTACAGGACAGCCTGATACAAAAACAAGTACATGCCAATGTAGACTTGGTCCAAATTGGTCTGGGTAACCTAAAAGGCCAATGGAATCTTTAGTAATGGCTTAATACTACCACATGGCTTATCCATAAGAAAAAAAAAAATATTAGAAATAGGAAACTACACAGCCATAACTATGGGATGCACTGAAATGCAGATACTTGCACTAGCTACTTTGGAACACAAAATGTTCTGGGTCCTATTGGGAAATATTAAGGGTTTGATGCATTTGTTAAAAAAGAAAGATCATTGTTTGACACTTATCAATATGAATGGATGCAATATGTTTCCACTATTGTAAACCAGACTTGTTAATGGGAGAAATTGTTGTCAAAATTGCACACCAACAGTCCCTGGAGGCAAAGGTATTGAAGGTTAACCCACTCCCCATATTACACATGGGATCCTTTTGGCTACCCTGGACCTTGAGCCAGTGGGCTGGGGAGGGAGGGAAGCTATTGGACACTAGAGGTTGTACCGAATGGACTCCTCAAAAGTGGGTGTGCCTCACCTTGCCTCTTGCCCCAGAACCTTGTAGTAAAGATACATCACTAGGATCATGTATGTGGCATGAATTGGAATCACAAACTCAAATTGCCTCACAGTACTTTCTCTTGAATAGGCTACATAGAAAGTGACACTGACGATTATAAATCTTAGTGTCAAAAGGGGGATTATGTTGGATCATATTAAAGAAGTTCTGTATTAAAATCACAAATGAGTTTGATTCCCCAGAGTTTCAATTCCAGGGTATTACTAATTAAGAGCTCTCTTGGTTTTTGGTACTGTTTCTCTCCCTCTATGTGTGAAACTTGCAAGCTGCTAATTGTGTTAGTACATTCTAAGACAGAGTCTGTTCTCAAAGCAGTTCACAGAGAGGGAGACTCAAAGCAATACTCTGCAACAACAGAAACAACACCCAGAGACTCCCCGCCCTTTTGTTGTATTAACCATTGTGATTAAAATAGAGATAGAGGATGTATGTGGATGGATGCTTGGTGTGGATAATAACTGAATGATCAGGGAGGTGCCAGCCTAAGAATCCAGTGTCCATCGGCTGAAGAAGGCGTCAAGTGGAAATAACCAGAGGACCCCCCCGGAGGGCAGACTGGAATCCACCCAACAGCCTCAAGAATGGGAGAACCAAAGAACAAGATAACATCTTGGAGCCGTCAGGAATGTGCTATCTGCTGATTGATTCAGCAACAGCATGATGAAGCAATTCCCATAGACTGGCATAGGAAGAAATTCCTATAAAAATAGACTCTAAAAAGTGAGAACTTTGGGGTCTGATTCTGCAAACCAACTTCCAGGAGCATCAGATGAGCATCTGACAAGGCCCTGCTCCCTCCTCATGTCCAGGCCACCTGGCCAGTGGCTTGGCATGAGCAACTCTAAGGCTGGTAACTATGATAACAACCTTGCAGAACCTGTGTGTGTGTGTATATTTGTATGAATGAATGTGAGAATAAATTTGAGATTGAATGGAATGTTATAACTATAACTAACTGCTTACTATGATTCTTTCTGTATTCACAGTAAATGTGGTATTTTGCCTTTTTCCCTTTAATAAGATCCTGCTGGTTTTTATTTTATTGGTACAACACCCAAACCAACTGGAGTTTTCATATTCAAAGGGACATTGTCACAAGGTTACTCACACCTGACTGAGCTCAGCACACACTGAGTCCAAAATTCCCCTCCAGTCTCCTACCCTGGGGTTTGTCTTTCAGATGCAAATAGAAGGTGGACAAACAATCCATGGCCTCAGCTATCTTCCCTCCCTGCAAGAGTGGACAGCTGGACAGGCTGCTAGGGTTCTTCTGGTTGGACCTCCTGTCCACCTAATACTCTCCTCTCTAGAGACTCTTTTGTTCCTCATGAGACCCACCTGATCTAGCTTACATGGGTAGTGAGCAGAACAGCTCTGCATATCCATGCAGAGAATAGTGAAGTGCTCTTGAATGTCAGAATCAGTGGAGAAGAACATCAAGATGTTTTGCTGCACACATGGGTATCAGATCACACTCAAGTTCTTCCTTGTTCTATCAAGGACATTAGCAGTGACAAAGAAACCATATCTTCATTTCTTAGTGTGTAAGTTCTTTGGGGCAGGGACCATGTATTTGTGTAGCACCAAGAACAATAAAGCACAATGGGGCTTCATGTTGATGGGGCCCTCCTACAAGCTACTAAAATATATGTACTAAGTAGTAATAATAATGAGCACCTTCCTCCAAATATTATTAGACCATGTAAGGCGGTTGTGTCTCTCTCCCCGTCTGTCAGGGAGGGAGGCCACGTGCCCTTGCTGCAATGGTCCTAGAGCGACTCCCTTCAGGGGGAATTAGTGAACAGTTAATAGGCCCTAGCCTTCAGTCCAGGCTGGGTATCAGTTGGGTCTGGTAGCCCCAACACTCAGCCAGAGCAGGACAGCACACAGTTAATGAGTCTGGCCCGCAGCTGGGCAGGGTGGCAGCAGGTCTATAGCCCAGAACCTTCAATCGGGGGGATGGGGCTGTAATCAATTAATGGCTCTAGCTTGCAGTCAGGTTGTGCAATAGTAAGTCTATCTGCCCAGGGCCTTCAATCAGGGCAGGGTAACAATCAGGTAAGGGGGCTCTGGCCTGCTGTCAGACAGAGCAGCCCAGCAGTCTAGGGGGAAGATTAGCTCTCTGATGGGAGAGCCAGCTAAATCGTTTGGCATCTTTGCTCAGGTGAGCACCAGACCAATATAGGTCTCCTGGCCTAAAGGTGAGGAGGCTGCCCACCCTGACGGTGGGGTGGCAGGAGGATGCAGGCCCACCTACTCCACTGCATCCCAGCCCAGGGCCCTGACAGTGGCAGAGTGGTCTGCCACTGGGTTAGCAGAGAAATCTGGCCACAACACACTAGCCAGCCTGCAGTGAGCAACACAGCCAAACCCTATTCATTTTCCCTGGGGTCCTTCCTACACTCTCAGTCCGGGGGTACCTGGGTTCCAGGGTTGTCATCGGCCTCACTGGGGTAAATAGCTGGAGGCAGCCCCAACAGTTCCTCAGTGTTCCTGGTGTCGGGCAGCCTGACAGTTCCTCCGGGTCTCTGGCACTGTAGTGGCCTCTGTCAACTCCAAGCTCCAGCAGTTGCGGGAGAGACATCCTGCTCCTCTGGCAGCTCTCCTCCAACTGACCTGGAAGATCTGCCTTTTATAGTTCTGGTTCCTGTCCCGCTCCTCTGCTTCCGGTGGGGCTGCCGCAGGTATCCTAGTTCTGCCCACCAGGGGGCAGTCATGGTTCTCTCCCCATCTGTCAGGGAGGGAGACCACACCCCCTCACTACAGACCATCTTCACTACTATGAATAAGGGAGTGTCTGCAAAGACCATTTGCTTTTTTGTGCAAGAGGAAGGTGGTCATGGTTTACAAAAGATGGGGATATTAGTGTAAATGCACTTAAGGATCTTCAGGAAAGGACTGGATGTTCTCAAATATCAGCAAAACAGAGTACTACAAAAAAGACACAAAGATGGGAGCAAGCTTCTTGAAGAGCACTAAAGCTGGTCAAATTTTTCATTGCAATGTTTTTTGGATGTAAAATGCAGTTTCTGCAACACAGAAACTTTCCACGGGACAACTTCAATCTTTCTGAAGTTTTTCTATTTTCTGCCTGGAAAATCTAAACAAAACATCTTGGTTTGGAGTGGGTCATCCCAAATCAAAACATTTTGGTTTGTCAAACCAAATTAAGACATTTCAGTTCAGTTCGGTTTGACATTAATCTGTGTCCACCTGTGCTGCCGGGGTGCTTCCTGGGAGTTATAGTTCTGATCCTTCATGCCCCCATTTTCCTTTATGGGCTGGGCTCCCTGGCTGGACTACTTCTCTCACGATGCACCACAGTTACTCCTCTGGTTGAACAGCTGTGACATAACCGTAATGCATCACGGGAGATGTAGTCCAATCAGATAGCCCAGCCCCATATAGGAGAATGGCTGTATAAGGTACTGGTACTTCAACACTCATGAGGCATGCTGGCAGCTCAAGAGGACATAGATAAGTGTCAACCAAGCTGAAGTGAAATGTTTCAGAACTTTCCATTCCATGAAAAATTTCAGTATTTTGGCTTTTCATCCCAATTTGGGATGAAAACTAATTTCCAAATCTAGGAATTTCCCACAGGAGGGAATTTCCAGTTATTGACCATTTCTAGTGGACACTAAAGAAGGATCTGGTAGTTGAAGTCAGCTGAGCCAAATCAATCATAGTGAGACTGAAAGGAAGAGGGAGAGGTCATACTTGCTCTTGGATGACGCAGAGAATCATGTTGTAGTTACAAAGGTCACAAATCCCTCTTACAGTTTGAACTCAGCTCAGAATGGCAAAATTCTGTGTAAGGTTTGGCATGTGTTTGTGACAAGCAGATGGAGCATAATCTCAAATAGGTCCTCAAAACTGCAGAGCACACGAGCAAAAGTATTCCAGATGAGCTGGCCAGGAAGCAACACACACTTAAGAAATGCACTAAAAATCTGAAGTTTGTGCAGGTGCTGAAACAACAAAGTAGAGATAAAGGAAGAACGACCCTTTGCTTAAGGAACCTGTACAGTAAGGTCGTCAAAGAGCACTTCCTCCAGGTTGCTTAGATCAATTATGTGAATGGCAGAGTGAAAGCCTGGAAGATGTTGAAGAAGCTGCGAAATACAGAAGCAGAGCTCAGAGGACTTGTAGTTTGGGCTTTCATGGAGTTCGTACAGCAAGCGGATGCTCTATTGCAGCGCTGGCATTCATTCTCACTGCCAGCACAATGTTACATTGTACACCCATCGTGCAAGTGACTTTATAAACATGGTGGTCAGCTAACCTAATGAGGCTCTGCCTTTAAGATTCATTATTTACAGGAACGTTTTCATTTCCATCTTCTCCAGGCCAATAAAAAGCACCATCATTTTCCTTTCCACTAACTGCATTGTCACTAGCATCAGTTTCAGAGCTTTTCCCAGTCTGTGTGTGTGTGCGCAGTAAAACTCAAGCTCTAAGATGGTTTCTTTGAGCAACCTTAAATCATTAAGCAGCTCAGTAGAGCCAGAGGCTCTCTGCCATAACAAGGACCCTGTAAGAGCTATTAAGATTCTTGGTTCCCCTTGACTCTCATTCTCCATTCCTGCTGAACAACATACATTTTTACGTGGTGGCTTTGCTGATAGGAGATCAGTCATTAATAAAGAAGGTTTATTTGAGTGCCCATGTAGTTGTACATCAGTACACATCTAGGACCTGACAAGTTTGACACTAGCTGCATTTCCCCAAAAGAGGAGGCCAAAACAATTATAGGACAAAAACATTTGTGAAAAAGTGATGTCACTGAACTTGCAAAGTATTTCGGCTGGAATTTTTAGAGAAGCCCTTAAGGGAGTTAGATGCCCAATTCCTGTTGAATGGAGCACCTAACTCCTCTTGGGTTCCTTTGAAAATCGAGGTCAATAGAGCCATGTCAGTTTACACCAGCTGAGGGTCTGGCTCCATCATGTCTAAATTAGGGATTCTTTACAAACCCAGAACTCAGACCAGGGATGCTGTGTAGTTTGCCAACCACATGACTTCTTGGAACTGGGACTGGACCCTAGTTACAAGCAAGCTGACTGCTTTCTGAGCGAGTGAAAACCATGCAAAATTCACACAGCAGGGCAGTTTCAGCAAAGTTTTGAACTGACTTTTAGGATCTGTCCATGTTCAAAAGCAACAGACAGATAAAGCAAAACCAGAAAGGGGAAGTAAATCTCTGTGAATTGATGCTGCTAAGTTTTACATACTCACACACCTGTCCAGGCACATTTTTATTTGTTAAGAAAGTCCTTGGCTGGGTGGGAAGATCACACACTATGAGGAGATTTTTCCCATCCATTGCCAAAAGTCTAGATCAAAAAACCTACAAACCTGGATCCTTAAAGCTAGGCTCCTAAATCCATATTTTTTAGCACCTAAATGGAAGCTTTTGGCCTGATTTTCCAAGGTACTAAGTACCTGCAGCTCCCATTAATTTTTATGTCAGGTGGGTTTCTCAGCACCTCTGGGAGCCTGGCTCCTCCTATTTAGGTGCCTAAATATGGCTTTTGGAGCCTGACTTTAGGGACCCAGGTTGGGAAACATTTACCCCAGAGAATAGCGTGATCTGTCACATAAGTGAGGGGGAGGAAGAAATGTACTGTCAGAAAATGTCATCTCTTAAAAGTGCAGAAATCCAACTGTGGGAGGATTTACGGGAGTTCAAATCTAGGGGACGCCAGGAAAGACAGCTAAATAAACACATAGATCATGCATCTTGAAAGCTGATGTCAAGACAATAAAAAATCAACTTGATTATAGGAGCAGACAGGTGGCGATTGGTGCAATCCCTACACATTGTGTCCTGGAGCCTTTGGCTGGCCTTATCCACTGGAAACACCACCCAGCAGATGTTTTCCTGATTATAAATGTTGTATAATTTATAATCCACAGTCTCTCACTTAAACAATCATAGAGCTATTTTTATCTTTTTTTGGAAGCGGTGGGAGGCAAGTTCTTCCAGCTCATTAATGTAGCCATTCACTGCCTAACCCCTTCCTGGGTGTGGAAATTGGTATGTTAAAGCTACACGTTAGCAGGTGGGTGCTCCAGAGAAGAGCATGGTGGCTTGAGGGTCTGGTTTGTTACATGTAGAGTTCTATGGCCGTACCCTGCTCAAATCACACCACTGAACATTAATTAGGTGGAGTGAACAGCAAACACTTCAGCCCTGGGAAAAGACCCCAACTCTCTGACCTACTATGACTGATCCCAAACTTAACAACCATTCTATTCTTACCCCTTCTCCTTCTTCAGAAGCCCATCAAGACTCCTCATGCCCAGGGTCAGAATTCCCAGCCAAGGGTATGTGACCATTCTCTACTCCATTTATGCCTCTCAACAGGTAGCTGCCTCCTCTGCACCCCCTCCTTGCCTGGATGGCCCTGCAGCTCTCTGCCTCAGTCTCCCTCTCTCACAGAGCTACTCAAAATCTCCACCCCATCCATATCATTTTAAAACATCCCCCTTCTAGGGAAGGATCCACTTTATTTAATCCATACAGACATTAATACTTCCCACCAGCTTCGCCCTGATGGCCACTGGTCCCACTGTTCAAACTGTTCTCTCTCCTTGAATCAGGAGTCCCCCATCATCCTTCCCAGAGCTGGGTTATATGCCCAATCTTTACTCCTTGCAGGAGCAAATCTTGCTTCCAGCAGCACTCACCTGCAATTACTTCTGTCCTACTTGCCACACCCAGCCCTACCTCACTCTGCCAAGCTCCCATTTAAGCTCCTCACTGTAACTCAGGCCTCTCCCTCATATCCCCAGGCCTGGCCTGAGTTAGTTGCAGAACCTCATTCATTATTACTCATCCTCTCCACCTGGGCAGATGAGCTAAGCTTGTCACAGAGGGGGCTAAGGTCCATCTCCCCTTAAAGGACCCAGCCATGCTTTGACCTAAGCAAAGCAGGACAGAGAGAGAAAGATGTCCTGTATCCCAGCCAGACTGAGCCTAACGTGCTCGTCAGATCAGCCGGGCTGGCTAGTTGAAGCTGTGGCACTCCCTACCTGAGTGGCTTGTTAGGAGAACTTTCCAATTATTAAAGTTTTCATCACTTACAGTATTTTTAACCGGTGCTTTGTGATCTAAAATGTCTCTCTCCCTCTCTCTTTTTTTTTAATCACCCTGGAAAAAATTTAAATGGAACAATTTCATGAAATCATTGCTTAGTTTGGCACAAAATATTTATTTCACTTAGGCAGTCAATAGATTGCAGCACAAAAAAGCACAGCTTTCAGTATCGGAGATGTAAATTTCAGGTTGGTTTAAGACTAACTGCTATGATGCTGTTAGGGAATATATTAACAATAATATAACTAGCATTTCTGTAGTGCCTTTTATTCTCAAGGGTTCCAAAGCTCTTTGCAAACTGCAGGCTGGCAAAAGCACACTGAAATCACACCACCAACCACAGAAATACAGCCACCTCGGGTGGTAGGTGGCAGCTGCTTACACTGTGTTGGTGTGCTCTGTTATGTTCCAGGTTTGATTTTCGAGACCAAGAATCAAAGAGCTACGTTCACGAAATGAAACTCCAAGGGGGAAAGTTCCTACACGGTGGAGTGCAGATGAGCAGCACTCATTTTTCACCAATACTGACCTTCACACGGATCTTCACAGAACTAAAGTTCATGCCAGAAAAGATTTTGAAAATAAGATAAGGGTTAGATGACACCATATTTGAAACACTACGCTTGGGCCCGCCATTGTTGCTAACACCAGTCGAGTTGAACATGTTAGCAATGGTACAGACAAGGGCTGTGTATGTGACAATGAGGCTGGCATAGTCTGTCTCTAATGGCTAGGACACATACCAAGGTGTATGAGTCTGCTACTGGCTCCTTGTCTTTTAACTCAAGCAACGCAGTCTTGTGTGCTCAGGTCCAGGGGTCCCAGGTTTAGCCCCATCAGACAATACAAACAGCCACGTTGTTGGCTCCGTATCACTAGGGAGACATGGAACAGCAGAGAAGGGGGAAAATAGAGGTGACGGGAGACATTCTGACCTGCGCCGATTTCCCAACCCAATACATCTTTCCGTTCTGCAGCTCATCCACATGTAAGGTAAGCACATTTTTACAAAGAAAAGCCTCATGGGAGGATTTTGATAGAGGAAGGCAGGAGGATACCACTTTCTCATTGCCAACCTACTTCCTGTATGAAACAATCTCAACCTCATTTCAGTCAAGGACGAGTTGGGGGGAAATCCATTATAAATCCTCAGCCATCCAGTTCCTCAGGAGGTAGGAGGAGATTGAGAGAGATTCTCAGAAAAAGGCAACTGAAATAAAAACATACCACGGGATCCTTCCCACCGAGAACACTTCTAACCACCACCACAGTACAAATCTTCAGTTACGAGCACACTTCAGAGGGTGGGATCTGGCTCTGTGACCTTCAGGCCTAGGAGTGATTCTTCCATAACAGCCGCCTCCAAGCTTATGCAGAGACTGTAACCCCAAAACCAAAAAGGCTGGGAATAAGGTGGAAATTTTTAATGGTGAGGGTAATTAATCATCGGAGCGATTTACCGAGGGTTGTGGTGGAGTCTCCATCATGGACAACTTTTAAATCAAGACAGGATATTCCTCTAGAAGATCTTTGCCCTCGGGTATTTTGGGGCAGGTCTCTGGCCTGTATTATACAGGAGGCCAGACTACAGGATCACAGTAGTGCCTTCTGGCCTTGGAATCTATTAAGTTACATGGTGCTATGAACCTTGTAGAACTGGCTAAAACACGAAAGGCTAGTTTTGTAAAAAGACACAGAATTTTATTTTCATTTCCCACGAAAGGAAATGGTCCCAGCGTTCTTCTTTTTTTTTTCTTCCAAAAATTGTCACCATTTTTTTTTGTTCTCCATTTTTAAGAAAACATTATCAAAATTTCCCCACGCGTTTCAACTGCATATTCGATAAAAATCTCAAAACCAAGGCATGACACTTCCCTCCCCACAAAAAAAACTTGTAAATGTTGATAATTTTTTAATGAAAAAATTTATTTAAAAAAAAAGGCTTTTTTTAAAACAAAAATTCATTTTTTTCTGGAAATCTTTGACCAGCTGTAGACAATTTATACCTGCTGAGGATCTGGCCCTATGAATTATAGAGAGATAAGTCCAGGCTGAAATATTTAAGTTTCATTTTAAAAAGGGTTTTATAAAGTGTAATAGGAATGGGAATGTTTTCATTATATGCTTACAAAATTTCAGTGAAACCAGTTCTTTGGGCTGTAACCATGCCTTTCCAGTACTTCTTACAGTGTAGGAGAACCAGGAAGTCATTTCATTGTCCAAACCAAGTGCTGAATGCAAGAAGGAGTAGGAGACATGATGACAAATAAGGCTGAGGTCTGAGGTAATGTGGCCTAGTGGTTAGAACACCAGACCAAGATTTAGGAGCCCTGGGTTCTATTCTTGGCACAGCTACTGGGTGACCTTGGACAGGTCACCTTCATCTTTCTGTTCCTCCATTTCCCTATGTATACAGTGGGGATAATAAGAAAAGGAGTACTTGTGGCACCTTAGAGACTAACCAATTTATTTGAGCATAAGCTTTCGTGAGCTACAGCTCACTTCATCGGATGCATACTGTGGAAACTGCAGAAGTGGGGATAATGATACTGACTTCTTTTGTAAAGCACTTCAAGCTCTATGGATGAAAAGTGAGCTAGCATTTTTATTATTGGGCTGGGGAGCAGTATTGCAAGAGGTGAACATGTATTGTTGATGGGCAAACCAAGAATGAAACAAAAAACTTTCTAGGTCTTCATATTCCTGAGAAGCACAGGTCAGTTGTCAAAACCCCGTACTTTTTTATTTGGCCGTGGCTGACGAGATGAAATTAATCTTGTTGGGCCAGATGAAATTTGGATGTACCAGCGCTAGCCACTAATGAAAAAAGCACAATAGAAAGCATTGGAAAATCCCTGACACTCAGCACCTGAGGACAAATTTAAATAATTCTATGAATATAGATCAATAAAACTAATGTACTTATAGCCTTTGTGTGAAGTATTCAAATTAGAATAAGAATCATTTGTATTACAAAGCCTTGTATTCATTCTTAGTATCTATTGTTTTACATATTATTCAATTAATCTTGGTCTTCAACTCGAACATCACATACAATATTAAAATATGGGACATGAGACTCTGTATTAGAGATGCTAGAATTTTCATAACTGAGTATGGTTTGTAGGAGGATGTCGCTATGAAAGTCTACGCGAGTCCCCCAGGATAACAGTCTGGAGTAGAGACAAGAGAGAAACATTACAGCATGTTTGTAGAGGGGCACATATTTAGACTCAGATCCTAAATCAGTGGGAGTTAGGCACCTAAGTACCTTTGAGGATCTGGGCCTTACTGCCTAAATATGGAATTAAGAGCCTCAATTTAGCCCTCCCATTTTAAAAAATCTCAGCCATAGAAACTAGAGATGAGAAAGTCCCACTGAGTTAGAAGATGGGCCTAAAGCAAAGCCACACCACCCAGCACCTTGAGCTTTGAGGAAGCCATGCATTCTCAAAGATGTGATATGGACTCATTGATGATTAGTTCATATCTCAGTTCATTCCCTTGGAGCCAATGTAGGATGGTTCCCTACAATATCTTTTCCAATTCTTTGTGCAGTCTAGTTTTATTAAATATCTTTAGAGTTGGTGCTTCTGTGGAGTCTCATCAGTAAATCTGGGCAAATATTTTGCAATGACTCATTAATTTGACAAATTTAGCCCTGCTCCACCACTTCTGACTTTCAAATTACTCTCAAACAGGTTTGTTCAGAAACATACAGCGAATCCTACGTGCAAACAAATTTAAGCCTCTGGACTGTTCACTATTGGTGCTCTGTGATGGGTCACCTAAGTCACATGGTATTTTTCCTGCAGTTCCATGATTGGGTGTCCTAAATTTTAGAAGCAGGAGGAATACTTAAAGAGGAGTTCAAAGGGGGCTTGCCTTCATGCGTCACTTAGTCTCTTTTGAATGAAGGCTCACAACCTCCATATAAAAGAGGAAAATATTACTATATTTTACAGAGACTAAGTGAATCACACAGGCTGTCCATGGCAGAGCTAGGTACTGAGTCCTGATCTCCTTGCTTTCTGTCCTGTGCTTTCACCACAAGCCTGTCTTTTGCTCTGAGTAAAAATTATATTGTTCTTTTCGATAGTTCATTGGAGACTTGGACGAGAAATCCCTTGCAGCTAATACAAAAAATTATACTACTAGACCAGCCACGCAGCCAGTCTAGAAACTGTCAGTCCCTGACTGCCAGGGTTTACATTTTCAAAAAGGAGTAGTGATTTAGGATACCCCAATGTTTGGGTGCCCAACTTGAGACATCTCAAAAGGGACCTGATTTTCAGAGGGTAGGTGCTCAGCAATTTCTGAAAATCGAGGCCTGTTAAGGTGATTCAAGTTGGGAACCTAAAATCACTAGTCTCTTTTGAACATAGACCCAACTAGCCAAGAGCAGAGTTAGGTCTTTAGGGACCCAAGTGGATTTCCAAAATCTGTCCAGGGAGCAGTGGAGACCTTGAGTTTGGAATGTTGGACCACACTTTGGGGAAGCGCTTTGGGAGGTACAAATCAGCATCATTACATTGGAGTCAATGGAGCTACACTGATTTACACCCACTGAGGTTCTAACTCTGGGTCCTTCACCGACATAACATTCTCAATGTCCTCCTCCAACACTGTCTCCCAGCTCGTTAGGAAAGAAGGAGCAAGCACACATCAGGGCTTCCAGTCCATGCTATTGGCTGCCTCAAGGGATGGTTTGATTTTTCCACTGAGGGATCACATAAAGGGTGTTTGAGGCCCTTTCACTGTGGAGCAGCACTGACATGTGGCTGCTGCGACATCTATTAAGCCGACAGAGGAACTGAACCCGGGCCAAACCTGATGATGGATTTGGCCTGGTCCGGACCGTTCTGCTATTAGTCTCTGGGCAAGAGGAAGCCTCTTGTTAGCGGAGTGATCCATGGTCTTTGGCATCACAGCCCTCACCCTATCCATATTCGCGGGAACGCACATCTTTTCTTTTTTTACCTACTCAGCGTTTTAGGCCCAGACACGTGATCGCTGCAGCTGTAGCAGCACACCACGTATCAGGAGCAAACCCTCTCCTGTACCTGCAAAGAAGTCCTATCTAGCTATCTCAAAAAAACAAATGAACACTAACAAATAAAAATAGGAAACCCCACCGAGATCTAGTGAACAGAGAAAGTCACTGATAGAGCCCTGTGTTAGCCCATTAATAATAAGGTGCTGTGCTTGCATTTGGAGCTATTTCAAGTTGTTCCGTGTATATTAATCATGTGCATTTTATATAATAAAGCCCTGTCTCTATCCCCAATCTAGGACACCCTTATTCCCATATGGCAGTTTTAATGACTTAGCAAGGCAAACAAAGCTCTGCATTCTAAAGGAGGCTAGAGTTGGGTTCATACCAAAGTAAGGTCCTCTGGAGGCAATAAAACACTGAGGAGATGCTATCTAGTGGATTTGGAGCATTTCATTCCCTTGAAAGTCAAGTAGACAGCTGATTTAAAGTTTCCAGCTAGGTCATACAAAAGTCAGCAGCAGCTGCATCCAGCCGGGTTCAGAGTTTGAATATTTATGGTGTCAATCTGAAATCCAGATAACCACAAATAATCTAAACCCATTAACTCCCTCTCCATGAGAGAAAGCTCTCTGGACATTAATGCCCACATTGCTAGGGTTACCGTGGGATTGTATGCAGCCTTTCTTTTTTAAAGGTCATTCTGCACTGATGATGTGGCAAGCAGTTCCCGCCAGATCACACTGCCTTCCAGGAAAGCTGGCATTGGTACCGTGTGATTAGCGATGTTTGGAAGCACTGAGATACTGAAACATTCAGGTCTCATCTCGTCCACCAGGGGATAGCCTGATAAATTGCAGTCATCAATGGGCTGCATTGCAGCCATGCAGGATAACAATAATGATTCTGCCCACTTATCAAAGCTGCCCATGGCCCTGCAGCAGAATTCATCCACTTTGGGTGTATGGGTGAAAAGCGTTGCACCGATGTACAGGTCATCAGCTGTGATGGAAGTTGGACACTTACGTTAAATGCTTCCTCATTAAGAAACAGGTTTGGCTCATCTTTTCTTTGTTTATTCCAACATTCTGTGGCCCAGTTGGCTCATGTTTTTGCCCTTGAGACCTGGCTTAGTTCACAAGTGGCAATGAAGCTGGTGGGTTTCAGATTTGTTTGTTCATGATACAAAACTATGATGTCATTTGGCAGCATGAGCTGCTCAAGGGAGACCCAGAACTGAAATACCAGTAGCGCAGGATGCTGCGGGCATGACTGAGTTGTACTGGGGATGTCACTCTCCACTTCTCCAACAGCTTCCTGACAGATGTAGACAGGGAATCTAAAGACCTAATCCAGTACCTGCAACCTCCCACTGAAAGGTGCTTAGCACTTCTCCAGATCAGGCTTTTACAGACCATCTGCCTGGACTTTGCCAGTGCTATTTGATCCAGATTCAGGAAAGCAGTTAAGCATGAGAAATTAGGGACCTTTTCCTAGGCTATCTGAGCCCAAATAAAGGCAATCTTTCAATGTGATTATCAAACAGAGGAGCTCACTGCTGAGGGATGTTTTCCCTGTCCACATAGCTTGAATTAGCAGTTGAACCATGGTTCACTGCTATATTTTGGGGACACTCTGGCCCTCATGAGTACACCTGTCTGAAATGAAGTATGTCCACCTCTACAGACATCTTTCAGCATTCAAAATGCTCCGGTAGCTTAAATATCAGCTATAACATACCAGCCTTGAAGCTCTCCACAGCTGGTCCTTGAACAATGCCTCTGGCTCTTCTGCAGAAGCTCTCTGAGAAACTAGCTTGGAGATTTTAGGGCAAGTTGCATATTTAATGGCAGTTCCAAGTAGGAGGACCACTAATTTAACCATCACCAAGAGTGGACCCAGGGATCTCCAGAGCTAACAGCACATGCCTCTACAGCTTGCGCTAAAGAGCCAGCCTCTCAAGCAGCAAGCTCGAACAGACCCACATCCACCAATGGAACAACCCAAAGGAAGACCAGCATGGGAATGGGTGAAGAAAGCATATGACAGCAATTGCCAAAAACCGTCTGGCATCTAGGGCGTTGAGACCCTGGAACGGGAACACGAGCCAGACTAGACACCCGGTAGCATATGCAAGCAGGGCAGCATTGCTCTGCGGCAGAAGGAGGGGGTACGTGGTGTTCCTATATTCATGAATTAGGGAGGCTATTCCTGGTCACTTCACCTTCAGCCCTACAATAGTGCAGTCATTTACAGAACAGGCACTGACTATATGTCACATCATCCATCATGAGAAACTAACTCAACAAGGCATGAAGAGATGGGTGCGGGAGACAGAGGCCTGTCAGTTACATTACACTGGGAAAAGCCCTGACACTGGAAAGCCTCCACTTGCAACATGTAGTGACCTGATCCTGCAAAGAGTGGGCAAGGTAGCCAGCAGCATGCCACGGCTAAAGGCCTGTCAATGAGTGCCACTGTAATTAAGGCCTTTGGGGTGGTTACGGCAAGACTGTGCTGTCAGGCACTGGAAAGGTTAATGGGGCAGGTCTCACTACACCTGCAAGTAGTATTGACTTTCTGTATTGCTCCCAGGTTAGCATTATGAAAGCCCCTGGTTCCTCCACAGCACAGCATAAGCCAAGATTTGGAGCAAACAGTGACTTGATCCAAAGAGAAAAATCCTTGTTTGACTCTTAGCCATCTACAGGCTTCTGAATTCTGATCTCCAGCCAATAGAGGGCACTGGTTTACACGCACAAGAACCAGATCATGGCAAAGAGTAGCACAATAACAGCACTAAGGGACACAGTCTCTCAATAGTTACAGTTGAAATGACCTTCAGAGCATACAGCTGTTTTCCATATTCCCTCTAACTGCATAGAAATTAAACCAACAGGAGTGAAATTTCACATATGGCATCTTAAAGGGTAGTAGTAGGCATCCTACAGTCTCGAGAGATAGGTAACGAATTTACGCAGTTGGTTTTAAGGCAGCCATGGCTGTGGCTGAAGAGACCCCCTCTGCCGCATCTGTCACATTTAAAGATGATGTCTTGACCCTTTGGGCTCTGCTTTCTGTGAGCTCATCTCTCCTCTGCTAGGCTGGATGGCTTCCTCTTGGAACTCCAGAGACCTTTGTTAAGCTCCTGTTTCCAGAGGCTGCGGTCCTGAGTGTGATCTTCCCAGTTGCCCACATCCATGTCCCTTTCTTTGAGGTCTCGCTTGCACACATCCTTGAAACACAATGTTGGGCGTCCTTTAGGTCTTTTCCTTGATGCCAATTTGCCGTAGAGGAAGATGCCCTGTAGGATGCGCCCATCGTTCACGCTGCACCCATGCCCACGCCAGCAGAGGGATCTTAGTTTGAGGAGTGTTTCCAAAGGGTAGGACTTGTTGAAAATGTGTGGCAGGTTACAACACACCAGATCCTGATCCCCTTACTGCTGTGGAGGTCACTGTGTGCTATGTGAGCAGAAAGGTGCTACCCAGCCTGAGCAGGGGGATCAGAATCTGGCCCCAAGTGTTATTACTGGAGTATGGGGTCAGAAAATCAGCTAGCGTAAACTGGCCTCAGTGGGGCTCAGATGATTCATACCAGCTGAGGATTTCCCCAATGAGGTTTTCAAACATGCCCCTTTTTCTGAGTTTTTCTTCTTTTTTACTTATTTATTGGCTCCTTATATCTCAGAAACAGAATATCCTTCAGTCCAGCCTGAAACAAATCAACAGAATCACTCTCTACTGCTTGAGAACTCCCAGTGCTTATTAGTAAGTTTTAGTGGGTTATTGCAGAAATTAAGGCAATAATTACAGCTGACTTCATGTATATACAGAAATCTGTCCAATTATAAGGTCAACTTCCAGACATTATAAATATTGACATTTAATAAAATGAATGATTAAAATAATGAAACTTAGTTTTCCCATTGGCTTGAATGGGAGCATGATCAACCACATATTGCACAATTATATGCTTATTTCCTTGTACCCTGGTCCCCAAATCTTTAAGGAGCTGAATAGGATCAGTCCCTAATCCCTAGCTCTCAGTGCTCTGGCAGCTCAGACAGTTTAGAAGCATAACAGGAAAGCTACTCATAGCTAAATGAGCAAAGCACTCAAGGGTTTAAAATTTTAAGCTCTTGAAATTTAACCATAAGTGGCTCAGTCATATGTTGCTTTCATTGTACTGCACTAAAATTTGGTTGACTCTGAAGGTGGATTTCCTAGATTTCAGACATTTAAAAATCAAGTGTCTATGGTCTCCTGGCTAGAGCAGTGGCTTAGGACTCTAAGGAACCAGAAGACTAGGTTCCATTCCAGCCATAGGCTTCCTGTGTGACCTTGCACACATTGCTTAATCTATCCTATTCCCTATCTGTAAAATGGGCTTAACACATCCCTCCATTCCAAGGGTGTTGGAAGAATAAAATTCATCATTGAGTCTGAGGTGCTCAGACGCTGCAGGGAGGAGAGCCATATAAATACCTAGATTGGCTGCAATGGGTCTTGCCAAGCACAAAGTTTTCCAGGTGAACTATTAGAAAACTTTACTTAAGAAGGTCTGGAATGAACAATAGAGGGAGTCAGGGAGATTCCCATTGCTGTATAATTACTGATCATTCATTATCCCCCCAGCTGACGTACACTGGCCATTCAAAATACACTTCAATAGAATTGTTCCATGAAATATAGCACCAATTTTTCTGGTGGTATAAATTGGTGGACCTACATGAAAAGCAATGACACTCCACCAGCTTATAGTCGCTGAGAATTTGGCCCATTTCTTGTAATAGATACCTGTGACTATTGAAGCTGACTGAATAATTAATTTTTTTTTTGGTTTGGTTTGGTGGCCCACCCAAAAAAAAAATTCCTTTCGGATTGACTCAAAACAGATTGATTTGTTTTTTTGGTTTCTCACAACAAAAAAACAAACCAAAAACCAAAAAACACCACACACAGAACTTGGTTTCAGATTCAATTAAATATTTCGTTGACTGAAAATGTAACTTTCTGTTTCATTTTGTGTAGGTTTTATCCTTTATAAAAACATTTTAAAGTAAATCTAGCTAAATTTTGAAACAAAAAGTCAAAACAGTTCATTTAAAAAATGACAAAATGAAACATTTAAACTCTGAAAAAAACATTTTTTTAAAGATGAAACTTTTTGCTGAATTCAACCCAAATTCTCAAATAGTTTTGGTCAATTCAAAACTCCTTTTTTTTTTTTTTTTTTGGCAATTAGTATTTGTCCAGATAATTTCACTCAGCTACATTGAATATCTATATTTATAAAATGCAAAGCATAGATTTCAAAACAATAGGGTCACATAATGCCTGTATGTGCTTTATTCTACAAGGACATATTGATGGAAGAGATGATTAGTGTATGGCCAGAAGTGAAATGATTGATATGCTGTTTGGTATTATGAAATGTGCTGGTTGCCTGATGTTTCAGGTGCATGAGATAAAGTATGAGAATTGTACATTTGAACATGTAATGATCTTGTGTAGTAAATAATGCACACATTGTTGAGCAGTAAATCATTCTAGCTAGTGCACGATTGTTAAATTATGTTGAAAATGGATTCATTTGAGGAAATGTGTTCTTGTATTTTAATAGCAGTTTGCAGTGTTGATATGAGTGTATATTTTGACAGATTTGAGGGGCAAAGTTAAGGTTGAGTGGGTGGTATAAGTCATTTGGGGTGATAATGAATGATCAGTAATTATATGGCAATCGGGAATTGGCTGGATACCTTAATTATGAGATTCTAGATTTTCTAATATTACAGGGTGTTTTTTTAAAAAAGGTGTAAAATTTTTGTAAAGAAAGTCTAATTATTTTGGGGCAGGAGTTGTCAGCTGTATTCCTCTGAAACATACTTTCAATTATAAATTTTAATTTTTTTTTGCAGGGGGAGATGGGAGAATTAGTTCTTAGGCTCCAATGCTTTCTGTGTTAGCAACATTTAAAATAGGAATCACAACCCCCACCCCCACCCTGATAGCATCACAGTAAAAACAAAACCAACTTTGCTTTGTGCTTATCATTAACCAAGTGCCTTGGGTTAAAAGCAGAGTTAAGCAAATGCAGGAAAACAGCGCAGACAAACATTTGGCCTGAGCTTCCAACAGCTGTTTGGTCTGACCATGTTCATAGCGCTTTGTTGTTTGTTTTTCCTGGACATTAGCATGGACTGGTTTGTAATGGTATCAGTGTTTCAGGAATGGCTGTATGTTGATGAATACCCATTGTGATGGGGTTAAAAGCAACCCTAAAGAGGTTGTGCCGGAGGCAGCCAATTAGAAAGGGGCTGAGAGGAGTAGCCAATCATGGCCAGCAGGCTCATATAAGAAGGGCTGCAATGCAGAGCAGAGTTCAGTAGCTGACTGGAGCTCAAGGGGAGAAGACCAGGCTCCTAGCAGGAGGAAGGCACGCCAGCACCTGGGATAGAGCAGTGCTGCAAGCAGGGACTGGGGGAGCTAGAGAGAGGTCCTGGCTGGCTGCTAGGGACTGAGGTAAGGGAAGAAGAGGGTGCTGGAGCCGCATGGGAAGCGGCCCCAGGACAATGGATTGCAGTTGCCACTGAGCGAAGTTGCTGGGCAGAGATTGCAGATCCCCCGGAAGGGGGGAACACTGAGTGTGGCACAGCCAGAGGGCAGTGTCACTGAAGAGGATGCCGCAGTCCTGGGAGTGGCATGGGTCCTGGAATGAAAGTGATGGTGGCAAGGCACTACCAGAGGAGGGTGCACAGAGCTAATCCTGAGGACAGTCAGCAGGAGGCACCACAGTGGTGATTTGCACCCCGTCACACCCATATTCATGTGTCATGTGCATTTGCTAGTCTTCCCTGTTGATAAAATTTCAGTCATCCAGTCAGGAAGCAGAAACAATATCATGTGACTTAGGTGATCAATCATGAGCCCTGAATAGAGAGAGGGGAAGGATCTCGTGGTAAGGCAACGGACTGGAATTCAGGCAATCTGGGGTCAGGTTCTGGCTCTGCCATTGACTCCCGGTATGACCTTGGACGAGTCATGTCATTTCTCTGGGCCTCAACTCTCCACCTATAAAATAAAGCTTCCAACTCTTGATCTGTTTAGATTCTAAGCTCTTCAAGGACTTACAGCGTGTTTACAGGGCCCAGAACAATGAGGCCCCATTTTACAGTTGGGGCCTTTAGGTGCTATAATAATAGATGATGATGAATAGCAAAGAGCCAAACTGAATGGTCTGCAAACAGCCCATCAGTGGAATAGGATCCTCAAACAGCAGCAAATACATGCGTACAAATCAAAATAACTCACCAAAAGGCCTAAATTCATTAGAGAAATTATTTGCAATAAATAGCATCATGAGCCAAGTGTTAACTAGAAGATGGATGTGATATCTTGCAAGATTGTGAAGTCTCTACCTCGTGGGCAAAAGCACCTACCAGGGAAGAGGAAATGTGATGTGACATTTTTTGATTCTCTCTAGATAAACAGCCAGGGCACAGACTGCCAAGAGACGTTGACATCAACGTGCATATCTAGAAAACAGCCAGCTTCCCTATTGGTTACCTTCTTCCAGCCGCAGATACTCTGGTGCTGTTGTCCTGCCCCCACCGATTCACAGCCCAACCGCAGGGAACGACTCTAGAAGTAGGAGCTGATGAAAGAGAAAGAAGGTGCTGCAGGTCAGGTTTGAGAGTCACTGGCAAAGCTGCACATAGGGTCACAGACTGAATTAGCTAGGGACTGGTGTAGGTCAGGTCTGGGGGCCTTGGGGATGCTGACTAGAGACCCAGGACTGGAATGAAAGGTTAGGATTAAGGTACACTTGCAACACTGGGAGCAGAGAGGGATCTTGCAGAATTCTTGTCTGCATTGATCAAGGCTCAAACTATCACTATCAATCACCAGCCTTCAGAAGCCCTAAGTTCACTAGCCAAGCTTTAATAATCCAATGCCATCTAATGACTAAATATATTCATTATCATCAAATTCTGCTCTCAGTTGCCCAGCGGTAAGTCTAGAGAACTCCCACTGACTTCAGTGCATAATTCTCTTTCCGATAGAGTAGCTAAGAACAGAATCCAGCCATGTTTCTTATTAGGCATTTTCCCCTGCTTTGTATTGTATCCCATTATTGTAATTGTCCAGCAAACAAAGTAAATCAGTTTTCCCCCCAAAGTTAACACAATGAATTCACTTGCAGTACAGATGTAAGCACAGCTGCAGCTTATCCAGCATACATGTGTGGGTGCCAGGGGAGGGGGCGCAGATCTTGGTAGTGCCAGCATTCGGAAGTAACGAACAAAACCACACATAACCATTGTGCAGTAATCGCTGTCCTTGGAGGCTTCAGCACAATAGACAGCATGGCTGCCTATAAAGAGATGATAATAGGAGGGATGGGGCTTGTGCAGCTGGAATGACAATGGAACGGAATGCTGCACAGACAACTGGCGGATCTGGTGCCAGTGTCTCTTTCCAAGGTGGAGCTAGACGGAATGAAAGCCTCTGTTTCCATCCAGGCCCACATGAAATCAGACCCTCTATCTTCATCTCGAGCATCAAAGGTAATAAATCAGAGAACCTCAATTTTTTTCTTTACCGATTGGCCTGGTTGAAGGAAAACTGGCTCCCCATGAGAAGCCACTTGAGTAAATCGCTCCCGTGGCAAGACTTGGGATTGAGTGTGACACCACTTGGGAGGTTCTGTTCAACAGTGGGGAAAGCGGGAGCCACCAGGGGCCCCATAGGTAAGTAGATAGTAGCACTATTCCTGTTATAGATGGGGAAAGTGAGGTGGAGAGAGGAAGCAATTCCCCTAAATCGGCACAGAGTGTCAGTCGCAGGATCAGTGCTCACAGACTTGTGACGCCCATTAAGAGCTGCCATTTGCAGTATACAACAGCTTTGATTGGTCCAGGAAAAAAAAAGATCTGGGAACAGGAACTACCCATGAGCATCACCTACAGGCAAAGTTGTCTACTAATTAACTAACTACATGCATAGAAAATTCTCTTGGGTAGAGAACTCCCATCAACTCCCTTTCAGTGCAGAAAATGTAAGCAGAGGATAAGGAGTGAAGACTTGAATGGATGAGGGGCCTATTGAAAAAAAGACACCAAAGCAGACGGCAGCGTGACTTGAATTTGCTAAAGCAGCAGAAAAATACAGAAGATTTTATGCAAAGGCAGAATTGTTTCTAAGCCAGATGTTTTTCAAAGTTTTCCAGGAGTCCTCAAGGGTTCCTCCAAGATTGGAGAGGCTCCCTGTCTCTCTGCCTGTCTCACTCTTCGCAGGGGGAGCACAGTCTAGTGTTTGAAGTATATCACTGCCTCGGGAGTCGTAGGGTCTGCTCCTTGTGCCGTTATCATCCTGCCGTGTGATGTCATAACTACTGCAGTATGGAGCTTGGGCTCATCACTGGATGAAAGTTACTAGCAAAGGGCAACATATGGGGATATTTGCCCTAGTGAGTCACTAGGTTGTTCCATTAAACAGCCACAGCTAGGCTGAAAATGTCAAAATGTTAGACCTGATTCTCCTCTTGCATATGCTGGTATAACTCCTCCCAATATTTACAGCTGTAGCTGAAAGGAGAAGCAGGCCCTACATGTTTTATTTAGGGGACATAGTAGCTATAGTTATCACCTATATGGGGGGTCAGATTGTGGTGGTCCTCTCCCAACCTACTACCCATGTTCCACCCACTTGTGAAGCCAAAATGAGAAGCTGTTCACAGTAGAGAAGGAGGGTCCAATGTCTGGGATTTAGGAGTCCTGAGCAAAACTCCCTATTGCAACGGTCTCCCTGTATGATCACCTGTCTCCCTGTATGTTGCAACAGTCTCCCTGTATGATCACTTAATCTCTGTGCCCCAGTTTCCCATCTGTAAAATAATTTTCTGTCTCACAGGAACGAGGATACATTCATAAAAGCATGGGAGGTGATGGGGTGTCATGAAAGTGCCTGGGCAGTTGATTGTACAGATCTCCACACCATGATTGTCCCACTTCTGTGCATTGACCACAAAATTAACAGTATAGACACTTCACATTGTCATAATTAGGCTTACTAGTTAACTCCCTCGTGATATGAATGGGGGCAGCTCACAGCTCCCTCGGGGCTATTGTTTCAGACTCGGGGGATACTATGGCATCGGTTACATTCAAAAGGTTTTCTTTGCAATCATAAGGGCTAGCAACAACATTTCTGATTTTAAATGGAAGTTTGGATTCTGGAGTATAGAATGGCAGCCAAAGAAAAGTAACAACAGGTTGCTGACGTGGCCCAACCTGACCCCTACTCAGACATCTTTAATTAAGTGTTTGTTACTAGTGACCTGACAAGAAGTAAATGGAGAGTTCCAGAAAGTAGGTAGAATAAGAGACTGGGTTTTTTGCCATCAGCAGAAATCAGATGTGTCACCATTCATCTGTTCCAAAAGACACCAGGAGTTTTTTGACCCCACAACTTACAATTAGAGCTGGTCAAAAAACAAAGAAAGGGGGGGGAAAAAGTTCACAAAAAAGCTAGAAATCTAAAAGTTGTTTCCATTTCATAGGGTGCATTGTTTAAAAAATTATCTTGATTTTCTTTTGTGCAAAAACAGGTCCTTGATGTTTTTCTTTTGGCTTCGTTTTGCCTTTTTTTTTTTCATTTTTGATAATCTTGTGAAAAATGAAATTTCATTTTTTAAAAAAGGCCACTTTGCAGAGGTAAGCCCTGTGGCCTGAAGCTCTAGAGAGGAAGGAGCTCTCTGCTCCCATCTGTTGATGCACAAGGGGAAACACAGCTTCAGAGAGTTTCACTTGCATAAACTTTCTACCCAGAATTCTTCCTGTGACACTTTGGGTGTCTCCATAACTATACACAAACCCAATAACTGGTTGCATAGTGGGACTGAACTAAGACGACTCCTACTTTCTGGCAAGGTGTGCATCCCGTAGATGCTACTGGTTCTTCCCCACTGAGAATCTTGTACCAGGGGAAGGACTTTTCAAAGTGAGATGATGCAAAGGTCCTCTCCTATCTGGCTATTAAATAAAACTGAAATCATTCTAGCTGTGTTAGGTGGCAGAGCCTCAGAACAGGACCAGGCAGCATGAGACTGGCCTGCCCAGTTGTACCTGAGGACTATGAGGGAGTGTTTTATTTATACTGTTGCTGTATGAATTGTTGCAGTGTTTTCCCGAGTTGATGCTGTGTTCCCTTCACCCCTAATAAATTCTCCTTGTTTCACATACAGACTCAGTGCTTGTTAGTAGGGCAATATTGCCTACGAAGGGCTCTCAGGGAACGGACTTAGTGATCCCAGAATTTCTGGGTGCTGTTTTGGTTTTAAGAGGGACCCCTCACTACTTGAACCTGGCCCTTATTGCTGCAGACAACACCTGGCAGAAAAATTGTTCATTGTGTAAACCTTTTTGTTAGAAACAGGGCACTGCAATTACTGAGGCTGTTAATAAAGCTGGTCAAAATTCTTCACTGTTTATATCAGGCACCTATCAGCCATATGCATTTTGGTGGCTGGGGGTGGAACAAATACTTTGAGTGATTCCATGTGTTGTATATTGCCACTGCAGTCTGCATCTGCTTTTAGCAGATCAGGAGAAGCCCTGACAAAGGAATATGGTCAGATATCAGGGATAACAACTGAGATAGGAGGGAGAGAGAGAGTAATTAAAAAGAAGTTTGAGGAGACAGCGTAAGTTGAATACAGTTGTCTGACAATGCAAGCAAGAGCAATGTTCAGAGTAGCACTGCAAGACTGGCTAATGGATGGACTCCCAAAAGGGATGTTCTTAAGAAAAAAGAGGCCAAAGTGGGGCAGCTCAAGCAAACATTAACACTGGAGAGTGCCATGGAAAGATGCCTGACGCGGTGATAAAGGCTCCAGGATTTTGCCAAGAGCTGCGCAGAACTCTTGCCATTGCATGGGAGAAAACAATGAGAACTTGAGACATGACCTAATGTTGTAACAAGCTAATGTGGATCATCTCTTCTAATAATGTCAAGGGAATTTCAGCAGACTGACTGTGGGCTCTTAATCGGGGAGATTGGAAGGCATGAGCAATGCATTTGGTAGAGTTCACACACAGTCTTTGCCTTCAGAACCCAGAAAGAGAGGCCATCAGCCTGGACAGCAGGGGTTATTACCTGCACATCTGCCGGAGATGGGCTTCATGAACTTGATTTAACAGTTTTAGTAGTGCAGCAATTCTCCTAACAGTCCTGCACTGCATTGGGCACAAGGTCAGGCACAGGATGGGCCCGGACGCAAGAGCACTGCTAACAAAAGGAGGCAGATTAACTGTCAGAACCTGGCCCTGGGCAAATGATTTCTGCAAACAAGGATCTGGCCTTCCAAAAATAGTCAATTAAAAACAATTAAAATTAGATTTATTTTTTCCCAGCAGGCCTCTCTCTAATAGATAGTTTCATCTCAATCTCTATGTAATCTGAGTCAAATTCCCAGTAAACAATCACCTACATTACATAAGCCACAACCAGGCGTGGTGCAGGCTAGCCCTCTGGAGAGAGGCTGAGAACTGACATAATGAGGCCTAACAGTCAGAAATTATTACAAGAAAATAAAGACAAGACATCACTAATGCCTAACTTAAACTATATTAGATTCAAACAAAGTTTTGCACCGCATGCTCCAGCAGATTACGGACCAAATTCTCAGGTCAGGACCCCTCCCCCAGAATCCAGTGGCTGCTTCCTTTTTCTCTTCAGGGGCAGTGAATGCAATGGGCAGGGGGAGAGAGAAGAGGGTTTGTCCCTCACTTTTATAGTTTCAGTCCCTCTCTTGACAAACATTTCCAGCTGGGCATTAGGAGACAAAGCATCTGTGTGGAAGGATGTTCCCTGTTAGCTTTTTCTCACCTGTTTGAGCTTTCTTTGTTTCCCGCACTGTTTGATTACTCTGTTTACTGCTTAAATTCAAATTAAGCACTGCACACATTGCTTTGTCTAAGACAGACCTGTTTGCTAACCTTTGTTTGGGCAGGGCTGTGGGGTTTGGAACATTTGCTAATAACATCATACAGGGATATTTTATAACTTTACATACAATGTTGCCACACTTATTTTAGCAGGACAATACTGACTGGCAAATCATGAGCTTTCAAATGATACCTTACAAGGCATATCTTATGCAAACGTTATTACAACAGAGTGTAGGGTGTGAACACATAGGAATATGTGTCACACCATCAGACCCATCTTTTCTGGGGAACAAGGAGGTTTTTCCCTGGCTGGTATAGAAATGATGTTCCTTTGTGGGGCTGAGGGAAGAGTTATAGGGAAAATAAAGTACTTTGGTCAAGCAGCTTGCGCTCACTGCACTAAACCCCAACAAGGTGAATTCAAGTTCAGGAGCTAGTCAAAAATATTCCACAGAAACCATGGGGAAATGGTCTGTTTTCTTTAAAAAGGTTTTGTTTTGTTTTTTTAGTTTTCCATCAGAAGCAAAAAGAGTGTACATTTTAGTTTTCAAAAGCTAACTTTTTTCTTCTTGTCTCCATTTCTCCCCCTTTTTTCCCTCTTGCCACTGGAAAAGAGGGGGTAGGAAAGAAGGTAGAGAAAGTGGGGGAACTGGAAAACTGAACTTGTTTTGATGTTTCCTGGGAAAGCCAAAAAAATTTCGCCACAATTTTTGGAAAACCCCCCCCCCCACCCACACACACACATATTGCCAAATTTTGAGCAAAAAAAAATTAATGGCATTTTTCAACTAGCTCTAATGGCAGTCTGGAACGCCAGGACATTGAGTTGTCGCAAGACGACGTTCAAGCAGCAAGATCACTGCGTCCTCCATCAGCTGTGCTTTCCAGGAAACCATAGCCACAAAAGTAGAAGGGGCCAATTGCTGGGGAGATGACCAGTCTGTTCCTTGTGCAGTTGCCCTCCCTTCTTCCACCAGGGCATGGTCTCACCTGGTCTAGCCTTAGAGCATGGGGACATCAAAGTTATTAGGCTGGATCTGGGTCTACTAAACTCTGTAGTTAAATTCAGAACCTGAACCACTTCTGAATCGACTAACCCAGGAAATATCTTACTTCCTTTTGGGGATGAATGGCCCCTAATTCTTACTCCTCTTCTAGGGTATCCTCCATTGAGCAAAGACAAGATCCTCACTATTGACATGACATGATCCAATGGATTTCAGATGATTGCTATTGTAATTTATTCATACGACATCCTTGGTATGCGTAGAGTTTTACACACATGATCAGACAATTTCCCTATGAGCTTACAGTCCAAGTAATCCTTTAGGACTGAGGAAATCTTTCCTACACTCTTGTATCTCCTCACATCAATAACAAAAGCACTGACGTTTCCACCCTTCCGAAATACTGCATTAAGGTTTGAACACCCTGGGTTCTAACATGCTCACATAGACCTTGTCTATGAAGCCAAAGTTCAGACACTCTCCACCCTCTCTCTGACTCCCTTTGTGCAGCCAGCTCACAGATGCACCCATTGCTGGGCATACCAACTTGCACCAATATTATGCATTTCTCTACGGGACAAGTTCATAAAAAAATGTGGAGGAGGAAACATTTCTCTGGGTTTTGGATACCACTGGATTAACAGAATTGCTTATTCTAATTATCTCTTTAACACTTACTAGCAAAGGGGCCAGGTGCCAATTGCTGAATATCTGTGTCAGACCCAGTGGAGCACAACACGGATAAACTTCTGCAATACCATGAATGTAGCATTTAGATAATTTGCACTAGAACTGGAGGATTAGTTAACACCCAAATGTTGACTGTTTGGAACTGGAGGTGTAGTTTCCACCCCGAGGAGACATACCCAGCCTACGTCTGTTAAACACAGAAGTGTAGCCACAGCAGTGCAGGCAATTTCCCCTCTGCTGCCCGAGTATGTACCTAGGTCTTGAATGGGACCATACTCGAGACAGCTAGCCCCTTCCACCACAATAGCTACACTGCTATTTTTAGCACACTAGCTCAATCAGAGCTAACGTGGGCATGTCTCCTCGAGCTGGAATTACACCTCCCACTTCAGTGTAGACATGTCCATGAATAAATCCAGCCCTCAACACTGCTGCTTCCAGTTTTACACCGGTCTCCAGCAAACATCCATTTTAGTACTAAAACTTTGCCCTTCTTTAATGCCTGCCAGCTGTGGATTTCAAAGCACCTTTGCAAACTTGAATCCATTTATTTTCAGTGTCTCCGAGAGGTAGACAAATATGATCCCTGTATGGAGGGGAGGAAACTGAGGCACAAAGTGGTGCTATGACTTGCCCAAGGTCATACAGGAAGCCAGGAACAGAAGCTCCAGGGGAGCTGTGTGGACTTACATCCACTAAAGAGCTAGCCATACTTCCTTCTCAGCACAATGAACAGCAGGAGCGCTCTCTCTCTCTCTCTCTCTCTCTCTCATGGTTAGGAATTACTCTGATGCTCTTTGCCATCCGATTTTAATAATTGAGACCGCCTTCCTTTTGTGACACCATGGGGCCACTTAGGCAACTTGCCCGGTGCATGAAAGCTGTACCTAGTCAGCATGTGTATTTAGATCATTTCTAATAAACACAGACAGCCACAAGCCCAGCTCGGATCTCTCCCTTCCTTATAGACTTCCCCTATTTGTTGGCATTCCCCACTCTGAATTCACTCTGGGACCCCCAACTGTATTTTGTTGGAGGCCAATAATTCTGCTTCCCAGAAATGGATATGTTAAGTGTGCTGGGACTCCCGGGAGTCCTCTTCTAACATACACCAGGGAGACCTCTGCTCAGGCAGCCCAGCCCCTGGAACCTACACTCCCATGCTAGGGGAGACTGGTGGTGGGTATCGCCTGGGCTAATTTCACACCTTCCTTTCCACTCCCCACAAAATCCCTGGCAAACCTTGCACTTTGGCTGACATTCAAAACCATCACCTCTTTGCACACATTATCTTCCAGGGCTCTGTCATCCCTCACATTAAAATGTGATCACTGGGCATCACCACAGCTTGGTTCAACCAGTGAAGGGGCTGGTTCTCAGCGCACCATGGGCATGGCCAATTCACGCCTGACACCCAGGCTCAGTCTGATGGTGCAAGATGCGCTCCTCGGAAGCCATTTGCTGAGCTTGTGTGCCCAGGTGGGGGTCACACTGCAAAGCAGCCTGCACCAGGGCAAGTAGTGATGCTCTCAGTAAGGCAGTCTCTTCCTCCCCGTGATGCTGTGGGCACCTTCGAAGGAGAGCAGAGATGAGAGCCCCTCGCTTTCCACTTGCAGAAGATTTTGAGGGGCAGCTGCTCACCGCTACAGGCAGTGTGTCTGCTTGGCTCCTAGAATGGTTCCTTGACCAAGCCACACTACAGGCGGTGGTTATCTGCTTGGAAAGGATTGTCCATCTCCAGAAGATGACACCTTCCTGGAGGATGTTGCAGGCATTGGGGCTATGTGCCTCTTTCATTTATTTGGGGTGCCAGGAAAGCCTCTAACCCTTCAGACCCCGGGCTCAGTTTTATGGGCCTATCTGCTGTCACTCGTACATCTCCTGTGACATTAAACTGAGGGGCTACCTTTTCCCACAGACAGGACGTACCATGGTGCTCTTCCCTTCCTGCCCACTTGCTTTCTGCAAAGGAGATGGAGGAGCCATGCTAGCTAAACATCTCCTTCTCTGTTCGAAAGGGACACGCGCACTTTCATTGCTCACCTGTGCTTCAGGCTGGAGCTCCTGGAGTGAAGGGTGCCTGTTGCTGTCATTACCACCATGCATATGAGAGCAGGAAAGTGATCATACGGGGCAAACCTCAAAGTTTGGATGAGCAGCAGCCCAACGTGAGGAAGCAAGCTGCCCTAGCCTGCACAAGATGGAACCTCTGTGTGGCTTCCACCCACTTTCAGTCCCACATACAGTGAATTATGGTAACCAGAAGTGGCAAGATACAGTGAATTATGTGCCAGAAGTGGCAAGTGCTGGATCACTGAGACCAGATATAAGAACTCCCTTGAGGAGTCAGCTGTGGGGACTGAACCTAGGGCATGTCTGGTTCTAAAAGCACCAGCCTCTCTCTACTGCTTGAGCCAAAGGACAGAGCCTCGAGGCAAAAGCGGAGTTGTCAACCTCTATGAGCTCATGTACATGCAAGGTTGCACCTATTTACTTAAACGTAAACCAATGTAGTCAAATTGTTGTGTAAGGAACTCAGCTAGCCACCTACTGAAAACTCCTTCCCAACCTTTCATTGTTCTGGGAAGCTCACCCTCCGCCTTGTCCAGCAACCCTACCAATCAAACAGCTGTCTGCTGCAGCTGGTCCCAGCAAGTCACCAAACTTGGCCTGTCTTGGACCAAGTTCCAGTCAGAATCCAAGAGTCCTCACTACCACCGCCCTGCCAGCTGCCCCCTCTCCTTTGTAATGAGGAGGGTCCCACTCTTGAAGGCAGGGTTGTTGTAGCCACGTTGGTCCCAGGACATTAGACAGACAAGATGGTGGGGGGTAATATCTTTTATTGGACCGACTTCTGTTGGTGAGAGAGACACGCTTTCCAGCTTACCCAGAACTCTTCCTCTGAAAGCATGTCTCTCTCACGAACAGAAACTGGAGCAGAGCTGTGGCAGTCTGGCAGAGGGAGAGAGGTGGTTCCTCAGGGCAGCATTTTTGCCACTGATGGCATGTGTTTGTCTCGGATTAATGATGATGGCAGCAGGACTCAGAGGCTTCACGCCACTTGGCAGATGCTCTGGATAGAAGGAGGGGTCAGAGTCTCAGCTATTTGCTCAACTGTCTTTCCTCTTCTGATCAGCATCACTCCAGTCTTGCCCAGGCTGAGTATGAGCCAGCTGCTCTCCATGCAGGTGCCAATCTCCCAGAGGCACTGTGCATCCTTGTGCTGGCATCCTTGGAAAGGAGATGTCCAGAAGACAATGTTCTGCACTTCCTCTCTTACCCCATCTCTGAAATGCAGTCAGCTCCAGGAGGGGGTAAGTGATACCCATGCAGTCCTTCTCCATCTCCTCATTATGTGTGTGTGTGGGGAGGGAGGGTGAATCTTGTTTGATGAATAGTTTTGAAAAAAATTCCAGATCCTAGGATGAAAGGCTGCATAACAGGTGGTCAAAATATCACTACTTCTGTTATCCTCAGCTGGTGAGGATCTGGCCCTCTGTTTCCAGTCCAGTTTGCACTCACTTCTTCAGATAGCTGAGGCTGATTGCTTGTTTTTTCCCTTTTATGGGGAAGATAATGTGAGAGATCAGGGGTCTGTTAGAGCGCTCAGTTTGCTGGTAAAGGCTCCAGCAGAAAGAACGTGACCTGTGTGTTAGACCCTCTCTTAGTTATAGGGCTAGGGCATTTTTTTCCTCTCCTCTTTCATGGAGTAGAAGCAGCAGCAGAGCGTGGGGTGAAAAGTCAAGGGAAGGACAAGTTGACTGATGGAGCTCGGGTTGTGGGGTCAGCACAAGGCGTCGTGGTCGGGGCTCAGACAGAGCCATTTCCTCTGCGATTTTTATCTTTCGTCTGTTCACACGTCACGCCACCTGGATATAATACAGAACCATCCAAAAGCATAGCAAAAAGACCAACACACTTAACCCTTTCCCTTCTCCCAGTGAGAAAACCAGCAAACCCCAGCCCCAGGCAGACTGCTGAGCAATTCCATACTGTGAGTCCTGGCTTTGTCCGGCAACAAGGGACTTGTCTTTATGAGCATTGTAAATAACGTAAGTTGCACTTTTTATTACCCTAGACATGTGCAAGTGGCAGTGTTTAGCCTTCTGTGTTGACCCTGTGGCCCATCTTATGATTTACTCACAAAGTTCACATCACTGACTTTTTTTTTTTAAGCTTTATTGGTTTTTAGGACTTTTTATAGTTCTGTTCCCTCTCATTTCCTGGTTCTCCTTGAAAGCCCCCAGACGTTTGCTCATGCTTCTAGCAGCTCCAGGTAAGGGCTCCTCCTTGCGAAAGTAATGGTAGAGAAAAATAATTTCACCTTGCTAAATGAATATTCATTTATGGTCAGCCAACTCTGCAAGGTGGAAGACACACAAAATCACCATGTACCCTATATGGGCCCATAATAAATGAGGACCAAATTCCAATACTCATGGTGAATAACACCACTCCATGAATACTCCTCTGAAGACAATGGGACCACTCATGAAATCAGGTGTCACTCGGACATGAGTAAAGGTCTCAGAATCTGGCCCTCAAACACTCTGCTTCAGGAGTTAGAGTGAAATCCTGGACCCACTGAAGTGAATGACAAAAATCCTGTTTATCTCCATGGAGCCAGAATTTCACCCATGTACTGCCTTAGGATCTCAAAGCACTCTATAAACATTACCAGACAGGGAGTGGCAGAGGTAAGAACAAGGCTCAAGTCTCCTAATTCCCAGTGCCCTGCTCTAACCACCAGATCATGATGCATCAATATTGGACTCATCAGTGTTAGTTTCCTTCACCGCAATGGCTTGGCTGCCTGACTAAATATTTGCCTAGTAACTTCATTCTACATTGACTGACTATCATCTCAGATAAATCTAGTGCCAGAACACACAAGCTAAACAGGATGTAGCTTTGTAAGAAGCTTCACTGGAGACCATCCCGTTAGAAAAAAAAAATCTAGACTCCTGCAGGAAGCAACCCTGATGCATCAATGAATGACGCTCTTCCCTCTGAGATGTGAAACCAAAAGTTTGACTGTTATTTCCTGGTACTTCTCACAACAGCGTCATGATCAAATCCCAGTATGGTTAATTGCAATGGGATGCCTGTGGAAACAACTGTGGGGGTGGGGTAAGTTTTTTAGGGTGTTATCATTTAAGTAACCCTATTTGTTTCGTAACTCCACAACATTAGCAACAGAGCTGATCTGAAAATGGTAACAGTGAACAATTTAAAGAGAATGAAAGAATTAGTTCCCCCTTTCCCCTCCCCCCAAGGAATTATAGAAGTTTACTTGTTTTAAACAAAAACAGAGCAGCAAATAAGTTCATGGTTTTCAAAAACAAATAATTTTTTGGTTTTCTGTAAAATTTCAGTTCTCAAAACCCAGAACTTTCTACTAAAAGTTGCACATTTTTCAGTTTTAAAAAACCTGAATATTTCCTTGATTTTCAAAAAACTGATTCATTTAGATGAAAAATTGGAAAATTTTCAATGAAATGAGAATTTGTTTAGAAATACAAGCTCTTGTATTTTTAAAAAGTTGAGAGAAGGTTTTCAGCCCCTTCTAGTTAGCAATATTTTGGATTCAGGGATGTGGATTTTCTTGTTGTACACTCTAAAGAAGAAAAGGAGGACTTGTGGCACTTTAGAGACTAACAAATTTATTTGAGCATAAGCTTTCGTGAGCTACAGCTCACTTCATTGGATGCATTCAGTGGAAAATACAGTGGGGAGATTTATATACACAGAGAACATGAAACAATGGGTGTTACTATACACACTGTAACGAGAGTGATCAGGTAAGATGAACTATTACCAGCAGGAGAGCGTGGGGGGGGGGGGGGACCTTTTGTAGTGATAATCAAGGTGGGCCATTTCCAGCAGTTGACAAGAATGTCTGAGGAACAGTGGGGGGAAATAAACATGGGGAAATAGTTTTACTTTGTGTAATGACCCACCCACTCCCAGTCTCTATTCAAGCCTAAGTTAATTGTATCCAGTTTGCAAATTAATTCCAATTCAGCAGTCTCTTGTTGGAGTCTGTTTTTGAAGTTTTTTTGTTGAAGAATTACCACTTTTAGGTCTGTAATCGAGTGACCAAAGAGACGTCTCTGACTCAAGGAATATTTCCAACACACCTCTGAACAACATACTAACCCACAGAGACCTCCCTACCAACACTACAAAAAGAAGGATTCTAGGTGGACTCCTCCTGAACGTCGAAACAACAGACTGGACTTCTACATAGAGTGCTTCCGCCGACGTGCACGGGCTGAAATTGTGGAAAATCAGCATCACTTGCCCCATAACCTCAGCCGTGCAGAACACAATGCCATCCGCAGCCTCAGAAACAACTCTGACATCATAATGAAAAAGGCTGACAAAGGAGGTGCTGTCGTCATCATGAATAGGTCAGAATATGAACAAGAGGCTGCTGGGCAGCTCTCCAACACCACTTTCTACAAGCCATTACCCTCTGATCCCATGGAGGGTTACCAAAGAAACTACAGCATTTGCTCAAGAAACTCCCTGAAAAAGCACAAGAACAAATCCGCACAGACACACCCCTGGAACCCCGACCAGTGGTATTCTATCTGCTACCCAAGATCCAGAAACCTGGAAATCCTGGATGCCCCACCATCTCAGGCATTGGCACCCTGACAGCAGGATTGTCTGGCTATGTAGACTCCCTCCTCAGGCCCTAAGCTATCAGCACTCCCAGCTATCTTCAGACACCACTGACTTCCTGAGGAAACTACAAATCCATCGGTGATCTTCCTGAAAACACCGTCCTGGCCACTATGGATGTAGAAGCCCTCTACACCAACATTCCACACAAAGATGGACTACAAACCATCAGGAATAGTATCCCCAATAATGTCACGGCAAACCTGGTGGCTGAACTTTGTGACTTTGTCCTCACCCATAACTATTTCACATTTGGGGACAATGTATACCTTCAAATCAGCGGCACTGCTATGGGTACCCGCATGGTCCCACAGTATGCCAACATTTTTATGGCTGACTTAGAACAACGCTTCCCCAGCTCTCGTCCTCTAATGCCCCTACTCTACTTGCGCTACATTGATGACATCTTCATCATCTGCACCCATGGAAAAGAAGCCCTTGAAGAATTCCACCATGATTTCAACAATTTCCATCCCACCATCAACCTCAGCCTGGACCAGTCCACACAAGAAATCCACTTCCTGGACACTACAGTGCTAATAAGCGATGGTCACATAAACACCACCCTATACCGGAAACCTACTGACCGCTATGCCTGCCTACATGCCTCCAGCTTTCATCCAGACCACACCACACGATCCATTGTCTACATCCAAGCTCTACAATACAACCACATTTGCTCCAACCCCTCAGACAGAGACAAACACCTACAAGATCTCTATCAAGCATTCCTACAACAATACCCACCTGCTGAAGTGAAGAAACAGATTGATAGAGCCAGAAGAGTACCCAGAAGTCACCTACTACAGGACAGGCCCAACAAAGAAAATAACAGAACGCCACTAGCCATCATCACCTTCAGCCCCCAACTAAAACCTCTCCAACGCATCATCAAGGATCTACAACCTATCCTGAAGGATGACCCATTACTCTCACAGATCTTGGGAGACAGGCCAGTCCTTGCCTACAGACAGCCCCCCAACCTGAAGCAAATACTTACCAGGAACCCCACAACAGAACCACAAATCCAGGAACCTATCCTTGCAACAAAGCCCATTGCCAACTGTGTCCACATATCTATACAGGGGACACCATCATAGGGCCTAATCACATCAGCCACACTATCAGAGGCTCATTCACCTGCACATCCACCAATGGGATATATGCCATCATGTGCCAGCAATGCCCCTCTGCCATGTACATTAGCCAAACTGGACAGTCTCTACGTAAAAGAATAAATGGACACAAATCAGACGTCAAGAATTCAAAAACCAGTCGGAGAACACTTCAATCTCTTTGGTCACTCGATTACAGACCTAAAAGTGGCAATTCTTCAACAAAAAAACTTCAAAAACAGACTCCAACAAGAGACTGCTGAATTGGAATTAATTTGCAAACTGGATACAATTAACTTAGCCTTGAATAGAGACTGGGAGTGGATGGGTCATTACACAAAGTAAAACTATTTCCCCATGTTTATTCTTCCCCCCCCCCCCCCTGTTCCTCAGACATTCTTGTCAACTGCTGGAAATGGCCCATCTTGATTATCACTAGAAAAGTTTCCCTCCCCATCTCCTGCTGGTAATAGCTCACCTTACCTGATCACTCTTGTTACAGTCTGTATGGTAACACCCATTGTTTCATGTTCTCTGTGTATATAAATCTCCCCACTGTACTTTCCACTGAATGCATCCAATGAAGTGAGCTGTAGCTCACGAAAGCTTGTGCTCAAATAAATTGGTTAGTCTCTAAGGTGCCACAAGTCCTCCTTTTCTTTTTGCAGATACAGACTAATACGGCTGCTACTCTGAAACTCTAAACAAGAAATCCCAGGTATCATTCATTAAATATACTGTAAAAAACCATAGGGTGCAAACAGGAACATTTAAACTTCAAAAAACCTGCTCTTAACTTTAAGAGACTCCCTTATTTCCTCTCTCTTTGTTTGCAGCGCCACAGCTGGTGTGGATCGGCACTGGCTCGCTGACTTCAAGGGAGACATGCACAGTTTGGCACAGCCATTTCTTCTGAAATGCAATATGGCAAAGTGGATGAAAATTAGATCTGGCAAACCAGAGGCCTGTGTTCCACTCCCAGCCCCACCGGACTGACCAGGTGCAAATTCTCACCTGGAAGATGGTGAAAAAAGTTGCTTCTTCCTATAGTCTGGGGCTTTGTTAATAATAAGGGTTATTGCACATAAATATTAACACTAGTCAGCGGAAAAACTAGCATTAGAACTCCATGTCTGCTGGTCTGTTGCGCAGTGCATCATCCCATAAACTACAGAGTACAGTGCAAAAAAAAAGGGAAGGTCTCTCTTGGCTTGGGGCACCATGTAAACCCATACCTACAACACACATGTCCAACGCTTGAGTGTACATGGTGAGATGCCTAACATTTGTTCGGTATTTCAACCACTCTAGCAGTTCCTCAGCTTCTTTGCAGGCAGGGGCGGCTCTACCAATTTTGCCGCCCTGCGCAGTTGCCGCCGAATTGCCGCCACCCCCAGAACAGCGGCAGAGCTGCCGCCGAATTGCCACTGCGGGACACGGACGGCCGCCCCATTCTGAATGCTGCCCCAAGCACCTGCTTGGAAAGCTGGTGCCTGGAGCTGGCTCTGTTTGCAGGGCACTTTCACTTCAAATTCAGCACTTGCTCCGTCAGGCTGGTGTGCACCAGATACTCGCCTCAAAGGCTCAGCTCCCTTCACTTTCTCTGACAACCGTGTGCAAGTGTTTCTGGGACAGATCTCTGGCCAGCGGAACAGAAGTGGCCCTGTACTGCTCCCACAGATGAAGCAGAGCTGTGGAGGGGGACAGATTACTGCTCTCAGCAGATGATTGGGAGGCACCCCATAAAGTTCCAGGGGTGGAAGTAAACACCCCCAAAACTCCAACTTTAGCAGCAATAGGGAGCAAAGACCACTGGGCTCATCTCTCTGAGTGCATCTCAAATAATTAGTAAGAGTGAATAGGGTGGTGCCAGGGGTGGGAGAGGGGCTGCTCACATCAGGCTATTGCATGCTGGGACATGGGGTTTCCATGAGGCACACCTGCTCTATGAAGAGGAGATGGCTATAACTTGTGCCGTTCTGTGGAGATCAGGTGTGGCCTTTAGCCTCCTAGTTTGCTTGGGTATTTGATGGCCTCCCCCCTCGCCTACACCCATGCTGCACCACAGTAACTGAGCCCCTCCCAAACACTGCTCCCCATGCCCCTGGGAGGTTGGGAAGTGTTATCCATTTTATAGAACACCAGCACAGTACAATTAGGTCATTTGCAGTGCCGCCTAGCCCAGCCCTTCAAAACGCTGGAGCCAGACCTCTTAAAAAACAAAAACAAAACAAAAAAACATGAGTTTTTAAAAAAAAATTACATTATTTGCTTTCTGGGTGTACTCAGGTCACACTTTCAAGCTTCTCTTTATGGCCACCAGATCTAGAATTCTTTTTTTTTAAATGAAAGCCAAGATTCTCATATAATCACCTGACTCCAGTAGCTGAGGAAAACACCAAATACTATGAGACTCACAATAAAAAAAAAAATCAGCTGGCAGCACTAGACTTACCCAAGATCTCCCAGGGAGCGTGTGGCAAAGGCAAGAATTGAATCCAGATCTTCTAAGCCCCTTTCACCATAAAGCCATCATCCCTTCCAGCAAGACAACCTGCGACAGCATCAATTTTGGGCGTCCTTGCTCTGTGGTCACCTCCAGTCAAAGCCTTTTATTGCTGTCCATTTCCATCCATGGCCCAAATTGATGTCCATATAGTTAAAACGACACATGGTTTATTTACTCATTAGCATATCCAGCTGTTAGCTTTCCTTCTCCCAATATTTCAGGCTAAGTAGTGGTTTGACATAAATAACACCCATTCAGCGAGGGGCTGAAATATATTGTAAATATAAGAAGTCTTAAGCTCCAATAGCTTTTGCAAGTGCTTAGTACAAGCCCTAGTTAGCAGAAGGAGGAGGGGGAGGGGACGTGGAAGAGCCCAGTGCCATTACTTAAATAAGCCCATTAAAATAGGCACTAAGTGAAATACTGCTTTATTAAACAGATGATATTACATCAGGAATGATGAATCATAAAGTTTCCTTTTGGTATTACAATGGTATATGACCTTTTAAACTTTCATCATTCACCTCATATTCTGAACAGCCATCAGGTGTACAGGCTTCTCTGCTGATTACATGAACATGAGGCCATCTGGGGAGCTGTTGGCACCCGTTCCCCATAGGCTCTTCGGAAGTAGCTCAGCTTGTGGTGGAGAGAGAAATAGCAGATCTTGCACAGAGTAAGTCAGTGGGGAAACCTGCTCTTTTCTAGCTAGAATGTTAAGGACACCTTAACCATTAGGATGGAGGAGAGATGGTTTCCCAAGGCGATCTTCTAAGGTGCTTAGCTTTAACTCCCCAGCACAGTAGAAAAGTGCTTTTATCTCCCTTTTACAGACAGGGAATGGAGGCACAAACAGACCAAATGATGTGCCCAAGGAGACACAGGAAGTCTGTAGCAGAGCAAGGATTTAAACCAAGGGCTCCCAACTGCTAGGTTCATGCCCTAACCACTAGACTATCTGTCCTCCTGTCTCACTAATGGCTTTAACCACTAATCTATTCTACCCCCCTTGTCTTCAGCATCCCAACTCTCCCCACATCAACCAGTAGCAGTCCTGCCTTACCCACCTCTCCTAAAAATGCCTCCCTCCTGAGTCCACTAATAGCCACACATTCCCTTAGGCTGACCAGACAGCAAGTATGAAAAATCAGGACAGAAGGTGGAGATAATAGGTGTCTACATAACACAAAGCCCCAAATATCGGGACTGTCCCTATAAAATCGGGACATCTGGTGACCCTACATTCCCTGCTGACCTTTGCTGGGCTTCCAGCTGCACCTTCCAGCATACCCACCACTGATCACTGCTGCAGAACAATATCATGACACTTAGGCCAGGATCCTCCACTCCCTGCCACTTTGTGCAGTCATTTCATAGCTGTGAGAAGGGGGTCTCATTAGGATCTGACGGTAGCTGACATCCACTTGGTACAGGTGCCAGGGAGTGGAGTGGAGTGGAGAATCAGGCCCACCGTTTTTTTAAGTCCTAGCGGACTTCGTAGCTGTAATTCACCATCGATGGAAGCCATAGAGTAAACAGAGCTCATGTGTCTTAGCCACCATGTTATGTAATGAGATGGCAGTTTGATAGTGCAGACAAGGCCCTATTGGGGGTAGAATTTTCAAACACTTTCCTCTGCAATAGACTTGTCAGAACACCACTTAAGGAACTTAAAGCAGCCCAGATGCTCCGCCTTGCGCCCTGGATAGCTAAACAATATCCTAGAGGATGCTTAACAGATTTTTCCACTGCCATTTATCCAGCAGTTAAAATGTGGGATGAGATCGGGGCAAAAGAGCAAGGCTAGCTCCAAACCAGGGAACAGTGATTCCCTGCCAAAGCAGGGCAGCTGAGTTAGAAGCAGCACTGCATGCAGATCCTATTGAGGCTGGCTTTGAAAGCAATCCCATTTTGAACTTTGCTTTTCATCTCATTGCACAGAAAATAGCCTCCTAGTGGCTTGCTCGACCTGTGGGTCTGAGATGGAAAAAGTATTTTCTCCCAGGGAGAGATTTCCACCCAAAATCAGAGAAGGTGTTAGTGAACCGTAGTTAAATACCCCAAGGTGTGAATATGGAAGGAACTGGCCTCGTGGGGCACAAATTTAAAAAAGCAGGTCATAGCTTCTAGGATTAGAGCCATCTAGCTGCATTGGCAACAGATGGGCTGTTCAAGGACTAACCCTCCTCTTTGTCCCCTCTACTGCCGGGTCCACGAAATGGATGAGTTTATTTGGTAGCACAGTTTCCAGGTTTTGCAGGGACAATTAAACCTGTTATGCACTGCAAATGGCTTCCTTTGAGCAGTTCTTGTCATTGACTCTTAGCACATCCACCCCCTTTATTCCTGCTCCCTGCTCTCTTCCTCAGGAACATTCACATGGTCTCTGGGGCAGGCTGTGTGCGGGAATTAGAAAGTGCTGGGCTTGCAGAGATGTTCCACTGTATAGTACTGAACATTGTGTCTGAAAGTGTGTCTGAAAGTGACTAGAGCAGCTTCCAGATCCATATTAAAGTGTCCCACTGACCTCTCTGATAGTCATGGGAAATCAGAGCTTGTCAGAGGCTAAATGTAAACCAGCTTCCTAGTCATTAACACTAGCGTGACAATCTTAAAGAGAACTTCCAGATGAGATTTTCAAAGCTGCCTAATGGCAGATTGATAGAGCCAGAAGAGTTCCCAGAAGTCACCTACTACAGGACAGGCCCAACAAAGGAAATAACAGAACGCCACTAGCCATCACCTTCAGCCCCCAACTAAAACCCCTCCAACATATTATCAAGGATCTACAACCTATCCTGAAGGACGACCCAACACTCTCACAAATCTTGGGAGACAGGCCAGTCCTTGCCTGCAGACAGCCCCCCAACCTGAAGCGAATACTCACCAGCAACCACATACCACACAACAGAACCACAAACCCAGGAACCTATCCTTGCAACAAAGCCCGTTGCCAACTGTGCCCACATATCTATTCAGGGGACACCATCACGGGGCCTAATAACATCAGCCACACTATCAGAGGCTCGTTCACCTGCACATCTACCAATGTGATATATGCCATCATGTGCCAGCAATGCCCCTCTGCCATGTACATTGGTCAAACTGGACAGTCTCTACGTAAAACAATAAATGGACACAAATCAGATGTCAAGAATTATAACATTCATAAACCAGTCAGAGAACACTTCAACCTCTCTGGTCACTTGATTTCTGATCTAAAGTGACTATGCTTCAACAAAAAAACTTTGAAAACAGACTCCAACGAAAGACTGCTGAATTGGAATTAATTTGCAAATTGGATACAATTAACTTAGGCTTGAATAGAGACTGGGAATGGTTGATTCATTATAAAAAGTAACCTATTTCCCCTTGTTTATTTCCCCCCCCCCCGCACCCAGTTCCTCAGACGTTCTTGTTAAACCCTGGATTTGTGCTGGAAATGGCCCACCTTGATTATCATACACATTGTAAGGAGAGTGATCACTTTAGATAAGCTATTACTAGCAGGAGAGTGGGTTGGGAGGAGAGAAAACCTTTTCTAGTGATAAACACCCATTTTTTCATGGTCTGTGTGTATAAAAACATCTTCTGTATTTTCCACAGTATGCATCCGATGAAGTGAGCTGCAGCTCACGAAAGCTTATGCTCAAATAAATTGGTTAGTCTCTAAGATGCCACAAGTCCTCCTTTTCTTTTTGCTAATGGATTTGGACACTCAGTCTCCATTAAAGTTAATGGGAAGTGAGTGTCCAATTCCCCTTGGGTGGCTTTGAAAATCTCAGCCCTAATGTTCAGAATTTAAATGTTTTCTTTCATTTTTTTAAAGAGGGATGGAGACAAGTTTAGCAACACCAGGGCTCCTGCTCCCACTGCCTTCCTAAGGGGCAAGATAGCCACCAGCAGCAGCTGCACCACCAGACGTCGTTACGATATGTAGTTTCAAGCGGTGAGACGTGCCCTCTGCCTGGAATTTCCAAGGCTCTAGGCTGAGCACAGATGATCAGGGTTTTCCTTTAAGAAAGAAACTGGGGAGCAAAGGGGGAAGTTCTGGCCCAGTTGGTATCAAAAGTACAAGGAATCTTTGGGAGGAACCATTTGTTCTCATGACATTTATAGCCCAATGTCTGAAACAAAAGGGCTCACGTAACTTTAAGAAACTTTTACAAACTGTGCTGAGTTGTCTTTGTCCCCCTCTAGTGGTTGATGCACATAAGATGTTAAAGTCTGCTACTGCCCATAGTTAGTAGACTTAATCCTCTATCTCAGGAGGTCTCAGTCAGGGGTATGTGTACTCCTGGGGGTATGCAGAGGTCTTCCAGGGGGTACATCAACTCATCTAGATATTTGCCTAGTTTTACAAGAGGCTACATAAAAAGCACTAGCAAAGTCAGTACAAACTAAAATTTCATACAATGACTTGTTTATACTGCTTTATATACTATACACTGAAATGTAAGTACACTCTTTATATTCCAATTGATTTTATAATTATATGGTAAAAATGAGAAAGTCAGCAATTTGTCAGTAACAGTGTGCTGTGACACTTTTGTATTTTTATGTCTCATTTTGTAAGCAAGTTGTTTTCAAGTGAGGTGAAACTTGGGGTACTCAAGACAAATCAGACTCTTAAAGGGGTACAGTCGTCTGGAAAGGTGGTCAAGCTCGAGCATTTGTAGCTCATGGGTTTAGCACTGAAGGTAATGGGTTCATCCCAAGTGGGGTCAATTACAGTAACTATATTGAATTTACACTCAGTAGAGGGCACAATAAGCATCAGAAAGGTGTAAGCCCTAAGGAGGGTGAAGTATTCGCTTTGTCTAGATTAGAGTTTTAGGACACAAAGTTTCATAGGCTGAGTCACGTAATGAACACTTGCGGAGCCACTAGTAGTGGTACCTCCCTGAGTTGGCAGACGGCAGAGTGGCTGTGCCGACAGTAAGTTTGGAGTCCTGGTTTATCGGCAGTTCAGTGGAAAGCATGAGCCTCTGCAGCTTGAGGTAAAGACCCAGTTCTGTTAGGAGAGGCTGTAGCAGGCTCATCAACCTCTCTCTGCGGCCCAGCCACCAAGCGAGGGGCAGAGAGTATCACACTGAGCGGGTGTGGGTTACCATCTAGACTTGCCTTTGCAATCAGTGTTAGTTAAGAGTGAACTAGGGCTAAAACAGGACTACAAACTCTACTCTAGACACAGCCACTCTTGAGGGTTAGCTAAGGGGGTTTAATTGGAGATAATGGAGTTAAAAGGAAATGTCGTCTAAATATCAAGAAAAGTGTTCTGCCAGAGAAGTCCTTCTTTGATTGTGGAATAGTCTCCTGGGAGAAATGATGAAATCTCCAGTATTCGGGACATCCTTAACACTCAGCACTGGAGAACATTGCATGAGGGACTGAGTTCTCCCGCAGTGGTCCACAGGAAAATGAGAAAGTTCACAGTCCCCTGTCCCCACCCCAAATCACCGAACTCCTGTATCAAAAGACATAACTGCATCTTTCTGAGGGAGCCACCATGCTTTGCACAGAAGCCGAAATAGTGGCGTGAATCATTCCTTGTATTTAGTACCTCTTGGATTCGTTTCTCTCGGGATGTTACTGTGGGGCTTGTCTATAAATAACCATTTGTGGCATGGCGTACTGACATCCAGATTTAAGCAGTGCTGCGCCACAGCCCTATACAAGCAGGCTGACACCCAGCGTCTATTTTTATATGCTTAGTGATAGAGCCATGTGTCAGTCATCAACAAAAAAAGCAGCAAATATGCAGATACTGTTCCCTCAGATCTCCAATACTCCTCCACCTTCTCATTCAGATCAATGACAAGTGCCAGTTGTCCCCATCTGCTCATCACCTGCCAGCATTTGGGTAACAAACACGTCAAATGCACAACTCAGATTTTCACCCGTGGGAGTTTGTTGTCTTAATAATGAGGTCTTACATTTCTATCGTGCCTTTGGATCCTTCTGGATGAAAGGAACTTTAAATTATAAATGCCACCAGGTTTTTCAAGTAAATCTCAAAGCACTGTACAAAAAAAAGAGGTCAGTATCTTTATCCCATTTTACAGATGGGGAAACTGAGGCACAGGACAGGACTTGTCCAAGGTCACCCAGAAGATTAGTTGCAGAGCCAGGAAGAGGACTCAGATGTGAGTCCCAATCTACTGCTCCATCCGCTAGGTCAAACTGCCGTCCCTAATAAATGAACCACTTCATACAGGCCATTCCTAAAATGCAGCCACTTCTGGGGTGGAAAGCGTCAGCTGGCTGCTATGGCCTGCTGAACACTACACAATGTTTTGGGGCAGGAAGCAAAGACTGCCTTACCCACTGAACATGTATAGACATGTTAAATCAGCATTCTTCACCTATCTGGTAATGAGAGTTGTGATGTCTTCGCTCACACTACAGCACCCACAGCAGAAACTCGGAAAGGTGTAAGTTAATTATCCATGCACGCATTTGATCAAGACACTGGAGTTAATGGGCTTGATCCCCCACCCCCACTCTGCATTTTGTGTAGACATTTATACCTGTGCAGAGTGAGTGTGGAACACCCTTGAGAGTTAGGAGAATTCTGATTTGGTAACATATCTGTGCAATGGCAATGGAAAAATGCCTGGCAGCACATGGTAACGGAGAATAAGGCAAACATCCCTTGGTGGAGCACAAGAGCTATAGGATTCAGTGACTTCAGTGATCAGGGACCTGGCTTTACATCTCATCTGGAAGATGGCACTTTCAAAAGCACAGGGCCCTCTCAGACAAGATACTGACCCTTGTCATATGACAAGGATATTAACCTTTTGTAAAGCCAGCCTGCTTCAGGTGACTTGGAACAGGAAATAAAAGTCCATCTCTATTCCCAGAACTCGTGTGTATCCCACCTTTATTAGAATAGCACCCAAACCCCAACCTGGGACACGGCTCAGCACTGACTCAGAGGATGATCACCACCTACCCAAACGCAGCACATTTATACTGGCGGTCTCTGCTGGGACTGTGAAACATGACAAGGGCACATTCCAAGGGGTTGTGACTGAAGGCCACTTTCTCAGGTAGTTCTGATTTACAGGAACAACATGTCTGACAGAATGGGGAAGGCGATAAGTGAATGGACCAGCCCCTTCCCTCATATAACTTCAGTGGAGTTATACTAGGGATGAATTTGGCTCCTCTGATGAATTTGGGTTGGTGAAGTACACCATTACGAATACTTATCCAAACCCTTTTGCTCTGGACAGTAGGCCAGAGAATAGATTCTCTTGAGATTTCCAAGGCTTCCCATTTCATCTAGCCCAGAAATGCAGAATTTGCAGGATTTTAATCCCTCTGCTCCTAATCCTAGATGGAGCTGCAGTGACTTAAGGACACTAAACACAAACACCAAACTTTATAAAGTGTCATAAAAGATTCCGGTTAAGTTTGGAGTAGAGGTTTGGGTCGTGTCTTATTTTATCTGAGCCCGACCACCATAGTGCACCTTGCGTCTGTCTCTAAAATCTTTCCTTTTAAAAAGAATAGAGACCTGTTTGTCCATCACACTGCCTCTTGGGCAGTCATTTACCCAGTGCAAAGTAGGTGTGTAACCCACACCCACTCAGGGTGGCACTGTCACCCTCTAGTGATGGCTGTGCCACCAACAGAAGTTGATGAGCCTGCTACAGCTTTGCCTAATAGACCTGGCTCAATCTGTAGTGAGTCAGATTCATGTTTTAAGTCCCAGAGGTCCTGGGGATGACCCATGGGTGGGGGAGAGCAGCAGAATAGGTGTACATTGCTTCACAAGATCCCAGTTCATGGAGAATCAGGCCTGGTATTTTCAAACTAATCATGCCCGTGGTATTCATGTGGCTGCTTCTCAGGAATCTGTGACTACGTGTTAAGAAAAAACTTCATTAAATATGAAGTGGGTAAAATGAAAGCTCTAGAGCATCCATTTAACAATGGAAATAGCTGATGACGATTGTTGCAACTTAGATAGAAGTGGTTATGACTAATAGTGTTAACAAATCCAATATTAATATGTTCCACTTAAAAAGTAGCCTAGATTTTGCAACAATCTAGAAGTGAGTCACTTTTCAAGTATCAGAGAAATGTACTTGTTAGAAAGATCTGAAAAATGTTAGATTCTCCACCGCAAAAAAAGCTATTCCTTAAGGTCATTTTAAAGTTACTACAACTTAAACTAATGAATAGATATCCGTGCTCCACCTCTATTTCATTCTGTACTCTAAAAGCAAGTGCTGTATAGTTGAGGTGACCACTATGCCATTTATATAAATGAAACCCCAGCTTTTATTTAGTGTCATCACCATCACATCTCCATAATAATTTACAAAATAGCTAATCCTAAAATATATTAGAAGCACATCTTTAAGGTTGCAAAGTCAAGGACGCAAAAGTTAGTAGATGCCAGAATTAAGGTTCCCTGGGCAACCTCAATTTGGCCCCCTTGTGCATACGCATTATAAATAAGGTCTAACTTGAATTGCGGGATGTTAGTCAAATAATTGCAGTTAAGTTGCAAACAAGACATGGAAAATTGCGGAAAAGTAATAATGGATCTTTATTAATTGCGGCTGACAGCCAGAGCCCCACGTATGCCAAGGTTGACAGACGGCGCTAATTAAAATCAAAATTACGGTAGATGCCTAATAATGCAGGATCCGCAATATAGTGAATTAAATAGGGCCTTAATTGTAAGGCAGCCTTTAATTACAGGATCACATACTTTTCCTTTCTTTTTTTTACAGCAACCTGTCTGACTCAGTGCAAGGGATGGATGACGAGCATGGAATGAGGCAGCTCTTTGTTCTCTTTTTATCCTCCTCATTCCAAGAGCAGGCCAATACTTTGTTTACTGTCTGCCTTCGAAACCCGTCATTGAATGCAGAATACACTATTTCCTCTTAGGCTTTTTTGTGGAGCTCATCACTGCAGTGTGAATGAATTTATTATTGCAATACCCCTGCGAAGTAGGAAGGTATTGTTATCCCCATTTCACAGATGGGGAACAGCTCAAATGAAGGACACTTGTAAGAAAAAGTGTCCACTGATTGTGAGTGCCCATTTTGGGATGTCTGTGTGTCAAGTTGGATACCCAGAAAAATGAAAAATACACAAATAGACACTGCTGAAAATTCCAGTGTCAGTGATTTAACTAACAGATAATAAGTGCCTATCGTTTGGAACCCTAACCCTAGCCAGGGAAGCCAGACCATGTGGAACTCTCACCCTATTCTGAGAAGTCTGACCACTGAGAATTCTAAGGCCTAACAGCCATGCCCTCAGAAACCTAGTGCTATCCTGAGAAATCCCAGCATTTGGAACTCGAGCCCTAACCCAGGGAGCCCTACCCTTCAGAACCCAAACCCTTGAACCCTAACCGTCGTCCAGGGAGCCCTACGTTTGAAACAACAATCCTAGCCAGCCTGCTGGGCCCTACCCTAACCCTCACCTGCGGAGCCTTATCCTTTTGAACCACAACCTTAGACCAGGGAGCTCTACAGTAGAGCCCTAGCTTCTAGAGCCCAACACTTTGGAACGCTCCTCCTAGCCCAGGGAGCCCTAAGCTGTGGCATGCTCACCCGAACCAGTGGAGCTGTACCCTTTGCAACCTTAACCCTAGCACCTAGAGCTTTCATCCTAGCCCGATGAGCCCTACTGTTTGGAATCCTAACCCTGCTCCGAAACCCCAACCCTTTGTACCCTTCTCCTAGCCCAGTGAGTCCTACCCTTTGGAACCCTAATCCTAGCTCCTAGAACCCTGCCCTTTGGAACCCTTGCCCTCGCCTGGGGAGCCCTACCCTTTGGAAACCTATCCCTATCTCCTAGAGCTCAACCCTTTCAAATCCTAACCCTAGCCCAGGGAGACATGCCTTTTAGAACCCTACTCCTCACCAGGGGAGCACTACCCATGGGAACCCTAGCCCTAGCCCCTAGAACCCTACCCTTTAAAAAATAAACCTAACTCCTAGAGATCTAGCCTTCGGAACTCTAACCCTATCCTCTAGACCCCTACCATTTGAAACCTAACCCTAGCCCTATGAGCCGTACCTTACAGAACCCTCACTCTATCCCCTAGAGCCATACCCTTTAGAACCTGATCCCTACTCTTTGGAATCCTAACCCTAGCCCCTACAGACCTACCCTTTGGAAACCGACCCTAACCCCTAAATCTTTTGGAACCTAACCCAGCCCCCAAGGTCTCTCCATTTGGAAACCTAATGTTAGCCTAGGGATCCCTACCTTTTGAAATCCTAACATTAGCCCAGGGAGTCCTAGGTTTTGAAACTCTGATCCTAGTCCAGGGAGCCCTGCCCTTTGAAATCCTAAGACTATCTCCTAGAACCCTACCCTAGCTGCAGGATCCCTACCTCTTAGAACCCTCACTCTCACCTGCGGACCCTACCCTTTGAACCAGAACCAGAACCTGGGGCCTTAACCTTTGAAAACATACCTGTGGCCCCTAGAGACCTACACACTGTCAAACCCTAACTCTAACCCATACAACCTGCCCTTTGGCACACTAATCCCTAGAGCCAGACCCTTTAACATCCTAACCATAGCTCTTAGAGCCCTACATTTGTCTAATCTAACCCTAAGCTTTGGAGCCCTCCTCTTTGCAACCCTAACCATCGCCGAGGGCACTCAACTCTTTGGAAACCTAGCCTGAGCCCATAGAACTCTGCCCATTTGAACCTTATTCCTAGCCACTGGAAACCTACCCTAGGGAACCCTAACCCTAATGCTAGAGCAGTGGTTTCAAACTTTTTAGGCTGTGTATCCCTTGCCACATAATGTAGTCTACCATGTGCCCCCATCTGAGATAAGTAGATTTTGACCCCATGAAAACAGAAAAGAAAAAAAGCCTTGTGTTATCCCTTACAGACCACACAATGCACAAGCCCTGGGGTGTGTTGTCCCAGATATCATAAAATAATAATAATTCATAGCTGTAATGAACAATTTTTATAACTTCTTTCACTTTGGATAAAAATAGTCCCTCGAGTTTCTAGTTGTAAACATTACATTGGAAGTTTCCAATGTCATTTTATTGTAATTCATTAAAATGGACGAAGCCTCCGCTGCAGGGCTCTACTCGAAAGCAGCACCAGCACCACCAGCTGCACAGAAGTAGGGGTGGCAATGGGGGCTCTCCCTGCCTGGGCCTGGGGATGGCGAGGCATAGGGGCTTCCCATCCCCTCTGCATGATGATGCAGGGGCTCTCCAGCCATTTGCATGGAGGGTTAGAGGTTTCTAATCCCTTTACGTGGAGAAGGGGAGATGCAGGGGCGGCTCATCCCTTTGTAGGGGTGCATAAGGACTCCGATCCCTCTGCATGGGTGATTTGGGAGGACTGGGGGTTCCCATCCCATCGCACGGGGGTGCAGGGAGTGGGTGGGCACTGGTGGGAGACATCTGCTGAGAGCAGCCATTACTGGGACAATTTTAGAGCCCTGCAGTGGGACTGGGATCCCACAGGACCCGCTGCCATAACAGTGGGAGCAGGATAAATATTCAAGAAACAATGCAGCAGCAGGTGGGAGTGGGTATTGCAGGGCGGGATGGGAGCAGGATTTTCAAAATTGGTCCTCCCGTGCTAAAGAATACATGAACACCATGGCCAGCCGCTGGCACTCTCCGGCCACCCAGCTCTGGAGTTCTTCACTGCTGCTGGAGGTAGCGCTGCCATCTGAGCTGGGTGGACAAAGGGCAGCGGCTGCTGGCTGGGGGCCCTGCCCCCGCAAATATAGAAGTCAAACTCTACCCTGTGGTTGTCTGCCATTGCAGCATTTTTCCTGTGTACCCCAATGACAGCTCACATACTCATACCCCTGCTTGAAAATCACTGTGCTAGAGCCCTGCTTTTTGGAACCCTAACCCCCAGACCCAGACCCTTTGGAACCCTAAACGTATCCCGTGGAGCCCTACACTTTACAACGCTAACCCTAGGTCTTGGAGCCCTACCCTTTGGAACCCTAACAGGGGGAGCCCTACCCAATGGGACACTAACCTTCACCTGGGGCACCCAACCCTTCAGAACCCCAGCTCTAGCATGGACCCCCCTACCCTTCATAACCCTAAAAGCAGCCTGGGGAGCATCAGTGACTTTGTGGGGGAGACTGCCCCAGCGCCATCTGAGTGGGATTGCTGTTCGGGGGAGGAGGGGAAATCAGGCAGATGGAGTCACTGGCAGGGGCAGGGCTAGTGTTCTCATGAGTTTCAGGGGCACTCAGTGTCCTTCCATGCTAAGCCAAGGGACAGTCTCTCTGGACATACCCTGCATCTCGGCAGAGAACACACCGAGTCTCACCCACAGCGTAACGGACCTGGTACAGGGCGCTCCAATAGGGCACCAGGAAGAACCCCTACAAGCTTGGCCCACCTCACACTGCTGGCAGTAGCTGAATTGTGACCTGATGGTGTAACAAGAGGACGGGGGTCCTTGTAGCCCAGCAGGAGAGGGCTGATGGTGGAAATCAGCTTCCCCAGATCACAAAGGGGAAGCAGGAGGGCAGCATTGGGGAGGGAGGGTGGAACAGAGGTGAGTATCACACAGATGCCCACGGCATTCAGGGGGACATAGAGCCCCCCCCACTCACAGGCCTTTCTCCACCGCCTCCTGGGCAGTGGTCTTTGGTGGCAGGAAGAAGATGACCTTCCCATGCATTGTTAAGGCCATGGGCCCACTGCCCAGGTCAACACCCACATGTTGGTCTCGACAAGGGGCAAGGCAGCCATCAAGAGCACCACCACGTCTGCTTCCTGGACAGGGTGGGGAAGGAGCATTGGCCACCAGGGATGTTAGGAGAGAGGCAGTGGGGGTGGCAGTGGTGGGGAGAGGGGCCAGGGCCACCTGGCTATATGTTCTAGGGGCTGAGGAGTGAACACCCCCAGAGCTGTTTGAGGAGACGTCAGAGGGGGAGGGAGCTGCGGCCAATGGCGAAGCTGCTTTGGCAGTAGCGGCCGCCATGGTGGCACGCTTCACCTACAGGCTAGGGGGGCTCTTGTCCTTTTTCTTCCCTGGGCCCTTTCTGCTGGCTCACTCATTGATGATGGAGGCAGGAGGAGGTTTGGCAGCATTGGAGTCCCCACCTGTGCCTTTAATGTCCTTATTTGGTCTGGAATTTCCTAGGTTTTTAAAACTAGCACTGTGCTCCTCAATTTCTGTCTTGTGAATCCATAAAGGGCCCCTCTTGAATTCTCAGCAGGGTTTGAACCAAGGATCTTTAGTATTACAGCACAGACCTGCTCTACTTGAGCTCAACAAGGAAACTGTTACCTGGAGTGTGGACCAGACTCTAGGGGGAGGAGTCACCCACTATGCCAGAGAGTCACGGCTATTTGCTAGAGAGCAGTAGAACATTGGCCAGCAAGACACCTGGGTTCTGTTCCCGGCTCTCTTAGAGATGTGTGATCTAGAGCTAGAGTAGCAGTCACAGAAAGGCTAGCTAAACCCACAGATTAGGTACAGTTATTCTGAGAGGCAGTTTAGTTGATTAGAAGAGATTTGGGTCTGCTATATTTGAGACCTACATCCTGTTCCCAGCTCTGCTAGAAGTGCCCAAGCCAGTGGGCTAATTCTCTGGCCTGTGCACTGAAGAACATTCTCTAGCCACAGGATTTCAGCCCCTTTGCTTCAGGAGTTTGCTTTTATTTCTTCAGAATAAAACCAGTTAACACAAGTTCAGCACACTCATCACATCCTTTCCCCTCAGCCCAGGGTCTTCTGCAGAAAGCTGTCTACTCCCCCACAGGATTGCACTCTGCAGGCTATCTGCCTGGGAGTCACATACAAATTGACAGGTTCCAGAGTGACAGCCATGTTAGTCTGTATTCACAAAAAGAAAAGGAGTACTTGTGACACCTTAGAGACTAACCAATTTATTTGAGCATAAGCTTTCGTGAGCTACAGCACACTTCATCAGATGCATACCTCCCCCCCCCCCACTCTCCTGTTGGTAATAGCTTATCTAAAGTGATCACTCTCCTTACAATGTGTATGATAATCAAGGTGGGCCATTTCCAGCACAAATCCAGGATTTAACAAGAACGTCTGAGGAACAGTGGGGGAGGCGAGGAATAAACAAGGGGAAATAGGTTACTTTTTATAATGAATCAACCATTCCCAGTCTCTATTCAAGCCTAAGTTAATTGTATCCAATTTGCAAATTAATTCCAATTCAGCAATCTCTCTTTGGAGTCTGTTTCTGAAGTTTTTCTGTTGTAATATTGCAACTTTCATGTTTGTAATCGTGTGACCAGGGAGATTGAAGTGTTCTCCGACTGGTTTATGAATGTTATAATTCTTGACATCTGATTTGTGTCCATTTATTCTTTTACGTAGAGACTGTCCAGTTTGACCAATATACAAGGCAAAGGGGCATTGCTGGCACATGATGGCATATATCACATTGGTAGATGTGCAGGTGAATGAGCCTCTGATAGTGTGGCTGATGTTATTAGGCCCTGTGATGGTGTCCCCTGAATAGATATGTGGGCACAGTTGGCAACGGGCTTTGTTGCCAGGATAGGTTCCTGGGTTTGTGGTTCTGTTGTGTGGTATGTGGTTGCTGGTGAGTATTCGCTTCAGGTTGGGGGGCTGTCTGCAGGCAAGGACTGGCCAGTCTCCCAAGATTTGTGAGAGTGTTGGGTCGTCCTTCAGGATAGGCTGTAGATCCTTGATGATGCGTTGGAGGGATTTTAGTTGGGGGCTGAAGGTGATGGCTAGTGGCGTTCTGTTATTTTCTTTGTTAGGCCTGTCCTGTAGTAGGTGACTTCTGGGAACTCTTTTGGCTCTATCAATCTGTTTCTTCACTTCAGCAGGTGGGTATTGTAGTTGTAAGAATGCTTGATAGAGATCTTGTAGGTGTTTGTCTCTGTCTGAGGGGTTGGAGCAAATGCGGTTGTATTGTAGAGCTTGGCTGTAGACAATGGATCGTGTGGTGTGGTCAAGGTGAAAGCTGGAGGCATGTAGGTAGGAATAGCGATCAGTAGGTTTCCGGTATAAGGTGGCGTTTATGTGACCATCATTTCCTGTAGTGTCCAGGAAGTGGATCTCTTGTGTGGACTGGACCAGGCTGAGGTTGATGGTGGGATGGAAATTGTTGAAATCATGGTGGAATTCCTCAAGGGCTTCTTTTCCATGGGTGCAGATGATGAAGATGTCATCAATGTAGCGCAAGTAGAGTAGGGCATTAGGGGACGAGAGCTGAGGAAGCGTTGTTCTAAGTCAGCCATAAAAACGTTGGCATACTGTGGGGCCACAACCCAGGGAACTCCTGCAGGAGCCTTCCTAGTCCCTGCTGCTCTCACTAGCAACTGAGCTCCTGCTGGCTTTTATGAAGACCAAGCTATCGCCTGGTCCCTGATCTCAGATGGGAGGCAGCTGATTAGTCACAGGTGGGGTTGGCCCAACTCCCCTTAAAGGACAGCCACTCTGTGACAGTGACCTTGTGCTTAAAGATGTTATGAAGTGCACAGAAATATTAAGGCTAATTCTGAGGTTTGCTTTCCTGCATCCCAGGCAAGAACACCTTCCTCTAGGTTAAAGGATATACTGAGGGAGAGCAAGCAGACTGGTTGGTACAGAGAACTCAGTGAGGCTTGCAAGCATTTGCAGTGCAGCTGGAATATTCAGAAAACAAAGGGGGAAAAGTTGAACATGCTCTTGAGCATATGTGCTTATAACTTGGCCCAATTGGGACAGCAAATGACTGACAAATTTCAAGTCCCTTCTTCAAAGCCTGGAGGCACCAGATCTCTTCAAACAAGTGCTTGGTAAAATTGGTTAACATTGGCAAAACTACTTATTTTTCCTTAACCCCATTCTCTAAACCAGCTAAATCTTTTCTGATTGAACTTTCTAAAAATATTCCTTCCTAGGCAGAGATCCAGCCCGGAAATTCAGTCCAAATGGTTAAAAGTTTGGCAATACTATAAGGAAGTGAAAACAGAGGCTCATCAGGAGAGGTGTTAAGGTATTGCGGGCTGCATGGAACTTGGAGGGAGGCGCACAGGTTGTAGGAGGGAAGAGCCTGGAGGAGGCACCCAGAAGTCAGTCTGTTTGCTCATGGCTTTAACGCTAGCTGCAGTTGCAACATCTCCAAATAGTTCTCTTAATTGAGTGCCATTTTTCTAAAATTAAACTGAGTACTCTCATGTTGTTACCCAATATGCAGCTCATGAAACAATAGGAGATGTTACCAGCTCTGCTTATAATGAATGATATAAAAATGATAAAACCTGTTTATTTAAAAAAAACAAAAAAACAGAAATTTTGCAATAATTCCTCAACAGTTTACTGGTATTTTGAAACTGAAAATTTTTGAATAATTCTATTACTGGTTGAAGAACTGAAAACTCCAGTGGAGATTTTCACTGAAAAATCAGCATCTTCCCTCCCGTTCCCAGCTCTTGCTTTACAGGTCACATTGTCGCTGGGAGTCCAGAGTCAACTGAACGCAGCACAAAGCCAGCAGAACTGCCACAGATCTTACGGACAATGGCAGAAACAGGCTGCACTTGCCCTACAGATCGAAATGTGGTTCAGGTCCACCTCTAGCATGGGCTAGCGGGAAACACTTAGCAGATCCACAGCTGGGAGCAACCTGCCTCCCCAGAACTAAGTAACAATAAAGGAGAAGTTCACATGAGAAAACTCAAAAACAGGTTCCTAGCCAGTGACGAAGGGCCTGCCCCTCTCTCATGCACACCCAACACAATGCTCATTGATTTAGGGGTAACGATCTCAGAACCACAAGATGACTGATTAAAAGAACATGCAGCCCATTTCTCTTGTAGATGTGGTTCCTGGGTTGTCTCAGGTCCCGCAGCCTCAGCGAAACTAAGATGAACAGCTGGGTTTAAATCCGACAGCAAAGCATGTCCGCTCTGCTAGAGTCATAGGAGTGGGAACTAGGAGGGTGAGGTGTTGCAGCACCCCCAGGTTTTAAGCAGGCCTCCGCTCTTGGCTCCGCGCCCAGGTTCCTGGCCACCGGCCCCATGCCCGGGGCTCTGCACCTGCCCCCAGCTGTGGCCCCAACCCCGGTCCTTATGCACATCCCCCCTTCCCGGAGCCATGGCCCTGCTCCCGGCCCCAGCTCTAGGGGGCACAGACAGGGGTAAGGGGGGCGCAGCACTCCCACTCGAAAAAGCATTTCAGTGCCACTGGCTAGATTATCTCAGCCTGTTTATGATTTTCAATAGGCAATTTAGAAACACTTAACTGTCCCCAGAGAAAATCGATCACCTCAATTATATAATGTGCATGTGGAGGGAAACCTGAAGAGGCTTAGAACTTTGCTTCTGTGAGCAACTATGGAGCTTTCCTGGTTCACATCAGCTGAGGACCTGGCTCTAAAGGTTTAGCTGCATTTCTGAATCTCGGGTTTACAAAACTAAGCTTTGTAACTTGCAAGAAGGGGTCCTCTTACAAGATTTCTGGTGCTTTCTGCTAGAGATACAGCTAAAGTAACTATCTTTGCGGGATTTTGTTACTCCCATATGGGGGCCTCCTCGCCAGAACCCCGGCAGTGCAGACATAAGAGTGGAACTTGAAAAATAGAATCAAACTTCTCCAAAGCTCAAAAGTGGCTAAGGTTTCAATGATGTCTTTTTTATCCATATTAACTCATCCCTTCTCTTTATAAGACTCTCACGTTAGGGCCTGAAGAGCATCGATGGTAGTAAAGTTAACATGAATATGGGCCAGGTCATCCTCTAGCAGCTCAAAACAGACCTAAGCCTGGTAGATCCAGCCATGTGAAGGTTTCTCCAGCATAGGAGAATCATGAAGCCAATGTAGCAACAGCTCCTCTATCACCTGTGTCCAGCCACCAGCCCAGGAAGCATGACTGGAGACAAGGGGCATGGACTCTAGCTTTGAAGCTGACCACTTGGAAGTGGATTTGCTGGAGATAGGGCATGGTATGGGGGGGGACTGCACATCTAAGGGCTGAGCTCCCCAGACAGAGAATCTGGGCAGGGCACTGATGCTCCTGTTGTTATGCACAGAATTGGAACTGGAATAAAGAGACCTCTTGCAAGCGTCTTAAGCACTGAGCCCTAGATGCACAAAGAGACTGAGGTATTGCAATGCTCAGCACTAATGCCTGCCCCTCTCATGGAGATAGGCACTAAGGCTGGGCTGCAGGGATGTGCCTAGCTCCACTTGCGAGTCTCAGCCGTGAGCCCTCTACTGAGTTAGGACCTAAGGAGTTTTTTTTGCAAGAAGACAATGATAACTCAGAAGGGAGGTCCTCCTTCCTCCTCCTCCTCACTTTTAGCCCGTGGTCAGGGTACTTAGCTAGGATGTGGAGACACTGGGTTCACAGCCCCCTCCACCCAAATCAATGGGCCAGAGAATGATTCTGTAGCCTTGTGGCTAGAACACTCTCCCAGGATATGGGAGACCTAGGATCCACTCCCTCTGTTCCAATGACTCATTATTTATCCAGAGTGGATAAAGCTTCAACAGGAGAAACTGAGGGAGCCTCCCCCAAGAATATCCCCCTAGCTCAGTGGTTTGGGTAGTCCCCTGAGAGGTGGCTGTTCCCTGTTCAAATTATTAGCAGGGGACCTGAACCAGGGGTTTCCTACAGCCTAGGTAAGGACCTTAATGACTGGACTAAAAATTTAGGAAGAAGTAATCATCCTTGTCCCCCACTGGCTGGTTTGTGTGAGCTTGCCTGCAGGGCCTGATCCAATAAGTAGGCTCTGGGCACGCCTCCCGCATTGGGCCTTACAGGTAAGTTATCTTCCCCTGCTTCGTACATTGCCCTTGGGTGTAGGTGTGGGGTGGTAGAAGACCAGATGCCGCAAGCAGTGTGTATGCCCATCGGCTCCTGGGGACCTTTGACTGAAAGAAGTTAAACACCTAGGGACCTTTTAGAGTGCAAATTTAGGCACTTACCTATTTTAGATGACCACGGTGTTTGGCATGAGTTTTGTGCATCAGAGTGGTGCCAAAACTGGGGCCTACGCATCTTGCTCCTTTTGCGCATCTAGGCCTGAGTGATCGCTGAGCACGACACTGGGGAAGCTGGACCTGTGTCCATGCAGATGGCCCAGACACCAAGGCTCAGCACAGGTTCACTTTGTGGACTTTCTCCTTTAAGTGCTGCAGGCTAGCTGCTTCCAGCAGAGTCCTGCGGGTTTCCCCATGAAGCTAGAGAGGCTTGTGCGATCTCACCAAGCAGACCTGACACTCCTGCCTCCAACGCTCAGCTACAAGCACAGTAATGCAGTAACCCTGCTCAACAGCTCCGCTCAAGCTCATTCTGAAGGGTCTGAGCTCCATTCCTTGGGAGCTGATGAAGAGGACTAGATCCTGAAACTGCAGCAAACAGAAGAGCTGAAAGCATATGCCAACATACAGAGAAGGCTGAACTAATACATCTAAGTGCTGAGAGAAAGAAGGGGCTATCAACTTGCAGTAGCTGCAAGCCAGAGCACCACCTAGAAACCTATGGAGGTCACTGAACATAAAGGGCTTGGAGATGCTAAAAACACCAAGGCTTGTCCATTCGCAAGAGATGACCAGTTTAAACTACATTCCCGAATTTAAAAAAAAATCGATTTAAACCAGCTATAAACCAGTTTCGGTGAGTCCACATGAGGTTTGCACCAGTTTAAAATCAATTTAGAAACAGATCTCTAAATTGTGAGTCAGGAGATGCAGAAACAGAGATGAGAAGGGACTGTTGTGATCACCTAGTCGACCTCCCGTAAAACGCAGGCTGTAGAATTTCACCCAGTGCTTCTTTCATTGGGCCCAAAGAGCTGAGCTAATCACTGATTTTTGGTTCAGTGGCTGAACCAAAAAATCCCATCGCCCCCAAAAAAATTTCAGTTTATTTCTAACCAAAATAGAACTTCAATTTTAACTAAACACCACCCCACCCCTCCAAATTTCATTCGGGTCGATTTGATTTGACGCAAGATTTTGTTTTGAAACCACCAATTCAAGATGAAATGTCAAGACTGTTTGTTTCAGAATCTCTTTTCTCTTTCAGTTGAAATGATCTGTCAAATTTGATCAGAATTTGTGGATTTTTTCGGTGCCCTAGGGAAAAAAGTTCCATTTTTTGGCAAATTTACTATTTGCCAAAGACATTTCACCCAGCTCCACCCCAGCGAGCATGTCACATTCACAAGCAGGGAAAGGCTGGCTGGCTTCCGGAACCAAGGAACCCAGAGCAGTGGAAGGCTCACTAAAGACCAAAGAAACAAACATGGAGTTGGCTAGCAAGTTTGCTCCCAGGCAGATCCCAGGGAAGCTCAGCTAGGAGCAGAATGGAGGAGAGTCAAGTGAGGCTACCTCTACACTACACACTCCTTACACCAGTGTGTAAGGACACTGCACATGCCCCCAGCACAGATATAAATGCCAGGGTAGATGGTGAGGCACTGCTTAGGTGAATAGAGATACGCCTGAACCCTGTGGGTATGTACACTACATGGCTCTCTACAGGCCCAAGCAGTGCCGCTCCATCACTGCTATTTTTAGCACCATACTGTCCCACTGCCTCTCCACTGCAGGGAAAGGCTTTGGTAGCAGGGAGCTGATAGAGCCTTTCACTGCCATGTGTAGCTACACACCACAGTGTGGACCCAGCTTGCTTTTCACTGCAGCGGGTAGCAACACGTACCCTACATGCCATTGCCAGATGCATGCAGTGTAGACGCACCCAATAAGTCAATGAAGTTTCAGGCCACATTAGCTTTTTGCTAACCATTAACTAGAACTTGAAGGAGTGTTGGGGCAGGGGCGCAGAGGGAGAGATTTTTAGGCCAACAGAGATCATTACACTCCTCCAGTATGAGCTCCTGCATAACACAGACCAGAGTATTGCAGCCTATGATTCCTGCCCCCTGCCAGTCCATGAGAGCGCAGGACAATGACAAAGTAATCAGAATGAAAAGTAAAGATGATGAGATGTCAGGTCAGAGGCATTTGTGTATAAAAGAGGAAGTTTTTTGCTTGCGTGTTTTGGCGAGTTGAATGTGGCTGAACAGATACTTTGCAGAAAAAGCTAGTTACCATACTAGTCATACTAGTTACCACCGCTTCCTTCCAGAGTTCAAATCCTCGTGTCTTTTGCGAGATCAGATTACTCACATATCCCTACAACAAGCATGTCAGAGGGCACATCGTTGCTTAAAGCACTGCACCATTGCAGCTACACTGCTGTAGCACTTCAGCGAAGATGCCACTATGCCGATAGGAGAGCTTCTCCCGTTGGCATACTTAATCCACCTCCCCGAGCAGTGGTATCTATGCCAACGGGAGAAGCTCTCCCTTCTACATAGTGCTGTCTATACCAGACGTTAGGTCAGTATAACTACGGCGCTCGGAGGAGGAGGATGTTTCACACCCCTGAGCGATGTAGTGATACTGATTTAAGGTTTTTTTCGTGTACACCTGGCCAGAGTAAAAGTGCAAGTGGTCCCAGAAGTTAGCACATTATTAATTCTCAATTAAGTGCCAATTTGCATGTTGCTGGGAAACACCAGAGTGCCTCAATTCCCCCTTAATGATGCTGAGAACAAAAAATAATTGTGCAGGGAAGGAACTGGTAAAACAGTGGGGAAAATCAGTGAGTTGAACAGAGACACACACGCACATCCCGTACCATGTTAACTGTTCTGATATAAAGCGATACAACCAACCGCCATAACGGACACACTTACATCGATATGAAGGTGCTTTTGAGCTGTCTAGCTATTCCCATATGGCAGAGGGGAACACGCTGGTATAGTTAAGACACAACGACACCCACACTAGGGCTTGTCCTGCTTTCACTATATCAGTAACGAGTCACACCACTATCACAATAGTTCTACTGGTACAATACATAGACCAGGTAGGGTGACCGCTGACGCATCCCTGAATACCAGCCGTTCTGGTACTTCTGGGAGTGGTGTGGGCCTGTACCCGTCTACATGATCCCCTACTGGCATGACCTCACATGCACTTGTTCTGGCGGGGACATTCCCATACAGTGTCTTAACCATAAAATCCATCCTGCCTTTCAAATCATGCAGCAAAACAGTGCCCATGAGCTTTATCTGGCAGTTATTCAGCAGCCCTCTGCGGATATCTTCCTGTGCTCCCGCATTCATGGCACAGCAGCCTCCACCTTTGAGAGTACCAATGTCCATGCTTCAGCCTGCTCCGTTACACTTGTATCAAGGCTGGAGGAATTGCACTGAAGTGAATGAAGACACTGGGTTCCACATTGGCCTTTGGTCACTGCCGAAAGGGCAGGCCTTTATAGAAAATTTCAGCAAAATCTATGTAACCGATTTGGAATGATGAGAGAGTGGAAGGAAAATAATTCCCTCATCCTTCAGTCTAGCCCTGCTAGTTTCTGTAGCAGGAAGTTGGAAAACGTGATGCGGAGTGAGGGCCTTGCTAGGGAGCCACCTTTGCTTGCTTTGAAAACAAAATCTCTTTGATTTAATAAAGTTAGAAGCAACTGAACCTTGCATGACGAGCAGACATGGTGGATTTTATTCCCCTTAAAGATAAATATGATTATCCTATTCTCAGAAACGATTAAAAGGCAGCAGTTAGGCAAAACCCAGTTGCTGCTTCTTACCCACCTCTCAAGTTTGCCACTGCCTTCTACAGTCATGGTCTGCCCTTTGAGGACTTTCCTCCTGGCTTAATTTAACACTATGGCTTAAAATCATATATTTCGAGCATTGCACCCTGCAGCCATGTATGTCTACACTTAAAACACTACAGCAGCACAGTTGGGAGGGGTTCTCCCATTGGTGTAGGTAATCCACCTCTCCAAGAGGTGGCAACTAGGCCGACGGAAGAATTCTTCTGTTGGCCTAGCGCGGGGTGGGCAAACTTTTTGGCCCAAGGCCCACATCTGGGTATGGAAATTGTATGGTGGACCATGAATGCTCACAAAATTGGGGGTTGGAGTATGGGAGGGGGTGTGGGCTCTGGCAGGGGGTACAAGCTCTGGGGTGGGGCCAGAAATTAGGAGTTCAGGGTGCAGGAGGGGGATCCAGGCTGGGGCAGGAGGGCCAGGGTGTGATGAGGACTCCGGCTGGGGGTACAGGCTCTGGGGTAGGGCTGGGGATGAGGTGTTGGGAGTGCAGGAGGGTGCTCCGGGCTGGGGCAGGGGGTTGGGGTGCGGGAGGCAGTCAAAGGTGCAAACTCCAGGTGGCGCTTACCTCAAGCAGCTCCCAGAAGCAGCAGCATGTCTCCCCTCTGGCTCCTATGCGGAGGTGTAGCCAGATGGCTCAGCACGCTGCACTGTCCGCAGGCACAGCCCCTGCAGCTCCCACTGGCTATGGTTCCCAGCCAATGGGAGCTGCGGGGGTGGTGCTTGGGGCAGGAGCAGTGTGCGGAGCCCACTGGCTTCCCCTACGCCTAGGAGCCGGAGCAGGGACATGCCACTGCTTCCGGGAGCCACGCGGAGCCACAGCATGCATGGAGCAGGGCAAGATCCTGGCTGGAGCGCCGGAGTAGGGCAAGCCCCGGACCCCACTTCCCAGTGGGAGCTTGAGGCATGGATTAAAATGTCTGAAGGGCCAGATGCAGCCCCCAGGCCACAGTTTGCCCACCCCGACCTAGCACTGCGTACACCGGCCGTTGGGGCTGTACAGCGGCAACTCTCAGGCGGGTGAGATGTAGCTATACCAAGGTAAATTCCTAGTGTAGACCAGGCCTTTGGCATGCTGCAACTTCTGCTGGAAGTTCTTTAGCAGCCCCTCTTGTACTGGTGTGTACGGTGCCAGGCACGTCTATAACAATACAGAATTAGCAGAAACATGCGAGGTAAGATTACAGTGCTGCTAGTGCACTGCCCCATTTGGTACGTCAAGACTAAAAGGTTTAGAATGGGGAGGGTACAAAAATGTCGGGTCCCTCAGTTGATCCAGGCCTACAGGTTATCAGGAAGGCACAGCAGCATGGGTCAATCATCTCGCATAGTCAGGAAGTAACAGAAAATAAACACGGGTGACAGACATCCCAGAAGCAGCGGTAAGTAATAGGCAGCGACCGAGTGTTACAGAGTACAAGTATTTTATGGGGCAGAACCAAAAGTTCCGTAATGCAAGTGTGCTCCAATGCCAGTCATGGGAGCAGCTGATTTCATTTTCAAGAAGCTGGCATTCTGTAGCAAGGGTAAAGGAAGAAAGCTGACGGCTCAAATAGCTGATGGCTGGAAGCTGTGTGTCCACTTAATGCTTTCACTAGATTAAAAATGTAAATTCCCTGTATAATAGTCTAGCTTTGAAATACCTAGAGTAACAGGCAATTAGGGGGAAGCAGTGACAGCAGCAGCTAGCATGGCATCTTTGGAAAAGAAAATGATTTTAGTGAAAGTTATGAAACCCGCCTGCCCCTCCCTCCCCTCACCCCACCCCTACCCCGTCTCAGGAATGACAACTATTTGGGCCAGCTTTTAGTGTATACCAGGCATGGCTAAACTTACTGACCCTCCTGTCTTCAGAAGTTTGAGAGCCAGGGCACACCTGCCAGGAGTCGGGGCTTCAGCAACTTGGGAGGTGCCTGCCAGGGTTTGGAGTTTCAGCCCTGCTCCTGCTGAAGCCCCGAGCCCTGGCAGGCACAGCCTGTGGGGCTGAAGCCCTGAGACGCCCCTCCCCGCTGGGCAGAAGCCCCTACCTCACCACCCCGCTGCAAGACAGAGGTCCTGAGCTCCCCCCACCCCCAGCCTGGTAGGTGGAGAATGGAGGGGAGCAGGGGGGGCTGCAACAGCTGCATTTTAACGGTAAAAGAGACGCAGGTGGCTCGCGAGTCACAGGTTGGCCATCCCTCGTACATACTTTGCATATTTAATGCTTCCCATCCAAGGAGCTCAGATCCATTTAGAAACCTGGGTTAGTTACTCAGCTTGGCAGGCTGCTGGAGGTATTATTCCCATTTTACAGGAATGGTAAACTCAGGCACAGATTTTAAGGCACTTGCCCAAGTCCAACACATACGAGTGGCAGAAGCAGGAGTCACCACATAACACGGTGCTAGCCAATCAATGACTCCTCTTTTAGGTCTGGATCCAAAGCCCATAGAAGTCAGAGGAGTCTTTCCACTGATTTGAGCAGACTTTGCTCAGGCCTTCAGTGTATAGCTTCTCAAGGTGACGAAGCTTTCCTAACTGCTGTGGCAGGGAAGCAAGCATTTAAACGCAAAATTATTGATTTCCCCACTAGACCGTGTTGCTTACTCTTGTGGTTTTATTGTGAGTCTTACAATATTTGCTACTTTTTTTAAAGCCCCAGCTCCTGGATTAATGTGGTTAGGCAAGAATCTCCACTATCGTTTTTTAAAAGTACATATTCTAGCCCCCGTGGTTGCACAGAAAAGCTTGGAAGTGTGATCCAAATGCACTCTAAAAAGCTTAAGAAGTGGAAGGAAAAGAAACTCAAAACATTTTTAAGATCTCATGAATATTTTGGGCCCAACCCATGATTTCTGAGTGCTTGAAGAAAGGAATCCTACTCTAACCACAGCTTGTGAAGTAGAATTAGTGTCAATAAAGCCATGTGGGAAATCCATATCAACATCCTGGTGTTAGTGCATGAGAACCAGGAGCTGAAGCTGGCTGGAATCAGAGACTGGGGAAATTCTAATACTGAACCGAAGAGAGGAATCCAGAAGCAGAGGTTAGGGAATGGGAGATCAACAGAGAGATCCAGAGGTGGGGAATATCAGAGAGAAAGCCGGGGCAAAGGATACTGGGGAAAGCCAGAAAAAGTAACAGGATGGGGCAGAATCAAGAGACAGGAATACAGAGGTCTACTTGGTTATAGGCAGCCTTACATTCATTTATGAAAATACTTCATTAATCTTCATTGCAACAATCTTAATTGCAAGACCTTTCACCAGCCTTGTTATTTGTGCACCTGTCACTGGAGACACTTGGTTTTTTGTTGTCATTTCTCACACTAATTAGAGGTGCTTGGGGTTGCTGGGAAGGTTTTGTTGTTGTTGTTGTGATGGTGGTGGTGGTGGTTTATAATTCTCTTCAAGCACAGATCAACCTAATGGTAGCCCTGCCAATTAGAGTACCGCTCTCTAAGCAGGCTTTGTTGGGCCTTCCAGGCAGATTTCAAAGGATTGGAGAGGCTGTTAATTAAATACCCCTGGAATATCAAGGAAATATTTAGAGCAATTTAACAATCTGCTGCCGAGTTGTTAAGTTTCCGATATATTTGCTTAATGTTCATTTGGGCATTTAATTGCCTCCCTACCTTATCTAATCCTATTACATTTAAAGAGAGGCATCTAAGTTGAAGTAGTTATTGCTTATTAATTATTTAATAGCTGCTGGTTATTAAAGCATGTTTGGGGAGTCCATGCCAGAGAGCATCCCTCGTGGTAGAGAAGGCACTGGGCTATAACGGATACAAAGCCATTTTTATTTTGTTTGTTTTTTTAACCAAAGCTGTTGAACAATACCAAGATCCTATAGCTGGCTTGTTGCCCATCTCCAAACTAACTAAACCCAGTAGGCATCACCACACAGGAGTGAGGTCTCTAACCCCTGGCCTGGCCTGAACTGCCACGCAAGGGATGGCGGACTGCACTATAACAAGGCTGGTTGAAAATTTTCCCTTGAGAAGTCTGATGAAAAATGGCCATTTTGTCCAAGTGGCCATTTCTGTGGGTAGTGATCCTGTCTGATGAAGTTTTGGGGACATCCAGTTGACAGAAACTTGGGGGTTTGGGGGTTTTTTTCATCTAGGTTTTGATGAAAATCTGAACATTTTCACAGAAAATTTTAGATGGGGAAAAAAAGTGTTTTCATAGAAACACTTTTTTCAAGAGAAAAAAAAAGTTTTCCAACCAGCTCTTTACAACATCTATGAAAGGGCCATCCAGGCAGTGGGGTAACTTACCGGGCCAGGGGGAGACCACTATCCTGTGATGATATTCTAGTCCAAGGGTGGCCAACCTGAGCCTGAGAAGGAGCCAGAATTTACCAATGTACATTGCCAAAGAGCCACAGTAATACATCGGCAGCCCCATCAGCTACCTCCCCACACCTCCCAGTCACCGGTTTCGTGGCGTGGAGGAGACTTGGGGGGAGGGGTGGAGCGAGGGCATGGCAGGCTCAGGGGAGGGGGCGGGAAGGGGTGGAGTGGGGGCAGGGCCTGTGGCAGAGCCAGGGGTTGAGCAGTGAGCGCCCCCCGACCCATTGGAAAGTTGGCGCCTGTAGCTCCAGCCCCAGAGTTGGTGCCTATACGAGGAGTCACATATTAACTTCTGAAGAGCTGCAGGTGGCTCCAGAGCCACAGGTTGGCCGCCCCTGTTCTAAGTCCATTGCTGTAACTCCTTATAGATACCATTATGATTACATATTTCTATATTGTGTCTAGGCAGGAAGCCCTGTCTCTGTCCTCCTTCCTATCCCAAGATGTTCTCCCAAGTGACCGCATGGAGAATATTCTATGCATGCCTTCCCACAACAATGTTTCTAGTTTGATTTTCACTTCCCCTCAACAAATGTTCTGTAGTCCAAAATGCTCCCTCTACAGTAGTGAAAACTAGAGTTCCAGGCTATTACTGTGATGGAATCTCTTGGTACATGTGTCTGGCATGCATGTTAGGTTTTGAAAGGCAAGGAAGAGCAGGATCAAGGGTTAACCCTCGATTCGAATCCAATGAGATTGCCTTCATGCAGCAAGGAGAGTTTTCCACTCAGCTTCAATACACAGAAGCAATAGATACAATAAAGTCTTATGTTCTCTAAAGCACTGTAGCCCAAAGCATCCCAGAGTGCTTTGCAGTGACATTTGCAAGAATTACTCCATCCCCCATTAAAGTGCAGCCACCTCTGAGCTTGAAGGTGGCAGCTGTTTTACAGCCCATGCTATGCAACAGTTTAAGAACAAGGAGTGAAAAATTCTTCTGTCCAATTTGAAACTACAAGGGGCCTTTAGAGAGAAAGAACAGAATTATCCATATATGGACCACACATTTGAGTTACCACCCCTGTTCCTGTGTAGTTAGGCCAGAGGATCTTGAAGGTGAGCAAAATTCTCATTTCCATGATGGGGAGTTTAGGCTTATGACTAAGAAGTGCAAGGCGCCTTAATGTAAGTAAAATAGAGGCAAAGGTGCTGATTCTCCATTGCCACATGCACCACCATAAAGTGTAGTGCACTAAGGGTATGTCGAGACGGCAGTCACTGGGTATGACTGCTGCTCAAGCGGACATACCCGAGCTAGCTAGCTCAGGTCCCGGAGCAATGAAGCCGCTGCATCACAAACATCAGTGCGGGCTAACGCTGCAAATAATTAGCCAGGGTTCCAGGCAGACTTGGACAGCAGAGGCTGAGGTTAGCACTGCTGCAGGTTCACTGCTCCAGGACCCAAGCTAGCTAACTTAAACCTAGTTCTGGTATGTCAACACAAGCTGCGATCACACCCCGTGACTCCAGCGTAGACAAAACCTAAGAATGGCAGCACTTCGCTGTCAGGCTACACAAGGTGCCAGATAACAGAGAATCAGGCTCTAAATGTGTCATTTCTATAGACACAAGAGTTGAGCGTGAAGGGGGACAGAGACAGCTTGTGAAGCTCCGGGAACAATGTGGTCGCCACAAGGATCCAGGCCATCAAAGAATCAAGGGTTATTGAAACAAAACAAGCCAATTTCAAATCCCCTGAAGAACATGCTTAACCCAACTGCATAAACAATACTAAGCGGGCCTCTCTCATCCAAACTTTAGGAACAAACATCAAAGTGACCAAGAGAGGGGCAGCCAGTGAAACGTGTGGATTGATTCTTTGTTTCCCTGACATGCTTGTGTCATTTGGGATGTTTTTGGGGGAGACACGTAAGTGCCGTGAAGAATCCTGTCTCATCCCATCAGCACCAAGGCTTCGCACCCCCACTGTAACACAAAGGGATTGCTGTGCCTGCAGGGGATGCTGCTCAGCAGGAAGGGTCACAGGATGCTTGTTTCTCTCACGCACTTCTGCAGCACACTGAGCCCTGGTCTACATTAGGAGTTGAGGTCGAATTTAGCAGCATTAAATCGATTTAACCCTGCACCCATCCACACGACGAAGCCCTTTTTTTTTACTTGAAGGGTTCTTAAAATCAATTTCCTTACTCCACCCCCGACAAGGGGATTAGCACTGAAATCGGCCTTGCTGGGTTGAATTTGGGGTACTGTGGACGCAATTAGACGGTATTGGCCTCCGGGAGCTATCCCAGAGTGCTCCATTGTGACCGCTCTGGACAGCACTCTCAACTCAGATGCACTGGCCAGGTAGACAGGAAAAGGCCCGCGAACTTTTGAATTTCAATTTCCTGTTTGGCCAGCGTGGCAAGCTGCAGGTGACCATGCAGAGCTCATCAGCAGAGGTGACCATGATGGAGTCCCAGAATCGCAAAAGAGCTCCAGCAAGAGACGTACAGGATCTGATCGCTGTATGAGGAGCGGAATCCATGCTATCAGAACTACATGGTTTAAAAGCAAGCATGTTTAATGATTAATTTGCCCTGGCATTCGTGGCTCTCCTGGATATACTCCCAAAGCCTTTGCAAAAGGTTTCTGGGGAGGGCAGCCTTATTCCATCCACCATGGTAGGACACTTTACCACTCCAGGCCAGTAGCATGTACTCGGGAATCATTGTAGAACAAATCATTGCAGTATATGTTTGCTGGCATTCAAACAAGATCCATTCTTTATCTCTCTGTGTTATCCTCAGGAGAGTGATATCATTCATGGTCACCTGGTTGAAATAAGGTCCTTTTCTTAAGGGGACATTCAGAGATGCCCGTTCCTGCTGGGCTGTTTGCCTGTGGCTGAACAGAAATGTTCCCCACTGTTAGCCATGGGGAGGTGGGAGGGGCTAGCCACGCGCTGGGGGGAGGCAAAATGCGACCTTGGAATGAAAGCACATATGCTATGTATGTAATGTTAACAGCAAGGTTTACCGTGAAAGAGTGTACCCATTGTTCTATAAAATGTGTCTTTTTAAATACCACTGTCCCTTTTTTTTTTCTCCACCAGCTGCATGTGTTTCAAGCATCACAGGCTAGCGAAGATTAGAAGACGAAAAAAACACACTCATGATGAAATGTTCTCTGGGCTCATGCTGTCCTCCCACACTGACAGAGCACAGACGAATGCATGGAGGCAGACAATGTCAGAGTGCAGGCAAGCACAAAATGACTGGGAGGAGAGGTGGCGGGCTGAAGAGAGTAAGTGGCAGGCTGAAGAGAGGGCTGAAGCTGAAAGGTGGCAGCAGCATGATGAGAGGAGGCAGGATTCAATGCTGAGGCTGCTGGAGGATCAAACTAATATGCTCCAGTGTACAGTTGAGCTGCAGGAAAGGCAGCAGGAGCACAGACTGCCGCTACAGCCCCTGTGTAACCAACCACCCTCCTCCCCAAGTTCCATAGCCTCCTCACCCAAATGCCCAAGAACGCAGTGGGGGGGCCTCCGGCCACCCAGCCACTCCACCCCAGAGGATTGCCCAAGCAACAGAAGGCTGGCATTCAATAAGTTTTAAAGTTTTAAACTTTTAAAGTGCTGTGTGGCCTTGTCCTTCCCTCCTCCACCACCCCGCCTGGTGCTTCTCTCTTCCACCACCCCTCCTGGGCTACCTTGGTAGTTATCCCCCTATTTGTGTGATGAATTAATAAAGAATGCATGAATGTGAAGCAACAATGACTTTATTGCATCTGCAAGTGGTGATCGAAGGGAGGAGGGGAGGGTGGTTAGCTTACAGGGAAGTAGAGTGAACCAAGGGGTGGGGGGTTTCATCAAGGAGAAACAAACAGAACTTTCACACTGTAGCCTGGCCAGTCATGAAACTGGTTTTCAAAGCTTCTCTGATGCGCACCGTGCCCTCCTGTGCTCTTCTAACTGCCCTGGTGTCTGGCTGTGCGTAACCAGCAGCCAGGCAATTTGTCTCAACCTCCCACCCTGCCATAAACATCTCCCCCTTACTCTCACAGATATTGTGGAGTGCACAGCAAGCAGTAATAACAGTGGGAATATTGGTTTCGCTGAAGTCTAACCGAGTCAGTAAACTGCGCCAGCGCACTTTTAAACATCCAAATTCACATTCTACCACCATTCTGCACTTGCTCAGCCTGTAGTTGAACAGCTCTTGACTACTGTCCAGGCTGCCTGTGTATGGCTTCATGAGCCATGGCATTAAGGGGTAGGCTGGGTCCCCAAGGATAACTATAGGCATTTCAACATCCCCAATGGTTATTTTCTGGTCCGGGAATAAAGTCCCTTCCTGCTACTTTTGAAACAGACCAGAGTTCCTGAAGATGCGAGCATCATGTACCTTTCCCGGCTATCCCACGTTGATATTGGTGAAATGTCCCTTGTGATCCACCAGTGCTTGCAGCACTATTGAAAAGTACCCCTTGCAGTTTAGGTACTCGCCGTCTTGGTGCTCTGGTGCCAAGATAGGGATATGGGTTCCGTCTATGGCCCCACCACAGTTAGGGAATCCCATTGCAGCAAAGCCATCCACTATGACCTGCACATTTCCCAGGGTCACTACCCTTGATATCAGCAGATCTTTGATTGTGTTGGCTACTTTCATCACAGCAGCCCCCACAGTAGATTTGCCCACTCCAAATTGATTCCCGACTGACCGGTAGCTGTCTGGCGCTGCAAGCTTCCACAGGGCTATTGCCACTTGCTTCTCAATTGTGAGGTCTGCTCTCATCTTGGTATTCTTGCGCCTCAGGGCAGGGGAAAGCAAGTCACAAAGTTCCATGAAAGTGCCCTTACGCATGCGAAAGTTTTGCAGCCACTAGGAATCGTCCCAGACCTGCAACACTATGCGGTCCCACCAGTCTGTGCTTGTTTCCCAGGCCCAGAATTGGCATTCCACCACATGAACCTGCCCCATTAGCACCATGATGCCCACATTGCCAGGGCCCGTGCTTTGAGAGAAGTCTGCGTCCATGTTATCACCACTCTCGTCACCGTGCTGACATTGCCTACTCGCCCGGTTTCACTTTGCCAGGTTCTGGTGCTGCATATACTGCTGGATAATGCGTGTGGTGTTTAATGTGCTCCTAATTGCCAAAATGATCTGAGCGGGCTCCATGCTTGCCATGGTATGGCGTCTGCACAGAAAAAAGGCACGGAATGATTGTCTGCCGTTGCCCTGACGGAGGGAGGGGCGACTGATGACATGGCTTACAGGGTTGGCTTACAGGGAATTAAAATCAACAAAGGGGATGGCTTTGCGAGAAACTGAATGGCCCTCTCAAGGACAGAACTCAAAACCTCAAGGATAGAACTCAAAACTGGGTTTAGCAGGCCGTTGATTTCACAGAGGGAGGGAGGGAGGGAGGGAGGGAGGAGAAAATGAATACAAAACAAATCTGGTTTATTTCTTGTTTTGAGCCACTTCATCTATCTTTATACATCTTGCTGGCAGCAGACTGTGCAGTACGACCGCTAGCCATCGTCATCTCCTGGGTGCTCGGCAGAAGACGGTGCAGTATGACTACTGGCCATCGTCTTCTGCTAGCTGCAGATTAAAAGTCAGTGCATTGCCGGTAGGACTCAATCGCCACGAGACGAAACAAGGGAAATGACCTGGCTGAGTCACTCCCATGTTTGCCCAGGCGCCCGGTTAAAAGAGCACCCAGGACTACGTCGACGACGGCTACCAGTCATACTGCACTGTCTGCTGCCAAAAGGCAATAAAGTGCTGCTGTGTAGCAATGCAATACCACGTCTGCCAGCACCCAGGAGACATAGGGTGACGGTTAGCTGAGCGGGCTCCATGCTTGCCATGGTATGGCATCTGCACAGGTAACTCAAGAAAAAAGGTGCAAAATGATTGTCTGCCCTTGCTTTCACGGAGGGAGGGAGGGAGGGAACGGGGGCCTGACGATATGTACCCAGAACCACCCGCGACAATGTTTTAGCCCCATCAGGCACTGGGATTTCTACCCAGAATTCAAATGGGCAGTGGAGACTGCGGGAACTGTGGGATAGCTACCCACAGTGCAATGCTCCGGAAGTCGACGGTTGCCTCGGTACTATGGACACACTCCTCTGACTACAAGCACTTAGAGCATTTGTGTGGGGACACACACAATCGACTGTATAAAAACTCTTTCTACAAAACCAGCTTCTATAAATTCAACCTAATTTCGTAGTGTAGACATATGCTGAGTCTTATAGGGGTATAGGTAGGTTTAGAGTAGAAACGCAGCATGAGGGGACTGGCGATTCCTGCTGCTGTCTGGCACAGTGCTCACCACACCCAATGACTGGTCCAACCAGTCTGGTACCTGGCCTCAGAGTGGCCAATATCTGACATGATGTACCTGATGATGTACCTGAAACCCATGATGTACCTGCCCCCTTAGGCAGTGCTCCACAGGGTGGGGAGGGGATTCTCTCTTGCTCCCTATGCCCACCAGCTAACACTGCAAAAACTGATCTTGGTTTACATTTCTCTCAGTGTGCACAACTACAGGGGCAGTCCTGGGTCACAAGTCTATCCAGCTCTTTGAAAAAGCCAAACAGAGTGTTTACATTGTAACTTCCTTAATTCCCAGTACAGGCGTTATTTTTCACTTGCTCCTCCGTAAGCCACCTCTGGCTTAGTGTTGCTATCACAGAATGAGAGATGTGAGGGAAGTTAGTTAAATGGCCCTGGAGTGTAACCATATTAATGCACATCTAAGGTAGTACCCTAACTCCCATTACTGTCGTATCTGTGCACCTCACGATTTTTAATGTATTTATCCTCACAGCAGCCCTGGGAGGCAGGGCAGGGCTATTATCCCCATTGCACAGATGGGAAACTCGGGCACAGAGAGATGACGTGACTTGCCCAAGGTCACACATGGCGACTGTGGCAGAACAGGGGATTGGACCCAAGTCTCGGAGTCCCTAGTATGTGCCTGAACAGCTGGACTATCCTTCCTCTCAACAGTCCAATCCCTGCTATTGGGCAAGTTCCTGGAATAAGAGAGTCAGCTGCAGGATACAGAAAACAAATGGTTCCTGAACTCCCACCTACAGAAAGGGTGAATCTCTTTGGATAGCTGTTTTATCAGCACCCCTCGCCGGTCCGCACCTAGCGCCTTCCCGCTGACGGCGATATCTCCAACTGGAAAGGTGAACCACAAGACACCGAAAAGTTCCCACTAAAAAGCTTGATGAAAAGTGGCTTCTAAATGAGACAAAAGCCTTCCACACAGATGTTAGAACAGAAGACGGAGAAGTGGGGCAAACACTGGGAAAAAATACAATTCCATTTTATATGGAATTTTGCATTTTGAATAGTTTTGTCAAAACAAAATCTGAAGACTCCAAGATGGGAATTCGCATGTTTTCAGCCACTCTTGGGCCCAGTACCTTCCCTTGTACTGAGAACTTCACTCCCTATCCCCTGTTCTTATTTATTAGGTGTATTATGGTAGAACCTAGGAGTCCCAACTGAGATCAGGACCACGTTGTGCTAGACTCTCACCATCTGTGTGCGCTGTGACGAACTCGGGCACTTTGCAGAGGGGCCCTGACAGGGAGCAAATCACAGCTACACGATTCTACTGGATGGGTGAGGTAAGCTTCACCCTACACTGGTGGAGAATTGAACAGAGCCTGTATCATTGTAGAGTCTTGACTGTATTTGAATCTCCCGCTCCCTCTTCAAGCTCATGGTGAACTTTGTTCATGCCACCTGCCTTTTAGGAGATCCCACCCTTGCAAGTCCAGGCCCTGATCCTGCAAACCCTTAGATGCACGTTTTACTATGGAGTTCTACTGATGGTAGTAGAACCAGGAGTATGCATCATATTAAGTACTGGAAGGATCAGGGTCCAAGTCAGTAAGAAACCCACTCTCCCTGCCCCCAATCCTCTCAGTCCATCTCTCCTCACTTTTATGCCAAAGGAAGTATTAAAGGACATTTATTGCTGGCTCCATATGCATTACTATCTACCCCCTTCTGCAGCCCTGCCCCTGGCTGCTGCTTATATTCTTGAGTGAGTCTAGACTAGCTGGATCAGTTAGTGTCTGAGTATATTCTTCTAACCTGCTTTTGTGATATTGTACCACTTCCTGCATGCCTTGGTAGAGACTAGTTTGTTAGTTAGACTTATTATCCCAAACGCAAAGCTGAACAAGAGAACAGAATGCTGTGAACTAAAGCCAAAAAATTGTTCTTCTAAACTCTAGTAACAAAAATCAATTGAATGTCACATATTCCAGCCCTATGGAGTCTTTCAGTGAACTACGTGGGTCTTCAATCAGGTCTTGTTAGTAAAGCGTAGGGAGGTTATCCTTTAATTCAGGTAGGAGCCTGGTTTTCTGGAGCAAAAGGCCCTGTGTGCTATGCCACATGCAGTTTAACCAGCAACTGACAGACCATATCTGGATTGACTGTATACACACAGACTTGCAACACAGCGGTTATGTGCAAGCCCCCACAGTGTGCTTGGGACTGCATAAGGCACAAGTGTGTGGTCCCTGCCCAAAGGAGCTTGCTGTCAAAGAGAAGGACAAAGATTAGATGGTGGATTGATGCCTGGCATACTAAGATAGGAGGGGGTGGATGAAGGCATGGAGATGAGAATGAGACACAGATAGAGGGATGAGCTGCCATCATTGGCCAAGTGAAGGGACTGGGGAAGAGCACAGAGATGTAGATGGGGAGGAGTGGTGCAGGGTGCTGAAGCTACCAGCAAGTGGGAGACAACAGAGGGATGTGACGTGAGACCACAGTGGGCAAGAAAGAGGCTAGCAGCTGTGTCTATCCTGAATGTGGGCAGGCTACGACGAGGGATGTGGAGATTCCTGAAGGCAGAGGTTCAAGAATTCCGTCAACTCCAGAATTGACACCCAAATCAGATTCTTCCTGCCCAGCTGGAGGACTTCCCTTACCTGCTCCTCCAGCTGGGATGGGGTGTGGCCTGAGAACTGAGCCACTGTGATAGTACCAGAAAGCAGCTCTAGGGAGCTAAGACGGCATGGAGCAGTCAACAAACAGCCCAGTAGGGAAAAGCTCCAGCAACTCTCCTCCCTCAATAACCAGTGTCTCGGTGGTGGACCGTCCCTGGTCCATCAGCTCTCTAGGGCAGGCCTGTCTATATTACTTGTTAGTACAGGACCTGGCCCAATGGGGCTTTGATCGGGATTCCCAAGCACTAGCCCAACACACATAAGCAATGAGCATGTGTTGACTTTCTTTTAGATTCCATCTCTCCTCTCGCTCCTTTTGTCTTTGGTGCTGTTTAATTGCTACCCAGTGCATTGCCTTCACCAGCATAATGTGCCACGACACTGCTACATGCAATATAGGAAGTGCTTCAAGGGGACTGACAAGTCCAGCTCCCAAACCACAGGCTCAAAAGGAGAAACCAGTGAAGCCAATCGTAGAGCAAACGATAATTTCTGTGCTGTGCAATTATAGCCTGGAAGGAGTAAACCTCTGGTGCACAATCCTGCCAAGAGTTTGCTGCCGACAAGGAAACAAAACCGACAGTTGACATTGGAACAGCTACAGATACCCTGTAATTAGCTTAAAAATAGACTCCGATAGCAAACGTGTTTCTTAGAAATGAGGGTGTATGCTTAATTTTAAGCGGGGGTGGGGGAGGGGCCCTCCAAATATCTGTTTAATTCAGACACTTCAGTTAGGATATTCCAAAGCCTTTTTCCTCCCATTTTCCCCTGGTGGAACCCCAGGGCCCTGTCCAAGTGCACCTCTCCGGGGTGAAGAAAACAGTTAGACTCTGATGCACCACACAGATGCTTAACTTTAAGCACCTAATTATTGTGCCACTGTCTTCAATGGAAATACTCTTACTGCTATTACCCTATGCATCATTACAGAACCAAATGCTCTGTGCGTCTGTTCTCTTTAACCATTACCATCTCAGTCTTTGATGTATTTATCTTCCCAATGCACCCGTGAGGTAAGGAACAGCCATAATCCCCATTTTTCTGAATCTTCATCTGAATCCTTCTCATGCTGTCAGATGTTGCTTAGGGCACAGACAAGTTTCCCCCACTGGTCTATCCTGAGCTATTCTGTGCATGTGCCCTATGTCATTAAGTCCCCCAAGTTATCCGTCTAAACACTGTTTGCAGGGATTCGTCTAGTCAGCCCCTTTTAATTGTTCCTCCAGCTGCCCAGCGGTATGTCTGCCATTGCAGATGCTCTGGCTTCATTAACATAGATGGGGAAAAAGAAAAGGAGTACTTGTGGCACCTTAGAGACTAACCAATTTATTTGAGAATTGGTTAGTCTCTAAGGTGCCACAAGTACTCCTTTTCTTTTTGCGAATACAGACTAACACAGCTGTTACTCTGAAACCTGTCATAGAGGGGGAAGAGAGGCATAGAAAGGATAGATGATTCACCCAAGGTCACACAGACAATCTGTGGCAAGGGCGGGTATTGCTGGTGGGTCTCCCAAGTGCAAGGCTAGCACCATAACAACCAGAGCATCTTTCCTCCCTTCCATATCAAGCACGTACTTGAGTCAACTTGCTAGATCAGGGCCTCAGCACTAAGCAGATGGAGAGAACAGCAAAATGCAATGAGAGACTATTTTGATTAAGGTTGCGCAGGTAAGCACTGGGATAGTCAGGAAATGTTGAAGTCAAGGTGGAATGAGCAAACTCCCCTTGTACATATGCATATGATACAGCCTTTAGTTACATGCTCATGAACCATTTCTAATACAGTATCCTTTTTTCTAGTCGTTTGATGTGTATATATATAGCATTTTGTAACACACTTCTCCTATAGGTATGCTCCTAAGGTATAGCATATATGTAGAGGGAATTTTCAAAGACATAAGTGGCGGTTGGGCATGTAACTCCCTCTTGACTCAGGAGAAAAGACTGCACCTAGAGCAGGTAAACTAATTTTTGCAACGTGGGACAATTTGGTTTGATGCTTCCTGAATGCCATCTTTAACTGAGACTACCAGAAACCCGGCACCCTTGATCCAGGCCTCCGGAACCTCACCACACTAAAACAAGGGCTCCACTTTTCCAACGTGACATGTCATGATTTTACAGTGCACAACACAATCTGTCTGACGGCTAGTGCTGGGGTGACTTTAATATTCTTACAATCCACTCTTCAGGTTGCCATGGGTTCAGAGTTGACTCCAATTGACACTGGATCAGGCATTACGCACAGTGCACTCATGGCAAACATCACAGTTTAGGGCCTGATCCAGTGTCAACTGGAGTCAAGGGAAAGACTTTCCTTGACCTCAGTAGACATTGATTAGGCTCCTCCAACTCTGTCTTTTTCCAGACCCTTTCTACTTCTCATGAATCCTTTCAAAGAAGAAGTGACAACAGCCCATAACCCAGCTGAAGGAGACGAAGATATGTGAAAACAAAGCCATGCGTCTCAGCACTTTAGGATGGAGAAGGGAGAACAGCAGATCAGCTGCAATTGCAGGGGGATTTTGGTTTTGTAATTACATCCATTGCAGTTTTGCCAGGAAACCAAGGTTAACATCTCTGCCCTGGCAGTCAGTGCTAGGGGATTTTTAATGACCACAGACACCAGTGACCTCAGTTTTGCATCCAATTTGAAAGATAACAGGTCTTGTGCTGTGCTGCAGGGGGACAGGGACAAAAATGGCTTTAAGCCCAGAGTCTTGGCTGCAGGGGGCCAATGTGGTTGCTCTAATTTATGGCAATTTCCAGATGCCTCCTAAACATGCCTCTGGCCACTCTACTTTGCACTGATAAGACTTCAACTGGAGTATTGCGTCCAATTCTGGGCACCACATTTCAGGAGAGATGTTTGATAAAGTCCAGAGGAGAGCAATAAAAATGATTAAAGATCTAAAAAACATGACCTATGAGGGAAGATTAAAAAAATTGGGTTTGTTTAGTCTGGAGAAGAGAAGACTGAGGGGGGACATGGTAACAGTTTTCAAAGTACATAAAAGGTTGTTACAAGGAGGAGGAAGGTAAATTGTTCTCCTTAACCTCGGAGGATAGAACAAGAAGCAATGGGCTTAAATTGCAGCAAGGGCAGTTTAGCTTGGACATTAGGAAAAACTTCCATTGGTCAGGGTGGTTAAACACTGAAATAAAGTGCCTAGGGAGGTTGTTGAATCTCCATCACTGGAGATTTTTTTAAGAGCAGGTTAGACAAACACCTGTCTGGGATGGTCAGATAATACATAGTCCTCCCTTGAGTGCAGGGGACTGGACTAGAAGACCTCTCGAGGTCCCTCCCAGTTCTATGATTCAATATTAATAGGATACCTGATGAGACTACGTGCTGAAGGCATATAGCTCTAGAGATCATTCTTCAGCAAAATGACCACCTGTGTCATGAGTCCCTCCGATACCTTAGGAACACGAGAGCCAGTAAGTTGCAAACTACAGTAAGAACTGCTGTTCTTTAACCTCTTCCTAACTCCCCAGCCATCCAGAGGAGCCATAAAACAGGAGAAAGAGGAGTAGGATCTTATTTCTTATTTACAGCACGATATACTCTGGGCCAAATTCTCTGTTGGTGTAAATCACCAGTCTGGGCCTGATCCTTTCCCCAGTACATTCCTTGTTAGTTCCAGCTCAGGTGGCAACTAGCGTATTTCTCATGACTGGCAGCCCCCTTTGTTCTGTTCCACCCCCTTTTGTAACTTTGGCACAAGACAGGAATCCTTTGTCTCTCTCTGCATTCCCACCCTTCCTTCTAAATGGAAAAGCATCAGGATTAAGATGACAGGTTTCAGAGTAACAGCCGTGTTAGTCTGTATTCGCAAAAAGAAAAGGAGTACTTGTGGCACCTTAGAGACTAACCAATTTATTTGAGCATGAGCTTTCGTGAGCTACAGCTCACTTCATCGGATGCATACCATGGAAACTGCAGCAGACTTTATATACACACAGAGATGGGCTATCACCAGCAGGAGAGTGAATTTGTGGGGGGGGGTGGAGGGTGAGAAAACCTGGATTTGTGCTGAAAATGGCCCAACCTGATGATCACTTTAGATAAGCTATTACCAGCAGGACAGTGGGGTGGGAGGAGGTATTGTTTCATATTCTCTGTGTGTATATAAAGTCTGCTGCAATTTCCACGGTATGCATCCGATGAAGTGAGCTGTAGCTCACGAAAGCTCATGCTCAAATAAATTGGTTAGTCTCTAAGGTGCCACAAGTACTCCTTTTCTTTTAGGATTAAGATGGATTCCAGTACCAGATGACATGTCCTGTGAGACTTCATTACTCACTGGCTGGCACCCACGTATACAGGAAGGCTTACAAGTAAACAGAGCCATTTACAGCCAATTGTCCTAGTTAATGGGAGCCATCAAGATTCCAAGCCACCATTAATGACCCACACTTTGCATAGTTACAATAGGACTTCAGAGTTATACTTCATATTTCTAGCTTCAGATAGAAGATTGATACATTCATACAAATGGGATGAACACTCAGATTATAAACTTTGTAATGATACCTTACAAGAGACCTTCTGCATAAGGCATATTCCAGTTACATTATATTTACACATTTACTCATAAGCATAATTCCATAAACATATGGAGTGCAACGTCACATCCATCTAATCAGAACCCACCTTTTCATGATGTCAGATCAATAGTATTTTTACAGAACCTTCTCCTGGGGCCTGAGCCAAAGCCCACTGATGGTCAATGGAAAGACTCCCTGGATTTCAATGGGCTTTGGGTTTGGCCCCTGGAAAGTTTTGGTCCCATCAGGCTTTCTGGCTTGGTTGGGTCTAATATTTAACTAGACTCTGAAACTGGACACCAGAAATCTGAATTCCAGGCCAGGTGATGCCTGTCAATGCAATGGTTTTTATTTTATTCAGTTAACAGAAACATGGAAATAAATTCCTCCCAGTCTCAGTTATGGCTGGAAATCCATTCCTCTTAGGCCAGCTACAGGATTAATCTGCTGAATGGTTTTCAGGAGTTTTGCTGACATAGGAACATTTTAAGAATATATTACTTTTTTTCCTTCCCAATATACCACTACTTTTTAGAACAAAACAAGTCCGTCTTTGTTCTGGCAGCCAAGAGAAAGGGTACAGCAATGCATCTCCTTTCTGCCAACACAAGCCGATTTATATTTCAGTTTTGCAGCATACACTTAAATCCTTGGTAACTCCTTCCAAAAATGAACCCTAGAAGGCACCATTTTGCCTCTCTCAGATGATGTTATGAAGAGATACTGATAACCAGTGCAGGATGGATTGACATCTTTTACACTACCGTCATACTGGGCAGAATCCTCGCCTGGTGTAAGTCTACATAGCTCTGTTCACTTAAATGGAACTACACTGATTTATCCCAGCTGAGAATCTCAAGCACCTGCTAGGCTCATGATATGAGCACAGGCAGGCTAAAGGACATGTCCTGGCAGTTCCACCTTATCATTCAAGCAGAACTAGGGATGGGAATGCTAAGAAGCTTCATGTAACTTGGATCCTCTTGTGGTCTGGTGCTTCTTAGCCCAATGTAACCCCATTACCAATTAGCATCAGAGGCATAACTGGCTATATCTATCCCGCTCCTTTAAGGACCTGCCCACCTGTGGTGATTAGATACCTTGCAGTTTTCTAGCACCATCTATTTCAGAGTCCCAAGGCACATTCATGGATTAAGCATCATAAACTAGCTGTAATGTAAGCAAATGTTATCTCCCCTTTACAGACAGAGAAATTGAGGTTAGTTCAGTCCCTTGCCCAAGGTCACACTAGCATTGCATAGCAGAGACCAGAAACTTGGCCTTTTTATGACCAGTACTGAGCCTTAATCACAAGAACATTTTGCCTGGCATGAAGTCTATTCCCTGATGTTTCATGCCTTCACGTCCAGCTTGAGTGATGCATCGTCCTGAGTTTTAGGATCAACAATTAGAGGGTGATTTAGAAACAGAATTTCAATTTGCCACATTCATAGCCTTTTTCCCATACTCACTTTTCTTGAACATTTTCAGAAGCCAAGTTTTGTTTGTACAAAATATTCATGGAAAATGAAATTTCAGGCCAGCAGTCAATTTTTCCCCCTATTTACACAAAATTTATTCTGGGCACAAGTAGCAGATTGGCCATGTAAAGACTGCCATGTAAATTATATCCCATGTGTCAAGGTTCCTCCCCCACTCTGAACTCTAGGGTACAGATGTGGGGACCTGCATGAAAAACCTCCTAAGCTTATCTTTACCAGCTTAGGTCAAAACTTCCCCAAGGTAACAAATATTACCCCCGTTATCCTTGGAATGGCCGCTACCACCACCAAACTAATACTGGTTACTGGGGAAGAGCTGTTTGGACGCGTCCTTCCCCCCAAAATACTTCCCAAAACCTTGCACCCCACTTCCTGGACAAGGTTTGGTAAAAAGCCTCACCAATTTGCCTAGGTGACTACAGACCCAGACCCTTGGATCTTAAGAACAATGAACAATCCTCCCAACACTTGCACCCCCCCTTTCCTGGGAAATGTTGGATAAAAAGCCTCACCAATTTGCATAGGTGACCACAAACCCAAACCCTTGGATCTGAGAACAATGAAAAAGCATTCAGTGTTTTACAAAGACTTTTAATAAAAAATAGAAGTAAATAGAAATAAAGAAATCCCCCCTGTAAAATCAAGATGGTATATATATCTTACAGGGTAATTAGATTCAAAAACATAGAGAACCCCTCTAGGCAAAACCTTAAGTTACAAAAAAGATACACAGACAGAAATAGTTATTCTATTCAGCACAATTCTTTTCTCAGCCATTTAAAGAAATCATAATCTAACACATACCTAGCTAGATTACTTACTAAAAGTTCTAAGACTCCATTCCTGTTCTGTCCCCGGCCAAGACGACTACAGACAGACACACAAACCCTTTGTTTCTCTCCCTCCTCCCAGCTTTTGAAAGTATCTTGTCTCCTCATTGGTCATTTTGGTCAGGTGCCAGCGAGGTTACCTTTAGCTTCTTAACCCTTTACAGGTGAGAGGAGCTTTCCCCTGGCCAGGAGGGATTTCAAAGGGGTTTACCCTTCCCTTTATATTTATGACACGCCCCCCAAATCTCAGCTAGGGTGAAACACTGGCTGGGATTTCTTCCTGGAGCTCTAGGAAAACAGAGTTAATAAGACACATGCATCTCTAAATATACTACCAAGTACATAAAGACTAACAATATTTTCCACATCTCAAGGACGATTTTAACCAGTTGATTCTGGGAAACTTTCACGGGAGAGTGCATCAGCCACTTTGTTAGAAGCTCCTGAGATGTGTTGGATGTCGAAATCAAAATCTTGGAGAGCTAAACTCCACCGAAGAAGTTTTCTGTTAGTTTCTTTGACGGTGTGAAGCCACTTTAGTGCAGCATGGTCGGTTTGCAGGTGGAAACGCCGTCCCCAAACATATGGGCGTAGCTTTTCCAGAGCGTAGACAATGGCATAACATTCTTTTTCAGTGACTGACCAGTTGCTTTCCCTCTCAGACAGTTTTTTGCTGAGAAACACTACAGGGTGGAATTCTTGATCAGGTCCTTTCTGCATTAAAACTGCTCCCACACCACGCTCGGATGCATCTGTGGTTACTAGGAACGGTTTGTCAAAGTCTGGGGCCCTTAGTACAGGGTCAGACATGAGTGTCGCTTTAAGCTTGTTAAAGGCCTTCTGACACTTTCCGGTCCACTGAACAGCATTTGGCTGTTTCTTTTTGGTTAGGTCTGTCAGTGGGGCAGCGATTTGGCTGTAGTGCGGTACAAATCGTCTGTAATAACCGGCCAAGCCTAAGAAGGATTGAACCTGTTTCTTTGACTTTGGGACAGGCCACTTTTGGATAGCATCCACTTTGGCCTGTAGGGGGCTGATAGTTCCTTGACCCACCTGGTGTCCAAGGTAAGTCACTCTGTTTAGGCCTATTTGACACTTCTTAGCCTTAACAGTTAGTCCTGCCTCCCTTATGCGCTCAAGGACTTTTTGTAGATGTTCCAGGTGGTCTGCCCAGGAATCCGAAAATATGGCCACATCGTCAAGGTAGGCGACTGCATATTCTCCTAATCCCGCTAGGAGACCATCTACAAGTCTTTGGAAAGTGGCGGGTGCATTTCGCAGCCCGAAAGGGAGTACATTAAATTCATACAGCCCGAGATGTGTGATGAAGGCTGACCTTTCCTTGGCAGATTCATCTAGCGGTACCTGCCAGTACCCCTTGGTTAAGTCCAAGGTAGAGATGAACTGGGCCCGTCCCAGTTTCTCTAATAGTTCATCAGTGCATGGCATTGGATAGTTGTCTGGGCGAGTTACAGCAATTAGCTTACGGTAGTCCACGCAAAAACGTATTTCCCCATCTGGTTTGGGAACTAGAACCACTGGAGATGCCCATGCACTTTCAGAGGGGCGGATTACACCCATCTGTAACATATCCTGGATCTCCCGTTCTATAGCAGTTTTAGCTTGAGGAGACACCCGGTAAGGGTGGACCCTAATTGGGTGAGCATTACCTGTGTCAATGGAGTGGTATGCCCGTTCAGTCAGTCCTGGGGTGGCTGAGAACGTTGGCGCGTAGCTAGTGCACAGCTCCTGGATCTGCTGTCGCTGCATACGCCCAAGGGTCATGGAGAGGTTCACCTCTTCCACACCACCAGCACATTTCCCTTCGTAGTAGACACCTTCAGGCCACTCAGCGTCATCTCCTCCCTGGGCTGTAAACTGACAAACCTTTAATTCTCTGGAATAAAAGGGCTTTAGAGAATTAATATGATACACCTTAGGCTTTCGGTTGGAGGTGGGGAATGCTATGAGATAATTAACAGCTCCCAGGCGCTCCTGGACCACGAATGGCCCTTCCCACGATGCTTCCATTTTATGGGCCTGGAGCGCCTTTAAGACCATGACCTGGTCTCCTACTTTGAAGGAACGCTCTCTGGCATGTTTATCATACCAGGCTTTTTGCTCTTTTTGAGCATCCTGTAAGTTTTCTCTAGCAAGGGCTAAAGAGGTTCGGAGGGTGTTTTGTAGGTTGGTTACAAAGTCCAGAATGTTAGTTCCTGGAGAAGATGTAAATCCCTCCCATTGCTGCTTCACCAACTGCAATGGCCCCTTAACCTCACGGCCATATACAAGTTCAAATGGGGAAAACCCTAAACTGGGATGTGGTACAGCTCTGTAGGCAAAGAGCAACTGCTGCAATACTAGGTCCCAATCATTGGAGTGCTCATTTACGAATTTACGTATCATGGCCCCCAAAGTTCCATTAAACTTCTCCACCATGCCATTTGTTTGATGATGGTAAGGAGTGGCAACCAAGTGATTTACCCCATGAGCTTCCCAAAGGTTTTTCATAGTTCCTGCCAGGAAATTAGTCCCTGCATCTGTGAGGATGTCGGAGGGCCAACCTACCCTGGCAAAAATGTCTGCTAGTGCCTGGCACACACTTTTAGCCCTGGTGTTGCTTAGAGCTACTGCTTCCGGCCATCGGGTGGCAAAATCCATGAAAGTCAGTATGTACTGCTTTCCTCTGGGTGTCTTTTTCGGAAAAGGACCCAGAATATCCACAGCTACTCGCTGAAATGGAACTTCAATGATGGGGAGTGGCTGGAGAGGAGCTTTGACCTGGTCTTGGGGTTTTCCCACTCTTTGGCACACCTCACAAGACTGGACATAGGTAGAAACATCCTTGCCCATTCCCTCCCAGTGGAATGACCCCCCCAAACGGTCTTTGGTCCTGTTCACCCCAGCATGGCCACTAGGGTGATCATGGGCTAAGCTCAAGAGCTTGGCCCGGTATTTAGTTGGAACTACCAACTGTCTCTGAGGATGCCAGTCTTCCTGGTGTCCCCCAGAAAGAGTTTCCTTGTATAAAAGTCCTCTTTCTACAACAAACCTGGATCGATTAGAAGAGCTGAGAGGCGGTGGGTTGCTCCGTGCCGCCGTCCAAGCTCTCTGGAGGCTTTCATCTGCTTCCTGTTCGGTCTGGAACTGTTCCCTTGATGCTGGAGACATCAGTTCCTCATGGGATTGTGGACCTAGGCTTGGTCCCTCTGGAAGCGATATAGGGGATGGAGCTGTTTCTGTTGACTGTGAACCGCTCTCCGCTGGTGCACTATGTTGGGATTCAGGCTCCGGCTGAGCCTCTTGTGTAGGGTTATCGGCTGCTGCCAGTTCAGGTTCGGTGGGGCCCTCTGGTGTTGAGGTTGCAAGTACTGGATTCAGTGCTGACACGGGGTCTGGTGTTGGTTGTTTGGCTGGTTCCGGTTCTGGGACTGGTTCCGTCTGGGTCTCTGGGACTGGATCCACTACTGCTGTTGCAGACATTGGCCTGGGGTCCAGGTCCATCACCTCTGACTGGGTCCTGATAGAAGTTTCCGGAACAGAGCTAGGCCTCACGGCTTGTTTAGCCTGGTTGCGGGTGACCATTCCCACCCTCTTGGCCTGCTTCACATGATTGGCCAAGTCTTCCCCCAACAGCATGGGGATGGGATAATCATCATAGACTGCAAAAGTCCACATTCCTGACCAGCCCTTGTACTGGACAGGCAACTTGGCTGTAGGCAAATTGAAAGAGTTGGACTTGAAGGGTTGAATCGTCACTTGGATCTCTGGGTTGATTAAATTGGGGTCCACTAAGGAAGCATGGATAGCTGACACTTGTGCTCCGGTGTCCCTCCACGCGGTGACCTTCTTCCCACCCACACTCACAGTTTCCCTCCGCTCCAAGGGTATCTGGGAGGTATCTGGGCCTGTGGACCTCTGGTGTGATTCCGGTGCAATGAACTGTAATCTGTTGGGGTTCTTGGGGCAGTTGGCCTTTACATGCCCCAGCTCGTTACACTTAAAACATCGTCCAGCTGACGGGTCACTGGGGCGAGGAGGGTTGCTGGAGAACGGGGTGGTGGGACGATAAGGGGTCTGGAGGGTTCTTTGGGAGGTAGGTGGGGCTTTGGGCGGCCCCCGGTAATAGGGTGTGGTCTGGGGTGGTCCCTTCTGGTCTCCGCTCCAACTGCGACCAGTTTTCTTCTTCTCTGCCACCTCCACCCATCTGGCTCCAATCTCTCCTGCCTCAATTACAGTTTTGGGTTTCCCATCTAGGATGTATCTTTCTATTTCCTCAGGAACACCCTCTAAGAATTGTTCCATTTGCATTAGGAAGGGCAAATTTACTGGAGATTCAACACTTGCTCCTGATATCCAGGCATCCCAATGTTTTACAATGTGGTAGGCATGTCGGGTAAATGACATGTCTGGTTTCCACCTTAGGGCTCTGAACCTCCGACGAGACTGCTCGGGTGTTATCCCCATTCTGACTCTCGCCTTGGATTTAAACAGTTCATACTTGTTCATGTGTTCTTTAGGCATTTCAGCTGCCACCTCAGCTAAGGGTCCACTGAGCTGTGGCCTCAACTCTACCATGTATTGGTCAGTAGAGATGTTGTACCCAAGGCAGGCCCTTTCGAAGTTTTCTAAGAAGGCCTCAGTATCATCACCTGCCTTGTAGGTGGGGAACTTTCTGGGATGGGAAGTGGTACCTGGAGAAGGATTGCTAGGGTTTGTTGGTATATTCTGCTGGGCCTTTATCCTCTCCATCTCCTCCACATGCTTCCTCTCTTTTTCCCTCTCCTCCTCCACATGCTTCCTTGCCTCCATTTCCCTCTTGTGGGCAGCCTCTTGGTGTTGTTCTGCCTCCCTTTCTTGTTCCTTCTTCAGCTGCATGAGTTCTATCTGTCTTTCATGTTCCCTTTGTTTTTCCTCAGCCTGAAATTTGGCTAATTCCAGCTGTAGTCGAGCTGAGGATTTGGCCATTCTAACCTCTCTGTTTTTAACTAACTTTACACCCGAGGTTTAGAAATAAACCAACAAAACTTGGCTGTAAAATTTTGCTGTGCTGGAATAGAATACCTATTCTCTGATAGTGATTGTCAGCCTACAGAAAAAGACAATTCCCTTGTCTCTGCTCTGGGCCCAAATTAAAGCAAAAACCCTCCAACTACTTGGAAACCTGCTTACCCAGCCCAAAGAAGAAAAAAATTTCTTTTCAAACCTGTGCTCCTTGTAAAACAAAAAAAAAAAATCAAAATCCTAAAAAAACCCTGCCACTTTTGTCTCCAGGCAAATGGGTAGAGCACACACCCCCTATTTACTTTTAGGAAGAAAAGAAAAAAAAAAAAACCTCTGGGTTGGAAGACTGTGAATTTCCCTGCAGGAGTTAAGTACCCTGCCTCCAGGCAAGAAAACCTGCAATTCACAAGATAATCCCCTTTTGTCTCTGCTTGGCCACAAAGCAGAGAGAAACCAAGCTGCTTTCAGTTTCAAAGCTGCCTTCTGGACTTCCTAAAAATTCCTTTTTAAAATCTGTATTTCTAGTTCAAAAAATCTCAACTGGATCTCAAAATGATTTCAGGTTAATCCCACCACTGTGCCACCATGTCAAGGTTCCTCCCCCACTCTGAACTCTAGGGTACAGATGTGGGGACCTGCATGAAAAACCTCCTAAGCTTATCTTTACCAGCTTAGGTCAAAACTTCCCCAAGGTAACAAATATTACCCCCGTTATCCTTGGAATGGCCGCTACCACCACCAAACTAATACTGGTTACTGGGGAAGAGCTGTTTGGACGCGTCCTTCCCCCCAAAATACTTCCCAAAACCTTGCACCCCACTTCCTGGACAAGGTTTGGTAAAAAGCCTCACCAATTTGCCTAGGTGACTACAGACCCAGACCCTTGGATCTTAAGAACAATGAACAATCCTCCCAACACTTGCACCCCCCCCTTTCCTGGGAAATGTTGGATAAAAAGCCTCACCAATTTGCATAGGTGACCACAAACCCAAACCCTTGGATCTGAGAACAATGAAAAAGCATTCAGTGTTTTACAAAGACTTTTAATAAAAAATAGAAGTAAATAGAAATAAAGAAATCCCCCCTGTAAAATCAAGATGGTATATATATCTTACAGGGTAATTAGATTCAAAAACATAGAGAACCCCTCTAGGCAAAACCTTAAGTTACAAAAAAGATACACAGACAGAAATAGTTATTCTATTCAGCACAATTCTTTTCTCAGCCATTTAAAGAAATCATAATCTAACACATACCTAGCTAGATTACTTACTAAAAGTTCTAAGACTCCATTCCTGTTCTGTCCCCGGCCAAGACGACTACAGACAGACACACAAACCCTTTGTTTCTCTCCCTCCTCCCAGCTTTTGAAAGTATCTTGTCTCCTCATTGGTCATTTTGGTCAGGTGCCAGCGAGGTTACCTTTAGCTTCTTAACCCTTTACAGGTGAGAGGAGCTTTCCCCTGGCCAGGAGGGATTTCAAAGGGGTTTACCCTTCCCTTTATATTTATGACACCATGTGATAGCCCAACAGACAGTGGCAGCCTCCTTCTCTCAGCCTCCTTCTCTGCATCATGTCTCTTTTCCCCAGAGCTTTTTTTTCCCTTTGCAGATGACCGGGCCTAGTAGCCTACGCAAATCCCCACTCTTTCCTCCAGCTGCATGCAGATGTTCAGGGAAATGAGGAGGGATTTCTAACTGTAAAATATGCTCTCCATGCTGAACTGTATTGTAAGAAGCTAAGGATGATACACATTTACATAGGAAAACAAGGCAGCTCCCTTCCCATATGCCCCTAGAAGTTAGGACATCCCACAGTGCAGAAGATAATTGGTTCAGTCTCATGTCTGAAACCACAGTGAACGAACGCTTGCCTTGGATTCTCCTAGTTGAAACCGAACTTTTCTCCAAGGGGTTGGACTATGTGCTGGGAGTTTCCCTCCTGCTAAGGGTGAAGGAATCTGGACCACAAGATCTGAGAGAGAGCAGAGCTGCTCCACAACCACTCCAGGATGGAGTCACCTCCTTGCTCCTTCTCTACCAGGAGTGGAAGGAAAGTAGGAGTAGGTGGAGCTGTGCAGTGGTGGTCCATCAGCCCCTCCCCTTTCTCAATCCAACCCCAGCTGTGCACTAACATGCAAGAAACCAGTGGGGAGCTCTCCAAATCCCACTCCCAGCCTTTGTGCATAAGAGCCAGGCCAGCACTTCTCAAAGAGGCTGATCCACATGTGCCCCTTGATGTGACCAAATGTTTTCTTCAAGTCAGTAGAGGCCAGAGCAGTGAAGTTCAGGGTGTGGGCTAGGCAAGGGAGAGCCTAGAACTGAGGAAAGTGGTGCCATTCAGTTCTCCCATCAAATAGAAATATTTCCAATGGCTGGCTATTCAGGCACTGGAGACCAGTATCATCCATAGGTATGACTGGAGTGCCCAAGCAGGGACCCGTTTAACTCCAGATCATGGGCAAGATTCTCAGCTGTCCATTTGCTTGAAGAGAGTCAACAGGCTTGTTTGGGTTTCCCCACAATGCGGCTCCAAGTTGGAGTCTCGTTTCTGGTTCCTTTGTGAACACAGTGGCACCTATGGGGCTCAGATCCTCCATTGCCCTGCACTTCACCTGGTCACTTACATGAGTGTAAAATGGGAACAAAATGCTACTCAGAGCAAAACGGTAACAGTGTGCACTGACTTTGCAGTCAGGAGTGAGGCTTTACAAGCCTTAAACCCACAGCGTGGGGACACCAATAAGCCTGGTAATTATTTTCTCCTCTCTACCTTTCATTTCTTTTGCACAAGCTTTGAAACATACTGTGCATTGTGCTGGAGGGGCTAGGGGAAGGACGGGGTCTCCTTTTTGCTACCATCTTGTCACTGGAGCGCCTTGATAAGATAAGGTTCTCTCCTCTCACCAAGATATGAGACAGATCCATAGTAACTGAATAATCAATTAATTCTCCTGCAGAGCTCCATTTACATAATGAAAACACAGCTTCCAGATATTTTATACCCCTAGTTTTCAGTTGTCTAGGCTAATAATATATTGCATGCTGATTGGAGCGGATGGGCGGCAGCCTAATGCAGCCTCTGTCATGGAGTTGCAGAATTCCAATTCAAGTAACATGACAGCAACAAATATTTATTGACTCCATTTATAGATGTTTAACCCTAATGTAGGCTGTATCTATACAGCCCACTTGAGACCTTGTTTTCATGTAAAAGCGTAAGGTACATGCATAGATCACATGGCCAGAAGGGACCAGTAGGATGACCTAGTCTCACCTCCCACATAACACAGCCTGTAGAACTTTGCCCAGTGACTCCCGCAAAGGGGGGTGAGGTGCATTAGCCCCATTTTACAGATGGGGAAAAGCGAGGTGCAAGGCCCAAGATCACAAAGCAGGTCACTGGCAGAGGATACAGATCTCCTGAATCCAATTGCAGATCCCTATCTACTGAATCACACTCTAGCTACATGTGAGGTGTCAGACTCATATCTTAGACATTAGGTACCAAAGACCTATGATCTCTCTAACTGACCCCATCGGCCAAGCTCCCCAGTCAGTGCACAAGAGCAGTTTTAAATACCCCAGTGATGGGGCTTTGCCACTTGGGGAGATATTCCATGCGCTGATACATCTCAGAGGACCCTGCTTCCCACCCCCACCCCACCCCCATCTGTGCAGTAGAGGGAGTTCTGCCTGAGGAAGAGCTGTGCTGAGGCTCTGCAGGGTTTGGTCTCCATAGCTGGTGTGGGGGAAGAGAAGGACCTGGAGCCATGTGAATTCAGGCTGGAGAACTCTTCCTTTGGGGTGGTGGGTAAAAGAGGAAGCTGTGATGAGAGGAGACCCTAGAAATGTAGGGCCAGATTTTGAGTGGTATTCAGGTGCTTAGTAGGATTTTTGAGTGCCTATCTGCATCTTTAGGGCCTAGAGCCCTTCAAAAAAAAACTAGTCCCTAGAGATGCTGTGCTCGCCTTTGTATTTGCAGAAAACCGAATACCCTTGGCCCGCCTCCTGCCCCACCCCTTCTCCAAGGCCACGTACCCTGCTCACTCCGTCCCCCCCATCCTCCCTCGCTTGCTCTCCCCCACCCTCTCTCTTGCTCATTTTCACCAGGCTTGGGGGGTGACAGGGGATGAGGGCTCTGGCTGTGGGTGGGGCTGGAAATCATAGAATATCAGGGTTGGAAGGGACCTCAGGAGGTCATCTAGTCCAACCCCCTGCTCAAAGCAGGACCAATCCCCAATTTTTGCCCCAGATCCCTAAATGGCCCCCTCAAGGATTGAACTCACAACCCTGGGTTTAGCAGACCAATGCTCAAACCATTGAGCTCTCCCTCCCCCCCTCCATGAGGTGTTTGGGATGGAGAGGGCTCCAGGCTGGGGAAGGCGACTGAGGTGTGGGTTGCAAACTGAGGCATGGGGTGGAGGCTATGGGTGTGGGCTCCAGGATGGGGCCAGAAATGAGGATTAAGGGTGCAAGAGGGGGCTCTGGGATGGGGCAGATGATTGGGGCACGGGGTGGTGAGGGCTCCGACTGGGGCTGCGGGCTCTGGGATGGGGCCAGGGTTTGGGATGTAGGAGGGGGCTCAGAGATAGGGCAGGGGTTGGGGTGCGGGAGGGGTCTCCAGGTGCAGGCTCCAGATGGCGCTTACCTCAGGCAGCTCTCAGGAAGCAGTAACATCTCCCTCGGCCTTCTAAGCGGAGGCACGACCATGTGGTTCCTGCGCTGCCTGTGCCTACAGGCACCGCCCCCTCAGCGATGGTTCCTGGCCAATGGGAGCTGTTGAGCTGGCGCTGGGGGCAAGGGCAGCGTGCAGAGGCCCTGTGGCTGTCTCTCTGCCTAGAAGTCAGAAGGAGATGCCGGCAGCTTCCCAGGAGTCGCACAGAGCCAGGTAGGGAGCCTGCCTGCACCACCAACCGGACTTTTAACGGCCTGGTCAGTGGTGCTGACTGGAGCCGCCATGGTGCAGTTTTGATTGAGCGTTTCAGTAAAAAAAACAATCCCTGGCAACCTAACCAGTACCATGTCAGGATAGACATAGGCAAAAGGTAACCCCAGGCAGGGACTCGTAGCCTAGGAGTCATTTACACCAAATGGGCTTCCATTGGTGTCGCACAATGGTCCTAGCGATGTCTGTGCTAACATCCAGAGATGCCTGTGATTGGTCCCGTCAAGTGACTGAGGTGCTGAGTGATAGCCTGGGTGCTGACTGTGAAGAGATGGCAGCACATGCCCACCCAATTTGCATGGGGCAGAGCAGGGTGGAAGTCAAAGTCTGCCAGGTACCCTCTGTGGAGCTGCCGCACAATCTGACAGCGGAGCAGGAGTCTCCTCCCAGTAAACAGGGTGTCTGTCCCCTATGCCTTACGGATGGGGAGGGGGGAAATCATCTAAAGAAACAGGACCTCTGTGCAGACATGTTCCTCAGCACTGACTCCAGGGTCCCCCCAACAGCTTTCCTCACATTCCTCCAAGCATGGCTTTATTGGAGCCTCACTGCCAGGCCTAACCACACATGGGGAAGCACCTAGACCCAGGGCCAGATTAACCCATAGGCTAGAAAGGCTATAGTCTTAGGCACTTCTATTTTTAGGCCTTCCATTCCATATTGAAGTAACAGCTGAGTGACGGTAGCAGGGCCATCAGAAATTTTTTGTCTCATGAGATATTGCGTTGTACAAATTAATCCATCGAGACTGTGAATTCAATTTATGGTGGTGATGGGCCAAGCAATATTGAACATAGTTTCTATTGTCCAGTGTAAAGTACAATGTCGAAGAAAGGAGGATGGCAGAAATTGGAGGAAGCCAAAGAAAGATGGCAAAGACAAGATGTAGTGCTGAAAAGTTCTCCTCCTCGCCTAACGTTTTTCTTCCTATTGAGTCTGGTGATGAGGAAGTCCAGGCGAATACCAGCCCAAGTGAACCTGCTGAGCCTGCGCCTGATGAAAAGGAGCAGCCTTCTCTGACTTTGGTAGCTGCAGTCTCACCCCACCGCTCTGAAGACTTTCCCAGCAATAGTAACATAAAAATATCCTGCTCCAACGATCCAGTCGAGTGGGCCATGACTTCGCAAGATCTCATTGCATATTGGACTGAGAAGGGCCCATAGAAATGCATGAACCTAGATGCTGACTTTTCGAGATGACAACAACCTGAATCATCATCTGACCAAATCAATGTTTGAATATATGAAGCCTAACAAACCGATTGGCAAGCAAGAATGGCTCCTCTATTCACCTTCTAAGAAGAAAGTGTACCGTTTTTATTGCCGCCTGTTTTCTGATACCAAAAAGTGGGGAATGTTCTGCGAAGGCTTCAATGGTTGGAAGAATACTGCACATATTACCAATCATGCAATGAGTGAGCAGCATACATTGTCAGTTGCAGCTACCATGCCTGAAATAAAGTTAGTGGCAGAATTGATACCCAAATGGAAAACCAATTTTTGGAAGCTCATGCTTATTAGAAGAACATTCTCAGATGTGTAGCTGAAACCATAATTTTTCTTGCTGAGCATGGTCTCCCATTCCGTGGCTCAGAGGAGACTGTTGGATTGAAACACAATGGCAATTACCTTGGCGTTCTAGAGCTAATTGCTAAGTTCGACCCTTTCTTAGCTCAGCACATCAATGAAAACGCAAATTGTGGAAAAGGCCATACATCATATTTATCAAAGACTATTTGTGATGAATTCATTGTATTGTTGGCAAAGAAGATCTTATCAGCCAGAGAAGAGGAGATCAAACATGTGGGATATTTTTCAGTGTCCGTCAGCTCGGATGTGGCACATGTAGATCAGCTGACTATCATCTTGCGTGATGTGCTACCCAGCGGGCCAGTTGAGCATTTCATTACCTTCATAATCACCACTAGCCACACAGGGGAGAAACTTGCCTCGTACCTACTCGATTTCCTCACCGAAAATGGGATTGACATCAGCCTTTAGCATGGCCAAAGCTATGACAATGCAAGTAATATGAGCGGCAAATATTCAGGGATGCAGGCAAAGATAAAAGAGCGCAATGCTTTGGTTGATTCCATACCATGTGCTGTACACTCACTCAAGCTTGTTGGCCAGTCTGCTGTGGATTGTTCTGTTGAAGCAGTTTCTTTTTTTGGATTTGTCCAAGAATTGTACAATTTTTTCTCTGCATCAACCAGTCATTGGATGATTCTCAGAGATTCACTACCAAAGGGATGCCCAGGATCCAAATCACTCTCAGGGACACAGTGGAGTGCCAACACTGAAGCTGTGAAAGCAGTTGTTCTGGGATACCCCAACATCTTTGAAGCACTTGAGAGCATCAAGGATGATGAATCTCAAAAATCAGCAACAAGAAAAGATGTGAAGATCCTGAGTGATGCAATGTGCACTTTGGAAATCGGTATTTTGTGAGAGGTCTGGAATGATATACTTCAGCCATCCAGCAAGTGCAGTCTAAGCTTGCAAAGTGCTCAAATTGACCTTTCCACTGCTGTAAACCTAATAAGGAGTTTTGGAACTGTTCTTCAACAAATGCAGGATAGTTTTGATGAGTATGAAATTCAGGGGGCTGCAAGGACTGCTAACCATGAGTACAAGTCAGACAAATGCCACAAAAGACACAAAATATGCAATGATGCAAGTGCCCACTCATTCAGTGACAAGGAGACCTTCAGAGATAATACCTTCATAACAATCATCGACAAACTGAAGAGTTCATCAGAACATCAGAATATGAAAATATTGACAAAACCTTTAGTGTACTGACAAATTTTTTGCTAACATTTCAAGTTCCAAAGACAGCGATGGTATCAAACATCTGTGTCAGAAGTACCCAGACAATTTCCCAGTAGATTTTACTAAAGAATTTCTTCCATTTGTTGAATTCACGTCACTCTCGGATACAGAGAAAAGATGACAAAAGGAAATCTATTTGAATGTGCCGAATATTTTCCAAATGTTGAAACTGCATTATGGCTGTATTTGTCACCAATGACCACTAACTAGTGGAGAACGTTCCTTCTCTCTTCTAATAAGGGTCAAAAATGTCCTCCGATCCACCATTACTCAAGAGCATCTCAGTGCTTCATCCCTCTTGAGCATTGAGAATGAAATCAGGATTTTGAATTATGATGACATCATTCATGACTTTGCCACAGCTAAAGCTGGTGGGGGGGGAAGTATCATTTGTTTGAAGAATTGAGTGTAGAATAAACTTTTTAATTTTACGTAAATAATATGTATGTTTGATGACTTCATACTTTCTTTGCAATATGAAATTCATATTTACGCCCTGCCTGGACCCCTCAGCCCCTTTCAGTTAGTGAAACCTCAGCCAGTGGCGTGTATGAATGCGAGGCAGCTGAGCTGTTGACAACGTGGGAAGCTTAAGGCTGTCTGCAGTGGAGGGTTTCTAGCTCAGACGTGTATCATAGGGCAAGACAATGACTCAGACTATGCATCCCAAGCAGAGGAATAAGAGGTAGTCAAGCCCTGCCCTGATACATCTACATGGACCTTTTTCGCTCAGGGGTGTCACACCCCCCCGCCAAGCTCTGCAAGTTTCAGCTCTGTAACGGGCCAGTATAGACAGCGCTCCCAGAACTGGTAGCTGCACCCCTCGTGGAGGTGGGTTTTTAGAGGGCTGTATAGAGCGCAGTATAGACAGTGTCTCCCAGCACTGTGCCACGACTACACAAGCCAAGTTAAAGTGCTGCCACGGCAGCGCTTTAGCATTGCCAGCGTAGAGTGTTTCTGGAGCAGAAGAATAAATGAAAGGCATTTTCTGAGTGTTAGACTCCGCCCCATTTCCCAGTGGAGTATTGTGCTTAATTTATTTTCAAAGCCTACACAGATTTGAATTTGGGATCATCTCAGGTACTTGCAGGGCTCCCGTTGCTATAGTATCTAAGCACCTCCCAATCTTTAATGCCATTGTCCTCACCATGCCCCTGAGGCAGGGCAGTGCTGTTAGCTGCATTGTGCAGAACTGAGGCACAAGGCGGCTGGCCTGTCCCAGCTAAGTGACTTTCCCAAGGTCACACAGGCAGTCTGTGGCAGAGAAGGAACTCCACTAGAATTCAATAAACAAACAATGCCAACAACAGATTAACATTAGGTCTCCATGACACTCTTGCAGCTCTGCCTGCAGATAGCTGCTGGTACTGGCCATATTGAAGGGGTAATAGTGACATCTGGTGTCCTTGGGCACCTTTGGATATGTGAATAAGGAAGAGAGTGAGGAGGCCCTAAGGAAATTCACTACACCTTTCCCTTCAGAGGGGGCCAGGTGCTTGATCCATCAGCTCCTGTAACCTGCCTCCTACAATGGCAGATCAGACCACTCTCCCATCTCATACAATTTCCTGCCTAGGAGTTCTATCATACCAGATCAGGCCACTATCCCAACTCCTGCCATATAAATGGGGCCCATCTAGTCCAATGCCCCTAACAGTGGCCAATAATTCCCATGGCCGACTGGGTAACACTCTATGCTGGAGGAAGGATTCCTTCCAAATCCTCAGGCCAGGCCTTGAAGCATAAGGACAGTTGAATTTTTTAGCCCATTTTATTTTCATGGACTAGAAATCTGACTAAATTTTATTTCTTTTCATTTTGTTTCTTTTTAAACAAAAATAGGACATTTCCGATTTCCTAATCATAGCTACTATCCTTGTTTTCCTTCAGCTTGCCTTCAGAAGTCCTCAGTTTCCTCTGTAACCCTTTAATTATAGGGGAAAGGCAGATCTAATTAATCTAACACGGATAAGCAAGTGAGGTCTAATCAATTATGGTTTACTTTTGCTTTCATCACTCTTGCCAAAGTCAGCAAATTCACTGACAGTCCAAATGTGACATTTTTAGAAGCCCAAGTAAATCAATAACAAGTAACTGTAATTTAGATGCACATTTCACACTGCCTTTCTGTGGAGTGGCACATGAGGTGCATTCACATACACACACGCTTGGACATCAGCGGCCTTATTAGCCCCTCCATAGTAGAAGCATCAGCACACTGGTCCAGGTTTGCAGCACTGCGGATTGACTGTCACTGGTGGTTGGGGTCCCACAGTACTGGGGCCATACAGAGACACAGTGAAATACACCTCCTGCCCCAAAGAGCATACAATCTAAATAGACAAAAAGGGTGAGTGGTGAGGAAAGAGGCAACAGCATAAGAACGGCCATACTGGCTCAGACCAAAGGTCCATCTAGCCCAGTATCCTGTCTTCCAACAGTGGCCAATGCTTCAGAGGGAATGAACAGAACAGGAAAATTATCGGGTGATCCATCCCTCTTGTTCAGTCCCAGCCTCTGGCAGCCAGAGGCTTAGGATGCCCAGAGCATGGGATTGTATCCCTGACCATCTTGGCAAGTAGCCACTGATGGAACTAAAAAAGGCCTAGAAAAACTAAGTGACTTGCCTTAAAAAAAAAAAAAATTACACAGCTAGTCAGTGTGGAGCTAGGAATGGCACCCAACTCTCTCAAGAGCTAATTTACTACCCTATCCACTAGACAGCACTGCCTTCTAAGGTGATGGGCCTCTCCACTGTGTGGTAGGTCACTGGTTTGACTATAGCTTGGGTTGGCAACAACCAAAAATTGTTACAGCAACTGATGTCTGTCCTGTGCCCTGTGTGAGAGGAGTGGGGGGAAGGATGGGGGAGGGCGGGGAGTTGTCTCTCTTCACAGCCTAGAGGACAGATGCTTGGATCACAAAACCACCAAAGCTCCTCCTTGCGAGCTATGGCAGCAGAGCAATCAAGGAGCGAATGGGCCAGAGACAGTTCCCCTCCTGCTCCTTCCCAGTGGGGGCTGAAGCACATCAGGAAGGCAGATGTAATTATTCAAGGTGCAAAGCAGTGGAGAATCAGGTCAAAGTTCTATGCAACTCTGTGTAGCTTTTCCAAAGTCTTTAGTTTGCATCCAGAGCCAATGGAACAATTTGAAATCAGGGATTTGACAAAATTCACCTTTTTCCTATTTCAGAATTCTGTGAATAGATCACAAGTCTCTAAAACTGTCAGGTGAAGTTATTCCAAGAGGTCTTCAGCAGTTCATTCTCGTCCTGGGGATCTATTTATTGCAGATATCTGCCATCCTCACCTGGTGTTGTTGGTTTATCACACAATATTTTTTCTGCTCCCCAGATAGACCGCAAAAAAATCAGTCCAGCTAACAGCAGAAATTGAGCACACGTGGTCTGAGATTTGCTTTCAGCAAAGATTTGGCCCCGTGCAGCAGGCCAGTACAGGCCTAGGTCCCAGAGGAGTCCCATTTAAGTCTTCAAAGCAAGGTTGTAAGAGTGCCTAGACTTTGTGCTGGCTCTCTGCACAAGAGTGAATGCCCCTCTCCAGAGGTGTGCATGCCAACAGATGGCCTCACAGACAGAGGCCATAAAACAACTACTGCTGTTGAAGGATGGTCTTGTAGCCCAGGCCCTGGGTTCAGATCTTGCCTCTGCAACAAACTCATTGTGCCTCTGTGGGCAAATCACTTGAACTAGTTCTGTTTTGTTGTTTGTTAGCATCCTTTCATTTGCGAGAGATGGCAGAAATTGCAGCCTATGATGTAGATGGTTTGCAATGTCTCATGTGACTGAATAGTCCAATCCAAGATTTTCATGATCTTTGGCAGTTATTGCAAATGTATGTATCTGGGTTGGGAACTGCTCATTTCCTAAGGGCTCTTTTCTCTTCAAGCTGTAGGAGCCAGCTTCTGTCATGGACTTTGATACAGTTCTGTGCCCTTTAAAGTCAATATAAAGACTTCCATTGACTACAGTGGGCTTCGGAACAGTCCCATGATCTGTGCATCAGCTGTAGAATAGGGATAATAATGCTTCCTCTGCCCACGTAGATTATAAGATTTTCAGGGCAAGGACTTCTCTTATATGACCAGTGCCTAGCACGTAAGCATGGCCAGATTGGGTCAGACCAACAGTCCGTCTAGCCCTGTATCTTGACTTCTGACAGTGGCCGATGCCAGATGCTTCAGAGGGAATGAACAGAGTCCCAGTCTGTGGCAGTCAGAGGTTTAGGAACACCCAGAGCATGAGATTGTGTCCCTGCCCATGTTGGCTAATAGCCATTGATGGACCTATCCTCCAGGAACTTCTCTAGTTCCTTTTTGAACCCAGTTATACTTCTGGCCTTCACAACATCATCTGGCAACAAGTTCCACAGGTGTGTTGTGTGAAGAAATACTTCCTTTGTTTGTTTTAAACCTGCTGCCTATTAATTTCATCAGCTGATCCCTGGCTCTTCTGTACTGTGAAGGGGTAAATAACACTTCCTTATTCACTTTCTCCATACCAGTCATGATTTTATAGATCTCTATCATGTCCTTCCCTTAGACTTCTCTTCTCTACACCAGCCAGACCCAGTCTTTTTAATCTCTCCTTGTATGGAACGGCTTCCACACCCCTAATCTTTTATGTTACCCTTTCTCTGTACTGTTTCTAATTCTAATAGACCTTTTATGAGATGGGGCGACCAGAACTGGACACAGTATTCAAGGTGTGGGCGCACCATAGATTTATAGTGTTGCCTTATGATGTCTTCATCTAGTTCCTGACCCAAAGGGCCAAGGACCTCACATTGTCTAGAATACAGTACCTAGCACAGTGAGGCCTCCATCTTGGGGGAGACCGCTCAATGCTGCTGCAGTACTCTAAGGGTACTTCTGACCACACCCCCTCATTACTATAGTATCAGTGCATACCACAATCTTCAATGTATTCACTGTCACAACACTCCTGTGAGACAGGGCAATGCCAGTGCCCCCACCTTGCAATGGGAAACTGAGGCACAGAGAGATCAAGTGAGTAGCCCAAGGTCACACAGGGAGTCTGTGGCAGATCAGGGAATTAAGCCTTGCCCCCCACCCTCCTCGAGGCCCCGCTGAACACCCTAGCCACCACCCCCACCATTCCTCAGATAATAAGTGGGTTACGCAAGTACTAATAAGCTTTGAGAAAGCCTGCTCAGGTGAGAGCTCAGCCCAGTTTTGCAGACCCTGGAGGCATGGATAAGCTTCTAATATATGGGGGTTCATAGTCAAGAGATTCCAAGAGCCAGTCTGAAGTGTTCCTCTCACTAGGCACAGACAGGCCCAGAGTTAGAAGCCTTCAATCCAGACTCCTGTATTGTGCAATAGTCGGGGCAGCACCAGGAGCCGACAGCACTCCTAAAATCTCACCAAGGCCACATGCAGCCAACATTTGCACAGCCTTGTTCTGGAGGTGTCCAACATCCAGGCCATTCTGCCACCTTGCTAGGTAAAAGTTGGGTCTCCTCCCATTGGTTTCTATGGAGACCTTCCATGCAATTTCTAGCTCTCCTGGTCTTTGTAACAAGAATATCTTTACAGCTTCTTCTGGTACTCTGATTTAGGGACAGCTGGCCCCACACAACAAGTTTCTTCTTTCATCTCTCTCACCTGTTTACATTACACAAGCTTGGATATGTGGACAGCTTCATATCCGGTGTAATACCATTGAATTTGATGGAACTATTCCCGATTTACACTGGGGTAAAAGGAAAACCAGAATGAAGCCTGTTATGCCCGAAACCTCACCCTGGCTTTTGGCAGTGGGAGCAGAAGCTCTTTCTTCCTTTCCAAACACCATGGTACCCTTTACATTGACCTCCTCATTGACCTTTCCTGCAGTCAGGAAGTGCGTTGATTCTGCATAGGTATGTCAGGGACCAGCCATGCAGCTCATCTCCATAAGCAAGAGAAAAACATCTGCCTGCCATTCTGAAGGAGGATTGATCCTGGATTTCCCCCCACTGCACCATGGATTTTGACCACTGCGTGTTGTACTAAAGAAGGCCGTTCCATACTGTGCCTAGGAGCCATCTCCTGGCTGAAACAAAAAAGAGTCCATAGGCAGAGCAGAGCTGTTTGATTGGTTACAGTGGTGGTGTTCCCATCTCCTGAACTAGGACAGAACAAACCAAGCTGCACCAGCACCAGAAACAGACAGGATCTGATACTCCTGCCTGTCCCTCCCAAATGGGCTCCAGAAACCTTGGTGCTGGCTGCAGTGAGAATCATGCATAAATAATGGATTTGATTCAGCACTGTTAGTTACTGCATCGGTTTAACACCATTAACTTCAATGGAGTTAAACTAGAGCAATACAGTGCTGGAATAGAGTGACCAGATGTCACAATTTTATAGGGTACAGTCCCAATATTCAGGGCTTTTTCTTACATAGGCACCTATTACCCCCCAGTTTTTCACACTTGCTATCTGCTCATCCTAGCTGGATTGGGCTCCAGAGTTTACATGTATATGGAGCCTTTCATCCCAATCCTTCCAAACACACAGCCCCGCTTCCCGAGTGGCGGGCATTCAGTGCGGCAAATCCACAGTGCTGCACATCGCAGTAAGAGGTGAGGCAACTGGAAATTGGCTAAGCGACTGAGGCAGGCCCCTTCTCTTCTAGACAGCCTCATGGAATCCCTTGTGCCTTGGTGAGCAAGACCTCATCCGCCTACAATTTTGTTTTTAAAAATGTAGTGAGCTTTATCCTTAGAGCTGTCAAAGGCACTAGAATTCTCCCTGCCTCACTTCCCAAGCTCTCTCAGTCTCCCTTCCCAGAGGGCAATGCTTTCTTCTCCTCAGGTTGGATTCCAAACAGCAGCTTTCAGGTCCCCCCTCCCCCAGTCACCTGCTGATGGGTAGATCTGGGCCAATGCTAAGGGGGCGGGGGGCAGGGAAGAGCTTTCCACAAGCCACTGATACGTAAAGATGAACACCAGTCAGGTGCATGTGTCCCTCTTTTGCATTCTCTTGCTGTAAACATCCAACCACTCCAGGCCAGTGACAAACGTGCACAGAAAGCAAAGACGCTTGCCAGCTCAAGTGTCCATGTAGGGCGGAATTACCCATTTGGGACAACGAAGTAAGGCTAAGGATGACGTTAAACCTGATCCCTTGCATCTGCCTGGAGCCTAAATGTTTTTGTTGCAGTCCCGCTGCAGCCAGCACAAAGGATTCTGCAGCCCACCTGGGAAAGAAGCTCCAGGCCCTGTCTTTGTCTCTGGTGCCGAGGCAGCCCGCTATGACCATTTCTCAGCAGTGCGCACTGCTGAGCAGAAAAGGCAGTATAGGGTTTAAGTGGGACGCTGCTTAGCTCAGCAAGGGATAAGGCTCCCCAAACCGCTCCCTGACACAGAATTGAACAGGCCCTGCAAATATTTAACTGCACCTACTGCAGCCAGTACTGCGGCTACACCAAACATTTGTGCATGAATGTGAATAGAGAAAGTGAAATGCAAGGTTATTGGCTGGGTTCAGAGTTTACAGTAGCTTAATTTTACTAGTGTCTTTGCTTCAGGCAAGGTCTGTGCAGCCCAGGAAAGAAAAGGCTCATAGCATTTTCTGAAGTTCCCCAGCTCTGCTACCTCCTGTCTTTTCCTAAATGGCTTTATGTCAAGATCGTCTGGTTATTTCAAGCTCATCCAATCAGCCAACAAATAGCATGTGATTTGTGACCAATCACAGCTCAGATAGCTCAGATTTCAAATAGAGCTCTCAGTACTCCATAAAATGTTTACGGTCAAGTAAAAAGTGTTGGGTAAGTTTAGACAGCAAGGAAATGGGCATCTCCTGGAATGTCCCTGAGCAGGAGGCGGCTAAATTTCTCCACAGAATTATTGCTCTCTTTTGCCGAGGCCCAGTCCTGCAGCAGTTAAGTCAACGATAGTTTTTCCCACTGAGTTCAGTGGGAGCAGGACTGGTCTTTGATGAGTGAGCAGGGTAAATCCAGTACCATGCCAGCACCCTAGGCCGCCACCTATATCACCCCGCCTGTCAGGCCGTATCATATTCAAATGATCACCTCTCAGTGAAAGAGGTTTGGGATACTCTAGTGTTCTAGCGTATGTCCCCCTGCTCTTTTGGAAACTGTCAGAGCCTTCGTCTCCCATCTGGACGGCCACCAGAGACGTGGCAGAATGGCTGAAACATTTGGAGGCAAAAGGACAGATACTGCACACATCTGCAGGGGGACCTGGGTCTCTGGAGCAGAGTGACAGATCGGAGATTGAACTGTCAGTCAAGATGTTTCCAGACCCTGCAAGTGAGACTTTCATAAGGAAATAAAGAGCAGAGAGATGTTTTACAAGTAATATTTGGGTTTTCTTTTTTTTCTGAAGCTCTTTTGTGAGACAGAGAGACTGATCCCAAAGTAAGGGCAGCCCTAGAGATCTGCCAGGCTGGAGGCAAGACCTACAGATGACAAGGAAGATTGGCCTTTCTTCTCCTAGTTAAGCCACCAGAATAGTAGAGGCACCTGTAAGAGGCATGGGGGGTGGGGATGGGGCGGGAATGACAGGAGATGGAGGAGTTGCATAATGAAATAGCACTTTAAGGGTCAGACTTCACTGCTAGGCTCCGGCTCCTTGACACTGCAAGCCTGTAGTACACCCGCCAACTCTATGCGCGCATTACGCATTTTAGAAATGTTTTTGTCAACTTCTCTCTATGGAACAATATAGTAATAAGTGACCAAGAGCGGTCACTTTATGAGGGCTTGTTCTTTGATCCCTCTGAAACGAGTTCCCGTGTCAGTCCAGATCCCACAGCATCTTTAGCACCGCTGTAACTGGTGCTCAGTGACCCCCTTGCTTGAACTCTCTGCTGAGACTGAAGAGGCTGCATTACCCTCTTTCCCCTTGGAACGTGACTTTCCGGGGTAATGGATAAGAGAGTTGAGAGAATAAGAGACAGTTGAGCAAATATCAACAAGGAAAAATATTTGAACTTGCTTTAGCTGTATGCACCACTGTGCCTTGGCTTTCTGCATATATCCCAGTGAACTTATTCATTCGCATAAATGGGCATGAGCCAAAGCATATTGAAGTCAATGGGAGTCTGACTTCAGATCAGCCTAGTGTTTAACCCAAAACCTCACTTTAAGCAGAAATTAATCAACATTCACAGCAAGTCACAACATTTGTGCCAAAAAACGTAGTTCTTAGAGTTCCACTCATCCAGTCAAGGGACAGAGCCACCACCATGTGACCTATGAGTCTAGTCAAAAACCAAAAAACTCAGATATTGAGTATGTGAAAAAAACTGCACCCCACAGAACCCATTTTCTTCAAACTTGGCTTGTTTTGTTGAACTTGTGAGTTTTAGCCATCAAGACAGACTAAATTATATGAAAAGTAAGCCATATCTACATTAGATTGCTACCAGAGATGGCTCAATCAGCAGCAACTGGCTTCTGAACTGGTGCTGAAAATGATTTAACTACTCATGCAGATGGACTTCTTGATCCTTCTTTTTGTAATGTTGCTGACAATAGTTTGGGCTCTTCTTTACTGGCAGTTTTACCACTGGTTCAGAAGTACCTATTGATGACAGCTGGTGTCACTAGTGGGCCTATTTCCTAGAGTAGTTAGGAATTATTACCCTGTCCACACTTTTCAAACTCTCTCATTATTACTAACACTGGATAACCAGTCAGAGCAGAGCTAAAACTAGGGAGGACAATGCAGTGGTTAGGGGTTAGCTTAGGCCTCTGAATACCTGGTTTGCTTCCTTGCTTTGCCACGGACTGCCTGTGTGAATCATAGAATATCAGGGTTGGAAGGGACCCCAGAGGGTCATCTAGTCCAACCCCCTGCTTGAAGCAGGACCAATTCCCAGTTAAATCATCCCAGCCAGGGCTTTGTCAAGCCTGACCTTAAAAACCTCTAAGGAAGGAGATTCTACCACCTCCCTAGGTAACGCATTCCAGTGTTTCACCACCCTCCTAGTGAAAAAGTTTTTCCTAATATCCAATCTAAACCTCCCCCACTGCAACTTGAGACCATTACTCCTCGTTCTGTCATCTGCTACCATTGAGAACAGTCTAGAGCCATCCTCTTTGGAACCCCCTTTCAGGTAGTTGAAAGCAGCTATCAAATCCCCCCTCATTCTTCTCTTCTGCAGGCTAAACAATCCCAGCTCCCTCAGCCTCTCCTCATAACTCATGTGTTCCAGTCCCCTAATCATTTTTGTTGCCCTTCGCTGGACTCTCTCCAATTTATCCACATCCTTCTTGAAGTGTGGGGCCCAAAACTGGACACAGTACTCCAGATGAGGCCTCACCAATGTCGAATAGAGGGGAACAATCACGTCCCTCGATCTGCTCGCTATGCCCCTACTTATACATCCCAAAATGCCATTGGCCTTCTTGGCAACAAGGGCACACTGCTGACTCATATCCAGCTTCTCGTCCACTGTCACCCCTAGGTCCTTTTCCGCAGAACTGCTGCCTAGCCATTCGGTCCCTAGTCTGTAGCTGTGCATTGGGTTCTTCCGTCCTAAGTGCAGGACCCTGCACTTATCCTTATTGAACCTCATCAGATTTCTTTTGGCCCAATCCTCCAATTTGTCTAGGTCCTTCTGTATCCTATCCCTCCCCTCCAGCGTATCTACCACTCCTCCCAGTTTAGTATCATCCACAAATTTGCTGAGAGTGCAATCCATACCATCCTCCAGATCATTTATGAAGATATTGAACAAAACCGGCCCCAGGACTGACCCTTGGGGCACTCCACTTGATACCGGCTGCCAACTAGACATGGAGCCATTGATCACTACCCGTTGAGCCCGACAATCCAGCCAGCTTTCTACCCACCTTATAGTGCATTCATCCAGCCCATACTTCCTTAACTTGCTGACAAGAATACTGTGGGAGACCGTGTCAAAAGCTTTGCTAAGGTCAAGAAACAATACATCCACCGCTTTCCCTTCATCCACAGAACCAGTAATCTCATCATAAAAGGCGATTAGATTAGTCAGGTGTGACCCTGGGCAAGACACTTTAGGCACCAAGATACCTTTAAAAATTTGGTCCCAGTGATGCAGTTGGCACCAGGGGGATTTTCAGAACTCTCAAGATAGGAACTGCCACAGTACTGGCAGGCAATGTGTAAGTTTCTTCACTATGCTGCCAGTATTTTAGTCCTCATCCACAGCCCCTGGTATGCCAGCTCTGCCATTGTGCCTCAGCCTTAAGCCTACACGATCTAGGGTATTTCTGGGGGAAAACAAAGACTGTAGATTGTGCCAGACTCCTAGTGTGATGTTATCAATTCACCTGTGTAAATGGAGGCCAGGATGACTCCCAATTCCTTTACCCATGGTAACCTGTGTCAGGATTTAGACCTTTATCGCAAGTGCTGAAGCCAGTCAAATTACAAGTCACTATGAAATAAACACACTAAGAACGGAGACTGAAAACAAAAATCTCCCATTTCTGCATCTGAACAAGCACAAGAGGTTTTGATATTTGCCACAAGAGACCATCCCCAGAGAAGCCAATAACCTAGTAGGTTAGCCACTCATCTGGGATGTGAAAGACCCAGGTTCAACTTTCTGCTTTACCAGAGATGGAGCAGGGACTTGAACCCAGGTGCATGCCCTACCTGCCTGGATACCCTGAGGTTGGGGGGCAGGAAGGGTGCCCCCCTCTGGTTTTGAGCAGAAATTCCACCCTGAACCAAAGATGACCATCCAACAAACGTTCTTCCACCAACCCCTTCCCAGGAAAAGCCTCAGGTTTGACATTTAGGCATTTGCCAACAAAACCATGGTCAGAGAATTCCTGACCAGCTCTACTCCCATCTGAAAGGCAGCTGGTCCTCTGAGTATTTGTCATGGCCACCACGTCGGGGACCACCAGTGCTGGATGCATGAGCTGCTACAGACTGAGCTAGAGAACCAGGTCTCCCTACCTGGACTGTAACCGGCTCATCCTCTGGGGCATAGGCAACCTGAAACCCACTCCCCTGTGGGTTACACATTCACTCCACTGTCCTTACAAGGCTCTCTTATAGTGCGATCTCTGGGCACTGGGCCATTGGCTTTTAACGTCAAAAGAGTCCATGGCAACATGTCCAGTGGGGAGCAGCAATGAGCCCTTACTTTCCCCACAGGAAGGTCCAAGTGTGTTTCTGCCTCTCATCAAGTTATTCCTTGGTGGGCCAGAATGAAAATGTAGTAGTTCTTAAATACCGAGATGCCGATGTTTTATTTTTCTACTGTTTTACACCCATTTTACTTTTATACCCAAATCCTGTAAGTTCTGCCTGCTCTGCATATGCCAAGTACAAACAAAGTCTTTTCCTTTCAGGGAAGCACAAACTCCCAGGCTTTAAATGGAGGCAGGCCCAGTGCGTGAACTCTCCCTGGTTCAGTACCTTCCTTTCCACGGATAGGTCTTCCAAGCCACAGCCCTCCCCAGAGTTGACCTCAGCTACCCCAGAGTGGAGCGAGACTGACTAAAATAGACTCCAGGCCACTCGTGGTCTACTACCTACAGCTGCTTCTTTGGGTCTTGTTTCTTGGGGCTTTCCACACAGTGACAATTCCCGGTCATACTCCATCACCATACCCCAATGGTTAAGGTCTTACCCACCATTTTTTTGCTCATGGGAGGGAGGGGGGAGTTTGCTCCAATTTCCCCCACTTTTCATACACCTACTTCCAGGACCACTCTTCTTCTGAATGACTTACCCCTTCTTTGACTATCATTGTCAACTGAATATCCAGACATTGTCTTTTAACCCATTGTCACCCAGGTCTCCTCCTCATCCTTTGGGCTAAGGTTGACATCAGTCCCAGTATTTCAAGGATCATACCAATTTTCTTGGTATTATTCCAAGTACTTGCCGGACTTTTAAAGAACCTGAAGACATTCCAAGTCTATCACCGACCATGCTGCCATGCCACATGAAGACATTTGAGCATCAGGACATTGGGTAATGGTATGATTACGTTTTGATGCAGCAAAAAGATGTTGTTTTAAAAGCTCTCTTGCTGCATTTTAGTGTCCAGATCCTGTCACGACAATATCATTATGCTGTTCTCAAAGTGCACACATCACAATATATATTGAAATGTGGTGGGTACATATGTATCTTACAGGGATGGTCATAGCTGGAAGACAACCTTCTGACACATGTGCACTAAAATTGGGTTGCCATTTTGTTTGTGTGTCTCCTGTAGAACAATGTGATCCGTCATGATGGAGCAACACTTGTTTCTTCCTGTGACTTTGCACACTCACGTCATATGATGCGACATCCAGGGCATATGGATGCAGTGTCCTCATGTCACAACTCCTTAAATAAATTCAAGCAACCTGCCGGCTTACAGTCACAAGTAACCATAATCCCCAGGATGTCTGGGGATAAGTGGTGATCCCTAGCTGAAACCCAGTTGCTCTGAAACTCAGATCAGCACCTTTCAGAGGGATGAATGTGCTAGAAGAGCAATTTCCCTTCCTTACAATACACAGAATGACATCAGAGTTCTTTTGATGTAAAGCCCCTTCTCATGTTGCAGCATGTTCACCTGACAACATGCCACTGGAATTTCAAAAAAGTCTATCTACAAACCCTTCTCCCTGTCAACAAATATTTGAACCTGAAGTGAAATCAGTAGCAGAGAAGAGCAGAAGGAAGAGGTAATTACCCACGGTATCTTCTATGATCTGACAGAAAGCAAGCTCCACTCTGTAGCTCCTGGGCTGAGCTTCGCTTATTACCGGTGCTACCAGAGGGAGAGGCAGCTCAGCTCTGCAGTACCTTCCGAATTGCAACATTTCTGATCAACAGCAGCAGCAAAAATACAAGGTGCCTGTATGCTTTAAAAAAAGTCCAGGAGCCTACAGCAATGACCACAAAGAGTCATAACATTATTCAGAGCCGCATACAAGGGGGATATGATTGCTCTCTATAAATACATCAAGAGGGTAAACGCCTAGGAGGGCCAGGAGTAAATTTAGGCTGGAAATTAGAAGGTTTCTAACCATCAGAGGAGTGAGGTTCTAGGACAGCCTTCCAGTGGGAGTATGGGCATAGGCGCCTAGCGCTGGTGGGTGCTCACGCCCACCCCCGCCCCGGCCCCGCCCTGACTTCACCCCTGCCCTGCCCCCATTCCAAACCCTTCCCCAAAGTCCCCACCCCAACTCTGCCCCCTCCCTGCCCCATTGGATTTCTTCCCCAAATCCCTGCCCCAGCCCCGCCTCCTCACCTGAGCACACTGCATTCCCACTCCTCCCCGCTCCCTCCCAGAGCTTGTTACGCCGCAAAACAGCTGTTTCGCAGCTGCAAGCACTGGGAGGAGAAGTGGGGACAGCGCACTCAGGGGAGGAGGTGAGGTGCTTGGATGCTGGTGGGTGCAGAGTACCCACCAATTTTTCCCCGTGGGTGCTCCAGGCCCGGAGCACCCACGGAGTCGGTGCCTAGGAGTATGGGGGCAAGAAACCTAAGTAGTTTTAAGGTGGAGCTTAATAAATTTATTAACAGGATTATATGACGGGGTTGCCTGGGATAGCAGGGACTTGACTCAATGACCAGGAGGTCCCTTCCAGTCCTATGTTATATCCTAGAGATGAAAGGCCAAATCTTTGTTGAAACTCCATGGACTTGAATGAAACCACAGCACAGACCAGTAATGGACTAGGCCTGGATCAATGCTGTACTAGGGTTTTATGAAGGAAGGTGGGAATCTGCCTGAATCAAGTATGTGTTTGTTTCAGGATTAAAGAGAACAGCAGAGCAAAGTCCTGTTCCACCCATTGTCTGGCTGGTGGCAGTGCTACTCCTTGTAAGTAGGAATGAAACAATCAAGATGCTACCCAGAAGTATTCCAAAGTTGGTCTACATACTAAACTGCTATGGAAGAGTATCCATCTCCAGTATTGCACTAATGAATATATGAAATGGAAAAATCCCTCTGGAACTTCCCCCAGTATGCCACTGCATTCCCAGTGTTCTGCTACTGACAACCCCCTGTTTTCCCTGGGAGCCTGTGCCAAGGCATATGAGCCCTGCATCACACAAGAAGAGGTTAAAGAGCAGCTATGGACTCAAGCAGCCCACCACAGCTAGAAGACATGCTGATCATGCAGGAATCTTCCTAAGCAGAAAAGCCCAGTTCCGAAAGGGCCAGCCAGTCCTGCGAGGCTGGAACACCTCTCTCCATGAGTTACCAGGAGGTAGACATCACTAACAGGGCTGGTTTGCAGAACCCTCTGAATCTAGTGAGTAATTGAGGGAAAGGAGCCAGTGGAAGGAGAAGTTGATGGAGGCATCCACAGTTCCACATCCAGTTCCATGAAGCAGAGCTGGGGGACTTCTGTCTTGACGAGAAAGACCGAGGGACTGTCTGAACCACAGCCCCCACTCTGGGAGGAGCATTGGAGGGGACCAGAAGGGCTGTTTGAAATACAGCCCAGCTACTGCTGGAAAGGTCGCGAGTACCTTTGCAGAAGCTCTTTGGTAGTCAGCTGGGAAGAAGCTGTGAGGAGTCAAACTCACGGCAGGAACAGCAGTGTTCACAAAGCCAGGGAAGATGATGACAAGCAGGGAAAGGTAGGAGCAGATGAGGGAAGCAGCCAGAGATTGAAGGAACAATTTTTTGCTGCCTAAAACTGGAAACCAGAAGAGAGGGCACGCCTGGGTTCCCCCACCTCTCCTCCACACCAAGGGCAAGGCTACCAGACACTGGATTTTTCCTGACTTTTGGACTGCACTCTGAAAGGGGTGAGACTCAAGGGACTTGGCCAAAGGTCACTTGAGTCTCACAAGAGGGCAAATCACAAGGCAAAGGGGACCAATGGCAAACCTGAATGACTGGTCAGCAGCACTACAGCCGAGAAAAACACTGCAGTGCTGCACTTAGCCACAAGAGGGTGCCCTTGCTGCAGAGCTACCCTCGCAAGTCCAAGAGAGGTAACAGCAATGGGTTTGTTTCAATCTCATTGTCAATATTAAAGTACTAAGTGCTAGTGTAACCCTTGGGGGAGTTGGTGTTACACATCCTCTTCTGTGCCTGACCCACAGAGGAGTCAGCTCTAAGCTGCTGTAGAGACTTCTGCTTTTAGCTGTGGTGGCCCCCGTTTAGGCCCTGTTTTGGCCAAGATGGCAGCTGTCACACTCAGTCAGGGTATTTGACAGCCATACTGGGTCAGACCCATGGTCCTTCTAGCCCAGTGTCCTGACTCTGACAGAGGCCGATGCCAGATGCTTCAGAGAGAATTAACAAAACAGGGCAATTATCGAGTGATCCATCCCCTGTTGTATAGCCCCAGCTTCAATCAGTCAGAAGTTTAGGGATAAGTGAAGCATGGGGCCGTGTTGCTGACCATCTTGGTTAATAACCATTGATGGACCCATCCTCCAGGAACTTATATAGTTCTTTTTTGAACGCAGCTATACTTTTGCCCTTGACAAAATCCCCTGGCAAAAAGAGTTCCACGGGTGTGCGTTGTGTGCAGTAGTACTTCCTTTTGTTTGTTTTAAACCTGCTGCCTATTAATTTCATTGGGTAACCACTGGTTCTTGTGTTATGTGAAGGGGTAAATAACACTTCCCTATTCACTTTCTCCACCCCATTCATGATTTTATAGTCCTCCATCACACGCCTCCTATCATGAGGATAGCACCAAAGTTCATATAAACAGTCACCTATCTCCCCCAACCTCCACTCCTGTGGCCTGCCCCACAGATTTGCTAGTTTATCCCAAATAACCAGCTTCCCCACCCCACCCCACCCCCCACTATCCTGGCCTCCCTTTCTCCCAAGCACACCTCAGCCCTTGAGCAGAGTAAAAATCCCAAGGTGGCTTGGGTGCAGGTTTCCAATGGTGACTCGTATCCAATTCTCATTTGAGTCATTGGTGGAGCTCAACTGAGATAAGCAGCAAGTTCATGAGCCTATTGCACCACTGAAACCTTCCATACTGTGTCTCTGAAGTTTACAGATTTAGGCAATGTCAGCTATTCAAGTTCCCTCTTCCGACTGGGGCTCTATCTGATCTGTGTCTGAACATCTGAATGGTGCTTCAGTAACAGCCTTTCCCCTTTGCAGACCTGAGAGTCCCTGGGGGCAGAACAGTAACGCACTTTCATTCCATTCCACCCAGAGCCTCTCCTGCCAATCTGGCTGAGCTGTGCCTACGTGAAGAGGTTTCAAAAGCTCTAGCAATGGATGAGGCCGTCCACTGGGGCTGAGCCACCAAGCTGATTTGACAGTGAAGCTGTGTGAGGGACTTGAACTACTGACCTGGCGAGTAAAATTCCAGCCACCCCAACCTCTCCTACTGTGGGATGTGGCAGGGAAAATAAATGCCTTGAACAACAAAGGAATGGGCAGAAGGGAAAACTAAGGGCCAGATCCTAAGCTGGTGTAAAACTAGTGCCAATTTACCCCAGCAGAAGATCTGGCCTTAAGCGTATAAAGCCAGTTTACTGAAAAGCACTCAAATGATGCACTAATGCAGAACACAACAGTCTCTTGGTACTAATGGTCCTCCTTGCCAACAGTGTCAGTAGAGGGGAAAAAATAGGATCAAGTGGCATAGGGAGGGGATATAAAACCTCAAACTTTAGGGCTTAAAACTCTCTCTCTATTAGGGATTAGGAGGAGACCTAATGGGGGCAGATCACCCCACATCCGCCCACTGCAGCATTTATTATACCAGGCATCTGGCACTGGCCACTGTCACACTGGATTGATGGACCCCAGACCTGATCCAGGGTGGGATCCTATGTTCCTATATAGTTGATGCTTTCACTCTAACAGGCCTTTTTCAGCTGATCACTTTTGCAAATTTTTACCTCTTGAGCTGACATTTCCCATGTTTGTTCTCAGCAACCCTGGGCAGGAAGTAGTTTTCCCTGACTCTCACATTTCCAAGAGTTCAAAAGTTTTCCCAAACTCAAATTGGGATGAAAAGTTGAAATCTCAAATTATTTGCAAACCAAAAAAAACCCCCAATTTTCTTCTCATGTCAGATCAATGTTGTTCCAATAATTTCTAAGAGTTTCATTTCAATAACTTCAACAAATTTCATTTCAGTTCTGACCTTTTATACTTTAAGCCTTTTTTCCAGTCTAATTAGTTTAAATTTCTAGACAGAAAGTTATAGGGAACCAGAAAATCAAAATTTTTCATTTTGAAAGTGTCCACAGAGAAAGTTTCAACAAGTTCAAGGTGTTTTCCCCCCGCCAGTTGGGAAATTCATTGGCCCCAACCCTGATTCACTAACAGTTTGGGCTTTGATAAACTGATATTTTTTGACAAAAAAAGGATACTTATTCAAAACTTCCCAACCACCTCCAGTTCTCACACAAGACATGAACAAAATATTTGAGTCATTTTCAAGTACAAAAAGAGCATATATACACACACACACACTTTTGAATGGTAAATAAAGAAGTGTGGCCCATTTGGGAGCTGGTATGCAATTGAAATGTGGCAGGAAAAATATTTTTATTTCTTTTGATGGGCTAGTGAAAACGGTTTTTGATTTGACTAAATTCAAGGATTCAAGAACTACACTTCACACACAGAGTGGTGGTGTGTGTTATAGGATAACAGGTTTATGCCAGTGTTCCAATGCATGTGTATTTAAATTGAGCAGAATGTCTCATTCCAGATATACTCTCCCAACATGCCACTGGCTCTTCAAGGTCTGATTTGTCACTATTAAAATTAAGTGGGAGATTTTCCATTGATCTTGTTATTAGGATCGGAGCTCAAAGGCATGCCTGAAAAAACTTAGTGGCATTTCACTCAATGCATAGGTGCACAAAGAAGATGGTCTGTGAAGATGCCTTGTAGTGATTCTAGAATTTCAGTCTAAAATCATCTTAAAATGAAAGGTTTCAGAGTAACAGCTGTGTTAGTCTGTATTCGCAAAAAGAAAAGGAGTACTTGTGGCACCTTAGAGACTAACCAATTTATTTGAGCATGAGCTTTCGTGAGCTACAGCTCACTTCATCAGATGCATCCGATGATGTGAGCTGTAGCTCACGAAAGCTCATGCTCAAATAAATTGGTTAGTCTCTAAGGTGCCACAAGTACTCCTTTTCTTTTTTCTTAAAATGAAACAAATTCCTGTTTTTCTTCTAAAAGTGGGTAGCCTATCTATGAAATTACACACAGGGTTAGTTTTTGCCTGTGAATTTTCTGTGCAGCTGTTGTTCAGTTTCTTGCGATGTTTAAGTGGGGAATCTTTCAAATTGGGCTCTGGTTGGAATTTGTCCTTGCCAACCCTACATTCCATTGTTGGTATTTCAAACCTGATTTATTGATACAAAATCATCTATCAGATAGATCCTGATGGAGAAGGTTTTATGATTTTTTCCCCTCAGAGTTTATCCTACAAGGGGAAGAACTCATGTGTACCTACTGGCTTGTCTCATGCCCAGAGCTACTCGTGGATAAAATCTCCCTCAAACACCCCCCGCCTCCTCCCACACATTTTAATGCTAAAACATTAAAAGACCTAGAAAAATACAATTCAAGAAGAAATATTGTTGCAAAGCAGGGAGAGTTGATACACACGTTTAAATAGCTGACACAAACCCACAAAAGCTAAGCCACCTAGTGTTACATACCTTCTCCTCCTCCACCCACAGATATATACCTTACCATTATCACAGTGGGAAGAGCCATTACAGGCTGATTATAAAGAGGTCTCTTATTGACTTATCTTTAAATAAATACATCACAAGTCAGGATGGAATTCTGACATTAAATACACTCACTAAACAGTCACCATTTTGACAAAAGAAATTTTTCAGGAAAAAAAATTGAAAACTTGGCCTTTTGATGTATTGATCCACCACAATGTTGAAATTATGCCAGAGAATGATTTGTACGCCTCAATAAATTGTGTGAGCTATCAAACTGCGGTTACTACCCAATCTGACAGAGCGTTTCAGAGACAGGATGCTGCATCTCCCAGATTTGGAGCCTTCTAATTACAAATGTATTTGTCTAATAAATATAACACGCCTAGGACACACATTCAGTGAAGTCTATTCTCAAGCCCTGGTTGCTATTATCAAGTTTGTTTTCCATGCAGAGATATGTTTTTGTTAACCTGGGTGAGTCTAACTGCCCTGCACCTTGCACAGTCATTTCAACCAGTATAAACTGGGTTTTGAACATGACTATTCTGATTGCACAAAGTGGATGTCAAATGCTGGCCAAAGTGCAGGGCAAAGGGAAGTCACGCCCTGCAATAGTTAGAGTCAAATATTTCTTGGTCATATAAAAATACTTCAGACAGTATTGTAGAGGAGTGGATTTACCGATGGCATGCCCCCTTATGGCTGGGTATGGAATAGCAGGCCGTCATCATACAGGGTCCTCACTGACAGCTGCTCTTGCCTTGCCCTAGGGTCTGCCTCTTTTCAGGGCTTGGCTCTCCAGACAGGTCATTTATAGCTCCTACTTTCAGGGTAACAAAGTCCAGTCAGATCTTCAGCCCCCGATGCAGTGTCCCATGGGCCATACAAACCCTTGCCTCAGGGCTTTCAAGGAGCTTCACGCTACCTTTTCTGATTGCAGAGAAGGGAACTCAGGCCTTCCCTCTCCTCTCCTCTCCGTTCCAGCCCAGGGATCCTGCAGTGAGCAGCTAGAGTCTGTGTGCTCAGACCCACCCCTGCTTCCTCCCTGCACTTCTTCCTACCTCAGCCTATCAGCTGGCCTTTCCCACAGGCCCCTGTGGGGCCCACCCTACAGCTATATTCTTCCCAGGCTCTGCAACCTCTCTAGGTTCTCCCTTCTTTCAGGGCTAGGACACACATGATTTTCCCTAGAGCCCCCTCCCCCCAACCAAAAATAGAAACACACCAACTTCTGCCCTCCTGAGGCAGGCCCTTTCACCCTCTCCAATTACCCCCACTCTATCCCACAACTGAATACCTCCCACAGAGCTCTCCCTAGGAGTCCAGATCTTTCCCTTCAATCAGAGCACACCACCAAAGCCTGCTTCGCCCCAGGGGCTGCCCCATGTCTCTCCTGACCCTTCACCACTGCTTTATCTCAGGAGATGATCACAAAACCAATTCTCCTTCTCCTTCGCCCCACTGGCCTCCCCACGCTCTACTGCTAAGAGCAGGACAATAGAACTCCTTCCCTGTCTTCCCACAGCCCCTTCTACTCTGGGCTTCCTGTCTTCATAGTAACCACCCTGCTCCTACCCACAGCTGGGACTAAGCTTTGATTGAGCCCGGCTCACCTTCCAGGTGCAACTAGGTGCCCTAACTGAACTCACCAGCTTCTGTTAACTCTTTCTGAGCCAAGATGGGGTAAACATCCCATCACAAGTGTGTGTGTGTACACTTACAAACACAAGACTCCTGAGTCATCAATCTAGTCATAGAATCATCAGTCCCCTGCTATCACTGGCCTCCCCATCACATAACCCCCTTCATAAACTTATCAAGCTCCCCCTAAAACTAGGTAGGCTGTTTGCCCCCACTCCTCCTATTGCCAAGCTGTTCCAGAACCTTCCTCCTAATTGCTTCTTGAAGCTTCTCCTTCTTCCAAGCACCCACAAGTGTATTGATTTATTTAATCTATTTCTATGGCATCTATCAGAAATGCCATTTAAAAACCACACTACAAAACATTAAAATACCTAAAAGAAATCATACTTCCACACATCAGAATAAGCAGAGTATTGTGTATATATACGTAATCTTGAGATGACTAGAGCTGGTTGGAAAATGTTTTGGACCCCTCTTCCCTGCAAAAGATTTCAACTTTATGATAAAAACAGCCAAAAATGGAGAAAATTTCAGGTTTGGGTCAAAATGTGTTAAAGTTAGGGGGGGTTCAGTTTTCTGGTGAAAAAATCAGACCTCGCCTAGGAAAGCAGACACTTTCTGCAAACATTTGTGTTTGGCCTAAACCCCAGTTTTACACCAAAAATAGCTCAGACAATTTTCAACCAGCCCTAATGATGCCCTTCACATGACTGACGTGTGATGGGTGACATGGAGAGGAGGTAGGGGGCAGGGAGCTGCTGCAGCTGATTGAAAACCACCCAGTCCTGGCACCCAGCCCTAACTCACACCATGGGCACAAGATCCTTTTCTCATAGCACATCAGGTGCAGCGGAGACTCATTCTACCACAGTCCCTGATCTCCCCTGCCATGCCCCTCCCCATTCCTAATATGCCCCCCTCACACCTTTACCAGGTGGCATTGCTCCTTCAGAGGTGGTGGCCACAGCAGAGCAGGCATGGGAGACAGCAGAGCTACCCTTTAGAACATAAGAATGGCCAAACTGGGTCAGGCCAATGGTCCTCTAGTCCAGTATCCTGTCTTCCGACAGTGGCTGGGGCCAGGTGCTTCAGAGGGAATGAACAGAACAGGGCAATTATTGAGTGTTCCATCCCTTGTCATCCAGGCCCAGCTTCTAGCAGTCACAGGCTGAGGGACACCTATAGTATGGGGTTGTGTCGCTGATCATCTGGGCTAATAACCGTTGATGGACCTATCCTGCAGGAACTTATCTAATTATTTTTTGAACCCAGCTATACTTTTATCCTTCACAACATCTCCTGGCAATGAGTTCCACAGATTGGCTATGCATTGTGTGAAGAAGTTATTGACTTATGTTTATTTTAGACCTGCTGCCTATTAATTTCATTGGGTGACCCCCCTGGTTCTTGTGTAATGTGAAGGGGTAAATAACACTTCCTTATTCATGTTCTCTACACCATTCTTCATTTTACAGACCTCTGTCATAAACGGAACAGTCCCAGTCTTTTTAATCTCTCCTCATATGGAAGCTGTTCCATACCCCTAATAGTTTTTGTTGACCTTTGCTGTACTTTTTCCAATTCTAATATATCATTTTTGAGATGAGGTGACCAGAATTTCATGTAGTATTCTAGGTGTGGGAGTCACATGATTTATATACTATCATTATGATATTTATTGTCTTATTTTCAATCCCTTTCCTAAGGCTCCTGTTAGCTTTTTAGCAGGTGTTTTCAGTGAACTATCCACAATGACTCCAAGATCTCTTTTTTGAATGGGTAACAGCTAATTTGGACCCCATCATTTTATATGTATAGTTGAGATTATGTTTTCCAATGTGCATTACGTTGCATTTATCAACCTTATATTTCATCTGCCATTTTGACACCCAGTCACCCAGTTTTGTAAGATCTCTTCGTAACTCTTTGCAGTCTGCTTTGAACTTAACTATCTTGAGTAATTTTGTATCATCTGAAAACTTTGTGACCTCACTGTTTACTCTTTTTTCCAGACAATTTATTAATATGTTGAACAGCACTGGTCCCCATACAGATCCTTGTGGGATCCCAGTATCTACTTCTCTTAACTGTGAAAACTGACCATTTATTCCTACTCTTTGTTTCATATCTTTTAACCAGTTACTGGGCCATGAGAGGACCCTTCTTATCCCATGACAACTTACTTTGCTTAAGTGCCTTTGGCGAAGGACCTTGTCAAAGGCTTTCTGATAATCCAAGTACACTATATCCACTGGATCACCCTTGTCCACACGCTTGTTGACACCCTCAAAGAATTCTAGTAGATTGGTGAGGCTGATTTAAGTGATAGTTTACATACCACAGTTAGTAGTTCTGCAATTTCATATTTGAGTTCCTTCAGGACTCTCGGGAGAATACCATCTGGTCCTGGTGACCTGTTACTGTTTAATTTATCAATTTGTTCCAAAACCTCCTCTATCAACTTCAATCCTCTCCTTTTTATTAGGATATAGAGTGTGCCCTTCAATAAATCCTCCCAAGGGATTTCTCTGTCCAAACCCTGTGCTCCTCTGTATCTGTCAGCATCCCCCCCAGCCCTTAGTTTGAAAACTACTCTGCAACCTTCTTACTTTTATGTGCCAGCAATCCAGTTCCATTTTGGTTTAGGGGGAGTCCATCCTTCGTGTATAGGCTCCTTCTTTCGCAGAACGTTCCCCAGTTCCTAAATCCCTCCTCTGAATGTCACCATCTTTTGTCCACACATTGAGACCCTGCAGTGCTCCCAGAGAATGCTCCCAGGAGCTGGCTTTTTAACCCCCTGTTTTCTGAGTTTGCCTGCCCCCTGGTCAAGAGATCCTGACCAGCTTAGGGATCAAAGGATGGCAGGCTACTATAGAGCAGTGGTTCTCAAAGCCGGTCCACTGCTTGTTCAGGGAAAGCCCCTGGCGTGCCGGACCGGTTTGTTTACCTGTCGCATCCGCAGGTTCGGCCGATCGCGGCTCCCACTGGCCACGGTTTGCCACTCCAGGCCAATGCGGGCTGCAGGAAGTGGAGCGGGCCTTGCTGGCCGCCCTTCCCGCAGCCCCCATTGGCCTGGAGTGGTGAACCATAGCCAGTGGGAGCCGCCATCGGCTGAACCTGCGGACGCAGCAGGTAAACAAACAGGTCTGGCACACCAAGGGCTTTCCCTGAACAAGCGGCGGACCGGCTTTGAGAACCACTGCTCTAGAGGCTCCTTAGGAAGCTCTCAGCCTTGCCTAGCAGGCCACTGGGCTCAGCACACAGCCCCCAAAGACTTCAAGCAAGAAAGCACATGGGAGCTTTACGCTGTTCAGCACTCCCCTCCCCCACCCCATCCCAACCCCTGACTGAAGGGATACCCCGGGGGAAATCTCTGATCCGTCTATTTTCTCTTTGCACTGCACAGAGCCACACTACAAACTCCACATGGGTTCTGTTTTGCTAGCCTTGCAGATGAGAAGTGCCTTGGGGGTAGAGGGTCAGTCGAGGAATTGCACAGATCCATAATGTATGAAGCCTTGGTTGGGCAGTTGACATCCTGCACTACGGTAGGCAGCAAAGGGGTTATATAGGGACTCCTTAGAAGAGAGGTATAAAAAGGAGGAACAGGAGCTTCTCACTCCTCTAAGACCAGCTGAGCGAGCAAACTGGGCCCAGGCTGCACCATGGGACTGGGAAACTATCTGGCTTACACAGACAAAAGGCATCAGGGAGTGCAAGCAAGTAAGGGTGACTGTGTGGTTAAAGCACTAGGACACAGGGGGCTTATCCCAGCTCTGAGATAAGCGACCAGTGTGACTAAGGGCAAATCACATAACCTCTCTGTGTCTCAGCTGCCCCCCATAAAACAAGGATAACACTCCCTTATCTCACAGCGGGCTGTGAGGATAAATTCATTGCTAGTGGTGCTCCATAGAGATGTAGGGTTGTGCCCTGAGGGAGCTAATTGCAGGAGCTGCGTCTAAAAATGTAATCTGTATACGCCCATGCACCCAAGAGGTCCATTCCTGGCACTTCATTGTGTTTAAGAGGAGGCCTGCATGCCTCCCTGCTGCTTCCATTTCTTTACCAGGAATACTTTATGCAAATACAATCTCTTCTTTTGCCATCTCCTGCTGAGCTGCACGGTACTGGGGGAGAGAGGGAGGGAGAAAGAATGTGAGGGGTGGGGGGGGGGGAAATAGAGCCTTTTCACTATCAGCTGCTCAGAAGAGCAGAGCCGGGACAAGATTGATGATGCTCTCTGGATGTAAGATCTCCTCCTTGTGAAAGGCTGCTTATGAGGCCTGATAGACTTGTCATCTCTTAATAAACATCACTGATATGTCAGGGAGGAGAAAGCATGAGCGAGGGGAGGACACACAGAAAGGCAGCTGACAATTTACTTAGAGTGACACTCCTTTCTCAACCCAGGCCTTGTGTGAAATTCAGACCGGCTGGTTCGCGGGCTGTGGCTCCTAACTAGTAATCAGGGCCCTGTGGTTCCCAACCAGCAATCAGCAGGTGGCTCCTTTTATGCTATCAGTTTCCAAATTCCTGCTTGTGGGACTCTTTAAATTAATTCATTAATGTCTATTCTCTAAGAGCCCAATCCTGGAAGGCCTTAACTGAGACTAAGACCAATTAAATCAATAGGACTCTTGCCTGAGTTATGGATGCATAAAGGCTCCTAAATGAATTTACTGTAGATGAAAGGCACTGCATCAGCAGCACATGGTGAATGAAACAGCATTTTAGCAGCTATGCTGCCTTTCTAAATAGCTCTTATAGTCTTCAGGAGCCATGGTGCTAAATTCTGCTCTTAGTTACGGGGGTGTAAATTTGGAGTAACTTGGCTGAAATCAGGGGCCATGTTTCTTGCATTTGTTTCATCTCTGTCCAGGACCAGGGAAAGGTATAGTGCTCAATACATTTTAACTAAACAAATTGCATAAATTAATCATCATCATCATGCATTAAAACTGACAGCAAAGTGTGACCTTGTATGTGTCACTTGTGTGGGTACAAACCAGTTTACATCTGCAATAGTTACTATAAAGAAATGATCCTACAGTTCAAACACAAAAGATTTCCATCAGGGGAGAGTATCACAAAATACACACACACACAGGTGTCTGCACATATACATACACACACGCACGCATGCATTGTGATTTCAGGTGCATAGAGCCATATTTTCAGTACATACACATATCTGTGTCCAAAATTGGTTTGGATTTGACCAAGCTATGAGTACTTCAACATCCCCCTACTGATGTGACCTTGATTTGTGTTCCCAATTAACAGTTTAAAAATAAGGAACAGAACCAAACTGAACTCCTTAAGGTTCAAGCCTCCAGGGTGGTTACATAGAATTTAATTCAATGGAGGACTGCAAATGACATGAGTGATAGAATTAACGACGTTATTTAAAATAATTAGTTAAAGCAAACAGGCATTACAGCTATGACCATACACTGCATTTATACTCAAATTCCAAGATGAAATGTGCGTGCAGGAGTGATCAGTCCCTGGGTGAGAAGAATGGGTATCTAGTTCTTTCTCTAACGGTATCTTGATGGTGAATGAACATGCTGATCCAAAGTTAGTGTACTACCTTTTTAGAATCAATCATACCACCACCACCCCTCAGCATTAAGCCTACCGTTTGCCATATCTATATTTTTGCTACTATATTTAATCTTCTGTATCCCAAAACCCAAACACCTTCTACTTTGTTGTTGGCTATTAAGAGGAAACACCATTCTAATTATCATTTGTGTCAATGCAAATTCCAGAAATTCCCCTGCAATGCTTGCTAAAACCAGTTAAAACCAAAATACATTCACCCTGTGAGTTGGGGTTCTCTCCTAACTTATCTCTAACCTGCCTCTGAATGGTCTCAATTCACTTCACTCATGTTTTATAAGGCCTTATTATTATCATCAAACCCAAATTTAGGCCCCAAACCTACTCTCTACTTACATTTCAGCACATATCTATTTAATATAAGCAAGCATTACCTCCATCGGGCGACACGGGGCATATGCAGCAGATTGTTTTGCTACACTCAGTAAGCACATGGCCTAAGGAACAATGTCCTGCCCCAGCATGGCCGGCAAACCCAAGATAACATACAGAGAGGGAAGCTCTTGTAGACTTCCTAAAGACTGCAAGAGCTGAGCTCTGCTCCTGGAGTTTTAGGAACAATGCCAGGCATTAGCTTCAGTGCAGTGGAGACCATAAGCTGTACAGAAATAAAGCATGACAGAAAGCTCCACCCCAGAGCTTCCCACCATCCATTCCAGCTTCATTCTGGCTCCCCTCCCACGCTGCATGGAAGGGAGCCCAACTCCTTGCACATTAGAGTCTGCTGTACTGGAGGAGGCACCAGAATGGCTGAGCACCTAAGCTTCCCCAGAACAAGTAGCTCTGCTTCAAAAAAAAAGTAGCTTAACTGGACTAGCTCCTTTTCCTACCAACTCCCCTCCACATGGGTCCCTGACAAATCTTTGGCCCTGTCATAAATATAAAGGGAAGGATAAACACCTTTAAATCCCTCCTGGCCAGAGGAAAAACCCTTTCACCTGTAAAGGGTTAAGAAACTAGGATAGCATCGCTGGCACCTGACCAAAATGACCAATGAGGAGACAAGATACTTTCAAAAGCTGGAGGGAGGAAGAAACAAAGAGTCTGTCTGTGGGATGCTTTTGCTGGGGATAGAACAGGAATGGAGTCTTAAAACTTAGTAAGTAATCTAGCCAGATATGCGTTAGATTATGATTTCTATAAATGGCTGAGAAAATAAGCTGTGCTAAATAGAATGGATATTCCTGTCTTTGTGTCTTTTTGTAACTTAAGGTTTTGCCTAGAGGGATTCTCTATGTTTTGAATCTAATTACCCTGTAAGGTATTTACCATCCTGATTTTACAGAGGTGATTCTTTTTTACTGTTTCTTCTATTAAAATTCTTCTTGTAAGAACTGAATGCTTTTTTCATTGTTCTTAAGATCCAAGGGTTTGGGTCTGTGGTCACCTATGCAAATTGGTGAAGATTTTTACCAAACCTTCCCCAGGAAGTGAGGGTACAAGGGTTGGGAGGATTTTTGGGGGAAAGACGTTTCCAAACAACGCTTTCTCAAAAATAAACCTGGTCAGACATTTGGTGGTGGCATTGGAAGTCCAAGGGCAAAAGGTAAATAGTTTGTACCTTGGGGAAGTTTTAACCTAAGCTAGTAAAAGTAAGCTTAGGAGGTTTTCATGCAGGTCCCTACATCTGTACCCTAGAGTTCAGAGTGGGGAAGGAACCTTGACAGGCCCATATTCACAAAGATATTTAGGCCCGTCAATTCCATTGAAATTAATCTTAACCCTGCTCTAGGGCCAGATGTTTCATAGGATCATCTTTCATTACTCGATCCCGTACTATTTCTCAAATAATACAATATAACAGCATTACTTTTATTTCCTATAGACTGTGTAGCATTTTCTTCCATTCTTACTTACATTAAATTGAGTTGAGAATGAAATTAGTGTATCTTTATTGATTTAGATCTAGTCCTCAGATGAATCCATTGAGTTACGGGTGTGCAAGCGTTGATACTTAAACTTTTTAACTTTCTCTTTTCTCTAAGATGTTGCATTAGTATTTTTCTTAGTATCCACATACTACACATTGAACAGGATTTTTGTTTCCTTTGAAGACAAATGCAGCACTGGACAATAACATATTGGTGCAATAGGTTATCAGAGAAACACACTTACAGGGCTAGATTCATTCTTATGGACCTGCAAACAGCCTAGAGACATTTATAATGCAGTCAATAGATTCAATTGCTTTTAAAATATTTTCTTACTAATACCTGATAGGTAAAATTAGTGACCTCAGATGACATTACCCTCTCAGTTGAGAGGCCTTGCACCCTACATGACTGCCTTCCAGAAGAAATTATCTTGACTCTCCCTAACTGTTCAACTGATAACCTCTCTTGATAGAAATGTCAAATTTGGGGCTTCTTCCCTATAATTAGCATCCATAATGTGTGGGTTTTCTGAAGCTCAAGGCTGCAGCTCAAACCTGCACTTGAATGGTTCCAACTGGATAAGAACAAAGGATGACCTTTTGTTGACTTCTCATTGAAAGGTCAAAGTTTACCCCTAGTAGTTCCTGGTCTCGGCACCCATAACAAACGTGTGTACCAAATGTCAAGATTCTACATCAAAAGGGCACTTGAACAGTTGAAATCCCAGAGGACAAATTGATGGACTTTGAGTGACCTCTAATTGTAAGGTCAAAGTTCAATATTTAAATTCGGGATTACTTTCTGCTGTACTCAACAGCCCATAAAGTAGGCGTGTATTCAGTTTACAGATTCTAGCTCAATAGCAACATGGCACTAGAGTCATCACAAGCTTCCATGCTCATTAGATTTTTTTCTTGGAATAACATTGCATTGCAGTGCTATATCGAAGGGTATTATTGTCATTAACATTTAGCCACCCTTACCTCTTTGAAGCTGTTTGTTCTGCAGTCACCATATCTAAAAGTCCTACATATCACCATATCTAACAGTGCCTTTCTGTTTGCCAGATCCACAGACATTCCTGGAGCAAATCAAAGGGAACTGCTGAGTGCTTAGCAGTTTTGAAAATCAGACCATATATTTAGGGGCCTAATGCAAGTATTGCCAAGTCTCGCAATGTTTATAGTGCTTTTCTTGAAGTCCCAGCTCCTGGAGTCATGTGATTATGAGGATCTCAGTTGTTTTTTTAAGTAAGTTTCTAGCCCTCATGATTTTAAAGAAAAGCTTGAGACAGAAGACAAATAAAAAAGAGCCCCAACTGGATTATTTTTAAAAGCTTATGATTATAAGCAAATCTCATGATTTGGGGGGGGGGGCTGACTCATGATTTTTGAACATTTAGGGCTGGCAATAGTGCTTTAGACACTAAAGCTTATTGAAACTTTTTGTTCAAACCTTTTTTTTTTTTTTTCATTAGAAAAATGGCTTATTTAGTTAAAACAGAAATTTCCACAGGAAATGTCCAAACACTGAAAACTCCCAAACAGAAAATTTTTGGTTTTCAACAATCACCACCACCACAAACAACAACAACCAAACGGCTGCTGGCTGAAACTTTGAGCCATTTAAGAATGGGTTGAATGTGATGACCTGCCTGTCTCAAGAAATGAAAATGGCTTTTAACAAAATATATTTCTATTCAGAATTGGCTATTGTGATCGGACACCTAAGTCTTATGACATGTTTTTGTTTTCTGACTAGATAACCCAACCTTTATGAAGCGAAGCGGCAGAAGGAATTTAGTCACAGGATCATTTGAGACAGACACAGAAGGATTTAAGTACCATTAGGAAACTTTAGGACATTTAAAATTTTTCCCCAACTTTTTTCAAAGTTCTCTTTTCATTGATGCTTTAACATGTAACAAATGAAAAGAAGCACCAAGGTTTAACAAAGAAAAAGTTAGACAAGGAATAGAATAGACAAGTCCCCGAGAGCACTATAAATGCAATTTAAAAAAAAGAAGAAAATACACTTCCACAGCAGCAATGAGTATGGGTGGAAAGCACAAAATATTTGGCAGATAAACACACATAATTTGCACATAATCAATCTGACCAAAAACAATCATTCATATTCAAGAAGCAGCAAGACACCAAAATCATCATCATCATCTAACATCACCTCCTAAGTTTAAGTGTCTTATTGCTGAAGGCCCTGATTCTGTGATTGGCTGCAAGGAGCTAGATCCTTGCTCTCCTGCAGAGTTCCATTGATTTCAATGGGGTTCCATACAGGGGTTCACTGGCAGGATTAGGACACTGCTGTGTTAACAAGGGCAAAATCTTTCAAAGCACCTAAGGCCAAGATCCTCAAAGGCCTAATTAGGCACCTTAATACCTTTGAGGATCTGGGCCTAAGTGATTTACGTCCAGTTGAAATTAATGCCAACACTCTCACTGACTTTAATGGTGCAGGATCACTTTTGAAAATTGTACCTAAAACTCTCAGCATCAAAGTTAAAAAAACCAAAAACATTCCTGATCTGTAATTAACCTTCGTTTGCCTGGGAACATGATAGACTTCTGAAAACTAAGAACCAAACTAAAGATGATGAGTCAATTTTTTTCTATATCTGGGATGAGTGTCATGGAAAATCTCTGAAATACATCCTCCAAATTACATTAATACTCAAAGCTCTATCAAAATTTGATGCCAAGATATCTAAAACTGTCCTACTAAATATTTTCAAACATAGGAGAACATTTAGAATTAGAAAAAATGTGAGAGGGAACTGAAAATATATTAAAATATTGAGTGGAGGATGGAATTAAGCTAATGAACTTAACAAGAAGACATCTGAATAAGTGGTCCCTCACCCTCTAAGAATTCTAGAATGCTAAAAATTTTGTATTTGCTTTCATATAACTTCCATCATCTCAGGTTTTCCATGTACCAATATGTTATCCTTTCATAGATCCCCTGACAAAGATATAGTGTTGTCATTTTGTATGTGTGTCTCCTTGATCTTACCAAAATTTTTTTTTCCTGATCAGATACAGCATATTTCTCCTAAAATGCTGTTTTAACAGATATTGAATCTAATTTAGACTCAAAGAAATCAGGTTCTGTATAGCAGTAAGGATAGTTTCATGTGAAACATTAGACGTTAACTTAGACAAAGAATTGTTCATCTGCATGCTTAATGGCCTCTAAAACTGCAACTGCCAAGAAAGAGTTTCTGAGCTTTACTGTATTAGTCTAATCAATAATAAGAATGACACTATTGCAGCAAGAGAAGAGGGAGGGAGCAGAGATTCCCATGGTTCTGTTTTTAGTGCTCCCCAAAGGAAACTAGCACTGATATCCGCAACACAGGCTTAGAACCTGGGAAGCAGACAAAGCTAAAATTCTGGATGTGGGGTCATTTTTCCCATCGACAGTAATGACTGATCCTGTGCAACTTGTCTGATGTGTCATTGGATGGTTAAGTACAGACTTGGCAATAACCGGGGGGAACTTTCTTCCATGGAAAATTATATTAACCAAAATCACGGCCTCAGTTACTCCATCCATCTGTTTGTTGGGGGGGGAGAAGTGACTAAGACTGAGCAAAACAACAGGGAAAACACAACATAAGTCTAGGATGACACCCTAACCACTAGCCCATGCTTCCTCTCAGCACTGTTAGAAATGTCATAGTTAAGTTTGGGTCAAGATTTGCACTTATAGCTCTATTTCACGGGTTAATTCCTGAATTTAGCTTTCACCTTTGGCACAACAACTCATTTTCTGGATGAAATACTTTTCATTTTTCCTACATAAATATTTAAAAGTCACCATTTCTCTTTTAATTTAGCATTTCTTGTCCCACTTTTTTGGCTCCAGAGAATACCACAGACTCTTCAAACCTTCCAAGTAGTTATATGTTACTGACAACTTGACAGCATGCTAAAGCTGAAGAAAGTAGGCTGCAATTAGGCTAAATTAGGAATGATTGTTGCTTCTAATTGTTCTGCCTGCAGTAAGGGACAGGTCATTTTTAAATGGTGTCATTGTGACAGAGGTAGCCAGTCAGCATACAGCCTCTCCAGCTAATTTGCATACTGCAATCCTGTTGGTTGAGATGAGCCAATGGAACAAAGGGGACTGTATCCATGTCAGGGGTTCTCAGTGGTAGATCATCTGTCCATACAGAACATTGGATTGGCGCTTTCACTGCTGTTAAATATCCCATGGCTGTGTGCATAGGCTAGTGACTCCTGCAGTGTGGGCAATTACCGTTGGAGAATAAGAGTCATAGGAGGTCAGCAACCCCTTTCATGACAGCAAGAGAGAGGATGGGATCTATTCTGTGGCTCTCTTATCTTAGCTGGCACCTGGCTTTCAAATATTATATAGTGGCCTAAGAACAGCAAATCCTTGGTTATCAGTTGCCATAATAATGCAGAGAGGGAGATTTGCCAGGGCAAATGCAGAGAGGGAGATTTGACCCTCTGCTGAATGGTGGCAGGCACCTGAGACCTCACAGATCAGCTCCCCGTTGGCTGGGAAATAAGTGATGTGGAGCCTGGGTATGTTCTGAGCGTTTATTTTACACTATATACGAGGTCCTGGAACAGAGATGGTCACAAACAGCATGCAGACAAGCCCCCCTCCCCCTGTCAGGAATCTCAGCCCACCTACTAACATCCGATTCCCAGAGAGCAACTCTACCCTAAGAATTGACTCTAGTTAGGCTCCATCTACACTACGAGCTAGAGATGTGATTCTCCACTCATACAGACACCCTTGCACTAGCACGATGAGAGCTAGTGTAGGTGTAAATAGTAGTGTGGCTGCAGTAGCATGGGCAGCAGCAGGATGGGAATACAAACTGGACTGAACTCCATGGCTCAACTATGCTGCCCCTGCTGCTGATGGTGCTACCACTGATAGAGTTCTATTTATACCAGTGCTAGCTCTCATCGAGCTAGCATGAGTACACGTACAGCAGCTGGGAATCACACCTCTAGCTCATAGTGTAGACATGACCTTAGAGAGATTAAGGCAGGGTGAACTCCTTTGCTGCTTGCAACAACTCCCCCACACACACCCCCAAAAATAATCATATCAAAACACTAACAATACAGCATTTCTTCAAAGACTGAACAGTGTTTTCACATGATTTTAAAAAAAAGAACTTATAAAACTATGTGTCACTCTTCCATGTGACAGGTTTCAGAGTAGCAGCCGTGTTAGTCTCTATCCGCAAAAAGAAAAGGAGTGCTTGTGGCACCTTTAGAGACTAACAAATTTATTTGAGCATGAGCTTTCGTGAGCTACAGCTACACCCATGTGGTGAGTCTTACTATAACCATATCCTTGGGGGAATCTGAATAGAGCAGGTAAAAATTTTGGGACCCAACACTGTTTTTTAGCAAAAAAAAAAAAAAAAAAAAAATTTGGATTTGACAACATCACCAAAACATTTTGGAATTTGTGTCAGTTTTCCCAAATTGTTTTGGTCAAAAGAAAATTGGTTTTAATTCCAAAATATTAAAAATGTTTTGTTTCAACATCTTGAAAACTAAACCTTAATTTTTCAGTTGAAGACAACTTTGCATTTCTAAATTTCCTTTTAAAAAGATTTTTAGCTATCAAAAAATTATCAGCATTGAAATGAAACATTTTGATATTGTCAAAACTAAATGTTTAGTTCAACCCAAAACTTTGTATTTTTTCACTTTTCAATTCACCAAAAATTTGGAGATTTTTCATTTCTGGTTCACCCAAAATGATTTTCCCCTAATTTTTCTGAAGTGCCAGTGAACCAAAATAAAATCCATAATTCGCACAGCTCTAGATCTGAATGTATAAATGATCAGACATCAGACTCCTCCTAGCACTCTAGTTCTCCCTTCATTTTATTCTGTGGTTCATTTCATAACAAAGGTTCTCTCAAGGGCCCCCTTCCCTCTGGAACGACAATCCTTGCTTCTCCAAAGATTTCATTCTGTGAACCATCAGGTAAAGGCTCCATGAATCACAATCTGAGTAACACTGTCATGCCATTTCTCATTAGAAAGATATATTTTCCTGAGTTGTGCAGTAAAGACATGGGTTGGGCCTGTGATTCCCATGTCACTATAATTCAGCCAACCTTAATAATAGACCCATTCTGAGTGGGTTTCTCCATTACATTCATATACAGTTTTGTTGTCATGGCCAGGGGAGGGACAAGGGGGAGTTATCTGGGAGTGTGTAGCTAGTGAGGTCCTGCAAAGGTCAGCCCTGGGTCTGGCACTAGTCAATATTTTCATTAATGACTCAGATAATGAAGTGGAAATTATGCTTAGAAAATATGCAGACAACAAGCAGAGAAGGGTTGCAAGATTAGAGGACAAGATTAGAATTCAAAATGACCTTGACAAATTGGAGAATTGTTTTGAATTCAACATGATGAAATTTAATAAAAATAAGTGCAAAGTACTGCACTCAGGAAGGGAAAAAAACAAATGCATAATTACAACATGGGGAACAACTGGCTAGGTGGTCATACTGCAGTAACGGATCTGTGGGTTATAGTGGATCACAAATTGAATATGAGTCAACAGTGTGATGCAGCTGCAAAAAAGGTGGTAACTGTCCAGATCTACTCAGCACTGGTGAGAGCTCAGCTGGAGTCCTGTCTCCATTTCTGGGCACCACACTTTAGGAAGGATGTGGACAAACTGGGGAGAGTCCAGAGGAGAGCAACGAAAATGGCAAAAGGTTTAGAAAATCCAACCTATGAGGAAAGATTGAAAAGACTGGTCATGTTTAGACCTGAGGAAAAAGAACTGGGGGTGTGGGGGAGAAGGAAGGTCTTGATCTTCAAATATGTTAAGGGCTGTTAGAGAGAGGATGGGAATCAACGTTCTCCATGTCCACAGAAGGTCAGACAAGAATGGTTAATCTGAAGCAGGGAGATTTAGATTAAATACTAGGAAAAACACTTTATAACTGTAAGGGTAGTTAAGATCTGGAACAGGCTTCCAAAGTGGGTTGTGGAATCCCCATCACTGGAGGATTGTAAGAACAGATTGGACCAACACCTGTCAGGGATGGTCTATGTTTACTTGGTCTTGCTTCAGAACAAGGTTCTGGACTTGTGGGGCTGGAACCTCCAAAAGTCATTTTCTCAGATTCCATGATCTGCCATTAAATAACTCGCTGATTCTTTTCAATAGGTTTGTTCTTAATATGGAACTGAATTACAGATCATAGAATCATAGAATATCAGGGTTGGAAGGGACCTCAGGTTGTCTTCTAGTCCAACCCCCTGCTCAAAACAGGCAACCCCCAGATCTCTCTGGGGATCACGTTTGCAGCTGAAATGCAGGTAATACTACAGCTCAGTGTGGCTCCCCCACCTTTTCTGTGCACTGCCGTCACCCAAGGTAGCACTGTTGGACTGATGTGTCATTCGTTACCTCTTAATGTTTTGCTACAATATTCAAACTCTCTGGCATATGATGACACTGAGAAAAGGGGAAATGGGAATAATAATATTCTTTGGAAATACTGTGGTAGGGGTCACAGCATTTGTAAGTGGCTTCAGCATTTCCCATAACTAAGGCTAATTACCATCCGTATCATCCTGCTCATGCATTAAGAACTCAATAAGGCTCTGGCTGAAGGTACATTAATTACTTCAAATAGCTCATACAAGCATGTCGTTATCATTCACTTACACACCCATGCACAAGAAACACAGCAGAGGTATTCACTGTGTGGCCTTGGACAAATCGCTTAACCATCCTGCGGTCTCAGATTACCCTGGTGTTAGATGGGGATAATATGTCCCTGCACATATCCTTGTCCTCAGAGAAAAGGCCATGTTATTGTTATTCAACAGTAATCTCAGCAGTGTTAAGGCAAGCTACCTTCCCAAATGCATTGACTGTGTCCCAGTCAGTGGTGCTGATCTCTTGAGACAAGCACGTCTGAGGTTGCTGTTGAGGTTCTGCACTCGAGTGCGAGGTTGACGAAGTTGAGGTACGTATCACTTTTTGGTATCTGTTGGAAAGGGAGAGGAAAGCCTTCAGAGTGTGTCACTGACGTTGTAGGTAATGGGAGATTGGTAAGGAATGCAGGAGACTTTGCCCGTCACTTTTCATTTCCATGTTTTGAAGGTTTGGAGTTGGTGGGATATGTCCTGATGCAGCCTTACCGATCACTAAACATGTGGTTAGAGAAACATGCCTCCAGCAGCAGGGGACATGCACCCTATATCTTGCTCAATGGGATGCTACCACAGAATTCAAGCAGCATCCTCAATATCCCATGCGGCTGGTGGCACACTGGGGACTCATGGGCCCAGGGTCAACAGAGATGCTTTGGATAATGGTGTGACAAATCTGGAGAAATCAACATCAGTTCCCAAAGGAGATCACTGAATACCCACCACCTGCTCTGCAACACTAATCGCAGGGCGAGTCAAGAAATCAACACAAATCTCGAGTTTGGGAATAAGACCCCGCCCGGTCTCTTTCCCCTGTCTGAATATATATAGAGCACATTACTTCTCTTTAAACACCTATGAGTTGGGGTCTTAGCTGACATTGCAAGTAATGCACTGAGAAAAATCCAGCCAGGCTCAGGAAGCAGTGGTGACGATTCAGTGCGGCAGATGGCCCCCTGATCTCTTTGTCGTTACTGAACGCAGTGCCCCAGCATGGCACTAGAGGGCGCAGTCTTTCAAATGGGATGTAAACCTGAGGTGCTGACCACTTCTGGTCATCAAAGATCCCCTGAGCACTTTTTGTAAGTGTTGGTGCCCCAGGTCCTGGCCAAAATCACACAGATCTTGGGAGCTCCGGGGGCATTGCACTGCAGACTGAAATCTCTGCCCAATGCACTGTAATAAAGGCTGTCGTGCTGGTAAGAGACTGATAGTTATTTCCTGACCTTAGTCATATGGCATGAGTCAGGGCTGAGTATACCCTGATTCTTCACAACCAATATGGCTTCTGACAGTTTCTACTAGGTCAAAGGAGGTGTTCCCAATGCCTATGTCATGCATCTGGGAAAACACCTTCCCCACCTCACCAGCATCCCCCCAACCTGCATCCAAACACTGCAGAGCATTCACCCATTTAACATGGTGGGAGCTGGACTGAATCAAACAGCATGATCTTAAGTCACACACAGAGGCCTAGGAAACTAAAACAAATGTCCCTAACTCCAAATATTGTCTTGCCTCTCAGAGCCTTTAAAGCCATGCACACCTTTGGGCTTCTCTGGAAAGATGGGAATCACAAGGAAGCTAAGGAGAGAGAAAATTATTTCAGTGAGTGGAAGCTCCATACATTGATGGCTACTGATGGTTCTTCCCTCACAAGTTCTTGGCTTGGGTTGCAATTTTTTGCCCCCCGATCCTGGGCAAGGAAGAACATGCTCAATGCACAAAGACCATGGAGCAGAGCTTCCGCAAAATGTGCGTTCAGTGCAACAAGCAGCAGCAAGAGCTGAATTGCCATTTAAATAAAATGCCAAAAGGCAGTCAGAGAAAGTGACATTTATGGTGTTACTACAAATGCATTCAGTGGGAAAGCTGAGTAGCAGAAGCGGGGTGTGCGGGGGGGGGAGGAGAAACAAGCTGTAGTGAAAACTGCCATCTGTATATTGTGCCCCGTTTTTAATATTCTGTATTCTCATAAAAAGTGTTGTTTCTGTCACTATTCAATCTCACAAACTCACACGGAACACTGTTAAAAGTCAGCAGTGTGTGAAATGGTATTTTAAAATAAATGAAACCCGCTCGCAGAGCTGCGGAGGAATATTGCAATGCCGGGGCGCTGACAGACGGGCACTGAAAAGTAACAACCGTTATCATCTTAAAGCAAAGCGGATTAAATAAAAACCCACAGCTAGTGGTGCATTACCGAGTCTGATATTGACACAGCTGCTGTGGTGGTTATTTTTCATTGTCTCATCAAGACAAAGCATCATGGGATATCAATCTTCCCTCTGTCAGGCCATGCCTGGTATAAAGTTTTTCGTTTACATTTTCATTATATCCCTTTTATCTCAGCTGCCAGCCATTTTTTTTTTCCAACCCTGAGACTCAATGACTTTAGGGTCAGTGCTGAGCTCTGGCCTTCTGACCACAAGGGCTCCCCCTGGGGTAGAAGGTATTTGCCTCACTCTCTCTAGCGCCCCACCAATCGCTTGCCTGGAATGGACTGAGCTGGCCATTATCCTTGCACGCGGGAGTGAGATGAGAACCTGTGGTAGGACAGGAGGGGGAGATGACTCTTTTTCATCTCCTTCCACTGGAGAAGTGGTTGGGTAGTAAGCTGGAAATGGCGTGATTCCTTGAGGGCAGTACAGCCAAGAAATCCGATGAACCACCATATTCATTGCACTGCCAGCCATCCCCAGGCAGGCCTCTTCCCATCGCCAGCTTTCATTGCAGACAAGCTTGGCTGGCCTATGAAACATATTTCAGTTTGGTGCGTGGAAAAGATTCTCCACGCAGTGGATTGGTTCCTCTGATCAGTTCTGCTCATTGTCGCATTTTCTCCTTTTCACTGCACAGGCTGTTCTATGCCTCCAATTGTCCTTAGCCCTTATAGTGCTTTACATAGCAGAGACCTTGCTAGACACATTGATGAACTGCCCCTCACAACAGTGTAAGGTAGGCAAGGATCATTAGTTCCTATTTTACACAAACGCAACTAAAGCATCACGCACAGAGGCTGAAAATGCCTTGGCAGAGCTGTAGCTCACGAAAGCTTATGCTCAAATAAATTGGTTAGTCTCTAAGGTGCCACAAGTACTCCTTTTCTTTTTGCGAATACAGACTAACACGGCTGTTACTCTGAAACCTGACACAAAGTCTGTGTCTGGAAACAGAGCAATAGGTTTTACAGCCCGAAGGGACCATTAAAGGTTCACTGGAGAAAACAGGTCAACAACTGAAGTAACAGCAGCTCTGATGGGGTAGGGGTGAAGAGTTTAAATCCTGAAATAAGTCACATCTATTGCTGTCTTTATATGTATTGTGCATTGTACACAGCACCTAGATGATATGGTGATGAGTGCATTAGGAATACCTATCGATAGACTGGATAGACAGATGGAGTTCCTGATGCCCAGATCTGTACTCAGACCATTAGACCACATCTCTCTCTGCCTTTAACAGGTCTGGTCATTTCTCAGGGGTTCAAAGAGGATGGAGCTTGGCTGTTCTCTGATGGCAGATGACAGAACAAGGAGCAATGGTCTCAAGTTGCAGTGGGGCAGGTCTAGGTTGGATATTAGGAAAAACTATTTCACTAGGAGGGTGGTGAAGCACTGGACTGGGTTACCTAGGGAGGTGGTAGAATCTCCATCCTCAGAGGTTTTTAAGGCCTGGCTTGACAAAGCCCTGGCTGGGATGATTTAGTTGGGGTTGGTCCTGCTTTGAGCAAAGGGTTGGACTAGATGACCTCCTGAGGTCTCTTCGAACCCTAATCTTCTATGATTCTATGTTAAAGGGCACTGTCAGTTCAACTATCACACTGTTTGAATTTTTTTTACCTGCTACTTTTACCCAGTTACTCCAGTAGGAGTAAAAGGAACATTCTTCCCTGGAGTCTGGGGAGGTCTGTTCTCTGAGACTTCTCCAGAGACAGTGGGTGATCCTTGCCAGGCCAGGGTTCCAGCCAGTGTCTGGGGGACCCCTAGCTGAGACCAGACCTTCTTGATGCTGCAATCGTCTGTCTAGGAGGTTTCTCTCTCCAGGAGCTCCTATTATAGGCTTCCTATCCTGGCAGGGTCCCCAGAGAGCTCACTTTCTAGGTACCATGTTCAGCCCTCTGGCTCAGGCTTATCTAGGGCTCTCCCGTCCACAGGAACCTCCTGTCTTCCTTTGGAGTTCCCTCTAATTCAGCTCCGGTAACCTCTATTAGATCCAGGTGCTCGTTTACTAATCACCCATCTGGGGCAGTCAATTACCCCCACATGGGGCCTTCATCAGGCAGTCATGGGCAGACTGGGCCCTAACTCCCTGAAAGAGCAGCTTCCCCGTGGCATGCCCATAAAGGAAAGATTAGAGAAAAGAAAGTTTCTCAATTTTTTTCCAGATGTTTAACTTTGTGCATATGACAGAACTTTGCATACAGTCAGAGTCTCTGATTTTTGGAGCACATGGAGCTCAAAGCCTTCAAAGAAGCTCTCCTCAAAGCAAAGCAAGCTCACATGGAATCCAGAAGCTGCTCCTCTGCAGGGAGCCCCTTCATTCAACAAGGCTTTTTCAGACGTTCCCAGCAATTAACTTCCTCTTCTTTTTATCTGCTTCAGGCCAGTTTCCGGAGAGGCTAACAGGTTCCAGCTGCTTCTGGCCCCTCTGTTCATTTTTGCCTCCCTCCATAAAACCCTAACCTGTATCTCTGAGGCTTTCTGACCCAGCCCCAGATGGGTATTACCAAACCACTACTGTGCAGAAAGCAAGTTCAGCTAACTCCATGGCACCATGGGCTCTTCCAAGAACCAGGGTTCAAACTGGACAAAGGTCAGCAGACAGGGCAGGCCACGGGTGGGGCCTACAGCCCCATAAAGTTCTCCAGAGATAATAACATCATGGAGCTGTCCCTCAGGCATCCAGGGGGGAGCTGAGCTGCCAGGAAGCTGGGGGCATCACTGGGAACCAGAGACAGAGCACAAGTGGCAATTCAAGTTGCATGAGCAACTTTATCTTTGTCAGCACTGTCTTTGGAGCCCTCAACTGGGCAAACTTCTTTTCTGAACGGTGTTTTTGGTATGAAATTATTATTTATTTCAAAGCACCCAGCTGAGGGCTAGGCCCTTCACAGAAGCCATGGAACAGAACACACATTCCTTGCTCCAAGGAGCTTCCAGTCTCGGGTCTGCTTGCATGGAGCTCAGTGCAGGATCAGGGCCCAGGTTAGTCATGAGACAAGCAGTGTTGTTACTGTTACTCCTTTGGTCTGAGCCATTAGTCAACAGTTGGGGCCTTGCTGGGTTGTCTCCATTAGGAGGAGAAATTGATATGGGTCAGGTATTTCTTTGGTGCAATCCTGCTTATTTATTATAAAGAATATACACAAAGTCTTGTTTCCCTGGACACACTAGCAACAAACAGCAGCAGGCAATACCCTGGTCACAATCACCAAGCCAGCCTCTCCATTCAGTCCTGTGCCCCAAGGAGCTCTGTCTCTGCTCCTCAAGGTCACTCAGCAAGAGCAGCATGTCAGTCTCTCTCTCTCTCTCTCTTGCTCTCTTTCTCTCTCACCCACTTAAACCTTGCCAAACCATCCCGTAGCCCCTTCATTTGCAGCCACTCCCAAGAAACCCCTCATTCTCCTGGAGTTAGTTCTTACTCAGGCCTTGCCATGCAGCCCACTGCCTTGGGTGCTGACTTCTATTATTTCCAGGTACCACTAAATAAAGGGAGTTTAATCGCTCCTTCCATTTCGCCTGAATGAAGAGCTCTTAGCACAACCAGGTCTGTGGTTGATGGCAGCTATTAACACCGTCCAGCATACCAATACAATTATTTATTTGCATTACAGTAGTGCCTAAACAACAAGGAGTCCGGTGGCACCTTAATGAGCCATGTGGAAGTTTGTGTGGAAGGTTGGTTTGTGTGGATACAGACTAACTGTGTCCTTTTGGCGAAGAGGAATTCCGCACAGCCTCCCCGAGCCACCCTGCCTCTCTCCCAGCTTCCAAACAGACTCTCTTTGTGTCACGTCAGCCTGTCCCCTCCCCAGTTAACTTGTTGTTTTTGTGGATACAGACTAACACAGCTACCCCTCTGATAGTAGCACCTAGAGATCCCAGCTGAGATCAGGGCTACATGGTACTAGGCTCTGTACAGATGCACAGAAAGACAGGCCCTGCCACCAAAGAGCTTGCAGTCTAAACAGATGTAGCCACTACCCCAAGGTGTGATTTATGTCTCATCCATTTTCTCTCCCTGACGCTTGCTGTCACTAACACTGAGAGCGACTCCCTCCTCCCCTCACATGGGTTGGATCCTGGGTTCTTTTCCTGGTACCTGATGCCTCCACTCCAAGTGACTCCTCACTGTGCCATGTACACAGAGGAGCCGCCCCTTGAGCAAATCAATGATAATGCCACAAGCTGGTAAGGAGCGTGCTGCCCAGTGCACAGGTGACAATAAGGTAAATAAAACAAATCCTGGAAAAGGAATCCAAAAACAACAACAATGGCAGGGGGTGGGGAAGCTTTATTGGGAACAGGAAATGAGGATCTGGGAAGGAAAAGGTTAGAGTCTCAGAGCAGTGAATGTGCCCTTTGGGGGAAGGGGAATTCCGCACAGCCTCCCTGAGCCACCCTACCTCTCTCCCAGATTCCAAACAGACTCTCTTTGTGTCAAGTCAGCCTGTCCCCGCCCCAGTTAACTTGCTGGGGACCATGCACCCCTGGCTTGTTCTTGCTCCGGTGGACTTGTTGACCAGATCATCCATGCAAAAGCCTCCCTAACTGGTCCCAGCAGGGGTTTCTAGTTTCTCCTGCCTTCACAGGCTCAGAGGGCTCCTGTAGCCATTTTAGTTGTAGTCCTTTTGATAGGGCCCCCTAGAGGCTCAGATCACGGTTCCAGGAGCTGGCAAAACTCCTAGAGGGGCTTACGCAGAAACAGGCACAGGGTACTTCTGCACAGCACCATTCTTTCCGTGGCCCCAGGAGCACTAGTCATGGGCCAGGACTAACCACTGGAACAAACTACCAAGGCAAATGGTGGAGTCTCACTCTCGATGTCTTCTGATCCAGACAGGAGGCCTTCCTCCAAGATGTGTTTTAGTCAAACGAAAGTTATCGGGCTCGACCCAGGACTAACTGGTTGGAATAGAGTGGCCTGTGATACAGAGGAGGTCAGACAAGATGAGTTAATGCTCCCTTTTGACCTTAAAATCTACAAACCTACACCAAGCAAATTATGCTGACAGCAATGAATTCTTTTTGTCATGCAGACAGTTAATTACTAGGGCTGACAAACAAACTCCTGTGTGTGAGCAATTGTGCGAAACACCTTCTCGTTTGAACTCTTCCTGTTCTCTTGCTGCTGAGTGACGCCGATCTCTGTATCCTGCCAGCCTGGCCCTAATTCAGTCATACAGACGCCATGTCCTTCTTGCTTAATGCAAAGCGGGCAAAAATGCTGGCCCTTGATTTACTGCCGTTCCCATTTGTTGATTTGGGGAGCCGAGTGTACCCTAGAAGATCATTCATTTCACAACAGGCACACAGCCCAGTGGGACGCACCATGCAATGAGCTCTGTGCAGCTGGGCCCCTCTGCACAGCTGGCATTCCCTGCCGCACTGGAGCTACTTGTGTGTGTGTCCCGCACCCGGTGGGTCAGCTGCCGGTGAGGAGACTTGAACAAGCAGAACTGGGAAGAGGAATAGCAGCAACAGAATACATTTCTCTCTCTCTCCACCTCTTTCCTGCACAAAAGAAGAATTTCACAGGCCGCAGTGCCTCCACTTGGAACTTTGCAACCGCAACATTTTGAGCGAAACTTGAATGGGGGGAGGGATTATTATTAGTTCACTTTTTAGAGCAAACCACAACTAAAACTAGTGCATCAAAATGTCACAGATGAACAACTCGGTGAGTGAATGAAGCAATGATTGAATCCCAGGAGGTGAAATTTCCCATAACAAAATTGTGACTTTTTTTTAAAACTGATTCTCACAGTGTTGCCAGCTCTTGCAATTTTATCTCAGGTCTCTCTATGTTTCTCTGAAAGCTTCAGCTCCTGGATGCATGTTACTGAGCTGAGAATCTCAGTAGTCTTTTGAAAAATAATTGTCTAGCTCTCATGGTTGTGGAGAAAAGCTTAAAACTGTGATTTGTGTGCACCTAAGGGCCTAGAAAACTAGAAGATTAATAAAATCAGCCCCAGATCAATTATTTCTTTTAGAAGCTCATGATTTTAAGCCATTTTATGGGGGGAGGGGTGGGTTAAGACAACAGCTGTCATTTAAGGACATGATTGAAATAGTTTTGCAAAAAACTGAAGCCCCTTGTCCAGGTTACAGATGCAGGACAACCCGGTGCAGGTCAACGCAGGACTGTCTTTATTTCCAGTTTACAGACTCCTTACTACCTACTCCCTAGCGGCCACCCTCAATGATGACTCCAAACGTTCACAATTAACACCACACCCCTGATCATGCAAAAGCTTAGCCCATCTTAACTCAAAGCATGTGTGTATTAGCAGCATGGAGACCTGGGTGTGTAGCTCATTAGCTAAGTGTCCACGGGGTGAGGGGATTGGTGTACCCTGGAAAATCCTGCTGTGCTGGCAAAGACGGCTGACCCAGCCCTCTCCAAACACACTTCGCTACAACCCATGTTGAACTCAGTCAACCCCAGAAGGAAAACCATCTTCAAGATCAGTTCCTGGGGCTAACTGGGAGGCATGTTTGATGCCTTTTGTCATCAACGCGGATTTTCTAACGTAGACAACCAATGGGCTTATTCATTATGATCGTTCCCTTCCCTAGTCCCGGTATTGCCAGTCGCAACCGTTCAACAGTCAGACCCCAAACACATGAGACTGGCTTTAAAAAAAAAATCACAAGTTTTATTTTTTTAAAGAATTAATATGGGATTCTTTTTCTTTGTCTTCTACTTTCTGAGCCTGTAGGCTGCATTCAGGTCCTGTTTCCAAGCTTTCCTCCACAGCCATGAGGGCTGGAAACTCAACATTGTATTTAATGAAGGCTCTGCATCTCATGTAATACCAGGACTCCAGAAGCTGAAGCTTTGGGTAAGTACCAAATATCTTGAGAATTGGCAACACTTTTTTTTTCCCCTGGTGCATCAATCCCGCTCAAAATTGATTGTGTTAATTAGCTGAGAGGCAGAAGGAAAGAGGGTGGCATTTTAGAAATAAAAGCATTCATTGTTATTTACTTCTTTGTGTATCAAGGCCCCAGCTGAGAGCACTGTACAGACACATCATAAGAGATAGTCCCTGCCCCAAAGATCTTACAGTCTCAATAGACAAGGCAGTCAAAGGGTGGGAGGGGAAACAGGCATAGACCACGAAGGGCCAGGAACAGAACTCAGACCTGACTCCCAGCCCTCGCCCCTGGACCATGCTGTCTCACCATATTATTAGTGATCATTAATATTAAAACATGCCCGTTTTGACTCAATAAAGTCCCAGAGCTGGAATAGTATGGATGCTACAGGTGTCCTGGCATAGAACAGGGATGGCAAGATTGGAAGAATTGAGGAAGAAGCTGCAGCATGGTAGAGCTGGGGAAGGAGCCAAAACTGTCATGAGTAGAGGACACTGCTGTTTGGGACTGAGATAAACCTGTAAAAGTCACTAGCCCACATCAAGAACACCTCACTGATGTGGCTATTAAGGCCCCTTAAGCACGTGCCTACCTTTACACTAGTGAGTAGTTCCACCAAAGGCCATGGCATCCCACCTGCTTATCCTAGGTCTGAATCTGATCCAGAGGCCACATTATGCCTCCTCCCCAGATTTCCCCATGGGGAAGAGTTACACAGAATCCTCCAGCAGCGTTTCGCTCTCGCCTTGAGCGGCAGAAATTGCCACTCCGCATCCCTAATAGCAGCGTAATCAAAAGTTATGATGCATTTTTCAGTAATCAGAAGAAATGATCCCCACTTAGCGTTAAGTAAAGCAAATTCGCCATTGGAAGAAAAAAAGGAGTCAAAAGCATTTCAATTTTCATTTGAAATGAATGAGTCAGTGTCAATTTGGCAAAGCAGTTAACAGCGGCGGTGCGCCCCTTTCCCAGCCCTTAACAGGTACAATTTGCTTTTAACAAACAACCTCACGGAGGTCTCCTGCGCTATATTAACACGGTGGCATTCAAACCTTCCCTCTGTTGTGTGTTTAAATTGGGTAATAGAGTCAGTCGGAGGAGTGCCACCATGAATCTTAAGAGGCAGTGCAATTTGCCAGCCTCTCAAAAACCTTTTATAAAAAAAATAACAACTGAATCTGTTTGCTGTTTGTATGGGGTTATTTCAGAGCCGAATAATAATAATAATAAAAAAAGCCCAATAAGATCAAAAGCGGCTCAGCGTGAGATGGTAGCAGCCGCACCCAGCTCCGAGTGAAGAACAGTCTTTATTTTACAAAGAGCATCTGTGCATTAAGGCTCCCCCCAAACCCAGGTGTCAGTGAAAAGAGACAAGTGCTACATTTTAATTGGCTTTAGGAAGCAGACATTCCTCCCTTCTGCATGAGCTCACACTTTTCCACTATCCGTAGAGGTTCTGGACAAAACGTGTTCATCTCTTGCAATGCCGTGTCCACACAAAACAGATTCGTAATAATGCTAAGAGAAATTCACTAGACCCTTAAATAATCACCACAGGGGTTTGTAGGGTATAGAAATAGGGTAGCATCCCTTTAAATAGTTTGTGAGCCCTCTAGCGGCGCTCACCATGTTCTGTGGTTTAGTGCCAAGAGGGTGCAGCTATCCCTTGCGTGTTGTTTACAGTTGGTAAACACAGTTATTTGAAACCCAGCTGTGTGTGGTTTCCTTTGTTCCTATTGTTATTGGTGTGAAAAGCAAAAGACACAGGACATTTTCGCTCTGTCCCTCGGCCAGACTGGCCTTTGTGAGGTTCCCTTCAGAGAGATTTCCTGGCATCGTTCCCATGGAGGGGGATGTCAGGAGGTGGGCGGTTGCCCCTGCAGAATAAGGCAAGCGGTTCGTCTCCCAAATCAGTGCTGAAGGGACCAGCAGAAACACTCAGTGAAAACCACACAGAGGCTCAAAAACACCAAACCCAAGGTGGTGAGTGTCAGAGCCCGGGTTCACAGACTTGGACTTGCAGGGCTCGGACTCCAGCACTAAAACTAGCAGTGTCGACGTTCTGTCTTGGGCTGGAGCCTGGGCTCGGAGATACCCCTATCAGGCCTCAGAGCCCGAACTCCAGCCAGAGCAGGAACGTCTACACAGTTACTTTAGCACTGGAACAGGAGCCCCACATGCCCCAGCTGTAGACATGGCTTATGAGACTCACTGCTGCAAGGTTTTTTCTGCAGTGTAGATGTACCCAGAGAGGCCTTATCCTCAGTTATGCTCAAGCCTATTACCCCATTCTAGGAGCACCACAGGGCCTTAAAGGGGGCAGACTGTAAATCAGAAGACCTGTAGGCTGCTCACCCTTACCCCTGGGCTGAGGGAGCCACCAGCTGCCCCAGAACACAGGAAGCACAAAGGTAGCTTAAAGCCACCGAGGAACCCCCAGCACAGGTACAAGGGCCTAGCTCTCCATGCCTCAAGGCACTCCCTGAGGCCCCTCAGAGCAGGGACTCCCTCACTGGCCAGTCACCCTGGAATTCCCTCCAAAGGGTGGTGACCCAGCAGGCTGAGCGCTCTCCCTAAACTAACTCTGCTGTATGCTGTGTTAATTCAGGGCTGGTGGGCATGAGATGGGTACATGGGCAGCAGCCAGCCCCACAGCCTTGCTCCTCCCAGCCCTGGCCCCACCCCAGAGAGCAGCTGAGGAAGGGCTTCTCTGGGGAAGGTGGGAACCATGCTACAAAAAAAAAAAAACACTCACATCTCCACGAGTTCTCAGTTGCCAAGAGTCCTCCTCTCCCTCTCTCATTCCTTTATTCTCTCATTTCATTATTTCACAGACTCCTTGGCTTTCTGGTGAATTACAGGAGCTCAATGAAAAATTCACATTCTCAGTCAGTAATTGGCATTTTTGTTTAACAGCTGAGGAGTTGAATGGGGCGGGAGCTGTCACACAATAGTTACGATAAGGTCTCTGCCCGTGCTCCCACCCAGAGTGTTCGGGGGCTCGCACTGAAGGAAGTACAGCACCCTACCTATTGAAATTTGAAAGCACACCTAGTATTTTTACTAGAGCTACAAGTAATGAAAGCAGCCTGGACAGATGCAATTTTTAGAGCTTAATCCGCTGGAAGTGAAGTCAATCCAATAATGCAATGTTCTACTTTCTCCTCATTTTTTTCGACTTCATATAAGTGCTTCCCAAATTTCAGCCAAAGTTACTGTTCCAGTCAATAGCGCCAAGGCTCTAAGCATAAGATTCAATTAATAGGATGCCGGCAGAGGATCACTATTGATCTCTGGCTGTTCTGAAACCCAGCCCAGTCGTGGCAGAGAAGTACCTGGAGCAGAGGGGGGATATGCTAAACAAGAATACCTGTACAACAAGGACCAGAGCCGCACCGTTTCTGAAATTACAGCTACCTGGAGTAAAAAGAAGTACCTGTACTGAAAACATATTGCATTCTATTAAAAGGGTACCTCCTGTAACATTACTCCCGACCAGACTCTGCCTCTCGGAACTCCTAAACCACTCGATTCAATGGAAACTTTGCCATGGACTTCAAAGGGGCCAGGATTTCTCCCCCTGTGTTTGAAATCCAGCACGTTTCATTCATTTTAAAGATTCAGCCCAGAAAAGGGGAGGAGGAGACATGCCTCCCACTACGGCTCCTGCTAACAGCAATCACACCATCAGCTGGGAAATAGCTCACTACATAAGGAAGGAAATTCTAGAAGATTTCAGCCTCTAGGGCAGTCAGTCCTGGGTTCTATGGCCCCACCCCCATCTATATGAAAGGGTGGGGCTTTTGTCCTGATAGGCTCCGCCCACCCCTCTCCAGGATTCAAATAGGCCTGGTTCTGTGGCCCCTCCCTCAACCGAGGAAGTGGACATTTTGTCCTGGTAGACTCCGCCCACCCTTCCTGGAATTCAAATAGACTTTGGTCCTGCATCCCCTCCCTTATTTTTCTTTTGCTTTAGTGGGCTCCACCTGCCCATGCCAAGATCTAAACAGGCTGGTGCCTTTCACACCCCCTGGAATCATCAATGGGTGGCTGGTTTTGAGCCTTTGACCTCACTCCCATGCCCATTTCCTCAGTTTTTGTCCCCCATATTTATTTGCCATTTGTGTTTCTGTTGGCCCACCTTCTGTTGAGGGGATGCCATTGTTATTCCTCTGGGTGGGCTCCTTCCAGTCCTCACAGATCAAATAAAGCTGGTGTCCCCCAGGGACATCAGTGATGGCTCCTACATGGAGTCATGATTACACATGTTGGTGGTATAGTTTACAGAGGACCCAGGACCTTGGCACACACCTCCCTGCTGGGCTCCACATTGCAGCCCTTCTTCCATCTCCTCCAGAAGGTATAGTTGAGATTCTAGCTGCACTGCTCCCCACTTCTCTTGCCTTTTGCACTCCCCATCCATATTGCCACGAGGACAGTCAACGTTCTCCTGCCATTGACCAGAATGGTGGTCCATCAATGCAGGGGGACAGAAGCAGGCTGGGAAGATTCTCTGTGACTCCTTCCTTGCACTCCTAAGAACATGTATCTGAGGTGAGTTCCTTAGGTGCCATCCACTGACTTGCTGGACATCTTCTCTGAGCAGTGGGCACGGTCTGTGGTTCTCCGCTCAGTGCCCCCTCACAGATCGTCTAACTCCCATCCATGTTATGGGTTTAGTTGTCCATTGTACTTAGTACAAATGTTGGAAAGAAATATTTCTACCTATCATGTTCCCTTCCCACCCACCCCCACCCCAAAAAAAAAAATCTGTGAAACACCTTATACAAATCTGACTCCTGATCATTTATTTTCTCTGGGCCAGATCCTCAGCTGGTACAAATTAGTGTTGGCCCATTGGGTTCAATGCTGATTGACACCTGCTGAGAATCTAGCCCTATCTTCCATTTTTTCTTGCATTTTCCTACTGCAGCCCCTTCAGGCACCTTCTCCTGCCATGCACACGTCTGGAGAGCACAAGAGAGGAAAGGCAGGCAGACAGCTTTCCAAGACGTTTGACACCACCTGCTTATCAGTGCCGATGCATCTTCCCATCACCTGCTGCCTGCTTACATGTGTGCGTACACATGCAGACTAGGGAAGTTCAAGGTGTTCAGTTAGCCCATTTATTACATGCTTATTAGATAACAGGCGCCTGGCATGATAAATTGACTGCACAATTGCTCCACAGTGCTCTGCAGGTTTTGCTAATTTTGTTTGGCACAGGCTCAGCCGAGGCAGAGTTGTTTTAGAGACAGACAGACTTTTAATGATTCCAAAAAAAACCCTGACCCTTCAAACATCACCCTCGACAGGACCTGTGGGGCACGTTTTGGGGATAGTTGTTTTGCTTTTCCATTGCAAGTGTGTCTCTGCAAATCTCATGCAAATGACAAGTAGCAGATTGGCAGCTTTAGGGTATGTCTACACTGCAGTGTAAACCCCAGGTTAGTAGAACTCGAGTTAGCAGATCCTGGGTTTGTTAACCTAGGGCTTAAGTGTCTACACTCATTTGTAGCCCCAGGTTCGGAATTGTTGAACCCAGAGTCCCAACCTGGGGCTCCTGCATCTATGCGGCTTTATGCACGCCCAAGTCCAACCACCCACATCCCAAACTTCCTAGCACCCACCCATAATGTGGTTGCTCTAGCCCTTTGTTCATGGTGCAGTGTGGGAAAACTTGCCTGTCCACCAAACTTGCTGTCCAGAGGACAAAAAATAGTTGGCCAGTGGGATTGTGGGATATTTTTGGTGAACTCCCAGAGCACAAGTCCAGTGGGGCAGCATCTACACTGCAAAGTAATAGGGCTGGATTTGGGTTTGAATAGAGACTGGGAGTGGCTGGGTCATTACACATATTAAATCTATTTCCTTAAGTTAAGTATCCTCACACCTTCTTGTCAACTGTCTAAATAGGTCATCTTGATTATCACTACAAAAGTTTTTTTCTCCTGCTGATAATAGCTCATCTTAACTAATTAGCCTCTCACAGTTTGTATGGTAACTTCCAATGTGTGTGTGTGTGTGTGTATATATCTATATCTATCTATCTATCTTACTATATGTTCCATTCTATGCATCCAATGAAGTGGGCTGTAGCCCACGAAAGCTTATGCTCTAATAAATTTGTTAGTCTCTAAGGTGCCACAAGTACTCCTGTTCTTTTTGCAGATACAGACTAAGACGGCTGCTACTCTGAAACCTATCCCATAGTGCTTGCCCCTGGGAGCAGGTTTTGAGTTAACTTCCAGCTACAAGACACTTCACTGTGGAGTTTGGAGCTTCAGCTGAGCCAATGAATCTGCAGCATCCTGTCCACACTGGGAGAGTTCATTGCAGACTGTGCAGATTTAAACCCGAAATGAAGACGTCATTCCAAGCTTTGCAACCAAATACAAGCAGCCCTTGTAAAACACAGCAGATTGTTGTAGTAGCCAGGCAAGGCACTAACAAACTTCAACAGGACTTTATTTTTTCAAGTGGAAACCTCTTTTCCAAGCTGCTGCTGCATCCTCAGTAGCTCTCCCTCAGCCTCTTCAACTCCTCCCCCTCCTTCCTGTCCTTTCAGACTCCCAACAGCCAGTGCTCCCAATTCTAATAATTACAAGCAACATCTAAACATCACATTCCTTCCTCTCTTAAGAAACTCTCCCAATTACAATAAATATTGCTGTTCTCGCCACAGGAACAAATAGGAAACTAAGGCACTATACTGTTGACAGAAATATTACACTAAAAACACTATAGATACTACATAACATAGTCTCTAGTCCAGACAGGTGGTTGTCTGGGTCTGACAGGCCATCTCTCAAGCCCCGGTTCCAGTGCAATGTCTTGTTGTGTTGATACTATGGTAAAGTCATCCAATGCAGACTGGGTGTTGGCATAATCTCCTCTTGGTGCATAGGCAGGTGCAAGATAAGAAGCATTCCATACCATCCATCAGAAAGTAGATAGGTGTAAGGTCCCTTCTTCTCTATGATTTTAAGAGGAGCTGTGAATTTATGGTCCCCTTTGCATAAAATTCCAGGTTTTCGTATTCTAACAAAGGAACCACACTGAAACTTTGGTTCCTAGCACCCCGCCATTTATCTGTGAAAACCTTATACTTTGCTTGGTTTTGTTCAACTGTTTTTCCTCACATCATCCTCAGTTGGGGCCTCAGATTGTGCCTTTAACAATCCAGCAATGTTCAGTTTAGTATTCATCTGTTTCCCATGCAGTAACTCTGCGGGTGATCTTTGCGTTGTGGCATGTCGTGTAGCCCGGTATGCTCACAAGAAATCAGTGGTGAAGGTTATCCACAATTGCCCTTCCAGTTTAGCCATTTGCAAACTCTCTTTCAAACTTCTGTTAAATCGTTCGATTTCCCCATTGGCTTGAGGGTAGTATAGAGATGACCTTCTGTGTAAAATGTTCCTATCTGCTAGAAAAGTTTCAAACTCCAGGGAAGTAAATTGACTACCATTATCTGAAACCAGTTCTTTGGGGTTACCTTCCCTGCTAAAAACTGAAGAGAGGAACTTAATTACTGTAGCAGAAGAGACTTGCGATGTAAACGCTACCTCAGGCCATTTACTGAAATAGTCTATTAAGGTGACGGCATAATGACAGTCAATTGGAGCTATATCAAAGGGTCCTACAATGTCAATTGCCACTTTTTCCCATGCAGATACAGGAAGAGGAACAGGCTGTAATGGAGGGGTACATGTCACTGCTGCCTTATCATGCATTTGGCAAGTGACACAGGATTTAATGAGTGCTTCAGTTTGAGAGTCCATCCCTGGCCATCAATACAGATCCCGTAGTCGTTGTTTGGTTCCAACAATTCCTTGATGAGTATCGTGTGCCAGGTGTATGAGTTTTGACTGTAATTCTTCTGGCACAAGTAGCTGGTGTGTACCTTGTAGCACAAAGCCATTGAGCAAAGAAAGTTCATCCCGAACTCTAAAATAAGGCAGCAAAACTGGTCAAGGGTTTTAGGGTTACTGGGCCATCTCTTTGTCAGAAATTCTCATCGTTTTTGTTGAATTGGACACGCTGAACAAGCAGCTTGAAATTGTTCTCTTGTAACTGCAGTAAGAGTGCTTGTAATAAGCGCAACTACTACATCCTCATCCTCCGGTGGAGCATCTGGTGAAGGCAAAGGCAGGAGAGAAAGGCAATCAGCTACCACATTTTGGTTTCCAGGCTTATATTCCAGTTTATAATTGAAAGAGAGTAGTCTTGCAGACCATCTAGCAATACGATATCCTGCTCTTCCCAGTCCTTTCGTGGTGAGCAACGTCGTCAAAGGGCTCTGGTCTGTGCGCAACTTGAACGTGCGGCCCCACAGGTAAGTTCTCCATTTTTCAGTAGCCCAGACACAAGCAAGTGCTTCTTTTCCGACTGTAGAATATTTTCTCTCAGCGTTAGTATCCTTGAAGCAAATGCAACAGTCCTCTCTGTGTTGTCCTCATGAAGTTGTGTGAGGACAGCCCCAAGTCCATAATCAGAAGCATCAGTAGTTACAATTGTGGGCAATGCAGGACTATGTACAATCAAGTCTTTCACTGTTTCGAAACTAGCTTGTGCATCTGTTGTCCACACTAACGATGAACTTCCCCGTAGTAATTCTCGTAACGGTTCAATGACAGAAGCATAATTGGGAATGAATTTTGCAAACCAGAAGGTAAGACCCAAGAAGGAACGTAAGGTTTGCAAATCTGTTGGAGGAGGAGCATTTGAAATTGTCAGGATATGAGCCAGGATATGTTTTAGTCCAGCCTGTGAAATTGTATGTCCCAGAAAGGAGAGTTCAGTTTGTCTAAATTTGCATTTGGACCTATTGAACTTGAGGCCTGCTTTGCTGATGCAGTTTAGTACAGACTGCAGATTATTGTCATGCTCCTCCGAAGTATTTCCAAACACAATAATATCATCCAAATAGCACTGAAGTCCACGTTGATTCTTCAGAATCAATTACATCATTTTTGGAAGGCACTTGGGGCTGATGTGAGACCGTATGGGACACTTTTAAAATGGAATAGTCCCTCATGTGTAATAGAAATGCTGTGAGGTCTCTGCTATCTTCATGCAACATAACCTGGTGGTATGCGCTCTGCAAATCAAGAGTAGAAAATATCTTTGCTCCACAGAGTTCTGCAAATACTTCTTCTACATGAGGAAGAGAATGTCTGTCAATCACAATAGCTTTATTTGGCTCCCTTAAGTCCACACAAAGGTGAATGCCTCCACCCTTCTTCTGCATCACTACTATAGGTGAAACCTATTCCGAGGAGTTAATATCTTCAATAATGTCCTCTTGAACAAGTTTTCTAAGTTCCTCTGAAACAGCTTCCCTGTCTGAAAATGGTAAGCACTGTAATTTCTGTCGTACAGGTATCTCATTATTCCTCATTTTAACTTTATGCAGAAACCCATAAGCACAGCCGAGTTTCTCCTCAACCTGGTGTTGGGTCCCAGCTGAAACTGGTGTGTGTACCGCAAGAGTGCTTTGCTGAGGAAGATTGATTTGTCCATTAACTACCCTGAGATTTAAAGCAGCCAATAAATCTCTGCCAAGGATAGGAGTGCCTTTGTGGACAATGTAGAACTCTGAAGTTACACAGCAATCACCAAAAGTAACTATTGCTGGCAGGCAGCCACATATTAGAATATGGTTTTTCAAATAGCACACCAAGTGAAGCTTGGGTTCAGTAACAGGCACATCTTTAAAGTAATGTAAATAGATGGAATCAGGTAGTATAGATACTGCTGAGCCAGTGTCCAACATTATCTCAATAGAGTGTGATTTGCCTGAGGGTATGGTGGAAACGTTTACCATGCACTTTATTTGTTCTGGAATATGTGCAGTAGTGATTTTGTCCACGCTCAGCACAGTAACATCTGGTATTGTAACTGCATGCACCTGTTGATTGAACTGGCTGCTGCAACATACTTTAGCAAAAGGCCCGATCTTTTTGCAATGATTGCACTGAGCTACTTTTGCCGGACATCCTGTGTAGCTTGCAAGGTGTTGTGGGGATCCACAGCGAAAGCATGCTTTTACTGTATTTTGAATTTCCTGATTTGGTGGTTTTTCATTAGTTTTCCTCTTGTAATTGTTTGTCTGCAGCGATAGTGAACTTTTCTGCAAAGGAGTCACAGCCTGAACTGTGCCTCCTGCATCCTTGCTCATTATTTTGGCTTCAGCTGTAGCTGACTCAATCTGGGTAGCAATGGTCATTGCTTTTTCTAGTGTAAGTTGTGGTTATAGAAGTAAACATTCTCTGACATGAAGCATCGTTGTTTTCTCAATGAGCTGGTCTCTAATCATCTCATCTGCCATATTCCCAAAGTCACAAGTTACAATCAGACTCCTCAGGGAAGCAATATACTCCATTATTGTCTCCCCTGGTTTCTGCTCACACTAGCGAAATCTGTAGCGATTAACTACTGCAGTCACTTTTGGTACAAAAAAGTTCTTTAATGCAGTGAGTGCAGTCTCATATATATCGTCTGCAAGGGGAAAAGTGTAAAATATACGCTGCCCTTCTGCTCCAAGGCAGTGGATTAGCAGAGCACGCTTTCTTACTTCAGAAATCTCTGTAGCACTGATTGCAAGCAGATAAGTCTCAAACATATGGATCCAGGCAGTAAAAGCAATCGGAGGCTCACCTGGGCTTTGTAGAAAGGGTGCAGGTGGGTTCAGAGGCAGAAGATCCATCCTTGTTGCCAAAATGTTGTAGTAGCCAGGCAAGATACTAACAAACTTCAACAGAATTTTATTTTTTAAAGTGGAAACCTCTTTTCCAAGTTGCTGCTGCACCCTCAGTAGCTCTCCCTCAGCCTCTTCAACTCCTCACCCTCTTTCCTGTTTCCTGTCCTTTCAGACTCCCAAGAGCCAGTGCACCCAATTCTAATAATTACAAGCAACATCTAAACACCACACAGACACATTGTGCGTGTGAACAGAGAGCATCCCATGGAAGCTGCAACCTCAAGATATTTCTAACTGTTTGCAATGCCTTTCCACGTAGCATGGTGTAGCTGTTCTGCTCTCTCAGCCCTTTATAGGAATCACCTGACCACTTCCCAGCTGGGTCTGATAATAGAACATGGCTGGCTGCCTTAGGGCCCTGGCCCTTAAAGGGGCAGTTCCCCTAGTTACAAACTGGGTTGGAAGAAGCAACTGAGAGGTAAATGAGACTGTGTCCCACCCTGTAGGTTTGCTTTTTTTGGAAGGCTTGGCTCTTTCATGATGACTTCTCCCCTGATCATTCTGAATGGTCACTCATCGGTAGGATGCTGACACATTATTTTTTCCTTCTCTCCTTTAAGTTTCAATTCAAACACCAGGGAGGAGGGAAGAGTTTGGAAGTTGGATCTTACACAGATTGTTCTGTACTGGCCTGCACTGTGATATGCCTTAGATCTCTCCCCTTCCATGTCAGGTCAAGGGAACTGTAAACCAAGGGAACCAAGGCTTGTAAAAGCGTGCATGCGAGATGCAAAATAAAAATCTACTTCCCTACTAGAGTTATTTGCCTATCAATCAACCGTTTCCCCTCCTTTAAATCTTTCTTTTTTCACTCCCTTGGATTATTTGTCCTGGTTTGGATCAGTGAAGGAGAACAGCAGAGGATGATGCCAGCAGGGGCACCCACACTTTTCCTGTCTTGTCTTTATTGACATTTCTAGGACATATTCCAGCCCTCCTCAGCTTTCATGAACAGGCGTGGGCAAGGGGGATTGCCAAGTCCACAGTGCAACATTGGGCCTTGATCCGCATGGCCAGGCATCAGGCTGATGGCTCCAATGAGATCTGGTCTTTCACCTCAAGCTCAGGATGCCAGTGGCCTGAAGCACACTAGTAACTGGTGGCCATTTGGTGACTTCTGTGCAATGAGTTGGTGGGCCTCGATCCAGTTCTTGGTGCTCAGGGGTCCATGTCACAAGTGGCACAAATGGCCTCACTGCTTGAGAGGGGCAAAGGAGTGAAAGAGTCAAGGAGATGGAATTGACTCTATGAATGGTCCCACAAAGTCAGGGATGGGCATGCAGTCAGGTCCCACAGTCGGAGGGGGACCTTGCCCTGCTGCTGCTCTGTGCTATAATTGGAAACATCAGTCTCCCAGGGGCTTCCACCAGGGCTAACATCATCTCAGCAGAACCATTCACCACCCTTTGGCAAATTTCACCTTCTAGCAGCTGTGCATGACAGTTCATCCAACCCTCGTGTTAGGGCTCCAGCTTCATCTATCTTGGTATGGCCTCTATTGCTGTGGGATCTGAGCACCTCCCAAGCTTTAACACACTACTCCTCACTACAGCCCAGGGAGGTTGGGAAGCATTAGCCAGTTTTACAAAGGGGGAACTCAGGCACAGAACTGCAAAGGTATTTAGGCACCTAACTCCCATGGAAGTCACTGAAACCAACAGGCACTAGAATATCTTTGAGGATTAAGGCCAGAGAGGTGAAATAACTTGTTGAACATCACTCAGAAGATGATGTCTTGAGCAGGGAATTGAAGCCCAGAGTCCTAGGACAAGACAGCACCCTAACCACTGGACCATCCTACTGTAGCTGAAGGTAGCTGAATCCTTTCTGTCCTCCAGGAAACTGACTGTGGCATCTCAGACAAGATAAATCTTGGGAAGATTTTCCCCCTTCCTCCATCACTGGAGAATCCTACCTCCAGCATGGGGAGGAGTGCGCATTACATACATCCCTACTGAATTGTTACACGTTTCTGCCTCGTTCCTTAGACAGAGGACTTCGCTACCAGCGAACAGGAGAGAAACAGCCATCTGGGACTGCATGTGCTTTGTAGACAGATGGTTGACTATTCTAGTCGTGTCTTATTTCTAGCAATGGATCGTACAGCAGCAGCGCTAGTGTGAAAATGGGATGTGACAGAATATGTATTGTTGACACCTTCTGTAAAGTTCAGATGAAACCAAAATGTCAAATTCCATCTAATTAGGTAATTAAGAAAAGAGGAAAAAACATGATTTTATATATATGAAGTATTGTGTATGTATACACATACACACTATATGCATGCTGTAATATAAATAAAGAATAATCAACACACACACAGACGTATAGACACTAATATATGTATTCAGACATACCTCGTAATGAGGGGCCTTTGATCATTTTTTAGTTGTTGTCTATCTATTTGAGGTTGTCTGTCTAGTCTTTCAGGCAGTAAGCACTTCGGGGCATCTTCCATTCTATTTTTATGGGCCCCATTCCTGGCTAAGGCTGGTTGGCATAGTAGTAACAACAACATACACATACATAATATTATTATAATTTGTCTAATGATAGCACCTGGGAGTCCTGGGAATGGCCTGGGAGACCACTGTGCTGGAGGCTGAACAAACAGAACAGAAAGATGTTCCCTGCCCCGAAGAACTTTCGATCTACATACGTGGTGTATTAAAACCGGGGCGACTGATGTGCTGCTAGAATGTCTTCAGCAGAGATAAGCATTTGCTGAAGATCTGGCCCTACTGATCAGACAGACGTAGAGAGAGAGGCACACCCCCGCACAATAGACTCACTCTATTGAAATGTGCAGTTGTACATGAAAAGGAGGGATGAGTGAGTGCTGTTAAGTTTGAATACGTATCCATTTGGGATGCTTAAATCTAGTGTTTTGGATTGGTCCATTACACAGACAGCCCTAAAGCACCAAAGTTTGGCTCCAGCTCCAAACCTCCTCAAAGTCCTGACTTGGTCAGAGATGGGGTGTTGATTTGGGCCCAGGGATTTCCCTAGATCTCCCGGGGGGGGCGGCAAAGTGAACACCCCTCCACACCCCGAATTTCCTCAACACTCCCCCCCAGTTACATGCAGTGTTGCCAATTTAGTCATTGGTTGGAAATTTGAGTTGAAATTGAAAACATTAATACCCACTTTAAAAAGCATATACAGTATATGAGAGAATACTTGTACCTGAGAAAGCATAATGTGTTAGAAAAGTATGAACAAGACTAGCTTCCTCATACAGCTGTTATTTATTACAATGTCGGAACATTTGTTTTGGCTATATTGGCCTACCTAATAATTTCAAATTATTATTTATAAGCAAGGTCTGAATGAGCTCTCCCCTGACAGCTAGCCATGAGTCAGTGGAGGGTGGAAAGGCTTCAGGACCAGACTGCATTTACATGAACACACCTACTCTACCTGGGTATCCAGCAGACAGAGCTGTGCTGCCCAAGTGATCAATTTGGGCTGGTGGTGGGTTGCAAGTCATTTAAGTTTAAATGTGGGGGGGTCATGAAATGTTATCCCTATTGTAGGAGGCAAGGGCAGCAGAACTGTACTCAGCCTGGCTGAAAGAGGGGGTCTCCCTCAGTGCTTACTTTGTGCTAGGGCTTGCAGGGCTGAGCCCCGGCACCTCTAGGCTTGGCAGTTCATAGCCCTGGGACCTCAGGGCTTGTCAGTCAGTTATGAAAATAACAAACTTGCTTGAACCCCGGCACCTCTTTCATTACAAATTAAGCACTGGTCACCCGCAACTGAACTGCACTCGCTAAGCAGAAGGTTTGGATGCCACATCCTAGGGAAGAGAGAGAGGGTGGGGCACAGTGTTTTGCTTGGTGGTGTGGGCTCTGCCTAAGAGTCACAGGCACTATTTGACCTGCCCCTCTCTCCTGTTTAGAGAGAGAGCTGATTAGGCTTCATAAAAAAATCTTTTGGTTTGTTAAGTGACCGCTAGAACTGAAATCACTGATCATCAGGTCTAAGTGCTTAGGCCTGCTGTGGGACAGCATTTCTGTGGAAGAGACAACCCAGCCTGCACTAGCAGCGAGGCTCCCCCACTGAGAGCTGAAATCACTGAGAGCTGGGTGGAAACTTGAGAGACTGATTCACAGAGGTCACAGTGGCAGGTGACAGCAGAAGGTGACAGTGCAGGGCCATTGGGGATGGAGCAGTAGAGTGAACGGTGGCATGACAAACAACAGCGGCCAGAGCATTGGACTATAGAATCATAGAATATCAGGGTTGGAAGGGACCTCAGGAGGTCATCTAGTCCAACCCCCTGCTCAAAGCAGGACCAATCCCCAATTTTTGCCCCAGATCCCAAACGGCCCCCTCAAGGATTGAACTTACAACCCTGGGTTTAGCAGGCCAATGCTCAAACCACTGAGCTATCCCTCCCCCCAGTTTTTAGTGACTTCACTCCAGAATGCTAGATTTGTGACTGGGAAACTTATATAAATATACCTTTCCCAGTAGGCCAAGTTTTTTAAAATGCATTATTTGCCAAGGTTGCTATCTCAAGAGGTCATTATCTTGGGGAGTTTCTGTACTACAGTTTTTTATTATAATTATTATGTAAGAATGGCCATACTGGGTCAGACCAATGGTCCATCTATCCCAATATCCTGTCTTCTGACAGTGATTATTCCAGGTGCTTCAGAGGGAATGAACAGAACAGGGAATCATAGAGTGATCCATCCCCTGTCGTCAACTCCCAGTTTCTGATGAACAGAGGCTAGGGACACTCAGCCAGGATGGGCATGGAAGCAACACCATGCTCTAACAGCCATTGATGGACCTAACCTCCATGAACTTATCAGTTCTTTTTTGAACCCTGTCATAGTCTTGGCTTTCACAACATCCCTGACAAAAAGTTCCACAGATGACTGCGCGTTGCGTGAAGAAATACTTTACTTTTGTTTGTTTTAAACTTGCTGCCTATTAATTTCATTGGGTGACCCCTAGTTCTTGTGTTAAGTGAAGGGGTAAATAGCACTTCCTTATTCATTTTCTCCACACCAGTCAAGATTTTATAAGCCTCTATCATATCCCCTCTTAGTCATCTCTTTTCCAAGCTGAAAAGTCCAAGTCTTCTTACTCTCTCCTCATATGGAATCCGTTCCAAACCCCTAATAATTTTTGTTGACCGTTTCTGTACCTTTTCCAATTCCAATATATCTTTTTTGAGATGGGGTGACCAGAACTGCACACAGTATTCAAAATGTGGGTATATCATGGATTTACATAGTAAAAGTGGAGGAGCTTCATTTGCCAGATTGATCAACTAAGCCCATACTAACAACCTATATGAAAAGGCTGCAAAACACCATGCCTCTGAACTGCATCAACATGCAGAAAGCCTTATAAGCCAGTCGCTGTCAAAGCCAATTTTAGAAGAATTTAATGAGGCTGTTGTGACGTTGGACTCCATATGTTTTATGGAAATATGCTTATGCGTGTAAATATGATGTAACTGGGATATGCTTTTTGCAAAAGGTCTCTTCTAAGGTATCATAACAAAGGTTAGAACCTACTGAATATATTCCTCCTATATGTATGCATCTATCATTCTTGTATCTGAAGCTAGAAATATGATTCTGAGGTCCTATTGTAATTATGCAAAGTGTGGGCCATTAATGGTGGTTTAGAATCTTGATGGCTCCCATTTACTAGGACAATTGGTTGTAAATGGTTTAAATACCTGCACACCTTCTTGTGTACGTGTGGGCCAACCCAGGAAGAATGGAGACTAGGGGGACTTACAGTGACATGTGACCATGTTCCAGGATACTGGAATCCATCTTAATCCTTGTACTTTTCCATTGATGAGGCAGGAGCAGGGACAAGCACAGACAAAAGATTCCCGCCTTGTGCCAAAGCTACGAAGGGGGGTGGAGCAGGACAAAAGGGGCTTCCAGTCATGAGAAAACCCCTGCTTACCACCTGAGATGTCTGCTGGAACTAACAAGGACTGTACCAGGGGAAAGGATTGGGCCCAGACTAGGAAGGAGTCTAGTCTGTGAAAGAAGCTTATTGGAACATCTGAGGGTGAGATAGTACCTGTAATCAGTTTCTTAATGTATTAGGCTTAGACTTGCATGGTTTTGCTTTATTTTGCTTGGTGACTTACTTTGTTCTGTCTCTTACTTGAAACCACTTAAATGCTACTTTTTATACTTAATAAAATCACTTTTGTTTATTAATAAACCCAGAGTAAGTGATTAATACCTGGGGGAGCAAACAGCTGTGCATCTCTCTATCTGTGTTATAGAGGACAGACAATTTATGAGTTTACCCTGTATAAGCTTTATACAGAGTAAAACATTTATTTGGGGTTTGGATCCCATTGGGAACTGGGTGTCTGGGTGCTGGAAACAGGTAACCTGTTAAGTTGTTTTCAGTTAAGTCTGCAGCTTTGGGTGCGTGGGCCAGACTCTGGGTCTGTGTTGCAGCAGGCTAGCATGTTTGGCTCAAGAAGACAGGATTCTGGAAGTCCCAAGCTGGCAGGGAAAACGGTCTCAGAGGTAACTTCATCACATCAGGTGACAGTACCAAGGGGATCTCTGTGACCGACCCCGTCACAGCTATTAAGAATGCTGGAGACACAACTCAGTTTATGTGAACCAACATGGCTGTTGCATCATACTTTCTATTTAGGCAAGAGATACCACACACTACAAACTGGAGGCCAATGTTAAGTGCATTGTCACTAGTGAATCCTGAAGTTGGACACTGGTTTCGAACAAGACTGGCAAATGCTTGCTATCTTTCTGAAAAAACTCAGCTGACTCTCTAAAAGCATTCGGTGCAACAGCAAAAGACTCAGGAGTTGAAAAAGTAAAGAATGCTCTCACCATATTCTAAATATGTGCATACATGACTGATGAAAGCACCAATGCAAATAGGCATCAAGTATTAAGTCACTGTGTATATTATCTTGATGTCTGTAGCAGGCCAGTAGATGCATTCTAGACGTTCAGGTTATAGAAGACACATCAGCTGCATCTGTGACATCTTAAAATAGTTAAATGCTTGTAAATTGAACCCCAAACAGATGGCTGCTTGTGCATTTGATGGAGCTAAACTTCTCTGGAAGACATAGTGGAGTACAAGCTTTGCTCAGAGAAAAGTATAACCTGAATCTCTCCTATACACATTGCAGAGACTATCTACTCCAGCTAGCGCTAGTACAAGCTGCGGAATCTTCAAAAGACATTAAAAAGCCATAAATTTAATGGCTTTTTATACTCATTCCCCCGCCTCCGCCCCCAAAAGAGTCCAAAAGGACTGAACATCTTGGAAAGAAATAGATACACTGGGATTAAAGTTCAAATTAGTCCAACCTGGGAAAACCTGCTGGCTTTCTCATGAGCGATTCTTGGCTGTTGTCTTAAAATTATTGCAACAATTATTACTGACTTTGGAAAGTATCCACCAAGATAGGACAGATCTAAGTAGTGAGACTGGTGGACTACTTTTGTTACTAAGTTCAGAGAAGACTGTCACCATTCTCTCTTGTAAGTCTACAGTTGAAACCACTTGGGTCATTAAACAATGTCATCCAGGCATCTGCTACAACAGTAGTAGATCTTTGTCCAGCAATAGAAGCTACCCTTGGATCAAATCAGAGATATCCATTGAAAACGTACTGGAAGAAGCAAAGACTTCAGTCCAGATGTTGACTAATGAAGGTACTTATATTGACTGCTTAAGTGAATAGGAAAAGAAGTGCTTGTTAAACCAGCTGAAAAAGTACACAGACTTGATTCTTACAAATCTACACTAGCGATTTCTGGATTCTATTCAACCTCCATGTAGTTTTTACAGATGCCTGTCTTATAAAACACCCATAGTTGAGTGGAGTGAGGCACTACCAGCAGTAGGGCTGCTATGTGATCAGGCAGAATAGAGAATTTTGAACGCAGAGTGGAATAACATACGACGAACAAATGAAGATTTAACTTCAACTTCTTTATCATCACTAGTGGTTCGACCCAATCTCTGTGCTACGTTTCCTGGGATGAAAGGAGTAGGAATTCATCTCTTGCTACTCTCAGTCACAACAGCTACAGTGGAGCATTCTTTTTCCTCATTGAATAGAATTTTGTGTTCTGAAAGAAGTCGGCTTCTGCCTGATCATGAGCATATCATGAAGGACTGGAAGTAATGGGCACACAAGATGACACCAAAGAGTACAAAATTACAACAAGAAACCAAGAAGGATGTAGATGTAGTGCTTCATAGTAGGCTTGAGTAGCCCACTTTAATTTTTGTGATGATTTTAAAACATGAGTTAAATCTAATAAAATGGTCGTGAAACATTTTTCAGTTTTTACTATGGTGCCATACAGCCCACCTTCGCCCTCACGGTCTCAACCCTCGTTGGCCCACCCCTCCCCCACCCGCAATTTCAATTCCTGTTTGGGCCCCATTGCCACAAAAAGGGGCTGTATCTTAGCTCACTCTCTGACAATTTGCCCACTTTTCACAAGACTTTTCTTGGGCTTCACGTGTCAACAGAAAAATGAGATTACAAGAAATAGACATTCAAAATAAAAAGTCCCTGATCCTGGATTGTCAGTCCATGAAAAGCAGCAAACAGGGAGCATCAGAAGACTGAAAATTAAGCCTCACTTTCAGATAAGCACAAACTATGAATATCTCAAGCTCTCTTATTTCCAAACACTGAACGTATTCTCGTAGCCTCAGACTTTAGGGCCAGAAGGGACCATCATGATCATCTAGTCTGACCTCCTGCATGTCACAGGCCACAGAACCTCACCCACCAATTCCTGAAATAGACCCAGAACCTCTGGCTGAATTACAGAAATCCTCAAATCATCATTTAAAAAGACTTCAAGTTGCACAGAATCCACCATTTACACTAGTTCAAACCAGCAAGTGACCCAGGCCCCAGGCCCCATACTGTAGAGGAAGGCGAAAAAACTCAGGATCTCTGCCAATCTAACACAGGGGGAAATTCCTTCCAGACCCTAAATACGGCAATCATACTCTGGAGCAGATTCTCTGCCCTTCTCCACTCTCTTTGCACCACTCAGACTTCCACAGCCTAGCTGAGAATGCCCCCACAGCGATGGAGTCCCCAGCAGGCATATAGAAGCAGAGCTGTCTCACTCTGAAACCAGAGAGCTTGGCCTTTGACATTCATGGGCATGGAAGCCTGCTCTGGGGCCTTGATCCTGTAGTCACTTCCTCACAGGATCAGTCCCTCGTGGGGGGGGGGTGTTTGCATGAGTGTAGGCTTTCAGGAATAGGTCCTATGCTTTGTGTTCTTTGCACATGTACCTGGAAGGGGGTTGGATGCAAATTGGGACCCTGAATGGCATCACTCAGTATTACAGGCCACGTGAGCACAGCTTAAACTCCTGCAAATGTTGTTTATCCAAGTGGTGTGATAAAAGCTGATAGGGCCACCAAGACCCCTGGTGCAGCTGGGCTGGCAGTCCCTGCCTGAAGCAGTGCCACGGCATGGGCTTTTGCGTGGTTACAGGAAGCTGAAGTAGGCCTGCCATCAGCAGCCGGGAAAGCTGAAAGGCATCCTGATGCCTTGTGACACTGCTGCCATGCTAGAGGGCTAAGAGCATAAGGTTCTGGCTGCAAAGCTGCAAGGAGAGCTTCCTTCTCGCTGTGCACGGCTTCAGAGAGGCCTGAACGCATAGAAAGCACTTGTATCGAGGAGGGCTGGTACCTGGCCAAGCCAGTAAGAGCTGGGCTCAGGGCCCTCCCTGGGTTCCAGTCCCACGCTTTGCATATTTCACCGACAGCTGATGGCAACTGAGGCACTGTCTCATACTGCATCACATTCCAATTCCTTGGGCCAAATCCAGAGATTAGTCTCAAGGCTTGTCCCATCCCCTTAGCATATAACTCACACCATCATGGGGTCACACTCCTTTGGGCTCCCTCCTCTTCATAACTTACACCCCATTACCCGCCCCATCTGAACTTGGCCTGCAAATTGACAAGGCAAGGAGCTGGAGCAGCATAAGCAACTAACAGGGCATGTGCTGGATGGAATTAATGCAGAGCCCAGCTTTATTGATGATAAACAATATGACAGGAGCGCCATGAGGCCCCACTCGAGTGCAGAGTCCCCTGGATCTAGGCACTGTACATAACATAGTAAAAGACGGTCCCTGCCCCAAGCTGCTTACAATCTGAAATGCAAGACAGTCAAAGGGTGGGAGAAAGGATAGTGCCCTTTTGCAGATGGGACACTGAGGCCCAAGGAGAGTGGGGATCAGTCTACCTGGCAATCAGGCAGGGTGACTGCAGCCTGCGTAGACACACCTGAGCTCGCTTTGAGGTAATGTAGATCAAAGTTAGCTGGAGTAACACTAAACAGTGAAGCTGCAGCAGCGTGGGCAGTGATTGCTCTAGTACGTACCCAGGGTCCCAGGTGGGCAGGGTTAGTCCATGCAGCTGCCGTGTCTTCACTGCTATTGTTACATGATCTAGTTAGATCAAAGCTAGCTCGGGTATGCCTACATGTGCTGCAATCACACCTCCCAAATGGACTGGCCCAAAGTCACCCAATGAGCTCTCCTGAGGCCCAGTCCTTAACCACAAGACTATACAAGGGGTGCCACAAACTAGGCAAGGTGCCACAGAACCAGACAACAAGCCAAACCTCCGAACCTTTTGCCACATCCCTAAAATAAGAGCTCCTAGCCTAGGCTGAGCAGAAACTGGTGCCAAGTCCTCACGCCTCTGAGACATCTGCCTTCCCACAACTACAAAAGCAGTGGATTTTACCTCTTGCTCCTCCACATCATGCAAAGGACAGTGCAGAACAGAGAAGATGGCTGGGAGTTTGGGGGATTTGAACAACAGGGAACTCTGTCTTTGTCACTTTGCAGCTCCCTGCATGTCACTCAAACAGGAAGGCTCCTATCTCATTGCCATTAGGCAGAGATGTGTTTTCACTTTTGCCTAGTGAGGTACTTTCTGTAGTGCTGATGGTTAATTACTTGACAATGAATGTACCACTCAGTGGAGGGGCTAAAAGGGGGAGGATATAAAGCATATTATGAACTCTGCACTCACACACACTGGAAAAAAAACAAAACACCCTAGATACAGCAAGCACTGCCCCTGCTGTTAAACTGAAGATCCTTCATCAGCTTCTTCTTTTAGGATCACAGAGGAGGTATTGTTAAGCTGCTGAAATGTTCAGGGGCATCTCATTGTACTTGGTAATGTGTGATGTACAAACAAAACAAAGCACACACGCACAAGATAAATTCAGAGTGGAGTCTCAATAAATCCCCCGGCCTGTACATTGGGGTGGGGGATTTTCTCTCCCCTTCCCCCAGTGGGGAAATTCAGCTCTTTCTAGGGGGGAGGCGGGGGTGGGAGAAGTGGCACAGGGATGCATTGAAATGTAAATTCACTCAAATTATTAAGCACAAGAGAGCAGCTCCTGCCAGCCCTTTGTTCCGCAGTCAGAATGTGTAATCTAGAAGAATAAATATAGTCAGTTATCAGCTAAACAAAGAGACCCAGGCTATGCATATTCAGTGACCCTCTCCTATCCCCCAGGAATCCTCTGCCCCCTTCATCATGGAAGTTCTTACCCCAGTCAACAATTGGAGATCAAAATGCCCTGTTAATTGGGACCAGAAATATAACCCATTGTTATTTCACACTCAGGGTGGGGTCAGTTATGTCACTGTGGGAGCTGATATTCCCCACCCTGTCCTGCAATCCTGTCCTCAGAGGATGGGAGACAACTCCCTTTGAAGCCCATTAGTGCCACACCTTGATCAGGCAGATGGGGGGGGGCTGCAGAGGAAAACCCCAGGGTCAGATAGCCAGCACAGCTCCAAATGTTGAGCCTGTTGCCCCACTTTGCTCCCATCTCCATGCTAGTCCCAGACAAGTCAGGACAGAGCACCAACATAAAGGCTTTACCGACTGGCCTAAAATCCAGCACAATTGGCCGAATGTCCTCGCCGATAGAAGCGCGACATGAATTCAACCCAGCTGCTCCGATACCAAACAACCTTCTTGCTGGTGTGGTTCTGGAAGTTTGCACTGGGACTCCCCAGTATGCATCACTACCAGGTTGCTCGCCCTGGGGAAAGTTGACTGTGCGGGAACTTGAGATGTTGCTAGGACTGGTTGGCTTGGGAAACCGGAAAGAGGAAGGAAACCTTTTCATTGCTAGGGTTAAATTGTCTGGCACACAGCTGGTGGATTATATTAAATTATAGGGCTGCATTCAGGGGGATTTTTGTCATGCATTTTTAAATTGTGTTCAGGGCATCTAGAGTGTATGAGTAACTGCCATGGGTTTTTTTGCATTTGCATTCATCTAAATAAATCCATTATTTGTGTTAGCGTGGCAGTATGGATCTATCTACACTGCACACGGGAGACCACTGTAGCACATGTAGAGATCCCAAGCTAAGCTTGGTCCCAGTAGATCAAAGCTAGCAAAAGTAACAATAGCAGGGAAGCTGCGGCTGCACTGGCTAGCCCTATCCACCAGGATTCTGGGTACATATTCAAGCAGCTAGCTAACCCATGCTGCCGTGGCTTCACTGCTGTTATATGAGCTAGGTCAGTCAAAGCTTGCTCAGGTCTGTCTACATGTGCTGCAGCCACATGTCCTGATACCAGTGTAGACCTGCCCCATATGGCTTCAATCAGGATCCCATTGTGCGAGGCGCTGAACACACATAACAAAAAGAGACAGTCCCTACCCCCACAGTGTGACTGCCAGGTAGCCGGCGGGCCCGAGTCTCAGATGGTCAAGCAGCTACAGCGGCAGCTGGAATCAGCAGCTCATCCATCCGTGAATGAGTTTGTGGGTCTCAGTCTAGCTCCCAATGGTCAGGTGGCGCCATCATCACGAGCCATGCTAATGAGCCATCTCAGCAGAGAAGCCAAGGGCTGCACGGGCCCTGGGCCGTGACGGAATGGGCTCCCGTGTGGTCAGAGTGAGGCATAGCTCCAGAGGGGGAAGCTTGTGCTGCCTGCGTTGTAGCTGTTCTGTGGGCAAACCCAACACATCCATCTCCAGGGCTGTCAATCCAGCACCTTTCCCCAGCACTAAAGCCACTTCAAAGATTTACAAGGGGGGGGGGATCAATTTGGCTGTTTTTGAGTTATAGGAATATAATAAACTCCGAGTGTCCTGCTTTTGGAGGCAGCTTGTGCCTCCAATAACTCAGCAACAGATTCATTAAACAAAGGGAGATAGGTAAAAGCAGCCAAGCCATTAAAATAAACTACTGGGAAAGACAGCACCATATGGGCTGTAAATATCTTTAACTCATTTTCAGACTTTTTAAAAAACAAAAAGCCTGCTCATTTACCAGTTGACTGCTGAATCTGGCTTCCCAGAATCATCCCCGTCATCGCACTTTGCCCTTCCATGGTACCTTTCCTCGGAGGATCACAAAGCACTTTCTAAACTTTGGCTAATTAAGCCTTGCAACTCTGCTGTGCAACAGGCAGACGGAAAATGTAGGCACCAGTTCACCTGCCTCTGAAATGCAGATGCTGCTGGACATAGCTATCAATGCTGTAGTTCCAGCAAGCTGCAGATTTTTGGCAAATTACTTAATTACTTTATTTGCATGTTTGCTGCATATGCATCAGCTCATTTGCATAAATGGCAAGAAGTGGCCTGATTTCCAGAATTTAAGCCTCATCGCAAAAATCTCCCTGTGAGTAGACAGATAAATGAATTCACAAGCTGATATTGATTAGAGCAGTTCCAGCATTGCTCAGCAGAACTATCCTGGACATACTTCACTCTGAAATGCACTAGAGTCTCGCTCATTGGCATGGAACAGGAGCCAGCCTGTTATGCTCCAAGCCGCCATGATCCCATGGAGCTCAGCACCACCCTAGGAACCATGGGGAGGCCACATCCCTATGGTTAGAGTTCCAAGGAGCAGACCACTGCTGAAGGACACCATAAAGGTCCAAGCTACAGTATGCTTTCCAACCAGCCCAGTGCCACAGAGAGCCAGCACCATGCTGCCCAGGGTCACTCTAGCCACATCATCTGTGCAATGGGCAGGCTAGGGGACTGTGCTCTTGGCAGGGTCTCTCTGGCTACATGCCTCCTGGCTGGATCTCTAGAGCTCCTCCACCAACACCCTGCAGTTCCCTAGTCTGTGACATTGATGCTCCTGGGTACCAGCAGAAAGCAGCAAAGAACAGGAGCCTCCCAGCCACCATAGGAGACAAGGCTGTCTGGAGCGGAGCCTGGCAGCTCGCAGTAGCACTGCACAACATATCAGGACAGGAACTGATGCAGACTGGGTCTGACTGCACTTCCAAGGGGAAATAAGGGAGGATGAGGTCCCCTGAGCTGGAATCTGGCCAGGACGCTGGGACTAACACTGCCAACTTTGTGAAAAGTCACTCACCTGGAAGACGGTGGCAACTTCAGCAGCACAGCATCCTGCCCCCCATCCTTCTGGGACACTGGTGCAGTAGAGAACATCCCCTCCTAAATCAATCATCATCACCACCTCTTGCACCCCAGAGCCTTCTTGCATCAGGCTGGGGCTCAGAGCTGGCTCCTTTTAGCACAGATTTAAGAGTTTGGGCATCTAATGCTCTTAACCCCTCGCAAAGCCTAGAGAAGATGGTAATTTAGAAGGAAATTGGGCGACAGCCACCAAAAGTTAAAGGATTTTTGCTCAGTGACTGGTTCTCTGAGAGAAGCTGCAGTGGAGAAACATCTTGGAGGTTTCACGGGAACAAAGAGGCTGGGAATGGGTAAAGAGAGGCTGAGCCATGGAAAATGGAGTGGCAGGACATGACCTTGTACCCCATAATGATTTATAGAAATATGCTTAGGAGTGTAAATATGACATAACTGGAATATGTTTTATGCTAGATATGCCACATAACATATCTCTGCAAAGGTTATGATCTAATGAATATATTCATCCTATTTGTATGCATGTATCATTTTTATATCTGAAGTTATGAGCATTGGCTCTATGCTTTTATTTAAAGTGTTTGCTGTAGGACATAAGACAGTTGTTCAACATAGTGTGAAGGGGTTATTCAAGTAATTGGAAGTACTTAACTATTAATGGACTTTGAGAGATGCCAGTCCACATCTGAACTTTCCTGGGAACATTCAAATTAACATGTAAACAATGGCGTTGGCCTGCAAAAAGCTGAATCATTCATAGACATGTGACTTGCCCAGGTGGCTAGAGACCCCATCTTGTGACTGTGATGTTGCACAAAAGAAAGACTATATAAGGCCATGGAAGCCACTCCATTTTGTCTTTGGCTGGCTCAAAAGATAACCTCTCCACCACAAAGAGATGCCTGAAAGAAACTGGAACAAAAGACAGTAATTACAGGGATGCGAGTGATTGCTGGACCCAGCCTAGGAGGAAGTCTAGTCTGTAAAAGAAGCTTATTGGAACATCTCTGAGGGTGAGATTTACCTGCATTTAGTTTCCTACTGTATTAGGCTTAGACTTGCATGTTTTATTTTATTTTTCTCGGTAACTTACTTCGTTCTGTCTGTTATTACTTGGAACCACTTAAATCCTACGTTTTATAGTTAATAAAATCACTTTTTACTTATGAATTAACCCAAAGCAAGTAATTAATTCCTGGGGGCACAAACAGCTGTGCATATCTCTCTGTCGGTGTTATAGACGGCGAACAATTTATGAGTTTACCCTGTATAAGCTTTACACAGAGTAAAACAGATTTATTTGGGGTTTGGATCCTATTGGGAACTGGGTATCTGGGTGTTGGAGACAGGAGCACTTCTTAAGCTGTTTCCAGTTAAGCCTGCAGCTTTGCGGGGGATGTGATTCAGACTTGGGCCTGTGTTTGTAGCAGGCTAGTGTGTCTGGCTCAACAAAGGTAAGGTACTGAAGTCCCAAGCTGCTAGGGAAAACACGTTCAGAGATAGTCCCAGCACATCAGGTGGCAGTTCCAAGGGGGTCTCTGTGACCCAACCCATCACACAGGAGTGAAAACCCAATGCCAAAAACGCTTTTCTCCACCTCCCATTGGCAAGAAGCCTACGCCTGTTCCTCACTAACAAGGAGCTGGCCACAGGGAGCTATGGGATTGCAATATTTGAATACTGCAATACCTGCCACATGGGGCAGCTACAGCTGCTTCAAAATAGAGCAGGTAGCCAAGAGCACACCCCACTGGAATGCCACATGCTTTGGCCCCTTTGCACTAGCTGCATTGGCCAAAGGAGCTGTAGGGTAGGCCTCAGAGCCACTGGGAAAATGGCCCAGGGATCCTGTACGCTTGGCCCCAAGATGACACCATCTGCTCTGCCACAGTACTCTGCAGGCTGTGAGTGGAGGAAAGGCAGGGTGGGGTTGGATGGGGCAGACTTCAGGCAGAAGGAGACGTGACTGGAATGGCCCTGCACTCCCACAGTAGTCCAGAGGTGCTGTTGTAACAGGGGGAACAGTTCATGGAAGCCACAGGGATGCATTAGCCGGAGCTGGAGTCCCAAGCCAGCCACATCCAGGGCACAGGGTACCTCCCTCTCTGTCCCTGTGTTGGGATGAACGTGGCCCTCCACCAACTCCCCGTTGAGCATTAGATCCAAAGTAAGGTACTGGCTCCCATTTGCAGAGCCACCAATGGGGCACAGACCTTGCTCTCCATGCTGCTCTAAGAACCCTGCCATTAGCATAAACCATGGAGCTGTCAGCACCCCTGGTTTATTATCCATCCCTTTCCTAAAGGTTCCTGATACTGTTAGCTTTTTTGAGTGCTGCTGCACAGCGAGGGGATGTTCTCAGAGAACTATCCAGGACAACTGCCTTATCTCTTTCTTGAGCAGTAACAGATAATTTAGACCTCATAATTTTCTATGTATATTTGGGATTATGTTTCCCAATGTGCATTACTTTGCACTTACCAACATTGAATTTCATCTGCCATGTTGTTGCCTAGTCACCCAGCATTGAGAGATCCCTTTGCAGCTCTTCGCATTGAGCTTTGGACTTAATTATCTTGAGTAATTCTGTATTGTCTGCAGATTTTACCACCTCGCTGTTATACAGCCCTTGTAACCATTTTATCTGAGCCCCTCACAGTGTTGAATAGGTTTCTCCTCACAAGTGCCCCTGTGAGGTAGGGCATGGCTGTTATCCCCATTGTACAGATAGAGAACTGAGGCACAGTGACCTGCCCAAGGTCACACAGGACATCTGAGGCAGCACAAAAAATTGAACCCAGCTCACCAGCTGGCACCCAAAACATCCTGCCAACTAGGAAGCCAGGTGGAGAGTTATTTCTCTTTCTAGACCCACTGCAGGAGGGAGGAATCTGACAGGCACCTGCTTCCCCTTTGACGGCTGCTCCAAGGGAATAATTGGCATTGAGTTGCTTCTCCCTGTGGATCAGGCTGGGCTGTCAGTTGTTTGTGTGTTTGAGGCGGACCCTGACAGCTCCAAACAGAGCACATTCCAGCCCGCCCAGTCAGAGGGCATCTCCTAGAGCTCCTTCGGCAAGATCACCTCAGCAAGGTCAGCTCTGAGCTTGCAACTGAGAGAGACCTTGTCACAACCGCTCACAGCTCCTCCTGTGCGTCTCCCGTGCTGGTCCTGGCATGTGCAAGGGTTCCTGGTGGAAGCTGGGCATGTTCTTTGTGTGTGCCATGTCAGAAGAGATAGACATCATGCTCCTCGGCAATGACAAGACTGAGGGACCTAGGGTGGGAGTTGGCCTTCAGGCTTCTGCTCCACATGGGGCTTCAAAGGCATTCACACAACATATGAAATACCTTCCTAGGAGGAGAAAATGCAGCCAGGAACCACAGCACCCCTGAGAGCTATGCCTTGCAGAGAAAGGGTGTAGACTGGGCTAAGGCTGCAGGCTGACACCCAGAGCACCTGGGTTCCAGGCCTCTGTTAGGCCTTGCATGAACTAAGGCTCAACATGCAAAGCAGGCAATAGTTCCCCTTTCAATCCCGTCCCACCAGTAGGTGTCCTTGCCAGTTTCTCTGCTTCAAAGCCAACTACCCTGGACTGGAAGAAGAGGGGCTGAAAAGATCAAGGCTAAGTGGCCCTAGCCAAGCAGAGCACACACAGGGACCAGAAGAGATGACTGCCACAGGTCAGGAATATGGGGGCAGAGGTAGAACTGTGTCAGGGAATCTTGGGCTCCTTTCCAGCCTGCACTATTATGATTATTATTTACTTGCATTACTGTAGCATCCAGGAGCAGGGCCCCATCTAGTCAGAGCCAGCAATCCCTCATTTTCACAAGCTCTAAATTCACAGTCAGAAGGAAAATACCTCTAAAGAAAGATATTCCAGAGCGAATTAAATCAAACCAAATATACCACAGAAAAAGGTGGTGCTGAGAATTCAAATGGTTTCATTTCCAGTTCAATAGTGCCCTCTGGACTCAGCTGAGTGAACTGCATACATCAGCACACCCTGAGCAATCTCAGGGCTGCCTTAAACCAGACCAACTCTGGACTGTTGACTTGTGGGGAACAAAGACAGCTTCCACATGTGAACAGTCAGGGTGACCTTTCAACCACATCAGGCAGAGCTACGGGCCTCACAGGAAAGTCCCTCGGATTTACCTTAGCCTCCTTTTCTAACATTTAATAGTGCCAAAAAGACACAGATCCCTGGTTGTAATGAGTTGTTTACAATATTCTCAACAGGGGATGCGTGTACACATACCTACATGGAAAGACTGAAACATAACTATGTTACAAGGAAAACAAGAAGTACTGTACTTGTATTGTCTTCTGTCTTGCTTAACTAGGGGCCTGGAACAAACAATAGGTAGTAAAATGTCCTGACAAGTAACGCTCAACCAGAAGCTCCAGTGAAGAGGGTGGATCCTTGCCAGGAAATTTGGAGCCAGCACAGTTCAGCTATTTTTGAGGGAAAAACACACGCTTTTCCCATTCGAGACAAATCCTTACAACCTATGGAACGAGAGGATCCAAGCTGCAATATTGCATGGAAATAGTTCCCAGTCCACCTTTTCCTACAGGCAGCTGGTTGGATAGGAGCAGTTAAGGAGAATTTGGAAATCTTGCACTCAGCATCTGCAGTGAGTTGAGCATACACAAGGCCTAAGAGACAGTATCTACCCTGAGAACTTAGTCTACATAGACAAGAAACAGTGGGAGGGGGTAGGGGGGAAGAATCACTATCTCGCTTTATAGATGGGTCTGCCCTTGTGGAGTCAGGTGCGTAAGGCCCTGATTCAGCAAAGCACTTAAGCACATGCTTGAACTAAAAGTAAAAAGTACTTTAGGGCATCAGTTAGTATTTAGTATGAGCCCTTTATAATAAACTACTCAGACCTGGAAAAAAAAATCTTCACATAAATTGCTCCAAAGAGTTTAAAATCTATGTCAATTACAGTGAAAAGGTAAGAAAAAAAGATTATCCCCATTTTACAGGTTGGAAACAGAAATTAAGGGCTTGTCTACATATGGAAGTTTACCAGCCTAATTACACTGCTACAGTTATACTGATATAATTATGTCAGTAAATTTCCCAGGGTAGACAAGTCGTAAGGCAGTGATTTTCAAAGCTATCTACGGGATTTGGACAGCCAGTTAAAGTCAACAGGAACCGAGCTTTCAAATCAGTTCTGAAACTCAGCCTGAGTGACTTGTCTGAGGTCACACAGAGTCCAGTGCAGAGCCAAAACCTCAAACCCAGTCTCCAGCGTGCAAGCCCAGTGCAATGATTGGTTCAGATAACCTTACAGAGAACATACGCCCCCCCTCCTTTTTTTTTTTTAAAGTGTGGTATTAGTGGGGGAAAAACAGCCTGACAGACCCAGAAAGTGAAGTCTTCTGTCTGTTCACATAACAGGCAGGTACAACATTGACATGAGAGTGGGCTGGAGACATTTTGACAGAACCACCTTCTGTTGCACTAAGCGGTTCTGCCAAAATAGAAACACTTTGTGAAATCTGGGCAATTTTACCAGCTTTGTTTCAGGAGGGAACCGGAAAAAAGTTCTGACAATGCTGAAACATCTGTGTCTGATGGGTTCTGTGTCTTCCCCAGCCCCTCACAGCTGTTTAGAGTGTTTCAGTGTGTCTGATTCAGTTTCCCCCAATCTCTTCAATAATTGCTGTGTCTGGTGGTTTCCAGCCCTCCAGCACAATCATTCAGTAGTGTAAGAGGATAAATGGAGTTTACCCACTTCTCATCTAAGGAACAGAACATTTGTTTGCTCCTGCTCCTACTCCTCTGTGATAAGCAAATCCTAGCTGCGTGACCACCACACAACTGAGGTTCACTGTAAAGCTGTGCTAACACACAGAATACCAGTTATACCCAGCAACAGATCAGTCATGGAAACGATGGCCTGTAAAATCCACCGTGAGCCATCCAGTGCTATTGCAGGCATGCACTGTGTGAATCCATTTGCCGACCGTTGAAAGCTTACGACACTTATTTATTTTACAACTTTACATAATTTACTTTTATTTGGCAAAAAGTGAAGCGTCAGCAATCCAACATTCTTTTATTTCGGGGGAAAAAACGGAATAGGCTGAAGCAGAACATCTCCCATACACATTTTTAGCTTGGCTTCATGTATTTATTATTAGTATAATTTCAAATTAACCATTTTTCTCTTATACTGCACACAGTTGGCATCTACCATGCCACTGCCCAGCCTGGAACATCAAAAAGGTTAGTTTACCCATTTATTTTGTTGCCACTACACCGCTGAGGTTATTAATAGTCTCTCCCCTTCTTGGGCAATAAAGTATCTGGAAGACCAGGAATCCTGTGACCCTAGGGAAGAAGTTACTCACCTTGTGCAGTAATGATGGTTCTTTGAGATGTGTCCCTATAAGTGCTCCACTGTATGTGAGTCTGTGGCCCTGCGCTGCTAAATGGAGAACTTCAGTAGCAGTTGGGCCCGCACACGCGCTGTCTCTCCTCGTGCTGCACTACGAGGCTAGCCAGTGCATGTGGGCTAACAGTCTTCAGTTCCTTCTCTACCACAGAGTCATAGCGAGAACTCTGAAGTAGAGGGTGGGTAGCAGAGCACCCATAGGGGGACACATCTAAAAGAGCCATTGTTACTGCACAAGGTAACTTCGAGTAGTATCCCTATGGGTACTGCACTGTAGAGGACTCCCAAGCAGTGCCCCCCTTGGAGGGCTGGGACTTCGGTGTCTGGTTAGTCACAGATGCAAGTACTGTGGAGCCAAACATGGCAACAGAGGCAGAGTCCTCAGTGGTCTCAATGTTCTGCAAAGGTGTGGACTGATGGCCATGTCGCCACTCTGCAGATCTGAGGTGGGGTCATTCCTCAAGAAGGCAACAGATTGATCTCATCTCATAGAACCTGTACGGATTGAGTCCAGAGGAGTCATGTGACAAATTAGAGAGTTTGGGGGCTAAAATTGCTGAGCCCTTAGATCTTTCCACCATGGAAAGAAATAGTCTAAGCCCTGGTCTACACTAGGAGTTTTGGTCGAATTTAGCAGCGTTAAATCAATGTAAACCTGCACCCTCCACACGATGAAGCCCTTTTTTGAGACTTAAAGGGCTCTTAAAAATCGATTTCCTTACTCCACCCCCGACAAATGGATTAGCACTTAAATCGGCCTTGCCCGGTCAAATTTGGGGTACTGTGGACGCAATTAGATGGTATTGGCCTCCAGGAGCTATCCCGGAGTGCTCTATTATGACCACTTGAACAGCACTCTCAACTCAGATGCACTGGCCAGGTAGACAGGAAAAGGCCCGCAAACTTTTGAATTTCAATTTCCTGTTTGCATGGTCACCTGCAGCTTGCCACGCTGGCCAGAGCTCATCAGCAGAGGTGACCATGATGGAGTCCCAGAATCACAAAAGAGCTCCAGCATGTACCGAACGGGAGGTACGGGATCTGATCGCTGAATGGGGAGAGGAATCCGTGCTATCAGAACTCTGTTCCAGTTTTCGAAATGCCAAAACATTTGTCAAAATCTCCCAGGGCATGAAGTACAGAGGCCATAACAGGGACCCAAAGCAATGCCACATAAAACTTAAGGAGCTGAGGCAAGCCTACCAGAAAACCAGAGAGGCAAATGGCGGCTCCGGGTCAGAGCCCAAAACATGCCGTTTCTACGATGAGCTGCAAGCCATTTTAGGGGGTTCAGCCACCACTACCCCAGCCGTGTTGTTTGACTCCCTCAATGGAGATGGAGGCAACATAGAAGCAGGTTTTGGGGATGAGGAAGATGATGATGATGAAGTTGTAGATAGCTCACAGCAAGCAAGCAGAGAAACCGGTTTTCCTGACAGCCAGGAACTGTTTCTCACCCTGGACCTGGAGCCAGTACCCCCCCGAACCCACCCAAGGCTGCCTCTCAGACCCACCAGGCGGAGAAGGGACCTCTGATGAGTGTACCTTTTAAAATACTATACATGATTTAAAAGCAAGCATGTTTAATCATTAATTTGCCTTGGCATTTGCGGCTCTCCTGGATGTACTCCCAAAGCCTTTGCAAAAGGTTTCTGGGGAGAGCAGCCTTATTCCATCCACCATGGTAGGACACTTTACCACTCCAGGCCAGTAGCACGTACTCGGGAATCATTGTAGAACAAAGCATTGCAGTGTATGTTTGCTGGTGTTCAAACATCATCCATTTTTTAATCTCTCTGTGTTATCCTCAGGAGAGTGATATCATTCATGGTCACCTGGTTGAAATAGGGTGCTTTTCTTAAGGGGATATTCAGAGGTGCCCGTTCCTGCTGGGCTGGTTGCCTGCGGGGAGGGGTGAGGGGCTAGCCACGTGGTGGGGGGAGGCAAAATGTGACCTTGAAACGAAAGCACATGTGCTGTGTATGTAATGTTAACAGCAAGGTTTACTGTGAAAGTGTACCCATTGTTCTATAAAATGGGTCTTTTTAAATACCACTGTCTTTTTTTTCTCCACCAGCTGCATGTGTTTCAAGGATCACAAGATCTTCTCCTTCCCAGAGGCTAGTGAAGATGAGAAGGCGAAAAAAAGGCACTCACGATGAAATGTTCTCTGAGCTCATGCTGTTCTCCCACACTGACAGAGCACAGACGAATGCGTGGAGGCAGACAATGTCAGAGTGCAGACAAGCACAAAATGACCGGGAGGAGAGGAGGCGGGCTGAAGAGAGTAAGTGGCAGGCTGAAGAGAGGGCTGAAGCTGAAAGGTGGCGGCAGCGTGATGAGAGGAGGCAGGATTCAATGCTGAGGCTGCTGGAGGATCAAACTAATATGATCCAGCATATGGTTGAGCTGCAGGAAAGGCAGCAGGAGCACAGACCACAGCTACAGCCCCTGTGTAACCAACTGCCCTCCTCCTCCTCAAGTTCCGTAGCTTCCTCACCCAGACGCCCAAGAATGCGGGGGGGGCCCCCCTCCGGCCACTCCACTCCAGAGGATTGCCCAAGCAACAGAAGGCTGGCATTCAATAAGTTTTAAACTTTTAAAGTGCTGTGTGGCCTTGTCCTTCCCTCCTCCACCACCCCGCCTGGTGCTTCTCTCCTCCATCACCCCTCCTGGGCTACCTTGGTAGTTATCCTCCTATTTGTGTGATGAATTAATAAAGAATGCATGAATGTGAAGCAACAACTTTATTGCCTCTGCAAGCAGTGATCGAAGGGAGGAGGGGAGGGTGGTTAGCTTACAGGGAAGTAGAGTGAACAAAGGGGTAGGGGGTTTCATCAAGGAGAAACAAACAGAACTTTCACAGCATAGCCTGGCCAGTCATGAAACTGGTTTTCAAAGCTTCTCTGATACGCACCGCACCCTCCTGTGCTCTTCTAATCACCCTGGTGTCTGGCTGTGCAAAACCAGCAGCCAGGCAATTTGCCTCAACCTCCCACCCCGCCATAAACATCTCCCCCTTACTCTCACAGATATTGTGGAGTGCACAGCAAGCAGTAATAACAGTGGGAATATTGGTTTCGCTGAGGTCTAACCGAGTCAGTAAACTGCGCCAGCGCACTTTTAAACGTCCAAATGCACATTCTACCACCATTCTGCACTTGCTCAGCCTGTAGTTGAACAGCTCCTGACTACTGTGCAGGCTGCCTGTGTATGGCTTCATGAACCATGGCATTAAGGCTGGGTCCCCAAGGATAACTATAGGCATTTCAACATCCCCAATAGTTATTTTCTGGTCTGGGAATAAAGTCCCTTCTTGCAGCTTTTGAAACAGACCAGAGTTCCTGAAGATGCAAGCGTCATGTACCTTTCCCGGCTATCCCACGTTGATATTGGTGAAATGTCCCTTGTGATCCACCAGTGCTTGCAGCACTATTGAAAAGTACCCCTTGCAGTTTAGGTACTCGCCGGCTTGGTGCTCCGGTGCCAAGATAGGGATATGGGTTCCGTCTATGGCCCCACCACAGTTAGGGAATCCCATTGCAGCAAAGCCATCCACTATGACCTACACATTTCCCAGGGTCACTACCCTTGATATCAGCAGATCTTTGATTGGATTGGCTACTTGCATCACAGCAGCCCCCACAGTAGATTTGCCCACTCCAAATTGATTCCCCACTGACCGGTAGCTGTCTGGCGTTGCAAGCTTCCACAGCGCTATTGCCACTCGCTTCTCAACTGTGAGGACTGCTCTCATCTTGGTATTCTTGCTCTTCAGGGCAGGGGAAAGCAAGTCACAAAGTTCCATGAAAGTGCCCTTACGCATGCAAAAGTTTTGCAACCACTGGGAATCCTCCCAGACCTGCAACACTATACGGTCCCACCAGTCTGTGCTTGTTTCCCGAGCCCAGAATTGGCGTTCCATCACATGAACCTGCCCCATTAGCACCATGATGCCCACATTGCCAGGGCCCATGCTTTGAGAGAAGTCTGTGTCCATGTCCTCATCACTCACGTGACCGCGCTGACGTCGCCTACTCTCCCGGTTTCGCTTTGCCAGGTTCTGGTGCTGCGTATACTGCTGGATAATGCGCGTGGTGTTTAATGTGCTCCTAATTGCCAAAGTGATCTGAGTGGGCTCCATGCTTGCCATGGTATGGCGTCTGCACAAAAAAAGGCGTGGAACACTTGTTATCTGCCGTTGCCCTGATGGAGGAAAGGGCGACTGACGGCATGGCTTACAGGGTTGGCTTACAGGGAATTAAAATCAACAAAGGGGGTGGCTTTGCGAGAAACAATGGCCCCCTCAAGGTTAGAACTCAAAACTGGATTTAGCAGGCCGTTGATTTCACAGAGGGAGGGAGGGAGGAGAAAATGAATACAAAACAAATCTGGTCTATTTCTTGTTTTGAGCCACTTCCTCTATCTTTATACATCTTGCTGGCAGCAGACTGTGCAATATGACCGCTAGCCATCATCATCTCCTGGGTGCTCGGCAGAAGACGGTGCAGTATGACTAGCCATCATCTTCTGCTAGCTGGAGGTTAAAAGACAGTGCACTGCCAGTAGGACTCAATCGCCACGAGACGAAACAAGGGAAATGACCTAGCTGAGTCACTCCCATGTTCGCCCAGGCGCCCAGTTAAAAGAGTACCCAGGACTACGTCGATGACGGCTACCAGTCATACTGCACTGTCTGCTGCCAAAAGGCAATAAACTGCTGCTGTGTAGCGATGCAGTACCACATCTGCCAGCACCCAGGAGACATACGGTGACGGTTAGCTGAGCGGGCTCCATGCTTGCCATGGTATGGCGTCTGCACAGGTAACTCAAGCAAAAAGGCACAAAACGATTGTCTGCCCTTACTTTCATGGAGGGAGGTAGGGAACGGGGGCCTGATGATATGTACCCAGAACCACTCGCGACAATGTTTTAGCCCCATCAGGCACTGGGATTTCTACCCAGAATTCAAATGGGCAGCAGAGACTGCGGGAACTGTGGGATAGCCACCCACAGTGCAATGCTCCAGAAGTCGACGGTTGCCTCAGTACTGTGGACACACTCCGCCGACTACGTGCACTTAGAGCATTTGTGTGGGGACACACACACAATCAACTTTATAAAACCACTTTCTACAAAAAGAACTTCTATAAATTCGACCTAATTTCATAGTGTAGACATACCCTAAGGGACTTCCTGAAGGTTTTTGTCCTATTGAGGTGGAATGCAAGGGCTCTCCTAAAGTCAAGGGTATGTAGTATGGCCTCCCTATTGTCTCGAAGGTGACTAGACTGATTCATGTGAAACAATGGGGTCACTTTGGGGATGAACCTTGGATGCAGCCTAAGTGTAACCTTATCCGGGAAGAATACTGTGTAAGGGGGATGTGCCATCAGAGCTGCTATTTCCCCTGTTCTTCTAGCCAAGGTAACTGCAATAAGAAAAATTGTTTTCTTCTATAGGTGTTAACGAACAGGTGGCCATACGTTTGAAGGGGGGCCTAGTTAGCCCTTTCAACCCCTGGCTTACGTCCCAAGAGGGAGCAGGAAGTCAAGATTGAGGGAAGAGGTTTGTTATTCCCTTAAGGAACATCTCAGTGGTTGGGTGTGAGAGTAGTTACCTGGGGTTTGCAGACCCCAAAACAATGGTATCTTAACTGTTTCTCTCCAGGCAGTGTCAGGAATAAGTCAATGGGAACATAGCACTTCCATCTGATAAATGATTGATACAAGCAAGCCTGCTTTATCTAAAATTACTGTTTATTAGATATTAAGCACGCACCCGCACATACACGCACAATAAGTTTAGGACATCCCAGATATAGTTACCCACAGTCTGAGTTGGTTTTGAGTGATCACCAGCTGGGCTTCCATGGGCCCTCCTTCCATCCAGTTTAAACATCAGCTCCTTACCCTAAGAAAAGCTCCCTCGGACAGCTCTGAGATATTTACTTTTACCCAATCTTTTATAGCTAACACTAACAAAGCACATAACCTATAGTGACTCCTAGTGGGACAGCATAACCCAATTCTCCTGGGTCACCAATTCTCCTAATTTCAACAAACTACTCATTATCTCAAAACGCTTGTTGTTTTCGCTAGAAATACAATACAGTATATGTCGAGGCACCTAAACCCAAGGTCACTACTCACTCACTCTTCCATAACTTTCTGTTCTATTCTGATTTGCAAACTAAGTGTGCAGCGGTCTGACCTTGTCTCACAAAGGCTCAAGATTATTCCTAGCTATGTGATGTTTGGTTTTCAGCTGGCAGTGGCTGAACACACAAAATGCCTGCAGTGCTGCCAAATTCTGAGGTTCAACTATCCCTGGGCTTGCTGAGGGCACTTTCCCACTCTCCTTTTTAACTTGTGAGAGGAGTCCACACACCGTTTCTTAGACCCACTATCCTCTGAAGTCAAAGGCTGAGGGGAAGACTCATGCCTGTTAGAACCGCCTCCATAAAGATGATTTTCCGGCAGAGCGTTCTGCCCTTGTGGGATCTCAGTTGGAGTTGCTGGCAGAGGGAACACTTTTATTGGATGTAGCCCTCGCTGAGGCAGCAAAGGCACTGGGAGTGCTTGTCCACGACCAGGATCACCTTGCCGCAAGTGCAACACTTGAAACCCAGAGAGCCAGGCATAACTTTGTCCAGGGGGTCCCCCCCGCTCCACCACCAAGGGTCAACACAAGAAGAAAGTCTTTTCTGTCTTGTTTTTTCTTGTTGTTGTTAAGGAAGAGCCAAATAAAATCAGAAGAAAGAAAGAAAGGTTTCTAAAAACTAAAGATTAACAACTGAAAAGGAGAGTTAACGATCTGTTAGCAGATCGTTAAAAGGCTCCATCTCTAGCCGGGATGGTTGAGAAGGAACTGAGGATGGTTAGCCTGTGCATGCTAGCTAGCCCCGGGGTGCAGCACGAGAAGACAACACATGTGCGGGCCCAATGGACACTGGTACCAAAGTTCTCCCATCAGCAGCACAGGGATGCAGACACACCTCCAGTGGAGCACCCATAGTGACACTACTTGAAGGTTTCAGAGTAGCAGCCGTGTTAGTCTGTATTCGCAAAAAGAAAAGGAGGACTTGTGGCACCTTAGAGACTAACCAATTTATTAGAGCATAAGCTTTCGTGAGCTACAGCTCACTTCCTCAGATGCATATCGTGGAAACTGCAGCAGGCTTTATATATACACAGAGAATATGAAACAATACCTATTCCCACCCCACTGTCCTGCTGGTAATAGCTTATCTAAAGTGATTTCCAGCACAAATCCAGGTTTTCTCACCCTCCACCCCCCCACACAAATTCACTCTCCTGCTGGTGATAGCCCATCCAAAGTGACAACTCTTTACACAATGTGCATGACAATCAAGCTGGGCTATTTCCTGCATAAATCCAGGTTCTCACATCCCCCCACCCCCATACACACAGAAACTCACTCTCCTGCTGGTAATAGCTCATCCAAACTGACCACTCTTCAAGTTAAAATCCAAGTTAAACCAGAACATCTGGGGGGGGGGTAGGAAAAAACAAGAGGAAACAGGCTACCTTGCATAATGACTTAGCCACTCCAAGTCTCTATTTAAGCCTAAATTAATAGTATCCAATTTGCAAATGAATTCCAATTCAGCAGTTTCTCGCTGGAGTCTGGATTTGAAGTTTTTTTGTTTTAAGATAGCGACCTTCATGTCTGTGATCGCGTGACCAGAGAGATTGAAGTGTTCTCCGACTGGTTTATGAATGTTACAATAGTCCCAGGCCTCCTGTGGGGTCCTGACCCTTTTGCTCCAAAGTCCTTACTGGTCCTTCTCCTGGGGATGGTAGAGGAACTCAGGCCTGCCCACTCTTCTGGGTTCCAGTCCAGGGACGACTATGTAGGGAGCTGCTCGAACCAGATCCTCCCATTCCCTTGCTACTTCCAACTCGGCTCTTCAGTAGGCTTCTCCCAAACTCATACTTTGATTCTCCTGCTCCAGAACTCCAACTTCCTGGGAGGCTTCTTGGCAGTCTGCTGCTGGAGGAGTTCCCTCCCAGTAGCCTCTCTGGCAGCCACCCCTGTCCTCTAGTCTGCAGCCTTTTTATCTCCCTAGCTGGTATAAGTCCAGCAATCAGCCTCAGCTGACGAGATAATTAGTATCTCTGTTAAACCCTTAGGGCACGTCTACACTGTGATAAAAGATCCGCAGCACAGCTGCAGCTGGCCCAGGTCAGCTGACTCAGGCTATAGAGCTGTTTAATCATGGTGTAGACATTGGGGTTTAGGCTGGAGCCTGGGATCACATTAAGTGTATAGTGTAGACAAGCCTAAGTCTTTCCTCACACTAACTTGCCAAAACATTGTCACAGTTGCAGAGCTAGTGCACGCCTTCAGGTGTCAGGCTTTGTGCCTTCACCTCCCTAGAGTGGGACAGACAGTATCCCACCAGGCTTACCCAGCAGGTCTATTTGGCACCTGTGGCTCTTCCCTTCAAGAGTCTGTGATGAGGAACAGAGTGACCAGACAGCCTGTTTAAACCAAGATGTTGTTCCTGAACAGTAGGAACAAAGAAAATATTTAGAGATCAAAGGATTTCAAAACAGTCTGCACACATCTATCCTACCATCCCCTCACAGTGCCCTAGGCAGGCCTAGCTTCTTCAGGCACACCAGCAGCTGCCTGTGTCAGCCTGGTTTCCCTGAACAGCTCCCCAGCAACTGCCTCCCCACTGGAAAGAGTCTCTTTTAATCTAGCCAGAGTATCTTTGTTCGTGTCTGTTCCTGGACTTTACCCAAACCAGTTTGCTAGACTCTGCAGGATGCTGAGCATGTCTCCTCAGAGCCAGTGGCTCCAGCCATTATCCTTTACCAACCCTCAAGTGTTTGCAAAGGAGTGGCTCATCTTGAGCTATTTTTCTTCCATTCCTGCTTGTTCTCCTTACAGCCCCCTATTAAACTAATGTAGTCCTACAATAAGCATCTCAATAACCAGGTCAACAGACTATTCATAAATTATTACAGAGCAGCCCCACATCCCTCACAAATGTCTCAAATGCAAGCTACATGGACCTCTTCTAGGGTGACAGGGAAGTTCATTCCCCTTGTCCACTCAATTCTTTGTCTTCATTAATGAGATGCCACTTGTGTTAATAGCATGAGTGTGTTAGACACTTGCCCTCTAAGCCAGTGAGCAACCTTCAGGCTATAACAACAAGGGTTGTCAATCCTCCAGGATTGTCCTGGAGTCTCCAGGAGCTGAAGATTAATCTTTAATTAAAGATTATGTCATATGATGAAACCTCCAGGAATACCAGGGTTGCCAACCAAAATTGGCAACCCTAGTAACATCCTGAGTTTGGATCCAAACCAATGACTGAGCGAAAAGCTCAATGTTCCATTAGCAATCTCTCCAAGCCATCTAGTTGAGTTAGCATGTTCTGCTTCACTAACAGTTGAAGCTGCCTTGGGTACACAACTGCCCTTGCCTTCTCAGCATCTGTAATATGAACAAGTTTAGGAGCATTAGCATCCATTTAATTTTCAGCACTTAGACTTCATAATTCTTCTCATTTTGTCACTCTTAATATTTATAAGACATCTGGCGAGTGATTGATTTTCCCTAGGACCCCTTGGTCATTCACATGTGCTTATCTCCAGCATGTAGGGGGCAATCAACGGATTTATAGCAGCCAATAAAAGTTGTTACCAAAAGTACAGTTTCTTTTTTCTGTGCGCTAATTTCTAATAACTCTTATGCATGATAGCAATTACTGACAAAAGTCAGCCTCTGTTAATAGAGTTTATCTCAGTTCATCATATATCCTTTGTCTGTGGAAGCATTTTGACAAGCCTGGGGTTAATTAAAACCAAGAAGACAATAAAATACACCTAATCAAACATTACAGGTACAGAAATCAATTAGCAGATTTATGGCACTTCGGAGCATTCTATAATGTGCAAAATTCAAAGAAACTGTCAGTTCCATCTCCCCAAGACACTGTAATTGAATTTCTAATTGAAACAATTTTTCAATAGGTAACACAATCCAGCAAAGTTTGATTTGCATAAAAGTGGGGTCTGTAGAGGCCAGAAGAGTCTCTAAAAAAAACACACCATGAAGAAATCCCAAGCTGCTTCCCTTGTTATAGTAATTATTATTATTTGCATATTCAAAATGTCCTAAAGTCATTTAGAATCAATAAAATGGCCAGCACTGTGCTGAGATGAAACTGGGATATGGCAGATTCCAGCAGAGAGATTTGAATTAGACCCTTCTAAAATAATTGTGGTTTGCCCCAACAGATTTACAGCAGGTCCCAAGGTAAGCCCTGTCTTGGGGCCCAGAATAGGGTGCCAGAATTCAGGACTGATGGGCGTTGGCACTGCTGTGTAGGGGATTTTTGTCCCATATCTGCTTGGACCATGTCAAGATGCTGGTAAATGCTACTAGCCCCCCAGCTTCATGAGCACAGGAGTAAGTCCATTCAAGCTGGAAGGAGAGGTTAACAGTGTGAAGAATGTGACACACCCACTGTCCAGGACTCAGAGCCTCCATTTGCCTTCTAAAAAAAAATCAAAACCACTTCCTGCACTTTCCTGAGTACCCACAGCCTCGCCTATCCATGTCTCCCACTTCCCCCCAGCATGATCATGACTTCCCAATGCAGAAAATCCACAGCATGCTGAAAACTTGGAGACAGGATACAACAAACAGAATTTGATATCAACAGAAATAACTCAAGCAACAGTCTACCAACCATACTTTATTTTTATATCCATGGACTCTGTAGCAGAATTTCCCATTTGCTGCACCAAAGTGCCTAAGAAATCAAGAGTCTGAGTGTTAGAGCTAAGCAAATATTAAAAAAAATCCAAACTCTTGTTTAAAAAATGGTCTTTATTTAAAAAAAATTAATGACTGACCGTTTGTTCCACAAAATTAAATTTTTTTCTGAAAATTTTCAATAATAGTTTTGATTAAAGTTTTGAATTAAAAATAGGAAAATGTTTTGGAAAAAGGGGTCATTCCAAGCTCAGAAAAAAGGCAACCACTTCAAAATGTTGAAGTTATTCTCCACACAATGGCTCTGACTGCCAGATACTGGGACAGAGGATGGATCACTCAGTAATTGCCCTGTTCTGTTCATTCACCCTGAAGCACCTGGCACTGGCCACTGCCAGAAGACAGGATACTGGGCCAGATGGACCATTGGTCCAAGCCAGTATGGTCAGTCTTAGGTTTCTTTTACGTTAATTTTTTCAAGCAGCGCTACCTGCTGTGGTTCATAGATTTAGATGTTCGCTTTGAACCCCACAGCTAGTATTTTAGGGTTCTGTTCAAGAGTTCTAGGCTTAACTCTCGGTACATAGGATGTTCAATCCTTCTAGCTTTTTGCCCTAAATATGCATAAAAAATTGCAACTTGGAAAACCAGCTTTGTCCCTCAGCCCTCTTCTTGAATAATTGAATGTTAATGATGTCACAACCAAATTGCTCTCAGTTACTTACAAAGGTTCCAGTAATAAGTCAATTCCCCCAAACACACAGAGACCAAGAGAAATCAGGAGAAGGGGAAAGTAAAAAATGGATGCTCCTTTTAGATTCAGTATTGGGTGGTAGATAGCTTCAGACAAGGGTCCTGGATCTTTGCTTTGGGTAGGCAGGATCTGCAGTCAATCTGGGATCCAGCTGGAAAGGCTAGATTGGAGGTGAAGTGCCATTATTGAATGAAGTTCCCCCAAGGGCAGGTTCTGGTGGAGATAATGGTCCCTTCTGGCCTTGGAATCTATTTGTGATCCTCCACTCTGACCTAGCACAGGCCCTAGAACTTCTCCAAAACAATTCCTAGAGCAGATCTTTTAGAAGAAACATCCAATCTGGATTTAAAAATTACCAAGTGATAGAGAATCCACCAAGACCCTTGTTCCAGATACCATCAGATGACCAGCCACACCCAAACCTGGGGCTGACTGGGGTTTCTTGGTAAAATGCAAGCAATTCCATGGCTGTGATTGATAGAAAACTACTAGTCTGGTCAGTTTTCCTGTAGTCTTTTCTCCCAAATGATTTTTACACACACATAATGCATCCCTGGGCAGTCTCAAGATATGTCAACAGGAGCACAGGTCTTGGAACCAAGGTCAAACAAGTTTCCCAGCATGTAGAACTGAGGGAAAAAAAACCTTAAAAAAAGTCATCTAACCAAAAATCCAAAATTCACAGTGCACATTTCAAAGGTCTCCAATCTGTTGCACTCTCTCCTAAAGGCAGATCATGTTGCTTAATCCCATCCAGCCTTGCAAAAATCATACATAAATAACTGTATGGACTATTGCACTATGTAGATATACACAACTATATATATAGTTATCATTTAAGGTTGAATATTGATTATAGATCTATGTTGATTTACACATTTATTCTGTTGCATATAAGGTATCAATAGCTAACCATTATCTCTAATTTACAGGGGGATGAACCAAAATATAAACTAAAAACTCACAAGAAATGGAAATTCAAGAGCAGTGTAAAACTAGATTTTTGTTTGCAAAACCTGATCTGAATAGAAATGTGATCATTGTGTTTTAAAGTGGACTGAAAACAGTTTTTAATTAAACCTTCCTTTGTGGTGCTGGGAACCCAAACCCAACTGCTTTGGGCTACTGCATGAGAAGTAGGAAGTGAAACTGACTAGGAAAGTCAAACAAGCCTAGTTTCCCTTTAGAAATGCAAAAAGGAAATCAATAGTGAAAACAGTGAAAAGTAAAATGGGATTTTGAAAATTCTTCAAATTTTAGGAAGTAACCTATCAATTTTTAAAATCAAAATAAAATTCCAGCTATACTGTGTCGCAAATAGAAACACTCAACCCCTGCAATCTGATCTAATTTTCTACTTGAAAATTATAAGCATGTACATTTTAATTGTATACTTTTTAGAAGTATAAAAATCAAAATTTTAATACATACAGATTTAAACCCTTACAGTTTGCAAGGAGAAAACTCAGGTTGTGTTGGTGGGACAGTTCGATGGAGAGGATGAAAGTTTTAAGAGCTTGTCTACACAGTAAGTTACTGCCCAGCAAGACAGGGTGTGAATTTACTGCACAATACACCAAGCTGCACTCTGGGTCTTTCATTGTGCTATAGCAGTGTCCACAAGAGAGGTTACTATGTGGCAAGCTGGTGCACTGTAGATAAACACCCTGGCTTGCCACACAGTAAGTTGCTATGTAGACAAGCCCTAACTTTTAAATACAGCAGACACTATTACCTCTGACCTGCCCCACCACCCCATTCTGTAGCTAATCACGCTATCCAGCCCTCAGCCCAATACTAGGAAATTCCCACACAAAAAACTTTGTGAAAATTAGTTAAGGTTCTTTAAGTGCATTTCTTCAAAATGAAACACTAATAGCCAAGAAATCAGAAATTAATTTATGCCCAACTCAATGCAAATCTCAGAGCATTAGCCCATTATCACAATATTACCACACTGTCACACTAATACCCCTCTTAACATTTTCAGTTCTACAACACTATCTCCTTTAGTAAAACAACACCCTGCACATATATACATTGTTAACAGCATCACTTCCACCATTATCTCCCTTATTTGCACCCCTTTCTTACCCAGGATTACTCTTGTTGCTTGTTTTATGAATGTCACTGACAGCTCAGCAATACTGGAGGTCTGGAAGGAATGAGTAAACAAAGTGTCCAAAGTATCTATTTCAGCTAGATTGCATGGAGAGAGATTACAGAATGTAGTAAACAAATAGAAACTAGGCAGCTTGACTGCCAGGCAGGCCAGTCAACAAAGGAGAGCCAGATACTTAGGTAACTTCCATTTGTTTTTTCACCACGATCTTCTCCCTAGGGCACATTTCCCATTCCTTAGAGAACCATTTTGTGGGAGATGAGCGTTTATTACCCCAGAACAGGCAACTGTTCATCCAAATACTACCATACTTGAGATGAAATGCTAGTGGAGTCGGGGCACTGTCCACAAGGAGAGGGATTAATTCTGTTAGCGGAGCTGGTGGTCATTCACACTCAGTTATTTCTGTTATCACTGGGGGCATGGCCATGACTCCACAGTTTAGGGTGGAATGGCGTTTTGCATTAGAGGTGAATGCTCTCACACTTTCATGCATACGCTGATGGCCTTGGAAATTGCTGTGCAACATCAGGGCGAGGCCTTAACTCTGCTTCTTGGGAGATCACAGTTCCATACCCCTCCCTTAGCCTCTGTCAGCCAGCAGCAAGTAGCCCTCGGAGCAATGGTGTTGCACGGAGCACAATCCGGGTCCATCGGACTGCATGAGCAGGAGTGCTGGGCACAGGAAATGGCAGGTTTGGTCAGGGAGAGGTAAAGTATTGTTATCTCCATTCTTGCCACCATCCCTGCGGGAGCAAGATTAAAGCTGTGTGGGAAGAGTCACCTTAAATCTGCCTTTCCTGGTTTTCTACTGCTTGCGTTTAAAGTAGGCGTGTGTGGGCAGCAGCACCGTGACTCTGCATTTCCTGGGTTTTGTAAGACTGCAGGTGCTTTTTTCCCCAGTGCTGGTAACATCATTTAAGGGTACACACTTGGTTGCAGGGAGGTGGAACCATAACTCAGCTTCTAACATTTCAGTTTGGGGTTTAAATGATGCTACATTCCAGCAGGGCCCAGGGAAAGTTTTTTGATAAGTGATCTTTCCTGTTCTGTTCCCAAAGTGACTGAGCCTGTGACTGGTTCCCCTGCATGGGGTTGAGATACCAATGCAGCACTGCCATGAAATTTATTAGCCCGGATTACAGGCCTCTCTTTAGAGAAGTGAGGCTCAAACATTTTCATACTGTGAGCCACTTACAACCCCTCTTCTCTCTGCTGTGATCCCACATTTTCTCTGAGCAACTGTAGTGCTTGGTAGGTCATCGTAGGGTTGTAGAAAAGACACAAGAGGAAAGTAAGCTCACTTTGATGTGATGGGTACAGGTGCTTGGTTATGGTCCCTTCCTTCTGCATATTTTGCTGTTTACATCCCTTCCCTGCAATCTGAACTCGCATTGGTGGCTTTGAGGGTATTATCCCACATTTACTATGGTGTGATCCAGGTCAGAATCTGGCCACCTATATGTGGGGGTTAAGTTTCTTAGGACTATGCACCCTTAATTGCCTCCAATCCCCCTCTCCCACCAACCCAATCTCTGTGGTTACTTTGCAGCTTGATTCTGGCTTCTTGTGTTTGCATCCCCTCCAATTTTGAAGTCACGTACACATTTAATCACAATTAAATTCATATCTCCTATATGCAAAAAATAAAAAAAAAAGATATGAAGCAGCTACATAGGGGAAAACAGCTGATTGATTTTAAAAAATTGTTTACCAAAAAGCTCCCCAGAGCCCAAAAGTTCTGAATAGAGCCAGTTGAAAATTCCCCAAAATGTGCCATGCTGACAAAATTTCATTGAAATTTCTAATTTCGAAGGAAAAAAACTAGTCAAAATGGTGGACAGAAATTTGTGAAAATTTCTTTTCTTTTCAAAACCAGCTCTGGCTCTAGACAGGGACTAGCAGGCGATCCCCAGCTTGAAAACTCATCAAGTTCAGCCTTGCAAGGGAAGCAACAGTACAGACTTCTCAGATGTCCTCTGTCCACAAGCCACAGTTTGAGAGACGACACTTTACGGGACACAATTATACAAATCAAATTCTGATCTAAGCTCCGAGATGAACTTTTTGCTTGGATTTTGAACAGAACCGACATCAATGCATTTTGCATGTCTAAAAGTATTTTCTTTACCTTGCTGCTACCTCGTGCCCTGAATGGAATTGCTGGAATCCTGTGATATGGGCTGTTCTGGCTGGGATCCTGACCTATCCTGAAGAAAGAAGTAGAAATCACAGAAAATCTGTGCTGGTAAGTTTGATAGGCCAATTTTTCAACCACAAGAAGGTCAGAAAGTTCAGATAAGCTTAGGGTAAGCACTTGAACCTAGTGTCTGAATCTACCAAGATGCTCCCATTACTAATTACAGATGATCTAATAAGTACATACTTCTCACACTGCCAAGGCCTAGATGTGGGACGTAACAGAGGACAAAGACCTAAAATGAGGGACATGAAAAGAAAATATCCATGCAGAAAACTGAAAATAACTTCAGGACTCCTTCCTTCAGGTTAAATGGCCTTCTGTTTCTCCAGTCTCTGGCTGTTTTGTACTTGTTTTTAAATCTTTTCTGCTGTAAATACATTTCCAACAATCAAGGGGAGGGGACACCAAATTTATGTGGAACACAGGGAATTTGGGGACTAAAATGAGTGATGCCTCTCACAATAAGTGACACAGGAGGAATGTGTGGGAAGTTAACTAGCCCCTGGATAGAAGCCATCTGGGAATTGTCCCATGTCTAGTTGTTGGAGGTACTCATTAGGGGGAGCAGATTGTGCCAGACACAAGGGAGGATTTCTGGCCACTGATAGGTGAAGCCAGTCTGGAATCTCAATGGCAGCTGGAATAGAAACCTTCATCTTCTCTCAGCCAGCACCAAACCAAACTCCAGTTCTGATCCCACTCTCATATCAGGAGCCGGCAGGCATTGGGGTTGAGGCTGAACTGTTAAGAGGAGAGGGGATCAGGGAGCCCAGGCCTGTGGGGTCAATGCCATCTCCCAGCCCCGCCTCTCCCTGACTTCCAGCCCTGTTGACTGTGGGGGGCTTTATCCCCAACTCTGCTACTACCTCCGGGCTCTCAGCTTGATGGATCACCCAAGGTTATCCCCCCCATACCTCTTGCCGTACAATCAATGGCAGGTACCCAGCCTGAGTGGTGCTGTGTCCCCGTGTGCCAGGTTGCAATGCCATTCACTCACATTCAGCCTGGCCACCCCCTGTCATTGTAAGGGCCCTCCCAAACGGGGGGCCCAGAGCACACTGCCCCTTGGTTCCTCCCCTGGGTGCGCTGAGACCAGGGGATGGACAGAGACTAGGAAGCCATTGGTCCATTTAAGGCTGGGGAACACAGGGTGATCCAGGGGTGGGAGCAGATCTGAGGAGGGACCTAGTTTTGTTGAGGGAGGAAGCTGGGAAGTGCAGGGCTAGGGTTCTGAAGAAAGACCCCTCCAGTAGTTTAAAGGCCTGCATTTTCAAACGTGGGTGCCCAGTGGCCCCTAAATCCATTCTAAATCAGTGGCCTGATGTTGAGAGGTCTTGAGCAACAACATCTCCCATTAGCCTGAATTTACCATCTACCAGGATGAAGCACACTCAAAGGAAGGGGCCTCTGGCGACCCCTCCTCCTATCCAACTCATAGGCTGGCCCAAACCCCTCCCTGGCAGCAGGAGCAGGAGAGGCAATACACGGCCTGATCCTTCTATCTCAGCAACTTCAAGGCCCCACAAACCCTTAGCCCACACCAACTCCCAATCTCATGAACTTCAAATCAGCAGCTAGGTGCAACACAACCAAAGCACAGGCACAATGACAAGGCCTAAATCTTTTGGACAATTCCATGGAACTGGGATGGAGCCAAGAGGGCCAGACACTGGCTAGCAAGCCATCCTAGCTGATGCAGGGCAGGAAGGCTCAGGAGGACCTGGGGGAACTTGCATCCCAGCACATTCACAGGTTCTCTAAAACAGAGCAAAGTTCCCCAATCCCTACCCTATACAAAGGATACCCCTGCCCCTCCAGACTATGTCCCCTTGTGGTCATGATGTGCTTAACATGCAGTTTAGCTTCTCCCACCACCTAACAATCAAGATAGAGTTCTGTCCAGCTGTTGCAGAAAAAAAAACCTCTCCCAGAACCTCTTCCTCCAGTAGTGCTTTCATGCAACACATGATAGGAGCTTGCCCTCAGTTCCCTTTTACCAGGGAGACAAAGGGAGCATGGAAGAAAATACTAAAAAACCCCAGCTGCAAAAATCACGTCTCTCCAATGCTAAAGTGTTTCTCTTTAAAAGTTTGCATCTTTTGACATCTTTGCAATTTCTTCATGTTCCCGCTGCTGTTTCTTGGCAATAGATAAGAAAACTTCCAAATCTTGCTCTGTGCTGGCAATAATGAGTTTCAAAAGGAAAGATTTTTTTCCTATCTTTCTGCACAAAAAAACCCTATGAATCAGAGCCCAGCAGTTCACAAATATTACTCATGTCATCAGCACTAAGAAAAGGGAAGCTGTGAATAGAAAATGTTAAAAATGAACACAAGGAGCATTGTTTGCATATCAGAAAAATTAATCTATATAGAAAAGTGTAAAAGCCTGCAATTCAGAAAGCAAAGAATTAGGACAGCCCAGCTGAGAATAATTTTCTAGCCAGTTAATTTAATTGCATAAATCATTCCTTTGTTAGCAATAAAGAGATATAATTAAAATGAGATTGCTTCTCATTCCTATTCTCTAGAAACTAAAGGAATTGATTTTTGGAAAAGCATTCTTCCAAATACCAGATCGGGAAATTACATTTACCTTTTTAGAAACGCTAAATTATTTTACACTAATATCATGGAGGGTTTAATTAATTATAGATCTGCCATATGATCTTAAAGAAATAATTTACTTAATGCCCATAGAACAGAAGTTTGCAAGTGTGCATGTGCGTGCGTATCACTTTGATAGATGGTCTGCAGATTTTTGCAAACAGGTCAGAAGTTGAACAAGTGGTTGTCAGGAGAAATATGAGAAAATTTAATAAATGTTTAAGGGTGGGGGAGGGTTTAAGATTGCCTTGTTTGAAATACTGCTGCTTATTTGGTATTATATACTTTGACTGGGGTTTTCTTCCTGAGTTCATTTAATTCATGGCTTTATTCTAAATGATAATTATTTCTATGTACAAATATTTGAGACCCAGTAATAAGTCTAAACTGACCAGTAATAGAGGAACAATCAGATTAAAGAACATAAAGTTTTTAAAAACAGGCTGGACAAACACCAGTCAGGGATGGTCTAGGTTTATGTGATCCTGCCTCAGGACAGAGCTGGACTTGATGATCTCAAGAGCTCCCGTCCAACCTTACATTTTATGATTCTTTATGAGCCACTTATCAGAAAAGAGAGGATTGCTTATGCATTTGCTGAATGTAAGAGACATTAGTTACGTTTAAAATCCCCATAGTTTCCCCTAGCATCACTGTAGCACACCCTGCATGTAAACACAAATCTCTCTCAATTGTACCTAGGTCAGACCATGTAGCCTAGTCTTTCCCCAGGGTTAATCTGGACTGAGACTGAATCAAGTCAGCTTTAATTGTATTATGCACATGTGGGCAGAGGTCACTGCCATGGGAAAACATCTGGGGCAATTAGTCCTCTTCCAGCCACCTGGAGCGGCTCACACCTTCCCCTTTCCAGGATCTTCAGGAGGTTGCCCAAAGCTGATCCAGCCTGTTATAATTAGGATGTTTTACTCCCTTTGAACGGTCTTATATAGGGCCTTCCCTCAGCCTCCTATGTTGCAAAAATCATCATTATCGGCTACCCAGATCTGTCCAGGCCAAAATAGGACAGGAAAGGAAAGGAGAAACTTGTTCAAAGATTGGCCCTTTGAAAGTCAGGGCAGAGCTTACCATGGTGGATGTTACTATTCATCAGCACCATGGCAAATCCCAAACTGCTGTAGCCTCCTTGCAGGCCGAGTGCCATCTGGATTGATTTCCCGCTAGGTCCTTAAGAGGGTCTGGCGGGTTATTCAGTCTGCGTCCATCGTTCATGATCTTAGTGCACCACTGAAGCTCTTGGTGAACATGTGACCACTGCAATTGGTTGTGGGCAAATCCTGGAGCTGGAGGATTTGGAATTTGAGAGTTACAGACATTTGATCTATTCCTTTGAAATTCCCAGGAAAAGTATTGCGTTGCTATGGAAACTCACCATAACCTGGGTTTTTCATCTTTTTCTTTGCAGGGCCATCATCTTCTACAGTCTCTGGCCTCTTCTTAGTCTGCTTCTGTTCCTCCCAAAATGGGGCCATGGTTCCTGTGGGGAGATTAGAATAAACTGCTCTCCTCTGCTTCTGCCAGTTGCTATATTCTTCCATCTACATTCCTGCTCCTCTCTACATACCAGTCTGCATATCAGCCTGCAAGCTCTAAGGGTTCCTTCTTTGGCAAGTCATCTGGCTTGGCTTTTGTTTCCCTCTGCCAGTCTCAGCTGTTGTTACAGCCCCTGTGCTTTTTCCTTATGGGAAGAAAAAGAGCCCATATGTGAATCAAACAGTACACTTGGTCTTTGCTCAGAAAGAAACCCACTGCACTCTTCACCTGTTGGATTACCTTCCAGATCAATCCGTTGCCTACCCTTCTTGCACTGTTACTCTGAGAGTCTTTCTGCTTGTCAGGAGCAATCCAAGTCCAGATACTTCAGCCTTTCATTCCCAGGAACTCCACCGGTTCTCCCTGAAAATGTGCATAGGAAATGAGACCAAACGCAGAAGGCAGGATCCGTGAAATAGCTGGTGAGGAGAGGAAATGGATTCAGCATCTGCAACAGGGCAAGCGTGTGATTAGAGCAGTTGCGTTAAATCAAAGCAAGGGAGGTGTGAGGAAAGCTGGCCCATTGGTTAAGGCGGTAACCTGAGATTTAGGAGACCTGGGCTTTATTCCCTCAGTGACTTTGGACAAGTCACTTAGGCCTGGATTTTTAAAGGTCATTAGGTATTGCTGTGTCACACCTAACTGATTTAGGATCCTAACCCGCATTTCCAAAAGGGATTTAGGAACTATGGAACCAAAATCCCATTGACAGTCACTCAGATTTAGACTCCTAAGTGCCTATAGCACTTTTGAACATGCGATTTAGGTTCCTAAATCAGATAGGTATTGCGCTGCTGAGCGCAGCAACCCCCAGCTACCTTTAAAAATCTGGGCCTGTGTCTCTGGGCCTCAGTTCCCCATCTGTGCAATGGGAGAATAGCCAGGCCCTACCATACAGGAGTGTTTTGAGGATAAATCCATTCAAGATTCTGCAGCACTCAGATGCTATGGTGACCAGGGAGTGGGGAGCGGATAAGTACCTTACACATGTAACCCTTCTGCCCGTCAGAGTTGGCCGCAACAAGGACCGGGCTCAGTATCTAGGGGTTCCGTTTCAACAACACAATGCAAAACTGGCTCAAGCCCCCAGCCAGTGACCTGGGACAATTACATACCACCCCCCTGGGCTCCCCTAAGAGGCAATACTTCCCCTCTTTCAAGCACAGAGTCAGAGTGTAACAAAAGCCTTTTAATAAAGGAGGGAAACAAAGCGGCATTATGTTGGGGAAACACCACAAACAGGATTCATAACACAAACCATGAACAAAAAACCCACCCCCAAGTAAGTTTGGCAGTGTCCTTTTCCCCTCAGAGTCTTAAGTCCAGCAACCAAACAGTCACCCCACCCACAGTTTCTGACCTTGGTCAGTGCAGCCCCAGAGTTCAGAAGTTAATCTGCAGAGTTTACCTCCCAGCCTGGGTGGAAGTGGAGGGAGGTATGGGGGGCATCTTACATGCTCCGCTGCTCGTGTCGACGGCCAAGTGCCATGCCTCTCCATGTGGTTCTGCTGCAGTCTTCACCGTCAGCTGTGCCTTGCCGCAACCCGTCCTGCTTTCCGCTCCTCTCCGCCAACCGCCATGCTCTCCACTCTGCTCGCCGCTCCTTTCCACTAGCCATCCTGCTGTCCACTCCTCTCCGCCAACCACCCTGCTAGCTGCTCACCAGCTTGTCTTCAGGCCCCCGCTCCTTAACACAGCTCTGTGATCTCAGTTCTTAGTAACTACAGCTCTTTAGTGAGTTCAGCTCTCAGTGAATTTAGCTGGTAGTAGGGGGGTCCCAGTGCTGGTGGATCACTAGCCCAAAGTAGGTTCAATGCTTAGACCTAGGTATCAGTGATTTCAGCTCTGCAGCATGTAACAAGACTCCTAATGGACTCAGAATTAGCTCAGTTATTACATGGTGTAGAGAGGAGGGGTCAAAGTAGTGTTTAGAACCCTCAGAAGGGGCCCACACTACCAGATACACACACCTATCCCCAGCCTCTCTCTCAATTCACTGGGTTTTGGAACCCATGTCCCTTGCCTAGCAAGTGCTGCTTAGTTGAGAATGACAGGTTTCAGAGTAACAGCCGTGTTAGTCTGTATTTGCAAAAAGAAAAGGAGTACTTGTGGCACCTTAGAGACTAACCAATTTATCTGAGCATGAGCTTTCGTGAGCTACAGCTCACTTCATCGGATGCATGCCGTGGAAACTGTAGCAGACTTTATATATACACACAGAGAATATGAAAAAATACCTCCTCCCACCCCACTGTCCAGCTGGTAATAGCTTATCTAAAGTGATCATCAGGTGGGCCATTTCCAGCACAAATCCAGGTTTTCTCACCCTCCACCCCCCCACACAAATTCACTCTCCTGCTGGTGATAGCCCATCCAAAGTGACAACTCTTTACACAATGTGCATGATAATAAAGTTGGGCCATTTCCTGCACAAATCCAGGTTCTCTCACCTCCTCACTCCCCTCCCAAAAACCACACACACAAACTCACTATCCTGCTGGTAATAGCTCATCCAAAGTGACCATTCTCCCTACAACGTGCATAATTAAGGTGGGCCATTTCCAGCACAAATCCAGGTTTTCTCACATCCCCCCCACCCCCATACACACACAGACTCACTCTCCTGCTGGTAATAGCTCATCCAAACTGACCACTCTCCAAGTTTAAATCCAAGTTAAACCAGAACATCTGGGGGGGAGGGGGGAAGGAAAAAACAAGAGGAAATAGGCTACCTTGCATAATGACTTAGCCACTCCCAGTCTCTATTTAAGCCTAAATTAATAGTATCCAATTTGCAAATGAATTCCAATTCAGCAGTTTCTCGCTGGAGTCTGGATTTGAAGTTTTTTTGTTTTAAGATAGCGACCTTCATGTCTGTGATTGCGTGACCAGAGAGATTGAAGTGTTCTCCGACTGGTTTATGAATGTTATAATTCTTGACATCTGATTTGTGTCCATTTATTCTTTTACGTAGAGACTGTCCAGTTTGACCAATGTACATGGCAGAGGGGCATTGCTGGCACATGATGGCATATATCACATTGGTGGATGTGCAGGTATACGAGCCTCTGATAGTGTGGCTGATGTTATTAGGCCCTGTGATGGTGTCCCCTGAATAGATATGTGGGCACAATTAGCAACGGGCTTTGTTGCAAGGATAAGTTCCTGGGTTAGTGGTTCTGTTGTATGGTATGTGGTTGTTGGTGAGTATTTGCTTCAGGTTGCGGGGCTGTCTGTAGGCAAGGACTGGCCTGTCTCCCAAGATTTGTGAGAGTGTTGGGTCATCCTTTAGGATAGGTTGTAGATCCTTAATAATGCGTTGGAGGGGTTTTAGTTTGGGGCTGAAGGTGACGGCTAGTGGCGTTCTGTTATTTTCTTTGTTAAGCCTGTCCTGTAGTAGGTAACTTCTGGGAACTCTTCTGGCTCTATCAATCTGTTTCTTTACTTCTGCAGATGGGTATTGTAGTTGTAAGAATGCTTGATAGAGATCTTGTAGGTGTTTGTCTCTGTCTGAGGGGTTGGAGCAAATGCGGTTGTATTGCAGAGCTTGGCTGTAGACGATGGATCGTGTGGTGTGGTCAGGGTGAAAGCTGGAGGCATGCAGGTAGGAATAGCGGTCAGTAGGTTTCCGGTATAGGGTGGTGTTTATGTGACCATTGTTTATTAGCACTGTAGTGTCCAGGAAGTGGATTTCTTGTGTGGACTGGACCAGGCTGAGGTTGGTGGTGGGATGGAATGAGTCCCTCCATCAGAAAATGCCAAGTAGAGTTCTACTGTCCTTGATTCACATAACCAGGATAATAACGCTTTATTACTCCTGCCCCAATAACAAAGAGAGTGGGGATCCCACAGGAGCCAAAGTGACTATTTGGGCAGGCAGTCCATGTTAGGCAGGGTGAGTGTGCCCATGCAAACTAGATCAGCCCCTGAAGTCCTTCTCCACAGCTCACCACCAGATGTCAGGGTAGAGCTCATTCTGACTCTGCTTACACACAGAACATGACATCCCATGAAACCTTGTCTTCTCTAGCCCGTGCCTTTCTGGGAGCAACATGAACAGCTTGAGAATGGCTAGGCAGGTGGGGAGCCGTGATCACCGTTGTCAGCCTAAGGATTGTGCACATGGTGTTACATTTATTACCCTGCCTCCCACTCAGCACACCTATTTGCCTCATCCACCTAGTGCATCTTATTTTGACTACAAGCTCTTTGGGGCAGAGATGGTCACACACTGTATGTTTGCACAGCACCTAGTGCAGCCTGATTGTGGCCGTTAGGCATCACTGCCGTATTAATGATAAATAAAGAACAATACTGAATGAGCCAAGCCCAGCACGGATAGTTCTTGCACCAGATTGAAGACACTTTTCACATTATCTGTGAACACCAACGCAGCTTCTGGGAGCGGTCACTGGATCCTACCACTTTGGTGGGTCTGCCCTAACTGCTCCAACCAGTAAGGATACCAGAGCACAAAGAAAGAGCCAGAAGAGAGATGGAACCTTTCATGGAAAGCCACTGGCAAAGGAGAACAAAGATATTGTAGCAGCACTGATACATACAGGATAATTCAGTGTCCGTACACTCATGCATCCACCTGTATGTGAATATTCTTCCACATACTGGTAGTAGACTCCACAACAATTGGTGTCGTGTAAATGCCCATAGAGGTACCATACAATCACAGAAATTAGAAATGGAGAAGGCCTCGAGAGCCACAAAGGGAAGATGCTATCTAAGTGCCAGGCAGTGACCTAGTCTGTCCCACCACCCTGCTACAGTATTCATCCTTCCAATGCTTTGTGCAGTCTAACTGGGCAATGGGGCTTCCACCACTTCCCATGGGAAAGACAGACATTCTGCAGCCTAGTAGATCTTCCATATCCAGCTTAATTTTTCCTTAATTACATCCCACTATTATGTGTCAGTTTACTATCCTAGGTATAGCCCTTGGCCCACCCTACCTGATTTCTATTGGGTGCACCCCACACACACCCCATTGAAACCAACTATGGAGTTTTTGTACCTTCCTCTGCAGCATACTAGCCAGAAAGAGGCCACTGCACTAGATGGACCTTGGATTTGATCCTGCCTGGCTATTCCTAAGTAAGGTATATTAGTGTAATGCAGGAGACCAGAGATCAATATCCAAGCTCAAACCCCCCTGCCCTGGAAGTATCATGGAGTCATTACGTCAATTACTCCTCTTAGGGAGCAACATACACATGCTAGTGAGTGTCAAAATCCTACTTGGCCATAACTACAGTAGCCAACTGCAGGTGAGGAGGAAACGGGGAAAATTAAGGATTATCGTGGGGGGTCTAATAGAAAATTGAGGGACTTTCCTCCCCAGGGAACCCACTCCTCTGGCTGTGACATTTCAACACAGATACACACCTGTCTGCCATAGTCTATGGTTATGAGATCACAATGATCAGACCAGCTTCTCCCTCTTAGGATAACTCACATCAGGCACAACCTAAGCTTGGGAGGACACTGCAGAGATGCAATGCAGCACGGCCCGTCAGCACATGCCCAGCCCTCCAACCTCACCTCTAGCACGATCACTGATGGAAACAGACACCAGTAGACTGGTCTATCCCATATTTGCAAGAGATTTATGCTTTCCATATAAATCATTACCTCATTCATATAAAGGACCATGGAGCTACGCTGATCTATGCTAGCGGAAGACCTGATCCCAAAGCTATATCCCTCTTCCTTGCAAGAGGTGAGGAACAATCCATCAGTTACAGTACCTGCTCACTTCCCTTGGCTAGCCACTTTGTATTGCCATCATCATCCCTGTCTGTACATAGAGGACTGCAGGTTCCAGGGCTGTCAAGCTAAAGGCGGTCAGGACTTAGGCCAAATGAGAAGGCATTTTGACATGTTATCCCATTGCAATGCAATTTTTCATGAATCATGAAAGCTAATTTGTGACATGAAAATTTTGTCTCCTTCAAAACATGAAAGCTATTCTGGCAAAACAACAATGATCCCAGAAAATTTAGATGCCTCTTCCCAACCTCTTGGGGTAGCCTGCTCTCACCAGTGCTCAAGGCCTCTCTTGTATGGAAATGCTTTTAATGTAGCTAGTAGAGCACAAATGTTTTAGCAAAAAAAATTTTATATATATATATATATAAAAATATACATTTTTGTTTCCTTTCAAAATTCAAAAAATTTTGATCCACTCTCCTAGCCAGTATCTTTATTTGAGAGAGCCATACAAGCCTGAAACTGCAAAGTCTTATTCCAGGGGCTGCAGATTCAGCAGAGATCCCCTTTGCATTAGCAGATCTGGGGGGCAGAAACAAAGGTTAGGTCAGACTGGGCTCGTACATTTTCCCTGTGACAACAGTGCCACCAAGTGGCCAAATGTACACTTGTATCTTTCCTATGCCTTCTCCTCTTTCACTATCAGACATTGGTCCAATGAAAGATATTCCCTCACCCACCTGGTCTCTCATATACCCTGGGTACAACACCGCTGCAAACATTCTCCTTTTTCTCTCATAATGTACAGTGAAGATAGGACACTTTTAGTCATTTAGAACAGTTTAAAAACCCATCTCCCCAAACCCAGGTTAGCCCTTACCACCTTGATTGGACATACCATGTCCAAAATGGGTCTCCTTGAGCCGTGTTTGACAACTGCTTTTTGAGTAAAGCACCATTCTAGACAGGTCTAAAAGGGGTTCATTCCTTCCTGCAAGGTGAGAATCTGTAAATCCCTCCCTATGGGAAAGTGGTGGAGTGAAGGCAAAGATGGGGCATGCACAGGCTCTTAATCCTTAGATCGTGTTGCTCCTGTTTACACGCCCCAAGTGACTGCTCTAAGAGTATATTGCAGGACACCCATTTTACCTACGGTTGCAGCTTGCCAGGATCCACACAGCTGCTTCAATTCTGCATAAAATGGAGATTGTCGTCTCCCTCTAATGTGGAGACAACATATCCCACTGTTCACTGCGGTCTTCCCTTTCAGTAGATATTTTAAATTGTATTAATTCAGTGCTAGTGAAAGGTACCACACCCTGGCAGGTCTAGAAATGGGGAACCCTCTCTTACCTAAATAGCATTACTCATATGAGTAAAGTTACACAGGTGCCTAAGCGTTTGCAGGATTGGGGCCTTGGACTTTTTACATAAACCGAACTGCAAACACATTGAGAGTGTGTTCTCACGTGCTAAGAATCTACAGTAACTTTATCAAGTAGCAAAGTGTATTTACTGTAAACCCTCCCGAGAATGATGCTTTTTTATTACAATGCCTCATTTAATTCTAAACTATAGTCTTTGGCCCAGATACTGCCAACACTTAGGCACAAGTTTAACTTTACATGCATTGCATAAAGTTACTCAAGACGTGTCTGTAGGATCAGATTTATTAATCCTACCCTGCTGTTTCCTGTTTATTTTAACTATTGCCATTTTCTGTGTCACCCTATATTTTCTATATTGCTTTTCATATTTAACCCTCGCCTTTTTCTTTGTTTATGTTACCTTAACTCTTACCCTCTTATTGGAACCATACCCATTTTTAATCAGTTAAATAACTTGTTATTTTTAACCTTATTTTATTTCTGGTATTCTTATAGGTATTTCTTGCTGTATTATTTTTAGCCTGTGCCTATTTTGATTGGTGATAAAGCAGGTGAACAACCCATAGCAGCACAGCAACAGTCATTGATGAAGATATCTGGAGTCCTGGGGATGATGTTGAATTTGGCAGAAATCAAGCGATCATATCAAAGGACAGAACAGCTGGAATCTGAAGCTGAACCTTCAAGGGAAGCAAGGGCTTCCAAGCCCAGGCCCCCATAGCAGCAGTCAGTACGGGGGGCTACTGATGTGACCCAGTACCATCATCCAGTTGTTAAATTTTCCAAACAGGTACCTTCATGCTTTCTCTCAGGCTTGGAAGGAACTTCCTGTAAACACTCACAAAGCTCCTCGTTACCCTCATTAAACACTCACCTTTCCCATGATGCCTACAAAAAACACGACAACAGTTAGACCACAGCCTATCATGCTGACCAATAACATCTCGTTTCCTTGTACGCCCCCATCTGTCTGTATCCATCTGTTATCTCATACTTTTAAGCAGCTGGGGACAGGGACCACCCTTTTGTTCAGTCTTTGTATAGCACCTAGCACAATAGGTTCCTTGGTCCATAACTACAGCTCCTAGCTGCTACAGTAATACAAATAAATAATACTATTCTGGTTGAAAAGTTTGCCAGCCTGTCAGGCAGCAGAAACAATATCATGGTTACAAGTCACAATCACAAACCATTGGTCAGCAAGTAGTTAAAGTTAGTGAACTCAAGCAGTTCACTGAATAGTGATTAAAATTGGAAAATCAAAGTCTGCTCATGTGACTTGTGAGCAGGAAAACCTGCCAAATGGGGAAAATTTTTAATTAGTAAGTTGATCAGCTCCCCTAAGTAATTCAGAGATTATCTATCCAAAGTATCACTTTTCACACCTACATAATCTTAACACTGTATGAACGGCTTGTTATAAATTGTGTGCTCTTGGCACTGATGAGTAGTGCAACCACAACACAATTGATTAAGCCATTGTGCCGAGGGTATTTGTAGCCTTATTCTTCCTGTCAGTCTGAGCAGAGTCCTTTTACTTAGCAGAAGTGCTCAATACAAAACCATCACAGCTAGCATCCACGAAAGCCTAGTGCTGGAATCCCAATGGTACTTGCCTCCTCACTAGAGGTACACAGAATACAGCACTATTAAATATTTTAAAAGGACTCTAACCACACATCTCATGGCCTTTCTGCAGTAGGGTTGGCTACTGTATTAGCTACCTCATTTTGAAACGGGAATAAACACATCAGTTAGGCAGTACATAAAACATGAGATTGTTCAGAGCTGCAGGCAGCCTTTTGCAATGCCTAACAATTTTATTGACCCTACAAACTTAGGAACAATGCCACATATCCTTATGTGGCAGTGGCTGCCACTTGTTGCCTGATCTGTTTATTAGGTATCCTTTAGAGTCTCCAATGTAAGATGCCATGGTCTGGCCGGGTTCAGCTGCCTCTATATCGGCCACAGAATTATTAGAATGAGGACTCTGGTGTACATTGGAGAGGTACTCACACTTAGGGAAGACTTTTTGAACTGTAATAGTTTTATTAGGTCAGCAAGATCAAACACTACAGCACAGTAGACAGATCATTCAAAATGTCCATCACTCACATATTCACATAATCCTTCTTGGGGAACTGAAGCTGCGAAGATAACAGCAAAATAACTGGCTACACACAATATTATCTTCATACACAACACACAAGCATACACTGCTTTTGTGTAGAGTTTTGTAACAATCCTGATGTAGAGGGCCTCAAAATTCGTTTGTAAAGGGTGATCTGTTCCACTTAAGAAACCAAACCCTCCCAGAAGCCACATGGACAAGCAAGAGATACTCTGAGGAACTCTGATCAAGCAAACCATAACTCATCTTGAAGGGACTGGTCATTCATCTTCCAGAGAAGAAGCCAAAAGTTGTCTCACGCTATGAGAACCCTGAGATTGAACAGGAGATTTTCTCTCATCTCCTTCACTTGTGTAGGTCTATTACTAGCTAGCTAATCTGGTTTGATTGCTTTCTCTTTCTCCACCAAAAAGTGATGGGTGGAAGTGTTCAATTTTACACCCCAATGTCCCAACATAGGAGTTAAGCTCTTTTTCCCATTATAATGGGCTTGACAATTAAAAAGGCACTGATCACAGAATTAAAAATTAATGGTAATTTAGGTATAAGTGATGATTTGATCATGTGTATGATGTGCAAACAGAATAAAGTCCAGACTAGTGATATCTATAAATATCGATACTGGGTGCTTTAACAGGGCAATTTCACACCTCTGAAAATGATTGAGCCAAATCAGCTGGGAGGAAGAATTTTATCAGAAAAAGGTGACTGATCACTGAGAATTATTTAAGAACACTTTACCAGATGCCAAAAAAACCACAATCAAGGAAGGAGGTTGTATTGGTTAAAAATCAACCTGGTTTAGAGGGCAAGTGAAGGCAGTTATATATTTTATTTTTTATAACAATGGAAGGGGAGTGGAGAGTAATGAATATAAATCAAAAGCTAGGAATTGTAGAAAATTGATAAGGGAAGCTAAGGGGCACAGGAGAAATCTATGGCTAGCAGAGTTAAGGAAAATATAAAATTTAAGTATATTAGGAAGAAAAAGAATCTTAACAATGGTATTGGTCCATTACTAGATGAATAGGATAGAATTATCAATAATAATGCAGAAAAGGCAGAAGTAATTAATAATTATTTCTGTTCTATATTTGGAAAAAACATGATTAGTCATATATGACAACTCTTTCCATTTCAGTAGAGCTTCAGCAGAATGTTAAATAGCAACTACTAAAGTTAAATATTTTTAAAATCAGCAGGTTGAAATAACTTGCATCCAAGAATTTTAAAAGAGCTGACTACATAATTTGCTGGACCGTTAATGTTGATTTTCACTAAGTCTTGGAACAGGAGGAAAGTTCCAGAAGACTGGAATAAAGCTAATCTTAAACCAATATTTAAAAAACAATAAACCAGAGGAACTCAGTAATTATAGGCTTCACAGTAGGACATCAATCCCAGGCAAGATAATGGAGTGGCTAACACAGGAATTGATTAATAAAGAATTAAATGAGGGTAATATAATTAATGTCAATCAGCATGGGTTTATGGAAGATAGATCCTGTCTAACTGGATATCTTTTTGTGATGAGATTACAAGTTTGGTTGATAAAGGTAACAGAGTTGATGTAAAAAGAAAAGGAGTACTTGTGGCACCTTAGAGACTAACCAATTTATTAGAGCATAAGCTTTCGTGAGCTACAGCTCACTTCCTCAGATGCACATCGTGGAAACTGCATCTGAGGAAGTGAGCTGTAGCTCACGAAAGCTTATGCTCTAATAAATTGGTTAGTCTCTAAGGTGCCACAAGTACTCCTTTTCTTTTTGCGAATACAGACTAACACGGCTGTTACTCTGAAACCTGTCAGAGTTGATGTAATATACTTACACTTCTGTCAGGCATTTGATTTGGTACTGCATGACATTTTGCTTAAAAAACTAGAAAGAAAATTAACATGGCACAGATTAAATGTATTAAAGAGCTGGCTAATTGATAGATATCAAAATGTAATTGTACAGGTGGACTCAAACAGGTGTGCTTCTAGTGGGGTCCTGCAGGGATCAGTTCTTGGCCCTACACTATTTAACATTATCAATGACTGGAAGAAAACAAAATCACTGAAAGTTTGCAGATCACACAAAAAAATGTGGGAGAAGTAAATAGAGGACAGGTCACTGATACCAAGTGATCTATATCACCCTAAGCTGGGCTCAGGCAAACAATATCCATTTTAATATGGCCAAATGTAAATGTATACGGCTAGGAACAAAAAGAATGTAACACATACTTACATGATGGGGGATTATCCTGAGATGCAGCGATTCAAAAAAATTTAGGGATTGTGGTAGATTATCAGATGAACATGAGCTCCCAGTGCCATGCTGTGGCCAAAAGGGCTAATGCAATCCTTGGATGCATCAACAGGGGAATCTCAAGTAGAAGCAGAGAGGTTATTTTATCTCTGTATATAGCACTGGTGTGACTGCAACTGGAATACTGTCCCCGTTTCTGGTATCCACAATTCAAGAAGGATGTTGATAAATTGGGGAGGATTCAGAGAAGAGCCACAAGAATGATTAAAGGATTAGAAAACATGCCGTATAGTGATAGATTGAGCTCCTAGAGTCTATTTAGCTTAGCCAACAAGGTTAAGGAGGAACTGGAGTACAGTCTAACTACATACATGGGGAGCAAATATTTGATAATGGGCTCTTCAATCCAGCAAAGAAAGGTATAGCACAATTCAATTGTTGGAAGCTGAAACTAGACAAATTCAGGCTGGAAATACGGTGCAAGTTTTTACCAGCGAGAGTAATTAACAACTGGAACAATTTACCGAGGGTTGTGGTGGATTCTCCATCACTGAATTTTTAAATGAAGTTTGGATGTTTTAGTAAAAGATCTGCTCTAGGAATTATTTTGGGGATGTTCTATGGCCAGTGTTACACGGGAGGTCAAAATAGATCACTTCAATTGGCTCTTCTGGCCTTGAATCTATGATGGCTGTGTTGTAGACTGTCTTTAGGACAGCAGCTAACTGCCCAGAAAACCATCCTCATCTCCACAATTTCTCTGTTGAAGATGGCCCTTCAGGTAATTTTTCCATGGACTAATGATTACAGAATCTGCAATGGGACTGACTCATGCAGAAGGACTAATTTTGATCAACTGATCGAACGGGTATGACAAGGGATATGCAAGCCCACCTGCTCTGTGGACACACCAATATGACATAAATGAGATCTCAGACAACAGTATAAATGAATAGCGTTCCCTCCTCAGGTACTGGAGATATGCTAACTCATACACACAGAGTCATATCCTCCAGAGAGCTCACTTTCCCCCTAAAAGAAGCTGTCAAATATAAAGACCTGGAAGCAGCGAGAGAAACAGAAAAAAAACCAAGAGGCTGCCCACAGGAGAGCTATGGAGGCAGCGAAAGAGGCAGAAAAGAACCAAGAGGCTGCCTACAGGAGAGCTATGGAGGCAAGGGACAAAGAAGTGGAGGAGAAGGAAAAAGAGAGGAATCATGCACTGGAGATGGAGAAGGCAAAGGCTCAGCAGAATATACCAACAAACTTTAGCAATCCTTCTCCAGGTACCACTTCCCATCCCAGAAAGTTCCCCACTTACAAGGCAGGCGATGATACCGAGGCCTTCTTAGAAAACTTCGAAAGGACCTGCCTTGGGTACAGCATCTTTACAGACCAATAAATGGTAGAGCTGAGACCGCAGCTCAGTGGACCCTTAGCTGAGGTGGCAGCTGAAATGCCTAAGGAACACATGAACCAGTAGGAACTGTTTAAAACCAAGGCGAGAATCAGAATGGGGCTAACACCCGAGCATTCCTGTCAGTGGTTCAGAGCCCTAAAGGTGGAAACCAGACATGTCACTTACCCGACATGCCTACTACATTGTGAAACATTGGGATGCCTGGATATCAGGAGCAAGTGTTAAATCTCCAGAAGATTTGCCCTTCCTAATGCAAATGGAACAGTTCTTAGAGGGTGTTTGAGGAAATAGAAAGATATATCCTAGATGAGAAGCCCAAAACTAATCGAGGCAGGGGAAATTGGAGCCAAATGGGTGGAGGTGGCAGAAAAGAAACAGGTCCAATCCTTCTTAGGCTTGGCTGGTTATTACAAGCGATTTCTACAGCAATACAGCCAGATTGCCACCCCACTGACAGACCTAACCAAAATGAAACAGCCAAATGCCATTCAGTGGACCGAAAAGTGTCAGAAGACCTTTAATCAGCTTAAAGCGACACTCATGTCTGACCCTGTACTAAGGGCCCCAGACGTGGGCAAACTATTCCTAATAACCACAGATGCGTCCAAACATGGTGCGGGAGCAGTCTTAACGCAGGAAGGACCGGATCAAGAATTCCGCCCTGTAGTGTTTCTCAGCAAGAAGCTGTCTGAGAGGGAAAGCAACTGGTCAGTCAGTGAAAAAGAATGTTATGCCATAGTCTACGCTCTGGAAAAGCTACGCCCATATGTTTGAGGACAGCTTTTCCACCTGCAAAGCAGCCATGCTGCGCTACAGTGGCTTCATACCACCATGGGAAATAAGCTTATTCGGTGGAGGTTAGCTCTCCAAGATTTTGATTTCGACATACAACACATCTCAGGAGCTTCTAACAAAGTGACTGATGCACTCTCCTGTGAAAGTTTCCCAGAATCAACTGGTTAAAATCGTCCTTGAGATGTGGAAAATATTATTAGTCTTTATGTACTTGGTAATATATTTAGAGATGCATGTGTCTTAACTTAGTTTTCTCCTAGAGCTCCAGGAAGAAATCACAGCCAGCGTTTCACCCTATCTGTGATTTGGGGGGAGTGTCATAAATATAAAGGGAAGGTAAACACCTTCAAAATCCCTCCTGGCCAGAGGAAAAACCCTTTCACCTGTAAACGGTTAAGAAGCTAGGATAACCTTGCTGGCACCTGACCAAAATGACCAATGAGGAGACGAGATACTTTCAAAGCTGGAGGGGGGAGAAAAAAAAAGACTGTCTGTGTGATGCTTTTGCCGGGAACAGAAAAGGAATGGAGTCTTAGAACTTAGTAAGTAATCTAGCTAGATATGTGTTAGATTCTGATTCCTTTAAATGGCTGATAAAATAAGCTGTGCTGAATGGAATGTAGATTTCTGTTTTTGTGTCTTTTTGCAACTTAAGGTTTTGCCTAGAGGGATTCTCTGTTTTGAATCTGATTACCCTGTAAGGTATTTACCATCCTGATTTTACAGAGGTGATTCTTTTACTTTTTTTTCTTCAATTAAAATTCTTCTTTTAAGAACATGATTGCTTTTTCATTGTTCTTAAGATCCAAGGTCTGTGTTCACCTATGCAAATTGGTGAGGATTTTTATCAAGCCTTCCCCAGGAAAGGGGGTGTAGGGTTTGGGAGGATTTTGTGGGGAAAGAAGTTTCCAAGCGGGCTCTTTCCTGGTTATATATTTGTTAGATGCTTGGTGGGGGCAGCAATAAAGTCCAAGGGCAAAAGGTAAAATAGTTTGTATCTTGGGGAAGTTTTAACCTAAGCTGGTAAAAATAAGCTTACGGGGTTTTCATGAAGGTCCCCACGTCTGTACCCTAGAGTTCAGAGTGGGGAAGGCACCTTGACAGAAGCATAGTTATTCCCCACCACCACCAAAAAACACCTGAATTTGTGTGACCTCTATTGATCTCTGAAGCAGTATAGTCCTATATAAAGCTCTCCTCCCTTCCCTGGTATTCCGAACATATGAAAGAAAACAGCTTCCCTCCTTTGCCTAGTGGTACAGGTTCAGGGTCACCTGTCAGGGTTTATAACCTTACACCTTTGTGTTATTTTACTTCTTTGAGGACAACATAATTCTGCGTATGTTTTGTTTACACACATTTTAGACAACTACATAGATATTATGTTAACTGTAGCACGTGCATATTAAACCTATATATCAGGACACATGCCTTGGAACAATATAACCCCAAAATGTTGCTCCATGTACTTGCAGGTTGCTGAGGCATTAAGTTAATTGGTAATAACTGGTAATGAGAGGCAACATGATCTTGTGCATTGAGCATAGAACTAAAAGCAGATTCCAGAATTCTAACCCTGTCTATGACACTTACACTTGCTACATGGACAAGTCACTTAATTGGGGTCTCAGTCTCTATATTTGAGAAATGGGATTGTATTAATATACATACCTACCTCACAGTGGTACTTGTGTGTTGCAACATGTGGATAAATAAGAGGAGGACCATGTTTCAATTACACCATTGGTAATATTAAAATATTTTATGGTCTCAGAACTCAATGAAGATGTCTAGCATGTAACATATAATTACTGGACTGAAAATTATAGTAAGTTATATTCACTCACTTGAAAAATGATGTTTAGATCATTAGTTCTCAAATAACCATCTGTGATAGTTAGAGAGTATATTTAGGTGATATGAAGAGTATTATTCCTGTAACTTTGTTCTAGATAGAGAAAGATGTTATTTAACAATTAAATACTACAAGAATTTTTTGGCTATTATGTGGCGGAGGGGGCCTACGATTTTGTCACGGACTTCCAAGCCTTCAGCCCCAGCAGCTGGGAGATGCAGGATCACACCGCCTCCCGCAGCAACAGGGAGCTGTGAGGTACCCCCACCGTCTGAGGCAGCAGGCCCCCAGCCGAAGTGGGGGTGGCAGGGGGACCCCTGCAGCTCCCCAGTTGCTGCAGGGACAGGGGCAAGGGGACCCCTGCAGCTCCCTAGCTGCTGTGGTGGCGGCAGTGGGACCCCCATAGCTCTGAGCCCCGACAGGTGGTGGGGGCCCAGGAGCTCCCAGCCATCCCACAGCTGCCCAGCCCCTTCCCATTTTAGCATGGATATTTTTAGTAAAAGTCACAGACAGGTCATGGGTAATAAAGAAAAATTCACAGAAGCCCATGATCTGTCCCTGACTTTTACTAAAAATATCCATGACAAAATCTTAGCCTTAATAGTAAGTGACCTGGTTTTCAGAGGTTATTGAGCATATCCACCACTCCTAGTGACATCATTGGGAGCTATGCATTGTCAGCACCTCTGCAAGTCACTTTAAAAACAAACTTAAAAGATTTTTTGGTCACAGTTTGAAAGGATATTGCATACACAGGTCTAAAACTACTATAAAATTACTGACATATGTCCTGTACCTTTTTAGTTGTATCCATTCTTATGAATATACTGAAACCAATGAGTGATCAAATTTAATTTTATTTATATGGTACAGAGACAGGCTAAAATAATCTAAACCAGAAGTTGTATCAACAAAAATGTTCCAACAGTTCAACTAATGGAAGATTTGAGATTAAGGGTAACATTTTCAAAAATTATCAAATCCTCTTTTCAAAAGCATCCAAGTTATTTAAGTGCTTTTGAAAACTTTACCCATGGTGACTTTAGAAAGTCTCAATGATTAAGAAAAAGACATTGGGGAAAAAACAGATCCAAATGCAGAAAAGAGGCAACAAATAGACAAACTAATATTTCAAGTCTCAGTCCTGAAGAATTACAAGAACAGAGCCCAGAAGTAGAAAATCTAACCAAAGAAACAGGATAAACAGAATGAGATCTGAAGAGGAGCTCTGAGAAACTCAAAAGCTTGTCTTTCAACAACAGAAGCTGGTCCAATAAAAAAAAGATATTACCTCACACACCTTGTCTCAGGATAAACATAGGTCAGACATAAAACTCAAAAACTAAAAATTACGTGAAGGAGAGAATGAACAAACAAGTAGGCTGAAAGAACACAATAGAGAAATTAGGCTATCCAAATCTTTACAGCAGCTATTTAAATGTAGCATTTTATGTTCCCAAGGCAGTCTGGCCAAACATTTTAGAAGAGCAGTTTCAATAGAAACATACAATGAATCTCAATCAATGTCATTTTATTTTTAATTCAGTTATCTGACCAAACATGGGCTTATCCTGTACAACCACAAATGGGTTTTCAATACACACCACGCAGAGACCATGGATTTAAGCTTCCAGAAAGAGACATTGCAACACCAACTGAAATTATGTAGTTCCCCAAATAGGACTCTTTCCTCTAAGGGCTTATTTATCACTGGACGTCAGAAGTAGAGCGAGCCAGAGTTCGTATAAGAATCCACTCTCCCATCGTGATGATCTCAGTAAGACTTGTCCCAAAATCAGATGGAACTTAAGATAATTCAGACTGTTTGATATACCTGGAAAATACTACAACCAAGATCTAAGAAGATACCTCCATTCAAACCAAAGCTACCCCAAACCAACATCCTCAGTGTAGTTTCTGCAAAAACTGTAGTTATGCTAGAAGCTGAAATTAACCCTCTAACTATTTTATATAAGAAAGATAAATTGGTAAACTTATCGCTAGAAGAATCAGAACTTGGAAAGAATGCAGACAGGATGTTCAAGTCCATTTTTACCAAGGTTAATCAGCTGACAATACCAGGGCCTGTCTAGAATACTAAATGTGTTCTGAGGTGATTTTTAAGAAGTTTCCCACATAAAATGCAGTATTTTAAAACCCAAACATGGAGGATAAATACAATAAGCAGAGTCCAAATGAAAGCCAGTATAACAGCTAGTTCAGGAAGTCTGAACTCAAAGCATTCTCCTCTTTAGTTCAGCAGTTTTTTCATCTCGTGAGACCGCATAGCTCTCTGCTATCTTTGCCAAAGCTTCATGGTATTTCTCCAAGCCAGCCCTCAGGTTAAGATAGATCTCCTAAGGTGAGAAAGTTAGTCAGTCAATTAGGTTCTCCCATCAGCAGTGTTAATGCTGATGCCTTACAAAGAATTTAAGAGACAGCAGGGAAGATTTTGGGTGAATCAGAGCTGCGCTCAGTGCTGCTCAGGAGTATCCACGGAACAGGAGGGGAAAGGTAGAGCTGATGATCACAGAGATGGGAGCGTAATGGGAACTGCAATCTCCTAGAATTCAGGGGAATCCCGCTATCCTGCACTCATCTTTCAGCTTTGCCTGGCTCCCCCAAGCCCTGCACGCCTCAGAAGGATCACAGGAGGGGAATTCCCAGCTGCAACAATGCAGTCCTCTCCCCTTCCCAAGCCCGCTGATCCTTGTAAGGTTCAGAGGAGAGCACTGATTCAGACGACCACCAATTATCCATACAATTGGGGCTCTCATGCAGTATTATGAAGACCAAATGTGTTGCGCCATAGCATGCCCTTGGTCCACTTCTCCTCCGTCCCACAGACTACTTAAGGGTCACCTGAGAAGAGCCTAGCTCATATGGTCTTTAGCTGGCATAGAGCAGGGCATCAAGTCTGTTGTGGACATCAGGTCTGCTGCGGGAAAAGTGCATGTGTTCGGGGGGAAAGGGTAGGCACAGGAGCTGACAAGTTATATCCGAGCTACCTAACACATTCGTTCAGGTTGAACAAAATCCAAAACTACTGTGAAAAAATTTAGAAGAATCAAAAAAATCCATTTAGGGTTGAACAAAACAAGTCATTCAAACCAAAATATTTGATTACAGGCATTTTTAAAGGGCTGGAGGAAGAAGTGGTCAGGGCCTCAGAACTTTTGTCATCACTGTGAATTGCCACCATGAATGTCCATTTACAGTCATTGGGCCAGGGAAACAGTAAGAACCACTATGGCCTGGTGGTTAAGGTACTGCCCAAGGATTTGGTATAACCATGTTCAAGTTCTTGCTCCTATGACTATTTATAAGAAGTGGAACAGATTCAACAGGAGAGACAGATGTTCACACCAGAATATCCCATAGCCTAATGGCTATGGTATGCTCCTGCAATGTGGGAGACCCAAATACAAATCCTTTTTCCACATCAGGCAGTGAAGGGAATTCAGCCTAAGTCTTCCACAGCCAAGTGAGTGCCCTAACTACTGAGTTAAAGTTCTGAAAGAACCATCACTTAGGCACTATTCACAAACCAGGGTGCGGAAGTGCCAAAGAGGTTTATGGAGGGGGAAGAGGAGGTTTGCGGGGGGTGAAACTATTTGGCAATTTTATGTCAAATTCACATATTTTCTGGTCAGCTGAAACTGCATTTTCTGGCAAATCAAAACTGTTTTGGCCAGCTCTTCTCTCCAGTACTTAATAGAAAAGAATTCATGCTTACCTGTGCTTTCATTTTTTCCTTTTCAGTGTTCTCGTTCAGCTGCTGGACTTTGAATCTGACTTGCTGGATTTCCTTGTGAATCACCGTCACCTTCTCATAGACAGCCCCTCTCTTCTCCTGAACTCTGTTACAATACCTAAAGGAAGAAGGTATGAAATAGTTCGTGCTGAACCAATCACATCATCCCAAATTAAATACAAACACCAAGATGAATTCCACACTGGATATGAATGTCAAGGAAAGTGATTTTCTAAGTTACAGTTAGAACAGTCATTTGCAAGAGTGAAGGAAAAGCTGCATTTGTGGGATAAGTAACATTTATCCATCTAGGTGTACAATTTATCTCCATCACACTGACATCAGAAAAGTTGACTCCTTCTTAAATCCTAGAGCTATATAGCATCAAGAAAAAACTCAAAGGAGTTAACATAACTTGTCAAACAAATTGCCCAGTTGACTTCAATGGAGCTACACTAATTTAAACTGGCTGAGGATCTGGCCTTAAGTGTTTTTCTACTGTTGGGTGATGCATTCATCATACTCTAGAGCAGTAGTTCTCAAACTTATTTGATCATGCCCCCATTCTTTTGGTCTGTAGTCATTTACAAAACACACACGCCACGTAAGTACATATACCTCTGCCCAGCTCTGAAGGCAGAGTGGAAAGTAGCAGGTGCTGGCCAGGTGCCCAGCTCTGAAGGCAGCCTCACCGCCAGCAGCAGTGCAGAAGTAAAGGTGGCATGGTATGGCATTGCCACCCTTAATTCTCCACTGCTGCCTTCAGAGTTGGGCATCCAGACAGCAGCCACCACTCTCCCAAAGCTTTTCATGCCGCTGCAGAATACATTTTGCACCCCCCAGTTTGAGAACCTCTGCTCTAAAGGCAGCATGGTGTAGTGGGTCTGGAATCTTGAGTTCAAAGGCCAGCTCAGACACAGACTTCCTACGTGATCTCAACTTTTCCTGTGTCTCAGTCGCTCCATCTTTAAAATGGGGTTACAACTGATCCATATCACTGATGTGAGAATTAGCTAGTATTGTGCTTCAAAAACAGTTTAAAGATTAGCTGTCTGACAATGCAGGGTCTGAAAAAAGATTTGGATAGTTCATGTTTTCAGAAAATACTTCAGGACAGAATATAGCTAGGTTTTGTACTGAAGTTGCACCATCACTCATTGAAATTGCTATTATGTCTAGACCTGTGTATTTTGCACCATTCTCTACCTATGGAACTGGCCATACAATTCAACCAACCACAAAGCTGTGCTGCACAAAATAAGTTTTAATTTGAAAAGTGCAGTTACTCCTCACTGAACATTGTAGTTATGTTCCTGAAAAATGCAACTTTAAGCGAAACGATGTTAAACGAATCCAATTTCCCCATAAGAATTAAAGTGGGTGGGGGTTAGGTTCCAGGGAAAAATATTTTTTGCCAGACAAAAGACTATATATACACACACACACACACAATAAGTTTTAAACAATTTAATACTGTACACAGCAATGATAATTGTGAAGCTTGGTTGAGGTGGTGAAATCAGAGGGTGGGATATTTTCCAGGGAATTCCTTACTGCTATGAAAAACTAGCAATTGGCTGAGCCCTCAGGGGGTTAACTCGTTAATGTAGCCTCACACTCTACAAGGCAGCAGGAATGGAGGGAAGGGACAGCATGGCAGACAGAAACACACACTGTGTGTGTGTGCGTGTGATGTGCGTGTGTGTGTGATGTGCATTTCCCCTTTAAGTAGGCTGACCCACTCTTAACTACACTGCCTTATTAAGTTAATCAGCAAGCTGAGACCACAGCTGCTGCCAGGAAGCTCCCTCCATCCTGAGCCCTGTTGTGTGTCCCCCTGCTCTATGGAGATGGGGTAAGTGGGGGACAGGAGCAAGGGCGAGGGGGACACCCTGACATTAGCCCCCCCTCTTCTCTCCCACCACCCAGCAAGCAGGAGGCTCAGAGAGCAGCACACTGCCGGCTTAATAAACAGTTTTAAGTCATCTCTGCCCCTACCCACAAAGGGAAAGAAAAGATGCATTCTTCTGCTCACCACCAAAAATCCTTCTGCTCTCCCGGATGCCAAAACCCAAAGCCACCTCCCTCCCGTTCTTCACTGCTAAATCCCATAATTGTCAAAACACAGGAAACATCTACAAGGCAATTATGTGTTAATGCAAAAATCTACAGCTACACTAAAAATTGAGAAGAGCATTTAGTATCAAAAGCAAACAATTCTATATTGTGCTGCCTTCATTTTTGATTTAATTAAAACCTCCATTTACTTTAAGTTACTTCAAAATTTAGTAGAAGAGTGACAGAAATCAAGGGGATCTGCCACAAATTCTAGGCCCAGCTTTCTGCAGAGAACAGAAGCCCTTAAGTAGGACCAGAGCACTCAGTTAACTTTCCCCATCTAAATGAAGATGCTTCCTATACAACACTCCATTCATTTTGCCAGTAATGTTCTGTATCCCCTTTGACACTATTGAGGATTGGAGTTTAAAATACTATCACGGGCCAGCTCCTCCTAGGTCCTATAGTAAAATCATAGCCCTGTGTTTACAATATTACAGTCTGCCATCATGGAAAGGATTGTGGTGTTCCAAGCTCAGCCTTACGACATGCCTGCAGCATCACGTAGGAAGGAAGACGAGCTGGGAAGCTTTGATCAAATGACACTTTTCCTTTTGTTTTAGATGTGTCACATCAGGATAATACCCCCCCCCCCCCCCGAGATACAAGACCCCATTTCCCTGTGGGTCTTGAATGGCTTTGATAATGAGCAAAAGTGGCAAGGGAAATTATGAAAAATTCATGAAAGACAAATGGGGCTTTGTTGAAGTCTGATGAGTTGGAAAATTATCCCAGTGTGACATTTTCTTTAAAAAGATTTGAAAAAAAAAATCAAGCCTAAGCATTATAAATTGAATTAGTAATCCACTGAAAGAGTTACTATCAACTCACATTGCAATTATTGATCCATGTTCCCAAGTGCTTGCCTACAGCATTACTGGTCTTCCCAGAACTATCCCCCATCACTCCCATTTCCATCTATACTACTTCTTACATGTAGTATCAGGGATGTGAATTTTTGTAAGTGTATGTCAGATAAAGTAGCGCCAGGCAGAAATGCCAACTCATCCGTACTCAAATACTGTGCGCTTGTACTGCTCAACGTCCTCCTGTTTCTTCTTTATCCTTATTTCAGCTGTAGACAGCTTCTCACGCTTAGCATTGACCAGTCTCTTTAAGGACATTTCATCTGTCGCAGCATTCTTCAACTCTATCTGGCCATTCTCAATCTGGTCCTCGAGATTTCTGACCTACAGTATTTTCAAAGAAAGACTGAAAAGCAATTCTATAAAATCAAAGAAATGCAATGTCCCTCTATTGGATATTTGCCAAAATAGAACTTTGTTCATTCTCATTTTGATAGTCTAAAAACCCAGTTAATTCTTCCCAGAAATCCAACAGTTAACACACTTTGTAAATATTTTACAGATCAGGCTTGGTGGATTACATCACTTAGACTTCCAGTAATTACTGCAATAGACTACAGTAAATTATGTAGGACAAATATTCAAAACTTTACTATGTTTTACCAAAAGAAATGAACAGTAAGGTAGCTATTTTTATTTTTACTTACTAAAATACTCTGTCATTCTCCAAAACTGCTAGCCATAATTAAGAAGGTACCATTTATCATGACAAAAAATTTTGTCCAGTGAAAAATGGGCTGGTAATACTGATAAAATTAAGGTGCTTGTTAAAATGATCGTTTTGGGTACAATGATATTTCCTCCTTTTGGCTTCTGCTCTTCCCAGAAGTAGAACAGTTTAAAATTCAACCTTCCCTCCTCCCAACCCTCTAGAAAACAACCCTCTAGAAAAAGAGAAGACAGTACATGCTATTTTGGCTTATGTTTCTACGGTAATAAGTGCTTCCACTATTAAAGATGGCAACAAATTTACAGGAGTTTGTCAATGTGACCTTAAATCAAAAATTTTCCCTCCTACCTATAGATGTGCTAAGGGAAGTTACTGTACTCAACCCCAACAGTAGCTGCATTTTGATAGTGCTGCTTATAAATAGTTTTGAAGCAGCTTTGGATCCTTTAGGATAACAGGAACTATCGAAATGGAAGATTATGATTAAGAAAATAGCTACAGTACTGGCTGTTATGTCTAGGTGCTGGAAGGCAACATGCTTTGCTTTGAAATAGATTCCATTTTAGCAAATATCATTTGTACTGTTGCATAGCAGTTTGTTTTTTTCAGATTCATATCCTAAGCAAAAAATTAGAGCAAAGGGGAGCAGCACTTGCATGAAATTAAAACCCAGTAGTTAATTGAGAGCAATTTACTTCTTACATGCAGTTAGAGGGGGACACACAAGTACATAATACAAACCTCTGATGAGATATTGGCCATTCTCTCCACATTTGCTCCTTGGCTTTGCATTTTCTTTTGGTATAATTGCACCTCCAATTGACATGATGGCAGAATCTCAACTAGGTCTCGATAACCTTCATACTTCTCAATAACCTCTTGCTTTACAAAAAAAGAAAAAGATATTTACTTAAAGAAATGGGTGAAATGTGGTTTCTGTTATGTAGTAATGCATATTTGCTCTTGTAACTAATCCTTCAATGTCTGGAATTAAAGAAATCAAGTAACTTCAAAATTGTTGCTTAAAAGAAGTAAATTTTGAGTTTGCCAACAAGATAATGTATCGGAGGAAAAAGCTGTTGGTTTGGGAAGGCAGGGATGACACCTAGGTGCTGTACTCAACCAAACCTTCAGATATAAGGAAGTAAATGTATCCATTAAATGTGCTACAGTGCCTGTTGGGGAAGAGAATGCAAGTTATACAATGGAAAATTCTGTGTCAGTAGAAGTGCAATTATGTTCATTCTCAACTAGCATTAGAGTCAGATGGCAACAACTTCACACCTTAAAAACAAACCGTATAAACAGAGAGAAATCTGAAGAGCAAGTTGTGAGCTTCACTGATGCATAGATGAATCAGTCTGCGCACAAGACACAGCCAAACATGAACCTCATGGCTGTTGTACTTAAATATATACTGTCTGAACTTTCTCTGCCAACTATTTTTACAGTTAACTGAAAAGATAGGTATATAACTGAAGAAGTTAGAGGAACAGTTTTCCTGTATTTTTCTCCTATTTAGTTTGTGCATTTCACAGATATGTCTGGGTGGAGAGGGGCAGGTTCCAGTGTTGCCCCTGAACAGCCACTTAGTTTCTTCTTGTTTATCATGAGTCTTCACACATCAGTAGGAGTCAAACATTTAAGAATACAAAGAAGCGATTAGAAAACCGCAAAGTGGAAAGGGGACTCAGCTTAGTTCCTGAAGCTACTATTGCCTTTTTTTGCAGTTTACTAAGATTTCAAGTTGATTGTGTACCTTAAATTATCAGCTTCCTTTTGATTTACTTCCTCTATTTTAACTGAAATGAACTTATGTCAGATGATTTTGAAATTAGATTGTTATTTTGGGATAAAGTGTTCCCAGAGAGCAGAAAGCAAGCCTCCAGATTCAGAACTACTGAGTGAGAACAGAGGTAACCCTGGAGCACCTCGTCAAAAGGCCAGGGCCTAGGAAGAGGTGTCAAAACAGTGCCAGCTATATGTGGTAGTGTCAGGATGATGGATGCAGTCAGCTGGACAGGTTCAAGGACCCAACATTTCTAAGTTTAGTATTACAGGTGGAACAATCAATAACACTACTTGTGATCCCATCCTTAAAGGAGGTGTTCTCTAAATATCAGATGTCTTTGTTTTCTTTCATTATAAACTAAATTCTTAAATTCCCGGCTAGTCACCTATTGCTGGTCTTTTTGAAAATGATGCACAAGCAGCTCTCAATATTATGCCAGAAGACAGACTCATATCATTACTCATGTCTTGCCCATCAGAGGGAATTTAATAGACTGTACTAAGTACAAAGCAGCCATAGTACAGTGATCAAGACTCACCTTGGTTTTCTTGAGTTTCTGGACAGTCTCCTTCATATGTTCTTTGTAATTCTTCAGTTCCTCTGGAGACTCTACAATTTTTGATTTCAGTTGCTCTTGTTCTTCTTTCAAAGTAGCCATTGTCACTTTTAGCTGATTCTAATTAGCAAGACAATTAAAATGTGGTTGATCTCTATTTTACTCAATTTTACTAATGGTGTAAGACTTAAAGGTGATATAGCTATTCTGCCTTCTGATTAGCTGCTATCTGCCTTCTGATGCTTTAAGTAGAAGGGAGAAAAGAAGTTCAGTGAGGCAGGGTTCTGCAGTGAGCATCTTGTGGAGGAGAGCATTTTACTGCTATCATAACATTTTTGTTTTAGTATTTTTCTTTTAAAAAAACAAAATTCTATTAAATTCTCTTAAGAATGTTACAGTTGCCAAACAAAGCACTCAGATCAGCAAATGCCAAAGTGAAGGCTGCCTTAAATCTGCTCCCTTTTGTATGTGTGTTATGGTACAATTTTGAGTTACAGGACTGCATGTTATTTTTGCTGCACTCATACTTGCTGCAAACATTCATGCCAATGAAACTCACTACCCAAATGTTAATGAATAAGAGGTCACAAATACCAGTAGAGCTAAGCTAAGCTGTATTCACAAGAATATTCATAGTTTTTTTCCTCCATTTGCCCAGTTCTAGTCCTGGCCAATATTCTCTCGGTAAAATAGGTAATATCTAAGAAGGTACGGGCTACTGCTGAGAATTTAGGGGATGCCCTGTTTCCCCCACTCATTGTAGAGTGTTTTCACATTCTTTGAAGACTTAAAGGTGATATAGCTATTCCATCAAGAATTAACAACTTTAAAAGGATGTCACAGTTCTATAGTTAGGCATTCAAATCAGGAATTTCCAAACGTAGCATATCCGGCCTTAATGCTATCCTTTTATTTGCGTGAAACAATATAGTCTTCAGTTATGGGATCATTTTATTTCTTTAATACAGTGCAAAATACAGCTGTTCTACAACTTTAGATACCAGCAATATTTCTACCTTGCATACTTACACAACTTTAAGTGTTCTAATGGTCCATTATCTTTTCTGATTTAGGACCAGATGTACTTAACACCTACATATTTTTCTTTCCAAAGAAGAAAGATGGAGGCAAGGTACAACAGGAATAATACATCCCAGGCACCTTACAGGATCAGTAAGAAGGAGCTCAGCTTCATTTGATGTGCAACATACAAAATGGGCATCATACCAACTGCACTATGCATATATAAAGTGAAATTTTCAAAGGCTCACAATTTAATCAATTTAAAACCCAATTTTCAAATGCTTAAAGGGACTTTTCCATGAGGGCTTCTTCTGTGCCAAATTTCAACTTTATAACTCCAGCTCTGTCAGCATTATTATAGCAGTTCACAAAGTTGTAAGATTTTGTTTTTTATAGCTTCCCACCTCCCCCACACTCTTCACATGCAAATGGCTGAAATCTTTCAACTCAAGCTTGCCCAAAGTATCACTTATGGGCAGAGATCAAGCCTGGAAAATTTCAGCCTGAAAGGTGAAAATAGGGGTTTGGAATGGAAGTGTTTAGGCCTTGGCTACAAACAAAAGTTGTACTGCTTTTACTATACTAGTACAGTTGTAATGTTACAAAACCTCTTGTGTGGGCACAGTTATACGAATATAAAGATGCTTATACCAGTATAGCTATTCCTGTAAGGGAAAGGGAATAAGCTATATTGGTATTAGCACCATTATTCCAGTATAGCTGCATCCACATTAGGGTCTGTACTGGGATAATTATTTTGGTATATAAAAGTCTCATCCTTAACCAAAATAGCTATACTGGTACAAAAATTGTGTTTAGACCTGGAGTTAGAAACCTTAGTTACAAGAGTTGGAGTCCCAGATATATCAAAACCAAACTTTATTCTTATCATGCAAGTTTCCATGAAATACAAATATAGACGTGGTTTTTAAAATGCAATCAAGTTTCATTATCTGAACCATTCACACCGCACATAGCTAGTAGAAGTCAGGCAGAAAAATCTGATGCTATATTAAAAGAAGCTCCATCACTTACTGCAGGCTACTGTTCAAATCTCATTTAAATTGAGTTATACTTACCAGACTTCGAGTTCTCTCTGCAACTTCTGCTTTCTTTTGGGAAGTCACTTCTTGCAAAGCTGTCTAATGAAGAGAACAATTGTTTGACAATTAAAAGAGGAGAATTATTAGTATGGCTTCTGGTTTTAAGTTTGAACTTTTACTACAGAGAAAAGACTACTGAAAAAAGCAGTTACCAGCTACCTGCACAGCTATCCCTTCTCAGCAAGTGCACCCCACAGGTGTCAGGCTTTGGGTGGAATTCCACAGTTCACCCACCCTTAGACAAGGACCTGTGTTACAGCCCCCGGAGTACCAACCGTGACTACTTCAGCAAGTCCAGCTGCGGTTTGGATCTTGCTATTGATGCACCTGGGAGTGGTTACTATTGATTTATGCACAGAGGCCACACAGCCTTCTCAAACAGTATTGCTGAATATTAACAGAACAGCTTTCAGAAACATGATGCGTTACAAACAACAAAAAGGGAGACCTAACTACATGGATCTTGCCTTTTAACTACTCCTGGCCTAGATGCTTAGGCCCTGCTTAGAAAGAACATGCCTGCCTGCAGCTCCTCTCTCTTCCCCCCACCACCCATGTGCACATGCTGACTACTTTCCCCCTCCCTTTCTATTAGGGACATCTTTTAACCAGTCAGTGTCTTTTGATCTTTAGCATGTCCAAGTGATAGCCCCATAGTACTCTTAGCTGCTTTGAAGATGTGTACTTGCTGCTGTCTTATCTCTTAGGGTGTCTACACTGCAATCGAAGGAGTAACTGCAGCTTGGGTAAACACACCTGTGCTAGCGTGGCTAAAAAAGAAGCAGTGCAGATGCGGCAGCACAGGTTTGAACAGGTAGCTAGGACTCCTGGTGTGCTTGTACAGCCCTTGCCCCCACATCTACACTGCTATTTTTAGCCATGCTAGCACAGGTAAAACTAGTATGGGTATATCTACCTGAGCTGCCATCACACTGCAAACTCCATCGCAGACATACCCTTAAGTCCCTATTTCCTGCCCAAGCCAATCCCCAGCTCTGGTTTGACTTAACCCTTTCAGTTCAAGTAGGCAGCAATACAAAATTAAATGAGGAATCAGTCTCACAATATTCATTATAATGCAGCAGATCTCAGTTCCTCACACAAGCAATGTGTTTCTGTAATGAAAAACAGACTATTTCACACACTGCTTCTGATCCCTATGGACCCAGCTGATAGCTTCATTCCCTCATAGGTACCAGCACAAGTTAATGCTAGGGAGTACCATATGACTCAGATCAGGATAGACATAAATACCTTAAATATTTTGACTTGCTTTTAGTTTTAATCAAATTTTCATGGGATAAATCCAAAGAAATAATAAATGCCCACAATCAGAAGTCATAGTAGTTTTACTTTGTGACAGAACTTCAGAGACACACGTAAATAGGGCATACCGTTTTTTGACGATAGTCCTGGTTTAGTACTTGCTGTAGTTCTTTAATATCATCAGACAGCTGCTTGAACTCTGCTTTTTGCTCTACTGGAATCGTGCTAAACACAAAGATATGATGTTTGATCTTGTTAGTGCATGTCAGGTGTCAGTGAGCTCAGGCTGTGTAGTACAGAAAGACTTTTCCTGCCTCGAAGGGTCTTAGGTTCAGCTACAGACAGTGACCTGGATGAACAGTTGAAGACCTAATCTCACATCGTTTTCTTTTTAATCTTGCTTTGGTGGGTTATTGTTGAAAGATTTCATAGCTCCGGTATAATTTAAGGAGTGATTTAAGTAAAGAGGGAGCACAAGGAGTAAGATCTGTACGTTTAAGAGGCAACACGGAAGAAAGTGCAAAAACAAGAGTGAGAGAATGATACTATGACATATTGCTCTATCTAGATATTTTAATTATAAAATGTAATATTTTTGTAGCAATATAGCTTAAAGCGGTAGACTTAAAGCACAGGGCTAACATCAGACAGGAGACTCTCCCAGTGTGTACTGAGAGCAATTCTTGGGTACTGGAAAACTTTAGTTTTCAAATTGGTCTTGGAAATTAGCAAAGAAGAACAAGAGGCGGCTATGGATATTGGGGGGGGGGGGGAATACAGTGCCACAGTGGGGAGCTGGACTGATAAGAATGGGCCAGAAAACATGAGTAAAGGAGGCAGCTAACCCCATGCAGTGAGTCAGAAGTAGTTGTATAATTGTAACTAAGACTCTAGAAATATTAGTCTGAGGCATATTTAAAATAGGATCTTCTTCTTTAACATACTTTTAGTTCGAACAACCCGAATTTGGAACTAGTGACTGATAGTGGAGCAAGTCACTGGTGGGACATCCCAGAGAGAGAAACTGACCTGTAGTCCATAACGGTGACAAAGTATAGTGATGATAAACTTGAGTACTCTGCCAAAGGAATGGGCATAAGGGAGCCCTATCTGATGGGGTGGAAGCTAACGGAGGGCTGGAGGAGAGGGAAAGTCCATGGAACAGGAGGAGTGCAGACTTGCTTAAATATGCAAAGGGAGTGAGTAAGACAAGGGAGCAAAAAGAATGAGAAATCAAGAACAGAAAAGTAACACTAGACAAAAAAGTAAAGCGGGACAAAGTCTTAAAGATACAGAACACTGAAAACTTGATGCAGGACAACTATTTAGCTTTTCTATGGTGCTTTGCAAATACTAGTCTAATTAACCCTCAACATCTCCTGTGAGGTACACAAGTAGCATAGTTCCCTTTAAGGCGAGCAGCTGCATACACTGCTAGCTGGTCCTGCAGTGCTCCCTCCTCCAGTAGTGTTCACCAAGAGCTACCAGACAGCACAGCTGCAGAGCAGGCTTTGATGTGGCTCCTCTTCCTCCGCATGCTGCGGTTTGAGAAAAAAGCTGACCCTGGTTCAGATAATACAAGCAGCACATACTAATGTATACAATAAATATAACTATTAGAAAGAAGGTAAATGGAGACAAGACTGGCAACTTTACATACAACTGTAAGAGCTGCCATACTGGGTCAGACCATGGTCCGTCTTGCCCAGTATCCTATCTCTGACAGTGACAGAGCTTCTAGGGGAGTGTGCAGAACAGGGCAATTATGGCGGAATCCACCCATCTTTCTCTGCTGGCTTCTGGTAGTCAGAGGGTTAGGGTGACCCCGAGCATGGGATTTCTTTTTTGAACCCAGTTATACTTTTGGCAATCAGAACATCGCATGGCAATGAGTTCCACAACTTTAGTTTTGCGCTGTGTGAAAAAGTACTCTCTCTTGCTGTGTTAAGCCTGCTGCCTATTACTTTCATCAGGTGACCCCTGGTTTGTGTGTTGTATGAAAGGGTAAACACTTCTCTCTTCACTTTTTCCTCACAATTCAAGATTTTATAGACCTCTATTATAACTCCCCCCTTAGCCATTTTTTTTCTAAGCTGATCAGATCCCATCTTTTTAGTCTCTTCTCATATGGAAGCTGTTCCATACCTGTGACAATCTTTGTTGCCATTCTCTGAACCTTTTCCAGTTCCACTATATCCTTTTTTAGATGTGGCAACCAGAACTGGACACAATATTCAAGGTGTGGACACACCATGAATTTATATAGTGGCATTATGCTACTTGTCTTATTTTCTATCATTTCCTAACACAGTGAGCCTTTTTGACTGCTGCTGTACATGGAGCAGTCATTTTCACTCTGACTCGAAGATCTTTCTTGGGTGGTAACAGCTAATTTAGAACCTATCACTCTAGCTGTATAGGGATTGTTGGGATTATTTTTTCCAGTATACACTACTTTGCACTTAATGTTGAATTTCATCTGCCTTACTGTTGCCCAGTCACCAGTTTTATGAGATCCCTCTAACTCCTCACAATCTGCTTTGAATTTAACCTCTTGAATAATTATGAATCATCTGCTAACTTTGCCTCTTCAACATATTTATTAATCATCTGGAAAAGGGGGTGAACAGTGAAAACAGGTAGGAGTATGGACCCTTGGGGGACTCCGATGGTCACTTCTGTACATCGTAAAAATGGACCATTTATTCCTATCCTTTGTCTCCTATCTTTCAAACAGCTACTTGTTATACTACATTTTGGTTTTCATTAATAGATTCACAGATTTAACACCAGAAAGGACCATTGTGATCACCTAATCTGGCCTCCTGAAAACACATGGGCCACAGAGTTACACCCTGTAATTCCTGTAGCAAGTCTAACTTGTGGTTGAGCTGGAGCATCTGTTTAGTTCTTTAAAAACTTCAAGTGATTTAGAAGCCACTACACATCCAACTTAGTTACTTGTCCCAATGGTTAATTGCCCTCACCATATTAGAAATGTGTACCTTATTTCTAGTATGATTTTGTCTAGTTTCAAGTTCCAGCTATTGATCTTGTCAAGCAGGCAAAGGCATAATTAAAGAGCCCTCTATCAGCCATCTTCTCCCCATCCAGATACCTTTAGACTGTGATGGAGTCACCTCTCTACCTTCTCTTAATTAAGCTAAATAAAGTGACAGACGTAAGCTCAGTCTAAGACATATTTTCCAGACCTTGAATCATTCTTATAGCTCTTTTCTGAATCTTTTCCACATCCATTTTGAAGTGTGGACATGAGAAATGGACACTAGTGTAGTAATGGTCTCAATGCAAAGGTTATACAGAGAATACCACTTCCTATTCAATATTCCTCTGCTTATACATCCAACAGTCACACTGGCCATCAGCCAATGGAAGGTCACATTTAGCTGGTTATCCACCATGAATCCTAAGTTCTGAAAAGGACTTTAAACTATATCCACTGTATATATGCTCTTGAACACAGCATTCTTTCATTCTAATAAAATGGTACTATGTTTCTGAAGTTACTATCTCCCACAATCAATGCTAACAAGACGCTCAGAATATCAAATCTCTAATTCTAAATACGACTCACTAGGGCACTGAAAGTAACCCCCACAAGCTTTTAGGGAAACAACTCAAAGAGCAACCACCAGCAAACAGAGAAATATGCCATGGGAAAAGTTTTATGTTTGCCTGAATTATAGTTATGGGCTAGCTAATCAAACGCCCATAGGATTAGCACTAGGTACAAGAGAGTCCCTCCCTCTCTCCACAGCTATGAAACATTTGACCAACAGGAGAAGGTTGATCAGCTCAGGAGACAGAACTTTCATAGGAGCTGGACCTCAACTATGGAAATAAATAAAACTGATCACCTGCTTCATCAATTTCAGAATTAAATGCAAACTCATGTTAACTTTCCCCTCAATTGCTTTACACAGAAAAATAAGTCAATTTAAAAATTTAACCAAGCTATTTCTCTTACAGCCTGGAAGGAAGAAAGATGGTTACCTCTATCTTTAAAATAGATTCTCAGACACTGATGAGGCCACATAATGCCTCAGTTGATTTAGAAAAGTCAGTCAACAACCACATCGTTTCTGTTCTAAGACAACAGCTTAATATTTCCCGTTAGACGTCACGTGCATATGTGTTATAACTGCAAAATCCACAGAGGTCAATTACTAGACCCTGTACTCACTCAAGTTTCTCTAGCTTCACTGCTGCCTCCTGATTTGCTGTCTGCAGTTGCTGTATTTTTTCCAGAGCTGATTTCTGTAAATTAAGTTTAAGGTATTTTAGTGATTGGTTTACATTATATGGGAGAACAAGCAGATTTATAATCAACCCACAACATGTTCCTCACACAGCCAGGTTGGTCCTACAATCCATGTGCATTTCATAATTTATTTGTACTGCTACCCTACCCAGTTGAGATAATTACTGGTAGTTCTTGGTCTGTACTTAGTAGTTAGTGGTCTGTTGTTCTAGCTTCATAGTTTCTGCATAGTGACTTACCTGTCACGCTCTCCTCAAAGTGAAAGTTTTCCAAGTGTCCAAGTTTTTGCTCCCTATGCTTGAATATTTCACGAGATACGAGAAGGGGGCCCCAGTTGCGAGGCCTAAAAACTGACTTGACAATTACCCTGTACTGAAGCCCATATTTTAAAGATTCCAGTATGCATGTTTATTTCCAGAAATATCCAAATACTAAATTTAATGTGCAACAGGAAAAACAAGCACATTGATAGACAGGTAGTCTAGTTCATACCAAGTTACAAGGATGGATATATTCAAATATTGATTATAACAAACTGTAGTTATGTGGCAACTGGTGTCCTTTAAGATACTGTCACAGAATGGGCTCCTACGCCTACAGAAACCCCCATTCTCTCCTATAAGTGTGACTTTTAACGTTACTGTTCCACATAGTTAGCAAGGGTCTGTCAGTGTTTGTTACGTCTATCCTGTGCCTTTCAATTGCCAAAGACCCTGTTAAGTAAGTGATGAAATCCAGGATGTATATCAGAATCAGCAGAAAAGCTATACACAGTTCATGTACTTTATCTTAACTCCCAAGGCAGCAAGCATATTAGAAATAATCAAGTCTTGAGAAGAAAGACACTCCCCTTTTGTTTCTACACCATGGTTTTTTGGAAGCCATTATTAGGCAAAGGCTTTATTGAAAAGGTTGGTCTTAAGTGTTTGATCTGAATGTGTTTAGGTTTGGGCTCAATCTGATCTTCTCTGGCATTAAGTTACATACCCAAGCTCCATCAGCTGAAAGCATCTTACCTTAAGTGCCCAAGTCTTATCCTGGGTATCACCAGCTGCATCACCCCTGTAAGTGCAACTGTCAAAATACTGCCAACAAGGCAGTCCGTATAACAGATGGGATCTAACCAGTTGTGGCTTTGTAGGTTAGCACTCCCACTTCCAAGTCAGATTGGAAATGAAAAAGAAACCAGAGGAAGTCATGGAGCACTAGTCAGGTTTTGTTGGCTAGGATGCAGAGAACTGTGTGCTTCACCAGCTGAATTTTCCACATACTGGTCAGATTCAACACCAGGTGAGGTAAGAGAATAGGCAAATTCCTAACTTCCCCTTCCTCCCATCACCACTACTGTCTTTCCTAGACTGACTTTGACCCAGCTTGTCCTTTATACAGCTGTTTATTTCTTCCAGACACTGAGGCATGCTTAAATGGGCTGAAGTTAGTTGAAAAGAAGAATTGACATGTTTCCACAGAGTACCACACCAAAGTGTTTCTGAAACTATATACCAGTGCCTCATGTTTGATCAAAGCCTACAGCTCAATGGCACAATAAGACTTGCCTGTATTCAGCTGGTACCTGTAGGTGCTGCCTTTCCAACAGCTGGAAAAAATTAAGACTCCTTCCTACCCTGTAAACACTTAAATGTTTTCCCTAACAGATAGGCAGGAGTCACCTGGAATTTTATATTTTTTTTCTCTTCAAGATCTGTCTTACAGAAAGACAAAAAGTTGTTACAGCCCCTTTAAAAAAAGTTGTAACACATGGCATGCTAGTGTAATTTCCCAAACAGTACTTAAACCTCCTCTAAACTTCCAGATATAAATTAATATTAATTATATTTTTGATGGTCTTATCTGAGCTGTTTCTTATAAACTATACATAATCTTACATATGCCCACTGGAATTCCATGTAGATCTCACGGCGCGATTCTTGGAAGTGAATAAAGTTAAGAATGCCACTCAAGAAACGAGCTGTCCGCTTTGCTTCTAAAAGAGAGGAATAGCAAAGAATGAGTGTTTTGGACTCTATATGCCCCATAACTGGAAAACTTGAGCATAGCAAAACTCAAACAGCTAAATGGAGGCAAAGACTGAATGAAGAAAAGTACCATGTACTATACTCCAAGGAAAGTTAGGAAGTTAATTTACCCATATTGGCTTAGAAGAGAATTTCTTACAGAATTTCAATGTCAGTTGGGGGGAGAGGGGTATTTTAAGAGATATCTATTACTGAACCAATTATGTTTTAGAGAGGAACAAATCTTCCTCAGTCATGAAATGTACTTAAATTGATATGATTAAGTCATGTCAATCTCTGAAAAAAATTAAACAAAACCCAAGTCTTATAGCTATTACCTTACCAGTATCTGAAAAAGATATAATTTGATTGTACAATCAACTGCACCAAGCCATGGATTTATGATGCATCCAAATGCATTGTCAAGGACCTTATACAATCTAAAAATAAATTTCAAACTGGGCATAATGTCTCAGGAAAACAGCCATTCCCCTGAAAACACTGAACACTGACTAATGTCAGTACAAAAAATATCTGATAGAAAGAAAGAAGGGATAGCTCAGAAGTTTGAGCTTTGGCCTGGTAAACCCAGGGGTGTGAGTTCAATCCTTGAGGGGGCCATTTAGGGATATTGGGCAAAAATTGGGGATTGGTCCTGCTTTGAGCAGGGAGTTGGACTAGATGACCTCCTGAGGTCCCTTCCAACCCTGATATTCTGTGATTCTAAGGGAGGCAAAAAAAGGTCAGCAACCCAAACAGAAAAACCTTGTACTAAACCCTGAAGACAGCTACACAGGGACTTCAGCAAACATATTCAAAGAGAATCCACAGCTAGGTCCCTGAACTGAGAAGGTCCTTCTCTGAGCTCAATTCAAATTGAATTTTGGAATAGAGAACAAGGACATTCCTGGCCAACCTCAAACGCTCTGGCAGGAAAACAGGAAGATGCAGAAATCAACTTAAAGAAATTTCTTTAGCAAATTCACAAAGTCTTTCCTGAATGGCCTGTGCCACACCAGAACTGCAACACTGCGTTGGCAAGAGAGTGGAAGAAAGGAGGAAATACAAGTGTTTTCTATAGAAATATTTCCCGCAGGAAATCCACATTATCAAGTTCCAATCCTGTCACCTACTCAGAATTATTTCTACTTTTTAAGAGTAATTATAATCACCATATATTGCAAAACTACTGTAAAACATACGATTACTATCTAACCTAAAAAGAAAAGGAGTACTGTGCTCAAATAAATTGGTTAGTCTCTAAGGTGCCACAAGTACTCCTTTTCTTTTTGCGAATACAGACTAACTGCTGTTACTCTGAAACCTATCTAACCTAGTAGCAAGACAGAACTGTAATGTTTTGTAAGAGAGCTGAGATTTAACAACTAATTAGTTGTAACTGGATTGGCCAATTTGGCTAATAAGCTAATGGCTAATAAACATTTTAAGAACTCTTTACTGAACTGGTCTTCTCTGCAGGCCATACCATGAGGTTCAAAAATAGGCAGCTACTGGTTCCACTACACCACAATTGTGTACCCCAGCGTAGAAAGTAAAACCCAAGAGTCTTCAAAGATCTTTCATAGAAATGGTCCAGGCATCATGTGTGAGCATGTGGAGACATGGATGGGTTAACAGATGCTTGCTTACTTGGATTTATGACATCAGCAAGCTGAAAGTCATTAATACGGCAGACCGGAAGAAAACGCTCCCTGTGGGAAGAAAAAAAATTTAAAAAGATACTGAATGTTATTAGTTCTGTGAACAAGCCTACTTCAAATGGCCACTACAGTACTTTTGCCCTATACAAATCTAGAGTACATGAGTGTTCTCCCACAACACTAGTGTCTGAATGTATCCTGGTACTGTACACAATGGTGATCAGATATGGCAGAATAAACTCACAAATAACATTTTGATAGTACTGCATTAACAAACTAGTATTATAGATCCTGAGTTGTTACAGTGCCTTGCTTAAGGATATTTTTTTTTAAGTTACTTTTCACAGGACACTTAAATTTAGAGCATTTTAGTGGGCAGTATCAACCAATGCTTCGTGAGGTGTGTCAAGGTTCCTTCCCCACTCTGAACGCTAGGGTACAGATGTGGGGACCTGCATGAAAAACCTCCTAAGCTTCTCTTTACCAGCTTAGGTCAAAACTTCCCCAAGGTACAAAATATTCCACCCTTTGTACTTGGATTGGCCGCTACCACACCAAACAAATACTGGTTACTGGGGAAGAGCTGTTTGGACACGTCTTTCCCCCCAAAATACTTCGCAAAACCTTGCACCCCACTTTCTGGACAAGGTTTGGTAAAAAGCCTCACCAATTTGCCTAGGTGACTACAGACCCAGACCCTTGGATATTAAGAACAATGAACAATCTTCCCAATACTTGCACCCCCCCTTTCCAGGGAAATGTTGGATAAAAAACCTCACCAATTGACATAGGTGACCACAGACCCAAACCCTTGGATCTGAGAACAATGAAAAAGCATTCAGTTTTCTTACAAGACGACTTTTAATAGAAATAGAAGTAAATAGAAATAAAGAAATCCCCCTTGTAAAATCAGGATGGTAGGTACCTTACAGGGTAATTAGATTCAAAACATAGAGAACCCCTCTAGGCAAAACCTTAAGTTACAAAAAAGATACACAGACAGAAATAGTTATTCTATTCAGCACAATTCTTTTCTCAGCCATTTAAAGAAATCATAATCCAACACATACCTAGCTAGATTATTTACTAAAAGTTCTAAGACTCCATTCCTGGTCTATCCCCAGCAGAAACCAGCATATAGACAGACACACAGACCCTTTGTTTCTCTCCCTCCTCCCAGCTTTTGAAAGTATCTTGTCTCCTCATTGGTCATTTTGGTCAGGTGCCAGTGAGGTTACCTTTAGCTTCTTAACCCTTTACAGGTGAGATATTTTTTTCTCTGGCCAGGAGGGATTTTAAAGGGGTTTACCCTTCCCTTTATATTTATGTCAAGGTGCTAGTAATGTTTAAGCAGATATTTGAAGAACTTCCATTCACGTTTTATTTTGTGGGATCTTTTCTTTAAAGATGGATAACTTATTCAAAACCAATAGGTCTCTCAGTAGACTCAATTTAAGTTTTCTGAAACTTCTGTAAGAGTGTATTCAGTTCAGTTGATTCTGTTGCAGCATGCTGCATAGACAGAATGTTTGGTTTTACACACCTGGGTTGTTTATTAGTGCAGTAGAACAAGAAAGGAATTTTTCAGTGCTTTTTCCATGGACTGGCACATAAGAACTACAATATTTGTCAGATCTGGAAAACTTTCTATGCTAGCCTACCAAATCAGAATGATGTCCTTCACATTCTGTTCAGTTAAGGGCTTGTCTACTTAGTTCATGGCCAGCTGAGGTGTAAATCTATCCTACACTGCCTGCCATGCGCCAAGCATCCGTGTAAACCCCACTGTGGCAAACTGAAAGTTCTGTAGAGAGCTTTGATCTACCCTGACTTGAACAGGAATGGATTAAAGTGCATTAGGGAACTTTTAGTGAGCTACAGCAGGGTTCACATGGACATTTGTGAGCAGCAGATTAGAGCAGGGTAGATACATACCCCAGCTTCCCAAAAACTCAGTGCTTGTGTAGACAAGCCCTAAAGTGATCTCCAATATCCAGCATACTAATTTTAAATTGTGTTTTTGCAAAGATTGTCCTCAAATGCTGATCCACTGTAGATCTTTGCCTCATTCACCATCCCACGGCGCACAGTGAAACAGGGAGGGGTCTGGCAGAAAAAAAAAATTGTATATGCTCATTTTATTCAAGGTTGAAAGTAAGTACACAAGGAGACAGATACCATGGAGCAATTTACTTTACAACCTTAACGTTCTCTTATTGTAGCGTTTTATATTAGTATATCTTTAGTAAATGCTGAGTTTTAACTGCCCATTTAGAGCACATCCTCTTCTTGTGGGGAATATCACATTAAATGCATTCTTCAGTTTTGCACTGTTTTCTTGTAATGTCCTTCCTTTTCAACATAGTACACCCTCCAGCTTCTCTCAGAAGCTTAAATTTATTTTTTCAGTGTATTAGGGCATATCTACACTACACTACTCTACTATCTTAGGTCAACTTACAGCCACCGCAGTAATTATTGCTGTGGCTGATGTCCACACCATCCTCCTTCTGTCAGTGATGTGTGGCCTCACCATGAGCACTTCCACCAACTGAAGAGGAGCAGCATGGGGTGCCAAGAGCCAGGGCTCTCAGCTCCCCACAGCTTCCTGCTGTGACCCCAGGTGCCCCCCCAGGCTCTCATCTCCATGCTCCCAGCCAGGAATGGGGGGAAGGAGATGGGAGGGGACAACCACCTGGGACTTCTCTCCTCCCAGCCAGGAAATGGGGGCAGCCACCCAGGACTACTTATCTCCCTGAGCAGGGAGCCTCTGGGCAGCAGCCTGGCTGGGAGCAGAGAGCCAGGGGCAGTGGGCCTCTAACTGCCCAACTGTCTTGTCAATTTCACGGCTCCAGCATGAAATTGACAAGACAGCCAACAGCCTAAGTAAAGCAGTGTCTACATTTACATCCAGGAGAAAACAGTGTAGTGTACACTGCCATAATTGAACATAAGCTGTTGTACACTGACCTAATTGTGCAATGTAGACAGGGCCTTAGAAATGGAAACAGAAAAAAAATAGGAGTGGCTAATATGAAACTTATAAGTCAGTCTGCCCAATGTCAATTATTCCACCACACGCTGAATAGAGCGGTGTCTGTTAGATGCCTCTAACAATGATAGACATAACTGGGGTGATACTTCAGGCTTATGTAACAGCTACTCTAAGATCCTCCTCCGTATCATATGCCATAGGCCTCAGTGAACTGCTTCAAGCTATTCCCAATTCAATTGCATGCTCACTAGCTTGCCATTATTTATTGTTGATCTAAACCTCAGTCTCACAATCCTAAAGCGTTAAAGCTATCTCACACATTTGGATAAAAAGCAGCTGGCAGCAGATTCTTAATCTACTAAACTGTTAGCCACTAAACTGTTAGCTGCCTCTTGTTAGTCTGCTAAATTTTATTTCACACAAGTTCAACAAGTTGAAGGACAACCACAATTGCACAGAGGCCAATCACCTAAAAATTAATTAAACTACAATCAAATAATGAATGAGCAGTATGAAAAAATCCATTTGTTGTACTCACATATTAATATACAAGTTACAAATAGGTAGGAAGCCTTCAACAATCTGTGGATACATTATGTCAACAGTGACCGGCATCTAAACACAAGAGTCAATAAATAAGACTATTACAAGGAGTATTCATATGGGGAAAACACTAGTTTTTTTTTTTATGGGCAAGTCACTCAGAGGTGATAAACATGGGTGGGGAACTATCACTAAACGTCAAGGCAAAGGCAAGTTAGTGGTTCCCAAACTGCAGCCTGTGGATCCCTGTCCTGGTGGCTCACAGAATAATGTTTTGAGAACCAAGTAGTTGAAAACTGGACAGGGTAGGAAGGTTGGTGTTTCCAGGGCGGGGTTTCTCAAACAGCTGCTAAGTGATAACATTGGAAGGTGCTTGCCTAGTCAATACCACCTGGAAACAAGAACGGTTTGCTCACACAATACAAAAATACAGCATCCTAACTAAAAAAATAATCACCTGGCCCACTGAATCCTTTAGATGGAATCAAAGAAATACAGTTAACTAAGGCTATGGTCAAGTAACATTACAGGCTAGAACAGGTGTGAATGTTCAAGTGCAATAACGGATTTATGATGCACTGCCATGTTTCAGACTAGAATTGAGCCTTAGATATTAGCACAAGCTGATAATTAGTAAGGAAATTCTTGGTTTACCCCCTCAAAACAATGTGGGTCTGGATTCCTGTGCTGCCATGTAATGTTATAGTATTTTTTTTTTTACACGCCTGCATTACATTTTAATGCACTCATTCAAGTATATTAGAGTGTAGCACCAACTCCACTATAATTAAAGGGTGGAGTGTTGCTTTGTTTGAAAGTAGACTATTCTAAGTACTCTAAAATCCACATGCTGGCTCAGATTGTTTTGAAATTTGCTATGCCTCATGGGGGTGCTGAGTAGAGTCCGTGAGCCAAGTTGGTGTCATTTGAGAAAGTGGCTCCCAAGAAACAGCCCTAACCCCAAAAAACAAAATTTCACAAAATCATTTTGTTCCTTACTTTTTTTGCACATATCTGGGGCTCAGACTACAGCTCTGATCCTCCCCACACTGATCTCAGTTGCTCTGGATTTATCTCAACTAAAGCATGGCACCCACTGCCCCTGGTGGGAAGGGAGGACATTATACTGAAGAAGTTACTCAATGTTAGTTAAGAACTCCAGATCAGCACATGTCAAACTGACATGTCTAAAAGAGTAGGCAGCAAGTCTCGGGCTCTGCTGAAGCAAGGTTTCCAGGCAATCTTATCACAGTACCTGGGTGACTCAAGGTGACATTCTGTGGTCACTGAAACATGCATTGCGCACATTCTGCAGAGGCTCGTTTTGGGAGTTTTGCCCTGAAACCAAAGTTTCTGGAAGCCAAGAATCCTTACGTTATTCATGGCTATGACAGACTTCCCTTGACCTTGGCAAGTTACAACTTTTGTACCTCAGTTTGCCCATATGAGAGATGTGGCTAGTACTTATTTAGCCACAGGGCTGTTAGGGATTAGTTATTATTGTAACACTTTGGAGATAGAAATCTATATAGTGTTAAATTAATGAGGAATCAGTTTTTAGTTTGCCCAGGCTGTCCATTTCATGGACTGCTTTGTTCTCAACTCTATTTTTAGTAGTATTTTTAAAGTACTTTTTATATTTATTTTGTCTTGAGAAAGGTTAAACCCAAAATACAGCAGACTGGGAAAATAATAGTATCCAGTATTTCTAGCTGTATTACACCTGAAGTTATCCGTTAACTAAATGCTGTAGATTCAATGCAATACACCACAGGACTTTCAAATTCACATTCAGCTACACAAAGTGCTAGAAGGATCAGCTAATTTAAAAATTCAAAAAACCCAGTGCTTTAATAACTGTTAATTTTCATTATTCTGGAAGCTGAGTTTCACTTTCTTTTTTTTTTCCCCCCACTTAATTGTGCACAACTGTATACGCACCATATAGAAGTGCTCCAGACGGATTCCATACACATTCTGCAAGGTTCTCATGAAGATCATGTGCAATACCTCACGCTACAAGAGGGAGAGAGAGAACATTTAGTTCCAGTAATTACAAGTACACTAATACCAAGTGACTTCTATTGATGAGCTTCCTCTCTGTAAATTACTATTTAGACTTCCTTGTGATTTATAGCACACAGAATAAATCACAAACAAGTAGTACTCTGCCCTTAACAAATGAAGAGACATTTCATTTTTTCACAAAGACTATGAAGATTTATGACAATGTGTAAATAAAGAAATTCAGATATTCAGTGCATTCCATTATTTGAATTCTGCAACTTCTGTACTGTAATACCAGAGCTTCAAATTTCACATTACTGAATACATGGCTAAGCACCTTCACCTGGCGAAATGCATGGTCTTTAAGGCAGAACTGTTGCTAACAATTAAGCAACAGACAAATGGCATTCACTGTCATTAGGCTAAATCTGTTACACAGAGTATGACCTGGTAAAGCAGGTTTCCCAATTTCATAAAACCAAGTTATGGGTTCCAATGTCCTAATCATGAAACTGCATGCAGATGCAAGGGTCTGTCTGCTCACTTGTAAGATGGCAGACTACAACTGTAATATTTCCTCATGTGAATATTTTTACCACAGCCAGGACTACTTTTGCAAATAAGTGTTCTGTGGTAAAATCCTGAATACACTATTCTATTTACAGTGTCCTCCAGCAGCAAGCTACTCTGTTTCCAGAGCATTCTTACCTTGGGATTTGGAAACAAGTCATTTTTGGAGAGGTTTTTAGCTTCGGATCCTGTTAGGATCTGATTGCGGATGTGAGTTATGATGTCACTAGGATTATATCTGGGAAACGTTAAGAGATCCATTTTGCGGGTCTGCAAAGAAAAACAGCAGCACAAAGAATGCACCTTTAAAGTCCCACAACTGTCAGAGCACTGGCTGGGAAGATTATGCAGAGGAGCACAGATCAACAGCTGATCCCCCCCAGGGCCTCTGCATGACACCAAGCAACCTCCCAGCAGAGTCGTCTATGGAACTATCATAGAGGTATGGGCTCTGGGCTCCAGCTCTGGTTCCACAGACCCAGACCCAGCATCACCACAGAAAAATTCCTTTTCCCAATGTGGAATTGTCACCCACTCCCATTTCCCTGTGACTGTTCCTCACATAGCCCGACACTCCTCCCACAGGCACTAATGGCCCCCTACCTCACTCCAGGGCCCTCCACAGACCTGACCCAGCCATGAAGAGCACTAGATAAAGTGTATATCCCGTTAAATTACCATCAAGCAGCAGTAAACCTTTAAAATAAAATGTCAAATCTTGAGGTTACATGACCTATGTTGAGAAAATAATTGGGAAGCATTTGGAATTTGACGGGACATGATTAAGATGTGATCTATTTTTATTTATAGGATTATTTTATGGTGCATACAGATCAGCGATCAAACAGCAAATACACTTTCCTTTGACCTAATCAAACTCCTTACTCCCTTGCTGATCCCCTTGCCATATTTCTTGGAAAAAGTTTTTGGGTTTAATGTTTTTTGCAGCTTGTTTGCACAAAATAGGACAAAGGTCAAAAATAACTGCCTTTTTTTTTTTAAAGCCTAAACTCATGATGTTTGATAACCCCAATACTTTGGGGCCCAAAGGCACAACCACCAAATGTTGTCCCATTGCTAAAACTTCAGAGTGAATAAACTGTGCCTGTGAAGCATAACACCTGTCTTGATGGCCTTTAAAGGTCGGGAAGGAATTTTCCCCCAGGGCAGATTGGCAGAGGCCCTGGGGGTTTTTCGCCTCCCTCTGCAGCATGGGGCACGGGTCACTTGCTGGAGGATTCTCTGCACCTTGAAGTCTTTAAACCACTATTTGAGGACTTCAATAGCTCAGACATAAATTAGGGGTTTGTTACAGGAGTTGGTGGGTGAGATTCCGTGGCCTGCGTTGTACAGGACGCCAGACTAGACGATCATAATGGTCCCTTCTGACCTTAAAGTCTATGATTCTTAGGGCCCCCCATCAACCTTACACCAAGCACTGACAGCCCCCCACCACATCAGGTCTTCCCATGGACCCATGCTACCCTTAACCCCAGTCACCGGGACCCCAGGTGCACTGCTGCCACCCACCACCAGGCACTGACAAGCGCCCCCCCCCAAGGGACCCATCATATCTCTGCCCAAGGGACAGGGACCTCAGGCACCCCAAAGGGCCCCATCACTCCTCCTGCAGGCACTGACAGCCCCTCCTGCTCCAGGATGACTGAATTTCATCTACCATTTTGTCGTCCAATGTTGATAAATGCGAAGTAATGCACATTGAAAAAACAATCCCAACTGTACATACAAAATGATGGGGTCTAAATTAGCTGTTACTACTCAAGAAAAATCTTGGAGTCTGTGTTCTCTGAAAACACCTATTCAATGTGCAGCAGCAGTCAAAAAAGCTAACAATGTTAGGAGTCATTAGGAAAGGGATAGATAATATAAAAATATAATATATAAATCCATGGTAACGCCCACATCTTGAGTACTGTGTGCAATTCTGGTCAGCCAGTCTCAAAAAAAGATATCTGAATTGGAGAACATATAGAAAAGGACAACAAAAATGATTATACAAAAGAAATGCAGTAGATCCAATCTACCTAGATTTCACTAAGGCACGTGATACAGTTTCACATAGGAAATTATCAGTTAAATTGGAGATGATGGGGATTAATACAAGAATTGAAAGACAGCTAAGGAACTAGTTAAAGGTGAGACTACAATGTGTCATACTGAAAGGTGAACTGTCAGGCTGGAGAGGGGTTACTAGCGGAGTTCCTCAGGGTTCTGCCTCAGGACCAATCTTATTTAACATTTTCATCAATGATCTTAGCACAAAAAGTGGGTGTGCGCTAATAAAATTTGCAGGGGACACAAAGTTGGGAGGTGTTCCGAATATGGAGGAGGACCGGAATATCATAGAAGAAGATCTGGATGATCTTGAAAAATGGAGAAATACAAATGGGATGAAATGTAATAGTGCGAACTGCAAGGTCATGCACATAGGAACTAAGAACAAGAATTTTTGCTATAAGTTGGGGACATATCAGTTGGAATTGATAAAGGAGGACACAGGATAAAGGAGGATACAGAATGACCTGGCTGTATTGATCAATCACAGGATGACTATGAGCCACAATACAACGCAGCCATGAAAAAGGCTAATGCAATCCTAGGATGCATCAGTAGAGCCCTGAAAATCCACGGATATCCACTTCATATCTGCAGTCCATTTTTGCGGTTAGTGGATTGATGTGGAGACAACCGTACATGGCTCTATCCACCAGCGGCGCCTGACCCTCGGCATCCAGCTCAGGCAGCCAGGGGGATGCAGCATGCTCGGGGCCGGCGGCCAGCAGCTGGGGGGCAGGTCGGAGTCACTGATGTCCAGCACCTGCTCACCGCACCATTTCCTATCCAGAAGCTCTGGCCCCTCAAACAACGCCAGCATTCCCACCATGGCCCAGCCAGGCAACACCGGCCACGCTCCCAGCCCCCTGGGCAGCAGGGCCTGCCCCAGCCACAGAGATTGGAGCGGGTGGCGCCCGAGTGCCCCATCCCTCTGCCCTGCTGTGATGCAACATACCCTGCTGCTGCCATCACACACGAGCCCCCAGGGAGCGTTATGCGATGCCCCTTCCCTCCAACCCCCATGCCACGCCTTCTCCCCGAGACCCTGCCCCCGTGCCGCCCCCTATGCCCAGTACCTGCCCTCATACCACCTCTTCACTGCAAGACCCCACCCCCTCCTCACTCATCTGCACTCTCCACCCTGTCACTATCTTTGGCCCTTGTGAGACAGCTTGTTGCTGCTTGTGCAGATACACATAAAAGACAGCCAGTGGATAGCAGGTCGGATGCACATTGATTCTGGCAGATGCAGATCTACATTTTTTGTATCCACGCAGGGCTCTAAGCATCAGGCAAGGTATTTCCATGAGAGACAAGGAAGTGTTATTACCATTATACAAGGCACTAGTGAGACCTCATCTGGAATACTGTGTGCAGTTCTAGTCTCCCATATTTAAGATGAAATCAAACTGGAACAGGTGGAGAGATGGGCTAGTAGGATGATCAGAAGAATGGAAAACCTACCTTAAGCCAAGCTCTTTGAGTCTCCTCTCACGTTTAGCTGAGTCAAATGAAGGGTCAGGGGAGATATGATTGCTCTCTATAAATATATGGTTAGAGGGAGAGGAGTTATTTAAGCTAAAGGCCAATGCTGGCACAAAAACAAAAGCATATAAACTGATCATCAACAAGTTTAGGCTTGAAATTAGATGAAGGTTTCTAACCATCAGAGGAGTGAAGTTCTGGAAGAGCTTTCCAAGGAGAGTAGTGGGGGCAAAAAACCTACCTGGCTTCAAATTGAGCTGGATACGTTTATGAAGGAGGTGGTATGCAAGATTGCTTACAATGGATGTGGCTATCCGCAACTGCTAGTAGCAAATATCTCCAACAGCCAGAGATGGGACACTAGATGGGGTTGGCTCTGAGTTATTACAGTGAATTCTTTCCCAGCTGTCTGGCTGGTAGATCTCTCAGATACGGTGAGGGTCTAATCATCATATTTGGGGTCATGAAGTTTTCCCCCAGGTCACATCAGCAGAGACCCTGGGGATGGGGTAGGAGGGTTTCACCTTCCTGTACAGCATACGGCACATGTCACTTGCCGGTTTGAAGTAGAATAAATAGTGAGTTCTCTGGTTTCAGAGTAGCAGCCATGTTAGTCTCTATCTGCAAAAAGAAAAGGCGTACTTGTGGCACCTTAGAGACTAACCAATTTATTTGAGCATAAGCTTTCGTGAGCTACAGCTCACTTCATCACATGCATCTAATGAAGTGAGCTGTAGCTCACGAAAGCTTATGCTCAAATAAATTTGTTAGTCTCTAAGGTGCCATAAGTACGCCTTTTCTTTTTGGTGAATTCTCTGTAACTTGAAATCTTTCAGTTGTGATTTGAGGACTTCTGTAACCCAGCCAGAGGTCAGGCGTCTATTACAGAAATGGGTGGGCGAGGTTCTGTGGCCTGCAATGATGGTCCCTTCTGGCCTTAAGGTCGATGAATCAGGGTATGGAACAGCTTGCATATGAGGAAAGATGCAAAAGACTGGGACCGTTCAGCCTAGAAGACAGACTCTGAAGGAGGACAGAGCTCTATAAAGTCATGACAGGTGTGGAGAAAGTAAATAGGAAGTATTATTTACTCCTTCTCATAACACAAGAACCAGGGCTCACATAGTGAAATCAATAGGCGGCAGGTTTAAAACAAACAAAAGGAAGTACTTCTTCACAGAACGCACAGTCAACCTGCCAACTCTTTGCCAGAGGATGTTGCCAAGGCCAAGACTACAGCAGGGTTCAAAACAGAACCAGATAGGTCCATGGAGCATAGACCCATCAACAGCGGGGAGCCAAGATAGTCAGGGACGCAACCCGATGCTCTGGGTGTCCCAAAACCTCCAACTGCCAGACGCTGGGAGTGGACGACAGGGGCCGGATCACTGGACAATTGCCCGGCTCTGTTCACTCCCTCTGGGGCAGCTGGCACCGGCTGCTGTCGGAAGACAGGATGCTGGGCGAGATGGACCTTTGGCGGGACTCAGTCTGGCCGTTCTTATGCCCGGGGCCCCAGGCACGGACACCCGCGCCCGGGGCCCCATCACCCCCCCGCGAGGCACTGACGCTCCAGTGCCCAGCACCGTCGACCCCCCTCCCCCTGCGCGCTCTCCCCGGGCAGCCGGGGGCTCGTAGCGGCAAGCCCCGGTGTGGGGGAGGGGTGAACACCGGCGCGCGCCGCTCACCTGACCCAAGAGGAGTGAGGTTCACGCAGCTGAGCCGCCGCGCGGCCCCTCACGTCACTTTTTCAAATCTGGCGGGCACTCCGCCCCCGGCAACGTCACTTCCGGCGCGACTGTGTCCCTGCCCACAAGCCAGGCACGCATGAGTGAGAGGTGGGGTTAGGGGGCGGTGCCTGAACGCTCCGGACCCGCCCCCATCGAAGGTGCTGCCTGGGGTCCGGCGCCTCTCGCGCGCACGCCGCCCTGCGCATGCGCGGGGCGCCGCGGAGCTTGGCGAGGCTGTCGGGGGACGCGGGGCGCGTGGGCGCACGGCGCCCCCTGCTGCAGGCTGCTGTGCAGGCTGGCCCCGTGCGGATGGGTGGGACGGTGGGGCTGTGGTTAATTGCACGTGCATTTGTCCCAGGGGAGTGACAGAGAGCTCACAGCATTGTGCTCCTCCAGCGATTATTTCTAAAGGGCTTTGAGTGTAGGTGGAGAAAATGCTGGTAGCAAAGTGTCACTGGCACATGTGAAACACAAGGAACCTGACCTGATGGAAACGATCCCATTGACCTCGATGGGCTGTAGTCAAAGCCAAGAGCAAAATCCAGACGGTCAGATTCCACTGTTAATTTACATTCATGCAGGCAGGCCATTGACCTCAATGGGTTTGCCAGGCAAACATTACCCTTCTTGGTAAGGTGGAGATCCTAAAGCGGGGGTGGGCAAATTTTTTGGCCCGAGAGCCACATCAGGGTGCAAAACTGTATGGGTGGGCGGATAGGGAAGGCTGTGCCTCCCCAAACAGCCTGGCCCCTGCCTCCTACTCGCCCCCTCCCACTTCCTGCCCCCGACTGTCCCCCTCAGAACCTCCAACCCCCTGCTCCTTGTCCCCTGACTGCCCCCTTCTGCACCCCCGCCCCTAACCGCCCCCCCCCCGGGATCCCACTCCCTATCCAACCCCCCCATCCCTTGACTGCCCTGACCTATCCGCACCCCTGGGACTCCTACACCGTATCCAACCCCCCCATGTTCCCCAACCGCTGACCACCCCAGAACCTCCGCCCCATCCAACTGCTCTCTGTCCCCTGACTGCTCCCCAGGCCCACCGTCCCTAACTGCCCCCTGCTCCCTGACTGCCCCCCCCGGACCCCCTACCTATCCAATCCCCCCACCACCGCACGCACTGCTGCCCCCTTTCCATGCCACTCAGAGCGGCAGGAGCTCATAGCCCTGCTGCCCGTGCAGTGGCATAGCTTTGGGGGTAGGGTGAACAGCAGGGGAGGGGCTGGGGATGAGCCACCCGGGCCAGAAGCTCAGGGGCCAGGTAAGATGGTCCCATGGGCCATAGTTTACCCACCTCTGTCCCAAAGCCATATTTAGGCTGACATTCCCAGATGTGTAACCACCTACTCCACTTCCAGAATGTGCATATTCATGTGTAAGCAGGGTGCCCTCTACAAACAACATTACCCTGGGCCTGGCATTTTCCAGACATTGGTAAATAAACATGTAGAAGATCAAAGATATATATAGATCAGTGGTTTTCACTTTTTCCATACAGGACCTGCCCATTTAGCAATATGGGAAGGGCAAGATGGTCCCTGATACCTGGTCACATGCCCCAGGCTGAGAACCCCGATACAGATCATATGTGGTCTCTGAAAGTTAATTCAAGAAAGTATCAAGAGGACTCCAAGAGAAACTGGCTTCCACTGGAATTCTCAGCTTGGGGGGGATGGAAGGTGGCCTCTTGGCTGTTATATCAAGGGCTTTTTTATTTTTTTTACCTGAATATCAGCATAATACTAATCCTACACAGAGGGAATAAGGCAGAAATCATAATGACAGAATGAGCTGCTAAAGTGAATAACTACTGAGTATTTCTCAGCATGAAATACATTTATATTCCATACACAGAATAACCAGGGGGTGGCATTGCTGTACTACCAAAATCCCTGTGTCAGTTCAGCATACAATAACACAGTGGTTCTCAAACAGGGGTTTGGGGGGGCTGTTGGCATGTTTCAAGGGGTCCACTAAGCATGGCCAGTGTTAGACTTGCTAGGACCCAGGGCAGAAAGCTAAATCCTCGCTGCACAAGACTGCAGCCTGGGGCCCCGAGCTCCACCACCTGGGACTAAAGCCAAAGCCTGAGCATCTTAGCTTCACGGTGCCCCCTGAGGCATGAGGCCCAGGCCGTGGAGTTTTTATAGCATTTTGCGGGGCCTCAGAGAAAGGTTGAGAACCTCTGCACTAACATATTAACTCATGACAGGAACCCCTGCCCATGCACAGTTCTTTGACCACCTCTGGGGGGAAAGATTTTGACCATTTTGTAGCTAGTTGGGGCACTTTTTAAGAACACATTTTAAACCATTTTGAAGCTTTTTTTAAAAAACAACCTAGCTTGTGTCACTTTGGGCATTTGGGGGGCAGTTTTGATAATTTCTGTGCATTTTTGGTCCTCTTTTGGGGAATTTGGGAGCATTTTTGAGGGGAAGTTGTTTTCACTGCTTTTTGGTAGTTTGGAGGAAAGTTTTATTTTCTCACCAGTTATTTGGTACATTTAGTGTCTAAAAATTGCAAAACTCTGGCACCACAAATGCCCAATTGAAGTCAAGGGGCTCATTCAGGTGCATGAAGTTAAGGACATCCTTAAATGTTTTCAGGGTGGGGGCCAAAGAGAGGAAGGAGAGAGAGGGGAATATTTTGCTGTTGTGGTGACTGACACGTGCAGGGTTATTATTACTCTGGTTATTTACCTCTCATCGTCATTGCTTGGTAACGGCAGCACTTACTGAAACTCCTCAGGAGCTAGAGGATGCAGTGTTGGAGAGTTTGTATATCACCTGTGTCAGAACAGAGTTGAATGCACACTGTCCAGGATCCATTCCTCACTTTAAAATGTTTTCTCCCTCCCAGTGTGCAGACACAGATTTCTATCAGACTCCAGATTTTCAGAACTTTGATAAACATTTTTTTTTCCTGTTTTTCAATGCTTTCATCGGGTTGAACTTTTGGAACTTCAGATTTCAGTGATAATTTTTCCACCAACTCTATTTCTCAGAACACCCCAAACAAGAAGTTTTGAATGCCTTCGGCTTCTCATCTCCCGTGTCTGTTTCCTTTCAAAAGTTAAGATGGAGGCAGCAGTCCAGCTGAAGCAAAGCTGAAGGCCACGCGGATTAGCACCCTCATACACAGGATCTCTCTTACCACAAGGCATCGCACAACAGACTTCATGCCTTTTAATAAAATACAGAAACTAGCCATGAACAGCACCAGCTGGGGATGCCTAAAACATCTGTGATAGGTGGAGAGTTGTAGTGACTTTGTTGAAGAAAGTGCATTTTAGTCGTGAATGTTTAAAAAAAATTAAATTAGACTTTCCTTTTTCAGAATAGCATGAGACTCTGTTCCAGATTATAAAGGAATAAATTACTATAATAAAAGAGCTATTGCAGAGTTTAATTAACGGTGAGTAAAAATGGTCTAAGCAAGCCACAGTGAGACATTAGAACCTATATTTACCAAAGGAAGAGATGAACAAATACAGAGGGCTTTGCAGAGAGCAGGCGTTGTTATGTGCAGCATAGGAATATCATAAATGCTTACAAATTTGGGGAGTGCTGGCTAGAAAGGCTTACAAAGTGCTCCAGTTGGGTAGGTCATTTCAGAACTACATGCAGCTCAGACATTGGGGATCTCAGGTTCTGGGAAAGGATTATTAATATCCAACACTGGCACCCGCAGCAAGTACTTGGTTTTATGGATCTCTGGAAAGTCTCTCTCTGTCATTCCTATTTCCCACTTGGGAAAATCTGGCGCGGCCTTCAGCCATAAGTCTTCCATGGGGTCTTTTCCAGTGAACCACCACTCCTAGGAAGAACAAAAGAGAAATGAGAGGCCAGAATGAGACTGGTTTCAGAGTAACAGCCGTGTTAGTCTGTATTCGCAAAAAGAAAAGGAGTACTTGTGGCACCTTAGAGAGAAAGCTTATGCTCAAATAAATTGGTTAGTCTCTAAGGTGCCACAAGTACTCCTTTTCTTTTTGCAGAATGAGACTGGATCTTCAGAGACAGCATTTCCGAGATGGTCAGGAAGGGGAGAAGTCTGACAAGAGCCTCCCTATTCTTGCTGTCGATCACTATCTATCCCACACTGCCCCACAGGCAAACCAGGGAACAAACGGATTACAAAAGTTGCAATTTGATCCTGGGTTCCCAGCTGGCTTCGGGGAAGGAAGTAATCTGCACCACGCCTAAACCAGGCACAGATCTCTTCCCCCTCCATGCTGGCTCAGCACTGCTGGCTGGCATGTTGGATTCCCTGCCTGTATGTAGGAAGGGAAGTAGCACCCCATTGAAACTACTCAGCTCCCCATGCTGTGACCCATGATACAGATAACCCATACAGGAGTGTTGAGGCCCCTTAAGCCCCATTACTTACACCCTTTTAGGGTGTAAAGTGAATGGTTTTCATTTGATGATTTACTCGTGCTTCATGCTACAGAGGCGCTATACTGGAAGTGTAAATATCGTCGTGATTTATCTTTCTTACAAAAGACTTTATTAGCAATAAAGCAGGCCAGCTGCCTTTACAATGACACCAGAACAGAACCGTCAAACCACAGAACTGTCCTCCGAGATGGTAAAAATGCATCTTGACAGGGGAATTGTTCTCTCAGTTTGCCACCAGGGTGGAATTTCTCAGGCTAGGCTGGCAGAGCCTGTGGTTGGAAAGGCTGATTCCAAACTCCAGTCTTCCGCATTTTGTATGGCAGAGTACTGTAAACAAGGAGCCGGAGAAGGATCTTACTCAGGTGGTTAGAACTCTACCTGTGTCCATTTGGATCTGGAAAAAGTTCTCAGACATCCGTATTTCAAATCCCCTCTCTTCCTGGTGCATGTCCTTCTGATGAAAGTAGTTGACCATGATTTATTTGTCATCCTAGCTGTAGACTTCCCATACTTCTTTTTTCCCTTCTCCTCCAGCTGTGATTGGACTAAACATATTTCTGGCCAATGTCTTTTTAAAAGGCCAATAGCAGGTGCTTCCGGGCTCCAAAGCTGTCAGCCTGCCTATAAGTATTATTATTTATTATTTGTATTGCCTCATTGTGCTAGGTGCTAGACAAACAGAACAAAAAAACATACCTGCCCCAAGGAGCTAACAATCTAAGACAAGAGTCAATGGGTGGATACAGACAGATAGGGGAGCACAAGGAAACAGTGAGATAATATTGGTCAACATGGTAGTCTGTGGTCTCAGAGCACTTGGCATCATGGCAAAGGAGAGTTTTAACTCCAGCACCCACAATGACCTTTGTTGCCTTGGTTCAGAACAGAACTGTGCAGCTGGGGCCATGGTAGAAGGCCCTGTTAAGACAAACCAACTAGTTTTGAGTTTGCATCCATAGTAAGCTATTATACCTTTCTTAGCCTAATACTTTCAAGGGATGAGACAAATGTATCCATTTTGCTTAACTTCTAAATTCCAAACTATACATCCCAGCCATTTGCTCCAATCAGCTCCCTGGGCAGGAGAACAAAATCGGCTCTGCGAAGAAACACACAAACTACATTAGAGCACTGGCTTTGAGATATTTTCTGACATTACCTCACAAGAGTGGGTTAAAATTAGAGCAGGTACTAAATACGATCAATGGAAAACTCTTCCAGTAAGAATGCTTGCCACTGTTATATGTCCATTGCGCCTGTGGTTGCCTTCACTTGTTCCATATCCCGTACATTCAGAGTGTACCATGAAAACGTATTTTAGCGTCCACTGATTTTCATGCATTGCAGGCATGCTACCATCTGGCAGTATGTTCCAATTATACCAGCCTCTTTGCAGGTGCTTCAGGGCACATGGCCCGGCAGATATGTTGTCATGTAGGTGTCTGGGCCAGACTGCACTAGATCTTTAGTAATGCTCCTGTTTTTAAGTCTTTCTGCATTGCTGCTTGTGGGCCTTTTACATTTTTCTCTGCTTGTCTGACATCTCAGAACAGACATCTGCTGTTCATCAGGGACTGGGCATTTCTGTCCCTACTTGGAACAGTTGGCCAGGCAACAGGAAGGGGTGGGGTCAAGAAAGGGAAATTGTGGTGGGGACGTGATGTGCTGGGACTGACTGACCATGCGATGGAGGTGTAGAAAGGAAGGAGGGAAAGAGTGGCTTGTGCAGGGCTCTTACAAACACACACTCAGGAGAACCTGGGAATGCATTCCCTTCCCAACCCAAATCAGACCCCATCTGTACATTTTCACAACTAAAAAGTAGCTTACCAGATCTGAATGGCATTTCTCCTGCTCTCCAGGGTTGAACCTGCAGCTGTCTCAGGAAGCACCTCATCAGATTCCTCTTCCCCCTGGCACTCAGATGCCTTCTCCTCTATCACTCTCACAATGCAGTCTCCAGGACAGGGAATGTCCATCTCTGCCTGATGCTGGGAAATGCCATCATACCATACACCTTCCCTAGATGCTGTGGTCATGCAGTACCACAGCCTCTGGCCCTGTCCATAAGGCAGTCAGCATGCTGATGTCAGTGCTGGCCAGCTGGCAGCCTGGTCGGATGATCCAACGAGGCAGTGTAGAGATCAGATCGCAAATCAATCAGCAGAAGAAGCCTGCCTCTGTGGAAGCACTGTGCAGATAGGGGCCATCCATGTGTCCTGCACTGTTTGTACAGGTAGGTGGGTGCTGGCCAGGCTGTCTCCTGGGCAGTGGAATGCAGACAAGTGACCAGACAGGCCACCTCTGCAGTATGGGATTGCACTGGGAGGTCCATTTGCACTCTTTGGGCTAACACAACATTACCCTCTTCTCACAATGACACTGAAAACGACTGAGGCTCAATCAAGGTGGACCTCAAAAAACCTGTGACAGCACGGTCTGTAGCGTAACAGAAACCCAAGTGTGTGTGTAGATGTGGAGCATGTTACAGCCATGCTAGGGAGAACATGCTATGTTAACCATGACAAGTTTGACTAAGCCATGATGGGCAGGCAGGCGTAGACAGAAGAACGGACAACAAGAAAAGGAGATTTAATTTTGCAAATATGAAGTTTGCACTAGAGAGAAAACCACTGGCCCCTAAAAATGATGCTCCTATAGATCTTCCATCAAAATTTACTCCAGTCAAGGAGCCAAAGCACAAGTTCCAGGAGGCACAGAGCAGGAAGCAATGTTATTTTGGAATGGTTGGACTTGTACTAGAAATGGTCCTAAACCTGTTAAATGTTTTGAATGGGAATTTATGCTTCTTAAACCGTAGTCCTGAAAACCAGTCCAGTGACGTCAAGGTAAGTGCTGTGCACAAAATACTGAGTGAGACACTTGGGTTGAAATCTCAGGCTGAATCTCAATCCCCAGCTTGGCAAATGTGGGCTTGTCTACACTTAACGGGCGCTTGACGCACGGCGATCGATACATCGGTGGTCATTTTTGCAGCTCAAGACCCACTAAATCTACTGCAGATCGCTCTCCTGTCAACTCCTATACTCCACCAGATTGAGAAGAGTGCGGGGAGTTGACAGGAGAGGGTCTCCCAATAAACATCGCGTAGTGTGGACCCCGCGGTAAATAGATCTAAGCTACATCGACTTGAGTTATGCTATTCATTTAACTCAACTTACATAGCTTAGATTGACTTTTCCCTGTAGTGTAGACAAGGAGTACTGCAGAATAACCCTGGCAAGACTTGGGGGCTTATTTGTTGGGTTTTGTAAATAGTCACCACTGCAAGGTAAGCAGTAGCACAGTTAATAGAGTCCTTGAGAGATTCTATTCCATTCTGTTGGAGAAGAGTCCTGATGATGTGGGTGGGTGTGGATGTACACAGCAGGGTGAAGGATCAGGTGCTGTGCACGCTCCTCCCCCAAGCCTTGTCCCCGAATATCATGCCAGCCCCAGGCTGTCTGAGAATATACCACAAATGTTAGCAGAAGTTAGCAGTTAGGTGGGCTTGGGGTGTATGTCACAGTGGTGGGGCAGTTCCCCGCCCCTGTCAGGAAGGAGTTAAAGAGCTCCTCTGGCACAACCAGCCTCAAGCCAGCGCAGCTGTAAGGCTTGTCCAGCCTAGGTATGGGGGTGGGGGCCTTAAAAAGGAGGATCCCAACTCAGTTTGGGACAGCACTCTGAAGGAGCAGGACTGCAGTGCACTCCCAGAAGCAGGGGTTGCTGACAGGGGAAACAGCTGGAGAGCCTTGCCCGCCCAGGCCCTCACAGAAAGGAGAAGGGCAGGTACTTTTGTCTTTTTTTGCTTTCTTTTTCTTTGGCTTCCCAAACTTTTTGTTTGGGCTACTTTAATTCCCCCCACCCCTGGGCAAGGGGGCAGAGGCCTTGAACAGCACTGGACTCTGCCACAGGAACAGTGCCCACCCTCTCCCCCAAGGGGTGCTAGGGAGGTATAGCCTACTGCAGGCACCCACCAGCTCCATCCAGGATTTTGATCATTTGCCTTCACAACCTCTCCCTTGACTTTCTCTATATTGCAGCCATTGACCTGCAGCCAGCTCCACTTTCTTCTAGGGAATCCTAAATCCCTTCCCAGAGACGAGCTCATCTGGTGCTCAAAGGAAAAAGCTTTCACATTACCAGTTCTCGGGACTTACATTGCTGATCTCCAGCCAGGATTTCTCCAGGAGGTTTCCATATATGTCACAGAGTTTGAATGCTTTGGATAGGTAGATTTGGCTCTGTTCTTCATTGCCCAACACCAGGAAGGTATAGGCTTTCAGGTGGTAAACCCTAGGGTAATAGATAGGGCTCGTGGAGCATCGAGAGAGAACCTGGTCCAAGTCCTAACAAGAGAACAATTGAGATTCATGTCAGGATGACATCCCAGAGCTTTGAGATCCCTTTGCAGGAATACAGTATGCCTGAGGAGAAGAGCCAGCTAGAAAGAAACAGGAAACCTGCAGAGAGATAAAAAGTAGCAGGGGGTGAGATAAAATCCAAGAGGATTCAGACTGTATGAACTTGTCTTGATCATGCACTTAGGCAGCACGCACTAACTTGGCTATGCACTAGTCTCTTATCCAGCCTACAGGACAATTCCTCTTTGGGAACTGTGTACTCTGTGTGGCCGATTTCTCTTCTACCTCCTGTCCAGAGGCCACTCTGAGGGGATCCTAAAGATATGTTTCTTGAAAGCGAGTGGAATGGGGACAAGGGGTCATCTGTCACAGTCTTAATAGCATCTTCTTCCACATCCTCACAACATCAGAATAATCTGTCATGGTTCTCTCACCCCACAAAGTACTGGCCCTGGAAGTTGAAGGGCTATAATAATGAAATACTGCTGTTTGATCAAGGGTTGCCCCCACTTTCTGAGACCTTCCACTGGCTTCCTGCCTCTTATTGCATCAAATTCAAGTTTCTCTGTCTCCCCTACAAAGCTCTACAATGTAGACATAAACCTAGCTGCACAGTACAAAAATGTCAATGCCTTCTCCCCTCCTCCGTCGCACAGCTGGACACATACAAATATAGAACATCACTTTTGACCAGTTTCCATGTTCCATGCCAAAAATAGAAGTGTGTATGTGTGATTTTCCCTCCTCTCCATTGTAGTGTATTATGGGGAAAAAAGAGTTTTTGCAATTCTTACCATCAATTTTTGGATGAATCAACTGGAAAGAAGCAAAATTAAGATCAACCTCCCCCTCCACTTGTGATAGACTTTGCATTAGTTATTGCTCATGCTAAGCTATAGTGCAACACCGAAGGGATTTCAAAACCAAACCACCACCTGAACAGCCGTTAAAACCACAGGGGCCCGAATAGGGAACTAGGCAATTCAAGGGAGGAGACCAAGGCTAGTAGAGCTGAGTAGATACACAGGACTGGAATGCTGCAGGTGTCAGGACCCTGGTATTGAATCCAAGTCCATTGGATTCCTCAATGGTACCCCCAGCCTCCATGCCATGGCAGCTTGCTGAGCCACTACCCATGACCGGCAGTCTTAGTGCTAAAGGCCTACGACCCCACAGCAGGTAGGCTCCTGATTGGCTGGACTGACAGCATTCTCATTGGGCACCTGGACTATATAAAGACCCCGACAGGCAGAGGAATCTGTCTGAGCAGCAGGCCATTGTCTGCTGGCTGGTGCTTGGACCACCTTGCTGCCCTGCTGTTTTGCCTGACCTTGCCTTGCTGCCCTACTGTCTCACCTGACTCTGCCTTGCCTGACTGCATCTACCCTATCTTCCCAACCCACACCCTTGGATTGGATCTCCTGGCTACAGACCCCCTGCGAGAACTCTCACCATTGCCCGGGACTGCCTGTAATACCAATTGTCTTCCCAGTTACCAGACTACCCACATACCACGAGGCCATGACTCTGGACTGCCCCTAGTCTGTGTTAGGATATAGATATTCAGGCCTGTCTGTAAAGGCCTATACTCTAAGAATTTAGGTGTATTCTTATCACTTGGCTAGTTAGGGGTATAAAAGAAAGAATCAAAATCACTGTCTGCTGGTGTAAGGTCCTTCTCTTACTGTGACAGTCTGAGGCCCTGTGCTTAGGCTAAGCTCTTTGGCTAAGCAGCAGAGGCAGCCATAAGCTGGGAACCGACCGGTCACATCCTCACATTCCAAACTAGTCACACTGAAATAAGGTGCTATTGGGCTGTTAGGAATACAATCCTGTCCTGATAGTGCCTATCACCTCCAGAGAAAGGCAAACGCTTAGAAAATGTAAAAGGAAACTTAGTTTGATAGCATCCTGTCTAGCAAGAACTCACTTATCAATAGCTGGGATGTGAAATCCTCACTTTTGTATTGTTTTGTCATTATAGTTCCCACTTTGCTTTGTTTGTCTGCATAATCTCTGTCCGGTTCTGTGAGTGTTCCTGCCTGCTGTATAATTAATTTTGCTGGGTGTAAACTAATTAAGGTGGTGGGATATAATTGGTTACATAATCATATTACAATACGTTAGGATTGGTTAGTTAAATTTCAGGAAAACGATTGGTTAAGGTATAGCAAAGCAGGACTCAAGTTTTACTATATAGTCTGCAGTCAATCAGGAAGTGAGTGGGTGGGGGCGTGGGGAGGGGAAATGGGAACAGGGAATGGAGGTGGGGAAATTGGAATCATGTTTTGCTAAGGGCAGGAATGGGAACAAGGACACAAGTGTAAGGCTCTGTGGTGTCAGAGCTGGGAAGGAGGATACTAAGGAAGGAAACTGGAATCATGCTTGCTGGAAGTTCACCCCAACAAACATCGAATTGTTTGTACCTTTGGACTTTGGGTATTGGTGCTCTCTGTTCATGCAAGAAGGACCAGGGAAGGAAGTGGGTGAAGGAATAAGCCCCCTAACAGTCTGCTTCCCGTCCTGACCTACCATAATGCCCAGTGGCAGAAAGGGAGGTGTCGGGAAACTTGACAGATGGCTGCTCTCAATGGGCCTGATTCAAAGCTTGTTGAAACCTGGAAAGATTCCTACTGACATCATGGGCTTTGGATCAGGTCCTCCATGCCCAGGAGATATCAGGCCTCCAGTTGCAGAGGTATTGCATTTTACAGTCTTTCCACACAATGTGAACTTCTCCCGCTCTCACCTTTAGCGTCTTAGTACGAGTGTCCCGGACACTTTCAGGCTTTTCCTCAATGTGTTTCCGTAGCACAAGGACCTCACACTCCAAGAATCTACAGAACCCACTGATAGCAAAGAATGAGGCGCTAGTTCTCCTCAGCAACCTTCTGGCCTTTTCAAAAGGCTCCTTGAAGTTTCCCCACTGATGAAGTCTGGCAAACCTAGATCACCAAGCAAGAGATCCACATAAGATTTGCTGTAGGGGATTAGACTATTGGACTGGCCAATGGCACCAATCTAGAGGAAGATGGAAAACTCACGCTGCATCTAGCCACCTGCACAGTGTTATACAATGGGGAGAGGAATTCTTCCTAATGCATGCAGCAAAGCATGAGATATGATTACCACCAACTTAGATTGTACTTTGGGGGCAGTGACTGTCTCGTTCTGTGTTTGTACAGCGCCGAGCACAGCAGGGTCCTGGTTCATGACTAGGGCCCCTAGTCACAATGATATTGATTATAATAATTTAGTGCAAAATAAAGATGTTTTTACTGAACCTAAAATTATCCATCCAAGGTATGTGACATGATGACCAAAACTTTTCAGCCACCCACCCCACTCCCCCAGATAATGTGGCCTTAAGGTTCATCAATACCCCATTCAGTCCTCTAGTAGAACTGGCCCAATTCTGCCACCCTTACTCACATTGAGAAGTACCTGATCAGCCAAGCAGTTACTCTGATTTCAGCAGGACTCATGGACTAAGGAGCTATTCAACATGAGTACAGATGGCGGAATCCAGCCCAAAGTTTCCAAGTTCCAATATGGCTAGATAAAGACTAAACTAGTAACACAGCAAAGTAATTTTGAGGAGACTTCGTATATTACCAAATGGCCAGGGATGAATACAGCCCCAGCATGATGCTGTTCTGAGACATAAGGATGCAGTTTTTTTCATTGCGCTGTATGAATTCCAGGCACTCTTTAAATGACTTAAATGAAAATCCTGTAAAAGACATTTGCATTAGAGAAGCCGTTTCCCCTTCTGGTGGGAGTGTACTTCCCTATTCTAAAACTTCAACAGGTACAAAGATAGTCAAGAGGGATGTTGGAAGTAGCTGAATCACCTGGCAGAAAAAAATTCTCAGATCTCAATGGAAATCGAAAAGAAAAGCTGCAAGATTTGGGGTTTTAACTGAGCTCCTTAGGGCTGTCATAGGCTCTGTATCAGTGGTCTCTAGTGCAAGGGGAGAAACCCCGTACTGGCCAAAAAAAATGAAAGCATCAATAATCTTTCACCCAAGCATGCAGTCCGCTTTTAAACTGCCCATGTTTCTGTAACACCGAGACCCAGGTCATCAGCAGCTGGGATTGAACCTGGGACCTCTGGAGCTTAGTGCATGACCCTCTACTGCATAAGCTAAAAGCCAACTGGCTATTAGCTAAGGCTGTAGAGCAGACACATAATCTCTCTCTGAGGGTCTTGGTGCCACTAGATCGGACTGAACACCACACCCAGTAGATGTGTGGGTTATATACTTCCCCTAGGTGATGGGGCATGTCCTGAGCTTCAGAGACTTCCCAGTTGAAATCCCAGACAAGCCCCCACTTGTAACACTGACAGACCCCAGTCATCATTGAACCTGGGACCTCGGGAGCTTAGTGCATGAGCCTCTACTGCATGAGCTAAAAGCCAACAGGCTGTTAGCTAAGGCTGTAGAGCAGACTCATAACCTCTCTCTAAGTGGACTCACAACCTCTCTCTAAGTGGCCATTAGATGGGACAGAACACCACACTCAGGAGGTGTGTGGATTACATTTGTTCTCCACAATGGATGCAATGCAGAGATGGGCAAAGCAATTCCTATGTTGTGGAGCAGCAGCAGTCCTTCCATAAGGAAAGTTGCCACTTGGGTCCCATTATCCATCCCTCTCTTTCTAAAAGGTGTTTTTGAAAGAGGTTCTCCTTAAACTACAGAGCAGAAAAAGAGTTTCAAAATTCTTCCAACTTTTTTGCCACTTTTGTAAGGGATAAAAAACAAACAACCACAACCAAAAACCCAAAGAGAATTGGCTTCAGCAGATCACTGCCTTTGATCACGACTATAAGGTGGGTAGAAAGTTGGCTAGATTGTCGGGCTCAACGGGTAGTGATCAATGGCTCCATGTCTAGTTGGCAGCCGGTGTCAAGTGGAGTGCCCCAGGGATCGGTCCTGGGGCCGGTTTTGTTCAATATCTTCATAAATGATCTGGAGGATGATGTGGATTGCACTCTCAGCAAATTTGCGGATGATACTAAACTGGGAGGAGTGGTAGATACGCTGGAGGGCAGAGATAAGATACAGAGGGACCTAGACAAATTGGAGGATTGGGCCAAAAGAAATCTGATGAGGTTCAATAAGGATAAGTGCAGGGTCCTGCACTTAGGACGGAAGAACCCAATGCACAGCTACAGACTAGGGACCGAATGGCTAGGCAGCAGTTCTGCGGAAAAGGACCTAGGGGTGACAGTGGACGAGAAGCTGGATATGAGTCAGCAGTGTGCCCTTGTTGCCAAGAAGGCCAATGGCATTTTGGGATGTATAAGTAGGGGCATAGTGAGCAGATCGAGGGACGTGATCGTCCCCCTCTATTCAACATTGGTGAGGCCTCATCTGGAGTACTGTGTCCAGTTTTGGGCCCCACACTACAAGAAGGATGTGGATAAATTGGAAAGAGTCCAGCGGAGGGCAACAAAAATGATTAGGGATCTGGAACACATGACTTATGAGGAGAGGCTGAGGGAACTGGGATTGTTTAGTCTGTAGAAGAGAAGAATGAGGGGGGATTTGATAGCTGCTTTCAACTACCTGAGAGGTGGTTCCAGAGAGGATGGTTCTCGACTATTCTCAGTGGTAGAAGAGGACAGGACAAGGAGTAATGGTCTCAAGTTGCAGTGTGGGAGGTTTAGGTTGGATATTAGGAAAAACTTTTTCACTAGGAGGGTGGTGAAACACTGGAATGCGTTACCTAGGGAGGTGGTAGAATCTCCTTCCTTAGAAGTTTTTAAGGTCAGGCTTGACAAAGCCCTGGCTGGGATGATTTAATTGGGGATTGGTCCTGCTTTTGAGAAGGGGGTTGGACTAGATGACCTCCTGAGGTCCCTTCCAACCCTGATATTCTATGATTCTATGACTGTGAGAGTAACCTCGCCTACAATAAGTTATTGAACACGTTTAACAGATACTCCAAGGAACAGACATTCCTACACTGACTAGCTTGGTGTAGCATGTAAAAGGACTGCTGGAGCCCTAGACTTTCACTGCAAGGAAACTCTCTAGCCCTTTCCCTTGAAGAAGCAGAGCTCACAGCATAGATCAGTAGGGAGGCTAGACTTGTCAAAGAAAAAGGTTTCCCACCACCAATCAAAGGCTCACAAGGGAGTTCTCCCCTCTTGCAGACCTCAGAAACCCACTGTAAGGTGGTGTGAAGTGACCACCTGATCTCCCAGCCAAGCCCCCTGTTCTCACCCCATCCCCCACTTTGTGGGCTTTCTGAAGTGTGTACGAAGGGAGCTGTGGTCCTGGAGACCTTAGGTCTATGATTCAATGTTTTATCGGCCTAATTAAGTCAGTTAGGGAAGTGATTTTTTTAATGAGATAGCTGTGCCAGCCAAAGCCCTAGCACATAGCAGCTATACCGGGGGAAAGGGCTTTTGCCAGTACAGTTTATGTCTTTCACCAAATCGGTATAAGATGTACCATCCAAAGGATTTTTTTGCTGGTATAATTGCATCTCCATTAGCAGGGTTTTGCCAATTCAGCCACATTGAATAAATTTGTCTGCTCAGATAAATTTGTTAGTCTCTAAAGTGCCACAAGTACTCCTTTTCTTTTTGCGGATACAGACTAACATGGCTGCTACTCTGAAAACTGATAGTTATACTGGCAAAGGTTTTAAGTGTACACAAGGCTTTAGCTGTGCGGAGTGCCAGGGGCTAAAAGGAGCAGGGTGATTGGGGTAGAGATCAGGGGAATTCCTCCATGCCGGCTGAGTGAAGTCTGCAAAACCCCAGTTAGCCTTAGGAGGTTTGTTGGCCAACTTTACAACCTCCCACACTTGTATGAGAATATCCCAAAAGCTTCAACGTTCACACAGATATCAACATCCCCTCATCGGAGCTACCACCCCTTTTCTGTTAAACCTTTTAGCTCTCTTCTTTAAAAGCATGTCAATTGCAGTGTAACCACAAACGAGATGCCAGAATGGCGCCACCATTTTTTGGCAGTGTTGACATGGCGACTGTCCCTGTCCAGGAGTGTCTTTGCAAAGCACGCCATTATCTGTTGTCCTCATCACACAGTACTTACCAGCATAAAGCAAGAGTTCTAAACAGTAAGAAAAGAAATAAGCCATCCCAATGATTCTCTCCTCCTTAACGACCAACTCCTCCATCCAACTCAGCACTCGCACACAATCTTGGTACCTAGACACCATGGAGAATTATTGCATGACTCATTTTATTCTGGGGTGTTTCTCCACTATCCCTTCATTTCCTTTCCTCTTTCCATGTCTCATTCTCTATGCTCCCATCCATCATTCCACTCATGTATCTATCCTATTTTTCTCTCCAAGGATCTTCAGCAAACAAGCTTATGGAGAAGGGCTTCAAGGATGCCTGACAAGATAGCGAGTGGATAGAGATATTCCACTGTGGTCCTTCCCAGGTGCACGAAGTATCCCTATGTGCATATAAGTGTCTGCAAGGTCCACTGTGACTAGCTAGTTGCCTTTCCAGCTGGTCATTGACAAGGAAAAGCACCAGGAACGGTGCATATAGAAGCCAGGTGGCCAACCTATCACCGCAGACAAACATGCCCCAGCAGAAGGAACAGTTGTGAGAACAAGTGTGTTCAGGAAGCCATTGTGGCTCAGAGAGAGTCGTTATAGAGGGATGTCTAATAAGAAGCAGACCAGTCTTCTAATCTGCTGGGGGTGGGAGGAAATAAGGGTGCCACATGACTCCAGTTGACACTTCTGAGCTATGTGACAGAGGTACCTGTATCCCAAGTATGGGGATCCAAACTGCCTCCTCGTGAGGAAGAAATTCACTTCAGAAGAAAAGTACCAGCCATCCAAAGCAAAAAGCCAAACTTAGCCTGTCCATACTTCCTTACTTCCTGGCTCTATAGACCAGGGAGTTCCTTGGTCCCAGATCTTTCTGTCAAGGGCACATTGTTCTCATCAATAGTAATTCACATTAAGAGCTGTTAGATATTGCTCAGTATTATCCCTCCATCTCCTCCTTGGTCAGCCGTGAGGCCGGACACCATAAATAGGGCCCTGTGTAAATCACATTTTCGTGGAGGGCATGGAAAATGCCCCCAAACTGTGGTCTTTGACATATTTTTCCTTACAGTTAACTACATTTACTTGTCAAATTCATTCCTTGCAAACTGTTGGGAATTTTCTAAAAAAAAAAAAAGGTGATTTATACAGGGCCTTAAACATAAGGATGCCCTTCCTAGAGACACTAACTTATGTGGTCTGTCTTCTGTCATTGTAACCACATGCCCTGCCCACTGAAGTCATTGGGAATTCTTTACTTTTACTATACTTGGGTCGCCATCGACCTCCCACAGTACCCTATTAGATTTCTTCTCTACACACCATTCTCCTTAGCCCATCCATATGGGAACATAAATTTGCATCATACCTGATGCTCAGAAAGAGAGCTTTGAAGAGCATGCAGAGAACCAGATAGTCTAGCTTGGGTTTCTTCAGACGCACACACATTTCATGGGCTCGATAGCCTGTGGAGAAAACAAATGTATTAAGTGTCTCTCCCTTAATACTGACACCTTCTCTTCACAGTATATGATGAAAGCATACTTACCTAATTGAATAGATAGGGGCAGGTTACCCAAGCAGAGCTTCATATAGGCCAATGACTGTGCTAATTTAACTGTTGTTAATAGCCCTCCTCCAATAACCTGGAGGTGAGAGCTACGCTGGATGGCCATCAGCTCATATTTCATCCATTCATCTTGGTAACCCATCATCTGGCAGCAGAGTGAGAATTCCGTATAGGACGAAATGATCTAAAATGTTCCAAACAAGAAAAAACAAGAGCCTGAAACTGTTGACTGAATCGTTATCTTGTGTAGGTTCAAAAGGGACACATGGATAAACCAGAAGCCCCCAAATTTCTTTGTTCCTTTTTCTCTTACAACATTGACCATTAAAAAAAATTAGGATTATTAATACTAACATTTATTATGCTCATGTCTAAAGGCTCCATTCAGGATCCTGCCCCCCGTGCTAGGTGCTAAGGCACAGAATATAAACTAGTGTACATAAAATTAGCAATAGCTTAAAAATCAAAACCAAGCTGAACTGTTACAATAAAAAAATTAAACTGAACCTCAGATCAACTCTTTTGGGAGGTTTAAAAAAGCTTGGTGAACTGTAATTGTTTGTCATTTCACCACATCTCTGCCTCCCTAGTTCTTACCAGAGACAGAAGTGCTGCAACATTACAAGGAAGACCATGGGCATGTTTTACCAGCCAAGACAGAAAGGAGCAAGCATGCCGGAAATCTGACAAGAAATCTGGTTTTCCATGAGATTTCCAGCCCCAGAGGCTTAGACAGTGTGAATGAGGTTCAGAAAAACATCAGAACATTGGGATGATTATCCAAAGCAAAGCTTTTACAGGTCAACCCATTGCTCGTTGAAATCAGACATCTGCTCCATAACAGCCAGGATGCCCCAATTGCAGGGTGTGTCCTGTCATCACAGTTACTTCCAATGCTGCTAGTTACTTCCTCTTCTTTGGGGGCAGGAGGAGAGGGTTCCCAGCGGCAAGGGTGGACCCACCTGGCTCTCATCCTCCGATTCCTCTGCTGAGTTCACCTTCATGAGCGCTGCCAGACGACAGAACTTCTTGCTGTTTGTAGCAGTGTCCAGGCTGAAGAGTTGCCACAATAAGGAAAGGCAGTGGCCCTGCTGGTACAGGAAAGCTAATTTCTTCTCCCTGTCACACAAGAGACATCTTTAGCCAGAGCAGATCACAGCAGCACAAAGATCTCACTATTGCTACTAATTAAACAGAGAGCCGGGGTGGTAGGAGGAAGAGGCGGGATCCTGAACTGGACTTTTCCTCCTCCTCCTAGGAGAGGAGACATGGAGGATTCCAGGAGCAGGAAAGGGGAAAGGAGGAAGTAGCAATTGGATGATGGGGTATCAATTGGGGGAGGGTCAGTCAGCGGAAGGATGGCATTGTGGGGGAAGTGGATGTAGAAGCAGGGAGGTTGGGGGTAACTGTGGGCATTGGGAAGGAAGGGGAACTCTGCTCCCCAACTTTGGCTGGCTGCAGAAGGGAGCAGCACAGAGGAACCTGAGGCTGCTTTATGCAGCAATACTGAGAACCCTCCCCCTTCCCTGGCCACTACAGATCAGCTGTTAGGTTCCAGCCAGTGGGGATTAGCCATTGTAGCCCTGTGCCAGCAGGGGTTGCTCTGTCAGCAGAGGGGAGCAGGAGGGGCTTGGCTAGGGCATGAGGCAGCACCATTGGCTGGGGCAGAGGCTTCTCCCCCACCATCCTGCAAGCATGGGGAGGTACAGTTATGGGGAGGATCAGAGGGGACAGCTGTGATGGAGATATGGGGAAAGCCATGCTGTCAACTCTCATGATAGTTGGCATTTTTCTTAAAGCCCCAGCTCCTGGAGTCATGGGATCACAGGAGAACCTTGGCTGCCATTTATTATTTCAAAAGAACAAGGTTCATGTTGTGAAGAAAAGCTTGAGAGACTGGTGATCTTGGGGGAAGGGAAGAGAAGCCAGAAGAGCTGAGGGGGAGAGAAACTGACTGGGATGGGAGGCTGTTTGGGGCAGAGAGAACGAGGAGTCTGGGGCAAGAGGGAGAGAAGGAGTGAGTGTGGGGAAAGCAAGAGGGGAGACTGGGAACTGATGGAGGAGAATCTTGACAGGCGGTGCAGCACTGCTGGCTCAGGGGGGAGCTGTTGGGGAGTCTGGATGGATTTCACATGGAGAGAAGTCTGGAGAGGGAAGGAGGGTGGAAGCTCAGCTCACCATCTGGAGACTGCTACAGTGTAGGCTGGGAGCCTGCCACTGGGGACACTGTAGCGGGAGGCCAAAGTAGGTGTTGGGTGTTTTGTTGAGGGGTATTGGATGAAAGGCAGTTGTGCTGGGACATTTTGGTGATCCAGGGAGGAGGGTGGCTTCATGGCAGGGAATGACTGTCCATCTCCCCAACCAGTGAGGGCAAGAGGTGAATGTAATGTGGGTGAGGGGGAGTTGTGGCAGCCGGAAGGGGGTTCCAGCAGAGATGGGGAAGAAGGTGAGCAGAGGAGGAGGGTGGCAGCAGCAGGGGGATACGGTGAGGTACGTTGGGGATTCCTAGGGGAGAGGTGAGACAGCCTGACTCTCCCCTGGTGCCTCAACCCAAACTCTGTCATCTCACCCCTCAGGGCCTCACCTACCCCTCCTAGAATCCAGCCTTTTCCTGCTCACTTTTCCCCCCACTCCTAAAATCCCCCTGCTGGACCATCTGTCACTTCTACCTGTCCTCATTACCTCACCTTCACCCCCAAGCACCCCATCTTCTGACTCCCCTTCTCCCCTCCTGCCTTAACCTTTCACCTCTGCCACTTCCTCCTTTCTACTGCCTTAACCCTCACCAGCCGGTACCCCGGGCTGCCTCACTGATCTCTGCCCCCAACCCCTCCCCTTCTGTTCCACCACTGCCTCCCCTCCACTGGGGCTCCCTTATCTCCCCCTGCTTCCCTCTCCACAGCACGTCCCCCATTAAGCACCCCACTCTGATATCTCCCCTTCCTGTGGTACCTCCATCCCCTCATGCTGATACCCCCACTGCCTCACCTCTCTCTCTCTGCTTGAATCCCCAACAATACTATCCCGCATGGCCCAAAGGGTCTCTCCATAACACCAGATGCTTTTCCTTGCTTCCTCTGCCCCCATTGGCCCCAAAGCCCATGGCTCCCAACAGAGCTTCTCCTAATCTCAGGTGCCCTTTCACCTAGGACATCCCTGAACCACTAAGATGATGACTTCTTGCTCCACAACCTAAAAGAATGCTCGTAAACACATTACACAGCCATGCAGTAGAATACGTTCTGTTAAAGCACTGACACTGTTCAGGTAGATTATTTATAGTGCAAATAAAAACCTTACAAACTTGTTTACATATGTTGCACCCATTTTTAATCACAAACAGGTAAATTGAAGCACTGTTCCCAGACTGAAATATGAGCATTCCCATGACGAGACTGGTTAGCGAGGAGAGGCCAACATTTGGAAATAATGCCTTTAGCAGTAGCAGGGAGTACAAATATATTCTCAAAAGCACATGCATTTCTTTGCAATCGATTCCTGTTTTCCAAAATAAATGCCTTGCTTTAAGATACTGTACCATTGGGAATGCACATATCTGTAATTCCCCCTTCACTAGAGTATGTAAACACCACTATTTAAAGCCCCCACTCTTCATGTGCTTAATTTGAAGCATGCAAGTTACATGCTTCCAATTAAGCATGTGCTTAAGTGTTTGCAGGATTGAGGTCTAAATGACAACCAGGGACTAAGGTAAAATCCACCCAACTTGGTTTTACTCCAGTTCTACTTCCTACCCTTTACTGCGTCTATACAAGAATTGCTGCTTCTTCTGGTGAGACGCGTGCTTTGACACTTCCACCAGAGTCTTAAAAAAGACTCCAATCAAGGTAAACGGGAATCTTCTTTTTAATAAAATCAAAGCCTTCCTGATAAATTTCTTTGCCAAATTCATTTGGCCCATGTTATAACAGACCTGCAGAGAGGAAGGGAGAGTGAGACAAAGACCGTTTGTAACATTATCAGCCAGCTGCACGTTCCAAAATGGTCGGGCTCTCAGCTGCCATTTTCTAGCATGACATCAATGCTGGAGCCAAGGGCGGAGGTGGGGAGTAGAGAGTAGGTTGGGTTAAACCTCATTGAAACTGTTGTGACCTCCACCCCTCTTTTAAGATAGCTGTGAGAGACAACTCAGTGGCCCCACCTAAAGCAAAGGGGGCATGCAAGCCCATCCAGTAGTTTGGACTTTTAGTTTTGGATGAGGTTGTACGGACATAGGAGGGAGACACAGAAAACCTCCAATCATCTTCCAGGATGGCCCCGACCAGATACATAAGGAGGTTCCTCAATATCTTGCTGTCTCTTTACCTCACCCTTCAGGCTGTAGAAGGTAGCTTCCTCAAACTGGTTAATTACAGTGGCTCTGAAGTCCACCGATTTGATCAGATTCTCTGCTGTATTCAAATTGCAAAAGGCCTAAAGCAAAGCAAACCACAGAGAAGGGTGGGTGACCATCTGTGCCGCACACTTTCTCCAACCCCACCACCCGCTGAAGAGAGAAGGCTGGATTCTCCCATCTGCTACGGCCACTGCAAGCAGCCGGAGATGGCCAATGGAGAATCCCCTCTGCGCAGGGGGAGGCAGCTCTGTGTCCCCTGCCCCCCTTCTCCCATGCCCTGTGGCAGGGGAAGGAGGGAGTGTCCTGAGGGCAAGGTGGGAGCAGAATGGGGTCATGGCAAAGCTTTACACCTGATCTTCCACTAGTGGAAGCCTAAGCTAGAGCTGCCCTTGTGCAGCTATCTCACGCCAGGGCAACATGGCACTGAATCATGGAGCTGCAGCTGTGCACCCTGTCTCTTTGCCACCCTAGCTGTGCTCACTCAGGGGTGAATCAAGCCACAAAGCAAAGGGAGCTCTCTTCACCCTGTCTAGGACAGCAACATTGCTTTCTTTCCCCTGGGAGTAACCCAGGAGCTGCTGGAGCTGCCTGTAGAGCTGGGACATAATGCCCATGGGTTTCTTTGGCTGAATGTATAGAGGAAATGTAGTAGTGAAGGACTGATGGCACTGAGTCCCAGTCACCCTTCAACCCCCCCACCCTCCTCCACACACACAGCCCTGCCAATGCACCTTACTCCTGACCTGCGTGCCACCTCCTCCAGGCTATTCCAGTCGAGGGCCCCTTCCACAGCTCAGTAACATACTCCAATCCTGACTAGAAGCACCCCATCTCTCCCATGAGCTCTCCATGGTAGAGATTGCTAACTCATATGATGAGTTTTGTCATATGACTAAATGTCACCCAGAGACTACGATGGGCTTCCCAAAATCATGTCCCTAATGATCTCCTTATCCTGCCACCCCCCACCCCCATGCCCCCAGCCTCTTAAGGACTGAGGCTAGTGCCCTAAACCACCACGCCTTTGAACATTCCTCACCCCACTCTCGCCACTATAGTCACTATACTGGGGGGATGGGTGAAACCGCCTTGAGGTCAATGGGTGTTAGAGCCGGCCTTCACTCCAGACAAATGTATAAGGCACTCAGCTCTTTTCTGGAACAGACAGCTAAAGCAATAGGAGCCTCCCCCCAAAACACAGGCCACAGGCAAAGCTGGAGCAGGAGTTGATCCATGTGACCTAAGAGGTTTCCTGGGAGTCTGATAACAAACACAGGGCTGGGGATTGACTGGATTGCACAGGCGTGTGTGGGTGTGAGAAATACCACAGAAAGACCCAGAGAAGTCAGAAGAAAGCCAAGGACAGCCACAGAAGGACTTGTAGCATGACCCAGAGAAAAAGGTGAGAGAGAGAGCATTTGGGCACAGTGCTGTCTGGAAAGAAGCTTGGATCTGTGAGCAATTAACTGTCTCCAGCTGTTTGAGTCCTACAGTGTTCAGGGAAACAGAACTTTATGTACATTCCTTGTAAATAAAGAGGATTGCATCAATGACATGCCTGACTCAGTTTCTCCTTCTAATAGAAACAACCCACAGGATCCCAAATTTTGACTAAAAGCTCAGGTCAAAAGGGGTAATAATATTAAACCGGATGTATGCTTGTAATCTCCCATGTGCTATGTCTGTGACATTAAAATCCTGCGCCACAGCTCAGGGTCTCTAACAAAGTAGGAAGGAGAGACAAGGAAAATGTAGGGCCTAACACCACCATTCTGAAAGAATCAAAGAACATGTGTTCCTAGATGAAATCTGGGACAGCCTGTTAATATGGAGAGAAGTAAGAGGGAAACCAAGGGAGAGGACATGAACTCGCATGGGATCAAGGGAGCAAAGCAGCTCACCATGTAGTTGTTTGACAGATGTAAGTAAGCTGCTGCACACTCCAACAAGTAATACAAGGCTCTGGCGTATTCGCCCATCGCCATGCAGTGCCGGGCCAGGGGCACAAAGACAGACTCCACGATCTCTTCACATTTGCAGGATCCCAAGCGCCTGATCTTCTCCTGGTCCCTGTCGGAATGCTGAATGATCTCGTCCAGCCTCTCCAGAAACTCCTTCTCTATCTCTTCAGCTCTGGCCGGAGACAAGATGGCAGAGAAGGGGCAGGATTCCCCTGTCACAAGGCTTTCTTGTGTGTCCGCGTGCGCAGGGTTCGGTAGAATTCACAGTTCTAATTCCCTGGTGCTGTTTTTATGTTGTTCTCGTGACCCAGGGAATGGTGCTCTCTGTCCCTAAACTCCTAGCCCCTCCTGGGCCTTTACGGCACAATTCTAGAGGAAGACTATGGTATTCCTTTATGCAGGGCAAGTTTAAGGCAATCTGCAGCTCTTGGCACACCCCCACATGAGGTCTTGTGGCCACTAGAGGGTGGACATGTGGCAATTCTCTCCCACCACCATCTCCAACAGGCACAGCAGAGCCCCCCTTCTCCCTGGGCCATGCCCTCTCTGCTGTGGGGTGGGCTCAAGCAGCTTCCTCCCTAGCTACAGTGGCTGCTGCTCCCCTTCAGACTCAGGCAGACATCACATCCCTGCATCAGTTACTCTCTCTTCTGTTTTTTCAAGTTATTTTTTGCAAGGGCTGGAAACAGACTTCTTAAAAATGAAAGCTGAGATGCAGACATCATTGCAGGATTCCTGGAGGGAGCCCAGGCCCACAGCACAAGCCTGTGATGTTAGCCAGCCCTGGCACCCTGTGCTTTTGGCCAGGATGCAGGCAGCCCTTTCTCTGCCTTGCTTGAGAAGACAGAACTCCATCGCCTCTGACAGCACCAGCACCTAATCCCTCCTAAAAAGAACAACCAAAACCATTTCAGCTTGGAAATCTTCCTGTTTCTTAACATGCCAGAGAGAAAGCGGAGCACAAAAGTTGGCTAAAATGTACCTGACTGAACAGTGGCTCTACAAAAGAACTTTGTAAGCAGGCCTGAGTACCTTACCTTGGATAGAAAAGAAATGTGACCTAAAAGCTTGCTTAATCTGTATCTCCTGCCCTTGGCTCATGTGCAGCAGGACTGTGAACCACAGATGGCCCAGACAGTATGGAGCTTTCATGACTATCTGTCTTTCCCGAGCAGGATCTTGAAAATGTGAATTGAGTGTAAACAGATGGAGAGATGCCTGCCTGAGTCTGCAGAGAGCCTGAAACAATCATTCTGAGAGTGTGTTCTACCGTATCCACCTCAAACAGGGCTCCATCGACTCTGCTCTTCATGGCTGTGCAAGTTGCCATTTTTCCAGGATGCCACAGAAACCACCATTTCTGCCATGGAATTCACTGTTTTGCTGCATTCAGGCACTCACCGTTTTATCTTCCTGACCTACCAGGACCTGTCTGCAGCTACCTCTTGCTCTGTAGATTTCCCCACAACAGAGAGTTATTTCAGTGCACGCTCCCTGCACTGTTCCATGGAGCCAGGGACTGGGGAAAGTGCCAACTCCATGGAACAGCACAGGCTGGTGAGCTAAGCAGGCTGGAGAATGGTACAACAGCCAACGTCTGAGAAGATGAGCCACTAAGCCAGCTCCCAGCTTCCCACTTCCCTGGCATCCATGGGGGAAGAGGGCTCTGAGCCAGGCTGGGGCAGGAGCTAAGGTTTGGGGTGTGGAGCAAGGCCACCCAGAGGGTGTAATGAAAAATCCATTCTTGGACTGTTGAAAATAAACAAATTCTACTGCAAGAATGTTTAGCTATGAGCCACAGGGGGATAGGAAGGAGAGCGAGTGGGAATGAAAGGCATTTCTCAGAGAGAGAGAGAGAAAGAGAGAGAGAGAGTAAATTAATGCTGCTGTAGAATGTAGGATTCCCATTTTGCCATGGAATACATGGGGCCCTGACAGTAGGGATGTTCCATTCTAAGAGAATCCCTCACACCCTCCAAACTCCCAGTCTCCGTGGGTATCTCGCAACCCATCAAATAATGTCTTCCCCCACAGGTAGCAGCCAAACCCATATATTCCACTCACAACCTCTGGAGCCCCTAGGAATCTATTTCTTTGTAAAGTGGTCTGGTGAATGAAGACCTTGCTCCCGTACTTAAGATTTTCCTCTGGCAACATCTTGTGTTTCTTTAGTGCCTTTAGAGTCTCTGGAAAGAAAATCAACCATGGGGTTCAATGCAACATCATATGTCCTGGAATAAGAGCCGCTTTTTACCATTCTCTAGCACTAAGATAATGAGATGAAATTCCATAACATAGGGAATGTCTTCACTGCAGACTTAGCGTGTGACATACCAGGCCAGGAAACTCCAAAGGCCACAGTTAATGGGAAGAATCCCACCCACCCAAAAATCCTCCAAAAGCTGACGGCTTAAAGAGGAGAAACACCCACTACTCCCAAAAATGTTCTTTATGGTCCAGATCTTCAGCTGGAGTAAATCAGCACAGCTCCATTGATGTCAGCACAGCTACACCCACTTACACCAGTATATGATCTAACCCAGTGGTTTTCAACCTATTTACCATTGTGGGCCGCATATGTGGCCCACAACGTGTTATGTGGGCTGCATCCAATACTACCTCTATGACCCTGAGGATGTCACATGGGCCGCAGCTCTGTGCTGACTGGGCCACAAGCAGCCCGTGGGCAGCAGGTTGAGAACCACTGGGTGGGGGTTTTTGCCCAAACCTGTTAGTCCATAGTGCACTTCATCAAACTGTTAAAGGTTCTTTTCAGTGCAGCATTTTAGGCTTTGGCTACACTAGCACTTTTGTTGGCAAAACTTTTGTTGGTCAGGGTGTGTGTGAAAAAACACACCCTGACTGACATAAGTTTCACCAACAAAGCGCCAGTGTGGACATGGCTACGTCAGTGGGAAAGCGTCTCCTGCCGACATAGTTACCGCTGCTTCTTGGGGGTGGTTTAAATATGCAGACGGGAGAGCTCTCTCCCGCCGGCATAGAGCGGCTACACATGAGACCTTACAGATTGCCGCTATATGGTCCATAGTGTAGACATAGCCTTAGTTAGTCAGAAGGAAGGAGGAGAAATTCAGTTCCCTCTAGCCACCTTTTTTGTTTGTTGCTTTCTTTTAAACAATATTTTTCATTCCTGAATTTTTCAGGCTAATATATGATGCTGAGGAGCCAAATTCTGTTCTCTGTTACAAAGATGCAACCCCCATTGAAATCAGTGGAAGTCCAATATCTAATAAATCTGTGATTTGAGCTAGACAAGCACAGTTCTGTTTGAGTTAGAAGCTGTTACAGTCAAGCATGGATTTGGTCTTCAATTTCTCATTGCTGCACTGACTGAGTCTAAAAAGAACCCCTGGCTGATCTGTTACATTCCAGGAAGATAAGCTTGAATTTACCTTTCTCAGTGTCTTGTGGAAGTAATAACTCTAACTTCTTGGAGACAGTAGAAGTAGTGATGTCTGAAATTCAGAGAACAAGGGAGAAGGCATATCTAAGGGTGCCTGCCACACACATCCTTTGTTCAAGACAAATGGTTCTGGTACATGCTGCCTACATACAGAAGAATCTTTACCGGCATTGGGGATCTGGAAAATTTCAGGAGATGGTTGTCTGGACACAGAGATCCTAGTCAAGGGTGCACCTGCTCAACATGAAAAAGAATCAAAGAATAAAGTTCCTCTGAAAAGCCATCTTAGAGTCATCACCTGCCTCTGCTTATTGGAAAGAGAGTGTGATGAGCTTTCATCGCAACCCCGCCTGCAGTCTGCAGATGAGAAAGCGAGTGCTGCATCTATGAAAGTGACTACCATCCCAATAGACTTGCCATTGGGCATTAGCCATTTTCTGTTGTACTCTTTTGTACATGATGACTTGAACACTCCATTCATTTCTTTCTGCAAAAGGACCACAACCAGCTAGTATGACTGTCTTTTGTATGTCATGTCAAACTCAGATACTGACCATTCATGGTCATGAAAGATTTCATAGCACTTTTCTCAAAAGTTAGAGATGGCAACCTTGTTGTCCTGGCCTAATCTATTTGTGGAAATGTACATTTGGCTCCATAAACACCTTTCGAAGTGTCATTTGAAATAGTTATTCCTTCCCTCCTACTCCTTAAAACACCCTGTTGGGTAATGTTGCTGACACAGAGTAGTTGCAGTACTCCACCCCAGAGATGGCTGTATTTCATTGGTGGGTGAGTAATCCATGTTTAAATAAACTGTAAAACATGATGCCATTGAAAGACACTGTATAAATACTGTAGGAAGTTTGATTGTATTTTCAGTTCTCTGTTTGGCCCTGTTTTATTCCCACAATAAGCGTAATGCCCCTACTCCATTTGTTACATTCTTAGACCTGGTGTGATGAACAGCTCAGTGGTGTAGGGGAGAATATATAGAGAGAGAGAGGTTTAATTATTATCACAAAACACTACCACACACGGTACCTCTAATCCACCTAACTCATTTCATTACGAACTAAATGCCCAGTTCTTTCGCAGAGTCTGTGCAAGCTGTACATTCTCATACATTAACATACTAGGTCAAATTCACTTCAGTCCAACTCCACTGAAGTAGGCTTACTCTTCTCTTTAATTATTTTGCAATAGGTTTGTGACATATTGCACATATTTTCCTACTCATACTGTGAACAGCAGCGTTCTTTAGAGAGAGCCAATGTTTCAACATTCAGACTGTCTGAACAGAAGCAGGCAGAAAGGAATGACCCAAATTGGAACTTGATCAGAACACCTGGGCTTGGATCCTTCTTGTTGCCTCACTTGCTGTAGGATCTTACAGAGCTCAATTTTACATTTCATCTGAACAGTGGGAAGTCTTCAGCCGGGCAACACTCCCTAGCACCATGGTAGGGCACTAGGTCAGTACTGACTCAGGGGACTAGGCCTCAAAGGTATTTAGGCACCGAGCTTCCATTGAAATCAATGGGAGTTAGATGCGTAAATACCTTTGAGGAGCTGGGCCATAGTCAATTGCTCCCTGTGATGGGGCTTTCTCCCCATCACCTGCAAGGCAAGGGAAAGAACCCCAATTAGGGATAGCTCAGTGGTTTGAGCATTGGCCTGCTAAACCCAGGGTTGTCAGTTCAATCCTTGAGGGGGCCATTTAGGGATCTGGGGCAAAAATTGGGGATTGGCCCTGCTTTGAGCAGGGGGTTGGACTAGATGATCTCCTGAGGTCCCTTCCAACCCTGATATTCTATGATTCTATGATTTAGTCATATTCCACACTTAAGGAGTGATTAACTAATTGCCTCCTGGCCAGAGGAAATGGAGCAAGGCATTTTAAATAGACAGAGGGTGCTCAGGTGGGGACAGACTACAGAGCACACAGGTTTCTGATGGAGCAAAGCCTTGGAAGCGGATTTAACAGACAGGAAACACCAGAGGAAGAACTCTAAAGGAGCGAGTTAGGCCCCTGCAGGAGAAGCCCTGAGGGAGGGCCAGCCAGGGAACTACAGTGGACCCTGGGGCTGCAAAAGAGGTATTAGTTTGGTGATCTGATTGGACTTTCATTTGGACTTCATGTTATCCCTGAAAGGGGTTTAAATTTCCATGTGCCTTGGCCTTATGGCCATGCCACAGCACACCCAGAAGGGGCAAAGAGGAAGCCTGAGAAAGGCCACTGAAGGGCAGAAAATGAGCCCAGTAGGTGAGGCCAGAGACAAGGACCCTGTGCAAGGCAGCATGAGGGGTGCCCACAAAGTGAGGATGTGCTACTAGTACTACGCTGCCCCTGAATCCTTCTCCGCTCTCCATATCAGTGGTTCCCAAACTTGTTCCGCTGCTTGTGCAGGGAAAACCCTTGGTGGGCCGGGACGGTTTGTTTACCTGCCACGTCCTCAGGTTCAGCCAATCGCGGCTCCCAGTGGCTGCAGTTTGATGCTCCAGGCCAATGGGAGCTGCTGGAAGAGGCAGCCAGTATGTTCCTCGGCCCACACCGCTTCCAGCAGCTTCCATTGGCCTGGAGCAGCGAACCACAGCCATTGGGAGCCATGATGGGCCAAACCTGCAGACGCGGCAGGAAAACAAACCGGCCCAGCCAGGCCCAGCCGGGGCTTTCCCTGCACAAGCGGTGGAACAAGTTTGGGAACCACTGCTCCATACCAATTCTTTACCTACCTCTTTTGTTTTCTTTTTTGTGCTCTCTCTCTCTCATACCTTCACCCAAATTATTTCACTCAATCTCTCTCCCTTATCAGCCACAATCCCTTTTCATCCCTCTTTCTCTCCACAGCTCCCTGGGTTTTAGCGTGGTGGTCTCGCCTCGCTCCCTCCAGGTTACTGTGAATTCTGTATCCGATGGGGCATTTTACCTTCACTTGTCCTCTGGACACTTTCAGGGGAGCATATAGTGGCTAGGGAAGCCTCAGCTGTCACAGCTTTTCGCTCCATCCCTGCCAAATCGGAGGGAGAAACAGACGTTAATAAAGAGCTGTAGAACAACTCCTCATCGCTATCCGCATGGTAGTGGCCAGCAGAAGCCAGTGGGCCATTGTGCTAGGTGCTATATTGACTCAGAATACAAAGATGGTCCCTCTCCAAAAGCACTTACCCTCTGTCTTTTAAATGTTTAGATTGTAAGTTCTGTCCTCAGTTAGACCCACTCAACCCCACCGACTGCCCATGGGTAGGGCCCTACCAAATTCACAGCCGTGAACAACGCCTCACGGACCGTGAAATCTGGTCTCCCGCATGAAATCTGGTCTTCTGTATAGTATAGGGTAAAAGTACACAAATTTTACAGGGGAGACCAACATTTCTTAAACTAGGCGTCCCAACCCAAAAGAGGGCTGTGGGGGGGGGTCACAGTATTGCCACCCTTACTTCTGCCTTGCCTTCAGAGCTGGGTGGTCGGAGAGCAGCAGCTGCTGGCCAGGTACCCAGCTCTGAAGGCAGTGTCCCACCAGCACCAGCGCAGAAGTAAGGGTGGCAATACTGCGACCCCCCCGCTAGAATAACCTTGTGACTCCTACACAACCCCCTTTTGGGTCAGGACCCTTGCAGTTACAACACCATGAAATTTCAGATTTAAATATCTGAAATCATGAAATTAATGATTTTTAAAATCTCATGACCATAAAATTGACCAAAATGGACCGTGAATTTGGTAGGGCCCTACTGGTAGGAGTTACACAGCCAAGGCCCGCTGTGCTCTGTGAAACAACTGTTATTTATTATTTGATTGGCATAGTGCACAGGAGACCCAGTCACAGATCAGGACCCCACTGTGCTAGGGGCTGTACAAGCACAGAACAAAAGGTCCCTGCCTCAAAGAGCTTGCAGTGGACCAAATCCTGCAGCAGACCAAATCCTGCACCAGAACTCCTAAATTCTACCAACAGGATGAATTCCTTGGAAAATTCTATGGCTGCTGAAACAGAGTCCACAGGGCCCTGATTAAGATGAATGGGACACGTCACACCTCTCACAGCCATTTTTCCTCAAAGCCATTGTTTCAGGCTCTCTGCAGACTCAGGCAGGTGATACTGCATCTGTTTCCATTTTCTCCACCATCATAAAGCCTATAAACACATCTGTTCCAACAGAAGAGCTCAGATTATGAAGAACAGTTCTGGGGCAAGGACACAGTTCCCCAGCAAACCCTGCAGCCATGGAAGTGTGGAGTACTCTAGGCCCTGTGTCTAGGTGTAGCTGAAGGCCGAATTTGGCCCAGCCCAGGTATCCCCTTCACATATCATCAGCCCAGCTAACATAGCCTCCTTCCCTGCACACAATCCTTCCATTCCACACCTATGCCTGCTTCCCACTACTCCTTCACAGCCCCATGCTGCCCCCACCACAGCCCTGGACTTTCCCCTACCCTTCAGCTCCTGACACCAGACCTAAAGGCTGAGCAGAAATGTGAGGGGGCATGGAAAGGTTACAGCATATGTGGGGCTTGAGGAGTAGAGTGGGGATATAGGGGAAAATAAGGGGATTGGGAGGGCATGGAAAGGGGGCCAGGATGCCTCTCCACATTTCCCCTAGGGCGGGAGGGGATATGGAGCAAACAGGACTACTGGAGGTGAAGGAGAAGGGAGAGAGGGACTTGGCAAAGGTGTCTGGTGCATCCCACCAGCTAGGAGCAGAAGAAGCCCAGAGGTACACTTAGTCACACCCTCCAGGCCCCAGGTCTCAGAGAACACTGAGGCTCAATACATGCCCGTGCAGATGCGTTGAGGACTGTGCATTGTCTGCATAGCCCTAGTCTCTGCAGCAGTGAGCAAAGCCCTCCCAGCAGCACGGTCCCTTGGGGAGCCCAGTAGAAACCGGGGCTTCCATTTACCTTCAAATGAGGGTGCCTGAAGATTTTTCAGGGTTGTATTAATGATCAGTGAGGCTGCTTCACTGAATGGGTATTCCTTGTGCTGCTCAGAAATGTCTTCCTGAGACTCAGTGTTCACCAAAATCATCTCCACGGTGTGGCGGTGAAATGAAATGAAGTCCCCTTCTCCGCAGCGTCTGCATTTGTGAGCCTGCCCTTCTAGATAGCTCACGCACTTGAGATGTAAGGCTTTCTTCTGGCTCTTCAGCCAGACCTCATAGGCCGCTTCCTGCAGCAGCGGTGTGCAGAACGCCATGATGCTGCATTGCATCACCAGCTGCTCTTGCTTGATTCGGTTATAAACAGAAGAGCGGATATCTGAAAGACAACGTGGATTTATCCATAAACTCTCAGCTAGGCCAGCTCTCATGCAGGGCTCTGTTTCTGCTGCAGCCACTGATGGAACTGTCCACGCTGAAGGTGTAACACTGTCCTGGGGAGTGGGTGGTAGGGATTAAACCCAGAACCATCAGATCTGAAAGCATGAGACATTACTGCCTGAGTTAAAAATTGCAGTCCTTAGCCACGGATGTAGTAGGCTTCTCAACCTCCACATTCGGGCCAGAGTTCCACACTACATGGATTATCACCACTTGGTTATACACCAGCAGACTCCGAAATAACCTCATCCACTTTAATTCACTCCTGTTGCTATTGTTGGTGCCAGACTTGCACTGAAATAACAAAAGATAGATATATGGTGATTTCTGTGCCAATCTGTGTGTAGACAAGCCCTTAGACACCATAGGGAGAGTTTGGTGGAATCTAGGTGAGGTAGGAGGAGAACAGAACAAAATAAATTCAGGGGTAAGACATATTAGCTCATACCAGCCCATTTTGACAGTACGTTAGGGGGTTTGGAATGACTATAATTTAGTGCTTTAAAGTATATGCTGCCACATCATGGTTATTATTATTTGTATTAAAATAACTCAACAGAGATCTCAACTGAGCTGAGGGTTACATTGTCCTGGGCACTGTATAAATGCATAATAAAAGATCATCCCTGCACCAATGAGTTTATAATCTACATACGAATCAGACAAAGTTGGGGATGGGAAACTGAAACACAGAGCCAGAAGTAGAGCTTAGGTTTCCTGTGTGTGTCAGGTCAGTTTCCTATCCCCTGCACCCAACTGTCTCTCTCTAGGTACCGCAGGAGTGACTTGAATGCATTTACAATAGCATTCCTAATGCTGCAACAGCTGAGTTTTTTGTATAGAATATTCCTTTATTTTTTTAAAGAAAAAAGGCATTGATGATTACCCTGAAACAGATGCTTCTCAGGAGTTTATTTCAAAGCGTGATGCGAGATTCTGTTGTGTAGGCTGTGACTGTCAGTAAATACATTTAAGATGCAAGCAAGTACTAAAGCTACAGGCAAAAAAAATCTAATGATCTGTACATTCCCTCCCTACTAGAAATAACCCTGCACTTTATGCATGTTAACAAGATGGATTCACACAGCACTCTGGAAAGATCACCAAGAACACAGACAAGGAGCAGTGGGATTTCAGCACACTCTGGTGCCCCCAGTCCCTGGCCAGCTCCACGTACCTGACTCTTGTCCAGTTGATCTGACCATCCCTTGGCAAACAAGTAACTCTATGGAGGGCATATCCTGTGATTGTGCATTCTGGGAGTCCTTTCTTTTATTAAAACACTTGAAGATGTGGGAATCCACCAGGGTTGCAAGCGTCTGGTTCATCTTCCTCTTGGTCCATTCAGGAAGGATGTGGAGCAGCAGCTCAGTCGTGAAAGTCAGCCCGATGATAGCCGCACACTTCACTACCATCTGCTCCGAAGGGCTCATGTTGTCTAACTCAGCCAGTGCAATGCCTACCGAAAACAAGTCATCCAGTAAATCATCACTTCTCCATGCTGGGTGCTCCTGAGACACCAAGACAGTAAGATTACAGTGGTTAGCTTTAGCGTTGGGGGTGAGAGGAGGATGGATGTCCTATCTGGATCCTGTCCTTTTTACCCTACAAATGAACTGACCTGAGTAAAGTCTGCTGCAGTATCCACGGTATACATCCGATGAAGTGAGCTGTAGCTCACGAAAGCTCATGCTCAAATAAATTGGTTAGTCTCTAAGGTGCCACAAGTACTCCTTTTCTTTTTGCGAATACAGACTAACACGGCTGTTACTCTGAAACCTGACCTGAGAAAGCCAACACCTCAATTATCTCATCTGGAAGCTGCCTTCACCAGCAACTACTGATAATGGCCAGTCATGGGGAATTCACCCACTGGATTTTTGACCATGACTTGATCCAGGATCCACCATAACTGCTCAGTAGCTTGAGTTGTAGAATTTATTAGGAGGGCTGTGTTTATATTAATTCTTAATAGTTTGTCGTTTAAATGAGTTTTAAAGCGGCTTCCCAGAACAGCATCAGGACTCTGCTGCGCCGAGCTAGAGTGCCGACTACTGGACTGGAAGCTTGGCATGACTCCAAGAGCAGACCAGCGTATTCAGGGATTAGACTGGGGCAAAAGGAGGGGAGAACCTTTTACAATACAAACGCCAGAAGAATGCCTGTTCAGCAGACTGTAGTAAGGCTGAGTAAGTGAGTGAGTGGCCTCCCTCCAAGCTGGAGAGCGAGGGACCACTACACTCCCCCTGGTGGGCAGAGCTAAATCTGCCATTCCCTCCCTCACCGGAAGTCCTGGGGCGGGACAGAAAGTATAAAAGGAGAACCCCAGAGCTCATTTGTGACTAGCAGGGCCGTCCTTATGCATAGAAGACTGCATAGGGCACCTGAAAATTTGGGGCACCACTGAGTCTTAGTGTCCACCCTCCTGCCTCTTCCTATCCCTGTTCTGACCCTTCCTGCAGGCTCCCACAGCTAGGTGCTGCAGCCTGGTGACTCTTACTCTGGAGGGGATCTAATAACTTAAAAGTGAAAAAGCCTGCCATCCCTGTTAGCACAACATTGAAACTGTTAAAGAGACATTCAAGTGCTAATGAAGCCATTTAACTGACATTTGCCAACCCCAAGGTATATACTGTCAGTTTCTGAATTTACTGATAAAAACAGTTGTGCATTACTGTAATATTTACTCAGAACATGTTAGTCTACAGGACCCTAGTTTAAAATTTTCTTTAAAAATATTTCATTCGTGAATTAGTGAAGATTATAAAATCACATCTCTAAAAATTCCTTGCATACATTTTTAGATGCACAATCATCTTTAGCCTTAAATGCTTGGATCTTCAGACATAGTTTTTTAAATAAATCCTTCAGAAGACCACCCTTATCTAAAATACACATTTTAATTTTAATTACTATAGTAAACAAAACTTGCTTCCAAAGTCTTCCTGTCCTTTCTGTCCATCCCCTTCTCCCTTCAAAGCCCAACCACCTTCCCACCCCTGTTGAAGAGAGCCCTTAAAGGGACAACACACCTTTCCTTTCAGATAGCTGGACAAAGAGTTTCCCTTTCTTTACTTCTGACTATATGATTAATTAGTTTTAAGAGAACTCTCCAGCAAAATCAGTACCTAGTAAGATATAAAAACCTTTGTTACGCCTAAAATCTTTGGAAACATATTTTTTAAAGTGGTAAAATTTCATAAACACGTCTATTGTTATGGAGATCACACAAAGTAAATTAGTGTTCCCTTTTTCTAAAAGCAATGAACATTATTATGAACACACTAAACCTCTGTGACTAATTAATTTAAAATAATGTCTTTGTTTCAGTGAGTTAAATATGTAGTAATCTGGAAGTATTACTTTATGAAGGCTTAAGAGTACATTTAAAATATTATCAGTATTTCTAAGCTGATTTTAAGAAAATGTAGAACAGAGAAGAGCTGCATCATGTATTCCATAATATTTGATATTGTATTCAGCAAGCCAGCTGACTCACCCTTACTACAAAGTTTTTGCAAATAAATCTCTGACAAACTTTAGGGCATATCAAAAAACCTGTGACGGACATTTTTTATTCCCAAGTTTAGTGCTTTTAATTAGGTACCGTCTGCATGTCCAGTCTTCACCATCTGGCATGCAGTGGAAAACATGCCCCATTTTCTTTAGAAAGAAATTGCAGAAGAGTGGTTTTTTCAAATGTGATTTGCTTCATTTGGTTTCAGAGATTTGGCTGGAAGGGGGTGAGCAGGATGGGGGAGGGAAGAGAGGAGGGAGACAGTGGGGAGAGGGCGGGGTCTGGGTGGAGTGGGGTGGGGCCTGGGGCGGAGCAGGGGTGGAGTGTGGGTGGGGCCACAGGCGGAAGAGGTGGGCTGGGGAGCTAGCCTCCCCAGGCGGCCGCTTCACCCACAGCCAATGACAGCAGGTAAGAGCAGACTGGCTCCTGCACACCGAGCGCACACTGCAGTCTCCTTAGGCAGGGGTTGTATTCGCAGAGCTGAATGCCCCGGCGCTGCACATTCTGCATGAGAGAGAGGGTACGGGGGTCTCTAGGGGGAACTGTGACTCTCAGCCGCTGTGAGGTGGGCCGTGGGGCTCGGTAGCCTTTGCTGCCTCGTCCATTCCCCCCCGCCTTTCCCCCCCAGGCAATGAGCCTGGGCTGCCGTCGGGCATAGGGGTACCAGTTTAATAATACTGCATAGGGCCCCATAAATCCTAAGGACGGCCCTGCAGACTAGGCCCTGAGTGGAGTTGTGCCCTGCGGTCGGAGGAGACAGACGAGAATCCCCAAAGACTCCCCACCACTGTTAGGGCCCTGGGCTAGGACCCGGTGGAGTAGGGTGAGCATAGGTCTCCCTATCCGCTGCTGCCAACCCCACCCCTGGGATGGCAATCTACCCACCTTAGGCCAGATGGTGTGCACTTGCCTGCTTTTGCTCTGCCCCAGTCAGGAGGCTGTAAGCCATAGACTGCCTGTGCTCTGCCCCCCACCCTCACCACCACCACCCCCCGAGGGCCAGAGCTTCCCCATAGACTATTGATTACTACCTGCCTGTAGTGAGGCAGAGTGGCCTCCATCCCCACTTGAAAGTGAGGGACCACAACACAGACTTCTTGCCTAATTGGAAGGTCTGGCCTATTCTGCAAAGCTCAGACTCGTCCTTCTCCGCTTTGCTCCAAAGTTCAGACCTGCGCTGTCTGCCGCATTCAAGCTCCCAGGCCCTCTTTAACTGCTGCCCTTAAGGAACAGAATCATTGTGTCCCCACTGGCTGGAGACATCAGGATCAGACCCTTACCTTTTAACGTAGGGGGCAGCATAATATTTTGCAACTTAACGTTCTGGCGAATGGTGCAAATGTACAAGTCATTGTCTAAGCTGGAAAGTGATTCTGTTTTGGAGGGGATGACCTTGATTGCATTGGCTGCATGGAGAGAAAGAGGAGAAAAAACAATTACAAGAACTCACATTTTAATTTGTTTGCTTTTTAAATATAACCAAAGCAAAACAATACTTGGCAAGATCTGATGGGAACAGCCTTTTAGCCATTTTGGTGTGAGAGTAAACTCTATCACCCCGCATGCAAAATGGGTTCCGTTGCATTTCTACTTAATCACAACGTTCCGAGGCCGGCTCTTCTGGGGGCCAAAGCTTTCGTGTTTGGTCCCTGCCCAAAGGGATCGCCTAGATTTTCCAGATTTATCAGATCAATGGCCCATCCAGGCCAGTATCCCAGCCCCACCAGCTGCTTAGAAGAAAGCCGTTAACACTTCTTCCCTTATGGAAATTTGGCACTAATATGTGGGGAAGTACCATCCTAATCCCAGGACGTAAATGGCTGGTTTATGGCCTGAAGAAGCTGGGCTGCTATTTTTCTCTTCCCACTTATTTATTTAGGAAGTTTTAAAAGGCTTACAAAATCATTGTCATGGAATTATCATCATTTTGTTTTTGATATTTACAACAGCTTTTATTTAAAGAAACATTATTCAGCAATATAATCATCAGATCTCTCTAACAGGGTGTGTTACCTTTTCACTACACAAGACGTTTTGTTTCTGGTGATTGTATTATTCTGATTACCCATTTATCAAGCCAGGCATGTCCATCAAATGTTAATAATAAAAAACATGGACAGATGTGCTGGGTTTGGTTTGGTTTTGAGGCAAATGTACTTTGTCTGAATATTGAACAACATATCTAAGAATCTATCCCCTACATTTCTCATATCTTAGCTAGTATAACTGCAAGTGATACTATTCCCATAAATATCAAAATCTTTTCGAAGATATTTGTCTCCATATTATCTTATATCAATTAGTCCACAGATTAACTGTGTGCTGAGTAGGAAAGTGTTTCCTTTAATGTTTTAAATATGTTGCTTTTTCATTTCACTGGATGGCAGCATAGTCTATTGTGGGAAACTATAACTATTCACTATTAGAGGGGTAGTACATAGCTGAAACCTTTTAAGGTTGCTAACAAATTGCATTATAACCCTCTTTTTCTGTGATTTATAGCTTTGTTAGGCATTAAGCTTTGGGACTGAAATTTTCCATGCTTGGTCTCTGCCTCAGATTGGTTTTTTTTTTTGAAAAGTTAAGATTTAAAATGGTTCCGCAGTTTTTTAATGTTAAAAAAAATGCATATTTCCCCCCTCCCCCAACACACACCTCCTTTTTGAGCAGCTTTAGTGTCCCAAAGATTTGGAGCTGGAATAGAAATTTGTCAGGGACAAATAGCATCCAAGGGTTTTAACTCAGTCCCATGCTTTAACCAGTCAACCTTACTCCCCTCCTGGAGCCAGGAATAGAACCCTGCCACCCAGCATTCTACTGCTGCCTAGCAAAGTGCTGCTCAATGTACACCTCTTACCCTCTGCTGCCTCCCCGACCCTAGTCTCTCCTCCTTTCCTAGCCTGCCCAGCTACCCTTTCCATTCCCCTCAGCATTGCCCCTTGCACGCTCCTTCCTTCCTGAATTCCAGCAACCAGTGCCAGGCTGACAAATGTTCCCAGAAAAGATGAGAACTGCCTGGGAGGGTGATACACTCTCCTGCGAACAGTATACAGTGGGCTGTGGCATTTAAGAACGTAAGAACGGCCATGCTGGGTAAGACCAAAGGTCCATCTAGTCCAGTATCCTGTCTTCCGACAGTGGCCATTGCCAGGTGCTTCAAAGGGAATGAACAGAGCAGATAATCAAGTGATGATGAATTAATGACAAGTAGCTTACTGAAAAGGATCTCCCACTCATCATCTACTTCCTCCTCCTCCTCCCACAGATGGAAGATGAGCATGTTGTTTAAATGGAGGTTCCGCAGCAGCTCCTCGCAGTAAAATGGGATGCCATGGCTTCTCTGTATCAAGAACCTAAAGAGAGGCAAAACTATCACTACCCATTAAAATAAAGGATTGCGATGCTCCTCAGGCGATGATGGGAATGGTAGCTACATAGACGCCATGGTGACAGGTGCCTTCACAACACCTAAGGTTGCAGTTGAAATGGACAAGGCTGCACCAAGTGTCCTGTATGCCTGCTATGTGGTAGATTGCAGGGCTGCTACAAGTACAGAGTGTAAACCGTACTGAAGATACAGAGTGTGTCGTGGGGTGAATGGGCATCAGGGCAGGGGGTCAGGCTCTTAGGAAAGCATCTCAATGTTCAAATGACAGTCAGGTGTAAATCAGCACTTAACGTAGCTATGGCCGTTTACAACAGCTGAGGATCTGGCCCCATGTTCTTTTTTAAATGTTACTAACAGCAACTAGATTACTAAAACTGGACCCATCCATGTCAAGCCTAAATATTCTCTGCTAACTCCTCACATCGGTGGCACCACCTTCCTGCAGAGTTCCAACCTGTCACAGCCAGCCTCTTCCTCAGACGCCTTCTTCCTTTCTCCCATAAAGCCCCATCAGTCACAGGAAAAGCTCCCTGGCAAAGTCCATCTAGTCCCCACCTTTTCCTTCTTCAAATCCCTCCTTAAAAGTCACTTCTGCCTTTATGCCTGCAAGACACTGCCAGCTCACATTGGCTAGGCCATCTGCGAGCCATAAGCACTGTTCATTTTGCTAAAATGTACTTGTTTGACTCTCACCCTTCCCATTCCCACACAACCATGCTCTTTGGCTACGTGTTGTAACATACAGTCTCAGTGTTTTTAGGGCAGGGACACTGGAGCCCTCATCCTGACTGGCACCCTTAGGCGTTACCATAATATAAATAAATGCCAAGATTTTCAAAAATGGGAGCTTAAAGTGAGGATCTTAAATCCACATTTGGGCACTTACATAAATTGCCTGATTTTTTCAAAAGTGCACCCAGCAGCTCCCATTGACTTCAACCATGCAACTTTAATTGTGTATATACACACTGATTCAATCTTTAATTAATTATTGTCCCCCACTCCCCCATGGGACTCCTTGCTTCAGTCAATGCACACAAGGGAATCTAGGATCCTATGGTTACACCAGTGTGGGGAGTCCTTGGAGTAATTTTAAGGGTTCCTTCTACATATCCAAACCAGGAGGAGGGTAAGGAGATTCGCTTAAGCACATACAGCAGTTAGGCATCTAACTTCCGGTTGCTCTTTTGAAAATCTCTCCATTTTATACCAGGCTTTTTGTTTGCAATGTTATAAACTGGTTTGGCCAATATCCATTGACCTGGTTGCTATGACATTTGCTGTCTCTCAGCCACTTGAACTGCAAAGATTCAACATGTCAGTAAAGCTTCCTATGGCACAATATCCCCCAAGTCCGCTCATTACCTGATGTTTCATCGATTCACAGATTCTGAGGTCAGAAGAAACCACTGTGATCAGCTAGTCGCACTGCCAGTGTAACACAGGACATAGAATTTCCCTGAAATAATTCCTGTTGGAACTAGAGCATCTCTTTTAGAAAAAAACATCCAGTGTTTTCGTACCATGCTTAGCTTTAGTATCTTAGAAAATATGGAAACAGTACTGGCATGCCCATCTGCATTACAGTAGTAAAATGGAAAAAACAATGATAACATTTTAAAATGCACTGTGCAGGGTTTTTTTAGTTGATTGCTTTTAGCTGAAGGCAGGTATCAAATAAGGCTTAATGCATTTTTTAGCCTTGCAATTTGAATAGGTGAAAGGGCAACCTGGAGATAGACATTAGCTAAGTCTATTTATAAAGCTGGAGATGGAAGCCTAGTACAGACTGGGTTTTACTTAAGCAAAAAGGGAACAGCTGATACAACCCTGAGGACTCTCGGCAGGTCACAAATGGGTATAGCAATAGGCAAAAAGAGTCTAAAACTGGAATGAGTTGCCCAAATTTGAGGTACTGGCAGCTGTGTTCAGCTGGCTGGAATAATGAAGACAGATGGGTGGGTAAGTCACCACCTGCCCCCTGTGGGACATGTTGAGAAGAGGTTGTAGGAGCCACTGGCACTAGATGGCTGGGGGGTTACTCCAGAAAGCCTATGCTTTACTGTGAGGATTTTACCTTTGTTTGTGGGCTCTGGGAATTACACTGAGGACATCCAGGCTTCACCCAGACTGGTGAGGACTTTGGGCCCCATCACGGGACCACTGGATCCCAGACTGCCTAGGGGATGGGAGACTGAAGATTTCTGTTGGTTTCTTCTCTCACCTGTCCCCGCTGCCTGATTCTGTGCTCCTCCTCAGCTACCATCCAACCAACTCTGAGGCCGACTGAACCACATTGCACCATCATGACAGGCCAAGACACCGTCTCAAGCTCTGCAAGCCAGACATGCCACCGCTGAACCTATCTGGAGCTGCCCTGCCTGCACTGATTCTTGGGACAACCCCAGACAAAAAACCGCATTTCCCCAGCCTTTGCTGCCACACCTTCCCTCCCCTCCTGTGCCAACCCCTTTGCCTAAAGAGCTGGAATAATCTCTGACCATGTTGACCTGAAATCCAGCAGCAAACGTAGCCTTTCTTTCCCTTCCCCAAAGGGGTGGACCCTTTAATATCACCAAAAATTCTGACCACCTTCTCAAGGACTCTAATAAACACTCCAGTCAGACTAGTCCCAATGCAGAGCCACTATCCTGTCACAGCTCAGAGAGCTCAGATTGTATTTTCCCTCTTTGCATTGAGTGACTGTGATATTATTGACATGAACTGTGACCATATAGATCATTGTTGCAACCAAGGTCCTATAGTTGCACCAAATCTTGTACAAAGGAAGTCGAGTAAAATGTCTATAGAAAGATTGTAATTTGCTGGTTATGATTATGCTGTCTGTATGTGTGCATCATTTTTGTATTTGAAGTTATGAATATTGGCTATGTACTTGTATCTCAATGTGTCTGATACTAAGTAGCCTCAGTGAAGCATTTGGTCAGCTTCTTGAGAAAGGACTATTCTCAGTAAGTGCCCAATCAAGAGACACTTAACTGACAATGGACTTTGGGAGACGCCAATCCATATCTGAGCTTTCCTGAGAACATTCAAACTAACATGTAAACAATGGTGTCAGCCTGCAAAAAGCTGAATAATTCATGGGCATGTGACTTTCCCAGGTGGTTACAAACTCCATCTTGTAGCTGTGACTTTGCACAGAAGAACAAAGGGGTTTCCGCCCACAAGAGAGGGAATATAAAAGGCCCCAGAAGCCCCTCTATTTTGTCTTCAGCTGGCTCAAGAGATGGCCTCTCCACCCCAAAGAGATGCCTGAAAGAAACTGGGACAAAGGCCTGTAACTATGGGGGTGTAAGTGATTGCTGGACCCAGGCCATAAACCACAATGTTGGTCTGAAAAGGATTGGGTCCAGACTAGGAAGGAGTCTAGTCTGTGAAAGAAGTTTATTGGGACATCTCTGAGAGTGAGATTTACCTGTATTCAGTTTCCTACTGTATTAGGCTTAGACTTGCTTGTTTTGTTTTATTTTGCTTGGTAACTTACTTTGTTCCACTTGTCATTATGTGGAACCACTTAAATCCTACTTTTTATACTTAATAAAACCACTTTTGCTTATTAATTAACCCAGAGTAAGTAATTAATACCTGGGGGAGCAAACAGCTGTGCATATTTCTTTATCAGTGTTATAGAGGGCAGACAATTTATGAGTTTACCCTGTATAAGCTTTATACAGAGTAAAACAGATTCATTTCGGGGTTGGATCCCATTGGGATCTGGGTTTCTGGGTGCTGGAGACAGGAGCATTTGCTAAGCCGTTTTCAGTTAAATCTGCAGCTTTGGGGGCATGGGTCAGACCCTGGGTCTGTGTTGCAGCAGATTAGCATATCTGGCTCAACAAGGCAGGGTTCTGAAGGTCAAAACTAGCAGAGAAAAGGGCTCAGAGGTAGTCTCAGCACATCAGGTGACAGTCGCAAGGGGGTCTCTGTGACCAAACCCATCACAGGAAGTAGCTGAAGGAATTTTGACAGGGCGGTTTCTGTACTAAGATGCACTCACACCTGACTGATGAATGGTGGGGCAGGAAACAAAGGTCAAGTTAACATCTTAGCCTTCTGTGCTCACCACTCTTCACCCAAACAGAGGGGATGGATGGTATCAGCTTAACTCCCTGCCTAGGGACCAAACTGATTGAGAGATCCCCTGAGCAACTGCCCTGAGATGTACTTGCAAGCCAGAACATTAGAAGGCAGTGACAAGCCAAGAACTCAATGTTAATAACAATAATACCTGGACTTTCTATGGTGCTTTTGTCAGTAGATCTCAAAGTACTTCACAAAGGAGTCAGTATAATCATCCTCATTTTACAGATGGGGAAACTGAGGCACAGAAAAATGACATGACCTGCCCAGGGTCACCCAGTAAGCCAGTGATAGAGCCAGGAATAAACCTCAGGCCTGCTGAGTCCCAATCCACTGCTCTAGTCACTAGGCTACAGTGAATCTTTGCCAAGCCACTAGAACAGCATACAGTTAGGGCCCACCATGTTTTACTAGGTGCTAGGCTATTGGGCTGTTTTGACCCTGCTTTCATGGACCCTACAGAGTCAGTCACTTGGCCATGAGCTATGTGGTTTCTCCTTTTCGGACCTGCTCCCCTCTGTTTTGTGGGAAAAGGTTGGTTTGCAGCTAAGAGCACAGAGCAGGTGCCTATCACTTACGTTTCTAGCTCCCGGGGGATGCTGACCACCCCAAGGTCCTGGCAGGCTTTTTGCAGGATCACAGAGGGCTTTAGCTCCTGCAGCTGAACGTAGATGGTTTTTGCATTGTTAATGATGCTTGCAGCAGAGACACAAGGCAGCCGTGCTTGGCAGCTGAAAGGAGCTAGAGACATGACCATAAACACTGGGATGCTGGAGAGCAAGTTGTCCAGAAATTCCCATGAGGCAGGATCAATGAAGTGGGCTTCATCAATGACAAAAATGAGAATGTCTTTCTCCACTGCCTAAAAAGGCAAAGAATCGCCTGAATAAGGTGTTGCTTCAGTTACGTATATCTTGCCTTCAGGCCAGGGCCCGGCGTGTCATACCCACAGCCCCGTGACTGCTACTCCAACCTATGGAGTGGAAGAGCAGCTGCAGCTCCTTTGTGTTGGTTAAATAAGATACTGGGGTCTGCATACACATGGATCCATGGCCCCTCCCATGGCCTGACCCCCGACTGCCTCTAACATGACTTTCTGTGCTGACTAGGGAGGAGACAAGGTCCAGAGCTTTCCTCCCAGCCAGCTCACCCCACCTCATTCATGCACCTGTAAGAGGGCTGTGTCCACGCACACCAGGGGCAATATCACCCAAGATGATTACACTCTTTTGGAAAAGGGGGTTATTTATGTTTTTCCACTCTGGGGGTGTAGTCAGTGCATTTTGGGAGGAGATCCACGCTTTGGGACAAAGCGTGAGCCAGTTTCATGGAGAATCCATCCCATAATCTGAATTTGAGAAGGGCCAGAAAGTGCACTCGGTGCTACAGAAAGACACAGTTCCTGCACTCTAACTGTAGGCATCACACAGTGAGCACAGATGACAGGAATTAGGATTGAGGCGTGATACAGAGGATAAGGACATAAGGAAAATGGCTGGGGTACACCATATTCCCAGCCTGCTAGCCAACTGCTCATTAGCAGAATCTGCAAGTCCAGTGCAGTCTGGGGAATCATTTCTCTCTGTTTCACAATGAAGAGAGTGGTTCACCTTCTGTAGTATTTTCACAAGAAATAGTTCCATCTCCTTTGTCCTTGTTTCATTGTCCATTTTGGAAACCTCGGCAGAGGTGGGAAACTAGTCAGAAAAAAATGAGAACAGTGAGCAGAAGAGGCAGCGTTCCTGTTCATAATATACACATTCATGGGAAAAGCCGTGATTGAAATGTCCAGCCTAGTGAGACACACACGTTCATCTCAGTGTCTATCCTTTTCACACAGGGATTGCATCATCTGGGCATGCATATGTGACTATACCAGGCCTGCTTCTAGATCCTCCATCTAAGTCCAGCTAAACAATTAAACTACCATCTGACAGCTCTTTGGTGACCTGTGTGAAATAAACTGTTGGTCTTAGTCCTGCTCTGGGTAGGAGGGTGCCTAAAGCAGAGGAACTATGGGGGAAATCCTGGCCCCACTGAAGTCAATGGGCATTGACTTCCCTTGTGATTCAGTTCACTCTGGTTGACTGACAGTGGACAGGCTAAGAACTGGAGGGGCTGTGATCGCTGAACTGCCCTCTCACCTAGAGAGGTGGTCCTTTCAGAGCAGAGGTGGGAAGTTGTGTGTTTACAGAAGGCTCACTCCGCCATTGTGGGAATTCTGTGGATAAGGAAAAGGGTTTCGTTCTCCAGGGCTGCCGAGCCTGCACCTTTCACCCAGCTTCCATTTTTGAAGCCTCACCCTCCATGACACCTTTTTCCCCTTACGCCTCTTTTGAAATGATGTTTCCGTGCTGTGCAGTGACAGGCAGCAAAACCAAATCACTGAAGTGTGGAAAACAAGAAATGACCCCCCCCCCCCGTTTACTTTTATGGCAACTAGTGCAGATATCAGAGCGAATCTTTCCCTCCACATTCAACTTTTCTCCACTCCTGTTCCCCTTGAAAAGTCAAATGTAACTTCTCATTGGAGGGGTCCTCTTACCATAACTGACTAGCATCCACCCATTCCCTTAACTACTCTGTAAATCCCCTAAGCCCCCATCTGACCCCCCAACTCCCCAGGTGCTGCTTTCTAAGTCTTTCCTGGAATGAGTAAGAGCTTTTTCTTGCCACCTCACAAGTCTGGGTGGAATTGCTTCCCTTCCTCCTGTGTAGTTGCAGATGGTAGACATTCTGTGAATATCCTTTAGAAAGTATAGGAACAAAGTCCAGTGTGTGTGCACAAGCTAGGATTCAGGCTCACCAAACAGGTCAGCCTCATGACTGCAAGAAGGCCAATCCCAGAATAAGAGTGAGGAAGTGGGACAGGTGAAGTGGATGGCATCAGATCGACAGCATGATGCCACTAACTCTTCCATGCAGATTTAGGAACAAACATTTCTTCAGCCACACCCAGCACCCTATTTATCCCAATTATAATGACTGTGTTGAATTTCATGAGTATTCACACCTTTGATTCAGTGTGCAATTTCAGGGCAAGAACAAAAAATGCTGAGATGCCGAATTGGTGTGAAGCAAGGTAAATAACAGAACCCAGTTCCACAGACAAGCTTTTCCCCCAGAAGGTGAGGGCTTTCTCCATTACCTTAACAAGAAAGATGTTATTCAGGAGGCAATAGTAGGTCTGTTCTACCACACCTCGGAGTTTGCCTTGGAGGATGTGCTGTCTTGCATCGTAAGATTTACAGGCATCAATCCCCAGAAACATGGCCATGAGTGTCCGGATGGCAAAAAAATTCTGCTGCACATTTACCTTTGTCAGCTCCATAGCAACAACCCTGCACGGTTAAAATGAAGAGAAATTATAAGGAAGTTCTAATGGGGAGTAAGGAAGAGCCAGCACATTCTGAGAAAGAATTACAGAAACACAAACCTACCGCTTACCACATGGACATCTAGACACACAGAAAAAGCTTCCAAATGAAGGAGAAATAATGGAACCAGCATTCTTCAGCCCTTTCTGATCGACCTCCAAGACAACTACAAGACATTTCAGCACCTGATTTTCCTTATGGATAAATGGCTGAGGATCAGCAGTGGATTTGAGCAATGTCTCCTGGTCTCTGTTTCCTCCATGGCTGGTGCAAAGCAATCTAACCGCAGAGCTCAGCCTCTCCGTTTTTCGCTTTTGTTTGAGGGACACAAAAGATTAACAGCCCTGAACTGATCTCCAACCACCTTTCCCAACCACACCCCTTTGAGTTTCTGACAGAGTCCAGACTGATCAGCCTGTTTATTGTCTTCTGGAGAGCACACCCTTGTCAAAAGCACCTGGCTGCTTTCAGTTCAGTTCCAGGCATCCCCTTGGACTCTAAAGTCATCCTGCATTGAAAGACATGCAACCATACATACCCATGAGCATCCATCCCATTAGAGCTGCTCTCATTGCCACATCACATGCATCCAAAAATGTCTTCTCTCAGTGAGGGGCCATCTCCTAGCCCCTCACTAATGACATTTTTAAAGTCTGTCCATTTCTCTTGGGGGGGAAAAACCCAGCACACGCATGAGCTTTCGTCCACAGTTTAAAAGTTGGATTAGCCCATGAAAAGCTAGTAACGCTGTGTCCAGGTAGACAGAAAACATGGGCCAGAGTTGATCAACACCTTTTGAATTTTGAAATTTCAACATTTTTAATGTTGACATTTGAAAAGTAAAAAGGACTTTTTTTGTTAATATTGACAATTTTCATGGAAATCTTTCCCTAGCTTTCAACCAAGCACTAAGCTGTTCAAAATATTTCAAATTTTTTGAATTTTTAAATTAAAGGGGGGGAAAATGAGAGGAGAATTAATAAAACAAATTAGCAGAATGCCCCCCAATTTATTTTTTAGCAGCTCTATTGGATACACTGTCTTGCTAGACATGTTTCCTCTTTAGCATCAAATAGCACTGAAATATGAATCCGACTTGATCTGGGTCATGACAGCCTCAACCAAGGAGTCTCTCATAGGATGGATGGGAGAAATAGCCAGCAGTGTCTCTTTCTGATGCGTATTCATGCCCTGCTAGTTTTGAGATTCCCAGAAATCAACTTTCCATATGCTGTCAGAAAACAGATGGACGGCTATGCCTTCTGATTCACGGGGGGTGGCTGGGTCAACAAATCAACTGGACAAGAAGCCACAGTTAATCAAAGAGCTGGTGAGGTTAATCCTTTGAACCACAAAAGGACCCATCCAACCACAAGTGAATCTCTCAGATTGCCTCATTTATTAAATGAAGAATTAGAGCAGTAGACAGACATTGATAGGTACAATTGGACCAATGGTTGTTTCACCTCCCCTGTGACTGTGCTGGCTATTCCTGTATGTGAAATAATAGCTGTACTAAAGGAGGAAGTTACTAAAAGCTCCTCTTCCCCATGCAGGGCTCATTTAAGCCATTAGAGGTCAGTTTGCAGCCAATTAGACACCGTCTCAGTCTGTGCCAGCCTCACAAAGCCTCCTACCATTGGCATTATTGCAATCTCTGTGGGAATGTTGCAGCTCAGGATCACCATGCAGGGGCAGAGGTGTGTGGGGCACAGGGGTCAGGTGTATCAAAGTGGGCCAGGTGTATCAAAGTGAAGTTAAAGGCACTTACCTGTGGCCAGCCTTCTGGCCTAAGTAGGCAATTTCAGCAAGTAACTGGCTTTTTCCATAGCCCATAAGGCCTTCATACATTATGATACGGCCTTCCGTAGACCCCACAAATCCTTTCAATAAAGTGTCATAGATTTCAAGCTCTTTTTCCCGACCTAAGAAACATTGAGTGACTGTAAGAAAGCAAAGACCAATGCACTTCCCTTTCCCTCTTTGCTTAGCAGTGGCAGCATGTCTCCATCCATATTGAAAATGCATCCATAAGTCACTGGTTCATTTCCACCTCTGCTGCAGGCCTTATCCATCCCTTTCTCCCCACTCATTTTGATAATTGCAGCTTCCCTCTGTAGCGTAGTCCCAAACCCGACTGTCCAGATTCCAGCGGCTTGCTGCTACCGTCCCCCGCAAACACACAAAGAAGTGTGACTACATTATCCCTATCCTCACACAACCCCTTGTTCATTCCAATACCCGGGGTCACTCTTCAGATTTATTGCCAGCCTCCCTTACAGACCCTGAGCTACATTCACTGGAGCTGGCACAGGGAAGCGTAATTTACATCTCTCCTTACCAGCCTGCCAACTAGGAGATTCACCTCCAGGGAGGGCAGGTAGTAGTTGAGTGCATCAGCTCCTACAGGGAACAGGATTAAAACTTAGAGACGAGGTGGGGCTCACCCAGTATTGGGGTGCTGGGATCTAGCATTTTGCTTTAACCCCATTTGTCAGTAAAGTGAAAAGCCCTTAAAATGAAAACAACAAGGAGTCTGGTGGCACCTTAAAGACTAACAGATTTATTTGAGCATAAGCTTTCCTGGGCAAAAACCACGATGCAGCTGAAGAAGTGGGGGTTTTACCCACGAAAGCTTACGCTCAAATAAATCTGTTAGTCTTTAAGGTGCCACCGGACTCCTTGTTGTTTTTGTGGGTACAGACTAACATGGCTACCCCCGATCCTTAAAATGAAGTGGGCAGTTAACACCTCTGCTCGAAAACTTGTTTCTTCCACTAACAGGAACTAGTCCAATAAAAGCTATTCCCTCACCCACCTTGTCTATCCTGGGACCAACACAGCTACAACAACATGGCAAGCATGTATTCCATACTCTTGTCTGACCATGGACAGGTCCTGCACTCCTTAGCACCATATAAGGCCTGCAAGATCAGGCACCACAACTTCAGCGTAAAGGCCCCGTATCTTTAAGAGCATCCTGAGCACATCTCACAGCTTTACATTTCTGAATGATCCCAATGGTCAATTACTTAATATTCTCAAGTAAAAAGAAAAGGAGTACTTGTGGCACCTTAGAGACTAACCAATTCATTTGAGCATAAGCTTTCATGAGCTACAGCTCACTTCATCGGATGCATACTGTGGAAAGTACAGAAGACTTTTTTTCTGTACTTTCCACAGTATGCATCCAATGAAGTGAGCTGTAGCTCACGAAAGCTTATGCTCAAATGAATTGGTTAGTCTCTAAGGTGCCACAAGTACTCCTTTTCTTTTTGCAAATACAGACTAAGATGGCTGTTACTCTGAAACCTATCCTCCAGTAGTGGCTCCCCCTCAGACATTTCCCCCCACATCCATCTCTTCCCTGGGCATCATCTTCCCAGCAGCAACAACTGCTCCACAGGTTCCTAATGACAAACCAACTGGAATTCTGAAGAGCTCTGTCCACCTACCCAGTAAGGGGTAATACTCAGACCTCTCCTTGGTGAGATACGCTTTGCCAATCATTCTGCAAGGAGTAAGAGAAAGGAAAGCTGCAGTTAAAGAGCGAAAATACTCCTGGTCAGAATCTACATGAGTGGGGGCGCAGCTGGGCTGCCCACTCTCTCTGAATCCAAGCCCTGCTTCCAAGAAGGGTTTCATTATTCTTAAGCCTCCTGCACCCAGAAGCTCAAGTTGAGATGGGGTGAAGTAGTGTCATGGGGTTTCCCTTCGGAAGAGCGCTAAAGGAACATCAATAATTAAGGAGCCTAATGAGCCTGGTGTAATGGGAGAGTGGATTAAAATCCATCGGAGAGCTAAGAAGGAAACGAGGCACAGCAGCCTACAATTCCTCTGGTAAAGAGCAATACAATGCCCACCAGTCTGGTTTCCTGAGGCTCCTCAAGGATCTGAAGGTAACAAACAATTTTGTACTGCAAATGGGCGAGAGATGAGAGACAAGTAGGAATAGACAGAGTCAATGAAGCTTGCAGGGGAAAAGATAAGGAAAGCAAAAAAAAAAAAAAGCAGAATGAGTTAATACTAGGCAAAGGCTGTAAGGAGAATAAGGAGGCTGTAAGGAGAATCTATAAACATGTCATGGGAAAAAGAAAGTAAAGCCATTAATAAGGAAGAATGTTGATGTAATCGGTGATTACTCTGAACTACTGCGCTGCTTTTTAAAATCTCTCTTTAGCAAGCTATACATTAACAACAGCCCGGCTCCTGCAAATTGCTTCCCACATACGGACTCCCACTGATTTTAATGGGGCTCCTTCCACAGAGAGGAACTTGTAAGAATGTAGCCTTGGATTTGGACAATGAGAGCAAGGCAGTTCTTATATAAACAGCTGTTGATGAAAGGAGGTATCAGGATATATGAAAAAACAAAACACATGCAAACTTGGTCTCTGAACTCAATAATTAGCTAGCTACACCACAGTTGCTATGAACTTGGATTTTTCTGTACTGCACCTTTAAATTTCTGCCAGCACAGCTGATGCAGCATGTTCCCAAGAAGGGACCCAAACTGTGCTCCCTCATGGAGACTTTACATTCGTTCTTTCTTAGTCTGTTGTGCCCCTTAATCTGAACTGAAAGTCATTCGGACTGAGACTACAGGGCTGTTCTAGGTGTATGGAGAAACACTGCATGCTTCTACATTTCCATGGTGCAGTTCTCTGTCTCCAAGTAGCTGGAGCTGATGAGGGAGTGGGAGAGAGATGCAAATGAGACACTATAGTTACCCATTCTCTCAAACATGAGGCTTGATTGAAGGTATGCCAGTTGAAGCTATTTTTACACTAAGCTATTTGCTGTCCAAGCAGCTGTTTGTCTCCTTGACTAAGTTGCCTTGAGTCTATCTTGTGTGGGGGGAAGTACAGGACTTTGGAGATGAAATTTCCTAAGACAGCTGTGAGATGATGCCCTGGATTTTGGCAAGGATGATGCACATTGTGGCTTTGAACAGACAGGATAGCACTCACACCCCTTTGTGCTGATCAAAGGTAATTTGCCCTTTCATCACCCCCACCCCACCGTGGTAAAATGGGGGTGTGACTCTGGAAGCCCCTCAATGCCAACTAGCAGAGGGCACCCCTACTGTAACTCACATCAGGTCTGACATACGCATTACCCCAACACACTGTTGTCATGATATATATCTCAAAGATGTCATGAAAGGTATTGTATATAACCTGGTGACATGCTGGTTCCAAAAATCACTGTGTGATGTATGTACAGGTTGGGTACAAAGTGTTATAGATGTGTGCTGGAAATATATTCATGAAAAGTGTTTGGGAAGTAGAGCGTAAAACCGAGTCTGTCCTAGGCAAAGGCATGCATATTTACCTGTCTTACCTGGGTTACCAGCAGAGGACAATGGAAGTATATTTACATATAAGGAAAATAAAGACATCAAGCTAAACAAGCGGGGGAGAAGACTGTGGACTTTGAGTAATATAAGGGGAACAAAAAGACCTTTTAGTTCTCTATCACTGAGGGGACAGTGGAGTCCAGCACCTTTTGACCTATGAAAGCTGGATTCTCTTGGCCGGAGAGGCAAGAGCTGATGGAAACATGATGTGAGAAACTGCTTAGGCAAAGACTGCAACTTGCTCAGATTGAGTTTTCATCATTAGAAAGTGTGTTTTGTTTTGTTTGTGACCTTGCCTGTCTCTTTTCCCCTTGCTTAGTGTCACTTAAATCCAAGGGCTTTGTGCCTTTGTCCAAGGGCTTTTTCTTGTTTTATTACAAAACCGTCTCAGTTCTGTGTATTAAAGTGAAGTGTGAGGCCTCAGCTAACCTCACAGGCTGGTGTGTGCTCTGTCTCTTTGGAGGCAGTGAGCGTAACATGAGGGACTGGATGCTGCAGGGAGACATCTCTGGGGAACTCGCAGCTGGGGCTTACTGATTGTTACCAGCAAGCCAAGGTTTAGACTGGCAGAGTCTTGAGGAGTTTGCTGGCAAGGCAGACAGGCTGCTGTGTCAGGGACCTGCCACAGAGCTTAGCAGTACCAAAGTTCTTGCTCTTGCTAAGGCAGAGTGGTAACAGTGGCTCACAGTTCTGAGTGTTCTGAGCTTGACATCACAGGGGGCACTTACGTTTTCTCACTGATGCCAAGATAATGATAAACCACACCGGGATTCACAACTCCTTTCATCTCAGTCTGGGGGAGCTCTTCGAAGAAGTAATGAGGCAGCCTGGAGTTGGCGTAGGTCACTGCATCACAGGACACTAACCCTGGATAATACATCATCATCCGGGCAGCAAGATTCACCTTCTGGCCAATGACTGTGTTGTGGAGAGAGCAAGAAAATGGGCACTGAAAATTTAACTGAGTTCCCACCCACCGTCCTGTGGACAGCTCCATGCATACATACCCCTCCACCAGCAAAAATATGCAGCCTACACACACACTCCATGGGTACCCAGGGGATACCAAACATGCACACGACCAGAGAAACAGACTGTACCTGTGTATTCATGCCTTACACGATGGCCAACTACTCCACAGAACACTGGCCCGCTGGTTACTCCGATGGAAACTAGCCTAGCAAGCAATGAGAGCAACATGGAGTCGGCAATCCCAAATGTCCAGTCCCTCTTGCCGCATCTGCTCACGCACCCTCTCCCCACCCGCACTCCTGTAGTGCTAATTTGTATTGACTATCCCCACATCAGCCAGCTAGGTCTCCGAACAGCCTGTGTGCAGCTCTGTGTGTGCGCAAAAGGGATGGAGAAGGATGCAAGGAGGTTCCCTCACGCACATCCCCATGTAATGACAGTTCTTGTGCTTCCCAGAGTGCAGAGTACTATGAGCTACCATCGCTGTTGGAACTAGCCTCCCCAGAGAGATAGACCACAGCCCCACCTGCTTGCCGCCCCAGCTAGCAGAGCTGACCCCAGGCCAAAGGGAGCCCCTGTCCATCCTTTGCAAGGGTGCCACGGAGGCCGCATTCCTTAGGCAACTCCACAGCACAATGCCTCTTTGACCTCCCCATGGGTTGTGAGTCCCTGTTCTCCCTGTAATGTAAAGCCACAATTGAGCCCTCATTTCCTGGTGTGAAGCTGGAGGTGAAGCCCTGCCTGAAAGTTCAAGGAAGTATTCACATTTTCTCAACACATTTATCTGCCCACAGTAGAAATCCTGCATCCTTAAAATGCTTCCATGGGTGAGGGAGTGGTGAGATGGGTGTAGAGTTTCAGCCCTCCCTCCTTGCATCATCCAGCTGTCCAGTCGGTTATACCACACCCATCACTATGGTATGTGTGTGCTTCCCATATTTATAATGGGTGCACACAGCAGAAAACTGCTTAACTTTAATTGTCACTGGACACTGATCTCGCATGCCTGGAATTTAATTCTCTCACATGTGACTGGTTGAATTTCCCTGGCTCTTTATGGTTGGCATGCCCCTTAAAGGGAGTGGCTACTGAGCAAAGCACACACCCCTATTGGCTATCACGCACTGTTCCCAGCTGAATATAAATGCTGCCCTCTGAGTGTGCCGGTCTGAATTCTCCCTGCTGGAGAGTCAGGAGCTGGAGGGACGTCAGAAAAGGAGAGTCAGGTTACACAAAGACTCAAAGAGATCAGTGCCAGTGGTGTGAAAAGGGCGTGGGGTTTGGTCTGGTCTTGTCATTTATAGACACAAAAGGGGACAAAGGCTCTGGTCCCACAAACATGCAGGAATTTAATTTGAAGCCTCAGTGAAATCAGCAGTGCTTGCATGCCAAGGCACAGGCCTCAAAAATTCAGCAGCCAGACCAGAGCGTGCTGGAAGGTAGGAGGGGGTGAAGTGCTCTCTCCAAGCACTGCTGGAGTCCTGCCAGCGGACGGGCCTCGGGGTCCCCTTCAGTCGGGAGCTCCTCCACCAAATGCAGTCAAGAAGGGCTTGATGGGACCTTTGGAGGCCAGTGGGGTGGGGGGTGACAGTCAGTAGGGGTTTGGCTCATGCTCTGTCCTGTTACCAATGCTCTCAAGGAGCAAAATGCCTTTAGAGCTCAAAAATTTGCCATTCTCACACAAATGGAGCTGAGAATCCTGCACAGCTGGTGTCGGGTTAGTGAAAGACACATTGCTCTCTCTTTTCTGCAGGGCCTGAACTTGGGGATTGGAGTTTCTTGGGCTGTTGTGGGATGGGTCAGTGAAGGTGGTTGGCTTTGCAGTTCGCTCTTAAGGCTGCTGAGGTTCACGGTCATCCTGAGCAGGTTCCAGATTCATGGCAGTCGTTATAAAAGTTCCATCACCTGCACCCACCAGTACCACCCCTGCGGTTGCGGTTCTATTGCTCCAGTAGCATGTAGCTGTCTTAGGAGGTCAGGGTCACGTAGCGTCAGGGGGAGCCCAGGTAAACTGGGCTAATCCCAAATTTTGTCTCCCAGCTGTCATGTCACTGCCTTCTGCCCACTAGGGGGGCCTTCCTGTTGGGATGAGGGAGTTTAGATGGCAAACAAGCCCAATAGCACCCCTGTAGACAACGTGGAGAACTTCACCTTCCTGCTTACTTTATTTTCATGAGCTTCTCAGAACAGAAGTTGAAGATTTTAAATGCACTGTCCAAGGCGTGGGTGCTCTCGTCAGCCTGCTTATCCCCAGGAAGCCCGAACACACACAGGAACGTGCAGCCCTGCCAGGGAGGGGAAAGAAAACACCAGAGGGGGGAGGGTTTTTTCCAAAGAGCAAATCAGTAACAATGTCTGTAGCAAACAGTTCCACTGTGCTCCAGCTCTCCCACCCACCCTGTTAGAGTTGTGCTGTCACACACCACCCCCAAAATGCTCTGGGAGGCCCCACCACCACCCCAGACTCAGTCTCTTCAGCACTGAGCTTCTTATCATTCCTCCTGATGGCTGCCCTCCACCTCCCTTCTCTATCCCTAATGACAACACCACTGTCCTTCCTGCCTCCTACTAGTCCTGCACTCTCAAGGGAATGTTTGCCAGCTCTGGCTGCCTGGCTGGCATGGCCTTGAAGCTCTGACTCACTTTGTCAAACATAAAGACTTTGTTGATTTTGCCACTGAAGACGTGGATGGTGTCTGAGATCTTCATGCTGGCATTGTGAATAGCCTGGCACAGATGCAAGGTATTGGCGCTTTCATCAAACTGCAGGTTTACAAAGACAATTGTGACTGGCCGAAGCTCAGATAAATATTCCAGAGGTTGGTTGTCATCAATCTGAAAAAGAGCCGGATGTACTCAACAGTCCGTACTCCTGGTGAGCGGGAAGCATTCGCTACTCCATATACCCCTCCTCCAGCTGGGCTGACTCTACTCTCAGATACAGGTGCTAACTTCATGAGGGCAAAAATGTTAGATCAGCTATTGCCATAGGAAGGAGTGGGCCCCCATCAATGGGAAGCACTCTCCAGGCTCAGGAAGATGATCCTTTCAGCACAGGACTGGGAAATGAGGCTAGGCACCAAGGGGACAAAGGGGGAGATAGCTGAGCAGAGCCTGTCAATGTGACTTTGCTACAACCCAGGTCTCCCCATAAACTTTAAAATTTTAAACGGAACAAAGAAAAAACTTTTTCATACACCTTACAATTAGCCTGTGGAACACATTGCCTGCAGTCAAGAACTCAGCAGATTTCAAAAAATGATGACAACGTCCAATGTTACAATAGTAAGGATTTTTTTAAATAAAACCCAAGAGTTTTGGAAGGGATCTAAACCCTCATGTCTCAGGTCATAAGCCAAGGGAGCGGGGAGGAGAAAACTTTCCATGTGAACAAGTTGATCCACAACTACACACTGCAAGGTTTCTTGTATTTTCCTCTGTATCATAGAATCATAGAATATTAGGATTGGAAGAGACCTCAGGAGGCCATGTTGTCCAATCCCCTGCTCAAAGCAGGACCAACACCAACTAAATCATCCCAGCCAGGGCTTTGTCAAGCTGGGCCTTAAAAACCTCTAAGGATGGAGATTCCACCACCTCCTTAGGTAACCCATTCCAGTGCTTCACCACTCTCCTAGTGAAATAGTGTTTTCTAATATCCAACCTAGACCTCCCCCACTGCAGCGTGAGACCATTGCTTCTTGTTCTGTCATCTGCCACCACTGAGAACAGCCTAGATCCATCCTCTTTGGAACCCCCTTTCAGCTAGTTGAAGGCTGCTATCAAATCCCCCCCTCACTCTACTCTTCTGCAGACTAAATAACCCCAGTTCCCTCAGCTTCTCCTTGTAAATCATGTGCCCCAGCTCCCTAATCATTTTTGTTGCCCTTCGCTGGACTCTTCCCAACTAGACATCGAGCATCAGCAGAACCTCAGAAAAATTCTAGCTGTGTAAAGCACAGACCATCACGCCAAAAAACAAAATTCTATGAAGTTACTGCACTACCTTCTTCAGAATGTTTCTCATCACAAACTTCCGGAGGGACTTCTCCAGCTTATCATTAGGAGACAATGTGGAGGTTTCTCTGAGGATACCTAGGGGAGGAAATTTAGTGCTTTAAATAGAAGAAGGAAGACTTGTGGTTAAAGCGTAAGGTTTTATTCCTGGCTTTGCTCAAGGGCAGACTTTTGCCAGTGAGGACTGGACAGTGCCTGGATGGGGCTGGAGATTCTTGTCTAACCTATTTCACTTACAATCTTGAAAATGCAAATCACAGTTGCATAGGTGCTGAATTTCTAATCTGCCGGGGGGTGCTCCCCCCGGCTCCCTGCAGGCCCCGCCCCCACTTCACCCCTTCCCCCAAGGCCCCAGCCTTGCCCTGCTTCTTCCCACTCCTGCTCTGCCCCACCCCGCCTCTTCCCTGCCCCTTCCTGCTCCTTCCCTGCCTAGTTCTGCCCCTCCCCCGAGCACACTACACCCTTTCTCCTCCTCCCTCTCCCCCAGCACCTCCTGACACAGCGAAACAGCTGATCCGTGGTAGGCGCTGGGAGGGAGGGGGAGGCGCTGATCAGTGAGGCCCACAAGTGGGCAGAAGGCACTGGGGGGAGTGGGAGGTTCTGGTAAGTGGGCTGTTGGTCAGTGCGCAGTACCCACCATTTTTCCCCATGGGTGCTCCAGCCCTGGTGCACCCACGGAGTTGGCACCTATGCACAGTTGGGGTTTTTTATTAGAAAATTCCTTGTGTGCTTATATCAGCACCACTGAAAGCTTGCTCGCCCAGAAAGACTGTAGGCACTGAGCAGGGGTCCCTATAGTATCTCTTCTTGCCAGCCAGGGGCCTCCATAGAGCTGACCCAGAAGGTAGGGAGTGGGTCTCTTCTCCTCCACAGTCAGTGTACCCCTTGCTGGTGTCCACACAGGTTGAAGCCAGCAGGGGGGAGAGGGAGTTGAAATTCAGCTGGCTGCCTCGGGATTTTAGTGGCAGGTAATGGAGGAGTACACAGGAACTCAAAGGGGTACAGGGCAGGGGCCCACATGTGCAGTCCATTCACCCTCTCACATTTACACTGACGGAAAACAGGAATTTCTGCCTGCTGTCTCCCTGGGGTTCAGCGCAGTAGAAGGAAGAGGGACTCACTGTTACTTTCACCAGTGGGGTAGTTCTGTAGGTATTCAGTACATTTCCAGAAGAACTCGTCAAACTCAGTCTCAGAGATGTTCTTTATGTATCTAGCCTGAAGGCAGACAGAATTAAAGGCATCTGTCCGCTTCCCCAAGCCTAGTGTAGAATTATTCAATAAAATGCACTCCCATCCTTCACTGTCACCTCCATCATCAACCTCCCTGTCAACTGGATGGAGGACACAGCAGTAATCAGCAAAGAGTTTTTGGCTGGAGCAAAACAAATGACTACGCTCCCAACAAATGCAGCAAAGTGATTCTGCAGCCTCCAAAGCTGGCTGCAGAGCCTTCCAGTTCCACAGTCTTTCTCCTGCTGGGTATCTGTCCAAGCCACCAATCCTGCAAAGGCTTACATACGTGCTTAACTTTAAGCACCTGATTGGCCCCAATGATTTCAACGGGTTCACTCCTATGCAGGTGCAGGAATGAAGCCCAGTTTCTTCTCATGACGTCTGTCGCTGAACTATCTCAGTGCCTCCAGAAAGATACTAACTAAAATCACAATAGGCCCACAGTCTGATTCTCCTCCCCAGCCTCACAGCTGCTCTCCAAGAACCAGTGCAAGGCGTAAGAGGGGGATGCTCAAAATAACTGGTGGGCTGCAGGTAGCAATGCTCCCACTTCCACTCCTTGGCAGGTTGGTCGTATTTTCAGAGTTCAAAGTGGGGACACCGGCGTTGGTGAGGGGGATGGGTCAGGGGAACTGTGTGTTATCCTGTCAGGATGAGTACTTGGGGCCTTTTACAGGAAAAGGTAAGGAAAGTGAGAACAGTATTTACCCCTCTGTGACCCCTTTCTTGTTCTGTCCTAGCTCTAATGTCTCCCATTCCAACCTAGCTGTACCCTACCACACCCCGACCGCCCCCTCCACAGTCACTGATCCACCTACACCCTCAGTCACAAACCAACTCCATCAACCTTCCCCCCAAACTCTTCCCTCAGCTCCCCACCTGCTGAGAAACACGCCTCACAAACACACCTTTTCACCCAGGCTGAGATCCTCCCTCTTCCTAACAGTCCTCCACAGCTCAGGCCCACACCCTCAGCTCTGAGCCCTGGCCACCAGATAGCCCCAGGCTCAGAATGCCCTCACACACTCCTCCAGCTCTAGTGAATCCATTCCCAGGCTCCAAAATCTTCCCCCTCCTACCTGACACCCACCACCACCAATCTCAGATGCCCCCCAGGTCGGAACCCTGCCCCCTGCTGAGAAAGCTCTGGTATTCACTGCTCTGCACCTCCTCCCTCTGCCATTTGCATCCCTTCTCTTGCAGAGTCTCTTGCAGGGGCTGGAGGCTGCAGGGAGCATGGATAAAGAGCCCCAAATTCTGGCTTTGTGGCTCTGTCCTCTGCAGTACAACACCTACACTACCCAGGTCTGAGATCACTGGTGGGGCTTGTTGGATCATATTAAAGAAGTTCTGTATTAAAATCACAAATGAGTTTGATTCCCCAGAGTTTAAATTCCAGGGTATTACTAATTAAGAGATCTCTTGGTTTTTGGTACTGTTTCTCTCCCTCTGTGTGTGGAACTTGCAAGCAGCTAATTGCGTTAGTACATTCTAAGACAGAGTCTGTTCTCAAAGCAATTCACACAGAGAGAGACTCAAAGCAATACTCTAACAACAGAAACAGCACCCAGAGACTCCCCGCCCTTTTGTTGTATTAACAATTGTGATTAAAATAGAGCTAGAGGATGTATGTGGATGGATGCTTGGTGTGGATAATAACTGAATGATCAGGGAGGTGCCAGCCTAAGAATCCAATGTCCATCGGCTGAAGAAGGCGTCAAGTGGAAATAACCAGAGGACACCGCCCGCCCCCCCCCCCCCCCCCGAGAGCAGACTGGAATCCACCCAACAGCCTCAAGAATGGAAGAACCAAAGAACAAGATAACATTTAGCAGCACGGAGCCCTCAGGAATGTGCTATCTGCTGATTGATTCAGCAACAGCACGATGAAGCAATTCCCACAGACTGGCATAGGAAGAAATTCCTATGAAAATAGACTCTAAAAAGTGAGAACTTTGGGGGGTCTGATTCTGCAAACCAACTTCTAGGAGCATCAGATGAGCATCTGACAAGGCCCTGCTCCCTCCTCATGTCCAGGCCACCTGGCCTGTGGCTTGGCATGAGCAACCCTAAGGCTGGTAACTATGATAACAACCGTGCAGAACCTCTGTGTGTGTGTGTGTGTTTGTATGAATGAATAAATATGAGATTGAATGGAATGTTATAACTATAACTAACTGCTTACTATGATTCTTTCTGTATTCACAATAAATGTGGTATTTTGCCTTTTCCCCTTTAATAAGATCCTGCTGGTTTTTATTTTATTGGTATAACATTTTGGTGGAGAATTGCGAAAGGGGGAATATTGGTAAAAAACCTCAGTTATTGTAAATATTGGTGTGCACACCGCCAGCTCTATTGAGCTAGGCATTTCTATTAGATTAAACCAGACCTGCTGGCCTCCGGGAAGGTAGCAGGGGACCTGCTGGCCTCTGAGAAAGTAGCAGGGAAAACAGATTAAACCAGACCTGCTGGCCTCCGGGAAGGTAGTAGGGGACCTGCTGGCCTCCGAGAAGGTAGCAGGGAAAACAGATTAAACCAGACCTGCTGGCCTCCAGGAAGGTAGTAGGGGACCTGCTGGCCTCCGAGAAGGTAGCAGGGAAGAACAGGTTAACCGGACCTGCTGGCCTCCGGGAAGGTAGCAGGGAGAAATAGGTTAACCGGACCTGCTGGCCTCCAGGAAGGTAGTAGGGGACCTGCTGGCCTCCGAGAAGGTAGCAGGGAAGAACAGGTTAACCGGACCTGCTGGCCTCCGGGAAGGTAGCAGGGAGAAATAGGTTAACCGGACCTGCTGGCCTCCAGGAAGGTAGCAGGGGACCTGCTGGCCTCCGAGAAGGTAGTAGTGGGAAATAGGTTTAACCGGATCTGCTGGCCTCCGGGAAGGTAGCAGGGGACCTGCTGGCCTCTGAGAAGGTAGCAGGGAAGAACAGGTTAACCGGACCTGCTGGCCTCCGAGAAGGTAGCAGGAAGAAATAGGTTAACCGGACCTGCTGGCCTCCAGGAAGGTAGCAGGGGACCTGCTGGCCTCCGAGAAGGTAGCAGGGAGAAATAGGTTAACCGGACCTGCTGGCGTCCGGGAAGGTAGCAGGGGACCTGCTGGCCTCCGAGAAGGTAGCAGGGGAAAAACGCATAGATTAAGCTATGATTTCAGAATCTAGGCTGTGTCACTTTCTAAGTAATACCAGCAGTGACAAAGAGATTGAAATATCCATGTTAAGATGTTTAAAAGAAAACAGGGTAAGCCAGTACCAGAGGGAGGAATGGAGTCAGAAGGAACTCCAACCTCACCTTTTATTAAAAAAATTATACCTTTTAAACAAATCCTTCAAAAATTTGGGCACAGTCCTTGGACTAAACAACCCTAGCTGATATCTGCACTATTTCGGACCTGGAGGATAGATTGGCTCAGTATATCCTCATATACAAACCTTCTAGTGCTGCCAAAAGAGATGCAGCAGCAATTTGGTTGTTGTGGGAGGCATGTAAGGATTCTTCCCTCTGCTTGTCTTCATGAAAGGAGGAAAAGGCACAAATGGAAAAGGGAGCCACAATAAGTTGGGTTTTCTTTTTTTAGATTGCTGTGTGTTTTGGAAGCAGAAGTTTAAAAAGTGACCAAAACTCTGGTGAAAGTTGATTGTGTCCCTTTTAAGATAGTCTCAGGAAGTGTCTGCGAAAATGCAAATTATCTACATGATAAAGGAAGGAAAGAACTAGCAGCACAAAGGAGCTGCAGATAAAGGACACACCTGGTCAGCAAACAAATTGTCTAAATAAAAGGCATGGGATAACAAGATAATTTTAATAGTGTATATGATTTTTGGAAAAACCCTTTAAGGTCGTATGGTAATGATGCTTCACAGTTATTACTTGTAAATAAAACTTAAAGCTTAACACAGCAGGAAAAACATTGTAAACTTGGTCTGCTGTATAAGAAGGAAAACTCAGGGATTTAATGACTAAACAGTGGGATAATTTCCCCATAACCCTTAAAAGATAAAAGCCATTGAAACCTGGCCTGCCTATAGAACAATAACAGGAAAATGTGGGGGCAATTCCTCTGTTTTGCCTGCAATCAGCAAGGGTATTTGTAAAAGAAATATTTTAAGCAATAATCTGCCACCCCAAAAGGGGTAGAAACATGTTCTTTTTGTCTTTCAGAAAATCAGGAAAAGCTGATGCCAGCTGAAGAGCAACCCAATACCATGAATCTACTGTCACAATAGAAATTGTGTTTTGTGTTCTATGTTTTGTCTTCTGTTTTGTCTTGTTGCTAACACTATTGTGTGTTTAAAAAAAAAAATACTAAACACCTGCAGGTAATTAAAAATAAATTAAGCTGTCCCAGCTACAGGACAGCCTGATACAAAAACAAGTACATGCCAATATAGACTTGGTCCAAATTGGTCTGGGTAACCTAAAAGGCCGATGGAAACTTTGGTAATGGCTTAATACTATCACATGGCTTATGCATAAGAAAAAAATTTAGAAATAGGAAACTACACAGCCATAGCTATGGGATGCACTGAAATGCAGATACTTGCACTAGCTACTTTGGAACACAAAATGTTCTGGGTCATATTGGGAAATATTAAGGGTTTGAGGCATTTGTTAAAACAAAGAAAGAGATCATTGTTTGACACTTATCAATATGAATGGATGCAATACATTTCCAGTATTGTAAAACCAGACTTGTTAATGGGAGAAATTGTTGTCAAAATTGCACACCAACAGTCCCTGGAGGCAAAGGTATTGAAGGTTAACCCACTCCCCATATTACACATGGGATCCTTCTGGCTACCCTGCACCTCAAGCCAGTGGGCTGGGGAGGGAGGGAAGCTATTGGACACTAAAGGTTGTACCGAATGGACTCCTCAAAAGTGGGTGTGCCTCACCTTGCCTCTTGCCCCAGAACCTTGTAGTAAAGATACATCACTAGGATCATGTCTGTGGCATGAATTGGAATCACAAACTCAAATTGCCTCACAGTACCTTCTCTTGAATAGGCTACATAGAAAGTGACACTGACTATTATAAATCTTAGCATCAAAAGGGGGATTATGTTGGATCATATAAAAGAAGTTCTGTATTAAAATCACAAATGAGTTTGATTCCCCACAGTTTAAATTCCAGGGTATTACTAATTAAGAGATCTCTTGGTTTTTGGTACTGTTTCTCTCCCTCTATGTGTTAAACTTGCAAGCTGCTAATTGCGTTAGTACATTGTAAGACAGAGTCTGTTCTCAAAGCAATTCACACAGAGAGAGACTCAAAGCAATACTCTGCAACAACAGAAACAACACCCAGAGACTCCCCGCCCTTTTGTTGTATTAACAATTGTGATTAAAATAGAGATAGAGGATGTATGTGGATGGATGCTTGGTGTGGATAATAACTGAATGATCAGGGAGGTGCCAGCCTAAGAATCCAATGTCCATCGGCTGAAGAAGGCGTCAAGTGGAAATAACCAGAGGACACCGCCCGCCCCCCCCCCCCCGAGAGCAGACTGGAATCCACCCAACAGCCTCAAGAATGGAAGAACCAAAGAACAAGATAACATTTAGCAGCACGGAGCCCTCAGGAATGTGCTATCTGCTGATTGATTCAGCAACAGCACGATGAAGCAATTCCCACAGACTGGCATAGGAAGAAATTCCTATGAAAATAGACTCTAAAAAGTGAGAACTTTGGGGGGTCTGATTCTGCAAACCAACTTCTAGGAGCATCAGATGAGCATCTGACAAGGCCCTGCTCCCTCCTCATGTCCAGGCCACCTGGCCTGTGGCTTGGCATGAGCAACCCTAAGGCTGGTAACTATGATAACAACCGTGCAGAACCTCTGTGTGTGTGTGTGTGTTTGTATGAATGAATAAATATGAGATTGAATGGAATGTTATAACTATAACTAACTGCTTACTATGATTCTTTCTGTATTCACAATAAATGTGGTATTTTGCCTTTTCCCCTTTAATAAGATCCTGCTGGTTTTTATTTTATTGGTATAACAGGCTTACCCCCCTTATTCCCTAATGACCAGCCACTCCTGGCAAGAGGAAGCCAAAATTAAGCCCATGTTTCCAGGGAACAAGATATTTCCCACATTCTACTATGCCTTCTTACTTCATCACCACTTTCAACTTTCGCATCACCATCCCTCTCGCCCCGCTCTGACCAGCTGGTCCATTGGATAGAGGCCCAATAACAAATATACACACAAGCATACATGTGAGATTGCATCCAGCAGAAGACAATAAGGCACGTAAACATACCCCAACCTAGATAACAAGGCAATATGAACTCCACTGGTTATGAACCATTGTTGCACACTCCACATTGCCCACCTTAACAGCTCTTTGATCTTTAATTCTTTCTATTTCTATCATGCTCCTGTTACAGAGTTCCCAGCAGTTCGGCGATAGAATAACCTCGCTTGCTTTTGCTAGGTTTTGGGCCAACCGAACTTCATCCACTGCTCGGCCAATTACCAGAAAATATTGGTGCTTATTGTCTCCCACAACAACTTTGGAGATGTGACCTGCAGATAGCCCTGAGAAGAGAAACAGGATTGTTATGGAGCGCATATTTACTTTACCATTTGTAATATATGTATCTCATTTATCTTGGAAGCGGATTTTGGAGGCCAACCTATTTCTTTTGAGGTGGGAGGTTTGGATCAGTTCTTGACAATATGTGATATTTATTCTAGGAATCTGAGGATTTCTAGAACAACACTCTCCAATGAATTAAACAGCACGTCAGTTAATAAATAATAATAATAATGCACACATAATTATAAGGGTCACACAGTAGCATCTGTTATAAGGCTGCAAATCGGTTTCCGTTATAACAATCTGTTTATAGCTGAAGAAGAAAGCAGTGTGTTATAATAACATTTAACATTCCTGTGGTGGGAAGAACACCTCAACAGCCCAACACTGTGGCATTTAATTTCAGAAAGGGGAACTATGCGAAAATGAGGAGGTTATTTAAACAGAAATTAAAAGGTACAGTGACTAGAGTGAAATCCCTGCAAGCTGCATGGACACTTTTCAAAGACACCATAATAGAGGCTCAACTTAAATGTATACCCCAAATTAAAAAACACAGTAAAAGAAGTAAAAAAGAGCCACCGTGGCTTAACAACCATGTAAAAGAAGAAGTGAGAGATAAAAAGGCATCTTTTAAAAAGTGGAAGTCAAATCCTAGTGAGGTAAATAGAAAGGAGCACAAACACTGCCAAATTAAGTGTAAAAATGTAATAAGAAAAGCCAAAAAGGAGTTTGAAGAACAGCTAGCCAAAAACTCAAAAGGTAATACCAAAATGTTTTTTAAGTACATCAGAAGCAGGAAGCCTGCTAAACAACCAGTGGGGCCCCTGGACGATCAAGATACAAAAGGAGCACTTAAAGTCATTGCAGAGAAACTAAATGAATTCTTTGCTTCAGTCTTCACAGCTGAGGATGTTAGGGAGATTCCCAGACCTGAGCCATCTTTTGTAGGTGACAAATCTGAGGAATTGTCACAGATTGAAGTGTCACTACAGGAGGTTTTGGAATTAATTGAGAAATTTAGCAGTAACAAGTCACCGGGACCAGATGGCATTTACCCAAGAGTTCTGAAAGAACTCAAATGTGAAATTGTGGAACTATTAACTATGGCTTGTAACCTGTCCTTTAAATCAGCTACTGTACCCAACGACTGGAAGATAAGTAATGTAATGCCAATATTTAAAAAGGGCTCTGGAGGTGATCCTGGCAATTACAGACCGGTAAGTCTAACGTCAGTATCGGGCAAATTAGTTGAAACAATAGTAAAGAATAAAATTGTCAGACACATAGAAGAACATAAATTGTTGGGCAAAAGTCAACATGGTTTCTGTAAAGGAAAATCATTTCGTACTAATCTATTAGAGTTCTTTGAAAGGGTCAACAAACATGTGGACAAGGGGGATCCAGTGGACATAGTGTACTTAGATTTCCAGAAAGTCTTTGACAAGGTCCCTCACCAAAGGCTCTTATGTAAATTAAGTTGTCATGTGATAAGAGGGAAGATCCTTTCATGGATTGAGAACTGGTTAAAAGACAGGGAACAAAGGGTAGGAATAAATGGTAACTTTTCAGAATGGAGAGGGGTAACTAGTGTTGTTCCCCAAGGGTCAGTCCTAGGACCGATCCTATTCAACTTATTCATAAATGATCTGGAGAAAGGGGTAAACAGTGAGGTGGCAAAGTTGGCAGATGATACTAAACTGCTCAAGATAAAAGAAAAGGAATACTTGTGGCACCTTAGAGACTAACGAATTTATTTGAGTATAAGCTTTCGTGAGCTACAGCTCACTTCATCGGATGCATAAAAGTGGAAAATGCAGTGAGGATGTTTTTATACACACAGACCCTGATAAAATGGGTGTTTATCACTTCAAAAGGTTTTCTCCCCCCACCCCACTCTCCTGCTGGTAATAACTTACCTAAAGTGATCACTCTCCTTACAATGTGTACATCATACACATCACACATTGTAAGGAGAGTGATCACCTGGAGCTTGGTACTTAGCATGTAGCACAGGGGTGGGCAAACTTTTTGGCCGTAGGGCCATATCAGGCTGCAAAACTGTATGGAGGGCTGGGTGGGGAAAGCTGTGCCCCCCAAACAACCTGGCCCCCGCCCCCATTCGCCCCTCCCACTTCCCACCTCCTGACTGTCCCCCTCAGAACCCCCGACCCATCCCACCTCCCCTGCTCCTTGTCCCCTAACTGCCCCCTCCTGGGACCCCCCCGCCCCAAACCCCGCCCCAGGATCCCACCCCCTATCCAATCTCCCCTGCTCCCTATCCCCTGACTTCCCCCACCTATCCACACCCCTGCCCCCTGACAGGCCCCCTGGGACTCCCATGCCCTATACAACCCTCGCTGTTCCCCGACCCTTGACCACCCCAGAACCTCCACCCCATCCAACCACCCTCTCCCCGACTTCCCCCTGGGACCTCCCAGCCCTAACCTCCCCCTTCTCCCTGTCCCCTGACTGCCCCCCGGGACCCACTACCCAACCCTGTCACCGCTGCACACACTGCTGCCACTCCCTTACCATGCCGCTCAGAGCAGCAGGAGCTTGCAGCCCCACTGCCCGCGCAGCGGCATGGTTGTGTGGGAGGAGGAGCAGCGGGGAAGGGGTTGGGGGCAAGCCTCCTGGGCCAGGAGCTCAGGGGCTGGGCAGGATGGTCCCACAGGCCGGATGTGGCCTGCGGGCCATAGTTTGCCCACCTCTGATGTAGGAAGTGCCCACTGAGGAATACATTCATGAACAAGTTTGAGAAACATTGGCTGGATAGCAATAAAGTGATATGCAATTCAATAATCCCTTCTGAACCTGCTCAGTGCAGCATCTACTAAGACTTTGAGTAGAACTCAGTAAAAAGCACTCTCTCATTTGGGATATCACTGCACATTCTGTCTGTGCGGTCTAACCAGGAGGCCAGCAAGCAGAAGGGTTTTGCTCTCAGTCTGCTGCTGCTGGGAGTTTGCATGAAGGGAGCTTGTAAATGTCTGCTTGAAAACACAAACAGAAAAAACATCCAGATGCAATCTAAAACTCCCCAGCTTAATATAAGGAAATGGCAAAAGAGCAAGTTCCTGAAGATCCCAAACTTAAGTGGCTTTACATTCTGTTGCCCAAACAGACAGTTGTGTGAACAGAGGTACTGTGAAGGCACTTCCCACAACCCTAATGGCCAGCAACTTCCTGTTGGTTTCCATGGATGTGAAATACTCAGAAGTAGAGCTGGTAAAAAAAAGGGGGTACTCTTTCCACTGACAATTTCAATACAAACAAAAAAGAAATAATTTTTGTCTAAATTTTCCATAAAAATTTTTGATTTTCAGCAGAAATTCAAATGCTGAAATACTTTGGCTGAAAACAAAACAAAAAAATTGACTTGGAAATACTCCCACTTTATTTATGGGAGTTGTAGTTCTGATGCCTCAATCTCCCATTATCCTTTATATGTTGGGCTCTCTAGTTTGACTACATCACCCAGGATGCTTCTTAATGTCCCCTCTTAGTGAGGGGAATTGGTTAATAATCAGAGTCTTTGTTTGTGGTGTACAATGGGAGATGTAATCCAGCTGGGGAGGACATTAGATGACCAAAATACAATTCCCATGAGCACTGTTCCCTCTAAGCTATGCACATGTGTGTGTGCACACAGATCCTAAACCCCATGCACATGGTGAAACACCGCACACACAAAAATTTGCATAGAAGCACAACAATTTGCACAGAAGAAATTTTTTGCGCACATGGCCTGTCAAAAATTAGAGGGAACATTGCCCATGAGACACTGTGGCAGGATTTCTAAATCAAAATATTTCAGTTTTCAGCTGTTTGGGGGTTTTTCGATGGAAAATTGAAATATTTCATGGAAAACAGACACTCTTCATAACAAAAATTGTTTAGTAGAAAACCCAATTTTCCATTGAAAAACAGTTTTGAAGGAATTTTGTCCACGAGTGCTAGTCAGAAGCTCCTCAGAGACAGTCATAACTCTGTAAAAATAAACTAGGTACAGTTAGCACCAATGAAAGGTGCCAGACTGGCAACAATAAATAAACTGAAGCTGTTTATTCACATAATAGATGCAGAATGGCCAGCTGTAGGACCAACTACCCCAAACTGCCTCCCTAAGGTACTTCAGCAGTTTGATCCTCAAGGCCCATTCAATCCCTTGGCTTCTCCGATGAAACTGTTTCTGAATGTAAGGATGGTTTATGTGTCACAGATACCTGTCTGCTAGGAACTCAAACGAGACCTGCAATGCATTTCACATGAGCCACTAGGCAATCAGATAGGAATAAGTCTCGGTCACCACTTCCACAGGCTGAATTTGAACCAGCAACTTAGAGATGAAATGCTCTTTATTCCAGTCCCCAAAAGACGCTTCTCTCTGACCAGAAATACATTTTCCCTACCACAGCAGCAGCCTTCCCATGCAGCTGCTGAAAAGGATGCAACTGATCAAAGCACCAAGCAATTCATGTCTTCTACAGATTCCTGGCCCTCTAGAAATGGAACAAGATTTGGGCATGGTGTTTCTCAGAGACGTATCTCGGGAGCACGAGAAGTGAGTGGGGGCTCATGTGACTCAGGAAGCAGAACTGCCTACTGGTTAGGGCAGGCAACTGGGAGTGAGGAGTCCTGAACGCTCATCCCATCTCCACCACCAACTCACTGTGTGACCTGAGACAAGATATTTCATCTCCATTTGCCTCTGTTCCCTCCCCTGCACAATGGGGTGAATGCTTCCTATTCACTTTTGTAAAGTGCTTTGAGAATGTGCTCTCTAGTTACTGCAAAGTATTGTTATTCCACTAGTAGCCATGGTACCTATCTTCACTCGGAGCTCCAGACCCACTTCAGTCTCACGAACCCCATACTCTTCCTGGATCCTCAGGCTACATTTCAGCGCCAGGGTAATGATATCGCTCAGCTGGCTTCGTTGCACTTGCCACAGTGCTAGCAGTGCGTCCCCTGGGGAAGGCAGTGTGACAGAGACTTATGGGACACATGCTCTTCTTGTTTCGAAAGTGCTGACAAAGCCACAGCAGATCCACCTGTACCAGCCCAGCACTCTGACCCACAGAAAGATTGCTCACTAACCACCCCAAACTCCTTAGCAGCTGCTGGCTGTGAACAGACCAACCCCTCTATGCTTCTAGCACAGGGGTAGGCAACCTATGGCACACATGCCAAAGGCGGCACGCAAGCTGATTTTCAGTGGCATTCACACTGCCCGGGTCCTGGCCACTGGTCCCAGGGGCTCCGCTGCCAGCCTGGGGTACCGTCCGCTGGCCCCTTGCCTGCCGGGGTTCTGCTGGCCCCGCTCAGCCCGCTGCTAGCCCCGGGTCCCAGCCACTGGTCCCAGGGGCTCCGCTGCTGGCCTGGGGTACCGGCCACCAGCCCACTGCCAGCTGGGGTTTTGTCCACTGGCCCCCTCGGCCCACTGCTGGACTCAGGTCCCGACCACCGGTCCGGGGGGCTCTGCTGCTGGCCTGGGGTTCTGTCCATCGGCCCCGCTCAGCCCGCTGCCAGCCCCAGGTCCCGACCACCAGTCTGGGGGGCTCAGCTGCCAACCTGGGGTCCCAGCCACCGGCCCGTGGCTCTGCTGCCACCCTCAGCTGTGGCCCTCTGGCCCCAGGCTGGGGCAGTGAGGGGTGTAGACTGGGCCAAGAGAGGGCGCAGCTCAGCATGGATCGCATGGATTATTATTACTAGCACGTGAAACCTTAAATTAGAGTGAATAAATGAAGACTCAGCACACCACTTCTGAAAGGTTGCCGACCCCTGTTCTAGCAGCTGTCGGTTGTGACTACCTCTTCCCACCCAGTAATCCCTGCAGCTGCTTTTTACAAGTGAACTCTCCTTCCTGGTGATCCCTTATAGACACTGACTGCAAGTGTTCCTTCCCCGTCAGTGACCCCATGCAGTGGCTTGCTGCATGTTCCCCTCCCCTCTCCCACACACACAAACCTGTGTCCGCTGGCTCAGGTACACATAAGGCATTGCACCTCCTATTGTCCTTGGGCAACTGCTAGCACAGTCATTCAGGCCCAGATCCCCAAAGGTATTTAGTATCAGAGGGGTAGCCATGTTAGTGTGTATCCACAAAAACAACGAGGAGTCCGGTGGCACCTTAAAGACTAACAGATTTATTTGGGCATAAGCTTTCAGGATAAAAAAACCCCTTCTTCAGATGCATGGACTGAAGAAGTGTATCCATGCACCTGAAGAAGTGGGGTTTTTTGCCCACAAAAGCTTATGCCCAAATAAAGGTATTTACGTGCCTAACTCCCATCTGATCTCAGTTCTAAAGGAAGTGCCAGCCAGGGTTTCTCAATCAGACACAGAGGAAGGGGAATCGGGGTTGTTTCTAACTGAAAGATATAGTGTAAATTCTTGCTTCTTCCAAATCATGGATCAATCCTGTGGGAATAGGAGCCAGAGGGATGGGTACAATAGAACAAGGAAAGGGAGTCGGCTAGTATGAGTGCCTTCACTGTCCAGAGCCTCACAAGTTAAATGACAACGGGAAAATAGGCCGCTCTACCCCACCCCAGTGCTTCCTCCTTAGATATCACAAGCTAATAAATACCTGCAAAGTTCAAGATATCGCCTCCGTAAATCAGCACCTCTGCAGCAAGAGAAAAGGCAAGAGAAGTTACACACAGCTCTTGTCAAAGAAAATCACGGAACAAATTGTTCTGTCGATCGGGGGAGGGGTGTGTGTGTGTGTTCGTGCGTGTCATAAATATAAAGGGAAGGGTAAATATCTTACAGGGTAATCAGATTCAAAACATAGAGAATCCCTCTAGGCAAAACCTTAAGTTACAAAAAGACACAAAAACAGGAATCTACATTTCATTCAGCACAGCTTATTTTATCAGCCATTTAAACAAAACAGAAGCTAATGCATATCTAGCTATATTACTTACTAAGTTCTAAGACTCCATTCCTTTTCTGTTCCAGGCAAAAGCATCACACAGACAGAGAGAACCTTTGTTTCTCCCCCCTCCAGCTTTGAAAGTATCTTGTCTCCTCATTGGTCATTTTGGTCAGGTGCCAACGAGGTTATCCTAACTTCTTAACTCTTTACAGGTGAAAGGGTTTTTCCTCTGGCCAGGAGGGATTTTAAAGGTGTTTACCCTTCCCTTTATATTTATGACAGGAGAAAAAAAGGTTCTCTCTATCTGTGTGATGCTTTTGCCGAGAACAAAAAAGGAATGGAGACTTTGAACTTAGTAAGTAATCTAGCTAGATATGCATTAGATTCTGTTTTGTTTAAAGAAAAGGAGTACTTGTGGCACCTTAGAGACTAACCAATTTATTAGAGCATAAGCTTTCGTGAGCTACAGCTCACTTCCTCAGATGTCTGAGGAAGTGAGCTGTAGCTCACGAAAGCTTATGCTCTAATAAATTGGTTAGTCTCTAAGGTGCCACAAGTACTCCTTTTCTTTTTGCGAATACAGACTAACACGGCTGTTACTCTGAAACCTGTTTTGTTTAAATGGCTGATAAAATAAACTGTGCTGAATGGACTGTAGATTCCTGTTTTTGTGTCTTTTTGTAACTTAAGGTTTTGCCTAGAAGGATTCTCTATGTTTTGAATCTGATTACCCTGTAAGGTATTTACACATCACCATCCTGATTTTACAGAGGTGATTCTTTTACTTTTTCTTCCATTAAAATTCTTCTGTTAAGAACCTGATTGCTTTTTCATTGTTCTTAAGATCCAAGGGTTTGAGTCTGTGTTCACCTATGCAAATTGGTGAGGATTTTTATTAAGCCTTCCCCAGGAAAGGGGGTGTAGGGTTTGGGGAGGATTTTGGGGAGAAAGACGTTTCCAAGCGGGCTCTTTCCCTGTTATATATTTGTTAGACGTTTGGTGGTGGCAATAAAGTCCAAGGGCAAAAGGTAAAATAGTTTGTACCTTGGGGAAGTTTTAATCTAAGCTGGTAAAAATAAGCTTACGGGGTTTTCATGCAGGTCCCCACATCTGTACCCTAGAGTTCAGAGTGGGGAAGAAACCTTGACAGTGCGTGTGTATGTGGGCGCACACACATTGAGAGGGCATATTTTGCAGAGTAGGTGTGACTGAGTGAGCAAGATGGTGTATGCTTGAGCATTTAATCACAACAAAGCTCCCAGCTGCTGAGGGCTCAGAGCAAAAATCAGGGAGTTAAACTCCATCCCAAAAGCCACCATAAGGAGGCAGAGCACAGTGTTCTCTATGGCAACTAGAAATATTCCCTCCCAGACCCACCTCTTCTCCCAACCCTTCAAATCCCCTACTGCTCAGTTTTCAAAATGTCACATCCAACAGGGAGGGCCCTGGGGACAGCTTCAGAAGCACTGCTCAATGGGAAGTTTTGAAGCAAGTTCTCAAAAGCAATGTGACAGCGAGAGATAAGGAAGGACGATCCAGGGGTTAGGAAGCTAAGCCAGAGACTCTTGGTTCCCTGCTCCATTATAGACTACAGGTGTGACCTTGAGCAAATCAGCTGGCCTCTCCATGCCTGGGTTCCTTATCCATAACATGAATAATGGCACTCCCCTACCTCACTTCCTCACAGGGGTGTTGGAAGCCACATAAGAGCCTAAGATAGACAAGGAAGGGCCACACTGTGCTCTCAGGCTGTTGAGGCACTTTCTAGATTCTGAGAGGGAATTAGTAACTTTTGTCAGAGCTCAGCTCCCCAAATCATTAGCATGCTGATGTCACAGGGGCATCTTACTCCTTGGCCACATAAACAACAAGACATTGCTCTTCCAGTGAAATGGGGTGGAGATCAGTGTTCCCTCTAATTTTTCCCACCCATGTGTGGAATGAATTTTGTTATGTGCACCAATATGGAGGTGATGTGTGACACACAACAAAATTCATATGGTGGGGGTGGGGTCGGGGCAGAGGGGTCAGGAGTCTTGGAGGGGGTCAGAGCTGGGGCAGAGGGTTGGGGTGCAGGGGGTGAGGGCTCCAGCTGGGGGTACAGGCTCTGGGGTGGAGCCAGGATGAAGGGTTTGGGGTGTGGGAGGGGGCTCCGGGGCTACCGCGGGGAGAGAGGAGTCCCCCCCAGCACTTTCTCCCCGCAGCAGCACCTGGGCTGGGGGGGAGAGGGGCCTCTCCTCGCCACTGCAGCTCTGGGGCTGGAGCCGCAGGATAAGTGCCCCTCCCCCAGCAGGTCCAGGCCGGAGACGCAGCAGGTTGGGGCCAGGAGCGGGGCGCCCCTCCCTTAGCCGCGGCAGGTCCCCTGGCGGGTTCCCTGAGCACCAGCATGGCTCTAAGAAGGCTGCCATGTGGCCGCACAGCTTACAGGGAACTTAGGTGGAGGCATATACCAGGGTAGAGCCACAGGAATAATGGACCCTTCAAAGCAGGACACATTGTGCCACTGAGGAGCAGCAATGACTGGTTCCCAAGGCAGCTCCATCCAGCCCTCCTAATCTTGGGAGATTTTCAAGGCTCCCTAAGTGACAGAGAAGATCCAAACCTCCAAGTAAAGAAGGGCCCACGCTGCTTAACAGAACACCTTTCTGATGGGCATTTCTTAAGTTCCCCAGACCTGAGCCAAAGAAGTGCTCTCAGCAAGGGATCGTGCCACCTGGTACTTACGTTCTACAATATCTCCTACGTAATGATTGAGGGTCTGCGTTAGCTGGTCAGCACCACGGTCCAGACTGGTGTCCATGCTAAACTTCTCTGTCAGTGCAGTAAAACCTGTAACACAAACGGCAGTCAGGCAGCCACTGTAGGAGGCAAGAAATGGCAGAAGATCTCAGCGACTGCAGTCAGACATGCTTTGTGTTACCTTAAATGTGCTGGATACATAAGAAAAAAAGTTTAACAAAACTTATTTTCCATTTAAAACTGATTTATTAAGCAAAGGAAGTATTATCTGTAGTTAGTGAATTGAACTGGAGTTTCTAGGTCACCACAACCTTCAAGATTTTAGAATAAGTTGATCTCATCCTCTTACACCTTGTTTTTGTTTGCAATTGGAAAAGGAAAACAAGCATTCCCTCTTTTGCAACTTCCAACTGGTTTCTTGATTTTGAATGAACTAGTCATTGAACTGAACTAGCGGAGTAAACTGAAATGAAGAAAATATTCTCTCTGCACCACAACAAGAGGCTACTTCTGCCAAAAACTGGTTTAGCACATCAGCTAACTCTGGTTCCAGGTGCTTAGCCAGTGACTTCCACCGGTTCATTTGAAATGAAATTTGACTTTCATTAAAACTTGGCAACAAACGTGTACTGCTATGTATTATTTTTGTATGTGATTTAAATGATTTTAATAGGCTATAAGTTTAGGCCTTAACATAAGTTGTTAATTTCAAGTTTAATTTTAAATAGGGTTGTTTTTTCTTAAAATAAATCTATATTTAAATAAAAAAATCTTTTATATTTTTTAATTAATTTTTCTCCACCCTGCATGCAACATTCCCTGATTTCAAGTCCCTAGTTCTTTCAGATTTCAGAGTAGCAGCCGTGTTAGTCTGTATCCGCAAAAAGAAAAGGAGTACTTGTGGCATCTTAGAGACTAACAAATTTATTTGAGCATAAGCTTTCGTGAGCTACAGCTCACTTCATCGGATGCATATAGTGGAAAATATAGTGGGGAAATTTATATACACAGAGAACATGAAACAATGGGTGTTACCATACAGATTGTAACAAGAGTGATCAGGTAAGGTGAGCTATTACCAGCAGGAAAGTGGGGGTGGGAGGAACCTTTTGTAGTGATAATCAAGGTGGGCCATTTCCAGCAGTTGACAAGAATGTCTGAGGAACAGTAGGCAGGGGAAATAAATATGAGGAAATAGTTTTACTTTGTGTAATGACACATCCATTCCCAGTCTCTATTCAAGCCTAAGTTAATTGTATCCAGTTTGCAAGTTAATTCCAATTCAGCAGTCTCTCGTTGGAGTCTATTATTGAAGTTTTTTTGTTGAAGAACTGCAACTTTTAGGTCTGTAATCGAGTGACCAAAGAGATTGAAGTGTTCTCCGACTGGTTTCTGAATGTTATAATTCTTGACATTTGATTTGTGTCCATTTATTCTTTTACGTAGAGACTGTCCAGTTTGACCAATGTACATGGCAGAGGGGCACTGCTGGCACATGATGGCATATATCACATTGGTAGATATGCAGGTGAACGAGCCTCTCATAGTGTGGCTGATGTGATTAGGCCCTATGATGGTGTCCCCTGAATAGATATGTGGACGCAGTTGGCAACAGGCTTTGTTGCAAGGATAGGTTCCTGGGCTAGTGTTTTTGTTATGTGGTGTGTGGTTGCTGGTGACTATTTGCTTCAGGTTGGGGGGCTGTCTGTAAGCAAGGACTGGCCTGTCTCCCAAGATCTGTGAGAGTGGTGGGTCGTCCTTCAGGATAGGTTGTAGATCCTTGATGATGCGTTGGAGAGGTTTTAGTTGGGGGCTGAAGGTGATGGCTAGTGGCGTTCTGTTATTTTCTTTGTTAGGCCTGTCCTGTAGTAGGTAACTTCTGGGTACTCTTCTGGCTCTGTCAATCTGTTTCTTCACTTCAGCAGATGGGTATTGTAGTTGTAAGAATGCTTGATAGAGATCTTGTAGGTGTTTGTCTCTGTCTGAGGGGTTGGAGCAAATGCGGTTGTATCGTAGAGCTTGGCTGTAGACAATGGATCGTGTGGTGTGGTCTGGATGAAAGCTGGAGGCATGTAGGCAGGCATAGCGGTCAGTAGGTTTCCGGTATAGGGTGGTGTTTATGTGACCATCGCTTATTAGTACTGTAGTGTCCAGGAAGTGGATCTCTTGTGTGGACTGGTCCAGGCTGAGGTTGATGGTGGGATAGAAATTGTTGAAATCATGGTGGAATTCCTCAAGGGTTTCTTTTCCATGAGTGCAGATGATGAAGATGTCATCAATGTAGCGCAAGTAGAGTAGGGGCATTAGGGGACGAGAGCTGAGGAAGCGTTGTTCTAAGTCAGCCGTAAAAATGTTGGCATACTGTGGGGCCATGCGGGTACCCATAGCAGTGCCGCTGATTTGAAGGTATACATTGTCCCCAAATGTGAAATAGTTATGGGTGAGGACAAAGTCACAAAGTTCAGCCACCAGGTTTGCCGTGACATTATCGGGGATACTGTTCCTGACGGCCTGTAGTCCATCTTTGTGTGTAATGTTGGTGTAGAGGGCTTCTACATCCATAGTGGCCAGATGGTGTTTTCAGGAAGATCACCGATGGATTGTAGTTTCCTCAGGAAGTCAGTGGTGTCTCGAAGATAGCTGGAAGTGCTGGTAGCGTAGGGCCTGAGGGGGGAGTCCACATAGCCAGACAATCCTGCTGTCAGGGTGCCAATGCCTGAGATTATAGGGCATCCAGGATTTCCAGGTTTATGGATCTCGGGTTGCAGATAGAATACCCCTGGTCGGGATTCCAGAGGTGTGTCTGTGAGGATTTGTTCTTGTGCTTTTTCAGGGAGTTTCTTGAGCAGATGGTGTAGTTTCTTTTGGTAACCCTTAGTGGGATCAGAGGGTAATGGCTTGTAGAATGTGGTGTTGGAGAGCTGCCTAGGAGCCTCTTGTTCATATTCTGACCTATTCACGATGACGACAGCACCTCCTTTGTCAGCCTTTTTGATTATGATGTCAGAGTTCTTTCAGTTCACTTTGTTCCTATGCTGGAACTCTCCCTGCTTTCTAGTTCTGATCCTTCCCCCACTCCATTTGACCCTGTTTGCCATGAGATCATGCTGACTCTTCTGAGAGAGGTGGCAGAGATCCAGGAGAACATGCTAAAAAGCTTTAAGTTCTTTCTCGGTAGTGATGGAAAATTGCCTGTCTCCCACCAGACCTTTCACTTGCAGAGTGTCACAAGGATCAATTCTCTCTCCAGTCCTATTCAATACCTACAAGCTAGTCAGACAACAGGGACTCAAATGCCAGCAATATGCAGATGATACACAGCTCTGCTTCTCCTTCCGCATATACATATGACTATACCCCTACCACCAAGATGACCCAGTGCTTAGAGGAGATCAGTTCATGGATAGAGAACACCTGATTAAAGCTGAACCTGAGCAAGACAGAGGAGATGCCAGTGGGTAGAGACGTTTGCAATCACAGCGCAGTCTCCTTTGGTTGAAGGTACACATCCATCATTGGTCAATTCAATCTGTAGTTTAGGAATGCTTGCTGATGATACACTCTCACACAGTTGCATCCACAAGTAACTTTCTCTACAACATCCACTTGACTAGGAGAGGCTCATCGTAGAGGATGAAGACCTGGTCTCTGTTATATATATTTCCTCACCTCCCAGCTGGGCTACTAAAATGCAACATACCTGGGCATAAAGCCTTCACGCCTTAGAAAACTGAGAATGCGGCAGCACATCTCCACAGCAACACAAACTATCACAACCACATCAAACCTATCCTCCCACATAATATAAAGTCAAGTTCAAGGTCCCAGTCCTTATCTTCCAGGTACTCTTTGACCTGGGCCCATCATATCTAAAAAATTGCACAAAGTTCCAGGATAGGGACAGCAGTCGACAACTCTGCCCTGAGCTGCTGCTGTAGCATCCTCTGCTACTCCTGTCCCAAACTCTTCTGAGCCTAAAGACAGCCAATTCTGCAAAACCGTCCAAAGTGCTGTAATAAAGATGAAAGTCCCTAAGCCATTTCAGCTGTGACTTCAGCTAGATTTGGGCCCAAGCCTCCCATTACTACAGACAATATCTCTTTTAAACCTTCCATGTACTAAGGCTGGGCTTTTCGGAAAGGCCTAATAAAGGAGTTAAGGCTTGTCTGCACAGTGAGTTACTGCACAATAAACCAGGGTGTGACTCTACAGCATACCAGTTTGCCACCCAGTCATTCATTGTATGGACACTGCTAAGTCGTAGACACAGCTTAGCATGCTGCTGCTTGAGAGCACAGTACATCAAGCCACACTCTGGAACTTTTCACTCTGCTGTAGCACTGTCCACACACCAAGTTAGTACATGGTACGCTGGCATCCTATTGATTCACACTCTGTCTTGCTGCACAATAACTTCCCATGTAAACAAGCCTTTATGCACATTAATCCCATTGATTTTCAATGGAAGTTGGGCACCTAACTTCCTTGGGCCCTTCTGAAAATCCCACCTGAAATGTCTGCAAAAATCTCTCTACCCACCTGAAATGTCTGCAAAAAGCAATACTCCATCAAAACTCTCAATGAAAGGCACCTCCTGGGAGAAATCGCCATATACGATGAGATCGGGGACATGAGCTGCTACTTTCCCAATTATAGAGCTGTCACTAGACTTTCTTTGCTCCATGTTGGCCATGAATACAACCTGCTGCCCAGGGCCCTGGAACACTGATGGATAATTCAATATATGATCCTCCCACGCCGGGAAGGAGGTGACTCCCACTAGCCTGCCATATCCATGATCACTCTTCTGATGATCAGACAGCAGCACCATAAAGGACAGGTCACAATTCACTGACGGAAGGGTTTCAGCCAGTAACATTCTCTGTGTATCACAGTCTATGTAGCAACAGTTGCTAGGTGAGACAAGCTTCCTTCATTAATGTATTTTAAACCCATTTACACAGAAATGGTACAGAAACCCCACACAAGTCTGGGCTGTTGTGACTCTTGGGCCTACAAGAGGCTCTCCTCTTGTAAACTCAAATGTAAAAAGTATGTAAAAGTTCTTAAGATGTTACAATAACCATGAAAAATAGGTAAAGTTGTTTACAACCCTGAATGTTGTAACAAGTCCAAAAGAACCAGACAAAGAAGCCAGATTAGTCTTGTGGCGGTTCAATGACAAGACAAGAACACAGCTTTTAGCAAGCAAGCGGCTGGTCTGCTAACAGGCTTCTGCCTGTCAGCTTTCCACCTTCCCCTTTATTCTTTCTCTCCCCCCGCACATTACATTCTCCAACAGATAAAAGGAATACACTGGCTTTGTTTAACATTCTTATTTACCAGCTTCTATCTACCGCATTCCTTGCTCTCGGGCCTTGAGCCCAGTCCTGGGAGGCTTCCCACGGTTCATGTCATCTGGGCGAGATTCCAAGGTTGATGCCCTTGAAAGGAGCTGTGTGTGCACAGGTCCAGCACAACACTCCGGGTGTGCCCTGAATGTTGCCAAGCACATAAACCTTGTATGAATCCTACATAGTCTAAACCAAAAAAGGCCATGTTGACATAATCCAAGAACAGTTGAAATTATGACTGGTAAAAACAGAAGACGTGGAACCAGAAGTTAATAGCCCAAAACTGGTGTGATGGATATGAGGCCTAACTGGTGAGAGGGATGAACTATGACTCCTACTTCTCCCTTTTTGGTTTCCTTAAAAAGAAACAGTGAAAAAAAAGACACGATCAGTTCTGTTCAGATCAATTCAGAGCTCTCCCTCTCATCTCAACACCTTGCATCCCAGCTCATCCCCCGATCTGCCAGCACTGCAACTCATCCCAGCTCACCTTGATTCACCGGAAGGACTTTCTTCCTGGGAGGAATCCTGGCCGGCCTTAATCTTGTTCAAGGAACTTTGTTTTCACCTGTGAGTGCTGAAAGTCATCACATGATCATGACATCCAATCCTCAGCCCATCAGTGGGGATATCCAATTGCCAGTACTGCAGAGGCATATGTAAGAGCCTGTATTGTTTTCCGTCCCCTTGTGTTATTTTCTGCCTCCCCCACTTCTTTCCTATCTCTCATTCTCTTGGCTGTTTTTCAAATTCTGAAATCAACTATGGTGTATTCATCCAAGCCTGCCTTGTCTAAGAAGAAAAGATCCAACCAGATGAGGTCCCTGACCAAATCGTAAACCAGGATTCAAGCTGCAGGTGTCATAGTTGACTTGCCAACCAAAAGCACCCACTCATAACTAACCAGCAGTCCAGTGTTTCAGAAACATCAACAAAAGCCATATTTCACCCATCTTTTCTATCCTCTCTCTTCTCTACGTTGTGTCTGTTAGTTAAGAACAGGATAAGTAAATGCCCTCTACACATCAAAACTGAGAGTAAAATTAACCCTTTCCTTTTAATCAAAGAACAGTTGTTCTGAAAATATGAGTCTGCTATTTGCCTCCAAAAGAAGGGCTTTCAAGGTTTTGCCTAAGCTTGTTTTGCATAATCATTCAATCATAGTTTGACTATAAATGCCTGTTTTGATTTCTTGTTCTTTCTTGTTTTTAATCAATAAACTTTTAATTTAAATTAATGCTTTTGGGTGTTTGCCAAGTTACCGAGTAAAATCAAGCCTTCTGTTTAAAATAACCTCAAACCTACCTATCCCTGTTTGAAGTTGGACAGTGAAAGAGTTTATAAACACCTTTAAGTCTTTGAGCTTTTGAGATCAATATCCGTAGAACAAGGCCCAGTCCATCCTGCCCTGTAACACCTGAACCAAGTGTCAGGCTTCATGGGAGGAACTAAAAAGGGAGAACCCAACACAGCTGTTTCCTGGCTGGGAAAGAGAGCAAGTCTGAGGCTTTCATGGTGTGAGAGATTGGTTGGAGCCAGAAACTGGGGAAGATGGCTGCCTACCAAGGGAAGGGAAGAGTTTATGCTTCTTTGTGTTTATTTTGGACTTTGGGCACCCCGATAAGGTGGAACTGTTACATGACCTAGCTGAAGAGCTAAGTCACTTCAATCCAGAAGATGTTTGAGACTGGGTGGAGCAATGGAGGACCAGGAGGAAAACAAGGCAGAGCCATGGCCACACAGTGCCATGCCATGAGGGGATGTAGCAGGAGAGCACGTGGGCCACAGGTGGCTAATGCCATGAGACTCCACTGGTCTTCCCTTTCAAACTCTGGGCTTCCTATGCTTCCCCACTCAATAGTTGAGTAGAAATAAGGAGGCTATATTACCTCTGTATTTGGCACTGGTGTGACTGCTCCTGGAATAATATGTCCAGTTCTGATGGCCACAATTCAAGAAGGATGTTGAGAAATTGGAGAGGATACATTGGAGACTGTTCAGAGAAGAGTTATTAAATTGATTTATGGATTGGAAAACATGCATTCCAGTGAGAGGCACAAGGAGCTCAATCAGTTTAGTTTAGCTTTCTCTTTGTTAAGGGGTGACTTGATCACAATCTCTAAGTACCTACGTGGAGAAGAGAAATTTGATAATGGGCTCATCAGTCTAACAGAGAGAGGTGGAACAAGATCCAATGGCTAGAAGCTGAACCTAGTCAAATTCAGACTGGAAAAAAGGTGCAAATTTTGAACAGTGAGGGTAATTAATCACTGGAACAATTTACCAAAGGTTGTGGTGGATTCTCCGTCACTGGCAATTTTAAAATCAAGATTGGTGGTTTTCTAAGAGCTATGTTTAGTCCAAACAGGAATTAATTCAGGGGAGTTCTCTGGCCTGTGTAATACAGGAGGTCAGATTAGATTGTCACAATGATCCCTCCTACCCTTTTAATAGTCCTTATATTTCCTCCAGCTCCCTCAGATGATATCTCTCTAAGTGCTCTCTCCATTGCAATACCCCAATTTCCCCAGACTGCAGCCCCTGCAGAGAAGCTACCCAATTGCTGCCCTATTGTTCCCTGTCCCCTTCCAATAGAGACAAGGGAACAAATGGGAGTCGGGGAGCTGACTAACCTCTGTAAAACCCCTCCACACAGTGTCCTGTTGCCTTTTCCATTGTGACCCAGTCAGATGTGCTATTCCCCCTAGAGAACTTCTCATAATGACCATCACCAGGGCTACCCCTGTACATAAAGACCTGCTGCTCTAGAGATACCTCATTTGCTGTCCACCCTTATAGAGAATACTCAGGCTGTTACCACTCTGACCCGTAAGGGCCTCTCACACACCTTCTACTCAAGAGATCTTGCTCAGAAGGATCCCTCAACAAACCACACACACACACAGCAATGACCCTCACCTTCTATTTCATGCAGATCCCACCCAGTCACATGCTAACCCTGCAGAGATTCCCACATGGCAACCACTGTTCCACTGACAGCTCCTAGACACTTAACAGATCTCTGGGTTATCCAGCAGTGCAAGTATGGTGGTATGGTACGTTATGCCATACCAGCAAGATATTTATAGCTGGCACAGTGTAACAGAAAGACACAGGAGGAGCCGGCGGTTCCATGCCGGCAGCTCCTCTGGCACGGCTGTACTTCCCCCTGCCCTTCCACAGAGCTGCATCTCCTCCGTCTGTATGGCAGTCTTGACGGAGGGCAGGGCTGGGGACGGTACAGCCACCCAAGGAGCTGCCAGGGTTCTGCTCCTTTTCCCGCTGCCCCTCCCAGGGGGGAAAACTATCTAATAATTATCAACATAGACGACACACACAAACTAGGTTAAAAAGAACATGATTAAGGTTGCAAAGTCAAGCACTCAAAAATTATGAAATGGCAGAATTAAGAGGTCAGTCTTAAGGCAATAAGGGTAATATTTTCAAAAGTACTTAGGTCCCATTAACTTTCAGTAAGGCTCTTAAGTGACTTAGGTGTTTTCAAGATAGGACTGGACTAAGGCTTCTAAGTCACTTAATTTTCCCTGATTGAAAATGCATGTGAAAGCCTCCTTTGCATGGTCTACGTATTCAAGGAAGGAAAACAAAATATACCCACACACACAAATTTCCACTGTACATATTATAGAAATGCAAAGAAACACTCCTAAGCACTGTATACAGGCTCTTAAAAGTGTAAAATGCACACAGCCAAAGTCCTAAAGAAGAAGGCCTTCATCCTAAATAACACACAATACAATGTAATTGTTTGAGTAAGGGTTTGCAGAATCAGACCCTCTGTAAGAAAAGAACAAAGAAAGGGAGCTTGGAGGCTGGTGTTACTACAAAGCAGAGTTGCGTTGAGTAACTCAACTATGCATTCTGTAAGCCCCTGAGGGTAGAAAGATTCCTTTGTCATTGGTCTGTAAATGCTATACACACCTATGGACTGTGTAAAGAACTCATATTCATAGCAATAACATTGTCGAAGGGACACAATGCACTGAGCCTTTTACAGGAGTGTAAGAAATCATATGCATTATTATAGGCACCAATACAAAAGAGGATTACACCAGATGACTGGCTGCATCGGTCTCAAATGCAACAGCAGTGGGAAACCGGGGGCTTTGGTGATTTGTGTTTAATACTAGACATATATTTCTTGGATGGGGAGAATGGTTAATCCCCATATTCAAATGATAGATTTCTCGTGAGTGTTGAAGACATTCTGGTGGGGGAAGGGAGGAGAAGTAGCAGCCCTTGCTAGAACAGGGTGGGATTTTCCCAACAGCATCATCCTGCTGCCAGAGAGGGGTGAATGAGGAGTTGAAAGAAAAGGCAGAAGCCCTATATGTCAACTAAGGCAGCTCTTATTCTCTTCTCTGTCGGGCTTTGCTGCCTTCTAGCAACACTTTGTGTGTGAAATAAACAAGAGGTTTTGTGTTTCCCTGGTGGGACTAGTGTGAGAAGTGCAGTTAAACTTTAATGCTGTGGGTGAACATAACCAGGCCGATTGCCTTGGACCAAGAACACCTCTCTCCTAGCTGGGAGGGAAATAAGAAGCAACCTGTTCATGTGAGCCACTGCCATAGATACAGATGAGATGGGTCAGATAAGATGGATGTTCCATGCATCCAAGCCCATCCCACCAATGAAGGAGGACTAGAGGGCAGCTGCAAGGGAAAGTAGGAGAAATACAGTATCAGGTGCATAACAATTAATAATATACAGTCAAGGGGTGACTGGAATGTTACATGTGTCTTTGTTGGATCATATTAAAGAAGTTCTGTATTAAAATCACAAATGAGTTTGATTCCCCATAGTTTAAATTCCAGGGTATTACTAATTAAGAGGTCTCTTGGTTTTTGGTACTGTTTCTCTCCCTCTATGTGTTAAACTTGCAAGCTGCTAATTGCGTTAGTACATTCTAAGACAGAGTCTGTTCTCAAAGCAATTCTTTGTAATAACAACTACTCACACACAGAGAGACTCAAAACAATACTCTGTAACAACAGAAACAGCACCCAGAGACTCCCTGCCCTTTTGTTGTATTCATCTTGCTTTGTTAACAATTGTGATTAAAATAAAGATAGAGGATGTATGTGGATGGATGCTTGGTGCGGATAATAACTGAATGATCAGGGAGGTGCCAGCCTAAGAATCAGTGTCCATCGGCTGAAGAAGGCATCAAGTGGAAATAACCAGAGGACCCCGCCCCCCCGAGGGCAGACTGGAATCCACTCAACAGCCTCAAGAATGGGAGAACCAAAGAACAAGATAACATCTAGCAGCTCGGAGCCGTCAGGAATGTGCTATCTGCTGATTGATTCAGCAACAGCACGATGAAGCAATTCCCACAGACTGGCCTAGGAATAAATTCCTATAAAAATAGACTCTAGAAAGTGAGAATTTTGGGGGGTCTGATTCTGCAAACCAACTTCCAGGAGCATCAGATGAGCATCTGACAAGGCCCCGCTCTCTCCTCATGTCCAGGCCACCTGGCCTGTGGCTTGGCATGAGCAACTCTAAGGCTGGTAACTATGATAACAACCTTGCAGAACCTGTGTGTGTGTGTGTGTGTGTGTGTGTGTGTGTGTGTGTGTGTGTGTGTGTGTGTGTGTGTGTGAATAAATATGAGATTGAATGGAATGTTATAACTATAACTAACTGCTTACTATGATTCTTTCTGTATTCACAATAAATGTGGTATTTTGCCTTTTCCTCTTCAATAAGATCCTGCTGGTTTTTAATTTATTGGTACAACATCTTGATTTACCATTAAGACAATAGTGACGTGAGAATTCACCTCTCATATTTAAGTAGCAATTTTTCCATCCATGTTTTCAATGTCAAGTGTAAAAGCTTAAGAGTGCAATGTATTAAAAACAATAGCAACCCAATACGCTTAGTAACAGAGAGAGAGTTTACATAAACAAGCAACAGCATTCTTTCTTTAAAATGCAAAACCTTTTACATTTGGTATGTGTCTAACTGGAATCTTTACAGTACAGTCTTTAGCATTACTTCTTCCATCACAATCATAGAATTATAGAATCATAGAATATCAGAGTTGGAAGGGACCTCAGGAGGTCATCTAGTCCAACCCCCTGCTCAAATGTTAGATGGGGTAGGATCTGAGTTACTACAGAAAATTCTTTCCTGGGTATCTGGCTGGTGAATCTTGCCCATATGCTCAGGGTTTAGCTGATCGCCATATTTGGGGTCGGGAAGGAATTTTCCTCCAGGGCAGATTGGAAGAGGCCCTGGAGGTTTTTCACCTTCCTCTGTAGCATGGGGCATTTGCTGGAGGATTCTCTGCTCCTTGAAGTCTTTAAACGACGATTTGAGGACTTCAATAGCTCAGACATAGGTGAGAGGTTTTTCGCAGGAGTGGGTGGTTGAGATTCTGTGGCCTGCGTTGTGCAGGAGGTCAGACTAGATGATCATAATGGTCCCTTCTGACCTTAATATCTATGAATCTATGAATCAAAGCAGGACCAATCCCCAACTAAATCATCCCAGCCAGGGCTTTGTCAAGCCTGACCTTAAAAACCTCAAAGGAAGGAGATTCCACCACCTCCCTAGGTAATGCATTCCAGTGCTTCACCACCCTCCTAGTGAAAAAGTTTTTCCTAATATCCAACCTAAACCTCCCCCAGGAGGTTTCATCAAGAGAAGGTGCCCTTTACAGGAAGAGAAATAAATGGTCAATCTCGCCTAGTAATCTAGTCAGAGTTTTGACACACTGCATTTGTTCTCTCACCTGAAATTATTGACAAACTGCCCCTAAGTACATTACAGCCACAGCTAGAACCCTGCTGTTCTCCCATAGTACCGAAGAATAGGTGTATGGGTCATTCCTATCTTTTTTCCTGTTTCTGTCAATGGCTAAGCAGCATCATTCTGTCCCCCTTAGTTCCCACTAGGATCTTTACGTTGTATAATTTCAAAGAAAATGTAATTTTCTGGCACAAAAACCTGGAAGTCTCCAACATTAGGGCTTTGACCTTAGTCTCTTAGAAGTTTTGTTTGAAAGTTCAGAATTACTGTGATGGGGTCCTCGCACCACAGAGGCGCCTCCTACCGGCCTTCACAGGGAATAACTCTGCCAGCCAGTGTGCCCTCTTCAGGTGGTGCCCTATTATCATCTTCTCCACCTGCAGACTGGCCTCAGTCCAAGTACCGCAATGTCCTCTTCATGACTCAACCCTCCAGCTGACTCAACATCTGTATTTCCCCCTTCAAGCCAATCCCCAGTGGCAAATGGCAGAGATCCAGGCCTGCCCACTACTCCGTGTCCCGACCCAGGGATCCTATAGATAACAGCCTCCTGCTGCATCTCCTTAACTTCCTTCAATGCTACTTCAATTCCCTGGGCCACTTCCCCACACTCTGGTCCTTCTTCGCTCTTACCTCAGGGCATTCAGCCAGCAAGTCCCAACAGCCAGCCAGGAGCTCCCTCTTGATCCCCCTTCCCTGCCAGCAACTGTTCTGTCTCCAACGCTACCCTTGCTGCAGCCTGTTAAAAACACAGTCCTCCCTCCTTGGGGTCCCCACAGCAACGGAAACTGACTCTGCCCCTACAGAGTCTTTTGTACTAGCCTGCTAGGCCCTGATTGGCCGCTCTGTGCAGCCTCCCTCCAATTGGCTGTTTCCTGTGCAGCCTTCCTAGGCTACGTGGAGGACTCTCCTCCCCTGCTCCTTTCTGGGATGTTGTATGGCAGGCCCCTGAGACCCCCATTAACCCCTTCCATGCCAGTGTGGGGTGAACACCCCATCACAGTTATCTTTTCATTCTGCTCCCTTTTGCTGAAAGAAGTCACGGTTATCTTATCTTCACCTACACAATATGATCCCATTCGTATCTTATTTCTGAATGTTGAGAATTATTTTTCTTTATAAACAAGAATAATGGGGTGGCTGTTATGTTCCCAGCATACATATAGAAGTTAGATAAAAACCTAAATACTCTTGCTGGAAGGCTGTAATGTAACATGACTTTATTTTTTACAATTCAGCACAATAACACACAAGACCCAAAAACAGGGAGAGACAAAGCAGGCTGCTCCCTGAGGCAGAGAAGCACCACTCAACCCGCCTTGCTTTGAGCTGGTTCTTTCCACAAAGACTCTGCTTGCATGCTTTCACACAGAGCCTCCGAGCAAGGTTGCCAACCTCAAAGCTTGAGTTTTTGCCAATCACATGTCAAAAGTACTTAAAATCACTTAGGTTGGCACCATTGCATTCTTCCACACCTCTCCCCTCCCCAGTAATACTCTCCCCAACCCCAAAAGTCCCCCCTCAAGGTGAGTCTGGGGTGTACACACAAAGGCTGCAGAATCCCTGTTTCCTTCCCTCCTTCCCTCCTTCCCTCCTTCCCCCCCTCACCCCACGCTACCCTCTCCCTGCTGCCTGCCTGGCTCTTTGTTTCCTGCCACAGACTGACAGGAGAGTAGCTCCCACCACCTCTGCTGGCTCCTCACTGAAAGCAAACAAGCATCAGGGAAGCAGCTGTGGGTAAGCCACTCCCCATCCCCCACACAACTCCACCCACTAAGACTGCCCACACGCATCACACCCCATTGGTTGTGCGAGTGCACTGCCTTGTAGGCCCTCACAGGCTTGCAGGTGCACCGCCCTTAGCGCCCACTCAGATTCTTCCCATCAGTTGCCCACCCCAGATTACTTCAAACAAAATACCCCACTTCAAAGTTATGGTTTATTAATACTCCCTTTACAGAGCACAAACCACTTCTTTAGTGTGTTGCGTTCACACCCACTGTGGGGCTGTGTAAGACTCCTGACAGATTTCCTCCCACTGTTCAGGAGGTCCCAGCCCTCCTCCTGGCCTGCCACGAAATGTCTGTACCGACCGCAGGAGGGTTTGTGGTTCCAGGATCGGACTCCTGAGTCATCTCAGGACCCATATGTAAATCTGTGGTAGAGATCATCCTCAAAATCGAGGGATCACCAATCATCATCAATCAGTCATATTACTGTGTGTGTGTAAACCACCAATGCACAACAACCACCTTAGTGGATCTAAATATTAACAAATCAAGTAAAGTAGTTTATTAATGAATGGAAGGCCATTTCTAAAAAAATTGTTAAGGATTCAATATTGCGCCATTGAAATCAACGGGAGCAGAATCAGGCCCCACAATATAGCCCTACAGTTGATTTTCATTTTAACTCTAGAAAATGAAAAAAAATAAAGGAAAAAGAAATTAGTCTGAGTATTAGTGATGCAAATACCCAGAGGTAAACACCGCTGTGTGTATTTTCCAGTATTACCTCCTTTGTAAAGCACTTTGAGAGCTACTGATTAAAAGCTCTATAGAAGTGATCATGAAATGAGAGAGTTTCATGATTTAAAAGAAAGGAAGGAGTGAGAGCAGCAGAATAAAGACAATGGACTTCAAAAAAGCAGACTTTAACAAACTCAGAGAATTGGTAGGTGTGGTCCCATGGGAAGGGTATCTAAGGGGGAAAGGGAGTTCAGGAGAGGTGCCAGTTTTGAAAAGAGATAATACTGTATTAAAGATACAACAGCTAACTATCCTGATGCAAAAAAAAGATGGGAAGAACAGGAAGAGACCAATATGGCTGCACCAGAAGCTCTGTAATGCCTGGAAATCAAAAAGGAATTGTATAAAAAGTGGAAACAAGGACAAATTACTATGGATGATTTCAAAAGAATAGCGCATGCATGTAGGGAGAAAATCAGAATGGCTAAAGCACAAATGAGTTACAACTAACAAAGGACATAAAAGGCAATAAGAGGTTCTATAAATACATTAGAAGTAAAAGAAAAGCAAAGGACAGTGTAGGCCCATTACTTAATGGGGAAAGAGAGCAAATAATGGACGACACAGAGACAGCAGAATTATTTAATGCCTTTTCTGCTTTCCACATTTACTAAAAAGATTTATTACCAGATGCTTACCACAATTACTATTGACAATAAGGGGGAAGTAATGCAGATCAGAATAGGGAAATAACAGGTTAAAACAGTGGTTCTCAAACTTTTGTACTGGTGACCCCTTTCACATAGCAAGCCTCTGAGTGCAACCCCCCCTTATAAATTAAAAACATTTTTTATATATTTAACACCATTATAAATGCTGGAGCAAAGCAGGGTTTAAGGTGGAGGCTGACAGCTCGCAACCCCCCATGTAATAACCTCACAACCCCCTGAGGGATCCCGCCCACCAGTTTGAGAACCCCTGGGTTAAAGAATATTTAGGTAAGTTAGATGTATTCAAATTGGCAGAGCCTGATGAAATCACCCTACATAAGGAACTAGCTCAAGCAAACTCTGAACCATTAGCAATTCTCTTTAAGAACCACACAGAGCATGGTGAGGTCTCAGGGGACTGGAGGAACTCAAACACACTACCTATATTTAACAAGAAAAGGGAGACCCAGAGATTAAAGAGCAGTTAACCTAACTTCAGTAACTAAAAAGATACTGGAACAAATTATTAACCAATCAGTTTGTAGGCACCTACAGGATAATAAGGTGTAGCCAACATGAATTTGTCAAGAACAAATCGTGCCAAAACATTGTAATTTCCTTCTTTGACAAGGTAACTGGCCTAGTGGATGGTGGGGAGGGACGGCTGATTTGATATATCTGGACTTTCACATGGCTTTTGACACAGTCCCATATGACGTTTTCATAAACAAACTAAGGAAATATGGTCTGGATAAAATTACTGTAAGATGGGTGCACAACTGGTTGGAAAGCCATACTCCAAGAGTACTTATCCATGATTCCCATCAAAGTGAGAAGACATATCAAGTGGGGTCTTGCAGGGGTCAAGTGGGGTCTCGAGCTGGGAGACGTTGCAAGTACTTTGGAGAACAGGGTTAGAATTCAAAATGACCTGGACAAATTGGAGAATTGGTCTGAGGGTTTCTATAAAGAGGATGGTGATCAATTGTTCTTCATGTCCACCAAGAGTAGGACAAGAAGTAATTGGCTTAGTTTGCAGCAAGGGAGATTTAGGTTAGATATTAGAGAAAACTTTCTAACTCTGTGGATTGTTAAGCACTGGAACAGGTTACCAAGGGAGGTTGTGGAATCCCCATCATTGGAGGTTTTTGAGAGGAGGTGAGACAACACCTGTCCAGGATGGGCTAGTTATACTTAATCCTGCCTCAGTGTGGGAGGATAGACTAGATGACCTCTTGAGATCCCTTCCAGCCCTACATTTCTGTCAAAGTAAGGAATAATAAATAATAATAATAATTAATAATAATTCGGGTATTTTCTAATTTTTGAGGTCTTGACTTTGCAACCTTAATAACGTTTTAAATGTACTTTGTGTGTGTAATTTAACATATATATTGCAGTGGCTCCTAAAGGCCACAACCAGGTTGGTCCCCACTGCCGTTGGCACTGTGCAAACACATAAGTGACAGTTCCGGCCACAAAGAGCTTTCAGGCCAAAAGACACTGTAGATCTTCTCAATAAAAAGGCTGGTGTGCAGAGGACCATCAAGGGAAGGTTCTATAACACAAATGAAGCTAAAAGGTCTAAGCAGTTTAAAAATTTTACCTTGAGTTTAAGTGCATGTGAAAGTCTCTTTTGTGTGATCTATGTATCCAAGGAAAGGAAACAAAACCAAGACACACACACACACGAGCATTGTAGATATAGATACAAGCCTATTTGTTCTATCAAGCAGAACTATATATCTACCAGAGCAAATGAACACCCCCATTATATCACCATTACATAAATACACACTTGTATACACAGGCACTGCACTCACATGGACCTCGTTGCATCAAGCATTACACTCTTTCAGTACAGCCACACACACAGAGCTTTGTGCCCGCGTGAGACACAGACAGGCACATTTGTATATACACACACACAGATCTGCACTGCTGGCCAGGTTAGAATTCTCTCTCTGAAGCCAGGCTGCCTTAGCAAGCTCTGATGTCACAAAGGTGTCAACTGGCAACCAACGTGACTCGTAGATGTTCCCATTTGCAAGCAGCTCTTCTTTACTTTCAAGCACAAAGAGGGTGAGCTCTCTCTCTAAGCAGCCAAGTAGGCAAACCAGGGAGCTGCATGAGTGAGGGATACAGAGAGCTTCCAAACAGCCTCACAGCTCAACTCCTCTTCAGTCTTACTGGAATGAGAAAACTGCTTGCACAGGGCTGGTTCTTTGTAGCTCTGCAGGGCCTCTGCCCCAGCATTCTCTGAAGGGCTGAAGCAGTGTGGAGGAGCTACAGTAGATAAGGAGCCGTATCATGTCCCCTCCTAATGGCCACAAATCCCTGTGGCTGGTGCTTCTTTTTGGAATGGGAATGAAGGCAAAGAGCCTGAACTGTCCAGAAAAGTGTACCTGTGAATACCTGGAAGTGAACTGCACAGGGCAGCAGCTGCAAGATTTCCCCACGACCATTCCACTGGACACAAGGCAGCTGATTCTGGCTACCAACAACATCTCCTACCTGCCATCAGTGGAGCTGAACTTCCTAAGTGACTTGGTCTATCTGGACTGCAGGGAGAATGCCATTAGTGAAGATCTGGATTTTGCCTTTATCAGTCTCAACAAGCTCATCTACCTAGACCTCAGCTTCAACAACCTCACCCGGGTCACCTTCACCACTTTCTCTCAGCTCAGTAGCCTGGTGGTGTTGAAGATCTCGAACAACCCAAATCTGGTGGAGATTGAGAAGGATTCCTTTGCCAACAACACCTGGCTGAGGCACCTGGATGTGAGCCGGACTGGCTTGACGTTCCTGGATACTAGCATTGTCAAGGATCTGCCCAATCTGAAGTCCCTGGGTCTAAGTGAAAACCTCTGGAACTGTAACTGCTCCTTCTTGGACTTCACCCTCTGGATGAAAGAGAGTGGCGTTCGCTTCCCAGGTGAGGACTTTGTGTGCCAGCCCAGGCACCCCAAGATTTGGCTGGAACTAAGCAGATGGTTCTGCTTTCTGTATCAGAATGTCACTGTTACTCTTTCACATTATGGGCCAGATTCGCAGTTGGTGTAAAGTAGCACAGGTCCATTGAAGTCAACTGAACTGTGCCAATTTACCTTAGCCATGGATTGGGCCCTCTGACCATAACAATACACACACCATCAAATACATACAAGAGCACCCATTAATGCCTAGCTCATAGACTTTAAGGCCAGAAGGGACCATCATGATCATCTAGTCTGATGTCCTACACATTGCAGGCCACAGAACCTCACCCACCCATTCCTGTAATAGACCCCTAACTTCTGGCTGAGTTACTGAAGTCCTCAATTCATGATTGAAAGACTTCAAGTTACAGAGAATCCACTATTTACCCTAGTTTAAACCAACAGTGACCCATGCTGCAGAGGAAGGCAAAAAAAAACCCAGGGTCTCTGCCAATCTGACCTGGGGGGAAATTTCTTCCTGACCCCAAATATGGCAATCAGTTAGACCCTGAGCACATGGTCAAGAGCCACTAACCAGACAGCTGGGAAAGAATTCTCTGTAGTAGCTCAGAACCATCCCCATCTAGTGTCCCATCTCTGGCCGGTGGGGATATTTGCTACTAGCAGTCACAGATGGGCCATGCCATTGTAGGCAGTCTCATCCTACCATGTGCTCCATAAACTTATCAAGCTCAGTCTTTAAGCCAGGTAGGTTTTTTGCCCCCGCTGCTCCCCTTAGAAGGCTGTTCCAGAACTTCACTCCTCTGATGGTTAGAACCTTCATTTAATTTCAAGCCTAAACTTGTTGATGGTCAGTTTATATCCTTTTGTTATTCTGTCTACATTAACCCTTAATTTAAATAACTCCTCTCCCCTCTGGTATTTATCCATCTATGTATTTATAGAGAGCGATTATATCTCCCCTCAGCTGCATACAAACAATGCGCATGAACACGCACACACACACAAGCAACCACAAAATGCTAAACTAACAATCAAGAACGGTCTTTAAGTGATAAGAAACAAGGAGATTGCTAGACCTTTAAAATTCCTGCTCTCGCCTCAGCTGGTGCCACTGTAGTCTGTGATCAGTTCAAAGTGCCATGTGTCTGTCCTGCTGTATTACCCACAGGCAGCTCTGAGGCAAGCTCTGGATGGGGAAAGCCACTCCTCTGAACTTCCGGATGTTTCTAGAGTTCCATTCTGTTGTGTAGTTTTTTGCTAGTGGTGTTAAATTTCTGTGTTTCTAATGGTAGATTCAAAAAACCCCTCTTAAGTGAAAATGCAAGAGGTACCATTATTCCAGCCCTGGGGCCTCACACACCATTCCCAGCCCACCTCGATTCTGACCTCTAGTACGCTGCTTTTCCGACCCAGGGCTCCCCAAAGTTCTGCCAATGCATCCCCACCCTAACCTGTAAATCGTCCTGATGTTCCATTTCTGGGTGTCTCTCCTTGAACATAGACAGTCATTTGGGCTAACTATATGGCAATTTTGTTCTGTGCACCACAGGTGAAAATTTCATTGAGGCCACGGCTTCACTCTATTTTCATAGCCTGCCTATATTTTTGTTACATAAGCAATACAGGCAATTACCTTTTCCCTAAGAGTAAGAGCTGTTCTGCCAGAGCAGTGGTAAACCACTTCTCTAATCACACTGACTATCACAGCACTTTTATCTCAGTCGTTTTTGCCCTGAATGCAGATACATTTTGTACAGCACTCAGTATTAAGGGCGTGATACAGAGCCCATACTGAACTCAGTGGGAGTCCTTTTATTAACTGCAGCAAGCTTTGGATCAGGCCCTACATTGAGGGGGATTGACAGAGTGTAAAATAGGACAAGTGTGATCGTACTCAGGAAAAAGAAAAGGAGGACTTGTGGCACCTTAGAGACTAACAAATTTATTTGAGCATCAGCTTTCGTGAGCTACAGCTCACTTCATCGGATGCTGTAGCTCACGAAAGCTTATGCTCAAATAAATTTGTTAGTCTCTAAGGTGCCACAAGTCCTCCTTTTCTTTTTGTGGATACAAACTAACATGGCCGCTACTCTGAAACGTACTAAGGAAAGTATCTCTTGTGTATGAGCTATTGTGGGGCTCCCATACGTTCTCTCTCATTCTCAAGGATGCCAGAGCAAATTGACTCAATTTACAACATGAAGTCCTGGATCAGGAAAGCACATGAGCATCTGCTTAAATCCCTTTGACTCCAGTGATACTTAAGCACACTCTTAAGTGCTGTTCTGAATAGTGATGCTTTCCTAAATTGGGACCTGAAAAATGATTTTTTTCTTAAGTCACCTGAAATGCCTAAATCCAGCTGTTGTTTTTTTTTTTCTACCTCAGATTATGTAACTGGATTGTAGCTGTTGCTTATGCACAGGGTAGAAGAGTCTCCATTTCACTTTCCCAGAGTCGTTTTGGTCCCAAGAGTAAGAGCATGTTTGAAATGTATGCTGGCTTTTCCCAACTCCAAATGTACACAAGCCCCAGTCTTTAAAGAATTACACACAGCACAGTGCTGAGAGGGGATTCTGACAATGGTAATTGTTTAAGGATTGGCCGAGCAAGACCCTCTGTAAAATCAAAGAAAGGAAGATTGGAGGCTGATGTTATTCAGGGCAGAGTTAAGGTTATTTGAGTACCTGCTTTGGGGCAGGAAGCTCTTTTGTTTGCCTGTAAGTGCTACACATGCCTATGGAGCTGTGTAAAGAACTAATCATAGTAATAACATTGTAGATAGGAGAAAGTGCACCGGAAACTTATACAGGAGTGTAAGAAACCATGTGTATTGATTACAGGCACCAAAACAAAAGAGGGTTACAGCAGATGACTGGGTGCACCAGTCTTGAAGCCCCATGCAACAGCTGTGGGAAACTGGGGGCTTTGGTTATTTGTGTTTAATAATAAATGTGTTTTTCTTGCGCGAGGTCAATCTCCATATTCACATCACAGATTTCATGTGCATGTTGGAGACATTCACATGGTGGGGCAGAGGGAGAAGGAGCAGCTTCTGTTAGGACTGAGGGGGAGAAGAGGGATTTTCCCTATTAGCATCACAGCTGCTAATCATGGGTACCAGAGAGGGATGAATAAAGAGTTGACAGAAAGGGCAGAAGGCCTGTTTGTCAGCTCTCATTCTCTTCCCTGTCAGGCTTTGCTACCTTCCAGCAACACTTTGTGTGTGAAACAGGCAGGAGGTTTTATGTTTCCCTGGGACTAGGGTGAGAACTGCAGTTAAACTTTAATGCTGCAGGTAAACATATCCAGGCCGAGTGCCTTTGACCAAGAGCACCTCTCTTTCCAGCTGGGAGGGAAATAAGAAGCTCCCTACTCATGTGAGCCACTGCCATAGATACAGATGAGATGGGACAGATAAGATGCATGTTCTATGCATCCAAACCCATCCCACCAGCGAAGGGGGACTCGAGGGAAGCTGCAGCTGATGGGCAATTCAGGCAGCCCAGCTGTACTGCAAAACAATGCCCTAGCCAGGCCTGTTAAAAGCTTCTGATGCCTCATAAGGGAACAGAGCACCAACGTTTTATGCAGAGCTGTGTTTGGATCCACATGCAGAACTGAAGTTGCCCCAAGTTTGGGGCTGTTCAGGCTCATCCTGAATGTTATTCAGATACAGAGATAAAACCACACTGATTTTACCCTCCCCAGCATCCTTTATTACTAGGGACATTTGCGTGAAGATAAGTTATTTTTCTACGTTGCCTCCAGACTCCTATTTACTGTTGCTAAAGGCACACACAAGAGAGGATTTCTTCTGTGTTTCCCCTACAGATCCTGAGAACATCACCTGCTACAGCCCCGCAGCTCTATATGGCTGGTCAATGCCTGAGGTGGGGTCGAAGCTCCACTACACATGTCTTCTCCATTTATACGATACGGACTATGCCTTCCTGGGTCTGATTGGCTTCTGTATATTCTCTGCCGGCACTGTGGCAGCCTGGTTGGCTGGGATGTGTGTAGTGCTATACGAATTCCACACAACAAAGGGGGGGAATGATGACGACGAAGATGAAGACGAAGAAGCCACTATCTAGAACTAGCCTCTGAAGTCCTGGTGAATAACTATGCTGGGATGCCACAGAGACTTATACTAGACGTCCCTTTCTCTTGGTCCCCCTGGGCTTTCCCTCTATCTCCCTTTCCAGATGAGATTCTTGTGACCCAAAATATAACTGCAGGAATCCTTTTGCTGTAGTTTAACCCTCTTTTGGGGAATTTCTTCCTTCCTCCTTCTTTTCTCCAAAATTTCTTTCTCCGCCTGGGCTTGGGCCATTGACAAACTAATTGATGCTTGCCAAAAGTATGGTAAGTGCTCATCTATCAACCAGCCAGATAATTAGTACTTGTTATTTATGGAGTGCTCCAAAATAGCTAAGAACCTTACTGAATATGTAGGAAGCCATGAGCAAAGACATTCAAAAATAGGGGCCTAAAGTCAGGCTCCAAAATTCATATTTAGGCTCTTGAACTACGTGTCCTGATTTTCAAAAATGTTGAGCATTCAGTTGCACCAATGGAGATCACTGGAAGTTGCTGGGAGCTAAATGCTTTTGAAAATCAGGTTATTTATTTAGGAGCCTAAATAGGGATTGAGGAACCCAACTTTAGGCTCCTATTATTGAAAATTTTGGCCATGGCTCCTGTCCCAGAGAGCTTGCAATCTAAGTATGATTTGTAAAAGATATACAAGTTAGTCCCCAAAAGATACTGGAGATGAAGCAGCCAAGTGTTACAGAAAGATCATCATAGAGTGACCTCTAGCTGATATATATGTTTAACATCTCCTTAATATTGCACGCAGGAAGAGACAATTACCTGCTGAGAGCAGCTCAGCTTAGCTCTTACTGGCTGAAACTAATAGCATGTCTCCTAGAATCTTACTTGAAAGATTAATGTAGATTGGTTTGGACATGAGCTGCTGAATAACAAACTGCCTGAAGGACAATAAATATATGATAATGATAAACGGCACTGTACTGAGTTGGGGAAGTCCAGTAGGGTGCCGCAGTGATCTGTTTGGTCTGCACTTCCTTAACAGCTTCATGAAAGATACTAATTTAGGAGGAGCTGAAAATAACTATAAAGACAGAACTAACTCAAAGAGACCCAGAGTGACTAAAAATGTAGATAGAAAATAATAATAGTTATAATAAAAAGATTAGTCTTGTGAAAATGAAACTAACACATATGGGGAGTATTATTCTTTGGATTGCAGTAGCACTTAAGGTGTCCAATCAGGGCCCCATTGGGTTAGGTGCTGTGTACGTATATAATTACGCAGTCCCCATCTCAAAGAGTTTACAATGAAAGGGCTAGATTCCACAGTATGCATCCGATGAAGTGAGCTGTAGCTCACGAAAGCTCATGCTCAAATAAATTGGTTAGTCTCTAAGGTGCCACAAGTACTCCTTTTCTTTTTAGGGCTAGATTATGAATCCCTCATCCCTAGTGTGCAGTTACTCAAATAAGTATTGCCATTGACTTCAGGGGGACTACTTGTGTGAGTAATTGGTCACCAATATGAATAGTAGGTTTACAGTCTGGCCTACACTGATCTGAAATCTAGATATTCAACAGGGGAGAGAAATCTAGAAAACAGAAATGTTGCTAGGATACTACAAATTAGACCTGAGTTTGCATTGAGAGTGGCTTATTTGAGTTTAGTTTAAACTGATTCCTAATTGACTTAAGCGAAACTGAAATAAGCCTTGTTTAAACCAAAATCTGAGTGTCCACGAAGGCTTTTGCACTGGTTTAACTAAACTAGTTTAAAATGATGCCTTACATTAAACCAATTCAGTTTTCTCATGTAAACAAGACCAAAGAGCCATATTGGTGTGATATTCCTCCCATTCAGACAAATGTTGCTTAGAAATCAAAGGTGCCCTACTTAATTGTGAAGAATCCCTGTAGACTTCACAAGGCCTGATAAATACAGTTTGGAAAATCAACCTTTTGCAGGCATCTCCTTAGCTACTGGGAACAAAGGCCCTGATCCCACAAGCACTTCAACCATTCCAGCAAAGTTAAGCCTGTGCTTAACTTTAAGCATTTGAGTAGTCCTAAGTCATTGTTAAAGTTAAGCACAGGCAGAAGTGTTTTGCTGGATCAGTGCTTTAAAGAAGAAGGCTTGAATCCCCACTCCACCTCAGCTTTCCCACCAGCATATTTCCCTTCATATTCAAGGATGAGGTGAGGAGCTGCTGGTGCAAGAGGCAGAAGAGTTATCTCTGCCAGGTTTCCCTTTGCAGAGAGTGCCTCTGGTTTCCATTGCTTGTGGCCTTAGAGGATAGGAGAATCCAGCCCCAAAACTCTAAATATTGTACCAGATGCTATATTAAAGCTGGAATTTTTTCATATTGTATGGGAATGTTCAAAACTATTAGTTACATGTGACAGTATAGTCAGAAATTATAGGCATTGTGATACAAATCACCTCAGAGTTATGTATACAGAACATGACAGATGTAAAATGTATAGAAATAAGATCCTTAGTATCACAAGCACTGTTGATTGCCAAAAGAATCATCATCTTACAGTGAACAAGGAAAGCAACTCCACGTGTGAAACTCTGGCCTCTTGATCTGATTCAAGCAGCATCTGTTGAGGAAAAAGGACAAAAATGAGAAAATTTTAGCAAGCATGGTCAAAATTCACACATTGTCTCACAGCAATTATGCTATGACCTGCACATAGATTGTAAAACTGACTCATGAGCCTATGGCTGGAATTAACACTCAATGATCTTAAATATAATTTCATAGAGGATACGCCACAGTGTACTAAGAAAGCACTATACAGTATATATATATACTGTAACAGAATGAGCTGCTTCAAAGGGGCCATAAGATGATCCTCTTCCTCATGCTGAATAATTACAGCGCGAGTACTCACACTAAATTCAGTGGAACTACTTGCAGAAGAAGATACAACTCAACATGAGTAAAGGTATCACAATCTGGCCCATAAGGTTAAACAGAAAATAGTCAGATAGTCTTAGATACTGTTAAAATTTTACTGTTCAGTTGATGTCTCCTATCTTAAAAATGAAAAGAGAAATTTAAACATATATCACAGACAAAGACAACTTATTAGGACTCACATACTCATTAGGGACCATATGTCAGTGTCATTCTACACTGCGAAAGAAACTCAGCTTAAACTGGTTTAAAGAATACACGACACCTAAAAAATGACAAATAAAATTATACTTTCTATAAATGTTCATGAAAATATAACAGGTCTGGGTTTCAATTTTCAAAAATGACTAGTGATTTTAGATACCGCAATTTTTGGGTGCCCAATCTGAGACACCTTTAAAGGGCCTGATTTTCAGACAGGGATAAGTACCTGCCTTTTGAACATCAGCCTGTTCAGGGTATCTCAAGCTGGGGCTGGACACTCAAAAATGAAGAAATTAGAAACCACTAGTCACTGGTTTCTTTAGCCACTTGTGATGGTTTTGTACAGTCATACTAGATTTCTGGTTGAAGGTCAAAGGGTATGTCTACACTACGAAATTAGGTCGAATTTATAGAAGTCGGTTTTTTAGAAATCGGTTTTATATATTCGAGTGTGTGTGTCCCCACAGAAAATGCTCTAAGTGCATTAAGTGCACTAACTCGGCAGAGCGCTTCCACAGTACCGAGGCAAGCGTCGACTTCCAGAGCGTTGCACTGTGGGTAGCTATCCCACAGTTCCCGCAGTCTCCGCTGCCCATTGGAATTCTGGGTTGAGATCCCAATGCCTGATGGGGCTAAAACATTGTCGCGGCTGGTTCTGGGTACATATCGTCAGGCCCCCGTTCCCTCCCTCCCCCCGTGAAAGCAAGGGCAGACAATCATTTCGCGCCTTTTTTCCTGAGTTACCTGTGCAGACGCCATACCACGGCAAGCATGGAGCCTGCTCAGGTAACCGTCACCCTATGTCTCCTGGGTGCTGGCAGACGCGGTACGGCATTGCTACACAGTAGCAGCAACCCCTTGCCTTGTGGCAGCAGATGGTACAGTACGACTGGTAGCCGTCATCGTCATGTCTGAGGTGCTCCTGGTCGCCTCTGTGAGGTCGATCAGGAGCGCCTGGGCAGACATGGGCGCAGGGACTAAATTTGGAGTGACTTGAGCAGGTCATTCTCTTTAGTCCTGCAGTCAGTCCTATTGAACCGTCTTATGGTGAGCGGGCAGGCGATACGGACTGCTAGCAGTCGTACTGTACCATCTTCTGCCGAGCAGCCATGAGATGTGGATGGCATGCAGTCCTTCTGCACCGTCTGCTGCCAGCCAAAGATGTAAAAGATAGATGGAGTGGATCAAAACAAGAAATAGACCAGATTTGTTTTGTACTCATTTGCTTCCCCCCCTCCCCTGTCTAGGGGACTCATTCTTCTAGATCACACTGCAGTCACTTACAGAGAAGGTGCAGCGAGGTAAATCTAGCCATGTATCAATCAGAGGCCAGGCTAACCTTCTTGTTCCAATAAGGACAATAACTTAGGTGCACCATTTCTTATTGGAACCCTCCGTGAAGTCCTGCCTGAAATACTCCTTGATGTAAAGCCACCCCCTTTGTTGATTGGCTCCCTGAAGCCAACCCTGTAAGCGCCCCTCCCAGCGTCAGAGCAATGGCAAACAATCGGGCATCTGAGAGTGCTGTATAGAGCAGTCACAATGGAGCACTCTGATGGGGCTAAAACATTGTCGCGGGTGGTTCTGGGTACGTGTCGTCAGGCCCCTGTTCCCTCCCTCCCTCCGTGAAAGCAAGGGCAGACAATCATTTCGCGCCTTTTTTCCTGAGTTACCTGTGCAGACGCCATACCACAGCAAGCATGGAGCCAGCTCAGGTAACCATCACCCTATGTCTCCTGGGTGCTGGCAGATGCGGTACGGCTTTGCTGCACAGTAGCAGCAACCCATTGCCTTCTGGCAGCAGACGGTGCAATACGATTGGTAGTCGTCCTCGTCGTCTCCGAGGTGCTCCTGGCCACGTCGGCTGGGAGTGCCTGGGCAGACATGGGCGCAGGGACTAAATTTGGAGTGACTTGACCAGGTCATTCTCTTTAGTCCTGCAGTCAGTCCTATTGAACCGTCTTATGGTGAGCGGGCAGGCGATACGGACTGCTAGCAGTCGTACTGTACCATCTTCTGCCGAGCAGCCATGAGATGTGGATGGCATGCAGTCCTTCTGCACCGTCTGCTGCCAACCAAAGATGTAAAAGATAGATGGAGTGGGTCAGAACAAGAAATAGACCAGATTTGTTTTGTACTCATGTGACGATGTGACTCAGCAGGGAGGGGGGAGTGTTGACCTGGGAATGTGTCCTGGGGATGGGAGACCTGAGAGCCTGTCACCTGAGCCAGGAGGGGGAGGGGGAGGTGACACCTCTGCCCAGGAATGTGAACAGAGGCTGCAGCAGGGAACCTGCTGGGTGGGTTTAGTTTCAGTTTGGGGCTGGGTGGAGGAACACAGGGAACCCCAGGGCTGGAGGAACACAGGGAACCCCAGGGCTGGGGTCTAAGCTCCCTGCTCCCCCAGAAGGACGTGATTGAGGGGTCTTGGTTGTACCCACAAGCTCTGTTTGGGACTGTTCCTGTTGTCCAATAAACCTTCTGTTTTACTGGCTGGCTGAGAGTCTCAGTGGATCCCAGGAAGAGGGGTGCAGGGCCTGGACTCCCCCACACTCCGTGACAACTGGTGGCAGCGGTGGGATCTACTGCACCCCGTGAACGGCGCTTCCTGCAGTAAGTGACTGGGGAGCAGTAAAACGAAGGGGAATTGACGGGGACCAGGCGTGCTGAAGATTCAGAGAGAGACGGTTTCGGGGGGCGGTTAACCCCTGGGAATGTGTGACCAGAGAGAAAGACTTTTGCAGTAACAGGGTCCCCCAGGGGATTGCGGCGAGCGGTCCCAGGGGCGGAGGAGTCTGCAGCTCGACCCTGGCAAAGAGTCGGTGACCTCAAGAAGGACTGGCACACGAGGGGCTTTTCCTGGAAACCGTGGGAAGCTGCCCGGCCTGCGAGTGGCCAGCAGGGAGATGTACGCTAAACGCCTGAAGAGCGACCTGGTGGAGCTGTGCAGGCAGAGGGGGCTGCGCATCGGGAGGTCCACCAAGGAACAGCTGATTGCCCAGCTGGAGGAGAGGGATCGCTTGGATGACCCGATCCCTGTCCCTGAGGGAAGCTGCCCGGGGGACGCAGCGTGGGCCCTGGGGCCTGACCGGGCTGGGAGGGGTCAGACTGCTGCTGAGGACATCCCGAGACCCTTCCTACCTATGTCCGGGGGAGGGGTTGGGGGAAGCCCAGCGAATACCGAGGGCACCCTGACCCCGGCACCCAGCAGGGGATCCTCCCGGCGGAGCTCCCCATCCCTGGAGCGGAGGCGGCTGGAATGGGAGAGGGAGATGAAAATGAGGGAGCTGGAGGATCATGAAAAACAACGTCAACATGAGGAGAAACAACGTCAACATGAGCAGGAGGAGAAGGAGAAACAACGTCAACATGAGCAGGAGGAGAAGGAGAGGGAGCGTCAGGAGAAGGAGAAACAAAGACAGCATGAACTGGAGCTGGCCAGGCTGAGGAGCAGTGGGGCCCCGGCTGCGGCTGCGGTGAGTGCGGGGGGACCCAAGACTGCAAGGAACTTTGATAAGTGCTTCCTGGCCCAGCGGAAGGAGGGGGAGGACATAGATAGCTTCCTGACGGCCTTTGAGAATGCCTGTGAGCTGCACAGGGTTGACCCTGCAGACAGGCTCCAGTTTCTCACCCCCTTACTGGACCCCAAAGCCGTGGAAGTGTACAGCCGAATGACAGGGGCGGAGGCAGGGGACTATGAACTGTTCAAGCAGGCCCTGCTCCGTGAGTTTGGGCTGACCCCCGAGATGTACCGGAGAAGGTTCCGGAGTCAGCGTAAAACGCCTGAGGTCACCTACCTACAACTGGTCAACCGGATGCAGGGGTATGCCCGCAAGTGGACAGCTGGGGCCCGAGCTAAAGAGGACCTGCTGGACCTAATCGTACTGGAGCAGCTGTATGAACAGTGCCCTTCCGACCTGAGGCTGTGGTTGGTGGACAAAAAGCTCGAGAACCCCCAGCACGCAGGGCAGCTGGCCGACGAGTTTGTGAACAGTCGGTCAGGGGGTAGCCGGGAGGAGCCCCAAAAGAACAGGCCCCCCCCGATGCAGAGAGAGAGTCACCAGGGGGCCTCCCAGCGGGGAAATAGGGAGAACCCCCTCCCAAGGGGAACGCCTGGCGTCGGGCCCCTCCGACCTGCTCGAGGGGACCAACGTGACCTGAGCTGCTATCACTGTGGCCAGAGAGGCCACGTACGGTCCCAGTGCCCCGGGCTCAGGGACAGACTGAGCAGACCCAACCTACCCAGGGTTAACTGGGTAGGGACCCAGCTGGACGAGGGGCAGACGACCCAGGAAAGGGGGCCTACCAGTTTACCACCTGCCCCGGAGGGAAGAGTACCCCAGGCCAGCTCCACCGGAGGGCTGGAGGCTCTGGACTCAGGGTGCTCAGTTTACAGGGTGGGCGCGGGGCTGTCCCTCCGGAGAGAGTGCCTTGTTCCCCTGGAGGTGGATGGGAGGAAGGTCAATGGATACTGGGATACGGGCGCGGAGGTGACGCTGGCCCGGCCCGAGGTGGTGGCCCCAGATCGGGTAGTGCCCAACACCTATCTGACCCTGACAGGGGTGGGCGGGACCCCATTTAAGGTGCCCGTGGCAAGGGTACACCTGAAATGGGGGGCCAAGGAGGGCCCCAAGGATGTGGGGGTACACCACCATTTGCCCACTGAAGTTTTGATGGGGGGAGACCTAGAGGACTGGCCAAGCAAGCCCCAGGCCGCCCTGGTTGTGACGCGTAGCCAGAGCCGGCGAGGGGCACTGCGCCCTGACCTCGGGGAGGGTATCACACCGGAGGCGCAGGACCCTACCCTGGTGGGGAGGGAGGGCCGAGGGGCACGGCTTAGAGAGGCGGAGGCCTCAGACCTGGCCAGCGAGAGGGAACCGGGCCCCGTCCCTGCCCCAGCTGCTGAGTTCCAGGCCGAGTTGAGGAAAGATCCCTCCTTGCGGAAGCTCAGGGACCTGGCCGACCTCAGGGTGGTACGGACCATGAGGAGAGGCTGCCAGGAGAGGTTCCTGTGGGAGAAGGGGTTCCTGTACCGAGAATGGGCTCCCACAAGGGAAGTAGAGTCCTGTGGGATCAGGAGGCAGCTGGTGGTCCCCCAGAAGTATCGCCGCAAGCTCCTGTACCTGGCCCATGACATCCCCCTCGCAGGGCACCAGGGAATCCGGCGCACCCGGCAGAGGTTGCTACAGAACTTTTACTGGCCCGGGGTCTTTACCACGGTCCGGCAGTATTGCCGATCCTGTGACCCCTGTCAGAGGGTGGGGAAGGCCCGGGACAAGGGGAAAGCGGCTTTGAGACCTTTGCCCATCATAGAGGAGCCTTTCCAGAAGGTGGCCATGGACATCGTGGGGCCTCTCAGCAAGACGACCCGGTCGGGGAAGAAATACATTCTGGTGGTGGTAGATTTTGCCACCCGCTACCCCGAGGCAGTGCCCTTAGCTTCCATTGAAGCAGACACCGTGGCCGATGCGCTCCTGACCATTTTCAGCCGAGTGGGGTTCCCCAAGGAAGTCTTGACAGACCAAGGCTCCAACTTCATGTCGGCCCTGCTCCGGTGCTTGTGGGAGAAATGTGGGGTCCGGCACGACTGGGCCTCAGCGTATCACCCCCAGTCCAATGGGCTGGTGGAGAGGTTTAACGGGACGCTAAAGATGATGCTGAGAACCTTTATGAATCAGCACCCGCAGGACTGGGACAAGTACTTACCTCACCTGCTGTTCGCGTACAGGGAGGTGCCCCAGGAGTCTACCGGATTTTCGCCTTTTGAACTGTTATATGGAAGGAGGGTGAGGGGCCCCCTGGACCTGATGAGAGACGAGTCGGAGGGGAAGGCCGCTTCCGATGGAGAGTCAGTGGTGGAGTATGTCCTGATCTTCCGAGAGAGACTGGCTGAACTCATGGGCCTGGCCAGGGAGAATCTGGCCAGAGCCCAGAGGAAGCAGAAGGTCTGGTATGACCGCACGGCACGGGCCCGTGCCTACGCCACCGGGGATCAGGTGATGGTTCTCATCCCAGTGAGAAAGAACAAACTACAGGCCGCCTGGGAGGGCCCTTTCAAGGTCGTCAAGCAGCTCAATGAGGTAAACTATGTGGTGGAGCTGTCAAACCGGGCGCACCACCGCCGGGTGTACCATGTGAATATGATGAAGCCATATTATGCCAGGGGGAATGTGGTGTTGGCCGTGTGTGGACAGTGGGAAGAGCCGGGAGATGACCCTTTAGTAGATCTATTCCCTGGGACCAGAGCTGGTTTCCCCCTGGAAACAATTCCCCTCTCGGATCAGCTAACCCCTGCCCAGCAAGCTGAGGTCAGGGAGGTGCTGCATCCGTACCGACAGCTGTTTTCCAACCAGCCTGGACGCACTAATCTGACTGTCCACCGGGTGCAGACAGGGTCACACCCGCCGATAAGATGCTCCCCCTTCCGAGTCACAGGGAAAACTGCTCAGGACCTGGAAAGAGAGGTCCGGGACATGCTGGCTTTGGGGGTGATCCAGCCATCTGCCAGCCCTTGGGCCTCGCCAGTGGTGCTGGTCCCCAAAAAGGACGGGTCGGTCCGGTTCTGTGTGGACTATCGGAAGCTCAATGCCATCACTGTATCTGATGCCTACCCCATGCCCAGGCCGGACGAGCTCCTAGACAAGCTGGGAGGAGCTCGGTACCTCACCACCATGGACCTTACAAAGGGCTACTGGCAAGTGCCGCTGGATGCAGATGCCCGACTGAAATCGGCCTTTATCACCCCTCTGGGGCTCTATGAGTTCCTGACCCTGCCTTTCGGCCTCAAGGGAGCGCCGGCCACCTTCCAGCGCCTAGTGGACCAGCTCCTGAGGGGGATGGAGAGTTTTGCCGTGGCGTATATTGATGACATCTGTGTCTTTAGCCAGACCTGGGAGGACCACGTGTCCCAGGTTAGACAAGTGCTGGACCGACTCCAGGGGGCTGGGCTGACTGTAAAAGCGGAGAAGTGCAAGGTGGGGATGGCGGAAGTATCTTACCTGGGCCATCGGGTGGGGAGCGGCCGCCTAAAGCCGGAACCAGCCAAGGTGGAGGTGATCAGAGACTGGCCCGCTCCCCACACCAAAAAGCAGGTCCAAGCCTTTATTGGGATGGCAGGATACTACCGAAGATTTGTGCCCCACTTTAGCGCCATCGCCACCCCCATCACGGAGCTATGCAAGAAGGGGAAGCCAGACAAGGTGGTCTGGACCGAGCAGTGCCAGGAGGCTTTCCGGGCGCTGAAGGAGGCTCTGGTCAGTGGCCCAGTTCTGGCAAACCCAGACTTTGACAAGCCCTTTGTGGTGTTCACCGACGCCTCAGACACGGGACTGGGGGCGGTCTTAATGCAGGAGGATGAAAAGGGGGAGAGACACCCCATCGTGTACCTGAGCAAGAAGTTGCTACCCCGGGAGCAACACTACGCGGCCATCGAGAAGGAGTGCCTGGCCATGGTGTGGGCCCTCAAGAAACTAGAGCCCTATCTCTTCGGGCGACACTTCACTGTCTACACCGACCACTCTCCCCTGACCTGGCTGCACCAGATGAAAGGAGCCAACGCCAAGCTCCTGAGATGGAGCCTGCTCCTGCAGGATTACGACATGGACGTGGTCCACGTGAAGGGAAGTGCCAACCTGATAGCGGATGCGCTGTCCCAGAGAGGGGGCCCCGAACTTCCCCAGGTCACTGGTCAGCGTGACCCCGCTCAGTTCAGTCTCGAAGGGGGGAGAGATGTGACGATGTGACTCAGCAGGGAGGGGGGAGTGTTGACCTGGGAATGTGTCCTGGGGATGGGAGACCTGAGAGCCTGTCACCTGAGCCAGGAGGGGGAGGGGGAGGTGACACCTCTGCCCAGGAATGTGAACAGAGGCTGCAGCAGGGAACCTGCTGGGTGGGTTTAGTTTCAGTTTGGGGCTGGGTGGAGGAACACAGGGAACCCCAGGGCTGGGGTCTAAGCTCCCTGCTCCCCCAGAAGGACGTGATTGAGGGGTCTTGGTTGTACCCACAAGCTCTGTTTGGGACTGTTCCTGTTGTCCAATAAACCTTCTGTTTTACTGGCTGGCTGAGAGTCTCAGTGGATCCCAGGAAGAGGGGTGCAGGGCCTGGACTCCCCCACACTCCGTGACAACTCATTTGCCTCCTCCCCTGTCTAGATTACACTGCAGTCACTCACAGAGAAGGTGCAGCGAGGTAAATCTAGCCATGTATCAATCAGAGGCCAGGCTAACCTCCTTGTTCCAATAACAACGATAACTTAGGTGCACCATTTCTTATTGGAACCCTCCGTGCAGTCCTGCCTGAAATACTCCTTGATGTACAGGCACACCCTTTGTTGATTTTAGCTCCCTGAAGCCAACCCTGTAAGCCGTGTCGTCAGTCGCCCCTCTCTCCATCAGAGCAACGGCAGACAATCGTTCTGCGCCTTTTTTCTGTGCGGACGCCATACCAAGGCAAGCATGGAGGCCGCTCAGCTCACTTTGGCAATTAGGAGCACATTAACCACCACACGCATTATCCAGCAGTATATGCAGCACCAGAACATGGCAACGCGATACCGGGCGAGGAGGCGACGTCAGCGCGGTCACATGAGTGATCAGGACATGGACACAGATTTCTCTGAAAGCATGGGCCCTGACAATGCATGCATCATGGTGCTAATGGGGCAGGTTCATGCTGTGGAATGCCGATTCTGGGCTCAGGAAACAAGCACAGACTGTTGGGACCGCATAGTGTTGCAGGTCTGGGACGATTCCCAGTGGCTGCGAAACTTTCGCATGCGTAGGGGCACTTTCATGGAACTTTGTGACTTGCTTTCCCCTGCCCTGAAGCGCATGAATACCAAGATGAGAGCAGCCCTCACAGTTGAGAAGCAAGTGGCGATAGCCCTGTGGAAGCTTGCAACGCCAGACAGCTACCGGTCAGTTGGGAATCAATTTGGAGTGGGCAAATCTACTGTGGGGGCTGCTGTGATACAAGTAGCCCACGCAATCAAAGATCTGCTGATATCAAGGGTAGTGACCCTGGGAAATGTGCAGGTCATAGTGGATGGCTTTGCTGCAATGGGATTCCCTAACTGTGGTGGGGCTATAGACGGAACCCATATCCCTATCTTGGCACCGGAGCACCAAGCAGCCGAATACATAAACCGCAAGGGGTACTTTTCAATAGTGCTGCAAGCTCTGGTGGATCACAAGGGACGTTTCACCAACATCAACGTGGGATGGCCGGGAAAGGTGCATGATGTTCGCATCTTCAGGAACTCTGGTCTGTTTCAAAAGCTGCAGGAAGGGACTTTATTCCCAGACCAGAAAATAACTGTTGGGGATGTTGAAATGCCTATATGTATCCTTGGGGACCCAGCCTACCCCTTAATGCCATGGCTCATGAAGCCGTACACAGGCAGCCTGGACAGTAGTCAGTAGCTGTTCAACTACAGGCTGAGCAAGTGCAGAATGGTGGTAGAATGTGCATTTGGATGTTTAAAGGCACGCTGGCGCAGTTTACTGACTCGCTTAGACCTCAGCGAAACCAATATTCCCACTGTTATTACTGCTTGCTGTGTGCTCCACAATATCTGTGAGAGTAACGGGGAGACGTTTATGGCGGGGTGGGAGGTTGAGGCAAATCGCCTGGCTGCTGGTTACGCGCAGCCAGACACCAGGGCGGTTAGAAGAGCACAGGAGGGCGCGGTACGCATCAGAGAAGCTTTGAAAACCAGTTTCATGACTGGCCAGGCTACGGTGTGAAAGTTCTGTTTGTTTCTCCTTGATGAAACCCCCCGCCCCTTGGTTCACTCTACTTCCCTGTAAGCTAACCACCCTCCCCTCCTCCCTTTAATCATTGCTTGCAGAGGCAATAAAGTCATTGCTGCTTTACAGTCATGTATTCGTTATTCATTCATCACACAAATAGGGAGATGACTACCAAGGTATCCCAGGAGGGGTGGTGGAGGAGGGAAGGAAAATGCCACACAGCACTTTAAGCACAGCACTTTAAAAGTTGACAACTTTAAAATTTATTGAATGACAGCCTTCTTTTTTTTGGGCAATCCTCTGTGGTGGAGTGGCTGGTTGGCCGGAGGCCACCCCACCGCGTTCTTGGGCGTCTGGGTGTGGAGGCTATGGAACTTGGGGAGGAGGGCGGTTGGTTACAGAGGGGCAGCAGTGGCAGTCTGTGCTCCAGCTGCCTTTGCTGCAGCTCAACCATACACTGGAGCATACTGGTTTGGTCCTGCAGCAGCCTCAGCATTGAATCCTGCCTCCTCTCATCACGCTGCCGCCACATTTGAGCTTCAGCCCTGTCTTCAGCCCGCCACTTACTCTCTTCAGCCCGCCACTTACTCTCTTCAGCCCTCCACCTCTCCTCCCGGTCATTTTGTGCTTTCCTGCACTCTGCCATTATTTGCCTCCACGCATTCGTCTGTGCTCTGTCAGTGTGGGAGGACAGCATGAGCTCGGAGAACATTTCATCGCGAGTGCGTTTTTTTTTCTTTCTAAGCTTCACTAGCCTCTGGGAAGGAGAAGATCCTGTGATCATTGAAAAACATGCAGCTGGTGGAGAAAAAAAAAGGGACAGCGGTATTTAAAAAGACACATTTTATAAAACAGTGGCTACACTCTTTCAGGGTAAACCTTGCTGTTAACATTACATACATAGCACATGTGCTTTCGTTACAAAGTCGCATTTTGCCTCCTCCCACCGCGTGACTACCCCCTCAACCTTCCCCCCTCCCTGTGGCTAACAGCGGGGAACATTTCTGTTTAGCCACAGGCAAACAGCCCAGCAGGAATGGGCTCCTCTGAGTGTCCCCTGAAGAAAAGCACTCTATTTCAACCAGGTGACCATGAATTATATCTCACTCTCCTGAGGATAACACAGAGAGATAAAGAACGGATTTTGGTTGAATGCCAGCAAACATACACTGCAATGCTTTGTTCTACAGTGATTCCCGAGTACGTGTTACTGGCCTGGAGTGGTAAAGTGTCCTACCATGAAGGACGAAATAAGGCTGCCCTCCCCAGAAACCTTTTGCAAAGGCTTTAGGACTACATCTAGGAGAACCGCAAATGCCAGGGCAAAGTAATCCTTTCACATGCTTGCTTTTAAACCATGTATAGCATTTTAAAAGGTACACTCACCAGAGGTCCCTTCTCCGCCTGCTGGGTCCAGGAGGCAGCCTTGGGTGGGTTCGGGGGGTACTGGCTCCAGGTCTAGGGTGAGAAACAGTTCCTGGCTGTCGGGAAAACCGGTTTCTCCGCTTGCTTGCTGTGAGCTATCTACAACCTCCTTCTCATCATCATCTTCTTCGTCCCCAAAACCTACTTCCGTACTGCCTCCATCTCCATTGAAGGAGTCAAACAACACGGCTGGGGTAGTGGTGGCTGAACCCCCTAAAATGGCATGCAGCTCATCATAGAAGCGGCATGTTTGGGGCTCTGACCCAGAGCGGCTGTTCGCCTCTCTGGTTTTCTGGTAGGCTTGCCTCAGCTCCTTCAGTTTCACGCGGCACTGCTTCGGGTCCCTGTTATGGCCTCTGTCCTTCATGCCCTGGGAGATTTTCACAAAGGTTTTGGCATTTCAAAAACTGGAACGGAGTTCTGATAGCACGGATTCCTCTCCCCAAACAGCGATCAGATCCCGTACCTCCCATTCGGTCCATGCTGGAGCTTTTTTGCGATTCTGGGACTCCATCATGGTCACCTGTGCTGATGAGCTCTGCATGGTCACCTGCAGCTTGCCACGCTGGCCAAACAGGAAATGAGATTCAAAAGTTCGCGGTTCTTTTCCTGTCTACCTGGCCAGTGCATCTGAGTTGAGAGTGCTGTCCAGAGCGGTCAGAATGGAGCACTCTGGGATAGCTCCCGGAGGCCAATACCATCGAATTGTGTCCACAGTACCCCAAATTCGAGCCGGCAACGTCGATTTAAGCGCTAATCCACTTGTCAGGGGTGGAGTAAGGAAATCGATTTTAAGAGCCCTTTAAGTCGAAATAAAGGGCTTCATTGTGTGGACGGGTGCAGGTTTAAATCGATTTAACGCTGCTAAATTCGACCTAAAGTCCTAGTGTAGACCAGGGCAAAGACATTTCAAATGGCATCAGAGGACTCCACATTCCATTTTACCCAGCCATTTCCCCCCCTTAGGATTCTATCCAAATACTCCTCTGATGAACTTTTATCAAAATCTTGGCAACCATCTTATTATGATAGCTAAAAATGTAATCGGTCACATGCAGAAGAGGAAAAACACCTGCTATTGATTAAGGAACGTATATTCTTACCATGGTCAAATTAACTCTTAGCCCGACAGACAACTATATGGACTCTATAAGTGCATGACCTCCTCTGAGTATGTAGGAAAGAAGTCTCCCAATGCAGGAAGATTAAAGGCTATGTACAAAAATTTCAAAAGTTTGCAAAGTAAAATTTGGTAGTTTGCAGGTTTCATACACACAGCATCTTCATGCATTGAATAGAAATATTTCCTGTTCCTAAAGGCTGCAATGTTTCAGTTGGGAGCACTCCAGGAACTATGGGTTCTATGCATGGTTCCCAGCACCAACAGAAAGTGGGCTCTCCAGTAGAACTTCCCCATGATTGCTCTCCTGGGGAAGGTGATGTAATCAGATGCCCTGCTGACTGTGGCATTCAGGAAGTCCTCAAGGCAAACAGAGAAAGCAAATTGTGATATGTTGGACATGTCCACTATGGTCATTTGTATGAGAGGGAGGTTGCGCAGTTCCTCCTTTTTAAAAAAAATGCACGGTCAGAGGAATAGCAGAGACCCCGGAATGGAACAGGTTTCAGAGTAACAGCCGTGTTAGTCTGTATTCGCAAAAAGAAAAGGAGGACTTGTGGCACCTTAGAGACTAACCAATTTATTTGAGCGTAAGCTTTCGTGAGCTACAGCTCACTTCATCGGATGCATACTGTGGAAACTGCAGAAGACATTATATAGAGACTAACACGGCTGTTACTCTGAAACCTGTCATTATGCAAGGCACTGCATTTAGCCGTATGGAGTGGAAATCTATCAACTGCATGAAAAAACTTGTACAGATACAGACAGACATCATCTTCCTTTCCAAATGCAAACAGATGGACATCGTACCAAAAGGACTGAAGGTAAAAAATCCATTACACTCTACATACCACACAGACTATGCTGACAGCTTGTGCCACACGCTCTCAAAGAAACTGCGGAATCACCTGATCAACATCCTCTACAGCAAACAGGGAAAGATTAAGAATGAGCTCTCAAAAATGGATACTCTCATAAAAAACCAACCTTCCACACAAACTTCCTCGTGGCTGGAATTTACTAAAACTAGACAAGCCATTTACAACGCACACTTTGCTTCTCTACAAAAGAAAAAGGACACTAAACTTTCTAAACTACTACATGCTACAAGGGGCCACAGCAATGGTTCCCTCAACCCACCCAGCAATATTGTTAACCTGTCCAACTATACTCTCAGCCCAGCAGAAGCAGCTGTTCTATCTCGGGGCCTCTCCTTCTGCCCCTCCACCCCCACGAACATGATACAGTTCTGTGGTGACCTAGAATCCTATTTTCGACGTCTCCAACTCAAGGAATATTTCCAAAATACCTCTGAACAACATACTAATCCACAGAGGTCTCCCTACCAACACTACAGAAAGAGGGATTCTAGGTGGACTCCTCCTGAAGGTCGAAACAGCAGACTGGACTTCTGCATAGAGTGCTTCTGCCGACGTGCACGGGCTGAAATTGTGGAAAAGCAGCATCACTTGCCCCATAACCTCAGCCATGAAGAACACAATGCCAGCCACAGCCTCAGAAACAACTCTGACATCATAATCAAAAAGGCTGACAAAGGAGGTGCTGTTGTCATCATGAATAGGTCAGAATATGAACAAGAGGCTGCTCAGCAGCTTTCCAACACCACTTTCTACAAGCCATTACCCTATGAACCCACTGAGAGTTACCAAAAGCAACTACAGCATTTGCTCAAGAAACTTCCTGAAAAAGCACAAGATCAAATCCGCACAGACACACCCCTGGAACCCCGACCTGGGATATTCTATCTACTACCCAAGATCCATAAACCTGGAAATCCTGGGCGCCCCATCATCTCAGGCATTGGCACCCTGACAGCAGGATTGTCTGGCTATGTGGACTCCCCCCTCAGGCCTTATGCTACCAGCACTTCCAGCTATCTTCGAGACACCACTGACTTCCTGAGGAAACTACAATCCATCGGTGATCTTCCTGAAAACACCATCTGGCCACTATGGATGTAGAAGCCCTCTACACCAACATTCCACACAAAGATGGACTACAAGCCGTCAAGAACACTATCCCCAATAATCTCACGGCTAACCTGGTGGCTGAACTTTGTGACTTTGTCCTTACCCATAACTATTTTACATTTGGGGACAATGTATACCTTCAGATCAGCGGCACTGCTATGGGTACCCGCATGGCCCCACAGTATGCCAACATTTTTATGGCTGACTAAGAACGCTTCCTCAGCTCTCGTCCCCTAATGCCCCTACTCTACTTGCGCTATATTGATGACATCTTCGTCATGGACCCATGGAAAAGAAGCCCTTGAGGAATTCCACCATGATTTCAACAATTTCCATCCCACCATCAACCTCAGCCTGGTCCAGTCCACACAAGAGATCCACTTCCTGGACACTACAGTGCTAATAAACAATGGTCACATAAACAGCACCCTATACTGGAAACCTACTGACCGCTATTCCTACCTACATGCCTCCAGCTTTCACCCTGACCACACCACACGATCCATCGTCTACAGCCAAGCTCTGCAATACAACCGCATTTGCTCCAACCCCTCAGAAGAGACAAACACCTACAAGATCTCTATCAAGCATTCTTACAACTACAATACCCACCTGCGGAAGTGAAGAAACAGATTGATAGAGCCAGAAGAGTTCCCAGAAGTCACCTACTACAGGACAGGCCTAACAAAGAAAATAACAGAACGCCACTAGCCGTCACCTTCAGCCCCCAACTAAAACCCCTCCAACGCATTATTAAGGATCTACAACCTATCCTGAAGGATGACCCAACACTCTCACAAATCTTGGGAGACAGGCCAGTCCTTGCCTACAGACAGCCCCCCAACCTGAAGCAAATACTCACCAACAACCACATACCACACAACAGAACCACTAACCCAGGAACCTATCCTTGCAACAAAGCCCGTTGCCAACTGTGCCCACATATCTATTCAGGGGGCGCCATCACAGGGCCTAATAACATCAGCCACACTATGAGAGGCTCGTTCACCTGCACATCCACAATGTGATATATGCCATCATGTGCCAGCAATGCCCCTCTGCCATGTACATTGGTCAAACTGGACAGTCTCTACGGAAAAGAATAAATGGACACAAATCAGGTGTCAAGAATTATAACATACATAAACCAGTCGGAGAACACTTCAATCTCTCTGGTCACGCAATTACAGACATGAAGGTCGCTATCTTACAACAAAAAAACTTCAAATCCAGACTCCAGCGAGAAACTGCTGAATTGGAATTCATTTGCAAAATGGATACGATTAATTTAGGCTTAAATAGAGACTGGGAGTGGCTAAGTCATTATGCAAGGTAGCCTATTTCCCCTTGTTTTTTCCTCTCCCCCCCCCCCCCAGACGTTCTGGTTAAACTTGGATTTATGCTGGAAATGGCCCACCTTGATTATCATACACATTGTAAGGAGAGTGATCACTTTAGATAAGCTATTACCAGCAGGAGAGTGGGGTGGGAGGAGGTATTGTTTCATGGTCTCTGTGTATATAATGTCTTCTGCAGTTTCCACAGTATGCATCCGAAAGTATGCATCTGTAGCTCACGAAAGCTTATGCTCAATAAATTGGTTAGTCTCTAAGGTGCCACAAGTACTCCTTTTCTTTTTGCGGAATGGAACAGTAGAGGCTGCTGTAGGTCTGCCATGTGAAACTAGGCAGAGCTGTTTGTGACCCTCAACCCAGAAATGTGTAATGGCTCAAAGCAAGAAATCCCAACCCACTAAAATCCTTTAAATGGCATCCACAGTTCTTCGTGGCTGTCCCTTCACTGCATACCTGCTTTTCATCACCTAAACCCTGATTTCCCAGCTAGGGTTGCAGCTCCATAGTTCAGCTCAGCACCTAGAAAATTCTCCAGCAGGAGTACAGCACCTCTTAGATTGGCTACCAAGTGACAATAAACCCATTCCTTAGGCCCAGCCAGCAGGATTGCACAAAATTGTGTGAATGCCATCAACTCCACTCCTTCCTCAAGGGAGTCAGCCTCTGGTTTTATTTGGCCTCTGGCTGCTGGGATCTCACGGCCAACATGCTGCTGTTTTAAGCCAATATTATGAGACAAACCTTTCTACTCTTAACCACCTCTAGTAGCCCACCTCAGTGAGTCCCAGCCAACCAGGAATGGCTTCTTTAAGTAGTCCATAATCATCAGTTAAGATGAATCCATTGCCCTGCAGGCTCCCTCATCAACTTAACGACCCACTGGTCTAAGATTCAGATGCCTCCGTCAGGGGATGACTCAGGGTCATCTTTTGGTTCTGTTTTAGTCAGCACCTCTTTCCCCAGGAGAAAGAATCATCTATCCTATCCATAAGAGGTCAAGTACATATGAGATGTCTTGAGGACTGGTACCGTGTGAAATTGCCTCAATGGTCGTGGAGGTCTGAACGAGTTATTTTGGGAGTCTCTGTGATGGAGATTAAGAGGGGACTTTGTGAGTGGTGTTTGAGGGGATATTGTGGATGGGTGTCTCAGAGATTATAGAAGGTTCTTTGGGGGTGTCCTCGTGATTATATGGGGTTGTGTGGGGATTTTCCAGTGATTAAATGGGAGCAGGTGGGTGGGCGTATTGGTGATTAAAAAGGACACTGCAGGGGATAAAAAGAACAGGAGTGCTTGTGGCACCTTAGAGACTAACAAATTTATTTGAGCATAAGCTTTTGTGGGCTACAGCCCACTATAGCCCACAAAAGCTTATGCTCAAATAAATTTGTTAGTCTCTAAGGTGCCACAAGTACTCCTTGTTCTTTTTGCGGATACAGATTAACAGGGCTGCTACTCTGAAAACTGCAGGGGATAGTGTCATTGACTGAGGGGATCTTTTGGAGGGAGCCAATGATTATAAAGGACTCTACGGAGTGAGGTTGTCACAGTGAGTACAGGGGAGCGTTCATATGGGGGGCTTTAGATAGGTGGGTGTCACAATGGATATGAAGCTGGATATGAGTCAGCAGTGTGCCCTTGTTGCTAAGAAGGCTAACGGCATATTGGGTTGCATTAGTAGGAGCATTGTCAGCAGATCAAGGGAAGTGATTATTCCCCTCTATTGGGCACTGGTGAGGCCACATCTGGAGTATTGCGTCCAGTTTTGCGCCCCCCGCTACAGAAAGGATGTGGACAAACTGGAGAGTGTCCAGTGGAGGGCAACAAAAGTGATCAGGGGGCCGGGGCACAGGATTTACGAGGAGAGGCTGTGGGAACTGGGCTTGTTTAGTCCACAGAACAGAAGAGTGGCAGGGAGATTTGATAGCAGCCTTCAACTACCTGAAGGGGGGTTCCAAAGAGGCTGGAGCTTGGCTGTTTTCAGTGATAGGAGATGACAAAACAAGGAGCAATGATCTCACATTGCAGTGGGGGAGGTCTAGGTTGGATATTAGCAAAAAATATTTCACTAGGAGGGTGGTGGAGGTGGTGGAATCCCCATCCTTAGAGATTTTTAAGGCCCGGCTTGACAAAGCCCTGGCTGGGATGATTTAGTTGAGGTTGGTCCTGCTTTGAGCAGGGGGTTGGACTAGATGATGTCCTGAGGTCTCTGCCAACCCTAATCTTCTGATTCTAATGATTACATAGGGTGTTGTGTATGTGTGGTGTCACAGTGATTATGGGGGTGCTGTGTGTTGTCCCCCACCACCCTTGGTCAGAGAGGGTATTTTGGGGTGTCACAATGATTATGGGGGCAGGGTGTGGACCCCCCAGTCAGAGGCGGTGTTGTAGGGTGTCCTGGTGATTATGGGGGTGCAGTGAGTCCCGCTAGGCAGAGGGGGTGTTGTGGGTACCACAGTGATTATGGGGGCGGTGTGTGTCCCCCCGTTCAGAAGGGGTGTTACGGTGATTATGGGGGCGCTGTGAGGGTTCTGGGTAACGCGGAGTTGGGAGGCCGCAGCGCCTCGAGTCTCCCCACGGCGGGACGGGCTGAGGGCCAGGGGGCGGGTGTGCGCGGCGCTGCGGGCCCGCCCTGGGGGCGGTGGCTCGGCAGGGCCCGGGGCGGGTCCGGACGCGGCTCTGCCTTAGACAGTCCGTGGCCAGCCCCGGGCTGCCCCTACTTCCCAGGATCGTGTCCGCGCGGCAAAGGCAGCGGGTGAGTCCGGGCGGCTCCTTCGCCAGCTGGGAGCCAACCTGGGGCCAGGCGCCTGGGCCTGCTGCGGGCAGCGCGGCCCGTGTGCCCGCCTCTGCGCCCCTGGGGGCTCGCAGGCACTGGACGGCAGCCCCCATCCCCCCCCGGGCAGCCCCTCTTCCCCCCGCCCCGGCTCTGCGCCCCCGGGCAGCCCCCCTTTCCCCGCGGCTCTGCGCCCCCGGGCAGCCCTCTCTCCCCGGGTGGGAGGAGAGGCCTTGGGGCCCTTGCCCCTAACCTCTTTTTTTAGGCCAAGAGGCGGGGGGAAGGGCGACATGGATAATCTCCCAGCCCCTAGGAGCTGGGGTGTTGCGTAAAGTCAGAGTCCTTCTCTTTTGGAGGTTAAAGTTGTCTTTGGCCCTTCGGTGCGCGTGGTGAGGCTGGGGCCTCTCCCAGGGGATGTTGCCGCTCCTCTTACAGCCACCGCCGTGTCCTCTTCTTCCTGGTTTAGCTGTGTCAGTGTCCCTGTGCCCTCTGCCCCAGCTGCTGTTCCACTTAATGACACTCCCCAAGAGGTCTGTGTGTCGGCTCAGGCCCTGCACACTGCTGCTTCCTGCTGGGCTTCCCCAGGCTGGCAGTTTCCCCTGCACTTGACCAGTGGGCAGCTTCTTTCATCCCTGGCTCCCTGTGAAGCCTGTGGGCTCTTCCTGCAGGCTGTACTGGTCCCTGCCTACCCCACAGCCACTTTTTGGTGACTTCCCTGTCTGCTCTGGGTCCTCCTGCCACAGTTCTGCTGGGCTCACTCGCCCCTGCGGCTTCCCAGGTGCTTGTCTCCCTGTTGCCTCTGTAGGGCCACTTCCTCCCATTTGACCTGCAAGCCAACCCCAAGCCCAGTGCTCACACAAACCAGTGCCTGGTCAGTTTCCTGTTCCACATCCCCAGAGCAATCTAGGGGTCACTTTTCTTTGGCACAGTGGATAACACAATACTCTACTAATTATAGTCTGGCCTGAGTTTCTGGGCCAGTCCTCTCCCATCAGGTAACTGGGGAAGGACACCCAATAGGGAGCCAGAAGATGTATTTAAAATCCCATCACTGAGTGGGGTTTCCATTATATCTGCTTTCACAGTACCAATGCGGCATAGAAACAATAGGAGGGGTTGCTCAAGGGTGGGGGAGAGAGAGATGTCACTTTCCTGTGCAAATGCTGCATCCTCTTGTCTGTCTCCTTTTGTCCCACTTGCTGCAGTCAGTACCTTTTTCATTTCAGACCTGCCTGTGCTTTAATCTGAGGCATTGGTTATTGCAGAGATCTTGTAAGTGAAGGAGATGCTGCCAAAATTGATTAGCTCAAATTTGAACCTACCCTGAAATGTATACAACATAAGAAGAAAGGCCTGCAAGATTGTTAATCCCAGTATTTCTGTTGGATGAACTACTTGCAAGAAACCCCTGAGAACTGGATTTGTTGTGGGTATTGCACATACTCTGAGTTCATCCAACTTCTTGTTCCTATGAACTAGAACATTGCTCACAAGGGAGTGGGGTATTCAGATATATAAAAATGTCCATCGTGAGAATCAAAACAAAGCTAACTTTTCAGGTTTCCCAGCTAGGATGGTGTCAAGCATCAGAGGGGTAGCTGTGTTAGTCTGTATCCACAGAAACAACGAGGGGTCCGGTGACACCTTAAAGGCTAATAGATTTAGCCTTTTTTACCCATAAGCTTTTGTGGGTAAAAAAACCACTTCTTCAGATGCATGAAGTGAAAATTACAGATCAGGCATAAATATATTGACACATGAAGAGTAGGGAGTTACCTTACAATTGGAGAACCAGTGTTGAGGGGGCCAATTCAATCAGGGTGGATGTGGTCCACTCCCAGTAACTGATGAGGAGGTGTCAATTTCAAGAGAGGGAAAATTGCTTTTGTAGAGAGCCTCCCAGTCCCTATTCAAGCCCAAATTTAATGGTGTTAAATTTGCAAATGAATTGTAGCTCTGCAGTTTCTCTTTGAAGTCTGGTTTTGAAGTTTTTTTGTTGAAGCTAAGATGGTGCGTATCCTTGTCTACACTGGCAATTTACAGCGCTGCAACTTTCTCGCTCAGGGGTGTGAAAAAACACCCTCCTGAGCGCAGCAAGTTTCAGCGCTGTAAAGTGCCAGCATAGACAGTGCCCCAGCGCTGGAAGCTGCGCCTCTCATGTGGGGTGGGTTTTTTTTTTTTTTTAGAGCGCTGCGCCGCGACCACACAAGGCACGGTAAAGCGCTGCCGCCTCAGCGCTTTAACATTGCAAGTGTAGACTAGCCCTAATTCCTGTATCTATTGCTCGACTTACAAGGCCATGCTGTGTCAGGATCTGCGTGGTTCTAGGAGTACCTTGTCTGTATTGGCTTCAATTTGAGGGTATGTCTACATAGCAAAAAAACAGGGCAGCAAGTCTTGGAGCCTTGGTCAGCTGACTTGGGCTCATGCTGTGGGGCTAAAAATAGCAGTGTAGACATTCCCATTTGGACTGAAGTCTGGAAGCCTGAGCTCCGAGAGCCTCCCCATCCTCATCACCAGGTTTCAGAGGCCAGCGCCCAGCCCAAGTGGGAACATGTACACTGCTATTTTTAGTTCTGTAATGCAAGTCCCAGTCAGTTGACCCAGACTTGCTGCTGTGTTTGGTTTTGTTTGGTTTTTTTGTAGTATAGACATACCCTATATGAGGACCAAAACTGCATAAATGGAGCTTTCTTAAAGGTGACCTGCAAAGGACACTTACGAAACTGGACTTGTGCTTCCTTCCCCCCGCCCCCCCCCTTTCTTTTTTGCTCCTTATGATATATAAAGAAGGCTTGAAAAATGTGTTAGGTTTTGTTTCTAAAATGTCCTGCTTTTTTTACCATAGAAATATCATTACTGTTGAGTGTGATCTACCATGGTTTTAGAGCAGAGGTGGGCAAACTATGGCCCACGGGCCACAGCCGGCCCTTGAGCTCCTGGAGGGGGAGGCTAGCCTGCAGCCACTCCCCTGCTGTCCCCCCTCCCTTGCAGCCACAGCTCGCCATGCTGCCAGCGCTCTGGGCGTTGGGGCTGCAAGCTCCTGCCGGGCAGCACGGCGGTGTGGCTGGCTCCAGCCGGGTGGCGCGGCTGCCAGACATGCTGCTCTGAGCTGCATGGTAAGGGGGCAGCAGTTAGATAAGGGGCAGGGGGTCCTGGGGAGCAGTCAGAGGGAAGGGAGCAGGAGGCAGAGGTTCTGGGGGTGGGAGGGGGCATGGTCAGGGCATGGGGAACAGGGGAGTTGGATAGGCATGGGAGTCTCAGGGGGCTTGTCAGGGGGCAGGGCTGTGAATAGGGGTCGGGGCAGTCAGGGGACGGAGCAGGGGGGGTTGGATGGGTCGGAGGTTCTGAGGGGGGCAGTCAGGGGGCAGAAAGTGGGAGGGGGCCGACAGGGGGTGGGGGCCAGGCTCCCCTACCTGGCCCTCCATACAGTTTTGGAACCCCAATGTGACCCTCAGGCCAAAAAGTTTGCCCACCCCTGTTTTAGAGCATAGCTCCAGGACAGTTATTGAGCCCTAACACCTTAAAAGAATCTGTAGAGGTTCTGGCTATTACAAGCCTTCCTTCATTAAAAAGTGTTAGTCATTCAAGTTAAATAGGACTTAACAAAAACCAACCAACCAATGGCTTCTGAACAGTCTTGATTTCTTATTGCAATTACTCAGCTTTCACTCTCAACGATTGTGATTTCACCATTTCATTAATTCTCCAGGCATCAAGTCTTCCAGCCTGGACAACTGACCCCTGAGCCTGTTTCTCTAATGTCCCTCAATCCAGACATTTTTAATGTGTTATTACCTGGAAGGAAAATGCCACAGTCAAATGCATGAGTCCTTCCCATCTGGAATGAAGGCTGTGCATGTAAGTGTTAATCAAGCATGGTAGGTGGCCATGTGTTGGAAGCCAGAGACTGTTGTGAGGCTGACAGCCTATGAGGGTTACATGAAGTGTAGATGGTAATACATGTGCACTGAGTTTGCTCTGGATACTTGTGGCCTTAACTAGTGATCTCTTTGGTTTGTAGTGATGGTGTTGAAAGGAAATGCTCTTGACTAACCTTATCTCCAGGCTAATGAAATGTTTAATGTGAATTCATTAACATTTGTAAAGTGCGGTGAGATTTTTACTGGGCTGGTCCTAGAGAAAGACAAAATACTTAACTGGTTGTAAAGCACCAATAGTAGCGCACTGGGCACTTTGCTGAGAAACGTGCAAACTTCAGGCTCTGTCTCAAAGAGTTTACAGTCTAGATAACTATTATGTGTTATCACTAATTACAATGTAGATTGAAAAAATGAGGAGTCCTTGTGGCACCTGAGAGACTAACAAATTTATTTGGGCATAAGCTTTTGTGGGCTAGAACCCACTTGATCAGATGCATGGAGTGGAAAATACAGTAGCAGGTATATACACATAGTAGATGAAAAGGTGGGAGTTGCCTTACCAAGTGGGGGGCGGGGGTCAGTCTAACGAGACAATTCAATTAACAGTAGAATACCAAGGGAGGAGAAATCACTTTTGTAGTGGTAGTGAAGGTGACCCATTTCAAACAGTTGACAAGAAGGTATGAGTAACAGTAGGGGGAAATTTAGTATGGGGAAGTTATTTTTTGTAATGACTCATCCACTCCCAGTCTTTATTCAGGCCTAATTTGATGGTGTCCAGTTTGCAAATTAATTCCAGTTCTGCAGTTTAACGTTGGAGTCTGGTTTTTTTGTTGAAGAATTGCCACTTTTAAGTCTGTTATTGAGTGACCAGGGAGAGTGAAATGTTCTCCTACTGGTTTTTGAATGTTATAATTCCTGATGTCAGATTTGTGTCCGTTTATTCTTTTGCCTAGAGACTGTCTGGTTTGGCCAATGTACATGGCAGAGGGGCATTGCTGAGTGTGTTTCTTTATTCATTACTATTAGTTGCCTACTGAGCTGCTACAAGCTTTTGAGTCTTGGAATATGTAGTGGTCTGCATCCTCTTCAATCCTTTGAGCTCAAGTTGTCTCAAGTCTCTTAAGGTCTTGTCTGCTTGGGGAAATTGACTGGCCGTGGCTATTCTAGAATAACTATTCCGCTATAGTTCTTCTGGGATAACTCCCCATGTAAATACTCTTATTCCGAAATAGTTGCTGCATTTTAAATTCAAACTTTACCTTATTCTGAAAGAACATCTTTGTGTAGATAAGCCCTAAGTACCTGCAATTCAGGGGGAATGAATTCAGCCTTATGACCCACGTCATTCAGTTTATCACAGTCTTTGTGGTTGTGGTCAAAGGTTGCTGAAATACACTGTGTGTCTGCAGGTCATAAAAAATAAGAGTCAAGTTGAGTCCTGTTGAATTCCTTTGCCTGGTTTTACTGTACTTGGGTGTGACTTCCTTGAAGTCTTGTACAAGCATATAATGTTTGTTCTAATACCAACTTTGATATAACCTATGATTGTGTTGGCCTTTGCTACAACTGAACATGACAGTTTCTTCCAGCTAACCCAATCCTTAGTAGTTCTATGTCATGTGGTTGTAAAAGTTGTCAGTTGGCTCACTGCACTGTAACTGTGATTCTACTACTGCTAGGCTGATGATTGACTGTGCACAAAGATAACTTATCAAAGTTTCCTTCAGTCCTGGCTCATTTAGCAGAATTGCTCCAGCAATGCTGAGTCAGGATGAAAAGCCAGTCTTGCAACATCTATGGCAGTGTTACAGTGCCAAGGTCATTAAGACTCTCTTGTGACCTATGGACTTACGCCATTGTGAAGCAAAGGTAAGACTCCATGCATCAGGTGAAAGTGTCTCTATGTTGCTATCAGTATTCCCACACTTGTCTTCAGATGTTGTCTGCAGACTCTTCCTTGTAACACTTTCTTACTCCTTCTTCCTTAGTCATTTATTTCGACTATTTATCTGGTTAACATGCATTTAGTGAGCAATGGGCCTGTAACATATTCAGTGACACACATACAAGTAACTCTTGTTTATTTTTTTTCCTACTATCTTTGAAGTTTGGAAGCCTGTTTCCGTTTCCTTACCGTTTTTCATTTGATGATACTCTTAAATTACCATCTGCAGTTTTTAAAGTTAGTTACTTTTGATCTCATCTTCTTCATACTTGTTTTGATTTTGTTATGAAATAAAACTGACTTCCAGTGTCTCTTTGATATTGCAAAATTATAGATAAACAGATCCAGGCCCAAAGGCACTACAATTATCATCTAGCCTGGCCTTCTGCATAACACAGGTCCTAGAATTTCACCTAGTCATTCCTGAATTATTCTTTCCTACCACATAAGAGAACGTTATTGAGACCAGTAACACATGGATTTATCTAGATGTTCTTGGACATCTGGTCTTGACCTAAAGATTCAAAGTGAAGAGGAATTTACCCTTTCTCTTGGTAAGATGTTCCACTGATTAATTACCTTCTTCTGTAAAGTAATTGCTCAGTGCAAAAGAAACACATTTTACTTACAGCATTTCAGGCTGGAAAAGTGCTGCTATATTCAACTATATGCAAACAGGAGGGGGCACACTAAATAGGAAGTAAGGGAGGGGTGGAGCATAGCTCCAACCCATAATATTTTGAGTAACCCAGTTAATCCCTTGATGACCACTTTACTTACACCCTCACTGTTTGAAATGTTGCATCTCATTTCCAATTTGAATGTACTAACTTCAACTTCCAGTCATTGGAACTCGCTGGGCCTCTGCCTGCTAGAGTAAAGAGCTCTCTAGTATCTGATTTCTTCCTGTGCAGGGGTTTACAGCCCAGGATCAAGTTACTTTTTAACCTTCTCTTTGATAAGCTAAATCGATCTCTCAGTGTTCTCCAGAGCTAGAATCATAAATTTTTGTAGCTCTTCTCTGCACTGTCTCCAAGTTTCCAACATTTTTTTTTAAAGTGTGGACACCAGAACTGGACACAGTATTCCAGTAATGTTCTCACCAGTGTCCTATACAGACGTAATATCACCCCCCTGCTCCTATTCAGCATATCACCTGGATGTATAAACAAGGGATCAGTTTAGCCCTTCTTAGCCACCCTATTGCTCTAAGAGCTCATACTCAGTTTGGTAGCTACAATGATCTCCATGTCCTCTTCAGAGTCAGTGCTTTCTTGTAAGTGTTACCTACATGCTTTGTTTTTAAATGTCTGCTTTTGCACTTGGCTATAAAAATGCATGTTGTTTGATTGCACCCAGTTTACAGATGTTCCAGACGGCTCTGTATTGGTGAACTGTTCTCATCAGTGTCTTACTACTGATCCTAATGTGGAGATGTTATGCCTTTATTCCTAGCAATTTCTGTTCTCTGTTTCCAATCTGCGTTTGGAGATAATCAGTGCAGAATGCTGTTGTGTTTTTTAATAAAACCTAATTACCTGGACCATGCCATTCAAACTTAAAAAATAAATCTTTGTGCATTTCTGGTATGATTTTAAAGTATATTATTGACTTATTATGCTGTTAGCCTCTGGTCTGAATACTTGCAAGTGGGATCATACAAATAACCAGCTATGGGGCCCCAACCAACTTCCACCAAAGTCAATGGAAAGATTCAGAAACATTGTCTAGGGGGAGCCTTACAAAATATATATCCCACCAGGTCAGCTGAAGAGGTGTTAATGTAAACATGAGGCCCCTGCAACCAGACCCATTTTTACCCATTCAGCAGGCTTTACACTGGTAAAAACAGCACAAACTTTTCTACACTAGGGCTTATGGTGGTGCTTAACATCAGTTCAGCTGAACCAGTGTTGGAACAAGCAGGAATTCTTCTGTAAAATTCACAAGCGTAGACATGGTCCCACAGGTTTCAGTGGGAGTCGTTTGGCTTCACAAGGTCCTATGATCTAGTTAGCCATTTGGAAAGCTGAGCGGGCTTTAATCTTCCAGTATAAGTTTTAACAGTTCCTTAGTTGGGGTGCTGCATTTGATTGTTGGACTCTGACCCCTTTCTAGTGAAGGGCCCTGTATGAATGAGTCTTAGTACAGAGCTGAAATTGAGATGGTAATTTTGACTTTACGGAAACGTGAAGGGATGCTGCCCCAAGATGGTGGGTCATGGTTTCATAGAAGGGGCCACTAAATCATTTAGTCTGACCTGAATATCACAGGCCTTAAACTACATCCAAATACCCCTGTGTTGAGCACAACAACAATAGTGAAACCAAAGCACTTCAGTCCATCAGGAGACTAAACTGTTGTGTGAAATGGGCAGAGAATAGGAGAAACTGAGGCATCACCTGTGCCCAATGTCCTTGCGATAGCAGGGAACTGATAAGGTGAAAGATCCAGATTATCCTAGCAGGTTTGAGAGGTGACACCCCTTTAAACAATATTCTTAAGCAGTAACTTATCTGGGTGTTTCACTGAGCCAAAGCTGGTACAAAAATGGGGGCAGGGCTCCTCCAACACAGCCAATAAAGCACCCCTCAATTAACACAAGCCTCTGGAGTCTCTTCTAAGGGCTTGTCTACACTACCCACTGGATCGGCAGACAGCAATCAATCCGGGGGGGTGGATTTAGCGCATCTAGTATAGAAGCAATAAATTGAGTACTCTCCTGTTGACTCCAGTACTCCACCAGAATGAGGAGCGCAAGCGGAGTTGACGGGAGAGCGTCAGCTGTCGACTTACTGCAGTAAAGACACCACAGTAAATAGATCGAAGTACATCGATTTCAGCTACGCTATTCACGTAGCTGAAGTTGCGTATCTTAGATTGACCCCACGTGGTCGTGTAGACGAGCCCTAAGAGTGCTACATGCAGTATGGCCCTAGTGCCTGTGGAAGGAGAGGGCATTTCAGAAGTGCTCTGCCTATACTCCACAGCTCCAGCCTTGCAGCCTCTGGGACAGGTAGTCATTCAGACAGACTGGTCTTATGCAGGGCAAGTCTTTTCAATACTAATCATAAGGCCTCGAATTTCACTTGCGGACTAAGCAGCCTCGGTGGAGCGTGGGTGTCCGCTTCCGTGGGTGAAAGCCTTTATGCAGTGGCGCTGTTGTGTTCCACAGTAGTAGCGGCCTGTGAGACATTCTCAGGGTAGCCCCTGCCAGTGACCCAGGTGACAGGCAGAGATGAAGTCTGTGGGTGGAGGGCAGTATCCCTCCTGAGTATCTGAGCAGAAAAATGCTGCTCCTGATCACCACTGGCAGTTGGTGTTATGAATTCAGCTTATAATAAAAAATGACCCTCAGTTTGCTGACCTGTTGTATTTGTGAAATGCTGATCATTTACGATAGTCTAAATGAAGTGTAGTAACCGTTATAACAAGGGGTACTGCTCGTGCTCACAGCCTTAAATCTGCTTTAATTTTCAGTGTTCTCATGAATGCTTAAAATAACTACAAAAAGAAAAGGAGTACTTGTGGCACGTTTAGAGACTAACACATTTATTTGAGCATAAGCTTTCGTGAGCTACAGCTCACTTCATCGGATGCATTCAGTCTGATAGCCAGTCTGAATGCATCCGATGAAGTGAGCTGTAGCTCACGAAAGCTTATGCTCAAATAAATGTGTTAGTCTCTAAAGGTGCCACAAGTACTCCTTTTCTTTTTGCGAATACAGACTAACACGGCTGCTACTCTGAAACCTAAAATAACTAAGTACCTGCAAGTTTTCATGTGCAAAGTCTACGCCATTGTCCTTGATAACCTCATTCCTTTCCATGCTGTTTATAATTATCCTTGTAAGTGTGAAACTAAACCTGCTCCCTTATGAATTTCTGTTCCATTGCTCATGAGTGCTGGCAGCATTGCCATGGTAGGCTGCAGGTGCCAGTTTCCTAAGGTAACATGTTCTTCCAGGACTGCTCTGGTTCTGTGTCAGTGAAGGATAGGAGGCCTCACTGCCCAGTGGAGTCACCAGATGGAAAGGATCAGTTAGGTTTGACTTGACCCTGTAAAATGGAGAGAACCTTGTTCAAGTGGTAGAGAGAGGCAACTTGACTGGGAAAGCTCATTTGCAGGGCTAGGGGTTTGGTATCAGGAGACATGGTTTATGTATAACAGCTCTGCAAGGCCATCTTCTGATAGCCAGTGGAGCTGCATGTGCAACTATTGGTAAATACCAGAGACTAGATGCTTCTGGAGACTTGCTGTGTGCTTGTGAATCTGAGCCCGCTCCCTGGCACTGTTCTCTAGCTGCTGGGAGGAAGAACATTACTCAGCTTACCAGTGGCTAGCTGGGCTGAAGTATGGTTTCCACTTTTCACTCACATTGGTACATTTGTCAACTTTGCTCTGCCTCCCACTACCCCCACACTGTGTGCAGTGTCAGTGATCATTTGGCCACAGCTAGGGTTCAGATGAAAGGACTTCTGGAAGGCAGTCTGCAGTGCTTTATGTCTAGGGTTAAACCTCCTGTAACATCTCCCCACTCAGGTCACCAGTATCTGTTGTCCTCTGGCGTGACACCGTCCCATTTAAGTCAATAGTCCTGACATTGACTTCAGTAGAAGGAGGATAAGGGCCCTAATCTAGAATTTGGGACAGTTGCAACGGTAGAATTTACATATTTGCTATTAAGACTTATTCTAAACAATTAAGTGAATTTAGTGCTATTGAAAATGTGTCGGATAGACCCCTCAAGAGAGAGCTGGCCTATCACTGGTCTTGTCTACCCTAAAAGTTGTACTGCTCTAACTATACCAGTACAGTTAAAGCAGAACAACCACGCTCCATGCTATAGCGGTATAGCTATTCCTGTATGGGAAGGGAGGTGATGATACCAATACGTCACCTTTATACTAGCATAACTGAATCCACACTAGAGCTTTTACAAATATAACTTTTTCAGTTAAAAGGTTCTGCTGATATAACTGAAGTGTATAACAGACCACAGTCACAGACCAGGCACAGGTACTGAGGCAAGCTTCTACCCATTGTCTCCTTGCATGCACCACCCAAGGTTGCCTCGTCTTGATCTAAAGAACCACTTACGGGGCACTCTGACTCCGGGGCCCAATCCATCTGTGGCCCTTCTACTGAAAGTGCCAGTGAGGAGACACAGTTATGATGGTGAAGGTTATGCTGTACATACTTGCCTAATATGAACTGGACGTAGAGACCCTGACTCATTACACATAGTACTGTACTTAACTGCTTGGGCTGAATTTCAGCAAGCAGCCTAGAGGTGAAAACTCCATAATTTGTCACTTCCCTCAGGCACCCAGGTCCCCATGCCGGAAGGACGTTGGTCAGTGTTCAGTAAATCCGACTTTTTATACCAATATAGTCTCTTGTGGATTCTCAGTCCTGTCCTGAGATTGTAACCAAATGCTCCTCTCTCAACAGTGTCAAGATGGTCGTTCTCTCCAAGGAATACGGCTATGTGGTCCTGACCGGTGTTGCCGGCTTTATCATGATAACGCACCTCGCTGTGAATGTGGCGAAGGCACGCAAGAAGTACAAGGTGGAGGTGAGTGGGTAGCGCAGGTGGTCCTGCCCTTGAGGCACCAAGAATGCCTCTACTGGCTATCTTGAAGGAGAGAGGCCCAGGCATCTCATTAGCTGGCTTAGTATGACAGAAGCACTAGTAATTAGGGGAAACACAAGACTTCGTGGACTAGTTCCCATTCTGTGTGAGTTGTTTGGTGAACGGCAATTTGGTTTTGTCTAGATCCTAGTACATAAGGAACATCACAGGGGGATATCATGAGAATACTGCACTTCTCCAGTGTTTGGCTCTTAGCCTTGTGCCTCACCATATCCTAGGAGCTCTCTGCAGAGGAGCATATCCGTGGTGGTGGTCCACTCAGCAAATGTTGTAACCCACTAGTCACTGTGCGTGTATTACATATACATCCCTGTCTGATGGGTCTGTTACAGTTCTTAGTTGGAGAGCCTGGTTCTTCACCTCAAGCTGTAGAGTCTCATGCTTATAGCTGTGGAGTCCCTGGTTCAGTCTCCAGTGTGTTGGCCAAGATAGCAGTAGTCACATTATCGCTGACTTTGTGGGTTGTCTACACTTCAAACACTGTAGCGGTACAGCTGCAGCACTTCACTGTAGCCACTGCCTATGCCAATGAGAGGGGTTCTCCCATCAGCATAGATAATCCACCTCCCCGAGAGGTGGCAGCTAGGTCAACAGAAGAATTCTTCCATTGACCTAGCGCTGTCTACACAGGGACATAGGTCATCCTAACTACGTCACTCAGGCGTGTGGATTTTTCAAACACTTGAGTAACATAGTTGGGTCAATATAATTTTCTAGTATAGCCCAGTCCTAAATGGGAGAATATAGTGAGGTGAAGTAGTTCAGAACTGTGCAGTGATTCCCCATTATTCCCTGGACCAGAGCCCTAGCTGTGATGCCCCACCAGTGCTAGTTATTCTCTTATCCTTTGTACGATCCTCCTAGAGGGGTGCTTGCAATAACCCTCACAGTGGGTATTCTTACCCTTAAGATTTGAAATCAGTGGAAGAGAGTTATTGACTCAGCTCCAGTCTCTGCTTCTGTCTCCCAGTTGCAGCAGTCTCCTTCCAGTACCCACACAGATGCATTTGAAGGCTTTCCCCCCTCTTGGTCGCTGTGCCAGATCTCCTGCTGCTGTTAGGCACCGTTGTTCCTTTCCCAGGAGAGGTGAGGTGTAGGACCTGGCAGCAATGGGCTGAGAGTTCAGGCTGGGGGAGATATGATGGGACTGGCTCTGCTGAGGTGTTCTAACCTCTGTCCTTAGGCACAGGCTGTTGTCTTCCTGCTACAGCACCTTCTAGGTCTATTCACCCCCACCTCCAACCTAGGCAGCTGCAAAACCCAAGACTTTCCAGGACTCTAAAACTTAGAACATCGCACATAAACACAGGTTTTCCCCACCCTTTTAGCCTGGCAATATGCCTCCATGAGTGTGTGTGTGAGTGGGGAGCTGGTGTTTCTGTGCTCTGATCTCCAGAGCTAGATCTGTGGAGCTACCAGTGTGGCAGATCAGCTGCTTAGGACTGAATGGGGCTGTTGAAGGGTGTCTGAAACAGAGAAACTTAAGAGACCTGTAACAAGCAAATAACCATATCGTCCCTGCCCTATCTACTTATGCTTTTCCCTGCTACTAGGTGGGTAGATCTTGCCTTTGGGAAAAACCCAGTTTGGATTTGGGGCAGAAGAAAGTGAGATGATCTTAGAGGAGCATTTAAAAATAGAGGGAGAAGGGCTTATAAAATTCAAAGGAGATATTTAAGAGGAACAATAGCCAAGAGGACCCTTTGTAAACTAAACTTCATCTCAGAATCCACCCTGGGAACTACTAACAGCTGCCGCTGTGAGTCAGGACGTTGGCATGTGGAGCCTACTGTGCTTGGAAGCAGCTTTGGCACTTTGGGCATTTCCTCCAGGGTGTGATTCTAGAAACTTGAGAAAGGGTGGAGGAGCTGTATGGTATAGCCCTCAAACATCCCCAAGAGAGGGCCAGTCAGTGGGTGTGTACGAGGCTGCAGCAGTATCTGGCTGCTGGGTTTTATGTGCACCACTGCTGCTCTTTCCCCACACGTGAGTGCATAGAATGGGGTGTTCAGGGGTACTTGGATCAGAACATAAAAGGCCGGCTGTGATGTATTGTGTATGGGGAGCCCATCGTTCAGTGTGTTACACGCCTCTCAGGCTGGTCCACAGAGGGAGAGTTCAGTGCAGTTCCCAGCTAGTGGAATTACCCCTTTTGTTCAAATGGGAAAGGCTCAACACTGCAGATTCTGGGTTCCACCCCTGCTGACAATGCATGATGGTGGTTTCTTCACACAACTTGAGAGTCTCTGTTTAAGGTTATGGGCTAGCTTTGTGATGTGGCGTGACCATCCTCAGGGCTCCATGTGAGAATCTCCATTCATGCCCATGTGTTATAGACTGAGTAGAAACAATGAGCAATAAATTCAGTGCTGGGAGATGGCAAGAGAGAGCTTGGCAGGATTAGAACCAATGTAGACACTCCCGGATTAAATTCCCACCCAGACAGCAAATGCGTGCACAGAGATCTAACCCCAGCTTGTTTCAGGAAAGTATCTGCAGCTGAGGGACCGCTCCTGCTTGAGGCTCAGATGTGCAGAGGAGATGGGGGAGGCAGTGAGCCTCCAGTCCTTATTCCCACCTGCGACGTTCTGCCCAGCTCTCCAGATGAGACGGTGTCCAGGATTTTTTCGGGCGGGAGGGAGGAGTGTTTGCTCTAGCCTCCATTCCAGCCTTCAGACTGGCTCCACAGAGCAGATGAGATTGCACAGAGAGGGTCTATCCAACTCCTGGCTGCTGCTGCCCGTTGCCTTTTGGAGGGGGTATAGAGAGAAGCAGCCAAGTGTCCTCTCCCAGAAGTTCTATCTGACCAGAGCCAAAGGATGGTTTTAAAGTAGCCGCTGGGGGGACGGATCCTCCATTTTGTGTCACATCTAGTGGCATTTGCAAGATCACGGAGACATGAGGCCAGGGTTCACTTCGTGCCACTGTTCAGCCAATGCGCCCAGGAGTTTGAAGTGCAGCCTACAGCTCATTCTTGAAGGAGGGCAACATGACACAACTTGGACTCCAAACCCCCCAAGGCAGTCAGGTGGTCTTGCCAAACAAGCAGAGTTGAGATTCAGATCGCCCTGGGTGAGTGCTCTGGGAAATAACAGCCCCCGCAGGAAGCGGCGAGTGACGCTGTTGTGAGGGGCCACAGAGCTCCATGTGTTTGCTAACACTGTGTTGTCTTTAACAGTATCCAACCATGTATAGCACGGACCCTGAACATGGGCATCTCTTCAACTGCATCCAGCGCGCACACCAGAACACGTGAGTATCGTGGACAGTCCTGAGTGCTGACTTGAAGATTTAAGTTATTAAGCACTGACACCTGGAGTGTAGCATTCGCTTCTGCTAAACGCTTTGTCTGTGTCTGGATTGGGCTCTGAGAAAATGTAAGGCTCTGCTGCAGCGTAATGCTTAGTAGGTGAGACAAGCCCTCATCCAGGGGTTCGATTCCAGTCACGGTCTGGCCCCACCTAGGCAGGGACTACCATGTTATATCACAGCCCTGGCAGTTTGCCCATGTGGACAGATCCTAAGGCCCAGGAAGCTGTGTTACCAGTGAGGTATGTCGTGCCTTGCCTTTTGATGGTCTCATTTGTTCAGCTGCCTGATGAGTGCCTGACTCTCCCAGAGAATGAATTCACCAGCCCAGAGAGACCTGGCTCTCAAACGGAGCATGGCTGGTGTGTTCCCATTCCCCAGCTAGTAAACAGTGGCTTAGCATTTGGCAATGACTTTAAAAGGGAACTTCAGGCCTTGTAAGCAAATACGCTGCTGATCCTGGGCAGTGGCTCTGGGATCTTCAGGATTCCCAAGGGTTTGTGCATCCATTACTGCACACTGTGTGTGTAGACACCACTATGGTTGTCACAGCATTCTTGCAGAGGCAGCTAAAAGCTGGACTTGGAGACCTCTTCTGAGTAGTCCAGTCCCTTGCTCTAGGTCTCTATACAGGCTGAGGGTGTTCCCTAAAATATGGTGCCCAATTCTAAGAAGTGTGGGGGAAAGTGGGATGGGCAGGGATTGATCCTCTAGATATCCACAAAGATCTTTTTAAAAACAACCAAAACAAAAAACCTCTTAGAGTTTAGTCATAAGTGCAAATCTTTCTTTTATTTTCAGATTGGAAGTTTATCCCTCCTTCCTGTTCTTTCTAGCCGTGGGCGGAGTCTATCACCCGGTGAGTCATGTCCCTAGCCAGGTTTGAAATGATTGGATTAGAGACTGTTCCTACTCTCCCCTGCCTTCCTGTTGGCTGCAGGAGAATGTGCTAAGATCTCCCAAGGAGGCAAAGTCTGCCTGATCAATCTTTAGCATGCTCCACTCTAGCCCCATTGTGCATTGTACTTGCTCAGGAGGTGCTGGTGGGAGCCATCAATCACCTTGCACAGCTGAGAGACAGTGTTCTGTAAGACAAGTTCCTGATCTGTGTAGTGCATCCTACAGTAGGCTGCTGCCTCCCAACTTGAACCATGTACCTGGGCCAACTGGAGCTGCTGCTGCCTCCTGCTTGCTTGGGTGCATTGTAACCCCTAGTGAGGCTCAGGCCCCTCCAGTCTTCATGGCGCACTGCAGCATGCGCAGGATCGCTGGTCAAAACTCTTCTGTCAAAAAAAATTTTTTTTTAAAGCCTTTATCTAAATGAAAATCTCCATGGAAAAATTTCCATTGAGAAACCAAAAATGTTTTTTTTTTTTTTTTTTTCTCTCTGCCGCTAGCAAAAAGGGCTGGGGACAAGAAATAAAGAATGTTCAGGTTTGGGTTTTTCTTCCAAAATCCAGACGACTTTCATGAAAAACTTACCAAGATTTGAAACTTTTTGCAAAAACCAATTGCCGTCCTTTGCTAAGCGCTGGTGCGGAGGGACTGGAGGCAGCAGCACTGGCAGGTTCAACTGAGGTCCTAGTCTGGCAAACTGGAACCGCAGCCTGAGAAACAGGAACTAAGCTGTTAGGTGGAAATTTGCAGTGTCTGCAAATGGGGAAGTGCCACTCCTGTGTGTTTGTACTTGCTGAGGTTTCTTGCAACGTAAGAGCGAGGGATAACTTCTACTCGGTTCCTATCTCTGGTCCACTCCAGAAAGTGGCGAAAAACAAGCTTACAAAAACTGGTTGGTTTTATTCAACATACCTGGTGGCTCAAGCCTGGAGCAGACAACAACTTGTGACTGTAGGGACTAGGCATTTCTAATTACCATAGTCCCTTTAATGCTGTCAAGTTTGCACCAGGTAGTGCTCTCTCCACTGTGCTTAGGACACTGAATGAGGGGAAAGATCTGGAGTGAAGAAAACAGTTGGTGGATGGAAGAGTTTGGTTAATCAGCATCTGGTAAATTAGGGCTACTCTATACTAGTGGCCATAGGTCTGGCTGGTCACTGGGGATGTTTGGAGGTGGACAGGAAGGAGGGCACATGCCACAGACTGATGACACCAGGATCAATTCTAAGACATAGTGTGACATCTGTGTGTGGGGGGGGGGGTGTATGTGACACTGATACACACCACATGCAGTATTTCATGGCATTGCCACGCTGCGCTCCTCTGGGACACTGATTTCTGGTGCTGCTGACTGGGTGAGGACTCCACAGCTTAACGAGAGGGAATTATTAGAGACGCAGATTCCTTTTCTACACTGACTCCTTACCATGTTGATAGCCAGTGTTTATAAAGCAGAGTGCTTATTTGCGTGGCCAAAGGAGCATGGTAAGTTTTCCTCAGCTCCGAAATCCTTAACCTTTCCTGCTTTTCTCTAGCGTGTCGCTGTTGGGCTTGGCATCACCTGGATCATTGGGAGAGTCCTCTATGCCTATGGCTATTACACAGGAGGTGAGTCTTTAGACTGACAAAGGATGAGCCCCAGTTGAGACCTGGAGTCTCCAGTGTTGACCATCTGGCCTCTTTAGTGGAAGGCTGCCCTGTGAGGCAGGGTGGTGGGGGCATGAATAAGGATTCCTGTACCACTGAAAGGAGGCTAGTGCCTTTGCCCCACATATTGAGGTGACAGCTAAGACTTGGCATTGTACAGTCTGCATGCGCTTGTCCTTCTGTATAAGGAGCTCTATTCTGGGGATAGGATGAGCTAAATATGGCTACCCCCAGTGCCACAGTATCTATTGCTCCACCCTGAGACTGAACTATAGTTCCCAGTCCCTTGTTCACTTCTCCGAGTTTGCGAAAGCAGATTAGTCTCAAAGGTACAGTATCCTAATTAGAACTGCAGCACATGTTCCCCCTTCCTAAGAAAAGAAACTCTGTCCACAGTGAGAAAGGACAGACTGATTTGTGTGTGTTGATACCTTCTCCCACCACACACACAAGTGGCATTCTTTGACTTAAAGAGCAAGTCCTTTTAGTCCTGACCAACTATCTCTTCTTCCCTCAATCCATGATAGGCATGCTCTTCTGGACCAAATCTGTACTATTTAATTGTCTATAGCACCTAGCTAATATGGTGCTGGTGCTTCTATAAATACTTGGATGATGATAGGGAAAACAGATGATTCTTTCCTATTATTCCCCAAAAAGCAGTGCAAGTACTGAACAGCAGAAGGACAACAGTCCTTTAAATCTCCATCTGTAGGACAACATTCAGGAAGCAGAAGAGCTAAAATTCCCTGTTGCTCATTTGCTGCTCACTTTCTCCAAAGTAGTTATTCACTCTGGGGTATTCTGTGTGGAGTGCTACAGCCTGGCAATCTAGCCCTGGAACCCAATCGGTCTTTGGGCAACTGGCTTGAGTGGCATGTCATAAAGTGATAGGGTTAAAGAATGGCAAAACATTTGTGTAAAACTAAATACAAAAGTTACAAGCCTCCACAGCAGTGACAGACTGCAGATTCAGGTGGGAAATACAGCCTAAATCTGTATGTGAACGTCATTCCCTCATCCATTTACCTGCCAAGTTCTGTTACACCTGTAGGTAACTGATGATGCAGCTCCACGGAGTGTCAGTTACACCAATTGGAGCAGGGGAAGCTTGGAATCCTGAATTCACGATTTAGACCTTAGGGGATCCGTAGAGCTGAGCATAGAGGTTTCAGCCTGCAACAGTCTTGCTTTTAAATGTCCATGTTCCATAAAAGCTTTTTGGCTTCCCTTTCAAAAATGAACTAACTGGGCAGCTGAGAATGCAGTTTCTCTGCAGCAAGGTGAGCCCTGACCTGCATCCCCACTTCCCCAAGTGCTACCTTGTTAAACGTGTATTAAACTTCCTTGTAGCATGGGCTAGTGCTGAGAAGCATGGCACAGGATGGTGTTGCTGAGCTAGCTAAGTCTTTGTGCTCTTTCATCTCTTTCTACAGATCCCAGAAAGCGAAACCGAGGGGCCATTGGTTCAGCTGCACTCCTCGGATTAGTGGGGAACACTTTGTACTCAGCCTTCCAGCACCTTGAGTGGGTCTCCAGTGAGTAGCCAGCCTCCATACCCCTTCGCAGCTTTCTGGAGAATCTCCAAAGTGTAGAGTGTTTGTTTTTTGTTTTGTTTTTTTTGGGGGGGGGGGGATGTTTTGGATAATAAAACTTAATTTCCAACTTAAACTAGTTTTTTTCCTAATTAAAATTCAAAGGAATTAATTGTTTTCATCTTGAAATCTTGGGTAAAAGTGCTTTTTATAGTAGTCCTGGGCAATAATACAGAGAGGGGGTTGGAAAAAAGCCTGTGCTATACAGAAGTCCTGTAAACTGGAACTTATATATAATATTGGCCTAGCCTGGTGACCTGTCACATGAGAGATCAAACTGGGCCTCCTAGTCCATCTCCCTCCCTGTGCTAGGACTGTACAGACAGAATGCTCACTCCAAGCATCTGATCTCCAACAGCAAGTGACTCCTCTGGGTGGCTGAGTAGAAAAGGTTGAGTTGTATCCAGGGCCCAGCCAGGAAGATGTTTCTTCCTTTCCCTATCGTGAGCTGCAGGCACAGAATCATCACTTGGTGCCTACAATGGTGTTGGCCTAGCATCACTACCCTGTTCTTGGTTGGGCTTTGACCTCTGCTGCAGGCAGTACTAACGGAACCAGATAAAAAGCAGGATCACTGACACTTATCACCATGATCTCATCTTGCTGACTGCCGTTAAAGCAGCATTATAGCATTTAAGAGCACTGGAAAGGAACAAAGCAGCTCAAGTGGGAAATTCTAGCCCCTCTGCTTCAAGGGTGGCTTTTCCTGCCCTTCACCCAGCCCCTTGAATCCTGTGATCCTTTTTCTCAGAGAAGGAGCTGTTCCCTTGGTACCACTGCTGCAGTCTTTGCAAATGAGGCCTTGTCTGTGTTTTACCCTGCAGTCTGTATTTCAGGCAGATGAGGGTAACTTCTAAATTACATCTTTTGAATAAGGTATGCAGATGAAGGAGGTGGTGAGGGCTAAGGCAGCTGTGCCCTGGGAAAAAGCACTAGCTCCATCCTTGTATCTAGGCTTCTCCTGTTTGGTATAATATTGCTAGCCTTCAGCTGCTCCTTTGAGTTTCTCTGCTGGAAAGGCCCTCTGTGCTTTGATTTCAGAGATGAAGGATGTACTGGATTATCTAGGACAGGCAGTGCTGGGTGTTTCCCTCTGTCTTAAGCAGGACACAACTCAGTATTGTGTACTTAACTTTTGAACAACAGGCAAAACTTCAGTTATCCTTAATTTCACCCCTTTGTTCCTTATGCTGAATGCCTCCTTGGTGGCAGTCGTCCCTTTACCTACTCCTGTTTAGCTAAGCTAGCCATACACAGCTCTTTAATTCTTCCTCACTCAGTCCCTCTAAGGGTGGGTGCAGTCTGCTCTGAAGTGCTGCCAATGTTATACTAGCTTGCTGGTGTCCTAGAATTGAACACTATGCTAAGAGCATTGTATATCACCACCTTTCTGGAGTAGTGGAAATCTACCTCTTGAAACAGCCCCAGGAGGCAGTTTTGCACTTGGCAGTGCCTTTCTGTACCCCTTGGATCAGTTCCACTTCTGAGACTCCCTTTGATACTACACTTGATTTAAAAATCCTGTTGCCCTCCAAGTCGCTTATGTAGTGAGTGATCTAGGCAGTAGCTCTGCTGTAGGTGGGACTCAAGAGTTAGCTTTACTAAACTCCAGGCTGGATGGCTTGAGCCTGCTAGAGGCTTAGTCCCTGCTCACACACTAGTCCTCTACCCCACGCTTGAGTTGCAGCTCCTCTCTAAAAAACCAGTCTTCTCCCACTGGCAGGGAGCACTTTGAGCTACAGCTCCAATTCTTCCATAAACAGAACTTTCAGATAAGGCTGTATACCAGAACTTTTATTTGACTGCTAAAATCAAGTAGTATAAAACAGTTTCTCCAAGTGCGTGTGTACACAAAGAATAGCTTGCCTCATTGTTGGTGCCTTGGGGGATAAACAATTTTCACTACACCAGCAACTACCCCTAGGTGATTCTAGAGTGGAGCACTAGCACTATTCCATAGCTGCAGGTGGATGCCATTATATACTGCTATCCTCACTGCACAATGAGCTATATTTGGAAAAAGACCCAACCAAGCCTCTGTCAGCAACCACCCACATATAGAGATGGCCAAACGGTGTTCCAACACCCCGCTCTATGCTGAAATAGCTTAGGATAAGGGCATTGCTGTTTAGGAGAAGTCAGGCAGGCTTCTACCAAAGCTCTCATACAGCATAGTGTGCATGAAGGAAACCTAGGCCTACAGAGACTATGGCATCACTGTAGGTTTTCTCCGTGCACAATGAGCTGTCAGAGCATGACCCAGTAGTTAACTAGAAATTGTTACACTAAACAGCTGCTGTGTCTACTGGTACTTACTTCAGTAGCAACAGTTGCTGGTGAAGAATCAAGGTCACTTAATCCAATTTTAGTCCTAGGCAGATTGTGGAGAATGGGACACTCAAACCCGAACCGTTTGTCTCCCATCCCCCCTCACAAATGCAAAGGATTGCAGCACACTGCCCCACCCCAGCTTCCCCCATTGGCACAGGACATTCAGAGCACTTGTTACTGCGATCTAGAAGTTCTAGTAGAAATCTCTGGCTGACTGGGACAGCCTGTTGCTCTCCTGTGAGGCCCATGCCATTAGAACACAGATTCCACATCACCCATCTCCACACAGACGGTTTTCAGCTGTGAGTAATACTCAATTCCTGCCTGGCCATTCTCTCTGCCGAACCCTGGAAGGAACAGATGCCATATTCAGGAGTGAGATGGTAGTGCCAGTCATTGCCACCCACCTTATGTTATTGCTCTGTCACTAGTCATGTGGTCAGACTCAGCCATGCACACCTCTGGCCCTTTGGGGAAGGACAACCCTGCCTACAGGCAGCAGTCCAGCATCACTAGCTTCTTGATATGGCATTTCAAGTTATCCCTAGACTGAGTAGCTGAGTCAACTCTGAACTAGGAGCCATAGCAGGCGATGTAACTTCCCTTCCCTTACTTTCTTGGTGTGTAACATTGCAGCCACCTCACCAACCTCCCGCCTTTAGTTTCTAACTGCAGCCCTGAGTGCTCAGAATAGCAACCAAGCTGCTGAGCAGCTTTTGGCTTCCTACAGATGTGACAGCCTCAGTTTTTGGGGTCTCAGCCTAGGATGACACCACTTGATTCTGCTATCACAGGAGTAGGGACATTGATTCCTATATGCTAGAGAGGTTTAAAAGGGAAGCTCTAGTAGGTTTTTCAGAGCTGGTGCCTTGCTCACCTGACATCTTGTATCCTCCAAAGGGCAGCTCCACAGGGCTGACGTTATAGTTGTTAATGAAGCATATTCCAGCCTGGAGAGCAGCAACCACCCTGTGAGCCCGCTGGATATCCCTGTGGGAGAAGGACAAGATTTAGTGCAAGCCTTCCCTTCCATACCAGTCCCCCAACCCTCTGCAGACAGCTCAAGTGGTAGGTATTAAGTCCCACTAGCTGCCTTTGCTCCCCCATGCCCAATAGCAGAGCTGTGCAGAAGTGCATGAGAATCTAGTTCACAGGCACTGGTTTTGACCCTGAGGAGAGAGGCACCCAATCTGTGCCTGCCCAATGGATGTAGCAGCTAATTGCCAGGAAACCTAGGGTGGCACTTAATTTAGAGCTGTTAGCCACTAGTGGCTATCTTGTCCCCCACCACTACAAGGGAAAGCAGGCAAGAGCTGCCTTTGGACACTTGGTGTGTGCATGTCCCAAAATGAGGCAGTGTCTTCCTGTGGCAGGGAAGACAGGCAGGGCTGTGAAGGAGTTTGAGTGGCAGCTGGAGACAAGTTGTTATGAAAAGGGGAAACGGGGGGGGAAGGAAAAACCACCACCAACTATCATTTACAAGTTCTGTACTCTCAGCATGGTGCATTTTGTTAGTCTTTTACACTACAAACTGCTAGGGAAGGAGCCATTTCCTAATCTATGTCTGCACAGTGAGACCCCGTCCTACCTGGAATACAAATAGCAGCAGAGACTACATGTCCAGCACACAGAGGCAGGGACTTTTTGTTCCAGGTTTTGTACAGCACCAGAACAATAGGGTCCCGATCCATGACTGGGAATCCTACGTGCTATGATTATATACAAAAAATAAATAATAGTGCTCTTTCTTGATCTGAGCCATCTTGCTGCTCTCTGTGGCTGTTAGAAGAGAGCATCTCTGAAGCAGAATTGCCACTAGGACTTGGTGTTCTAGTTTGGTAACATTCTTCCCCTATCCCTAGTCCATTTCAAAGGACTGAACACTGCCCCCCACCTGTACCTGGTAAAGACACCACCTGCCAGCCCAAAGGTGGTGTTATTGGCTCTCTCCAGGACCTCCTCCTCGGTGTCAAATGGTAGGATGGACATGACAGGCCCAAAGATCTCCTCTTTCACACACGTCATGTCATCTCTGCAGTCCCCTGAAAGTATTGCAGCACATGTGTATTTGCAGTGCTGAATTATGTATAACCCCAGCCCCACCACAACAATCCTTGACATAGCATCTTAATTGGCACTCCATTGGCCAAGTTGGGAAAGATTTAGGGTAGAATGTGGGAGGGAGGGTGGCATGTCCTACCTCTCACATGCAGAGCAAGCACTAACTTTTACACTCATCCCCCTGACTAGTCATTCCACTGGGCTCCAATCCACAACTTGTGTGTTACTTCTCTATCAAGGCCCCCATGCTCCATCCATTGGGTCCCCATGTCCTATCAAAGCTCCTGAACCTATGAATCCATTGCCTTGCATTGCAACCTGAATCCATTATCTATGTTACTTGTGGGAAATGTTGCAGTTCAGGATTGAAGGGCTAGGCAGAGCTATGTATGAGGCCAAACGAGGGTACTGGCGGGGGAGGGGGGAATGGTGGCATGCGCAAGCTTGCACATCATCTGCCCGTACCATGCCTCCAAGATCCTCCAACAACTAAGACAAATAAAGATCATGTCCAGCCATGGCATTGACATATGACTTCTATCCTGGCTCTGCATTATGCAGGAAGTTGGCAGGCTACCTGCCCACAATTCAGAGCCCTCAGCTGCTGCTTCACATCCCAAATTCCCCTTTAAGCCTACCCACTGTCCATTCTTGTACCAGTATGTCCAGCTCTACCAGCCCTGGGGCTGAACAACTAAAGATGGTTGCAGGAGCTTCAAGAGGGTATAACAAAGGTGGGCAAACTGGGCAGTGTGATAGATTAAATTTAATGTGGGTCAAGGGTATACACCGGACCCTCGCTAGAATGTGGGGTTCAGGATCCATGTGTGGTACCACATTAACATGAGGACCGCGTTATAGCAGGGGCTGCGTTACCCTGGATCCCAAATATTTAAATTTGGGATCCAAAATATTTAAATTTGGGATCCATCGCCGCAACTGTGCTCTAGCGATGCGTGCTCTAGCGAGGGTCCGCTGTATCTACACTGCAGTTGGAGGGGTGATTGCAGCACACAGACATACCTAAACTAGTTGTTTCAAGCTAGCTAGATCAAAACAATAGACGTGAAGCCACGGCAGCAGCATGTATAAACTTCCCTACTCTGAATACATACTTGAACTGCTAGCACTTGCAGCTGCAGTGCTATTATTCAAATGAGCTCAGTCAACACTAGCTGTGGTCTGTCTACAAGTGCTGCAATCACAGCTCTGATTGCAGTGTTGAAACCCCTAAGCTGCAAAGTCATGCACAGTATGGGACACATTTTCAACTTCTCATAAGCCTTCCTGGGCTCTAAATGAACTCCAAAAAGGGACCTAGGCATTGTTGCGGACAGCTCAAAGACCTCTGCTAGATGCACAGCAGCACTTGAGTGTCAGGAAGCATAAGAAAATGCAGACAATATTGCTACACTGTATAAAAAGTCTGCCCTTGAACACCATGTAGTCAGTTCTGGTCACCCTTTGCAACACAGCCAAGTTAGGAAGGGTCTAAAAATATTAAGAAGACTACAGAAGCTAGGAAGATTGAGACTATTCAGTTGAGAGGAAATGAAAAAGATGGGATGTGCTAAGAAGTGCATTACACAGTTGAGAGAAGGTAGGATCAGGCGCTGCTTTCTCACTCCTTCCAAGAGTGATGTAGTGGTGGGAGTCTGCTATAGACCACTGGACCAGGGGGATGAGGTGGATGAGGCTTTCTTCCGGCAACTTGCAGAAGCTACTAGATTGCACGCCCTGGTTCTCATGGGTGACTTTAATTTTCCTGATATCTTCTGGGAGAGCAATACAGCGGTGCATAGACAATCCAGAAAGTTTTTGGAAAGCGTAGGGGACAATTTCCTGGTGTAAGTGCTAGATGAGCCAAGTAGGGGGGGAGCTTTTCTTGACCTGCTGCTCACAAACAGGGAAGAATTAGTGCTGGAAGCAAAAGTGGATGGGAATCTGGGAGGCAGTGACCATAGTTGGTTGAGTTCAGGATCCTGACACAGGGAAGAAAGGTAAGCAGCAGGATACGGACCCTGGACTTCAGGAAAGCAGACTTCGACTCCCTCAGGAAACGGATGGGTAGGATCCCCTGGGGGACTAACATGAAGGGGAAAGGAGTCCAGGAGAGCTGGCTGTATTTCAAGGAATCCCTGTTGAGGTTACAGGGACAAACCATCCCCATGAGTCGAAAGAATAGTAAATATGGCAGGCGACCAGCTTGGCTTAACGGTGAAATCCTAGCGGATCTTAAACATAAAAAAGAAGCTTACAAGAAGTGGAAGGTTGGACATATGACCAGGGAAGAGTATAAAAATATTGCTCGGGCATGTAGGAATGAAATCGGGAGGGCCAAATCGCACCTGGAGCTGCAGCTAGCAAGAGATGTCAAGAGTAACAAGAGGGGTTTCTTCAGGTATGTTGGCAACAAGAAAAAAGCCAAGGAAAGCGTGGACCCCTTACTGACTGAGGGAGGCAACCTAGTGACAGAGGATGTGGAAAAAGCTAATGTACTCAATGCTTTTTTTGCCTCTGTCTTCACTAACAAGGACAGCTCCCAGACTGCTGCGCTGGGCATCACAACATGGGGAGTAGATGGCCAACCCTCTGTGGAGAAAGAGGTGGTTAGGGACTATTTAGAAAAGCTGGACGTGCACAAGTCCATGGGGCCGGGCGAGTTGCATCCGAGAGTGCTAGAATTGGCGGCTGTGATTGCAGAGCCATTGGCCATTATCTTTGAAAACTCATGGTGAACGGGGGAAGTCCCAGATGACTGGAAAAAGGCTAATGTAGTGCCAATCTTTAAAAAAGGGAAGGAGGATCCTGTCAGGCCAGTCAGCCTCACCTCAGTCCCTGGAAAAATCATGGAGCAGGTCCTCAAAGAATCAATCCTGAAGCACTTACATGAGAGGAAAGTGATCAGGAACAGTCAGCATGGATTTACCAAGGGAAGGTCATGCCTGACTAATCTAATCACCTTCTATGATGAGATTACTGGTTCCGTGGATGAAGGCAAAGCAGTGGATGTATTGTTTCTTGACTTTAGCAAAGCTTTTGACACGGTCTCCCACAGTATTCTTGTCAGCAAGTTAAAGAAGTATGGGCTGGATGAACGCACTATAAGGTGGGTAGAAATTTGGCTAGATTGTCAGGCTCAACGGGTAGTGATCAATGGCTCCATGTCTAGTTTGCAGCCGGTGTCAAGTGGAGTACCCCAGGGGTCGGTCCTGGGGCCGGTTTTGTTCAATATCTTCATAAATGATATGGAGGATGGTGTGGATTGCACTCTCAGCAAATTTGCGGATGATACTAAACTGGAAGGAGTGGTAGATATGCTGGAGGGCAGGGATAGGATACAGAGGGACCTAGACAAATTGGAGGATTGGGCCAAAAGAAATCTGATGAGGTTCAATAAGGATAAGTGCAGAGTCCTGCACTTAGGACGGAAGAACCCAATGCACAGCTACAGACTAGGGACCGAATGGTTAGGCAGCAGTTCTGCGGAAAAGGACCTAGGGGTGACAGTGGACGAGAAGCTGGATATGAGTCAGCAGTGTGCCCTTGTTGCCAAGAAGGCCAATGGCATTTTGGGATGTATAAGTAGGGGCATAGTGAGCAGATCGAGGGATGTGATTGTTCCCCTCTATTTGACATTGGTGAGGCCTCATCTGGAGTACTGTGTCCAGTTTTGGGCCCCACACTACAAGAAGGATGTGGAAAAATTGGAGAGAGTCCAGCGAAGGGCAACAAAAATGATTAGGGGTCTGGAACACATGACTTATGAGGAGAGGCTGAGGGAACTGGGATTGTTTAGTCTGCAGAAGAGAAGAATGAGGGGGGATTTGATAGCTGCTTTCAACTACCTGAGAGGTGGTTCCAGAGAGGATGGTTCTAGACTATTCTCAGTGGTAGAAGAGGACAGGACAAGGAGTAGTGGTCTCAAGTTGCAGTGGGGGAGGTTTAGGATGGATATTAGGAAAAACTTTTTCACTAGGAGGGTGGTGAAACACTGGAATGCGTTACCTAGGGAGGTGGTAGAATCTCCTTCCTTAGAAATTTTTAAGCATGAGAAGCCCTGGCTGGGATGATTTAGTTGGGGATTGGTCCTGCTTTGAGCAGAGGGTTGGACTAGATGACCTCCTGAGGTCCCTTCCAACCCTGATATTCTATGATTCTATTCCTTAATTTAAAAGTGATCAAAGAAAGTGCATTTTTTAAACTAGAGCCCTGATAAGCCTGAGGAACCCACTGCTAGTAGATGAGATCAAGAACCCCGTAAGATTCAAGGAGAATTAGGGGTTTTTTTTGTGGGGTTTGTTTTAAGATCATCATCTACAGTTAGGGTTACCATATGCCTGTATTTTCCCAGACGTGTCTGGCTTTTCGGTTCTTAAATCCCTGTCCGGGAGGAATTTTTAAATACCTAAAAACGTCCGGGATTTTGCCATTATTATTTTTCCCCAAGGAAGAGTTGATCATTCAAGAAAGAGCAAATGTTGATCACTCGAGAGAGTGCCCGCTTCCCCCCCACCCAAGCTCCCAGGGGTTGGCTTGCACCGTGAAACAGCTGTTTCGCATGGCTGGGAGGGAGGAGGAGGAGGGGGAATGCAACGTGCTCAGGGGAGGAAGCGGAGACTTTGGGGAAGGGGTTGGAATGGGGGTGGGGAACGGGTGGAGTTGGGGCAGCACTGGGGGGCACGGACAAATGCCATGCACCCCACCCTGTATGGAGTGTCCCCTTTTTTGAATGTTCAAATATGGTAACCCTATCTACAGTTAAATTATCTGGAAAAAGCTTCTTAAAGGGATATCAACTTTCAGGACAAAGAGCAAGCACCATCTACCCAGGATTAGGGAGAAATTTCCAACCCCTTTGGGCCAGTTCTCCTGCAGTTGTCCTTCCTGGGAGTATTAATACATCTTCCTCTGAAGCATCAGATTCTGGTCACTGTCAAAGATATTATACACCACTGATCTTACTCAGTATGTTCCTATGCCTCTAGAGTACCATGTGTTGGGTTCAGTTGTCTGAGCTATACAAACTATCTGAAAAGGGTTACACATTTCACAGGTTTCACTTTAGGCAGAGGGACCGACAGAGCTCGGGAACTTGTTAGCATTAAACCTATGCATATAAAATAGCTCCACTGAGCTGAAGAGGAATCCTACCTAGCACGCAGGGTCGCATATAGTAGCCATTCTTCAGCTTGGGGTCATCAGGAACATACGGCTCCCCGCCACACAGCACCTTTGCCCCCTGAAAATGAGCCAAACTAGAAGGTACACAGGTGTCAGAGAGCCAGCCCACTGCACTGCCCTGATGTGCCTGCTGGCCAGCAGCAGCAGCCTTAGAAGAGGCCTATGGTGGATGGAATTGGCCACAATCACAGGAATAATGAAGTCCAAGAGTCTGGGAGTTTAGCGGGAGGCAACGGTCAAATCAGCTTCAAAGAGAGCTGCCCAGTGAAGGCCCTGGACTGCTTGGGAGGCTAAAAGAGCAGCAGCTGTCACCCTGTGGCTATGTAGGGACCAGAGCAGGCAGTTCTCAGTGACAGGATTAGCCAATTCCCCAAGAGCAGGAAGCCTCCCTCCCTCCTTCCCTTTATACCCACAAAGTACAGGAGAACAGCAGCAGTTGTTTGGGAAAGCCAGGCTGGATTCCCAAGGTTATTTTGGTTCCTTCACCTCCAGAGCTCCTCCAAGAGCTTTAACACAAACTGAGATGCCTAAAGGCTCGAGTAGCATGCGACTGGCTGGACACTTTATGGGGATGTTCATCCCACCCAGAAGGGAAAGGGGTCTGCTCTACTCTACTAGCACCACTGCAGGCAGCAGAATGGAAGTTAGCAATCTGGCACCCCACCACCACCCTTGGCTTGCCCTTGCTCTAATTTTTTTAAAGCATGTGATATCACCAAGCAATACATGCTTTTCGCGGGTGGACTGGAAAGGAAGGGGTTAAAGCAGATGTCTGCAGAAGGCACCCTGCTCTAGTGCTTTGTCCATCAAGTGGTAACTGCAGTTCACCGTGACCCAGCTGTCACTGGGGACAGCATTGACTCGAGTAATCAAGCTGGGACCTATTCTCCCCCCCGCCCCAAAACAGTGTGGACAATTTATTGTGCGCTTTACTACACAAACCCATACCAAATAATTTTAGATACAGATTGAATTGCCTTTGAAAAAAATATATATATGTCCTTTATGGTTTATCTTTGCTACTGAACAGGAGCACCTGTATTCTAGCTCCAAAAATAATGAGCAAACAAAAACACTTCTTGCTTCATCCTAGTTTGGGATTGTGCCATTTTCACTAGCAATCTTGTTTTCCTTTTGGAGATGAATTCAGGAATAATTCAATACATCTGTGTGCACGTGTGACCTTGGCCATAAGAAGATGCAGTTGCTGAGGAGTCTCAAAATGTACATCTGCTTCTCCTGTAGCTTTCCCACTGGAATTATATTCCACGGTGATTTCTGAGAGTTTCAGTGGAGCAAAAAAAAAAATGTACTATGTCTTGGGCACAAGCTTGACAGGCTTTCATGTTTTCCCTGGCCAGTGTCTGCTATCAGCTAAGAATTGAAAACCCTTGAGTTTAGAGCCACTCAGAGCCTGAGCAGACAGCATCTGCTGCTGCCCATGCCACAAAGAGAAAGCCTGCCCAAGCAAGCAGATAAAGGAGAAAACTGTTTTCAGCTGTCTGTATTCGGAGCTGGCCAGGGTCCAAAGTTCAAGGCTCTGCCATTCTCCTGTTACAGATGATGATATTGCTAACATGGCTGGTGAAGCCAGGTGCTGCAGTCTCTTGTTAGTATGTCAGAAAGGGTAATGCAGAGCCCTAGACTTGGCCTGTGGCTAGAAGAATGCCTTTCCCACTGCTTTGTTTGAAGAGCCCAGTAAGCTGTAATTTGAATCTGCCCCAGTGATCTGTTACTGGCCTGGCGTGTTAAACAGAGCTCTGCAGTTAAACTTTAAACCAGGACTGTCAGACTCATTCTGGGGAGAGAGACAAATTCAGCTTTTCATAGGGGCACCTAGTACAAGTTCAGGACAACAGTCTCCTCTCGACCCATAACAGAGCTCCAACTGGGATCAATAGGAAGTTTGCACAAAGATCAAGGGTGAAATCTGGCCTGTATGTAATAACTTTGGACCAGCCCCTCAGCTGGTGCAAATTAGCATTCCTCCAGTGGAGCTATACCAGTTTACACCAGTTAAGGATCTGGCCCTTAGTTGTTCATTTCATGGTCATGTTCAGCAGGAAAATATTCTTCACTTCAGAATGACCCTTACTTCCATTATTTGTCTCTCTTCCCTCCCTGTCTGTCCCCTACTTTCATCCCCCTGCATTTTGTTCTCTGCACCCTCGCAATTCTACCCTCTTCAGGGTACACCCCAAACCCCTTCCCAATTCCTGATGCTAAAGTGATCTGCAGTTAAATAGTTAGTGCTGACATATGAACATCATTAGACTTTAGCATGGCTAGACCAAAGGCATTAACAGGCGTTGGGAAAGTTCACCAGTCTCAAAGCTATTATATCCAGGCTGCTTGCAGACGAGGCATGCATCACTTCACTGGTTACGCTTGGGTCAAATCTAGAAGGTTCTCATTGCAAACACAAGACCTACCATTTTGTTTTTAAATGAAAGCGGAGATTCTACAGTATTCAAATATGCCCCATAAACAGATCAAGCAAGCCAGGTGTTTGCCACCTCTGCTTTACATGATACAATGTGTACTATCCATCCTCATGACCCCATAGCCCTGCTGAGACACTAATATCAGAGTGGTAAGATATCATACCACTCTGATTCAAGATTAAGCCATTGTGTAAGTTTTAATCCAGGGTCCCTTCTATATGTACCCTCTTGGCATGTGTAATTCAACCTCAGCAGGGAAAGGGCTTCACCCCAGAAAGGGTAGGGAGAACATGCTGCCTGTCTATTAAACTAGCAGCAGAGGGAGATGGAAAGTCCCTTCCCCAACATGTGAGACTCTTTCCAGCAAGCCTCCTCAAATCCAAGAAAGCCAGATGCTCTTACCTGCTCCTTTGCCTGTGTAATGAACCCCAGGACTCGCTCCAGGTGGGGGCAGCTGATCAGGGCCCCCATCCTTGTGTCTTCCAGAAGTGGATCTCCAATTTTAATCTTCTGGGTGCGTTTCACCACTTCCTTTGTGAAGGCCTCCAGGATCTCCCTCTGCACAAACACTCGAGTGCCATTGCAGCAAACCTGGGACATCAGAATCAGCAGTATCTTATAGAAGGCTCTTTAGGGGGAACAAGTAACATACCATAGTCCCCCACAGGACTCCCCACTGGCACATTATCCTACCCACTGAAGCCGCACATACACCAACCACTTGTTTCACTTGCAGCTGAATCCCATTTCTTGGAGGAAGTATAAGTGGCTATTAAGGGACCAATGTACCTACCAAGTTTAACCCCCTCACGATCTTCCCTCAAACATATTGGGAGTGAGCTGAAGGACTTGAACTCCTTTCCCTATCACCAGCTCCATATGGGCCACTAGCATGATTGCTGTTTGCATGGCAGCCTGATTGATTAGAGAGGAGCTCAGAACAGCCTAGGGGCCTTCCTTCCCAACTCTGGGGCTGTTTGGATACAGAAGTGAATTGCATTATGCAGCTCAGTCCATCGCCAGGGGCAATAAAGGCAAAGGGATTGATTGCTGTTCCCTCTCACCACAAAACACATCACATGCAAGTATTTTAGTGGTCTCGGTGCCACCAAGTGGTGAAAATATATACGGCCACCAGCAGGGATAATCAGAGTTAGCTGTTCAAACCCCAAAGATGCTCCAAAGGGACACATAAGCATTTAGCTATTATGGCAATAGATGTTACAGAAAGCCCCAAAGTGCCCCAGGGGCTGGGCCCACAGGGGGTAAACATCTTGCAGGCTGGCATGGGAGCATCATCAGCAAGCCAGAGAGAAAAGCCCCACACTGCTGCAGACTCACAGCAGCTGATCTAGTCAGTAACAGAATCCAAAGAGACCACAGTAGGGAGGCAGAGCCATACATTCTGATCTCTGTGCTGCGGGCTTGATTCCAAGAGCCAAGATGCAGGAATAGCTGATCTTAGGGGCTGGTATCTTACACAGAAGAAGCTCCTGGAGCCACCCCCTCCACTCCAGAGAATGATGCTACCTGCTGGGGCAAGTGAGGAAGGAGCTAGAGGTGGCACAGTAGGAGGCATTCGAACCTCAGTTTTGCCCTCTATTGTGATTCTCCCTGGAGGCAGAATCCAGGAGACATCCCCTCAGACAGCAGGGTGTGTGCGAGAGCCCTGCTTAATCCCGCTCCTGCGGACCCCTGTCCCGCTGCAGGGTTCTACACTAGTCAGGTGCAGAGCTCCAGTGTGTGACCTTCCCCAAGCCTCTGCAAGAAACCTCATGAACAGGTTCCATCATGGGCACTGCTCCCCAGGGCACTTTCTCCTATCATGTACAAGGAGGGTGAATATAACTTGAGTCTTTTAGGACGTCAATCGCTGTAGTATCTGTGGGACTGGAGATGTGGAAGGGAGGGAGACATGAGAGTAGAGTAAGCAGGTAGCATTCACATCCCATTGGAGCTACACACCTCGCCTTGCGTGAGGAAGTTGGCCATCAGGGCTCCATTCACGGCATTTTCCAGGATGCTGTCAGAGAATATGATGAGGGGGGACTTGCCCCCCAGCTCCAGGGTGACTGGTTTTATGCCTTTGGCCGACATCTCCATGATCTAATACAAACAAAGATAGAAGGGACAGGCTGCTGGGGGCCCAACCAGGAACAGGAACCACAGACAGGACTGTGAGGGCCCAACCCAGGTCCAGAAGGGCCACAGGAGATGGCAAATACATGGCCCCCATTCTAGAGATGGGGGGAGGGGGAGGAGAGGAGAAATTCACCCCTGGCCCACACACATGCCCTTTGCAACAACAGAAGTCAGTCAAAGGTGGGGACTGCATTTTTTATTTTAGTGGGGGGCACTCATGACTGTTCCCATACTGCTGCCCCATGATGGCGCAAGAGACTTTTTGTTGATTAAAACGTAGTTGAAACCTAAAGAGCTGTGCACGCTGAAAATTTACAGTTTTAAGGGTGTATAAATTTTAACACGTAATAGACTAATTGAATGCAAGGATCCAGATACACAGCACCAGTCAAGGGTGTACATAGGGCACATCATCTAGACTAGCAGGGCACGTGTGTGTGTGTGTGTCTGTGAAAATATCTACAATACCAGAAGCAGAGTGACCCAGTCTGTGCTGTGCTACTCTGCTCTTCAGGTAGTTTTGGGGCCTCACCTGCCTCAGGGAATGGACAAGGGCTCTGGTTTCTCAGCAAAGAGACTTTGTCAGGGACTGCAAGAGGTTGCGGGGGGTGAGGGGGAGAGGTATTTTTGTTTGCTTCTGAAAAGGCAGCAGCTACAAGCTGAGGGGAATGAGCTAGATCTCCATCCCCACCACGGGAGATGGCCAGGATCAGTTAGCATCCCACACAAATGGAGGACCCCTGCTTGATGGTCCAGGGGGAAATGCTTGAGTTCTAGGCTCACATGGGCCCAGGATAAATCTTCCCCAGCTCCAAAGAACTAAATTGTCTCACTGCGTGCACATGAGCAGAATTTGCTGTAGGTCAGGGTTTATTCCCCAAGATACTGTTGCTAGGTAAGCAGCTGTCCAATAATGTGGGGTAGAAAATTACTAACAATGATTGCTACCCTCCTTCCTCTAGGGAAAAAGGGGTCTCTGCATATTAATTTATCTTGAGTTTGGGTTGATTGGAGGGAAACATATTAGTTTCCAGGAGTTCCCATGTGTTGTCTTTCTGATAGTTCAAAACACATCCTGACCCAGGTTTACCCATTTAGGTACCTGTATTTATTCCCTGCTAGAGAACCCTCTCTTCACCAGACCATAACAGGCTGAACAGTTTAAGACTATCAGAGCAGAGACTCTCCATAGATTTAATAGCTCCTCTCTAGAGCAGAGAGGACCTTCAAGCCTCCCACCCCGCAAAAAAACCCCACAACTAGTACTCCAGGCAGGCCCTTATAGCATAAGTACAGCCTGACATTTCTGTGCCATATTTGAATAGCTGTAAGGCATGCCCCATGTGCCCAGCCATTCTCCAGGGCAGGCTGCTTGTGCACAGGCTTGTGGGAGGGTCTGCCTCTGCTGCATGTCCTCTGGTATTCGTGCCATAATTAGAAGTCCCTTGCCCTCCCACCTAGCAGAGTGGTCTTTACCTTGATACCAGTTGGTACGCTCCCAGTGAAAGAGACTTTGGACACATCCTGGTGCTGGCACAGAAACTGGCCAGTGGCAGCTCCACCTTGCACCACGTTGAATAGCCCATTGGGCACACCAGCCTGGGTGAAGATCTCTGCCAGCATTACCACTGAGATGGGGGTGAGGGGAGATGGCTTGTAGATCATGGCGTTACCTATGTGAATCCAGTACGGAGGGGAGGGAGTAGAGGGGGTGTTAAAATCGGAGCAACACTCGGGACAGGGAGGCAGGGGATTTCACATTCAAATATCTCACCCTCCAGGAGGGCAATGGATTTTGCAGAGACTGAAAACAGGAGAGCAACTGGAAGTTTTACCCCTTTCAATCCCGACAAGGCACCCAGGCAGGGCAGCGACAGCATTCACAAATGCAGTATTTTCAGTAACTGATGAAATGGGGACACAAAGGGGAGCAAGTGCAACTGAGGTCACACAGCAGCAGGAAGGAGCTAGTATGGTACCTGCCACCGGAACCAAGTCAGAAGGAGGAGCAGGGACACTGCTTTGCTGGCCCTACCTCTTTGCTCCCTCCTCTCTCTCTCATCTTTCACTGAAACTCTTACCTGTTTGGTGTGAAGCAACAGCAGCACCCCCTTCCTGTCATGCTCCCGCCCCATAACTTATTTGCTAACTCTCCTTTGCCTTGTTCCCCTCCCAGACAGAAAAAGTTTCTCTGAGAAACAGACCTAAGACAAACAGATCCTTCTTCACCCACTAATGGAGCTCTTAGTCCATGAATGCTTAACCCCTGACCCTCTTTCACCACACGATCACCCACATCACAAAGAAATCTTGCACAGACAGGGGGGTCTCATTACCACAAGCCAAGGCTGGGGCAGATTTCCAACAGGCAATCTGGAAGGGGTAGTTCCAGGCTCCGATCCCAACACATACCCCAAGCGCCTCTCTTCGGGTGTAAGCAAAGGATCCCCCAGGAAGCTGGATGTGCTGACCTTGGCGGGGATAAATACAGGTGCATGAGAACATATGGAGTTAGCTGAGCAAACTAACAAAGAACCTTCGAGCCTCCAGACAGCTTCAGATCTACTTTCCTGTCTCAGTGCCAAAGTGGGATCTAGCAAATCCCTCTATACTAACAGGTTTGCAAGTGCCCCAAGACCAGTAGCACCAAATGGGGTTTGCCCAAAGCGGTCTTAAGATTTTGACTCAAGGAAAAGCTCCACCTCTTAGTGAATTTGAGAGTGAAATCCCCACAATGCCACTGGAACTAGCAAAAGGACAGAGACTAAAGAAAAAATTTACTGCTGGCCCAGGGGGGTGTCTACAAGCCCACTGAAGCCAGCTGCAATTTATTATGCCAACAGTGGCAGGAAGGTCTTGTGGTTAAGGCACTGGCCTGGGAGCCAGGCAATCTGGGTTCAATTTCCAGTTCTGTTACAGACTCCATGTGTGACTTTGAGCAAGTTACATCTTTCTGTGCCTCAGTTTCTCCATCTGTAAAAAGGAGAGAATAAGCCCCTCTTCTCCCACCCTTTATTTTGTTTATTTATGCTGTAAATTCTTCAGAGCAGGAACTCTCTCTCACTAAATGTATAAACAGCACCCTAGCACAATGGGGCCCTGATCTCAGCTGGGGCTTTCAGGTCTGGATAACAGCAAATTTGGTCCCTGAATATAAAGACAAAAAAGGAAATATAACTCCCATCTGTTAGCTGCTTTACTACAGCCTCACCCATTTATATTTAGAGCTGTGCTCCCACCCCCAGACTATCAGCAGAGCCATCCCTAAGAGGAGATGTTAAATCAGGGTCCAGTCTGCATTGTCTGGTGAAAGCGGAAAGTCGCAAGGCACTTCTAAAAAGAAGCCAGGGACATCATTGGAGGTGTAGCCAGTTACCTTTCTCCCATCACAATCAGCATCAGTGTCCCAAGACGATAAATGGACTCTTGCTACATGTACAATGGCTGCCCTGTTTACCTGGTCACTGCTTTCCAGCCCAATTTAATCCCTAGGCACTCCAGCTGAGGTCAATGGAGTCACACAGGTTTTAAAGCAGGACAGAGTTTGCCCCCCATGTCTAACTCACCACTGCATAAAAAGTGTTGACGCACCTGGGATAGGAAACATGGTGTCTGAAACCAAAATTCTACCCTATTCCAAATAGCCAGGGACTTTCTAGGAGTCCTAAGATTTAATCATCATCTGACTAAACGATCATTGAGGTATACGAATGACTGTCTCACAGCTGCGGAAAAGGAATGAGGCTCCAGTGACTAGTATAGCTCTCACCTGCTATAGCCCCTGCTAAACCTGCATAATACTCCAGGCACTGCCAAGATATGTCAATGTCCACTCTGGCTTCAAAGATGGATTTCCCATTATTGATGGTTTCCATGGTGGCAATTTCTTCCCTCCGTTCCTGTAAGAACAGCACAGTAACAGCATTAGACAGACTGTGGCACCAGCCACAGCATGCTAGCTGCTTTCCAAACGCAGATGAAGACAATCTTTGCCATCAGTGATAACCCAACCGTCTCTACAAGAAGGAGTTTTCCACTTGCCATTTACCAGCTTGTCAATGTGTTGAGCTGGGTGTAGAGAAGTATCTAACAAAGACCTGCTGGGGACCTGCCATAGGTCTACTCTTGCTTCACTTCCCTATTTAGATTTATTGATCATTTCAATTTAGAAATGGGAGTAAACAAAACATTAAGGAAGTTCACAGATGATACCAAATTGGGAGGAACTGCAAAGAGCAGGGACAAGAAAAATCCAAAAGGGACCTAAAGAGGCTAGAACCATGGATTTAAAGATAAATACATTCTACTGGTAAATCATCTTTATCACCGGACTGCCCTGAACATGGCATTACAATTCCACTGTAGGGGTCAGACAGCAGGAGAAGCTGGACTATGAAGGAAAAAATAAGCACAAATCCCTCCAAAAATATAGCAGAGGCAAACCTAAAATGCAGACATGTATTCTTTCATTTGTCCTAGCAAGAGTCCCATTCTAATGCATTCCAGTTACAGGGTTACTGCACTAAGCCCAGGCCAACACTGCAAACTTACATTGGTATAACTACGTTGCTCAGGGGTGTGGAAAATTCACACCCTTGAGCGACACAATGACACTGATTTAACTCCCAGTGTAGAAAATGCTATGTCAATAGAGGGACAGAAGCTCCCCCACAGGCGTAGGCAGTGTCTTCACTGAGCACTACAGGTTAGTGTAGTTAAGTGTACATAAGCTCTCAGTAGTTATGAAGATAAGACAGTGTAACAGTTATCCAATTTAAGTTCCAAAAGCAAATGGAGACAGGGATAGTGCCCTGTACTTTCTGCAGGCACAGAAGTTCTGGACTTTGGGACTTTCACTTCTAGCAAGCTTACGTGGATTTGTATAGGTCTGCTGCAAACAAAACTAAGTTTACTATAAGGATACAGAAACTACAGTAGTGGAGTAAGCAATCCAGAGACCTCAACTCAGGCATAAATTTGGCTTATATTCTTTGGGAAAGGGGAGGCGCAAGTGACAAGGGAGGCAGGCAGGCAGGCAGGCACTTTAGGGCTCAGAAGAGAAGACTTAGCTAGTGGTCACAATTCCACAAACAAAGCTACCTTGATGAGACTGGAGGCCCATCCCTACCCAAGGAAATCTCTCTTCTGCTCGAGTATGACTTTCAAAATGTACATTATTCATGCAATTTGAATAAATGGTACCGCATTAGTGGTCTTATCTAGTGCTGCAAGCACAGCCCAACAGCAAGCTGTGAAGGGTTAAAAGAACAGCTCAGGAAGAGGATCAAGGACAGGACCACATCATTCCGACACAAGAGAAAAGCTTCACCACATACCCGGATAATCCTGGCAGCCTCCAGCAGAACCCTGCTCCGCTCCATGCCCGATTTCTGGCTCCATATCTTAAAGGCAGCTTTGGCACTCTGCACAGCCAGATCCACCTCCTTCTCCCCAGAGAAGAGAAACTTGCCCATCACTCGACCTAAGAAAAAAAAGGTTTATATTTCAGAGCTTTCGTTCAGAGATTTTTGCCATTAACCTCGCTATTAGCGAGCGTTTATAGGAGTAGCACCAATGAGATCCATGGTTTACAGTATCAGAAGAAGTGTTCATTCTGTCTCCTACTGCTTTTATATGTATGCTAACAGATTTTAAGGCCATAAAGAATCACTGTGATCATCTAGTCTGACCTCCTGTCTAGAGGATTTCATCTAGTAATTCCTACACTGAGCCCAATAACTTGTGGTTGAACTACAGCATCTTTTAAAAAGACATCCAATCTCAATTTAAAGATTTCATGTGGTGAAGAATCCACCACAAACCATGGTGAACTGTTTCAATGGTTAGTTAACTCTGCTGTTCAAATTTTGCTCCCTATTTCCAGTTAGAATTTGTCAAGCTTCGACTTCCACTTGTTGAATCTTATGTCTTTATCTGCAAGATTAAAGCACCTCCTCCCTGTGTTGATTCCGTAGGACTTGGGATAACCCAATAACACCCATTTCAAACATCCTCTCCCCAAAAGCCTTCTAATCCCAGCATTTTAAGACAGTTATAATTTTTAATACGTTTTGAACAGGTCATCTGCCAGTACCAGAAGTTGGTATTGGATCACCAAGGGCCAGATCCTGTAGAATTCTGCATGGATCTTCCATTAAAGTCAGTGGTCATTCTGCTTATGGCCTGGGTGCAGGGCTGGGCTGCAGAGGTTGGTACTGGTATGGACTATGCCAGCTTCTGGTATTGACACTAATTCCAAGCATTATTTGCTAAAATACCGACAGACATCCTGCCTCTGAATATGACCATTATGCTACTAGCACCAAGTATTATCTGCTAGAACTATTATTTTTCCCAGGTGCCCTCCTTGAGACACCATAAAGGGATCTGACTTTTAGAGAATGGGTGCCCAATGCCTTATGAAAATCAGAACTGTTTAAGGGGTCTCAACCTGAGACACTTAAAAGTCACAAGACTCTTTTGAAAACCTTGGCATAATTCACTAGTGTGAAGGGTGGCCAGGGCAGAAAGGAGAAGCAGCTACATGAAGATTTGAAATCCTTTAAGCATTTGAGGAGCAGCACCAAAGGCAATTCCCACATAAGTAGAAGCTTGTGCTTGCGTTTTCTAACTATCCTACGGGTTACTGGCTGGTGTGTCAGTGCTGAATTTCCATCAGAGGTAGTCATTCAACCCAAATACTGGCTCTAAGGCAAATTCACACTTTTCTGAATGCCACTGCACAGCATCTACAGATATTCTCACAGACAATGCGACTGATGTGAAGAGTGGAGGTGCTGGCAGGAGAGAGTGGGATGCTGTATACTCAGAGGTGGCAAAGGGAAAAGAACTAGGTGTGTGCGCCCCACAAGGCGGTAGCAGTGCAAGGCACCTGGCCAGAGAGATGAGAAAAGTCCATGCTTTCCTGTCTACCTCATCACACCGGGGATTTGCCAAGTGCCTTTGCTGTTTCGCCCCATTCTGTTAAGTATGAAAGAGCACTGGGCTTAGTCTACAGGAGGACTTGGGACCCAACTAGCCCCAGGGCTGATGCCAACAGAATGAGAAATCCAGGCCACTTATCAGGTGCTGTGGCAATATTTGCTGCACTAACTCTTTCTCCTGAGCCCTTATACCAGATAGCACTTCCTTTTTCTATCCCATGCAAGTCTAAATGGAAGAGAAGCTGTTCCAGGGCTCTGGAGCTGCGCTCCGGCTCCGCTCCAGCTCCAGGCAAAAACCTGCAGCGCCACTGCTCCGGAGCTGCTCCACGGGCTCTACTCCAAAGCCCTGTGTTAAACAACAACATCTTTATGAGTAAGACAAGCTATGTAAGTACTACCCAAATTGAAGGCAGTGTTGCTGTAGCAGTGTTGGTCTAAAGATAATAGAGAGACAAGGTAGGTGAGGTAATATCTTTTACTGAACCAATTTCTGCTGCTGAAAGAAATCAGTAAAGAAAGCTATTTAAGCGTGGAAGTTTGTCTCTTTCACCAACAGAATTTGGTTGAATAAAAGATATTATCTAACCCACCTTGTCTCCCCAAGTTGAAGGAACAATTACTTGGAGACATTGCAATGTGCTGGGCCTCGCAGTGCAGCTTGGGATTTCATCTGCTGTGTCTATCTAGTATTCCAATCCAGTTCATGGGCACTGGCAGGTTGTTATAGATCTTCAGGCAATTTCTACTGAGAATACAGCAGCTCCTCCTTGGCTCCAGGATCCCAGGCCCCACAGAAAGCAGTCAGTTAGTTACCTGTTGCTGGCTCATTCACCTCCTCACTGTGGCTTCCATCCACGGGCTGAATTCGGGCCCCTGCCCGGTAGTTGAGTGGTTGCTGCAAGAGGAAGGTGCCGGTTTTGCTGCTCATGGTGGCGAAGGGGAGGAAGGAGCAGAATCGAGGTAAAAGGAACAGGCTGTGCCGTGGGAGCATCCAGGGGGCAAGGCAACAGGAACAGGCTATAGAGAAAGAGAAACAGAGACAGGTGTCAGTCACAAAGTGCCCAGGCTCATTTCCAGGAACCACCAGCACCACCCCACACAAGAAGGAGAAGGGCCCCTTGCATTGGAGGAAGAATTGGGGCAGGGGGTGCAAAATCCCCATAATCCCACCAGGGGAAGGTACCCCACTGCTGGAAAGTGGGAGAAGGTATGAAATCCCCCATGACCCCCTGCAGAGGGGACCCTGGCTGCGCGGGGGGGTGGGGGTGGGCAGGGTAAGAGGTATGAAATCCCCCATAAGTCCCTGAATAGCAGACCCTGACACTGGGGTGGAGAGCAGGGAAGGGGTATGAAATCCCCTATAACACCCCCTGCAGAAGGAACCCTAGCACGGGGGAGGGGTAAAGTATTAGGGTGATCAGACAGCAAATCTGAAAAATCGAGACAGAGGGTTGGGGATAATAGGAGCCTATATAAGAAAAAGACCCCAAAATCGGGACATCTGGTCATCCTATATAGTATCCCCCATAGCTCCCCTAGGGAGGTGCCCCAACACGGGGCGGGGGGGGGGGATGAAATCTCCCATAACACCCCGCGGGGCCCAGCGCCGAGGCGCCCAAGTCCCGAGGGGAAGGACCCAAAGCTACCCGAGGCGCTGCAGGCGGAGGGGACGGCAGCCCCGCAGCTGAGAGAACGGAGCCGGGAGCTCGTGCAGCTGGCGGGACTCAGCTCAGGAACAGCTCCGTGCAGCGGGACGACTCGACTTTACCCTGGCGCGGCGCGGCCCCGGCCCCGGCCCCGCCCCCTTTGTGCGTAGCCCTGCGAGCAGAAGCCTTGTGTATCGCCTCGCTCCCTACCACAAGCCTCGCGCTGGAGGAGTGTGCGCATGGGCACGGGGCCCCCCTTCCCCCGCGGGTGACCACGAGGGATACGGGGCCGTGCTCGCTGTGGGATCCAGATTGAGCCTGGGGGGCGGGGTGGGTCAGACTCGCTCTCCCGCGGGGCTCTGCCCCCTGTCTCCACACACCTCGCGGGGAGCCCGCTGCCCCAGTATCCTGGCGCGGTCCTGCCTCAGAAAACCGCACACCTTCTGCACGCAGTTTAATCTACTCCACCCAACCCTACCCAAAACGCAGCCAAACTCTGCCCCAAACCCACCCAAAATCTACCCAAATCCTACCTATGCAACCCTCCCCTAACACTACCCCAAACCTGCCCAAACCCTACCTGTCCAACCTCCCCAAACACTTCCCCAAACCTGGCCAAACCCTCATTCCCAAACTCTCATTCCTTTTCCTTAGCTAATAAACCTTTACTTAGTTTACTACAGAATTTGCTACCAATTTTGTCTTTGGTGTGAGATCTGAGGTGCAAATCAACATGGGTGAGTGACAAGTCTCTTGGGACTGGGTGTATCCTGGAATATTTGTGATTTCTGATATAAGTGGCCATTTATCACATAGTCCAGTTTGCCTAAGTGGCAAGATAGAGGAGTGTCTATCTGTGGCTCCATTATAAGAGTACTGTAGTACTTTGGGACTTCACTTTTGGTACTAGGTTGGTGAAATCTAATTATAGAACATAGCACCAGTTTGCAGTGTCTGCTTTTGACAGTCTGAGCTGAGGTAGACACTCATGGTTGTGAGCCACTCCACCGTGTGACACAATCCAAATTAGGATCCACTAAAATCCATCATAGCATCTGCATACTCTGAAAGTGACCTTAGAATTTGAGGAGAGGATCACATCCCGATTTGCTTTGACTACTTACTTTACATTTTATTTAAAACTTATTTTTAGCCTTCCAAAAAAATTCCCAGTGCTCAAGCAGGATTTGAAGTCATAGTCTTTCCAATTAAACAACTCGTGTTTGAAGCTGGACAGCAGAGCATCTCTGTTGCAGACAAGCATCAACAGGTAGGCAGTGATAATTTCAGGGGTAAGAGGAGGGGCATGCAGCCAGTCCTGCAAGCAACCACTCTATTGGTGTTATCACAGATGGGGGAAGTATGTGTGCAAATCTGTGCTAGCACCATGCCACAGATTGGTGGCCACACAATTACTGCATTTAGCCAATCTCCCAGGGAGTTGTGTCTGCAAAGGGTTAATGCAGCTTTGAGAAGCAAAAAGCATGCCAGTGAGGTTTGCAGGATTGGCAACCCCAAATGTTCAAAGACATTGTACTGAGTCATTGCCAAAACAGCATGAGATTTTAAAAAATAGTAATACAATTTGTTTTTTATTTGCCTTCAGGTTTTTGAAGCATTTCAGAGTCACATTTTAAAACTTAACAACACTTTGAGCTAGAAACTTTTTTTTGTAATGAAAAATGTGTTTTTCCTATAATCACATGACTCCAAGTGCTGGGGTTTTAAAGAAAAACATCAAACAACATGAGATTGGGCAACACTGTAATAGAAAGGATCACACGAGGTGGGGAGAGTTTGTTACAATCACACAGTTGCACTACACAGAAAAGCTTCTGTTGTAGAACTGGCTATTTGCTGCACTGAGGTCACATTCCTAAAATGCCCAAGATTGTGGCCATCAACCCAGAACTATCTCCCAGGAATTTATTGCTGTGTAGGAAAAACTTCCCCCAAGGTTCCAGTGTATCTGCCAATTCCCCACAGACTTGTTGAAACACTGAAGTTTGCGTGGATGATGCCAATGCTACGTTAGCCAATGCTGGGTATGCAGGAGCATCAGGAATGCTGGTTTAAAATATAAGTAACTGCATATTGGGAAAAACCCAGCTAAGGGAGTTACATCCTATATACTTTCCTGTGTTCCCACTAGTATGCTTAGGCACTCGAGGTTCATTATGAACCAATTTGTTTAATTAAGAGCCGCAACAAGGGGAAAGAAACCGATTACAGTGAAATTATACAGACAACCCCAGAACATCATTGCCCTGAACAAAAGTGGAGAACAAGTATTTAATAATGGACTAGCAACAGACAGGTATAACATGATGATCTAATGGCTGGAAGTTGAAGGTAGACAAATAAAGACTGGAAATAAGGCATAAATGTTTAACAGTGAGAGTAATTAACCTTTGGAACAACTTACCAAGGGTCGTGGTGGATTCTCCATCACTGACAATTTTTAAAGCAAGATTGGATGTTTTTTTCTAAAAGATCTGTTCTAGAAATTATTTTGGGGAAGATCTGGATCCTGTGTTATACAGGAGGTCAGACTAGATGAACATAATGGTCCCTTCTGATCTTGGAATCTATGAGAGAGCAGGGGCCATAGAATCAATTTGCAAGGCAGTGCTTTCTGAAGGCTGCATTGGCATGCAATTCTCCAGCTGCCCACTGGTGGGCAGCTGAGGTATAATTGAACAATTCAAAACATTTAGAAGTGAAAAAATCAAAGGATTTCCAAAGTCACAGTGCACCAGACAAAGATTACTGGACTTCCTACAGGATGCCAAGGCAATTAAAGTGCTCGGGTGCTAAAGGTAGTTAAGCACTGCTATTTACCTTCTCACAATATTGCACTACAAGGGCAAGGGAAAACCCAATAAAATCCAAAGGCAACATACAAAACTGATACTAGGAAATACTTTTAACACAAAGCATAATTAATCTGGAACTCATTGCTACATCAATGTGGCAAAGAGTTTAGAATTTTTAAAAGGAGTAAATATTTATGTAATTTAAAAAAACAGCAGTTAGATAACAATACAACAGGACAAAACTATAGAAGGGATACAAAACCTGCTGTTTCAGAACATAACTATTAACTGACTAGGTTTAGGAATAAACTTCCCCTGTAGGCAGGTTATTTCTTATTTGTCTACGACGGAGTTTCTTGCAAGTTTCTTCATAGCATCTAGTACTGGCCACCATTAGGGACAGGATAAAGGATAGACTGAGCTGGTATGCAAAAAGAAAAGGAGTACTTGTGGCACCTTAGAGACTAACCAATTTATTTGAGCATGAGCTTTCGTGAGCTACAGCTCACTTCATCGGATGCATACCGTGGAAACTGCAGCAGACTTTATATACACACAGAGAACATGAAACAATACCTCCTCCCACCCCACTGTCCTGCTGGTAATAGCTTATCTAAAGTGATCATCAAGTTGGGCCATTGGGCCATAAATGGCCCAACTTGATGATCACTTTAGATAAGCTATTACCAGCAGGACAGTGGGGTGGGAGGAGGTATTGTTTCATGTTCTCTGTGTGTATATAAAGTCTGCTGCAGTTTCCACGGTATGCATCCGATGAAGTGAGCTGTAGCTCACAAAAGCTCATGCTCAAATAAATTGGTTAGTCTCTAAGGTGCCACAAGTTCTCCTTTTCTTTTTGCGAATACAGACTAACACGGCTGTTACTCTGAAACCTGAGCTGGTATGGCAATTCCTATGTAAGATAAAAGAGGTATGGGTCAATGGTCTAAAATTGAGATATATAGAGATGATTAATAGGCAGGAACCCTGAGTGCCCCCCCAGAGGTGAGGCATGGGGGAGTACACAGGGTCACATGCAATGCCCCCTCCCCCACATTTCTGCAGTGCGGAGCTGCCGTCTGTGGTTCACTAACTCTGCAGCTGGATGCCACCTCCTGGGTCCTAGTGCTGGGTGTCTTGCATGTTTTCTGTACAATGGTGAGTGCCTGTGCTGGGCCAGGGTGGGGAAATGGGAGAAGGAGGGGGGGAGGAAAGGCAGTGGGGAAGAAAGGGGGATGTGATAGGGCAGGGGGAGGGGGAATGGGGAAGGGGATGGGATGGGAAATGGTGTGGGAGAAAAGGGAGCCCAGCATGCAGTGTCCTCTCAGCAGCAGCACGGGCTCCCCTGTTAAGCAGGCCCATCTCGACCCCCCACCCCCATCCCTGTAGAGCCTCACACCCCCTGCACCTGGACCACCCCAACAAACCGCCACACCTGGACCCCCACCCCACTGAGCCCCAAACAGCTGCACCCAGACCTCCATCCCACTCCTGTACCCCCATAAAGTCCCATTGCCCCTGCACACAGAACCCCCCAGTGAACCCCTGTGCATCCAGATTGCCCCACATAGAACCCTCTCACCCCACACCTGGATCCCCCCACACTAAGCCCGTCTGCACTTCGATCCTGCTGGGCTGAGCCTGCCTGCCCACATCTGGTACACCTGTGATGAGGGGCAGGGCCCTTGCACTGTGTCAGGGTTGGGTGCAGCCTCACTGCCAAGTCCCTGTCCTGGGAGGGGGGAGCTTCAGGGTGATCTCTCAGCTCAGTGCAGCCAGTAGCCTGTGCTCCGCACAGCCATGCTGGAGCGTCCACATTAATTTACTGACAAATAAAATTTGCAAAATTTTAAAATAATTGTGTGCAGAATTATTAATTTTTTTTAGCAATTCCCTCAGAAGTAAATGTGAGATTTTTTCCTGTACTCAGTGAAATGACCTACTCGTAGTGCATTATTGAGCCATTAGTTATATAAGAGGTCCAGACAGGGTGTGGTGCCAGATAAATAAGGGAGACAAAGTTGGAACTCAAACTGTGTGGAAGTTGTTTTCTTTAACAGATCCTGCTTAAGACATAATTGATTCTATATCATGACTACCACTGAACCAAATTTCATGATTTTAGCTCAGTGGAAACATGGGAATTAATGGCAATCCATGACTGAGTCCATTATAAGTATTTATTCAAAATAAGTCCAATAGGACCTAATCGTGTAGTTTCCATACAGGCAAAATGAGCCTTAGAACTTCACTGGAACTTTGTCTATGTAACAACTACAAGATGTGGCCTATAGTTTGCTCACTCTGCATCTACACAAGGAATTAACTCCTTTCTGTCTCTAACAGATAAGGAAACAAATGCAACACATTGAACTATAATATAAATCTTAACTACAATTTCATACTTCCTCTAAACACATCCCACCACAAACCTAACCAGTTTCAATTCTGAATACTTGTTAATTTTGCTGAAGGTTTTGCATGATAGCGTGAGGGAACTTTGTGTGCTGCATATAGTTATTTTCTGGGAGACAAAAAAGTTTCTTGCAGAGATGCAGAATCTGGCATTATTGGCTGACAATCCTGTCTTCACAATATGACAAAAATACATCCCTTAATTTGGCATTTCTTTGTTTTTAAGAGCTTGTGTTGTGGGGGAGGTGGCATTTAAGCAACCTTACCCAGTTTTAAACCAAGTTTATATATGCACAGGCACTCTCTGATAGGATTCAAGGCAGGGTTTATTATTCAGAACTCTCCCATTATCTATTTAAAATAATCCAGTGAATATGCCCCATGTTGCCACATACAGGCAGTCTTGAATTTATGTCGAGCACATCATTTAACCAAGCACATATCACATTTAGTTCAGTTGTTAGTGCACAGGTACTATGGTGTAACATAAATGCCTCCAAAGACAGGTGCAGACTTCCATCCTCTGCAATGGTTTAGAATTTATGAGGGTACAAGTACAGCGATGATACTTCAGGCAATTCCACCTCTCAGCCATTCTAGAACTCTGTCTATAGTGACCCTGATAAAAGTTTAGCTTCAAGATTTATTTTTTAAGTCCCCTCATAAACAAAGCGAGTTGGGCTCCAGCTAATACGACTAAGCTAGGTAAATATCTGGCAATGTAGAAATAGCACAGGGAACTGAACTGAGAACATATGGCTGACTGGTAACAAATTTAGAGGCCTTTAAGACATGCAAACCGATCACTCAGTTCTAGAAGTACAGTGAATAGCACAGCAGCATTCTATGTTTGGTACATGCTGTGTGTGTACACTGTAACCCTTAGGTAGTAAAGGGTAATTGCAGATGGTATCATTGGCATACAACAAACAAGAGATTATGTAACTGTTTAATCAAGGTAAGACTAAAGGACTTGTTTGTTTTAAATTATGACTGCAATTGAACAGATTCCAGCTAAGCAGACAGCTAGAATGTGGGCACCGTAATGCTACATAAACCACTACCAAGCTGAGCTCCTCAGGAGGAGGGGAAGGAATGTTCAGAAGCAGTTAGAGGTTGTTGGTGCTATGCAACATGGCACTGTGGCCTGGGTACTGCACTAATGAGGAAACAAACTCCAGCTTTAGATGTATTTTTCTTCCCATTCATAGCCTAGAACTGAACATGCCTAGTTTCCCTATAGATGGGTTCCTAATACACAGAAGTCTCTAGCCAGTTTGTCTAAGAGAACAGGGACACAATCAGTACTAGAGCATGATGATGCAGGACTTTCTAAAATCTGTTTATTTTACAGGTTCCCTATCATGGCTCCAAATAAGGTTTTATTATCTTTACAGTAGTTCTATAAAGCAAGATAGTTCCACTGTCCCTGCAATGAGATTAGGTGACTACATTTTAAATGCAAGGGGCCTAATCATTTATTACACAGACACACAAAACACATCTCACGTTATCTGCCAGGAGTTTTGCTTCAATTGTGACAGGCTGCTTGTAGAACGCTCCAAATACAAAGATGCTTCCGTGAAGGCAGTACCCATCCCAATGCTGCTTCAAATGAATAGAAAGCCTGCTGTGGAATCCGCTCCTGTTACAAACCAAGGGCAGTCTGTCTTCGATATTGACATCAATGGGAGCTGCTGTGAAAGGTGCATGACTATACTTCAAGAAAATTTCCCAGCTTGAGGAGGGGGGCCGAGGAAGCCCCCTGCCTGCTTGGTGGCAGCCCGCGAAGGAGCCAGGCCAAGCATCTTCTGAATATTCTGTGAAAATGAAAAACAGAATGATGGGATGGTGGTATAGTGAGAAGGAAGCCAATACACAGGTGAAATCCTGGTTCCGTTTAGACCAGTGGCAAACCTCTCTAACTTCAACCTCCAGGGTTTCACAACTCAGTTTACCCAATGTATATATGTGATATATCTGAAACCATACAAAAGGGCCAGGAAAAAATGCAGTCCATAGAGATTAAGTGATTTATATGCATAATGAACTGCAATTAGAGGTGGGCCTAAGCTCCAGAGTGTGTTTCTTGATCAAGTTTCCCCACAGTTGGAGTGGGTTTCAGTGCAGGGCTGCAATTCAATTCTATCTTCACCTACATAAGTCATAAAGCCAATGGGCAGGTAATAGAGTTCTTGTTGCAGGCTGCAGCCTTTGCCTACTTTGTTTTCTTTAAATTAAGATGGTAACATTAAATATCTTTGCAATTCAACTACAGTGCATATGCAGTAGCAGCTTCCTGTTCTCTGCTCCCAGGCAGAAAATCTAGGAGCAGCACTCCGCTGTTTTCACGCATTCCAAAAACCACCATCAAGGGAGGCTGTAATTAGAGCCCGAGAATCTTCAAACAAGACAGGAAGGATCCCACACAATACAATCAGAATTGGGCTGCCCACCCGGCCACCAGAGGAATTGCTGAGCTCCTGCCAAAAGTCTGAGTACACAGCTGATTTCTGTGCTAATGATAGGTTTCAGAGTAGGAAACAGTGCTTTCTCTCCTGAGACACATGGTACAGTATACCTACCTATCAACAAAAATAAATTTGTGCAGATGACCTTATCTCTGCCTTTATCCATTGGTTAGATTTTTGAACATCGGAACATAGTGTTTTAATACAACATCACACTAGTGTTAATGGAACATTAAGATTGAAAAAAAAAAAAACCCCACAAAAACCAAGCACTTTCATAAGGAAAGTCATACTCATAGCAGAATGCTTAAAGATTAGTATTGTACTGAGATTTTTGTGAAGCTATGTTAAAAACAGCACACTTCAATTAAACTACATTTATTTAGTTTCAACACTGGATAGTGTTAGAAGCATGATATAAGCAGAGGGCATCCTTCACTATAATCAACACCAGTGTTCTAAATGATGCAAGCCTAAATGGTGCTGGAAGGACAAAATGGAAAATCTGAATATGCACGAAGCAAAGGAGGATAAACTACTAAACAGAATTTCTTCACCCTTGAACGCCTTCCTCAAAAAGATTGTCAACACAAGCCAACTAGGAAATTTCCAGCTTCTACCTTTTAGAGTCATGAGATTTTTGTGCTTCGAAGTGGAATATACAGAGAACTTCCCCACTACTTTGACATTCACAGAGCAGAGAATCAAAAATTTTACACACAAAAGACAGCAGTCACTTTTGGGCAGAGGGTAAGGAAAATTTCAGCCCAAATATAAATATGTAAGAATTACAAGCAATTAAAAAGGGAAAGGAGGTTAAAGGGAAGTCACGGCAGCTTTATAGCATTTGCGGATGGCAAACATTCAACTTTTTACAGTTACACACAAAACTATGTTAAAAGAACATTAGAGTTGCAAAGTCAAGCACCCAGAAGTTAGGAAATGCCAGAATTAAGGTTGTCAGTGTAACCTTAATTTGGTCCCCTTGTGCATATGCATAATGACGACACAATCTTTAATTATAGGATCACATAGTATTTTTTCCAGCCTGCTCTGGGGATCAATCAGGGCTGTGTAGTGCACAAGACTATTGTCTACTTCATTTGTTGCAGAAGTTGGAAGGCACGTAGTGAATAAGGCAGGAAATTGAAGGAAGACAAGGACATTCTCATGGTTAAGACAGCTGAATGCTGCCCCGCAGAACTGCACTCTATCTCTGCCTCTATCACAGAGCTCGTGTGTGATGCTGCACAAGTCACTTAAACCAAGCTTTTTCACAAACAGCCACTAATTGTGTATGCCTCATTTACTGGGTGCCCAACCTGAGGCCTGTGGTAGGAATAAATGGCCAGTTTTCACAGTGGAGAGCGGTAAATAGCAGGGTCTCCCAAGGATCTGTGCTGGTAGCTGTGCTGTTCAACATATTCATAAATTATCTGGAAAAAGAAGTAAACGGAGAGGTGGCAAAGTTTGCAAATGATACAAAACTATTCAAGGCAGTGAAGTCCAAAGGTGACAGCAAAGAGATACCCAGTTTTGTGAGATCCCTTTGTAACTGGGCAACAAAATGGCAGAGGAAATATAATATTGATAAATGCAATGCATTGCACATTGGAAAACATCCCAACCATACATACAAAATTAAATTAGCTATCACCATTCAAGAAAGAGATGTTGGAGTAATTATGGACAGTTCTCTGAAAACATCTGCTTGATGTGCAGCGACAGTCAAAGCTAACAGAACGTTAGGAACCATTAGGAAAGGGATAAATAAGACAACAGAAAATATAAGCCACTATATAAATCCATGGTACGCCCACACCTTGAATGTTGCATGCAGTTCTGATCACACCATCTCAAGAAAGATATATTAGAACTGGAGAAAGTACAGAGAAGGGCAACAAAAAGGATTAGTTAGGAATATGGAACAGCTTCCATCTAAGAACGGATTAAAAAAAAAACTGGCACTTCAGTTTAAAAGAGATGACTAAGGGGCATAAGATAGAGGTCTATACAATCATGAATGGTGTGCGGGGGGAAAAAAAAGTGTTATTCACCCCTTCACTTAACACAAAAATCAGGGTTCACCCACAAAATTAATAGGCAGCAGGTTTAAAACAAACAAAAAGAAGTAGTACTTCTTCACACAATGCACAGTCAACATGTGGAACTCGTTGCCAGATGTTGTGAAAGCCAAAAGGATAATTGGGTTAAAAAAAAGAATTAGTTCCTGGGGTATAGGTCCATCAAAGGCTATTAGCAAAACTGGTCAGGGATGCAACCCCATGCTTTGGGTGTTCCAAAGCCTCCAACTGACAGAAGCTGGAACTGGGCAAAAGGGGATGGATCACTTGAAAAATTGACCTGTTCTGTTCATTCATGCTGAAGGATCTAGCATCGGCCCCTGTTAGGAGACAGGATATTGGGCTAGATGGACCATTGGTCTGACCCAGTATGGCCGTTCTTATGATTTGCAGATACGTTGAGCACTCATAGCTGCATCTGAATAACTGGGAGCTGTGCTCTGAACATATAAAGCCCTATAATGCTAAGTACTCTGCAAATCAGGTCCTCAACATCTCAAATTGTACACCTAAGATTAGTGAATACTTTTTATCTTAATCTCTCTGGGCCACAGTTATCCATCTGTAAAATGGGGCTGATACCCCCTCATCTCACAAGAGTGTTGTGAAAATAAGATCAGTAATGTTTATTAGGCACAAAGCTAGTGTAGTGTTGAGCATGACAGAAAAGCCCCTGAGGAGATTAACTGTTCTGTCTTCAGAGCAGGGTTTGACTAGTGAGATTAACCAAGGCCTGGGGCCACCCATTGAATGATGAGAAGAAAACATAGTGAGTAGTTGCTAATGAAGTGAGCACTGTCCATCCTGTTCACTGAATGAGGCAGCATCCTGTGGAAAAAAACTGTGTGTGGTCATGTGATTAAAGGCTGTATCATAATGCATATGCACAGGCAACCTTAATTCTGGCATTTCCTAACTTCTGAGTGCTTGGATTAGCAACTTTAATAATGTTCTTTTAACACAAAAACCTGTGTGTAATCTCCTGGGTTTTTAAAAAAGCAAACTGAAAAAACAGATTCCGTCATGTGGCATTATATTGATGCCCACATGGTTCATCAGCAAGGTTGGAATCTTTAGATCCGACCCACAGACCTCTGCCACTTGCACTGCCAGAGGTAACTAATAGCATGGAAAATTTCAGCCCAAAGAGTTAAAGTCTGACCAGCTTATCAATAACTAAAAATAGGGCCTTGTAACAGGAAATGTTGGTGAACTTAGAAAAGGGAACAGCTATTCAAAAGGGACTCGATTGACCAGTAGGGGCTACTGCAGGATCAGGACCGAGGTGCGCTGATAGAGCAGAAGCATAGTTGTTCAAGACCAAAGTTACTATCGGAGCAATGGGGGAAGCTTGCACTGCATGCTCCCGACTCTTGTCGATGCCATCACTCAGCCCTGTACATTCTAGCTGGTCAGACAGATCTCACTGGTGGGAGGAGGGATTATGAGAGTAGAGGCAAACAGACACGTTGACCTGAGCCGACTATAACCAATCAGAATGCTACACACTCTCTGGCCAGCCTTTCCTCTCCCACAATTGTCAAGTTCTCTCTCCAGCAGACATGTAGCTAGCTAGCATTATGCTGATAAATAACTTTTGCAAGACAGTGATGTTAAAATTGCACAGAAGGTCCCAGACACTGATGCCAGGACTAAGCGTTATGGAGGCCTGCACCATGTTGCGTCCCCACAGCATAGCACACACTCTTCCTTTCTAAAGGAAGGACAACTCTGGGCAGCACACTGTTACCGATGGGAGCAGAAGAAAACAGCAGCAGGGGAGCAAGAACATTTGTACTACACCAGTCCATCCCACCCCTTGTCTTTTCCTTTGAATCCTTTCCACCCCACAATCAGTGCAGAGCGAACAGATGTCATTTCTGCGCAAAACTTTTAAGTGCCCTAGGAGAAGAAAACTAATCAGAACTGACCTACTGCCCCACAACAATCAGGACAGTTTGTGGGAAAGAAAGATGTGCTCCCTCTCCTGTCTGCAGGGGGAATCGTTGGCCCCCTCTACCACCAGGAGCACATCTTGAGTAGAGGAAGAGGACAGGTCTAAAATTCAAAGATGTGTGAAAAGGAAACTAAATATTGGCAAGCCTCTGTGTAATAAAGGTTTATTACGCAACAAACAGGACAGGTGAAGGCTGTTAGAGCACTAACAGGAGGAGGGGCAGAGGATATAACTGACATTCCTCATCACTCCCAATTCAGCAGCAGACTTCCCCAGCTGAAAGGCAGCAGCTCAATGGCCTGTAGAAAGCCTCTCTCAGCAGCAGCCCTCTCTCCAAACAGGAAGGCACAAGGAACCACTGGACAGGATTTACGTGCAGGGGGAGATGGGAACAGCGCAGAGGAAGTTACTCACTGCAAATTGGATATTTCAGGAGATGCTGGCCTCAGGTCACAGGCAAAAAGCAGTCGAGCCAGGTCTTGAGGAGTTTCCTCAAGCCTCACGTGCCTGAGGACTATCAGCCTAGGTGAAGAGTAGCTGTGCTATCACCCACCCCATAAGCAATGCCTGTTTAAATCAGTGGCACTTGGTCACTCTGCACCAATTAGTCCTCTCCCTCCCACAAAGCAGACTGAGACACCCACACGCTGAACTAAATCTAGGCTCTGCCTCAATTTAATGAGTTCTAGGGATTCTCTCCTATACTCCTCCCCCCCAATGGACTCTGTGATCTTCCCCTGTTCTCCCACTATTTAATTCCAGGGCCCCACCTCTCTGCAGCTCTTCTCTTGGGCTATTGCCCTCATGGATTGTAGGGGGGCCCTTCCACCTCCATGGGGGCCAGTTTAAACTACAGCTTAGAGGTAAAGACTTGAGTGTGAAAGGAGCAGCTACCGCTTTTAATGTAATGCTGGGAGTACACAGTACATCAGTTCTACAGAGAATAAAAAAAGTGTTACACTAGAGAGGCTGCAGCATATGAAGCTGAAATATCCTTTCCAAGACAATGGCGCTACTACCCCCACCAGGCCATTAGCAGGGACAAGTAAAGGGCTGAAGGCTTGTTGGACTGAACAAGCTGAATACCTAGCATTGAAAACCCGAGTGTTTATGCCCAGCCATTCATTTTGTGCTGCTTCTAGTATGTTTCATCGCAGAAGGTGACAGCAGGAAATAGTCAAAACTGGAATATACCATGGGATTTTTTATTTTAAAACATACAAAAAGGCCACTTGGGATTTTTCAGCCACTGAATTCCCCAAGTATCCAACTGGTGCAAAGCAGACATGCAGCAGCCAGCACAATCTGAGTTTCACTCTCACTGCTCGTTGCCTTTCAGGGGTGCAAAAGAAAGTCTATTTGTGTCAGAATAGAAAGGCATAGAGCCCCACTGTAACACAGATTGGAGGCAAGGAGAGTTTCCCCAGGGTACTGCAAGGCACTGGCTATCTGGTGTGAGATTCGCTGGGGGGCAGTCACTGTAGAAATAACACAAAAGCTTCCCAGTGGGTGACACAGAAACCACAAAAACTAGACAAACCCCTCAACACACAACAGCACCTGCTGTTCTAGTTCCAGGCCAGGGAACGAGCACTGAACAAGACCTGCTGTGCTGAGAGCATTAATGAGGGGTCAGTGGACTTGATGGCTTTTGCTAGTTTGTTTGCCTTGTTCCTTCATGCAAGACTGGACACAGATCTGATTTAATGCAGGATCCTGCTGTGGAAGGAGGGAGAGAATCTGTCTGATCCATTAATATGCACTTATTTTGGGGTAAAGGAGCTTTCATTCTATTATTGAGCCACTTCACCAAGCCCATCCTGACCCCTCTGTTAGAAGTTGGCACAAGAATCATTTCCTCTCCTGACCTGCTGTAAGGGTTTCTAAGTCCCTTGGCACCTCCAGAGGAAAAAGCAACAGAGATCTGCAGATCAAGGAGAAATAAGCAGCAAGCATTCAGGAAGTGAACCAAAGCAAGAGGAAAGATAAAAATAGAGAACCAGCTAAGTGCATCAGCATTAATCCAGCTTCCAGGGTCTATTAGCCTCTTCCCACTCCCTGGGGGAAATTCAACAAGCAGAACACACTTTCAGCAGCACTCAAGTCCCACCGGTCCTAACCGACACAGACTGACACTTCATCCAACCTAGTCATGTGCTAATAGCAGCTCCACTGTCAGTTAAACAGCTGCTTCACTATTATTCCTGCTTCAGTGCACTGCAGCTGATAAAATGATGGCATCACTGTGGCAAGCTATTCCCAACCACGAAGACACTTCCCATTTTCAGGGCCAGCAGTTCCGCCTTGTAGCAGAAGGGCCTGTGTATGGGTCACAATCCACCATGGTGGTAAATTCTTAACAGTGGTCTCTAGCATGGCCTTGCATTTTGTCACACCAGACCCCCATTCTATAAATTACTCCACCCACTGGTGATTTGGAACAGAAAATACTCTGAAGGGAAAGCTATTCAGCCTTCAGAGAGAGTCATGTATTAATCAGGCAAGGGGGGAGGGAAGAGAATAAGGCACTTGAGAAAAATGCAGGTTTGACCCCAGACTTTCTTGCTTCCTCAGCAGATTTTTTGGACACGGATTGAGCCTTTTGGAGCAGCTTACATTAAGGCTACATCGTATCTGGGAATGCGCCTCCCAGCCTGCGTCCACAGACTTGTGCTGGCAGGGCTCAGGCTAATGCTCTAAAAATAGCATGTAGATCATGCTTTGATGTTGCAGCTCAGGGTCTCAAGCCCACCCCCACTGGTTTCAGAGCCCAAGCCACAAAATCTACACAGAACCATTTTCAGAGTGCTAGCCCAAGCCCCACTACCATGGGGGCTAGATGGCTGAGAATTTGGGCTAGATGGCTCACTTCCAGATGCAAAGTAGACATACCCTCAGAGTACACTAAAGGAGGAGTGTTTTTCTTTCTGATAATGACTGTACAGTCAGGTTTTTAGTAAGGGCTTTTTCTTAGTAATCCTGGTGTTTTCTGAAGCCTGCCGTGAAGTCAGTGAACCATGCAACTGGTCCCCTGCCAAAAATGATCCTGTCAGTCCACAAAGTTACCTGGCGACAGGTAGCAGGGTGGAAGCTGTTTCCACGGGAATGTCCTGGAGCAATCCTGCTGACTTTAGCCAGGTCTCCCTCATGAGATAAGACCTCATACAAAGTGAGACTTTTCTGCACTACATTTCCTTTGACAGCTAAGCCTATGGGAACCAGTGGTCAATGTGAAAGCTTCAAACAAACCTAGGTCAAAGGCAGACTACATGTGCTAAATTGGTTATTGGGCACTTGCTACTTCTTACCGGGTGGCAGATCAATGCCTGCCCCATTCCCGCTCCATAGGAAGCAGCTCAGCACTCACCTGCCGGATAGACATGGTGCAGAGAATGTAGAGGAAGATGAAGGAGCAGTCAGTGTAATCCTCCCCAAGTAGGTTGCGATGGGACAGGCCCTGGATGTAGGAGAGGGGGATAAAAGGAAGTTTTGCCACCACTCGGCCGTCAAATCTGGAAGAGAAGAGATCACTTAATGTGAGACGGCAACCAAGTACCCAGCCTAGAGAAGGGCTTCAGTCTGGGACAGTAATCGGGTCCCTGGATTGCAGAAAAACAGATTAAGTGTTTTAAATGAAACAGGCCTCCAAGAGGACAAAACCAGATGCAAGATCAAGTCAAAAGCCTAAAAAAAAAAAAAAAAAAAAAAAAAAGTCATGTGGCTCCACCTTCACTTGCACAATACTAGACAGACTAATATATACACACACCCCATCCTCAAGGCCACGCACCACAGCGGCCTGCCATCCACTGAATGGACTGTGCAGGCCTCCCTTAGCAGATGCTGTGGAATGACAAGGGGTCCCTCCTGGAGGTCAACCTATCAATGATTACTGGTTGGATAAATTGCTGACCAAGGTTTGCGGGACACAGACTAGGAACTTTCTAAATCAATATCCTCAAGTACTGACACCTGCTATTTAAAACCAAGTCACACATAGGTTTCTCTCAAAGCGCTGTAACACTTGAGTCAAGAGACAATTACCAGCCTGTTGTAATACAGTTACTTTATGCAGACTCATGGATTTTTGTACTAGAGGTGTGTGCTCAGCTTTCAGAAGAAAAACTAAAGCCCAACTCTGTGTTGTTTTTTTTTGTTTTGTCCCCCCCGCCCAGATTTGTTACATTTATCAGTTACCAAAAGGAATGTGGGCAACCGCCATGGAGAGAATTCCTTTTTATATAATGCTCCTTCTCTGCATTCACTCTTCAGAAGCAGGGGACATTGTATATTCCCACAAGGTACCTATTCAACTCCAGGAGCTGGGAAGCATTCAGTACTACATTCCGGATATGGAGACATGGTGTGAATTTGGACGGACTGAAGAGATTCAGCTTCTGAAATCAGACAGCCAACACTACCCTTTGAAGCAGTGTGCGTATCATGCTGCATCAGTGTGTGCTCAGAGTTTGATGTTATTTTCTCCTTGAGTGTTCATTTTCTAACAGGTGTTTCTGGTTTCAAGAGCTCCTAAATGAGCATTCTTTCCTGTGGAGAGGCACTCACACAGAGCTATGGCTCTAACATGTGCCAACTTTGCTTACATCTCACAGGCAGTTTGGCAGAAGGGCTAGGAACGGATGTTTGTCTCCCTGTAACATCCCCGGTGTTTTAGGATTCTGCATTACTCCTGCTGTGGGAACACAGAGTAGCTCAGAGGTGGTAGCCTGAGGTACCTGCCTTCTCTTCTGGCAGGTAACCTAGGTTTTAAGGCACACTCTTGTAGGGAATTCTGTAAGGTTTGCTGCTTTGGCAGAGTTGCATGATTCAGGACTAATGGAGTAAGATGTTACCTGCTGTGCCCCTTGGTTCTCTCCGGACACTAACTTCTCTCACTAGATACCCCTATCTGCCTGGATCCCAGTCTAGTATTCACCTGCAGATCGCCCTACCCCTAGCAGAGATAGCTTTTCCATGGATCCCACCAACCTACAAAAAAGATTACCCTGAATGGATAATCAGGATCCTCATGGTAGATCCTCAACCTGGCATTCTGCTTTTAGTGTTCAAGCCAGCCTTCCTGCACCTGTCCCTCCCATCCCTGTACTGTGTATTGCAGCTCCCATTTTCAACAGCAAGTAAGGGGCTAGTTACCGTTCTCTGTATATATATGTTGCATGTACAAAGCCTCTCTGTAGGAGTCATTTGCCTAGCTGTATGGCCATGGCTTTTAGGCAGTAGCTGACAGAAGGGATACATGGCCAGCCTACATTCTATTGTCCAAAGGTAAACACAGCATGCTCACTCCAAACAACCCATAGTCCCTCTCCTCCCAAACTTTAGGCCTTGGCCTCTCCAGCAGTTGGGGGAAAGAAGTGGGTGAATAAAGCAATACACTGACTCTTGTTCCAAGCACAAGCAATCCCCTTTCCTCCTTCTCAACCCTGAATCTAGAGCACCTCTGTAGGTGGCTAGTAGCCATGACTTCCCAGGAAGTGGCCTGAGGACCCCAGCTAAACAGTGATTGAACACTGTCCTCCTGAAACCAACATCTCTTCTTGATACCATGTCAAGAGAACAGCAATTGGTGAAGATGTCAACCAGCTCTCTCCCCCCTCCCCAATGAGCCCTATAGATTTCAGATGAGGGCATGACACTGACAAGTCCCTGAAGCTGCCCTTCACACACAGGTACACTAGCCAGCCCATAAGACTGGAAGCATAGTCTTAGACACATAGATTGCCATTAAGCCAAAACTGTCAAACCTTTAGATTTTTCTTTGAGTGCTACAGACAATCTCTTGGACTTGCTAAAAGGGTTAGTCCTGTTTCAATAGTAACTGAGCTCTCTGGACATCTGGGATGTGCAGCTTCACCTTCCTGCGATAGCTTTAGAAAATAGAGACAACAACATGGCATGATTTAGACTTTTTTTTTTTTTTTTAAAAGAAGATCATTTTAAAAGTCAAGACTGAGTGAGGTCCAAGTTCTAATGGGCCCATGTGAATACAGTACAGGGGAAGCTGGCCATAGCAGACTGTACTCCAGAGACTGAGAAGATGGCCACCAAGAATGAAACTTTCAGCACCACATCAAGAGACAGTAGGCTCAAAGTTTAATCACAAGCATCAGTAGGTTCTAGGGTGGGATGGTACATAGTTGTAAGAACCTTCAAAAGTAGTTTTAGCAGATGGACAAACATGAAACCATTGCACAGAGAGATCAGGGGTGGGGGGGAGGAGAGAGAGAGAGAATTGGGACCAGAATCCAAGGCCCTCCTTAAAGCAAAGCACACAGAATGCAACTGCTTCTGCCAGATGGATGCGGACCACTGGCCTTGTAGTGTAGTTTCCAACTATGTATAGGAGGAGCAGGGGATGGTTCCAGATGGTTGACTGCTTCTCTAATTGGGCTTGTTTGTCTGCACCTCCCAGGGACTTTTCCTTCCCTAGAGTTAGGGGTCAGAACAACACTTACCCAGAATGAGCTGTTTGTAAGCATAACCTGGGCCCTTCAAAAGAAGCAGATCCCTGCTGAGTGCCTCAGTGAGGGGAATGGTACAAAGTGTGTATTTCTGCCTCTCTCCCTTCTTTGTCCAACATACTGAACTCCCAGTGGATGAGCAAGGGCTCCAGCCTCTAGTGTTCTTCAGCAATCAGGGAAAGAGGCACATACTTTGTCCTGCAAGCGCATTGCTGGAGAATTTGGGGCCAAAGTAGACACTATGGAAGGAAGAGTGCTTTTGTTAAAGCTCTACAGTGGGGCAGCACAGACCCGTCTGCCTGCTGCTGTGAAGACAAAATGAAATGGCAGACTCTTCAGGGTGGAGGGACCCACCTTTTCATGCTAGTGAGTGACAGATCTGGCTCTGAACCTAAAGCTATACTATAACTGACCTTAGTACAACAAAAGTGTCATTAGCAGAACATTTTTAAGTGCTGGCATCTATGCCCAAACTCTATTACAAAGGGCTAGGCTTCGCTTCACTTCACTTCACCAACAGCAGGAAGTGTCCCCCCTGGCCTCAGACTGAAAGATCCCTTCACATACATTATTTTTATCACAGAGCACCCACAATATACTAGGTACTGTCTAAACATAGTGAGATTTCCTAACCTGAAGAGCTCACATCTGAGACAAGCTGCATTCACCCTTCCCAAAGTACATCAGATATCCCCCTCACTGGCTCCTGATGCAGCCTTTAAGTTTCATGTAAGAATCATGGCAGAGTTGGGACTTTAGGAGGGACTGGAAAGTGGCTTTATGGTCCAGTTCAGAGAGGGTACTCCATACAAACGGCTGCACAGAAGAAACCACAACGATGGTTATGGGAAAGGTGGACAAATAAGGAGCTGAGGCTGGCATTACTGGCGATGGGAAAGGTGACAACATGAGCAGATAAGCACGGCAGGGTAGATTTGTGAATGACCAGTTAAGTTTGAGACATCCACAAATCTGAAGGCCAACCATGGGATTACTGTCACCATTGTTGTGGACAGAAATCCCCAAGCATTTTTGTTTGGTTGGTTTTGGGGGGTAGGGAGGACGAAGAGTTTTGTCGCTCCCCCCAAGAAAATTCAAGCATCGCTCTAGTATTGCACTCAAAAACAAAATATTCTGACAGTATTATTTAGACATATAAATATATGAAAAGTATAGCTTATGTAATTACCCTAGTCAATTCCAAAACCTTTTTTCTTTAAGAATCTCGGCTTTTGGGAAAAAAAACAGCCAGTACTGCTTTAGAAAGCAAAGCAAAAGCCAACACAGATAGCCAATGCAGATGTGATAGAAAGGTCTGAAGACTGTAGAAGGCTGCCCCATCTCCGCAAAGCTATTCTGAATTAGCCAGACTTTCATCCTGGTCACATATTCCAGAACAGCAAGCATGCTCAGTTGTGGCTAAAGTGCAGCCTAGAGAATCCCTGCATGCAATGCTCCATGCTGAACTGAGCAGAAGCAATGATTGACCTGCAGATTCGCTGGCTTCATCTCTATATCAAAGATGAGGAGAGCTGCAGTTTGATCCATTTTATACAAATTAGATGCAGCTCTCAGTGGGATCCCATGAACATCAGTAGAATGAGTCCAAGTAGCAAAGGAGAGAGGGGATGGGATACATTCACTTTGAAGGCTGGGAAGGGGGGGGGCGGGGGGGAAGCAGCCAGAGAGAATTGATACTTACATGGAGTTGAACATGCCCATGAGGGCAGTAAAGCAAAAGCCAATTGCAAACATGGACTTCATTCGAACCTGCAACCAGAGAGGTCAGAGTCATTCATTATTGACAGCTAATACAGGGAGAAACAAACAGATTAAAAATAAAGGCAAGTCCCAGAGTTAGGGCTTGGGGGCTTTAATACTGAATAATGGGTTTTGTGCAGCAGCATCAGGATCAAAAGAGAAGGGAATCTTTAAGCTCACTCTCTCAGCTTGTAGCAGAGGAGACCAAGCAGAAAACTCTTAGAAGGGTTGAATAGCTACGAGTACTGGAACAGCCATGAGAGGGATCATGGGGGCCAAGAGCTTATGGAGGAAAGGGAGGTCTCAGGGCTGTCCTGTTAACCAAAAGGTGACCATGCATAAAGAAAGGGGAGTCCAAGGGAACTGTGAGGCAGGAAGGGAAATAACAAACAGAGTGGGCTCACTAGGAAGATGGGGTGAGTAAGTGGAAAGTCAGGAAAACTGCTTCTATTTTGGAAGCACTAGAGAGATTGCGGGGGCGGAGGGGAATGAGATCTAGCCCTTCACTAGTTTGGGCATTGCCCCTAATTTACAGCATTCTTACCATCGACAGGTCCCTATTGTTGTTCTTCAGCTTCTCCTCTTGCCTCTCTGTAAAACAGGGAAGAGCACAGAGGTTATCCCAATCCAGACACCAGAAAGATTTCACTTTCAAGAAGTCTAAACCTTCCTTGCTATCCAAGCCAGTAATAGTTCCAAGACAGACTCCAGCTCTGTATGCCAGACAATACAGCGTGAAAACGGTACACAGCCAACTGTCCTTGAATCGAAACAACATGCAGCAGAACAAGTATATGAGGTTTGTCAACATTCAAAAGGCAATGCACAACAACTCAGACAATGGGCATGACGACATACAGACAGACATGTCAACTGGAAAACCAAACAGTGCTTGTAAAAATCAGGTAGTGCCAGTATATTGTATACTGGAAGCAGTGTTGTTCTCAGAATTTTATTTGTACATCGCATCTTATTACTGTAAGGCAGTGTTTTTCAAACTGTGGGTCGCGACCCAGTACTAGGTCACGGCAGCTCTGGTCAGCATGACCAACCAGGCTGTTAAAAGTCCCGTCGGCAGTGCTGCCCGGCTAAGGCAGGCTAGTCCCTACCTGTTCTGACACCTCGCTGCGCGCCGGAATCACCCAGCAGCAGGTCCAGCTCCTAGGCACGGAGGGGTGGGGCCACAGGGCTCTGTGCACTGCCCCCGCCCCGAGCACCAGCTCCGCACGCTCATTGGCTGGGAACCAGTCAATGGGACCTGGGGGAGGGGGTGCCTGTGGGCAAGAGCCGCGTGGAGCTGCTTGCTCCTCTGCCCAGGAGCCAGACCTGCTGCTGGCCGCTACCGGGGCATAGTGTGGTCCACTGTACAAGGACAGGAGGAAGTCTGCCTTATCACCCCTGCTGCACCGCTGACCAGGAGCCGCCTGAGGTAAGCCCGCACCGCAGCCATGCACCCCAATCCCCTGCCCCAGCCCTGAGCACTCCCCAAACCCGGAGCCCCCTCCTGCATCCTAAACTTGTCATCCCTGGCCCCTCCCCAAAGCCTGCATCCCCAGCCCAGAACCCTGACCCTCTCCTGCACCCCAACCCCCTGGCCCAGCCCTGAGCCCCCCCCGAACCTGTGGAAAGAAAGGGAAAGTCAACTCCAGCAGCTTTTCCTCACAGCCTCCCCCTCACTTTTGGAGCATCACACCTCCCCTCCCCAAATCTTACCTATTTTCTTTTTTTGCTGTCGGCCTGCTGATTCAGTTATCGTTTCCTTCTTCTTTTCCACTATAAAGGGCAAAGACAACATAGAATCACTTTCACACAAACAATGGAGAGTTATGCTACTAACCCCTTCTCTTTTCCTCTCCCTTATACCCAAAACCCTCATGCAGACTGGGGCAGGAGGAAGGAAGGAAGCAAGATACAGATATATGTCTATGATATATGTTCAATGTCTTATAACCTGCCAGAGCAGGACTGGCACAAATGTTTTCAAGACTAGGAATGTTTTCCAGGCCCTGATCCTAGACGAGGAAAAGATCAATTTCAATCCCTGACAAAAGCCAGACTTTTAAAACCTGCCAAAGGAGCCCATTGCATTGTGAACCAAGGAGCTTGAGTATCATTTTGGTTTAAACAGCCCTTGCTGATTTGTCATTATGAATTCTAGACAGTACTTTCAATTCAACAAGTGTGATGAAACGAGCTTTATGGGAAACTCTGACCCTAGCTATCTGCAGTGGGAAGCAGAACACAGAGAGGCCTGTGTTCTGTTATATCCCTTCTTCACAGACAGGCATTCTCAGTGGAAGTGCTGCGCCAGCAGTCTGGCACAACCAGCTCCATTCTTGCTGGTCATCCAATTAGGGCTGAAACATTCCCAATATTTTGAAGTTAAAAATTAAGTAGCAAGTCTAAACTTAGTTATCAAAGCTACCAGAAAACCAAGTAGGACAACCAATTCAGACAGCAGATACTCCACAGATTGCTGCAAGCAAAGCCAACAGATAGTCACAAGCCAGAGTGCTGATCTGTTGATACTGTGATCCAGCAACTATGCTTTTCAATCTGCAAATGGAATCACCTCCATTAGCAGAGAAATTTGATCGACAGTCCCAGAAAATGAAAGCCAAGTTTTAGTTTCAGGTTTATATAGCCAATATCACAATATGAAAATGGGATGATAAATGTTAAAGTACAGTTATGATAAGATATGTGATATTGATTGCCTTTTTCCAACGGCACATCTGTACATCTACTTTACCAACAAACCCATTTTCACTCCTGTTGTTCCATAGTGTCAGCGCTGAAGACTTCTATCTCACATATTAGTATATCAGTTCAGTTTTAATGGCAGAACTTTTATTCCTGATGATGACCAAGACAGAAAGACTACAGCTTAATTTCCAGATCGCAGGAGAATTTGTGGTGCTAACAGATATGAGTCATAAGAATTTTAAACCAACCTTGCACAATTGCCAAAAAACGAACAGCCCAGGCACAAACCTACTCATCTGCTTTTACCACAATGCTGCTGATGAAAAGGTTAACGGTGAAGTTTACTTATCCATAAACTAAATCACACACCTCAGGCAAGCAGGCCAGTAGGATTATGCAAGGGTGATGTAAACTGAGCAAGTTTGCTCAGAAAGGTCACTAGGAGTAAATAAAGTGGCACATCATCATTTTTATTCTTACTATAACCATGCTGCAGTCTTGCAACTTCTTCCATTGCCAGATAATAATCAGACATCTACCCTGAAACTTTCAGGCTCACTGAGTTTTGAGACATAGCTGTGCCATACAACACAAGTATATTTTGTTGAGAGATTAAATTATAAACACTCCCCTAATCTAATAGCCCTAGTTTATTCACTTTCAAGACCCATTTGTTTTCTGTAGCTGTGATAGAATGGCAAGGCTCTGGCAGAGTGGCCTAGTGATCTTATCCATGGTTTGGTTTTGGTTTTTTTTGCTGTTTTATTGGCACATTGGTTGTTGCTGTGGGTACACTGACAAATGGTTGAAAGGTATGGCAGGAGTGGTCTATTTTACAGTTGTATATTTAAGAATTGTCAAAGGACAGATAAGTGCTCATTTTAAAAAGGATATGTGAATAAACTGTGATTAATAAATGTTAATCAAATCTGAAATTGTAGCTAATATTTGTTATTCTCAGCTCTGCCACTCAAACTCTAACTCACAAGCATTAACGTTAGCAATTATTATTGGTGTATGCACCTCACATCTGGCTCTTCGTGGAAACACAAACCAGAGATAGGAGGAATTACAAAATAATCAGAGTAAAGTCTCTACAGCAATCATTAAACACCAGAGATTAATCTATACCAGCTGCTTATAAATTCCACAGCACCCAAAGGAGTAGCACATTATCTCTAAACCAGGGGTGGGAAAACTATGGCCCATGGGCCACATCCGGTCCATCAGACCTTTTAATCTGGCCCTCAGCTCCCGCTGGGGAGCAGGGTCGGGGGCTTGCCCCGCTCCGGCACTCCAGCCAGGCAGCAGGGTTGGGGGCTTGCCCTGCTCCACATGGCTTCCAGGAAGCAGCCGGCGTGACGCCCCTCCGGCTCCTGCATAGTATGAGGAGGTGCGGCCAGGCTGCTCTGCGCTGCCCCGTCCGCAGGCATCACCCCCACAGCTCCTATTGGCCTGGCTATGCCTCTGCATAGGAGCTGGAGGGGTGACATGCTTCCGGGAGCTGCTTGAGGTAAGCGCCGCCCAGAACCTGCACCTGAGCATCCCCTCTAATCCCCTGCCCCAGCCCTGATCCCCCTCCCGCCCTCTGAACCCCTTGGTCCCAGCCCGGAGCACCCTCCTGCACCCCAAACCCCTCACCCCCAGCCCCACCCCAGAGCCTGCACCTCACCTCCCCCCAACCCCCTGCCCCAGCCTGGAGCCCCCTCCCGCACCATGAACTCCTCATTTCTGGCCCCACTCCAGAGCCTGCACCCCCAGCTGGAGCCCTCACCCCCTCCCACACCCCTAATTTTGTGAGCATTCATGGCCCGCCATACAATTTTCATACCCTGATGTGGCCCTCAGGCCAAAAAGTTTGCCCACTCCTGCTCTAAACTCTCTGCTGGGGTTTCAGTTGGTTTCATATCTTATACTAGTAGGTTTTATCCTTAGCTACTCTGCGCTGTCTTATACTCCTGGAAAAAGTAAGGATTAGATGAATGGACTATAAGATGAATAGGAAGCTGGCTAGATTGTTGGGTTCAATGGGTAGTGATCAATGGCTCGATGTCTAGCTGGCAGCTGGTATCAAGCAGAGTGCCCCAGGGGTCGGTCCTGGTGCTGGTTTTGTTCAACATCTTTATTAATGATCTCGATGATGGGATGGATTGCATCCTCAGCAAGTTCGCAGATGACATTAAGCTGCAGGGAGAGGTAGATATGCTGGAGGGAGGGATAGGATCCAGAGTGACCTAGACAAATTGGAGGATTGGACCAAAAGAAATCTGATGAGGTTCAACAAGGACAAGTGCAGAGTCCTGCACTTAGGGCGGAAGAATCCCATGCAGTGCTACAGGCTGGCGACCGACTGGCTAACAAGCAGTTCTGCAGAAAAGGACCTGGGGATTACAGTGGATGAGAAGTCGGATATGAGTCAGCAGTGTGCCCTTGTTGCCAAGAAGGCTAACAGCATATTGGGCTGCATTAGTAGGATCATTGCCAGCAGATTGAGAGAAGTGATTATTCCCCTCTATTTGGCACTGGTGAGGCCACATCTGGCGTACTGCGTCCAGTTTTTGGGCCCACCACTACAGAAAGGATGTGGACAAATTGGAGAGAGTCCAGCAGAGGGCAACGGAAATATCAGGGGGCTGGGGCTCATGACTTACGAGGAGAGGCTGAGGGAACTGGGCTTGTTTAATCTGCAGAAGCGAAGAGTGAGGGGGATTTGATAGCAGCCTTCCACTACCTGAAGGGGGGTTCCAAAGAGGATGGAGCTTGGCTGTTCTCAGAAGATGACAGAACAAGAAGCAATGGTGCCAAGTTGCAGTGGGGGTGGTCTAGGTTGGAAATTAGGAAACACTATTTCACTAGGATGGTGGTGAAGCACCGGAATGGGTTATCTAGGGAGGTGGTGGAATCTCCATCCTTAGAGATTTTTAAGGCCTAGTTTGACAAAGCCCTGGCTGGGATTGGTCCTGCTTTGAGCAGAGGTTTGGACTAGATGACCTCCTGAGGTCTCTTCCAATCCTAATCTCCTATTATTCTAACTTGTCTTCTCCTGAAGGCTCAGGAGAGAGGGAGACAGAAGCCAAGCCGATCTTCTGTTGAGCTGTCACTTGCTTAAAACCCTTACTTCACTTATTTCTATTGATGCTTTTGTGTGCCACTTTTACCTTATACCATAGATCTTCCAACTCTTTCTCCACCTCTCTATCTTCTTCCCTCAATCTCCATCCCTCATTTCCTTTTCTCTTTTCACTGCATTGTACTCCCTCCCTCCTTCTCCAAGTCCTTTCAAGCTCATTTTATATAGAGAGGTTGTACTTAAACTAGTGCAATCAGTTTAAAAACCAATTTAAACTCATGCAACTTCTGTGTGTGTGTTCTTTCTTCCGTCACTTTTTTTTCTCCCACCACAAAAATCATCCTCCCTCATTCTCCTCTGGGACCTTTAATCTCACTCCTTATCTATTCCTCCCTAGTCTCTCATAACATTCATCCAACCACAATTCTTCCTCTTTTCAGTAACTCCTCCTGTTCTTCTCTCTCCTTCCTCCCCAGATCTGGGGTCCTTCTCAAAGAGCACAGGCAGGATCCCTGAGCTCACCTCAATGCAGCTGGTGGAATCTATATACATAACCACTGGCTAACCATGCTAAGGAAAGAGAGGCTTACACCCATTTCTGCTCCCCCCGTTCTTCAGTAGAAGTTAGGTAGGCAGTGGAATTAACATCAGGACAGGTCTCAGTACTAACCCTTCTCCTTCCAGTTAAGGACAAAAAAGGATAAAGCTAGGAGCTGCCTCAGACCAGAATGGCAGTGGTCATGTTTAAAGCTCCCAAGTATTCTATGCAGGGTGGATAAAAATCAATGATTTAAAAAAAAATTAAATTTTAAATCGGTTTTTATTTAAATGTTTTAAAATAAATAATATATAGAGGTGAGAAATAACAGACCTCAACTCTATTGTCCCTCTGCAAATTTGTGTACAGAGTCAATCCCTTACCTCTCTCTAAAAGTGCAAAGTTTCAGAAAGTTCAATGGATAGAAGATTGTTGCGGGCGGAATAGATCTGGACAAGGAGAAGAAGTCTGGAGATAAATGTGAGAATCGAGGGACATATGCTTGTTTTGTTAAAATATTCTATGCTTGCTGTCGAAGAAAAAAATCCAGAATACTTAATGTTGTTGTTTTAATTAAATCAATGATTCTCAAACTTTTGTACTGGTGACCCCTTTCACACAGCAAACCTGAGTGCGACCCCACTTATAAATTAAAAAAACATTTTTGTATATTTAACACCATTATAAATGCTGGATGAAAAGCAGGATTTGGGGTGGAGGTTGACAGCTCATGACCCCACATGTAATAACCTTGTGAACCCTGAGGGGTCCTGACCCTCAGTTTGAGAACCCCTGAGTTAAATAACACACTTCAAGTGTCTGTCTGGTGATGTTCTCCTCCTAATACAGCATGGCAAGAAAATCCTCCAAATATTAATGAATAACCTGTTGAATTGGAGATATTTATGAAGTCATTGGGAGGTGAACTATCTGCTTCAATTACCTTTGGTAAATGAATAATCAAACAACCACTCATTTTCTGATATAGCTGTAAAACTAATCTGAAAAGTTTTCAAAATAAATCATGGTTTAAAAATGTATAGTGTGTACCTTCTAAAAATGAAACCTACATCTATCTCTCAATTGCGAAGGATATGTATTAAGGTTATAACAACCAACAAGAATGCACTTTTATGTAGAACACCATGATTAAATTGAGTCTGCCTGACTAGAGATTTAAATCAAATCCACCCTGATTCTACAATGAGGCAGGGACCCTCGGAAGCAAACAGAAGGCACCTCTTGCCAAGAGCAGACCCTACTTTGAAAAATCCTGGAGCAGAAAACAATGAGAAGACAAGAACAGCCATTTTATTTATAGTGTTTGAAAGGCAACACTTACATTTTTTGCTTTGTTTTTCCACTTCAGCTTTCAGTCTCTTGTATTTCTCGGTTCTGTAAACCAGCACCCATGTTATACCTGAAACAAGCATCAGATAAAATAAGGGGAGAATGACTTTCTATACAGCTCTATTGAAACTTCCCCAGGGCTGCTGCAGCATTTAGATTTGGGTACATTAACAAGGACTGGGAGTGGCTAAGTCATTATGCAAGGTAGCCTGTTTCCTCTTGTTTTTTCCTACCCCCCCCCAGATGTTCTGGTTTAACTTGGATTTAAACTTGAAGAGTGGTCAGTTTGGATGAGCTATTACCAGCAGGAGAGTGAGTTTGTGTGTGTATGGGGGTGGGGAGGATGTGAGAAAACCTGGATTTGTGCAGGAAATAGCCCAACTTGATTGTCATGCACATTGTGTAAAGAGTTGTCACTTTGGATGGGCTATCACCAGTAGGAGAAAAGGAGTACTTGTGGCACCTTAGAGACTAACCAATTTATTAGAGCATAAGCTTTCGTGAGCTACAGCTCACTTCCTCAGATGCATATCGTGGAAACTGCAGCAGGCTTTATATATACACAGAGAATATGAAACAATACCTCCTCCCACCCCACTGTCCTGCTGGTAATAGCTTATCTAAAGTGATCATCAGGTGGGCCATTTCCAGCACAAATCCAGGTTTTCTCACCCTCCACCCCCCCACACAAATTCACTCTCCTGCTGGTGATAGCCCATCCAAAGTGACAACTCTTTACACAATGTGCATGACAATCAAGTTGGGCTATTTCCTGCACAAATCCAGGTTTTCTCACATCCCCCCAACCCCCATACACACACAAACTCACTCTCCTGCTGGTAATAGCTCATCCAAACTGACCACTCTTCAAGTTAAAATCCAAGTTAAACCAGAACATCTGGGGGGGGGGGGGTAGGGAAAAACAAGAGGAAACAGGCTACCTTGCATAATGACTTAGCCACTCCCAGTCTCTATTTAAGCCTAAATTAATAGTATCCAATTTGCAAATGAATTCCAATTCAGCAGTTTCTCGCTGGAGTCTGGATTGGAAGTTTTTTTGTTTTAAGATAGCAACCTTCATGTCTGTGATTGCGTGACCAGAGAGATTGAAGTGTTCTCCGACTGGTTTATGAATGTTATAATTCTTGACATCTGATTTGTGTCCATTTATTCTTTTACGTAGAGACTGTCCAGTTTGACCAATGTACATGGCAGAGGGGCATTGCTGGCACATGATGGCATATATCACATTGGTGGATGTGCAGGTGAACGAGCCTCTGATAGTGTGGCTGATGTTATTAGGCCCTGTGATGGTGTCCCCTGAATAGATATGTGGGCACAATTGGCAACGGGCTTTGTTGCAAGGATAAGTGAATTTGTGAGGGGGGTGAAGGGTGAGTAAACCTGGATTTGTGCTGGAAATGGCCCACCTGATGATCACTTTAGATAAGCTATTACCAGCAGGACAGTGGGGTGGGAGGAGGTATTGTTTCATATTCTCTGTGTATATATAAAGTCTGCTGCAGTTTCCAGGATATGCATCCGATGAAGTGAGCTGTAGCTCACGAAAGCTTATGCTCTAATAAATTGGTTAGTTTCTAAGGTGCCACAAGTACTCCTTTTCTTTTTGCGAATACAGACTAACACGGCTGTTACTCTGTAACAAGGAGAAAGAAACCCAGAGAACAGCAACATACAGTAAGCAGAGGGCGGTCTTTGTCAAGGACGCATTAGATGCACTGAATGGCACAGACACCTCTGTGAGATACAGACCTCATATCTCCCCTTAACTTTCAGCAATAAAAGTATTTACCTCAGAAATCTATAGAAATTGATACACACACAGCTGAGGCTGCAGAGTCATTTTCGCTCTGTCCCGCCACGATATGTATATAGTCCCCATCACCAGAGCCCTTAAAAATCTTAAATGCATTTCTCCTCACAACCTCCCGCAAAGGGCTATTGCCCCATTGCACAGATAATGGAGAACTGATACACGGAGTCACCCACGGTCACTGTGGCAGAGCCAGGCCTGGCACTTGGCCTCAGAGCTACCGCGCTCGGAGACCCAGGCTGGAGCCCCACGGTGGGCTCTTCGGGTGACCAGCTAGGAGCCCCTCCCCGCTGCGCCCCCGGAGCCCCACTCGCAGCCTGAACCGGGAAGGGGCTGGCTCGGAGGCTGCTCACCGGCTTACGCCTGGCAGGCGCCCCCTTCCTAATGGAACACGCCGGGGACCTAGGAGACCCGCCCAGCGGCCCGGCTCACCCTCGGCCAGCAGCGCCGTGCACACCGAGATGAAGACGATGAGGACAGTGTCAGCGAACATAGTACTCATGGTGCCCCCACACCCGGAAGAGACTCCCACGCGCGCGCACACACGCGACTAGACCGGAAGCCACAAAGGGTCCAACTAGCAGCCTAGCAACCGGCTCCAGTCTCCGGAAGTGATGTTGCTCGGGGTTTCGGCAACGAGGCGCTCCGCCGAGGGGAAATCCCGCTTACGAGTAAGGGGCGGGGCGCGGCGCAGGTGAGGCGAGCAGCCTGCCCATAGTGGCGGTAAACTCGCCTCGTGCCGGCGCCCCGTCGCTCAGCCCCTCGAGCTGGAAGCAGCCGCCCCGGGTGCCCCGGCTGGGCCCTGCCGCTCCCGCGCCTTCCCCTCGCGGGGCACTTTCTGCAGCCCGTGGGTCAGAGGGCGCCGGGCCCCAGCGTGCCTAGCGCCAGGCTGGTCTGAGTGCCCGGCCGGGCCGCGGCCTCCCCCTCAGCCCATGGGATCGCGGAGCCGGGCCCAGCTCGCAGCGAGCCCCGCTTGGCGCCCGCGACGTGCTATCCGCGCCAGGCCCTGGCGAGTGTCGAGCTCCCCCTGTGCCCCCGGGCCCGGCGGAGTCTGACGGGAAGGGGGGCTCTGCTGTCGCTAAGCCCCGGGCCTCCCCAGAGCCTTGTCCTCCTGGAGGAGCCCGGCCCGCGAGCGCTGCTCAGCGTCCCGCGCTGATGCCATTGTTGGCGGGAGGGTGCTTCCCGGCAGGCAGCGCGGAGAGCTCCCGGACTGTCACAGGAGGGCCCAGTGCTGCCTTAGGTACGTGCATGGCCCCCCGTCAGCTGAGCGCCTCCCAGTGTCGCAAGTCTCACTTCATAGGTGGGGAACCCAGACACAGAGGGACTACGTGACTTGCACCAGGGAGCCCGTGCAAATCCGAAGTCTCCTGAGCATGGAGCAAGCCCTTGAACCATTGGCCCATGCTTCCTCCTCAAGGACTGAATGCCTTATTAGTCCCCGGATCATCTTGGGTGAAAATCGGGGAATGTTTCCACCATGACACAGTCTTAGAAATAGATGACAAATCCCCAGTGCATATTCCTTCAATGAGGGATTGTGGCCTACCTTACATTTTGGATTGGACAGTCTAATTTTAAGAACAGTGTGGCTTCCTGGACTTCTGTGGAGAGATTCCCCAAAAGTTTTCCAGCATAACTTTTCTTTTTCCTAATTTCATCCCATTACTTCTACATGTATCCCCCTTAGTTCTCACTTTGTGGTCATGGAATAACCTTTATTTTTTTATGCCTCTTCTTATAAACCAATCCCTCCAGCTCCCTAGTCATTCTTGTTGATTTCTCTAAATTTCCTCCAGTTTTGTCAATATCTTTTTGGTAATTTGTTCTTCAAAAAAAATACTCTATTTCAGATATGATCACATTAGAGCTGTACCTTACCTTGCTGTGAAATGATTACCCTGTGCATTTTAACTGGCCTTTCTACAGCTGTGTCATTTTGCAAACTCATATCTAATTTGCGGTTTTATCTTCTATCTCTTTTCCAAGTTTTTTCTTCCTTTTAGATAGGGTTTTGGATTATTGTTCCCCAGATGTTACTCTGCATTTTTTTTAATTGAATCTCATGTTGTTGGTTTATTTCTATATATTTATCCTCTTTAAGGGCCTGACCCAAAGGCCACTGAAGTCAATGTTAAGGTGGTTTAAGTGGGGTTTGATTCAGGCCTTAGGTTCCTTTTCATTATTTTCTCTGTGATCACTGGTATTCACAGTTCCTTCCACTTCAATGTTATCTGTGACATCATTCCCTTTACTCTCTCCTCCAGATCATTAATGAAGGTATTAAATAAGACTGGACCCAACCCTGACTTGTTAAAATCCTCCCCATAACTCAATACATTGCTATTACCCTTTGTTTATGGTCCTTCAGCCGGTTTTCAGTCCATAGGACAGAGTTCCTATTCAAGCCAATTTGAAGTAATTTCAAGAGTGATTATAAGACAGTACCACATGCTTTAGTAAAAGTCAAATATAGTGCATCTACTTCATCCACTAACTGGGCTAGATTGTGACTTGAACTATGGACTAGCACAGGGGCATGAGGGGGGAGACTCTCCTTCTACCCTGCAGAAGCTACCTGGAACTTAAGTGCACAAAAGTAAATAGGTGCTGTGGTGCACCTGTTTGGAATGAGTGGGCAGAGAAGAATAGGGAATATTGGAGCCTTGAGTCTGCCTCCCCATGTGCTGGCCAGCACATCTGAGCCAGTGTGAGATAAGGGAGTGTTATAATATGCTGCTGGCATAGGCTACCAGTAGATTACTCCCCTTGTGCAAGAGGGGAACCAAGAGAAAGTAGTACTTCCAAGAGATGTCTTTGAGTCACCTTTCCTCCTGAGGCTGCTTCCAGAGACATGCAGTTTATGCACTGATCCTTGCCAGGACTGTGTCTGAAAGTACAATCTAGCCCTTTGGGTCTGGAGGTTCCACCACCCTTATTCATGCTGTGTGATAGGCCCACTGAAATCACTTCTACTACTTGCACAGTCTGGTACTTCACACCATGAGTAAGGGTAGCAGAATCTGATCCTAAATAAGGCCATGTCTACATTATGGGTGTTTTAGTGGCCTATGGCTTGTCTACACTGGAAACACTACAGCAGCACAGCTCCAGTGCTTCAGTGTTGACACTAGCCCCTACACCAATGGGAGGGGTTCTCTCGTCAGCATAGGTAATCAACTTCCCTGAGAGGTGGTGCTGGGTTGACAGAATTCTGTTGACCTAGTGTGGTCTTCACCAGGGCTTAGGTCAACTTAACTACGTTGCTCAGGGTGTGGATTTTTCATATCTCTGAGGTGCATAATTAGGTCAGTGTAACTTTTTAGCATAGACTAGGCCACACACAGGGATTTTTCCATTGCTGTAGGAACTCAACCTTCCTGAACGAAGGTAGGTAGGACAATGGAAGCATTCTTCCATCCACCTAACTGCATCTACAATGTGGGTTAGGTGCTGGGTTTTTCACATCCCTGAGCACTATAGTTATGTTGGCCTAAATTGTAAGTATAGACCAGACCTAATACTGTTGTGGGCTGGGCAGAACATCATTGAAACTGATGAGAGTAGCAGCAGTCCTTCATTCAGAATAAATGTTCGAAACAGTAGGTGCCTCAATCCGGAACACAGGCACACACACATGAGTCTGCTCAAGACTTAGCATGATGTGGGTGGAGGGTTCTTGTTGGGTATTGTTTGGTGGAGTTATGTGTGTGGGAGAGAGAAGGCAGCAAGGAAGACAGAACAAGCACAGTGTGTGGCCCTGAGAAAAGCCTAGAAAGAGCTTTAAAGGTGGGTACTGCCAAAAAGAATCTTGAAGCTGTGAGCAAAGCTGTTGTTTGATTCCTGCCGTGTTCTGGGAAACCTGACTTTGTACATTCTTTGTAAATAAACAGGATTACATCAAAGAAGTATCTCACCCCATCCTAGCGGAAAGAACCCACAGGGCCCCAAACTTTGGCCAACCGCTGATGTCAAAAGGGGTAACAATACTATCAAAACAAAGGCATCGAAGTTTAGGCCAGATTGTGGCCCATCCTGCAAAAGGGAGTAAGGGAGCAAAAAGCACTCACTTGCTTCCCTGCACCAGCTTCCCATTCTCAAGGGGCTGCTATACCTTCTCTCTGCACATGTGGGCAGGAAGAGATGGGGAACAGGCAACCTTAGCATCATCGCTTAGTGTTGGGGGATGTATAGGTATAAAGCTGGGAAAGAGTATGATTCTCCCCCTCACCTGGAGCTGAGGGGACTAGTAGGCACATTTGGCCAAGATCCTCAAAGGTAATTAGATGCCTAACTCCCATTGAAATAAATTGGAATCAAGTGGTTAAATACGTAGAGGATCTCGATTCTCGGCCATTTTCACTTCCTCAGTCACAATCTGCTTCCTGATGTGCTTGTCAGGTAACACAATGCACTGGTCCATATGTGGGGCTTGTGCAAAGCCACACTTGACCTCTTTTGAGTTGCAATATCTGTGCTTCAAGAAAACTCCAGCTGTTTATTGACAATGTTCAGGTTTTTCCCCTCTTAACATCTGTTCCATTATTCTCATAGGAATAAACATTAAATGTAAGAGATCCTTTCATTTTTTGAACACTGCTATTACATTTGCTTTCATCTGTGATGGATATTGCAACTGCATGCAGTATCTTTGGGGACCATATTGTATTACAGTTATGTAATACTGTATTACAGCGTATGTATTACCGTGGGCCAGGGATTGTATACACCTACCGCAGATAGGTTACCATGGCTCCTTCAGGGACCGCAAACAGTAGGGGTTGTTAAGATGAATCACTCAGATTATAACATCTCCAAAGCAGTAGCACCCCTGGCGGGTGGCTTGCACATATGGTTCAAACTGGGTTTTCCAGAGACCAACAGACAAAGAAGGGGCTTTTGGTATGAAAAGGCTGCACTTAAACTGACTCAGGGCCTTCTTTCTGATCCAGCAAACGGACAGGACCTTCTGTCCAATAGGGGCCCAAACCTTGTGGAAGGGTGGGAAAGACTTTGGCTGACTAGGGTCCCATAAGACTGACAGGTGAGATTTGGTAAGCTTTTAGCATGTGTACAGGAAATTTTATTGTTTTTTATATGTAGCACAAACTGGTACCTGAACTTGATTCACTTCCATTTTATCATTCTGGACTGTTTTTGAAAGTTGATGTAGTGTGCTGCCTATCATCTCCATTACAAAGAATTTAGTCCTAGATCCCCAAGGTATTTAGGCACCTAACTTCCGTTGATTTCAATGGGAGTTAGGTATCTAAATACCGTTGAGGATTTGGATCTTAGTTCTTGGGGAAAGACAAAATGTATGTATATTTTCTATTGAAAGAAGGAGCTCTTGTTATACTGGGCAGGTCTACACTTAAAACGCTGCAGCTACTACACCAACAGGATGGCTTCTCCCATCAGTGTAGTTGATCCATCTCCGCAAGAGGCGGTAGCTATGTCGATGGGAGAAGCCCTCCTGTCCACATAGTGTTGTCTACATCGGGGGTTAGGTAGGCATCATTGCATCACTTGGGTGTGAATTTTTCACACTCCTGAGTGACGTAGTTATACCAATGTAAGTTTGTAGTGAAGATCTGGCCTTGCTTACACACGCTTTTTTAAGACAGAGAGGGACACTGAAAGATAACTTTAGGCTGGGATACAACCTTTATTCTGATATGCCATAGGTAATATTTCTGTATTTTGTAACATAAACTTTGTGCTGGCTTGGCCTAGTTTTTCATAATATCCTAACAAGACAGGATCCTATTTTTTTTATTCATGGTTTTCTCAATTTCTTTTGTGTGCCAAAAAATCCCTGCTTTTAAGACAGAAATTGGACTGTGGATACTAATAGGTGAGGAAATTCAATGGTGGGCATCTGGGAAAGAAACTAAACTGACCTCAGAGAAGGCAGAATCTGAAATGTGTAATGGCCAGTGCAAAAGGTCATGGGCATGGTAGACATCTTGCTCTCTGTCTCCACACACAGATTGGTGCAGGTCTGTGTGGGCACAAGGAGAGCTAAATGACCTGAAGATACTACACATAGTTACAGAGATGGCTACAATGGGGGAAATGGAGCTAAGGCTCAGATCCTCAAAGGTATTTAGGTGCCTAATTTCCACTGAAAGCAATGGATCTGGGCCTGAGTAATGCCTGGAGCACTGAAGTGCTCTGGCACTGTTATATTGTTTGTTACAAACTTTTAATGGTTCCTTGTGCCTGGCACTGTGCCCCCAATCATAGCTTTAAAGTTGGTATGGGGTCATGGGAATCCCATTGGAAATCACCCTTCCAGGAATCTCTCATTTGTTTCTCTGCCTATAGCACTTCCTTTCTTGGCACTAGCAGTAGAGCACAACTGGTGCTGAGGTGGGACCCTCTGACATTACAAGAAACACTCTGCAGGGATGGGGGGACAGGAGAGATGGCACCAATGAACAGATGACTCCAGTTCCTCTCAATGCTTCCTTCTCTCAAAATTCATATCCTGTGTGGTCAGTGCTGGAATTTGGGTCCTGATCATGCTTAAGTTTATTCATGTGTTAAAAGTTAAGTACATACATTATGGACATAAGTGCTTGGATCAGGGCTGTGGGGGGATAGGGTGATGAACCTAGGATTGGTGACATTTGAGTTCCTATCATGAGCATTCCAGTAGAAGCTGATTTTGATCTCTGGAAATGGCCTGGGGAAATTCATACCTAAAGTGCTGCTCTCAACTGATTTAGGGCAGTAGGTAAAGAGAATGAATTCATCAAATGCATTCGGTGCAAACCCAGGGTGTCATCCCTGGGCAGCCTCCCCTGGAAATGAAAGGGTGAAGCGAGCAAAGTAGGATATTTGGAAGATTTGACGCCTCAGAGCCATAACACAACAGAACTCACAGTGCGGTCAATCTGGAGTAGAGGGCCTCAGTGCTAGAGAGGGTTAACTGAGCACAGGTGTTGTAGGAGGCGTTACCCGGACACGTTCCGCTTTGTCCTCCGCAGCAGCAGCAGCAGCTGGAGGAGGCAGTGAGCGGAAGGCGGCTGGATGCTGGGTCTGTGCGGCCCTGAGCCCCAGCCAGTTTGCAAACCCAAGCATCAGCCCGGGCGGCGGGAGCATGTGCAGCTGTAGCAGGCACCTGGCAGGGAGCCGCACGCTGGGGATGTGAACCAGGCGGGGAGGAAGGCCTTTCCTTGACTCATCAGATAAATCCAGCCCCCCAAGGCGACTGGTGAGCCAGAGACTGAGCGGCGGCAGCAGCATGGCAGGGGACAGCGAGCAGAGCCTGCAGGAGCACGAGCAGCCTGGCGGCGAAGAGCCCTTCCTGATCGGGGTCAGCGGCGGCACAGCCAGCGGCAAGGTGAGTGGGGGAGCGCGGAGCCGGGGGGGGCTGGTCCCCGCGTAAGTGCACGGGGAGCCGAGCGCAGCGGCTCCATGGCCGGGTGCGTGCCAGCCGAGACCCTGCTGGAGAGCCCCCGGCCTCCTCTGGGCTGCAAGAACACGTGTGCGCCGGGAAGGGGGGGGCGTGTTGTTGCCGCGATGGGGTGCGGCTCCTAGCGAGGCGTTGGGCGGGTGAGAGGCCGCGCGTGTCCCCCTCCTGCACCGGGATCGCCCCAGCGCGCTGCGGGGAGACAGGGCGGCTGCTGACTGGTGGCGCGGCTTTGTAGCACGTTGTCTGGCCGCAGCCAGCTCGCCCGCCCTGGGGAGCGAGCTCGGCTCTGCGGCGTGGGTGCCTCCGCTCCCCGCAAAGCGGCTGCTTCCTGCCTTGTGTTCTCCCTCTGCCAGACACAAAGGCCTGATCCCCAAGCAGGTGGCACTCAACGGCTTCGGCGGGCTCCCTCCTGATTGACACCCCTGCCACTCACCTCCGGCTCTAGGGGGAGCAGATGTCTGTGTGGCAGTTGTGCCGGGGTGCGGGGTCGTCACAGATGGGTCCTGGTGACTCTCTTGTGCTCCTGTAAACATCTGTCTAAACGGTTATTCTAACTCCCGCAACCTCCTTCCTCCCCTTTCTGCCTTGGTGGTGACATTGCTCTGTGCCGGGGTGACTCAGTGCTGCATGGATGGCTAGGCTGAATGGGAGTCAGATAAGTGTCTTGTTCCCCAGTCCCTCCTGGGGCTGCCCAGCTTCCCCTCCTCCGACTCTGATCGCAGCTATGTGGAGGAGTCACTGGAGTTCCCTCAGCCTGCCTGGAAGCAGGCTAATAGGCGCTGTTACGAGAGAGCTTGGAAGTGGCAATCATGCCATTGTGTTAACTGCTCCTGCTGGAGATGCACCTGCACTCCTAGGCTGGGGAGAAAGAAAATATAAACTAGAAGCACAGACAGAGGGTAGAACTCAAAACAGACAGAGGGTAGAACTTATCAGAGGGTAGAACTCAAAAATAGTTGCTGTTGAATATAACTTGTCCACTTTTAATTAAGTGAGATAAGAGCAGCTGTTACAAACTGATTCTTTCCTTATTAATGAAGTTCCTCAGGCCTTCAGTTGTCTATATCCATGTGTACAAGCACCTCTAGAAAAGCTGGTTCTAGAATTTTATACCTGTCTCTTAGTGAAAGGAGCTTAGATCCTCACTTTTTTCTCCACACTAATATTAAACTTGTCACTGTAATCAGTAAGCAAGTAACAGCTTTAAAGCAACACCAGTTTCATTCTGTCAACAGACCTCCCACCCCCACCCCCATTTGACTCATGCTCTGGCCCTGTTTAGCGCAGTACAGGCCTGGAGCTGTAGTTATTGCACACTAGTTTTTGTGTATGTGGCTCTGTCTGTGTACTTTCTCTGGTAACTTTAATGGCTTTACAATTGCACTTTCCTTTAAGGTATTTAATGTGTACGAAAGACTCCTACAAATAGCCAGTTTCACTGTTTCCCCTATATACAGACAATAACATGGACGGAGGAGGCAAAGGACAAATATTTGCCCCTCTCTAATCCCTTTCTGTTCTAGTAATCTGAAGTGTTGCTTAGAATGATAGTAACAGATTTTTTTTCAGGCAGATATGGTGTGTCTGATGGGCATGAGGGTGTTTTGTTGACCCAGATTGGTAGCAGGTGTTGGAATCCTACTGGGAGATGCTGACTCATAATGGCAAATGTGACTCTGTAACTCCATGCTGGATGTAAGTGAGTGTAGAAGAGTTCCTCTGGACACAGAACTGGGGCTGGGGAAAACTCTAGGAACTGCCAATAGGGAGATAGCTTGGGCTGAGGTTTATGGTGAGTTTGTTGTTTGAATTACCAGTAGAGGCAAACTAGTTGCTCTACGTACATTTTGTCTTTCTGTTCAGAGGGGGATGGAATTTGTTCCATCATATGGTGTCCATTTAAAAAATGTTCCAGGTGAACACGCTCATGTTCATAGGTGGGAATGCAGCTGAAATCTTCCTTGTTATAGGGAGCACTAAATGCCTGGCTGTAACTGGAGGAACACAGGGCTATGTGCACTCAGTTTTTTCTAAAGATGACTTAAAAAAAATACACTAGGCCTTCACTGCAGTGATAGGGGGTGGCCTTTATCTGTTCTCTTGCTTGTTGAAAACACATGTGCATGTTCCCCAGTGGAAAAAAATCCCATAGAAGGTGGAGGGGGTGTGTGTGGAAATCTGTCTGGGCACCAATGCTGAATTCTTCTTACACTAAGTTTTTTTTTCTGGTGACTCAGGTATTCTGGGCTCATGTGAGGCCTTTTGTGCGTGGGCCTAGCTCTGTATAGCTGTCTCAGTAACATTGTGTCTGTCGCTGCTGAAGTGCTATGTCTTGGAGCAGTCTATTGAATCCACAAGGTAAGGCCAGGGATTACAGTCCAATAGGGCACAGTTGTTCTCCGCTTCAAAGTGAAACATGCTCAGCAGCAGTAGTAGGCTCTCCTGTAAAACAGGGAAGAGGTTCTTTATCAGCAAGGTGGTGTACTAAATGGTCTTTCCTTTCTCAGCTTTGATTTCCCCTCTGCAATGATTACTTGCTGCCAAAACACACATACTGTGCAGTGCTGCCCTTTAAAAGGAACTCAACAGATCAGTGCAAACTTCTCATAGCCAGCTTTCTTATAGTCCCTTCTTAACTTATGCTGAAGCAGAAGCAGCAGGAAGAGATTATTGGTGCTTATGCCTCTAGTATCTCAAACTGGTGTATTATAGTTAATGTGGCTCATGATGCAGCAAAGTGAGAACATACTTGGTGGCAGAGGTAAGGCGAAATGTGTATGCAGCTGACACAACAGGGATCTTCCCAGCTGGTTCCTGGCAAGACCTCCAATTTTGGTGATATTCTTGATTGCTGTAATAGAGGGCAAACGGGTCATTGGAAGAACAAAGAACGCTGTACATCTATGGTGATATGCACCACACTGAGCCCAGGCAAGGGGTAAACTTTCCTGAATGTTCTGTGGCTAGCAGTATGGCTGACTATCAGTTCTTAAGGTCCACATGTGCTGGCCCCGGTTAGAAGCAGAGAGGATCTAGATGGTGGAAAAAAAGACAGATGTATTTTCCTATTCCAAAGCTGCAAATCCATCTAACTCTCCGTGCCAACTGCAGACTGTTGTAACACACTCAGTTTGCAACACACCAGAGTAAAGATAACAGAGGATGTTTTCCTTGCAAAGGCGCGCACGCAAAAAAAGCCCCTCGCTGTGCTGCTGCTGTTGAGTCAGAGATGGGTAAAAATTTCTCTAGACCAGCCGTTCTCACAACAAATTTTTTGGTGGCCTCAGAGTGCCACCACCAACTCTTGCTGGTGGCCACCCTGACACTTTTTTTCCTAAAATACTCATTTGTTTTTCCTAAAGTTAATTAAATATTCATGTATACACATCAAGATCATTGTAATTTATTTATGTAGGGTTCTTTTTTGGACTCAATAATAAAAATAATGCTGTGAAAAGTGATATTTGTATGTTTAATATCACTTTTTACAGCAAGTCCTGGCAAGCTAAGACCTGGATGGAGGGGTAGGGGGTGAGGCGGCAGAGGCTAGGGAGGATGGATGTCGGGGTGAAGCAGCAGAAGCCAGGGGTGATGGATCAGGGGGCCCTGCCACCGCGTGGTCAGAGGATCAGCACCCTCGGTCAGTATCTCCTGGAGCCCAGGCTTGGTGCCTGCAGTTGCATGGCTAGGGCCAGGGATTGGCGCTCAGGGCCAGGGACTGTCATCCAATGCCATGCAGCTGGATGTTGGCACCCAGAGGCAGCACCTGCTGCTGTGCAACCCGGGCCAAGGGTCAGCACCCAGGGTCAGTGCTTGGGGTCTGTGCCAGCTGCTGCTGCACAGACAGGGCTAGGAGTCTGCTGGCCCAGGACACACCCACTGGAGCCTGCTGCTGCACGACCAGGACTGGAGGTCAGCGTCCAGGGCCAGCACCTGCCAAAGCCTGGGGTTAGTGCCCGCTGCTGTGTGGCTGGGGATCTGCACTCAGGGCTGGTGGCTGTGGATGGGTGCCCAGGGCCAGCACCTGCCAGAACCCAGGGTTGACATCCCAGGAGGTCAGCAGCCTGGGCTGGGGGTCGGGGCGCGCAGCCGGGGATTGGCTGCCACCGTGTTTGGGGCTGGTGCTTGGGGCCTGTGCCTGCTGTCATAGGGCTAGGGGTCAGCACCCGCCAGAGCCTTAGTCCGGTGCCGGGGATCTGCACCCAGGGCTGGCAGCCGCTGGAGCTCAAGGTCACCCGGAGTCAGTGACTAGGGCTGGGGGTCGTAGTGTACAGATGGGGTCTTTGCCCGCAAGTGGGATTAGGGGTTGGCACCACACAGCCAGAGCCAGGAATTGGCACCTGCTGCCGCGCAGCTAGGGCTTGGAGTCTGAAGCCCCAGGGCTGGAGCCCTGGTCTTCAGCCAGGCTCCCTAAGTCCCTGCCACCCAGCCACCCCAGGGCTGAAGTTTGAGCCCCATTAAGCCCTCTCCCCCTTGTGTGCCAGCCCCTCTCCCCGCCCCCCCCACCAGGTAGAGAACTCCCCTTGCTCCTTCAGCATTGTGTCCCACCTGCAGAGGTGAAAGTAAACCGGTCCAGTAAGAAAGTGGCTGCCAGTACACAGGTTACCATATCAGGAGGGCTGCTGATGGGGGCAATGGGGGGCAAAAGGGGTAGCTGCCCTGCCCAGTGATTTAAAAGGGCCTGGGGCTCCCAACTACCACTACCGTTCCAGTGGTTGGAGCCCTGGGCAGTGCTGAAGGGCTGGCTGGGGGAGTCTGGTACCAGCCCTGTCCCTTCTGCCCAAGGCACTGCCCCTTCCAGGGGCGCAGAGCCGTGCGTTCCCTCCTTCCCCCCCCCCCCCCCCAACCTTGCTCAGGACCCGTCTGCCCTGTGTACCAGTAAATCCGTTAAGTTACTTTCACCCCTGCCCACCTGTCTCTGGAAACGTGCAAAGTGGCACATCCAGGAGCAAGACCGGGAGGGACTGATGCTTTGCTGCCCCACCCCCCATCACCACCCAGGAAGCTGTCATGGCTGCAGGGAAACCCCCTAGTGGCCGCATTTGAGAAACAGTGCTCTAGACCAGGGATCTCAAACTCAACTTGCCACGAGGGCCACATGAGGACTAGTACATTGGCCCAAGGGCCGCATCACTGAAACCTTTTCATACAACAATACAAAAGTATAGCCAAAAATGAAGAGTAATATAGTATGCTATAAAAATCAATGTATTAACTTTTTAAAAACTGTATATTTTATTAAAACCCCTCTTTGTATTAAAAACCTGTAACTATTCCTTATGTGGTCAGTAACACTGATGATGATCTATGCTAACAGTCTATCAACATAGCTGTAATGGCAGGAACTTTTTAAAGTAATTATTCATACAAAATACATTGCCACTTTTAACATTCTTCCCAACTTCTCACAGCAAAGAATCATACATGCTGAACTTCATACCTCAGACTGCCCATCTAGTCCATGAGGCCCTGCCTCTTCCCCCCCCCCTTCTCTTCTCCCATTCCAACCCCTTCCCCAAATCCCCAACCCGGCCCCGCCTCTTCTCCACCTCGTCCCCTAAGTGTGCCGTGTCCCTGCTCCTCCTGGAAAGTCCTAAGTGCCGCCAAACAGCTGTTTGGCAGCGGGAAGCAATGGGAGGGAAGCGGAGGGCCGGGGACGTGGCCCATTCAGGGGGGCTGAGGGCTGAGGAGAGCTTGGCTGCCAGTGGAGTCGGTGCCTATGGCAGACTGCAGGAAATAACTCTGTGGACACTAAGCAGCTGTGTTAGGCCATGGAAAGGGGAGTATAGAGATAACTTGTTTGTAGCGCACCACACCTGACTTTTAGCATGTGCTGCTCTTGGTGAGCTGGCATTCCTTTACAAAGTGACCAGGCCTTCCCTAGAGGGTTGGGGAAGAGGGATTCTGTTAGCATTTAGTAAATGGATCCAGCTGATTATGGAAAATAAGAAAGGGGGGGGGGGAATTCAAATAAAGAATAAAAACTTGAAGTAACTTAAAAGCCTCCTGGATTGTCTGCCTCTGAAGCCCATATGCAGGGCCAGCCTTAGGGAAAATAGTGCCCTGGACAAACTTGTATTTTGGCCCCCCTGGCCCTCAGGTTCCCCACCTATTCCCCCTGGCTCTGAGCGCCCTTCCACGGCCTCGCACTCTAGGCCCACCCGTAAGGTCGGCCATGCCCACGTGTTGCAGAAGCCTTGTTGCTGGCATAAGTGGTAATAGGCAGATGAGGAGGACTCAGACTGATGCCCATGACTAGAGCTGTCAAGGGAGCTAATGTGATGGCCTATCAGGCCACAATGCAGCTTCTTTATTAAGAGTCTGTTGTTGTCTAGTGAAATGCATTACTAGTAAGAGCTGGCTGGGATACAAAGCCTTCCCATTGTCAGAATACAACCTGTGCTTTGATTAGGCCCAGCACATTACCGTCTGATGGCTGTCTAGTGGTCTGTAGGAAGTGGTGAAACTGGCTCCCTTGTTGGCAGTTCCACCAGAGAAGCGCAGGATTAAATGGAGACTCTCTTTTCCATGCTCTCGTGCCCCCACCAAGTGATTTCCCAAGGTTTGTCTTAGTACTGTTTGACAGACCTGTTAAATACTGCAACAACTCCACTTCCTCTTGGAACCAAAGAGCCCAGTGAAAACTCCTGCTCTCCTTCCTCTCTCCTCAAGTAAAGGACTCCTGTCCACACATTTTGTTTTTTGACAAGGTTACTGGCCTAGTGCAGCGGGGTGGGGGAGCGAACAGTAGATGTGATCTTGATTTGAGTAAGGCATTTGATGTAGTCCCACATGACATATTGTATTTCCCAACTCTGGCTTTGCAGGTGTCATGCAACCATAAAAAGACACGTAGATAGCTAATGAGAACATCCATAACACTGGAGAAAATAAACCAACCTCTTCCTGGCATGGGGTAGGAAGAAACTTCTCAATGGGCATCTTATTCCACAGTTGTCCAGTATGGGCAGGCTTGGAAAAACTTACTGATATCTTGTAGCCCTAGGACTAAGCCTATGGCCTGGGTGAAAAGTACCTTTACCACCCACCCCTTCCAGATGCCATCTCTCTGCACCATAAAGGAACAAAGCAGGTGTACTGTTTGACAATGTTACTATTAAATGCAGTGCAAAATACCCAAACACTTCTGTTACACCTGTTTTCAAAATTTCACTTGCTAGTAGGGATGATTAGCCTATGGGATATAGAATAGTAGAATTAGTCAAATATATAACAGGTTAATATGTTCTGAATAGTATCAGACCAGCTATAGAGCTGGTTAAATACCATGAATGAGTATGAATTGAATATATTTGATGGATACAGGTAAAACTCATGAAATGAGCATTCCACTGGTCCTTACTAGTTGCCATTCCTGAATTCCTCCTTCTCCTCTTTATTATAACCCATGTTAAATTTCTTTCTGAATTGCCTCAATATTAATTTCCTATTTCCTTTCCTCTGCTATATTTTTTCCCCCTTCTCCTCCTAACATTGCCCAACCTTGCACCTGTGCTGCAAACAGATACGAAAGACTGCAAGAGGATGTGCAATCAGCACTGTTTGGGCATAACGCCTCCTTCAGCTTTCTGGCTGCTGGAAGGAAGAAGATGTTTCCACTATATAAACTTTGCCTTTTTTTGCTGCAGGAGGGGTAGGGCTTCCCCAGTGACTAGCTCTAGCACTTACCCTGCTGTTACTCAGAATTTTCTCCAAGACCTAGCAAAATGAAATTGATCAGATTCTTGTCAGTTGGATTGCTACCACAGCACCCGAAAAAGAGTAGTAAAAGTGAAAAGGCCTTAAGTCAGTTTTCACTCTACTGCAGCTTGTGGAAGCTCTGAGCAGCAGCAGAAGCACTAGAGCTGTGTGCCTGCAGGCTTAGGAAGATATCACTGCTCTGACTTCTCTCAGTTCATGGTTACAAAGCTTTTGTTTGTAACCGTGAAAAACTAGACTGATATGGTACTTGATGATATTTAAGTGAAAGCTTAGATTCTGGAAGAAGTGAAGGTACTTCCCTGGGAAAGCATCCTATTCATTGAGGGTGGCTGGCTTTTTTTTTTTTTTTTTTTTTAAACACCTGTGTGACATGTGCCCCTCTATTTGGTCATATCCTTTTTGAGAGAGCGTGACTAAAACAGAACACAGTATTCTAGGTGACAGTGTCACATTAGTTTATATAAAGGGAGTTACCTTATATGTATTACAGTAATACCTAGATTTCAGAGTAACAGCCATGTTAGTCTGTATTCGCAAAAAGAAAAGGAGTACTTGTGGCACCTTAGAGACTAACCAATTTATTTGAGCATGAGCTTTCGTGAGCTACAGCTCACCTTCATCGGATGCATACTGTGGAAACTGCAGAAGACATTATATACACAGAGACCATGAAACAATACCTCCTCCCACCCCACTCTCATTACCAGCAGAAGAGTGGGGGGGGAGGAGGTATTGTTTCATGGTCTCTGTGTATATAATGTCTTCTGCAGTATGCATCCGATGAAGTAAGCTGTAGCTCACGAAAGCTCATGCTCAAATAAATTGGTTAGTCTCTAAGGTGCCACAAGTACTCCTTTTCTTTTTAGTAATATCTAGAGGCCCCAGGCTAGACCGGGGGTGGGCCCTTTATACTAGGTCCTGTACTTTTCGTGCTCCCCTGAAGATCTTGCAATCTAAATAGACCAGCTAGAGCCACGGGGAAGGGAAGTGACTTGTCCAGGGTCACGCACAGGTCAGTGGCAAGAATCGATCCTAGTTTTCTGGAGACTTAGCTCAGTGCCCTATTCACTGGACCACGCTGCTTCTCTAAAGGCATTTGTGATGTTGCACTCTATATGATTATATTCACACTCATTAGCATATTTTCATAAAATGCAACTAGAATTGCTTCATGCAAAAGATCTCTTATAAGGTATCATTACAAAGCTAATCTACTGAGTGTGGTAATCCTATTTGTATAAATGTATCGTTCTTGTATCTGAAACTAGAAATGTAAAATATAACTCTCAGGTCCTATTGTAGTTACGCAAAGTGTGGGCCATTAATGGTGGTTTGGAATCTTGGTGGCTCCCATCAACCAAAACAATTGACTGTAAATGGCTCTGTTTACTTGCAGGCCTTCCTGTAAATCAGGCTGGGAGGAATGAGGGCTTAAAGTCTTACAGTGATGTGTGATCATGTCACCCAAACTGGAATCCATCTTTAACCTGGTGCTTTTCCATTTAGAAGGAGGGGTGAGAACCCAGACAGGGACAAAGGATTCCCACCTTATACAAAAGATATATAAGGAGGTGGGACAGAACAAAGTGGGCTGCAGTCATGAGAAATCCCCTAGCTACCACCTGAGCTAAAACAAAGACTGTACCAGGGAAAAGAATTGTGCCCAGACTAGGAAGGCGTCCAGTCTGTGATAGAAGCTTATTGAAACATCTCTGAGGGTGAGATTTCTTCTGTAATCGCTTTCTTACTGTATTACATTTAGACTTGCGTGTTTTGTTTTTTGCTTGGTAATTCACTTTGTTCTTTCTGTTATTACTTGGAACCACTTAAATCCTACTTTTTGTATGTAATCACTTTTTACTTATCAATTAACCCAGAGTATGTATTAATATCTGCGGGGGGGGGGCAAACAGCTGTGCATATCTCTCTATCAGTGTTATAAAGGATGAATAATTTGAGTTTACCCTGTATACACTTTAAACAGGGTAAAACAGATTTATTTGGGGTTTGGGCATCTGAGTGTTGGAGACAGGAACACTTCTTAAGCTGTTTTCAGTTAAGCCTGCAGCTTTTGGGGGACATTGTTCAGACCTGGGTCTGGCTCAGTAGCAGGCTAGTGTGTCTGGCTCAAACCAGGCAGGGCACTGAACCCCCCAGTCTGGCAGGGGAAACGGGTGAGAAGTAGTCTCAGCACATCAGTTGGCAGTTACCAGGGGGGTTTCTGTGATTCAACCTGTCACAGCGTTATCCTATTTTCTATACCATTTGTTATTGAACCTACTACATTCTTTTATTAACAGCTGCTTCACATAGAGTTGTGTAATATGACACCCAAGTCCCATCCTGCAGCAATTACAGTTAATTTAGAGCCCAGCAGTATGTATGATTCCAGATTACTTCTTCCACTATGCATTACCTTGCATCTGTCAGTGCTGAATTTCCTCTACCATCCTGCTGCCCATTCACCTAGCTTGGTTAGATGCTTCTGAATTTCTTCATAGTCTTCTCAGGTCTTGACTAACATATAACTTGGTCACCTCGAAGCTTTGCTACCTCACTGGTCATTTCCCTCTTCCAGACCACTAAAGGAGTTTTTATGTTTCTTCCTAATGGCGTTCTCTTGTGTGTGGTACTGGGGATTTGTGCCCTTCATTTGAAGGGAATGTGAGCTGTAGCTCACGAAAGCTTATGCTCAAATAAATTGGTTAGTCTCTAAGGTGCCACAAGTACTCCTTTTCTTTTTGCGAATACAGACTAACACGGCTGTTACTCTGAATGCTAGAGGAGTTTCTGTTCCTGTTGTGCAGGGGAACTTATGACCTCTGTGTCTCTAGTCTTTCCTCCTCCTCAGAATCTTGCTTTCAAGCCAGTGGCTGAAGTTTTCCCACCAGGGCACCATTGGTTTGTGTCTGTCAGAAGCAGCTTTGCAGAGAGGGACTGGATCTTTTCTCTATAAACAGCTTTTTGGCAGGATGGGGTCCTATTTTTCAAGTATTTTAGACTCCTAATCTTTCTTCTCCCCCCTCTTCCCCCCCCCCCCAAAAAGAGTGGGTATGGGGAGAGGAAACACTATTGTATTTCAGGAACAGGTGAGGGTTTTAATGGGTGGGGCGGGAGAGATTAAACTCTTTCCCTGCTGTATTGACTGAAATGCAACAAGCTCTTTATGGTGCTGGAGAACTGAGGAAGTGAACCTGAGCTGTCTCATTTCACTGTCCAAGCTAAATGAAGAAAGTGGCTGCATTAATGGGTGGAGAGAGAGAAAGAGTGTGTGTGTGTGTGTGTGTGTGTGAAACAAGATCCAGTTGTTAAACTACCCCGGATTGGTGACTATCCACAAGGAGAGAGATGTGGAACTCCTTTCCCAAGAGTCACTCTTTGAAAGCTAAACCCAAACCCCTGTGAAGCTTGGCTGTTTCTTTCCCCATTGCTGCTGTCACACAGGTAGTTCTACTTGATGACAGGTTTCAGAGTAGCAGCCGTGTTAGTCTGTATTTGCAAAAAGAAAAGGAGTACTTGTGGCACCTTAGAGACTGACAAATTTATTTGAGCATAAGCTTTCGTGAGCTACAGCTCACTTCATCGGATGCATTCAGCCCAAAATACGGTGGGGCGCTTATACTCAAATTTGTTAGTCTCTAAGGTACCACACGTACTCCTTTTTCTTTTTGTAGTTCTACTTGTACATACACCTCTCCTTCCAGCTCCACCCCACTGCATTCTGAGCTGTCCCAGTTCCCTCCTTTTGAAGCATCGTTCATGCCTGGAAGTCTTGGTTTGCTTTGATCCACAAGAGCCTGAAGTTCAGGGTTGGACCAGAGCTCTGCACAGCTGGAGGCTCAGGCTGTCTTGGAGCTGAATCGGTCTGTTATGTGGGAGAGGCACATGCCATTTTGGAGGCCTTGCTGCAATAGTTGGAGCTGGAGGGTAGCATCTGTGTCTATCTTTCCTGACTAGAGAGCAGGAAATCCTCATGGATACCTCCCCCATTGTTTCTGACAACCCTTAAAATCCATTAAGAAAAATAGAGTAGGCTCCCCGGCCCGCACTGTGCAGTCATCACTTCTGGTGCCTGATAGAAGCAGGCTGCTGGAAGGCAAATGCGGCTTGCAAGTGCTCTGATCTTCACCCTTAAAAGGTCAGCTGAAGAGAAATGGGTGTGGGGTGGGCCCCGCATTCCACCCTCAATCTTCTAAACAATGATAAAGGTGGAGGCGTGGCTATTTTGTCCCTCAATCACAGGCCACACTTCACAACTAGTGTTTAACTTTGTGCTGCTGAATGCAGGGGTGCCTTGTGAGCTGATTGCAAAGGGAGAGAATAATCCCCCTAAAGGAAGAGATGGAGAGCATCTGACAGCATGTCCCCAGAACTCCTCCACTTCCAGTGCCAGAGCATAGCTGAACAGATGAATCCTCAAAGACTCCATTCCCTATGTGCCTTACCATGTTCTGTAGGGTCAGCAGGCCAGGCAAGAGCCAATTATTGCTTGAACACAGGCCAGAAGTTACCCCTCAGTGTTCCTTTGCCATGACATCAGTTATCTCTCTCACTTCCTGGAATGGGGAGATTAACTGAGCCTGGAACTTTCTTCCTGTGTCTGTCTCCAGCTATGGGAATCTGATCTCTCCCCACCCGCATCAGTTGGGCAAATAGTCTCTGACTACAATGGTGCTACACTGACTGACACCAGCTCAGGCTCTGCCCCTGTGTAAGACAGAGAGGGCTAATTCACAAATGAAAAGACCATGGGAAATTTGCAAGAAGAACCCTAAGGGGTTGCTGGCTGATGGCTCTGCCCATAACACATTGCTGACTCCCAACAGTGATTCTCAGAGTTGGAATGTCAATATTGATGGGCAGCAATCTAGCTAGGAGAGATAGAACAGGAAGAGGAGAAGGTGATCTGTGTCAAGTGTTTATGAAAGCAGTGGGATACAGCTTGATAAGTCAGAGTGCGATGTTGAAATGGTGCTGGGGAAGGAGGCAAGGAATGGGAAAACAAGGGAGAGGTGATGGCAAGCAACTCATGATGGTTGGAGTCAGGAAACACTCTGTCCTACTCTGTCTGTGTGTGTGCGTGTGAGATTATATATAATTTAAGTGAATATCCATTGATAAGATCTACAGGATTTAAATACCCTGCTTCTGGGTGTCAGCTGCCTATTGCAGAGGTCAGGAAGGGATGCCACCTATAAAGCACAATTGGCCAACAGAATCATTAAGTGAGGTGGGAGTGGGTTGTACAGCTGCCTGTGTGCTCTCTCAACACCTACCCCCAATTAAATTAGCTCTTCTCTTACTGGATGCTCTGTTTTGATTCTTTTCTGAGCCTGAATTTCTTCACTTTTCATAATAACACAAAACCCAAAGTTTCCCAAATGCTGCTATTCTAGCTGAGCTCTGGGGAACTCCAGAAATTAGCTCGCTCTATATACAGGGAAGCTGAGCTTCAGACACTTAAGTGGTGACTCCTATCTTGGCTTCTTGCAACTTCTGCCGCGGGGGTGGCTGGACTAGTGAATTAGAGCTCTGCAGGCCAGAGTCTGGTGAGAAGAGTAGCTCTGCCAGCCCCTGGACTCTGATGAGGTGAGGGCTGAGCTGCCCACAGAACAGTTCAAACAACCCACCTCTCTAGAACTGAACCACTTATAAGCTGTTTATCCATTCACTCTGTACAGCTCCTGTGGCTAGAGAGTCCTCCAAGCACTGGCCCATAGTGCACTGCTCATAGCAGAAGGGGTCCATCTGGGCTTGGAGGGGGAATGGACATGGGGCTGTCAAATCTTCTCATCTGTTCTCCAACTGAAGGTCCCCCCCCACCCACCCCCACAAACTTTCCTCCCATTGGTCTCTGATAATGCCCCTGGCTCCAACTCCACCTCCTGAGCCAACAATCCAACTGTGGAACATCTGAATTAAGATTTGGGGGGGAGTTGTAGACTGCAGCCTGGCCACGGGGCATTTTTAGGTGTGGATGTTAATGCTGAGAAGCTCCACTAATGCCCCTCTTTGCTGCTCTAACGCACTTGGAGCTGGCTATCCAACTGGCATTTCCAGCTGGCACTCCAGAGTGGAATTTCTGGCTCAGAGTGCATAGCTGGAAGCAGGGGCATTATTTGTGACTTAAGGGTGGGAATGGAAATGTGGGGACGTGGATGGGAGGGAGGTCCATCTGGGGAGCAGAGAAGGGAATGTCGGCTGGCAAACTAGGAGGCTAGCTGAGTCACTGGTGGGACGAGTGGAGCAATAGCTCCTATTTGTTCCTCAGTTTCTGAGGCCCGCAAGCCAATGCAGTGTGTTTTGGTACATTGTGGAATAGGCACCCAGAATGCCTTGCCAACTAACTGCCTTAGGCAAGCACTAGTGTGGTTACATGGCTACCTAAACAGGTGAAGTTTGCCAGGCATCTGCCCGCTTTCTGTAACTAATCTAAGTTCAAAACGGTCAGGGGTCCAGTGAGGCAACCTGCTAGTGACACAGCTAAGTGCTGCTGTATGGGACTGAGGCCACAACTTAAAGTTAAGGAGGACTTGTGGCACCTTAGAGACTAACCAATTTATTTGAGCATGAGCTTTCATGAGCTACAGCTCACTTCATCGGATGCATTCAGTGGAAAATACAGTGGGGAGATTTATATACATAGAGAACATGAAATAATGGGTTTCATAAACTATCATAGTGTTTATCAAGCATTCTTACAACTACAATACCCACCTGCTGAAGTGAAGAAACAGACTGACAGGTGCCACAAGTACTCCTTTTCTTTTTGTGAATACAGACTAACACGGCTGCTACTCTGAAACTTAAAGTTAGGGGCCGCCTTTTTTCCCCAGAGGTGCTTTGCTGCTGCAGCTCCCAGGGACTTCAGTGCATGTATGATGGGGTCCAGTGCACCTCTCCTCTCTGTCCTGGTAATTCAGTCTTTAAATCTGCAAACCAGTTTGGAGTAAAGTTCCTCCTCTCTCACCCATACTCTGCCACCTCCTTACTTCCCTCTGTTCTGATGCTCCTGTGCCACTTGCCTCCCTGTTGAGTCAGCTGGGAAGCAGCGGTAGGGATGGAGCTGGGGAAGGCTTCCACCAGCCACGTGTCTGCTCCCCCAGCTGTTGGGACCCTCCCCAGACTAGCTTAATCTACCATCCAAACAACCTGAGCTTGGGCACCCAAAAGGGTGATTTCAGACATCTTCTCTACAGAACAGGTTGGGATCCCCAGCAGCTCCTCCCTGAAACCCGTCCCCAGCTGCATGGCTCTTCATTCTGGTCTGCTCCCTCTGTTAGTGTGAAAGTGTGAGATGTCAGCCAGAGCCACAGACCAAGCTGCTCATTCAACAGTTCCCTTAGCCTCTGTGCCAAGAGGCACCAGGATGTGCTTTCTGCTGCTCCTCCAAGCCCTGCTTGCTGCTGCAGAACTCTCGGAGAAAGGCCCTCCTGTTTTCTGGCCAGTGCAGAATGAGCTACTTTCCATTGGGCTTTATTTAGGGTGTTAAAAACAACTTTTTCTCCCCTCCAACTTCCCCAGTCAGAGCTTGATTTCTCCCCTCGCTGGCGTAACAGAGTTCAGCAGACTTCTCTGTGTGAGTGAGGGGAGAATAGAGCTTGTTGGCTTCTGTCCCACAAACACCACTCCTGGAGCCAGTTTGAGCGCAGCTCCTGAGCCTCTGCTGCTCCTTGTAGGCCTCCTCAGCTGCTCTTTAGTGAGGGCAGACCCTGAGTCACATTGGCTGTCACTGCTGCTAATGGGAACCCCATGGGCGGCAGTGCAAGTGACCTGGATCAGGTTGGCTTCATGCTACTGCCTGTGGAAAGCTCAGAGCAGCCCCTGGAGCTACTCTCAGAATGGGGGACAAAATAGGCTGGAGCAAGAGTAGGATAGTGGAGACTTATGACAGCTAGGAGTTTTGGAGCTGGTTGGGAGAACAGGTCTGGGACACAGAGAGAGCCCCTTCTCCCTCCCAGCAGTTAGAAGGCACATGGGGAAGTGAGAGGGCAGGTGGCTTCACACCTATTAACTAAATAAATGAGCAATAGGCCACAAAACAATACCCTTAGAAAAGGATCCAGGGGCAGCACTCAGATGGCTTTGGGATGTCTCAAGAGGACAGATGAGCTCTCTGCTCCTTGGCTAAGGAGCAAAGCATCAGATGAGGATGAGAATGTCTCCCGCCTGAGCCTGCAGCCTCCTGCTCCCCACCAACCAAGGCAGGCTTCTCCTCAGTCTGCAGGTCTCCTGCTCAGAGTAGTCTCCATTTGCATCAGACTCTCTCCTTTCATTTTCCCCCTTGCTACGTCGCCTGAAGTCCTCAGTCTGTGCCAGAATCGTCCAGCTACTGGGCCAGAACGAGGTGGATTATCGCCAGAAGCAGGTGGTGATACTGAGCCAAGACAGCTTCTATCGGGTCCTTACCTCTGAGCAGAAGTCCAAGGCACTCAAGGGCCAGTTCAACTTTGACCACCCAGGTGAATGGAGCCTGATCTTTGGGAGGAGGTGTTGGGCTGTGATAGGGCTTCAGTTACACCTCTCCTGATCTGAGTCGTTCTTTTAATTCCACTGGCACAGAACCTCTTGGTAATGCCGGGAACCCAGCTTCTTGCCTCACTGCGTTAAAGAGGGGTGGATGGGTAGTGATGCAGTGCATTGGCTTGCTTGGGACCAGCTGCCATATCCTGATCAGGTTCCTAGTGCAATGAATCTGAGTCTTGTCCTTGTCCCAAGAGGATGGTTGCACCATCCTATAACATTTATTTCTACTTCTGTATCCGATTTCATCCTGAAGATCCTAAAGTGCTCTGCAGATTATATGCAAACTGCACCACTGAAAAGCAGCCACCTGAGGGTTGACATGCTCAGCGCGCTGCCCAGCCGGAGGGAATACTCTGCCCAAGGAGAGTAGTGTTTAAAACATCTCCTCCTTAAAAGCTGGGATTTTAAGCCTTACCCCAACTGAGGTCACCTACTGAGCAGGATAACAAACTAGGACTAAACAAACTAGGTCTAAATACAAAGGAAGCCCAATTCCTGTTACTACAACAGAGACTTTTTCAACTGCTTAATGGGCTGGTGGGAAATTCCAGAACCGCCTCACCCAAAACTCAGCTGCCTTGGGCAGTGGGCTGTCTTGCTAACAGAGCCCTTTCTATGAAGCTGTGGGAGGGAGCTGTTCAGGGATAAAAGGCTGCTCTAGTCTCTGAGGGGCTGGGGTTCAAGAGGAGATTCACTCTTTTTAGTCTTGGCTTTAAACAAAATCAGTACAAAGATTGTATTGATCTTCCAGGGCTGGATCCTCAGCTGGTGTAAAGCAGCATAGTCCCACTGATTTCAGTGGAGTTCTGCCTCTTTCCACCAGCGGGGGATCTGGCCCAATAGCACTCAGACCTTGAGGCAGCATGCACCTGCCTCTGCTCCTCCATGTCTAGCTCAGCAGGGACTCTGTCTAGGTTGAAATACCATGATGTATGGGGGCAGAGGTTGGCAAGCAGCCTTCATAACAGCTTGTCTCTCCTCAGATGCCTTTGACAACGAGCTCATCGTCAAAACGCTCAAAGAGATCATGGAAGGGAAGACAGTCCAGATTCCTGTCTATGACTTTGTTTCCCATTCCAGGTAAGACACTACTCCTGCCTTGCTCTGCACCTGCTGCTCTGATTCGGGAGTGTGGGATGCAGCTCTGCCCATCCTCATTTGCAGCACCCTCCCTCCCTGACACTCCAGGCGATGATCTCTTGAGCACAAACTACCAATATGGGGTATTTCTGGAGAAGGTATCTTTTATTTTGCTGGCTCTTGTATGCACTGTATATTGCCCAAATGCTTGAGCTGAATAGTCCACACCAAAAAGGTTACAAGGGTTACAAAGTCAAGCACTCAACCTGCATTGTAGCATTTTTTTTATTTTTTATTTATCCACTCAACCTAAATTCTGTGTGTGTTACGGTACAATCACATGCTATTTCCCACAGGACCTCTGCTTCATAAAGTGCTCAGGGAATGCACCAAGGTTGCGTAATGAATGGGGCTGTCATCTGCACAATACTTGCCTCCTTCACTGGAGAAACTGGAAAGGGTGTCTGTTCCTGTGGGTGGGTCCCTGAGCGTGATTGATTAGTTTGACTCTTGCATACAGCAGCTGCCTGGTGGAAATGAGCATGCACATGGTGGCAGTGAGGGGGATGGTCTAGCCTGCTCCCTCCTTTCACCATATTTTAGGGAGGAGTGTCCATAACCTTTGGATTCCCTGGTTAAGCTTTGCCATACTGGGATGGGGCAGAGTGGTGAAAGCTGAGTCACAGAGAGGTGACATCTCTCCCAGAGTTGGTGTCAGTGAGGCATAGAGCCAAGAAACTGTCATCCCCAACACTCCTCCCATCAGGGAAGCTCTTCCTCTTGCTCTGCATCTTGTTCTGACATGCCTTTCTCATGCGTGGCAGGAAGGAGGAGACAGTGACTGTGTACCCAGCTGATGTGGTCCTCTTTGAGGGCATCCTGGCCTTCTACACCCAGGAGGTCCGGGACCTCTTCCGGATGAAGCTATTTGTGGACACTGATGCAGACACCCGGCTGTCCCGCAGAGGTGAGGGTGCATCGCTAGCCAGGTAGAAAGATGCTACTTGGTGCATAACTGACTTGGGAGCTTGCTTCTGTGAGATATTGCAGGCAAAGATTCTGAAGCAGGATTAGTCTGTTGGATTGATGGAAGGATGTCTTCTGTGACTCCTAACTAGACAGAAATGGCAAGGGCACTTGGCCTTCATGGTCCAGAGTATTAGATCAACCCCCCGGTGGCATCAGGAAGCTCTTGCCCTGTATCCCAAGTAGTATTAGGTTGTGTGGGTTTTATGCTTCCTGAAGCAACTGGCTTTGGTGAACATGAGTGACAGGATTCCAGACTAGATGTTCAGTTCTGTTGTGGCAGCTCCATTCAGTGCAGACAGCTGGAGTGCCAGTTGTCCGCCAGTCCTGGGGCGCCAAAAGCAGCGGTACAGCAAACTGGTTTAAAGACTAGTTCCAAGTCCATGTCTGTCATGTAGGAGAGAGCATGGCAGGTGGGGATGGGCTGTGTAAGCTCAGGGAGTGACTATAGGAAGGGAGAGTCTCTGCAGATACTTCTCGTGCTCTGAGTGGATAAGGGCCTGTCTCTAAGGGCCTACACTAACAATCTCTCCTGACAATACGGTGGCTAATGCCACTGCATCCTGGAACTCCTCACGTGCCTAGTGCTGGTTGAGAGCAGAGGGCTTGGGGGTCGCTTCCAAAATTGCTTTGCTTGGGTGGGATATTTTCTGGGAGCTGAAGGGCCGGCCTGGCAGGATTCCCCTGGCCGGTCGGCTCTGGCTATGAATGCTGGCCAAGAACTGACAGTGTGGTGGCCATTGCGTGACAGTTCAGGGTTGGGAATGGGGGCACGTAGAATTTGGGAAGACAAGGGCTTATGACACTGGATTATCTTTCTTAGCTACCCGTAGAACTTGGGGAGTAATAGGCGTATTTAACACTAATGTATCTCCCTGGAGTCCTGTTGCCACTTCTGTCCCTAGACAACCACTGCCACTCTGATAGTAATGCTAATGGCAAGAGCTGGCCTGCTGTGGAGGCTGGACTCTGATGGGGCAGTGGAACGACTGGGGTTGGGAGAGGTCATGTGTTTTCCAATTGGGATGAAGCAGGCAGGTCAGTTGGGTGCTCTGATTACCATATTGCCAGTCTCTGGAGTTGAGGAAACTCCTTCCCCCCACCCCACCCTTCTGACCCGTGCAGTACCACTGAGAGCCTCGGCAATACCAGAACCTGGCTCCAAGCACATACAGCACAACATCATATGGAGTTGCAGTACTGTGTGTGTGGTGGGCTGCTCCCACTGCAGTCAGCCCTCTTAGCATCCTGGCTTCGTATCGACAGTCTGGGCTGACTCTGGATGGGTTACATTAAGAACAGCTCTACTCTGTCAGACCAATGGTCCATCTAGCCCAGTATCCTGTCTTCCGGCAGTGGCCTGTTTCAGGGGGAATGGACAGGACAGGGCAATATTTGGGTGATCCATCCTCTATCATCCACTCCAAGCTTCTGGCAGTCAGAGGCTAAGGACACCCAGAGCATCGCATTGTATCCCTGATCATCTTGGCTAATAACCATTGATGGATCATATCCTCCAGGAACTTCTCTAGTTCTTTTTTGAACCCCGTTATACTTTTTGGCCTTCACCACATCCCATGGCAATGAGTTCTACAGGTTGACCATACGTTGTTTGAAGACGTACTTCCTTATAATTGTTTCAAACCTGCTGCCTATTTCCATCATCGGTGACCCCTGGTTCTTGTGTTATGTGAAGGAGTAAATAACCCTTCCTTATTCACTTCTCCACACCAGTCGTGATTTTATAGACTGCTATCCTATCTCTCCTTAGTAGTCTCTTTTCCAAGCTGAACAGTCCCAGTCTTTTTAATCGCTCCTCATATGGAAGATGTTCCATACCCCTAATGGTTTTTGTTGCCTTCTCTGTACCTTTTCCAATTCAATACATCTTTTTGAGATGGGCAACCAGAACTGCATGTAGTATTCAAAGTGTGGGCGTACCAGAGATTAATATAGTGTTGCCATGATATTTACAGTCTTATTATCTGTCCCTTTGCTCATGGTTCCTAATATTCGGTTATCTTTTTTGACTGCTGCTGAATATTGAGTGGATGTTTTCAGAGAACTATCCACAATGACTCCGAGATCTTTCTTGGGTGGTAACAGCTAATTTAGATCCCAATATATTGGAAAGCTCTAATCCCAACTATACATACAATGTGCATTTGCTTTTATCAACATTGAATTTCATCTGCCGTTTTGTCTCCCAATTTTGTGAGCTCCCTTTGTAACTCTTCGCAATATGCTTTGGGCTTAACTATCTTGAGTAATTTTGTATTGTCTGTAAATTTTACCACCTCACTGTTTATCCCTTTTTCCACATCACTTATGAATATATTGAACAGCACTGGTCCCAGTAGAGGTCCCTGGAGGACTCTAACTTACCTCTTTCCAGTCTGAAAACTGACCATTGATTCCTATCTTGTAACCAGTTACTGCTCCATGAGAGGACCTCCCCTCTCATCCCATGACTGCTTACTTTGCTTATGAGTCTTTGGTGAGGGACCTTATCAAAGAGGAGTTGGGATAGTTGCCCCTTCAGAAGGGGATTTCCTTCAAACTGATCCAGACCAATGACTTGAAGAGCCCAATATGCACAACTCACAACCTGAGCCTTAGTGTACTAGGACTCCAGTCCCTTGGTATCGTTCCTAACCCTCTACCTTGGCAATGCTTGATGTGGGGCTGCTGGCCATAGGTTGTGGAGGTGAGCTCTGCTTGAACTGCTCCAGAAGCTGAGCAGGGCTCTTGCACAGCTCCTAGTCTTCTTGAAGGTCTTGATTGGAGCAAGCACTGCATGTAGGAAGCAGAAGACTGGCTACCACATGTGCACTCAGCGGAGGCTGGGCGTTATAGAGCAAAAAAGGACCACGGGTCTGTGGCTGGCGGTGCAGGGTGGTGAAGAGGCCTGGTTTAGCATTAACTACAAAACACAAGTTGCCGTGTTGCAGCATGGCATTGGGGAAATGCAGACAAACTGGTACTGCTGTCACACTCATTGCTTGCTGGCCACGCTGGAGAAAAGGCAAGAAAGTAAGTGTGTGTGTGTGTGTGTGTGTGTGTGTGTCAGACTGGATTTGGGCTGAAGACTTGATGCCACGTGTTGCATTTTGTAAGAGCTGACGGCCTGAGCCAGCTGCCACGGGTGCTGTGTTGCAAATTTAAGGCCTTAAAACCAACTGTTTGCTAGGGTACCTCTTCACATAGTGTAGGGAGGACTTTGGTACCACAGGGTCTATGAGAGATCATGGGATCTCGTCTACTGGCAAATGCTGGTCGAGGTGGTTTTTGGTGGTGGTAGTTGTTGTGTGTTTTTTTTTTTGTTTTTTTTTTAAATCAACCTGTGGAATTTAGAGACACCTTTTAATAGGAGATGTCTTTAAATCCCCTGTTCTTAGAAGTTTGTATAAATTACAGTTTCCCAGAGGGCGTGAAAATGCCCCCAAACAATGATATTTTAAATAATTTTGTCTTAAGACTATGTTTTGTTTGTAAAATTCATTGTGCATTCACACTGTCATTCATGCTTTTTCTAAAGATGTCATGAGTTTTCTAAAGATGTGCTTTACACAGGGCCCTATCTATGCAGCCTTGGAAATCTCAGCCGAGGTGTCTGAGTATAGACAAAACAGGACACCAGAGCAGAACTCCATTAAGGGACTCTAGGGAAGGCCCACCCAGCATGAGTGGGTGTCTCTGTAGAATTCCAGAGATGTGTTCATCCTGTGTCTGAGATGGGATTTCAGTGCTGGCTGAGAAAGCTAGAGCCAAGATTCTCCAGGGTGCCTGCCACTGTCAAGCCAACGTTACTGTCTCGTCAGTAGGGGAGATGTTGTCATTGCTGATAAACGCTACTTTTTTTTTTACACCCATCTGTCTCTTCTGTGCTCAGCCCGCTGCTTCCACGTGACTCATTCAGGGAAGTCACAGTACAGTCACTGCGGGGATGGGAGGGAGAACTAGCAGGTTGTAAACCCTGCATATGGACCTTACAAAAGGAGTCTCCCTTACTCAGTGGTCATGATATTGGGGATCTAGGATTTGCCATCTGTCCAGTTGCGTCTCCCACCTCTGCAGATGGCCTGTGTCTCATGTCCCAAGGGAAGGTGAAAATCACCTGCACTTGGCTGACAATACAGTGCTTTATATAGGCTCATTGTAAACCTGCCTGACCACTGTGGCAATCGGCTCATGCCCTGAAGCATGAGATTTGGTTACCTTTATCTTAGTACGTGATTTCTAATGTCATTAGTCTTAAAATTATCCAATCCCTTATTAAGATCCAGCTATAGTTCTTCCTGGTGCTAGGAACTGAGAAATGGCCCTCAGCCCAATGATAGCAACTGAGAAATGAACCCCCCTCCCAGCACCACCACCTCAATGAAGAAACTGAGCCAGCTGATTTGGAAAGACCTCTCTATTGATCGCTGAGGTGGGTGTGTCAGTGGGGCTTATAGGTCTTGGCTAATAGAGCCCTGGAAGCAAGAAATCTTAAGTGATGAACAGACAGCCCCTAAAGACAGCGATCCTCAAATCAGTGCTCAATTACCCTCTTCCAGCCCTTGCCATAGGTGAAGGTCAGTGACTGGGAACTGTTGTGTTCATTCTCTTCCCCCTCTTCTCTCCCCCGCCCCCAGCTTCTAAAGCCCTGCAGTATGGTTGGCTGGAGACCAGCAGGCCCATCGGAGAGCAGCTCCCTCCCTGTTCAAGGGACCGGACTCCTTCCTTTTTTTGGGAGGATTGACCACCCAGAGGGTTTCCGTGTTCCCTTTTATAGGCATTGTGGAAAGCGCTAGTCACAGCCTTGTTTCTCTCCTTCCCTAACTAATGACCAAGAATGTACCTGTCTCAACCAGTAATGGGATGTGGGGGGAGAGCCAATGGCCTGTGTTTCACAGAAAGCCAGAGCTGGTGACTAATGGTCCTTTCTGGCTGTAACCTCTGAACTGCAGAAACTAGGCAGGATGATGTAATGGGATCTGGCTACTGAGTCATAGCCCACTCATAGGTATTACTGTAATTGAATGTTACTATGGGAACCAGAGCCCAGAATTCTGGATTAGCACAGGCTGGAGCAGTAAACTTAGGACTTTGGTTTTTGTAAATTGCATCATGCTCTTTCTGCTAAGAGTGGTTCTGCTGCCAGATTGCAGAACTGGCCAGCTGCTCCAGATACTACCCTTTGCAATGAGGCTGATCATCTCCCATCAGTCAACAGGAGTCTCTCCAGGGACTCTAATGGAAGATGGATCAGGCCTGATCTGATCTTTGCCAACCCTCCTTGGTCTCATGTGTATATCAGGCTTTCTGGATGGGTGCATATCCTGGGTCAGCAAAGCATATAGACCACTAGAAATAAAAGACTAGCCATAGCAGCAGGTAAAGCCCAATCCCTGGGGGGAGGAGCCTTGTGGAAACAGAATTGGAGCCTCCCCTGGCGTCTTGGACACTTTACCTACCTATCCTGAGGGTGCCGCACTTCCTCAGAGTATCACAGCTGACACTATAGTAAGTCTGAGGGTGCTGGACTCCCTGCAGCTGTAACCCGTATGCTGAAGTACCCGGCATGTGCGGCAGAAGTGCCTTCTCTCTCTTCTCCTTCCCCCCCCCCCCCAAGTCTGGGAGGCAGGAGCGGGGGGGGCACTTTTGGGGGCCCCACAGGCCCAGAGTGGCCCGGGGGATTAGCAGGGGGCCAGGAGCAGCCTGCTCCATTTCCCTTGCCCTGGCCCCAGCTGTGTCGCTCAGGAAAGGGGGCTTGGGGGAAGGGGTTCTTCCCCCTGCACTCACTGGCCCCAGCCAGCTCAACTCCGACAGCTCCCAGGCACCAGTGAGAGCGGGGGACTGTCTTTTTTTCCCCAACATCCCGCACTCACTGGTGGCAGGAAGCGGAGCGCCGCAGCTGGGAGCTGGCGGAGTAGAGCGGGCTTCCCACCACTGCCAGTGAGCTTGGGGTCGCTGGGGGAAGAGGTGGAATGGGGGCAGGCCAGGGGCAGAGCAGGGGGAAGGGTAAGAGGTGGGGTGAAGGGAGTTGTCCCTAGGGGGGGCATGGGGCCCCCGACGGCCCTGACCCTTGCAGTGGGCGCAACCTGCGGGGGGGCCAGCCAAGGGATAGGGCTGGTGCTGCCACGTATGCAGCACGCAGCTGCCTAGGGCACCATGAAATTTGGGGCAATTCGGTGCCCCAAATTTCATGGTGCCCTACGCAGCTGCGTATGCCTAAGGACGGCCCTGATTGAGGGGTATTCACAGATCTGTGTGAGGGGCCTACGACTGGAATACCAGGGGGCTGCAGGTCAGGATTGAGGGGCATCAGCAGAGCTGTGGGGGGACTCCAGTAATGCAGTAGCATCAGGGCCGTAGGTGGGACTGGTGTATTGGGAGAACTCTGGAGGCAGGACTGGAATGTTGTGAATTGAAGTGCACTGATAGACCTGGAAGGGGGGGAACATGTGCAGCCCCCTGCTCCATGTTGTCTGGCTCAGGCCTGTAATATCAGCCCCCTACTATCGGGAGCTCTTGCAACCAAATGGCATTAAACTGCGAGCCATCAAGCCTGCCTGCCTGAGGTGTGGCCTGAAGAGGCCTGTGCTTGGAAAGGGGCCTGTCTGGGAAACGGGGGCGGGGATGCATTGACCTATGCAATTGGCTTCTGACTGCCTTGTTTTTCTCCTAGTGTTACGGGACATCAGCGAGCGAGGCCGGGACCTTGAGCAGATCTTGTCTCAGTACATTACCTTCGTCAAACCAGCCTTTGAGGAATTCTGCTTGCCAGTGAGTGAGAAAAACAACCACCCCGCGAGCTGGCTGGGAGCTCTCTCTTCTCACTGGGGCCCGCCCTACCATGCAGCCATGTCACTTTGTTCAGGACAGCACCAGCCTGGACAGTGTGCATCCTCTCCCTGCAGGCACAGATGGCTGCATGGCAGGACATGGTGTCTGTTGCTCTCAATGGTCACTTCCCTGTGGCTGGAATTTCCAGCTGGATACAGCAGCAGCAGGGGAAGTCCCTACTTGTGGGTGAAGCTTGTGCATAGCCCCAGTGGCTAACAGGCTGTCCTGGGTGTGCTGGGAGACAGCTAGTGCTCACGCCTTCTGGTTGGCCCATAAGGAGGTGCAGGAGACTGAGCTCTGTGCTGCAGGTCTTGGCCTGGGGTTCACCCTTCTGGCTGGCTACAAAGCCAATGAAGAGCTTGCTGGGTGCCAGCTGTGGATTCCTGGAATCAGAAGTGAAGTGACTTCAGTGGAGATGGTTTTGGCTCCCAGGAAAGGCAGAGGGAGAGTGGGGGGGTGGGGGGGCTGGGAGGTGAACACAAGGAGCCCACATTGCCAGTCTGTGTGTGGTAGTATCTAGAGGCCTGGAACAAAGATCAGGGCCCCCTTGCACTAGGCACTGGCCATGCGCCTAGTAAGAGACAGACCCTGCCCCACAGAGCACATCTAAGCACCACGGACCAGGAAGGATTTTTATCCCCTTCTTGCACATGGGGGAAGTGAGACACTGAGGTGGAGTGACTTGCCCAAGGTCGCAAGTCAGTCAGGGCAGAGGTGGGAATAGAACCCAGAACTCCTGACTTAGTCAAGTGCCTTAACCATTCAACCACCCTCCTTAACTGTTTGTTGTTTCCTGTTCCCAGCACTGCACTTCCTTTTCCTCAAGCCAGGGAGGGAAGGGGTGGGACAGGGCCTTGCTTTGCTCCATGCAGAGAGCTGCATTAGTGCATCCCTTTGGGATACAAGGCCTGATTAAGGACGCCCTGAGACAGTCCAGGGTTGGACTTTCCTTCCCGGCTATCTGCTGTCCCACAGTCATCACTGGCTTCTGGGACACGTGGAGCGGAGCAGACCTGTCATGGGAGCCAAGTCTAGCTCCCTCCTTGATAGGATCGGGGGAGGGTGTAGAGGCCCGGCAGGAAGGGTAGGTAGTCGGCTGCAGAAAGGAGGCAAGAAACTGTATTCTAGCCACCTTGGCGCACTCCTCTCCTGACCATGGATCCCCAGCAAAATTGCTACTGCTGCCCTTGTCTGCTTCCAGAATCGGCTGTTGGTCCTGCAGGGAGAGGAGTGCCCAACAGAGGTGGCAGCAACATCTCTTCTCCTCCTGCCCCAGTGATTCCTGCCTCTGTCTGTCTGATCTGCACCCCCTGCTCCAAGCTCATGGCTCAAGGAGCAGCTATTCTACTTGCATGCAGTGCAGGACAGACAACCTGGTATAAGCGCTGGCAATCCTGGTACTGATCTCCTAACTAGCTCCCGGTCAGATGGGCTGGGAGGGAATTCCCATGACTGGAATCTGACAGATCCATAGCTATGCAATGTTCTTGTTGTCATGTCAGTCCCAGGATCATAGAGACAAGGTTGGGAAGGTAATGTCTTTTATTGGACCATCTTCTGTTGAGGAGACACAAACTTTTGAGCCACAAAGAGCTCTTCGGGTGTGGGAAAGGTAGGGAGAGTGTCGCAACTAAACAGAAGAGCGAACAGGTTGTTTAGCATAAGCAGTTAGTGTACATTATCTGTTGGATCTTGTATGTAGCTGTTACGCTCAGAGTACCTTTCCCAGACCTGAAGAAAGAACTGTGTGTGGCTCAAAAGCTTGTCTCCCTCACTAGCAGAAGTTGGTCCAATAAACAATATTACATTCCTCCACCTTGTCTTAGCGTTGCCAGTGTAGACTAGTCCTAAAGCGCTGCCATGGCAGCGCTTTAACATTGCTTGTGTAGTCTCAGCAGAGCGCTGGGAGACAGGTCTCCCAGCGCTCTTTTTAAAACCACCTCCACAAGGGGCGTAGCTCCCAGCGCTGAAACTTGCTGCGCTCAAGGGGGTGTTTTTTCACACCTCTGAGCGAGAAAGTTGCAGTGCTGTAAAGTGCCAGTGTAGACCAGCCCTAAGAGCCAGAGCTAGGCTGTAATGGGCTCCCATAACTGCCATTATCTAAAGCCATGAATAATGTAGCAGTTTGTGGAGAGAGGCTATTCCCACAGCCTGGCCACCGCCTCTGGGAGCTCTCAGGGTCTGGCTGTGCAGGGCAGATTCTGCAGCAGTGGCAACAATTAAATGCTTGGCCCAGTGCTCTGGTTTTGTGGCTGTCATAAACATACAGCTGAGGGTAGCATAAAGTCCCTCCTTTACTTGTAAAGGGTTAAGAAGCTCAGATAACCTGGTTGGCACCTGACCAAAAGGACTAATAAGGGAAGAAGATACTTTCAAATCTGTGGGGGGAAGGTTTTTGTTTTGTGCTCCTTGTTGTCTCTCCAAGACAAAGAGAGAGACCAAGCAAGTAATCCAGCTCCTACTGAATGATGCATCTAAAATTACAGAAATAGTAAGTAATAGCAAGGAAATGCGTTAGAGTATCTTTTGTTTTTAGCTTGTGAATTTTCCCTATGCTAAGAGGAATGTTTGTTCCTGTTTTTTGTAACTTTAAAGTTTTGCTGAGAGGGGAATCCTCTGTGTTTTAAATCGTACTACCCTGTAAAATGACCTTCCATCCTGATTTTACAGAGGTGCTTCTTTTATTTTTTTTCTTTATTATAAAGTTCTGTTTTTAAGAATCTGATTGGGTTTTTAGTGTCCCTAAAAACCCAAGGGTCTGTCTGTGCTTATCTTGTTTACTCTCAAGCCTCCCCAGGAAAGGGGGGTGAAGGGGCTTGGGCAGGATATTTTGGAGAAACAGGAACTCTAAGTGGTCCTTTTCCTAAATCTTTGTCTAACTCACTTGGTGGTGGCAGCAATGCCATCCAAGGACAGGGAAGAATTTGTGCCTTGGGGAAGTCTTTAACCTAAGTTGGTAGAGATAAGCTTAGGGGGTCTTTCATGCAGGTCCCCACATCTCCACCCTAGAGTTCAGAGTGGGGAGGGAACCCTGACAGTGGCCGATAGCAGTGCCGTGTGGGTGGCTTCACTGTGCTCCAAGCTAAATGCCAAGGTGGGGATGAAGCTGGCATTGGCCTTGTGGGGGAAGAAGGTGTGAGCCAGCAAACAGTGGGATGCTGCATCGTTAACCTTCCAGAAGGGCGGTGTAAGCAACACTGAAATCCCATCTAAACAAACTATTTGGCAGCCTCTCCCCACAAACTCCCTGTGCAACTCAGTCTCGTCAACTCCTGTGACCCTTAGTGTGAGTCTGGTGATCTTTGGTGGGATGATTATCTTGAAGCACCAGCTTCCGGAGTCACGAGATTCTCACCTGATCACAATTTTTACTAATGAAACTTTGTAGCCTCCATCGTTGTGGAGAAAAGCATGAAAACGTGCTCAGAGCGTAGCCTAAAGCTCAAACAAGAGGGCAAATGAAAAGAAGCCAGAGTGTGGTTTTGTGGTTTTTTTGTTGTTGGGTTTTTTTTGTTTGGTTTTTTTTTTTTTTTTAAACGTCCCATGGTGGGATGGCTGAGGTTGGGGGGGGGGTTGGCGCTGCTGGACTCTGGTATGAAATCTTCAGAGGTATAAATGAATGAAAATACTTCAGCACTCGGTCAGTTACACGCTCTGGTCTCCTCTGTAACACTGCGCTCTCTTCTCACAGACCAAGAAGTATGCTGATGTGATCATCCCCAGGGGGGCAGATAATGAAGGTGAGCGGTGATGCTCCTCCTTAATGGACGGGGAGGCTTCATGTGGGAAAACTGACTAATAGGGTCATGGCTGCTGTTGGGCATGTGGACGTGAATGGCTCCTGCGGGGCTGTGGTTAGATGGGAGCCAGTGTGGCTCCTAGCGAGGTGATGAGTCCCATATCTGGCTTTCAAGGTCAGTTACAGTCTGCAGACGTGGTTGGAGGAGGTGCTCTCCCATGGGAAACTCCTAGATGCTCCCTGTCGCTGTATGGGTGGGCTGGCAGGCTGCAGCTTAACGTGTGAACCAGAGTACAATTGGCAATAACTCAGAGTAGCATGGGACCCCCTCTGTATCCTGCAGCATGAACCCCTTCTGGAGGAAGACCTGTTAAGGTGAAGGGGGCTTTTAGTAGGTCTAAAGTACATATGTTCGGATAGTCCCATTAGAGAGGAAGAGCCAACTCCTCACTGCTGTGATCAGTGTCACTCCACTGATGGGTGGCTCCTCTCTGGCTGTGGGAGAGGATGAAGCGCCGCCTGCATGCGGGAAGCTATCACTCAGTGACTTGGCTGGCATCACTGTTCCCTGCAGTGTTGACAGCCTGGCACTCCCGGGCATGTGCCCCACTGCATTGCAAAGGGAGCTGGGAGTGGCCCCATTTCTGTAGCTCGGGACTTATTTATACTGTACAATCTAACCCCATCTGTTTCCCACACACCCAGTGGCCATAAACCTGATCGTGCAGCACATCCAGGACATTCTGAATGGAGGACACAGTAAACGCCAGATCAACAGCTGCCTGAACGGCTACACCACTCCATGCCAGAGGCAGCCTTCTGAGTCAAGTAGCCGGCCACACTGACCCCAGGCCTTGGGGTGAGGTTGGGGGTGGATGGTGGTTGAGCTCTGCTGCAGCTGATTTGTCCATACTGTGTCCAGTCACCCCTCCTCCCCCGCCCCCAGCCTCCTGATATTTAAGTAACTAGATGGAGACACATGCCTTTAATTTTGTATCTTGGAAATGAGAGAGGAGCATCTGGATACCCATAATCCCAGATGCCGCTGGGGATGCCTACCGCTGGCTTCGCTCAGTAACCACTCCGGCACGGAACTGGCTATCAATACAGAATCGCTCTATTTTTGTGTAAAAAGAAACAATGTAAAACTACTTGCCATAAGGTATTTGCCAGGCTTGGTATTGCTGAGGGCAGCTGGGACAAGGGAGCGGGGAGGGAAGTACACGGGTGCTGCTGGTTTGGGGAACTGGTAAGTGTGGGAGGGGGAAACTGTACCAAAGGTTTCAAACTAGGTGACCAAGCGGCCTAGGAACCTGAAGCAGCCACCCCATGGCTGGGGCGCGTGGGTGGCAGGCTTGGTGTGGCGCATACTGTGATTTTTTGCTGTTGGCCTGCGTGGCTGTGTGTGGCCACACAGCTGCTGTCCCTGTTCTGCAGGAGGGTGCTGGGTTTGGTTGGCAGGGAGGGGTGGCGTAGGGGAGAACAATGGCTGAAACCTCTGCTGCCCTTTCCTACTCTGCTTTCCCGCCCCTATCCCTGCTAGCTGCCTGCCTTGCCAAGGCTCCCCAGCGCTCCTGCCTGAGTCACTCAGCACTGCCCCTACCGCAGCTGACTTCCTGCTGGCTGTGGTTTTGGGGCTGGAGTGATTCATCCCACAAAGAACTGGCTGGGGGGGTGGAGAGGGGGTGGATTTTGAAGGGGTGAAATTCTGGGCTTGGCTATTAACAGCCACTGGCCCATCTGATTCTTCCCACACATCTGGGTGACAAGAGCACCTCGCCCCTGTCTGGCTACAAGTGACTGGGGGCTCTCCCCAGCTGCCTGGAGTTTGGTAGGGGGGAGGCCTGGGGCCATGGGTGGGACAATATGATAGATGTCAGTGTGCTCTAGCACCACCCCTTGGCCAGCTGCTGAAATAGCAAGAGCGCCAGGCGAGAGCTCGGCGGTGCCCGTTTAGTGTGTGGGGTTGGGGGTGGGAGGGAAACGTGCTTGCTGTCTGAAGGGGGCCTTGCTCCTCCGTGAGTGGGGTTTGAGCTGAAGCTCTGCTTACAGCATCTCTGAAGCTGCTCCCCAGCTGGTCTGTGGGGAGAAGAAAGGGCAGTTAGGTTAGAAGCTACAGAGCAGCCCCTCCCAGAAAGCCCTGCAGCGTAATGCTATGCCAGGGCACTGCAGCGTTGGCATGGGGGAGGGAGGGCGTGGCCTGTGAAGAGCCTAGTGCTGCTGGCACTCTGGGGCCACCCAAGAGCAAGCCCCTCTGAGACTGGAACCTCTGCCCCTAGAGAAGCCCGGCCCCATGCCCAAGTTCTACTTGAAGCTACCAGGGCAAACCACTGAGTGCCTTGGCTGGGATTTGGGCCAGAGGATCAGACTGTCTCCATGCTCTCCCTGCTACCTGCTTTCTTTGCCAGCTGGCGGGATCTTCTCCCCGCTGGTGCTGGGCAAAGCAACCTCTTTTTTCAGGGTCCTTGAATTAGCATTGGGCTTGCTGTTTGCTCAGAGCCCCCTGGGCACGTGCCCCCTCTATCCCCATTACTAGAGAAGCAAAGGGCTGAGCAGTCACTGCTATTGGGAGTATGGTAGAGGGCAGGTCTAGAGGGGCCATCCTGACTAGGCTGGGGTGTTAGCCCCCCAAATTACTTCAGAATTGGCTTGGTTAAGGATCTGAGCTGGATTGGACCTGGAGCAAGTTCTCTGCTCCTCTAGAAGGTGCTAAACCCACATGTGCCTGTGTTCAGGCCCCAGCCTGCCAGTATTGCCTTGGGAGACAGTATCCTGAAGCACTTGCTCTTTTCCCAGAGCTCTGCAGAGACCAAAGCCATGACAGTTCATTCCCAGGGGCAGGTGGCCATGCTGGCTATGAGCGACTGTGCCATGATGTGGTACAGACTATGGGACTTCATCAATTTAGTGCCACTGCCCAATGCTGCAGCTGTCAAGCACAGCTGTGCTTGAGGGGCTATCACTACAGTGATAGGGAACCCCAAGAGCCCCCATGGGGGGGAGGGATGGTTCTTCATGGGGAAGGAGCAGCACTAGAAAGGATCTCTTAAGAACTGAGGAATCCCCCAGTGCTAACCTTCTCATGTCCCATTGAGCTCTTTGCTGTGGCCTCTGCCCTCAAGCCTGCTAGTGCTTTGCTCTCCTTTTCCCTAAGCAGCTCCCTGCGTGGGACCGGGTGGATTCCCAGGGGGCTCACTGTCTGCTTTATGAGCTGTGTTTGGTACCAGGCTCCTGTGCTTTGGGGTGAGCCTTCAAACCTCAGGCTTATTCTTGCCCCTCTGTGGCCATCTGGAGTCCTGCGAGGCTACTGCCTGGTCCTGTTCTTGGGCTAACTAATAAGGAATAACCTAGAGGTCTGGCTTCTTAGAGAAAAGAGTTGCTTATTCACCTTCTGCTGGCTCTTCCCTCCCTTCCAACTGAACAGGGATGAGAGAAGTAGCAGTGTGTGATAGGCTCTCTGAGACCCCAAGGGGATAAAGAAGGGAATAAATGCCCCAAGTCAGCACTTCCAGGGGCAAAACCATTCCCTCTCCTATGGTGGGATGCGGAAGCCCTTCTCCCCACCACCCTGTCCAGAAACCCCCCAACCAGCTCCTGAGGCATGGCAATCTCCCTACTCCTGAGACCCAGTGATGCCTGGGTTGCCCCAGGAGGGCCAGAGGCCAGCCCTTAAGTGATAAGTGGCTGGAGCCCTACCGAGGGGGAGAGGTTTCCAGGGGCTGGAGGCTCTGCCTGAGTGGGGTGGCTTTCAAGACTGATGTACTGTTCTGCCCTTCCCTGTAAATAAAGATGAAATAACTGGATACTGGTGCTTCTTGTCCCCTCTGTTAAGGTGATTGCCAGGTGGGTGGTCCAGGCTTGGGCCTGCACTGTCTCTCCCTGTTTTCTGCTCTGTAGGGGAGAGCCTGCCCCTATGTCCCTGGAGCAAAAACCCCATCTGCAGGTGCTGTTCTGTCTAAACTCTCGTGCTGAAAAATCATGGTTGTGGACTGACAGCTGGCTGACGCACTAGAGCAGGGTGTCCACCACCCAGCCTGGAGGGTGGATTTAATTAGCAGCTGTGAGGGATTCTGCAGAATCAGAGCTTTTGGGCTTGTCTACACTGGCAGTTTACAGCGCTGCAACTTTCTCACTCGGTGTGAAAAAACACCCCCCTGAGTGCAGCAAGTTTCAGCGCTGTAAAGCACCAGCGTAGACAGTGTTCCAGCGCTGGGAGCCACGCCCCTTGTGGAGGTGTTGTTTTTGTTTTAAGAGTGCTGTGCCATGACCACACAAGACACATTAAAGCGCTGCCGTGGCAGCACTTTAGCGTTGCCAGTGTAGATTAGCCCTTTGTTTGTTTTTTGGTTTACAGCCAGGGAGAACCTTCCACATGCAGCTCTGTCCTAGTCCAGCAGCTCAGCAACTTGGAGAATGGTCTGCAGCCATAGCCTAATAATGGCACTTTAAACAGCAGATTTCCCACAGGGTTTAGGGGTCCAGTTGTGTGCCTGACTTGCATGCACCACTGCAGCTTGTGCAATCGCAGTAGCCCTAAAAGTATGGTTCCTAACTCAAAGTCCTATGGCCTGTGTTATGCAGGAGTCCAGACCAGATGACCCCGGTAACCTGCTGGCCTGGGAACCTATGTAATACTGCTCACTGCATGATGCTTTAGTAACTAAAAATTAAGTCCCTGTGTTTTGTCCTGGCTCCATGGGCTATGTGGGTTGGCTCTTTGTATATCTGGCCTGTATTTTAATACACTTTAACCTCACCATGTGGAAGAAGTCAAACTCTCCTACCCTGGCCTTCTTCTCCAGGCAGAGATTTCCCTAGGGCCCTACACCTACCCCACTCCCCCAGTTACATGCAGTGTTGCCAATTTAGTTGTTGGTTGGAAATTTGAACCGAAAATGAAACAATACACGCTTTAAAAAGCATATACAGTATATGAGAATACTTGTACCTGAGAAAGCATAATGGGTTTGAAAAATATGAACAAAGACTAGCTTCTTCAGACAGCTGTTATTTATGACAATGTCGGCACATTTGTTTCAGCTATATTAGCCCACCTAACAATTTCAAATTATTATTTATAAGCAAGGTCTGAATGAGCTCTCCCCTGACAGCTAGCAATGAGCCAGTGGAGGGTGGAAAGGCTTCAGGACCAGACTGCATTTACATAAACACACCTACTCTGCCTGGGTATCCAGCAGACAGAGCTGTGCTGCCCAAGTGATCAATTTGGGCTGGTGGTGGGTTACAAGTCACTTAAGTATTAAATATCAGGGGGTAGCTGTGTTAGTCTGTATCCACAAAAACAACAAGGAGTCCGGTGGCACCTTAAAGACTAACAGATTTATTTGGGCATAAGCTTTCATGGGTAAAAAAAACCACTTCTTCAGATGCATCTGAAGAAGTGGTTTTTTTACCCACCGGCTCCTTGTTGTTTTTAAGTATTAAATGTGGGGGTCATGAAATGTTATCCACATTGTAGGAGGAAAGGACAGCAGAACTGTACTTAGCCTGACTGAATGAGGGGGTCTCCCTCAGTGCTTATTTTGTGCTCGGGCTTGCAGGGCTGAGCCCCAGCACCTCTAGGCTTGGCAGTTTATAGCCCTGAGACCTCGGGGCTTGTCACATCAGTTGTGAATGTAACAAACTTGCTTGAACCCCAGCACCTCTTTCATTACAAATTAAGCACTCGTCACTCTCAACTGAACTGCACTTGCTAAGCAGGGGGTTTGAATGCCACATCCTAGGGAAGAGAGAGAGGGTGGGGCACAGGTGTTTTTGCTTGGTTGTGGGCTCTGCCTAAGAGTCACAGGCACTATTTGACCTGCCTCCTCTTGAGAGAGAGAGATGATTAGGCTTCATTACTGACCACTAGAGCTGAAATCCGTGATGATCAGTCTAAGTGCTTAGGCCTGCTGTGGGACAGCATTTCTGTGGAAGAGACAACCCAGCCTGCACTAGCAGCGAGGCTCCCCCACTGAGAGCGGAAATCACTGAGAGCTGGGTGGAACCTCGAGAGACCGATTCGCAGAGGTCACAGTGGCAGCAGAAGGTGACAGTGCAGGGCCATTGGGGACGGAGCAGTAGAGTGAACGGTGGCACGACAAACAGCAGCAGCCAGAGCACTGGACTATGTTTTAGTGACTTGGCTCCAGAATGCTAGATTTGTGATTGGAAAACGTATATAAATGTTTCCTAGTAGGCCAAGATTTTTAAAATACATAATTTGCCAAAGTCGTCATATCACATCATCGCTATCTCAAGAGGTCATTAACTAGGGGAGTTTCTGTCATAAACTTTTTTATGATTATTTTTATGTAAGAATGGCCATACTGGGTCAGACCAATGGTCCATCTATCCCAATATCCTGTCTTCTGACAGTGATTATTCCAGGTGCTTCAGAGGGAATGAACAGAACAGGGAATCATCGAGTGATCCGTCCCCTGTCATCCACTCCCAGCTTCTGGCGAACAGAGACTAGGGTCGAGACATTCAGAGCATAGTGTTGCATCCCTGTCCATCCTGGCTAATAGTCATTGGAGGACCTAACCTCCATGAACTTACCTAGTTCTTTTTTAAACCCTGTTATAATTTTGGCCTTCATAACATCCCTGGCAAAAAGTTCCATGGGGGACTCTGCGTTGTGTGAAGAAATACTTCCTTTTGGTTGTTTTAAACTTGCAGCATATTAATTTCATTAGGTGACCCCTGGTTCTTGTGTTAAGTAAAGGGGTAATAAAACTTCCTTATCCATTTTCTCTACAGCAGTCAAGATTTTATAAGCCTCTATCATACCCCTCTTAGCTGTCGCTCTTCCAAGCTGAAAAGTTCCAGTTGTCTTACTTTCTCCTCATATGGAATCTGTTCCATACCCCTAATAATTTTTATTGCCCTTCTCTGTATCTTTTCCAATTTCAATATATCTTTTTTTTGAGATGGGGTGACCAGAACTGTACACAGTATTCAAGATGTGGGCATATCATGGATTTATATAGTAAAAGCGGAGGGGCTTGATTTGCCAGACTGATCACCTAAGCCAATATTGACAACCTATTGAAAAGGCTGCAAAACACCATGCCTGTGGACTGCATCGACATGCAGAAAGCCTTATAAACCAGTCACTGTCAAAGCTAGTTTTAGAAGAACTTAATGAGGCTGTTAAGAATGCTGGAGACACAACTCAGATCATGTGAACCAACATGGCTGTTGCATGGTATTTTCTATTTAAGCAAGAGATACCACACACTACAAACTGGAGGCCAATGTTGAGTGCATTGTCACTTGTGAATCCTGACACTGTTTCAGACACTAGTTTCAAACAAGACTGGCAAATGCTTGCTGTCTTTCTGAAAAACTCAGCTGACTCTCTAGAAGTGTGCAGTGCAATAGTGAAAGACTCAGCAGTTTGAAGAAGTGAAGAACTTTCTCACCATATTCAAAATATGTGCATATGTTGCTGATGAATGCACCAATGCAATGTCCATGGTAGATCAGTAGATGCATTTTAGATGTTCAGGTTATTGAAGATATATAACCTGCCATCTGTGACATCTTAGAAGAGTTAAATGCTTGTAAATTGAACCCCAAACAGATGGCTGCTTGTGCATTTGATGGTGTTACAAGCTTCTCTGGAAGACGTAGTGGAGTACAAGTTTTGCTCAGAGAAAAGTGTAACCCTAATCTCTCTTATATACGTTGCAGAGACCATCTACTCCAGCTAGCGCAGAATCTAGAAACTGCAGAATCTTCAAAAGATACTCTTGCTTGAAAAAAGAGAGTCCAAAAGGACTGAACATCTTGGAAACAAATAGGTACACTGCAAATTTGAAGTTCAAATTAGTCCAACCTGGGAAAACCTACTGGCATTGTTATGAGCGATTCTTGGCTGTTGTCTTAAAATTATTGCAACCGTTATTACTGGCTTTGGAAAGTATCCACCAAGATAGGACAGATCTAAGTAGTGAGGCTGGTAGACTATTTTTGTTACTAAGTTCAGAGAAGACTATCGCCATTCTCTCTTGTAAATCTACTTTTGAAACCACTTGGGTCATTAAATAATGTCATCCAGGCATCTGCTACAACAGTAGTAGATCTTTGTCCAGCAATAGAAGCTATCCTTGGATCAATCAGAGATATCCATTGAAAATGTACTGGAAGAAGCAAAGACTTCAGTCCAAAAGCTGACTAATGAAGGTACTTGAATTGACTCCTTAAGTGAAGAGGAAAAGAAGTGCTTGTTAAACCAGCTGAAAAAGTACACAGACTTGATTCTTACAAATCTACACTAGTGATTTCTGGATTCTATTCAACCTCCATGTAGCTTTTACAGATGCCTGTCTTATAAAATACCTACAGTTGAGTGGAGTGAGGCACTACCAGCAGTAGGGCTGCTATGTGATCAGGACAGAATAGAGAATTTTGATCGCAGAGTGGAATAACATAGGACGAACAAATGAAGATTAACTTCAACTTCTTTATCATCACTAGTGGTTCGTCCCAATCTTTGTGCTACGTTTCCTGGGATGAAAGGAGTAGGAATTCATCTCTTGCTGCTCCCAGTCACAACAGCTACAGTGGAGCATTCTTTTTCCTCATTGAATAGAATTTTGTGTTCTGAAAGAAGTCGGCTTCTGCCTGATCATGAGCATATCATGAAGGACTGGAAGTAACGGGCACACAAGATGACACCAAAGAGTACAAAATTACAACAAGAAACCAAGAAGGCTGTAGATGTAGTGCTTCATAGTAGGCTTGAGTAGCCCACTTTAATTTTTGTGATGATTTTAAAACATAAGCTAAATCTAATAAAAATGGTCATGGGACATTTTTCAGTTTTTACTGTGGTGCCATACAGCCCACCTTTGCCTTCACGGTCTCAACCCTCGTCGGCCCTCACCCCCTCCCCGCCCTAACTATTCCAAAAAAAACCCACCCCATTTCAATTCCTGGGGAAAACACTCCAGGTAAGGGTGCTGAGGGGCAGGGGAGAGACCCAGGCTGAACCACAGGAGCCTACAAAGACACAGACCGTTCTGGTTCCTGGCTTAAAACCTCTGTGTAGTGAATCTAGCAATGCTTCATGGTTCCCTAGAGGGGGCTCTTTCAGCCAGGGGGGCACTAGGTGGGAGCTCGAGCGTCCGTCACTCCTCTAGCATCATAGCGAAGGTGGGATTTTTGTTTTAACACAAGCATTTGGAAGTACAGTAACTGCTTTTGAGTTTTTTGAACTGCAATGGCTGCATTATTCAATAGATGGCATCAGTGCCGCACTACTGCTTCTTAATCTAGCTTCAGTTAAAAGGGAAAGGTGCTGTTTTCAAATGTATATTGCTCCCTTTCCCTCTTGGGGATTTCTACCCCACCTGCCTTGTTTTTGTCCTCTTTTATTTAATATAATTAATGTTATGAAAAGATTGGTCTAAAACGATTTGAATACTTTCAAGTTTGGATGGGTTGGATTAATTAATCAGTTTTTCCGCTTAAATTACCTCTTTATAAACTCATATTGTAGAAGAGACAACATTGTTCTGGCTTTGGTAGATGCAGTGTTCCACTTTTACAGAGATTTGCAAGAACCTGCTGTGTGCACTAGAATAGAAACCTGTTGGGCGAGTGGGGGCAAATAAAGAGGTAAGATAAAGTCAGATTCAGTGTGATGAGAGGCAGAATGTATGTAGTTTTAAGCATCCGTTACGGCCAGAAAGGCTTTAGGTTAGGGTTACCCTCTTTACTTAAGACTGGAGTTCATACAAGATAAAGGCTTCCTCTTCCAGCAGTTCTTTTAAAATGATTGTTTTATAATGTTCCTTTTGTGCCACTGCAGCCCATGACTTAAACATATATAAACAAACAAATGGAAGCAAGGGAAAGTTGATAGTAATAAATGTAAATCAGAAGCTAAGAATTGTAGAAAATTGATAAGGGAAGCAAAGGGACAAGGAGGAAATCTATGCCCAGAAGTGTTAAGGACAAAGGAGTTTTAAAAATATATTAAGAACAACAAAAATCGTACCAATGGTAATAGTCCATTACTAGCTGGGAATGGTAGAATTATCAATACAGAAGAAAAGGCAGAAGTATTCAATAAATACTTCTGGTCTGTATTGGGGGAGAGAAGCAGATGGCATTATACCCTATAACACTCTTTCCATTCCACTACTGTCCCAACAGGCTGTTAAACAGAGGTGCTAAATTTAGACATTTTAAAATCAGCAGGTCTGGATAACTTGCATCCAGGAGTTTTAAAAGAGCTGTCAGAGGAGCTTGCTGGACTGTTAATTTTCAATAAGTGTGGGAACACTGGGGAAGCTTCAGATGACTAGAAGGAAGCTAATTGTATGCCAATATTTAAAAGGGTAAGTGGAATGGCTTAAATAATTATAGTCCTGTCATTTTGACATCAATCCTTAGCGAGATAATGGAGTAGCTGATACAGTACTCAGTTAATAAAGAAATTAAAGAAGGGTATTCCATGCCAATGAACATGGATTTATGGAAAATAGATCCTGTCAAACTTCATATCTCTCTTTGAGATTACAAGTGTGGTTGATAAAGATAATAGTGTTGATGTAATATACTTAGACTGATGTATGGTGTTTGACTTGGTACCGCGAAACATTCTGATTAAAAATTTAAAACAATATAAAACTAACATGGCACACATTTGACTAACTGATAGGTCTCAACATGTAATTGGAAATGGCGAATAACTAAGAGTGTGTGTGGTTTCTAGTGGAGCTCTGGAGGGATCTGTTCTTGGCCCTATGCTATGCTTTTTATCAATGACCTGGTACAAAACACACAATCATCACTGATAAAGTTTGCCGATGACACACAGATTGGGGGCGTGGGCAAATAATGAAGAGGACAGGTCCCTGACAGAGCATTCTAGATTACTTTGTAAGATAGGGACAAGCAAACTATATGCATTTTAATACAGCTAAATGTAAATGTGCACAGCTAGGAACAAAGAATGTAGGCCATACTTACAGGATGGGGAATTCTATCCTAGGAAGCAGAGATTGTGAAAAAAATTGGGGAGAGGGGATTGTGGATAATCAGCTGAACATGAGTTCCTAGTGTGATGCTGTGACCACAAAGGCTAATGCAATCCTTGAATGCATCAATGAGAATATCAAGTAGGAGAAGAGAGGTTATTTTACCTCTGTATTTGGCTTGGGCATGACTGCTGCTGGAATACCATGGCCAGTTCTAGTATCCACAATTCCAGAAGAAAGTTGATAATCTGGAGAGGTTCAGAGAAGAGCCATGAGAATGATCAAAGGATTAGAAAACCTGCCTTATAGTGATGGACTCAAGGAGCTCAATCTATTTCGCTTAACAAAGCAAAGGTTAAGGAGTGACTTGATCACAGCCTATAAAAGCCTACACAGGGAACAACTATTTAATAAAGGCATTTTTAATCTAGCAGAGCGAGGTCTAATACGATCCAAGGGCTAGAAGTTGCCACTAGACAAATTCAGACTGGAAATAAGGCATAAATGTTTAACAGTGAGTAATTAATCATTGGAACAACTTACCAAGAGTTGTGATGGGGGTTTTTGGACAGCTCGTTATAGGGTCATTTCCTTTTGCAATGAAGGATAACTATGGGCCAAGGTCTCAGCAGAGACTTCAATGGAGCTATGCTAATTTATGCCAGCTGAGGATCAGGCTCTACGTACCAAGCCAGGGGACACGAACTGCTTAGCTTTTGGAAGCCATACAATACTTTTTCTCCTCTACTGATTCTGTTTTCATTGGACAAGCAAGTGAAATAGCTGGGGAAAGCCTTTCCCAACATTCAGAGTTTGTTTACCTGTCTATCAGGCTGTTCCAGAGCCGGAGGAGTGCTTGACGATCAGAGTGAGAAGAGCTTGACTTGTTTCCACGTGTGCCTGTGTAACACACTGGGCAGTGTTTGCTACTGGTCCCCTTCTGCATCAGCTCCACAGCGGAGAAGAGTCTAGTACAGCACTCGGAGGAAGAGCCTGGCCCTTTAGCTGGCACTGTAATAGCTCATGCTCTTAGCCCTGGTTTAGGCCCCAGGGTCAGCCAAGCTGTAGCACCTTCCCTTGGAGAGGCATCCATTTGGACAAAATGGAGTAGTTTAATCTTTTAACCTAAGAGGTGAAGATCAGCTCAAAGGATGGTATGCATAGCATAAAGAAGAGGCGAGAGGAAAGACATAGATGAGCTATTTGTAATGGCAAACACAACAGGGGTCTTGTTTTTCCAGTTTTCTACTGGTAGAGCTTCCCCTGATTAATTTGATTCCTAACGCTCTATTTCTCTGGTAAAGCATGTTTAGTAGGGGTTGCTCTCAGAGCAATTATTGACCCCCCATCAATAATAACAGGACATCACAATTAATGGCCGAGCTGTAGAGGCAGTACATGAATGTAATTCTCTGGGCTCATACATACCCCACCACAGAGGCTGCTTCAACAAAATCAGAAGAAGCCTGCAGATGGCTCACTCAGACATGGCTTCCCTCATGAAAGCATGGAAAAACCATGCTATCTCAAAACATACCAAGGTTTGACTGGTGAAAAGCTTCATTTTTTTTCCATAGCAACTTATGGAAGTGAATCTTGGGAAACTAAAGCTGTGACCAAGGGGATAATTGATGCCTTTGAGCTCGGGTGCTGGCTCCCATAATCTGGTAAGCATTCATCTTTTCCCTGCAGGAGATACTCATGTTAGAAATAATATTGGAGAAAAGCAGCCCCTGCTGTCAGAAATCAACAGGCGCAAACTTATGTACTTCAGTCACATCAGGCATAGAGAGGGAAATAACCTTGAGAAGGCTATGGTGGAAGGAATGGTGGCAGGTCATCACAGTAGGGGATGACTAGTGAGGTGATGGTAGATGGTGTGCAGCAGATCACTGAGCCAAGCATGCAAAATTAGCAATGGAACAAGAAGGCTTCCAAAAAAAAAAGTGTGCTATGATGTCACCGGTATTCAGACATGAGTGAATGGATGTGCTCTCAGGACTGGATGGGCTAGCTACAGGGAGAGACCCCAGTTTCTTCAATGATGAGTCTATGCTGCCTGAGCTAAAGGGCCAGCACCACTGGGCGCTGCACCTAAGGAACTGGGATCAAAGGGAAAGAGCAGGCCTTAGTTGTGAAGGGTGCTTAGGGTGCAGAGGATTTGCTTAGAGAAGAGAAACTAACTCCGAAGTAGAATGGGACCTTAACCATCACAACCGCTGACTGGAGTTGTCTGCGACCTCTCAGCCCCAGAGTCAGAGCTTTACGTCAGGGATCAGGCTGGTGTTCCTTTCTCCAGGGAAAGGGTGTGACTCTCACATGAGCTATTGCCTTAAAGGGTGAAAGTCCCCTTTGTTCTCATAATCCGAGTGCTTGGCTGGGACTGAACACACACACACACACACCCCACCCCACCCGCAATGCCACCTAAACCCTTCATCAGCCACTATCGCTAGACCAAACTGGGGCCAGGCCCGTGTACAAGTAGCATGAAAAGATGTTTAGCAATCACACATGAGTCATTACAGCAGAGGTTGAAAACCCCCTCTAGTTCCACTCCCAGCTCCTTCGGTTGGTGACCAGCCCCCACATACATCCCACAGCATGTTTTTTCTGCAAGTGCTTTGTAAATGACACATCCAAGCCTGTGAAAGATCCCTATGTTTCTGCAACCAATATCAGCACTTGTCAGGACATTCACCCTCCCGCAGTCATGCCTTGAGCACCATACTGCACAGCAAGCATGTAATTTTTACAAGCAATTTGTAAACAAGATGTTTTTACGGAACCGGAAAGATGCCTTCCTTTTCACTGGCAGTGCTGGTTAGGAATTGAATCCAGTGCAACCTGTAGTGAAAGCCAACTCATGGGCCAAGCAGTGGGCTGCCTTCTCTTTGTTGGGGAATGACATTGGTAAATTAGGCATCAAGCCCCAGGTCCTTGATTGCAGTGGGAGTCCTAAATACCTATGAGAATCTGGGCCTAAGTTATTCTGGAGAGAAATGTAAAGGTGCCCTCCTTCTAACATTGCCCATGAGGGTTGGTTTGGGACCCCAAATGTCCTATAAAAGTCTCACCTTGATAATGTCCACTAATGAAGCCAATGTGGTGCCTGGCTTTCTCTGGGAAGGAATTTGCACATTAAGCAAGAGGAATGACCTCCAAAACTGAACACCACCTGATGTGTCATAACCATTGCCCAGGTAGGATGTCTCTCACACATCCCCTCAGACCGAAACACGCACTGCTTTTTCTCTCAGTGATAGGAACTTGTGATTCACCCTCAAGCTGTTGCCTCAGAGATCAAAGATATCTTTGTTTTCACAACCAATCTGAGGGCCCATCACATATTGAAACCAGCAGAACTGCTTCCCATCGTTACCAGCTACAGGATGTGTTGTTTTGGGTGCGTGCTACCACAATGAATTGGTAAGTCACACAGCACAAGTCAGCATGAAACACAGTCATCTTTATCAGGGACTGAACCTATGTTCTGTGCCCAAAGCACAGCCGTACCCTATCAAGCCAGCTGCGGGGTTAGTTTTTGTTTCTCTGGGAAAGGAATTTTTAAATTAGCTATGAAGTCTTTTTTATTTATTTATGGTGGGTTTTTTGTCAGCAATGTGAAGGGACCTTAGATTTCACACCACTGTGAAGCATGGCTTTGCTTGGATTTACATCCAGGGCTTCTGAAATCTTAAATTAGTCATTTGACTAAGAAGCCAGTCTAGTTTGCTTGTCTCTCAGGGTATGTCTACACTACGGAATAAGGTCGAATTTATAGAAGTTGGTTTTTTAGAAATCGGTTTTATATATTCGAGTGTGTGTGTCCCCACAGAAAATGCTCTAAGTGCATTAACTCGGCGGAGCGCTTCCGCAGTACCAAGGCTAGAGTCGACTTCCGGAGCGTTGCACTGTGGGTAGCTATCCCAGAGTTCCCACAGTCTCTGCTGCCCATTGGAATTCTGGGTTGAGATCGCAGTGCCTGATGGGGCTAAAACATTGTCGCGGGTGGTTCTGGGTACATATCGTCAGGCCCCCCTTCCCTCCCTCCCTCCGTGAAAGCAAGGGCAGGCAATAGTTTCGCGCCATTTTTCCTGAGTTACCTGTGCAGACGCCATACCACGGCAAGCATGGAGCCCGTTCAGGTAACCGTCACCCTATGTCTCCTGTGTGCTGGCAGACGCGGTACGGCATTGCTACACAGTAGCAGCAACCCATTGCCTTCTGGCAGCAGATGGTGCAGTACGACTGGTAGCCGTCATCGTCATGTCCAAGGTGCTCCTGGCCACGTCGGCTGGGAGTGCCTGGGCAGACATGGGCGCAGGGACTAAATTTGGAGTGACTTGACTAGGTCATTCTCTTTAGTCCTGCAGTCAGTCCTATTGAACCGTCTTATGGTGAGCAGGCAGGCGATACGGATTGCTAGCAGTCGTACTGTACCATCTTCTGCCGGGCAGGCAAGAGATGAGGATGGCTAGCAGTCGTACTGTACCATCTTCTGCCGAGCAGCCATGGCATGCAGTCCTTCTGCACCGTCTGCTGCCAGCCAAAGATGTAAAAGATAGATGGAGTGGATCAAAACAAGAAATAGACCAGATTTGTTTTGTACTCATTTGCTTCCCCCCCTCTCCTGTCTAGGGGACTCATTCCTCTAGGTCACACTGCAGTCACTCACAGAGAAGGTGCAGCGAGGTAAATCTAGCCATGTATCAATCAGAGGCCAGGCTAACCTCCTTGTTCCAATAAGAACAATAACTTAGGTGCACCATTTCTTATTGGAACCCTCCGTGAAGTCCTGCCTGAAATACTCCTTGATGTAAACCCACCCCCTTTGTTGATTTTAGCTCCCTGAAGCCAACCCTGTAAGCTGTGTCGTCAGTCGCCCCTCCCTCCGTCAGAGCAACGGCAGACAATCATTCCGTGCCTTTTTTCTGTGCGGACGCCATACCAAGGCAAGCATGGAGGCCGCTCAGCTCACTTTGGCAATTAGGAGCACATTAAACACCACACACATTATCCAGCAGTATATGCAGCACCAGAACCTGGCAAAGCGATACCGGGCGAGGAGGCAACGTCAGCGCGATCACGTGAGTGATCAGGACATGGACACAGATTTCTCTGAAAGCATGGGCCCTGCCAATGCATGCATCATGGTGCTAATGGAGCAGGTTCATGCTGTGGAACGCAGATTCTGGGCTCGGGAAACAAGCACAGGCTGGTGGGACCGCATAGTGTTGCAGGTCTGGGACGATTCCCAGTGGCTGCAAAACTTTCGCATGCTTAAGGGCGCTTTCATGGAACTTTGTGACTTGCTTTCCCCTGCCCTGAGGCGCATGAATACCAAGATGAGAGCAGCCCTCACAGTTGAGAAGCGAGTGGCAATAGCCCTGTGGAAGCTTGCAATGCCAGACAGCTACCAGTCAGTTGGGAATCAATTTGGGGTGGGCAAATCTACTGTTGGGGCTACTGTGATGCAAGTAGCCCACGCAATCAAAGATCTGCTGATATCAAGGGTAGTGACCCTGGGAAATGTGCAGATCATAGTGGATGGCTTTGCTGCAATGGGATTCCCTAACTGTGGTGGGGCCATAGACGGAACCCATATCCCTATCTTGGCAGTGGAGCACCAAGCCACCGAGTACATAAACTGCAAGGGGTACTTTTCAATAGTGCTGCAAGCTCTGGTGGATCACAAGGGACGTTTCACCAACATCAACGTGGGATGGCCGGGAAAGGTACATGACGCTCGCATCTTCAGGAACTCTGGTCTGTTTCAAAAGCTGCAGGAAGGGACTTTATTTCCAGACCAGAAAATAACTGTTGGGGATGTTGAAATGCCTATATGTATCCTTGGGGACCCAGCCTACCCCTTAATGCCATGGCTCATGAAGTCATACGCAGGCAGCCTGCACAGTAGTCAGGAGCTGTTCAACTACAGGCTGAGCAAGTGCAGAATGGTGGTAGAATGTGCATTTGGACGTTTAAAGGCGCGCTGGCGCAGTTTACTGACTCACTTAGACCTCAGCGAAACCAATATTCCCACTGTTATTACTGCTTGCTGTGCACTCCACAATATCTGTGAGAGTAAGGGGGAGACGTTTATGGCGGGGTGGGAGGTTGAGGCAAATCGCCTGGCTGCTGGTTACATGCAGCCAGACACCAGGGCGGTTAGAAGAGCACAGGAGGGCGCGGTACGCATCAGAGAAGCTTTGAAAACCAGTTTCATGACTGGCCAGGCTACGGTGTGAAAGTTCTGTTTGTTTCTCCTTGATGAAACCCCCCGCCCCTTGGTTCACTCTACTTCCCTGTAAGCTAACCACCCTCCCCTCCTCCCTTCGATCACCGCTTGCAGAGGCAATAAAGTCATTGTTGCTTCACGTTCATGCATTCTTTATTAATTCATCACACAAATAGGGGGATGACTACCAAGGTAGCCCAGGAGGGGTGGTGGAGGAGGGAAGGAAAATGCCACGCAGCACTTTAAAAGTTTACAACTTTAAAATTTATTGAATGACAGCCTTCTTTTGTTTGGGCAATCCTCTGTGGTGGAGTGGCTGGTTGGCCGGTGGCCCCCCCACCGCGTTCTTGGGCGTCTGGGTGTGGAGGCTTTGGAACTTGGGGAGGAGGGCGGTTGGTTACAGAGGGGCTGTAGCGACAGTCTGTGCTCCAGCTGCCTTTGCTGCAGCTCAACCATACACTGGAGCATACTGGTTTGGTCCTCCAGCAGCCTCTGCATTGAATCCTGCCTCCTCTCATCACGCTGCCGCCACATTTGAGCTTCAGCCCTCTCTTCAGCCTGCCACCTCGCCTCCCGGTCATTTTGTGCTTTCCTGCACTCTGACATTATTTGCCTCCACGCATTCGTCTGCGCTCTGTCAGTGCGGGAGGACAGCATGAGCTCAGAGAACATTTCATCTCGAGTGCATTTTTTTTCTTTCTAAGCTTCACTAGCCTCTGGGAAGGAGAAGATCCTATGATCATTGAAACACATGCAGCTGGTGGAGAGAAAAAAAAAAGGGACAGCGGTATTTAAAAAGACACATTTTATAAAACAGTGGCTACACTCTTTCAGGGTAAACCTTGCTGTTAACATTACATACATAGCACATGTGCTTTCGTTACAAGGTCGCATTTTGCCTCCCCCCACCGTGTGGCTACTCCCTCAACCCTCTCCCATCCCTGTGGCTAACAGTGGGGAACATTTCTGTTTAGCCACAGGCAAACAGCCCAGCAGGAATGGGCTCCTCTGAGTGTCCCCTGAAGAAAAGCACTCTATTTCAACCAGGTGACCATGAATTATATCTCACTCTCCTGAGGATAACACAGAGAGATAAAGAACGGATGTTGTTTGAACGCCAGCAAACATACACTGCAACGCTTTCTTGTACAATGATTCCCGAGTACATGTTACTGGCCTGGAGTGGTAAAGTGTCCTACCATGAAGGATGCAATAAGGCTGCCCTCCCCAGAAACCTTTTGCAAAGGCTTTGGGAGTACATCCAGGAGAGCCGCGAATGCCAGGGCAAAGTAATCCTTTCACATGCTTGCTTTTAAACCATGTATAGTATTTTAAAAGGTACACTCACCGGAGGTCCCTTCTCCGCCTGCTGGGTCCAGGAGGCAGCCTTGGGTGAGTTCGGGGGGTACTGGCTCCAGGTCCAGGGTGAGAAACAGTTCCTGGCTGTCGGGAAAACCGGTTTCTTCACTTGCTTGCTGTGAGCTATCTACAACCTCATCATCATCATCTTCTTCGTCCCCAAAACCTGCTTCTGTATTGTCTCCATCTCCATTGAAGGAGTCAAACAACACGGCTGGGGTAGTGGTGGCTGAACCCCCTAAAATGGCATGCAGCTCATCATAGAAGCGGCATGTTTGGGGCTCTGACCCGGAGCGGCCGTTCGCCTCTCTGGTTTTCTGGTAGGCTTGCCTCAGCTCCTTCAATTTCACGCGGCACTGCTTCGGGTCCCTGTTATGGCCTCTGTCCTTCATGCCCTGGGAGATTTTGACAAAGGTTTTGGCATTTCGAAAACTGGAACGGAGTTCTGATAGCACAGATTCCACTCCCCATACAGCGATCAGATCCCATACCTCCCATTCAGTCCATACAGGAGCTCTTTTGCGATTCTGGGACTCCATCATGGTCACCTCTGCTGATGAGCTCTGCATGGTCACCTGCAGCTTGCCACACTGGCCAAACAGGAAATGAGATTCAAAAGTTTGTGGTTCTTTTCCTGTCTACCTGGCCAGTGCATCTGAGTTGAGAGCGCTGTCCAGAGCGGTCACAATGCAGCACTCTGGGATAGCTCCCGGAGGCCAATACCGTCTAATTGTGTCCACAGTACCCCAAATTCGAGCCGGCAAGGCCGATTTAAGTGCTAATCCACTTGTCAGGAGTGGAGTAAGGAAATCGATTTTAAGAGCCCTTTAAGTCGAAATAAAGGGCTTCATCGTGTGGACGGGTGCAGGTTTACATCGATTTAATGCTGCTAAATTCGACCTAAAGTCCTAGTGTAGACCAGGGCTCAGGGAAAGGAATTAGTAAAGTTGGTTTAAGGAACTACATCAAACTCTGCTTCCACCACCACTGGCAGCCCTAAGCATACCACCATACACTTCTCTGGCAGGCTCTGCTACCATACATGCCCTGCCCATTCACACACCAGCAGAATCAGCTGCAGCTGGAGGATCAACACCATGTTAATAAAAACCTGATGAGGGGCATGTGAAAGTTAGAAATAGCCTATGAAGGTAAAAGTTAGACCCAGGCGTGGCTCTTCTTCTGCTTCACTTCTAAGTTCTGGAGTTCAGACTTTTTCTATCAGGCTAGCTCAAGGTATCTGGTTCTGTCCCCTGTTCTGCCACAAATTCCTTATGTGACTCTGAGCAAGTCACTTAGCTTCTAGTTGCCTTAAGATCCCCTTCTGTAAAACTGGGATAATACTTACCTGCTTAGGAGTGGTGAGGTTTAGCTCAGGGTCGTGCGACTGTTGCTACAGAAGTATTAACACAGGCACAGAAGTACTACAAAGCCAGCAGCCCTAACGAAGCTTTAGCTTGCTAGATGAAAGGTTTCTTGTGTGAGGTAATGGAGGGACTAGGCTGTTCTTTGTAAACGTACTGCGCTATTCATGAGGAATAGGTTAATATTGAGGAATACCACAGCATGATTCATTGTGCTGTCCAAGCCATTAAGATTCTCCCTCTGGAACAACACAGTTTTAATTAATTTGTCTGCTCCCCAAAGCCTGCTGCAGCGCTGAGGCCTAGTGAGTATGTGACTGGAAACGCAATCACAGCCTCCTGCATAGCTGTGTGGGGTACTAACATATGCATAGCCTGAGATGAGGTTTCTTTCAGATCACTTCTTCCGCCCACAGATTGGAATCTCTGCTAGTGAGCCCAACAATGCTGCCAAGGAGAGTGTACATTAGAACAGTCAGACTGGGTCAGGCCAATGCTCCATCTAGCCCAGTATCCTGCATCTGACAGAGGCCAATGCCAGGCGCTTCAGAAAGAATTAACAGGGCTGTTATCAAGTGAGCCATCCCCTGTTGTCCAGTCCCAGTTTCCAGCAGCCAGAGGTTTAGGAACACCCAAAGCATGAAGTTGCATCCCTGACCATCTTGCTAATAGCCATTGATAGATAACTTTCTAGAGGATAGGTCCAAATCTTTTTTTTTTAACCCAGTTATACTTTTGGCTTTCACAACATCCCCGGCATCAAGTTCCACAGGGGTTGACTGTCCATTGTGTGAAGTATTTCCTCTTGTCTGTTTTAAACTGGCTGCCTATTAATTTTATCAGATGACCCCTGGTTCTTGTGTCATGCAAAGGCATTAACACTTCCCTATTCATTTTCTCCACACCATTTATGATTTTATAGACCTCTATTATATCCCCCCTTTGCTCAAAGCTCTTGGGCCCAGCTTTACCCTTCATTAGAGGGACTCAGCTCCCAGTGGAAGCTGTGCCTGACTGCAGAATTGCAGCCCATGGCTCACATGCGGACCAGCTGGAAGCAGGTGTAGTTTTCATTGGAGTTGCACCAGATTTGATGTGGTTCCTTGTTCTTGAGGAGGAGGAGGAGGAACATTGTAAGCGCTGGTGCTCTTCAGAGGCAGGCAACGAGGTTGGTGTCAGTTCTGATACAGGGGATTATACCAATACTCTTCACCTCTGCCTGAAACCTACGTCACTGCCTGGCCACGTGCTGTGGATCCTTGGCCTCGTTTCTATTTTCTGCTGCTTCCTCTGGCTCATGTTGCTATTGGTCACAGCACTTCACTGGTAACACCCCACCATTCCCTTTTCTAATGTCACAGCGGGAGATGGTTATAGCCAAGGGGCAGAGCCTTTTCCAGGAGCTCCAAGGCCTTGAGGCACAGAGCCCTCAGCCAGTCTCTTAGCATCACCTCTGTGCCAGGAATGAACACCTCATGCCTATTTTGAGAGGGTGATAGGCCAGGGTTTCCTGTCCTGTGGGCTGTGAAGCTGCTCCTTTCACAAAGACAGTATCAGTGCCGTATTCAGCAGCAAGGCGACTGTTTATATGAAGGTAACGCCAAGGGGTCCCAAGGGAAATCCGACTTGCTGGGCTAGGGCAGCAAAATGTCATCTTTTCCCTCAAGAGCTTGCAATCTAAATACACAAGACAAAGGCTGAGAGGGGAATCAGGCACAGATGGGGTAAGTGATTTGCCCAAGGTCCCACATAGGTCAGTGCCTGAGCCAGGAGTAGATGCTCTGTCTCCTGCCTCCCAATCCAAACCCTATCTATCTGACCATGCTGCCTCCTAGTGGTTGCCTAGGCCAGGTCTCTGAGCTTCCAGAGGCTTTCCTGACCTCCTAAAAACAGCTAAGAATGCTATGGCAGCCTGCAGCACTGCTCCATCTCTGTCTTTACTGAGTGTTTCTTTGTTTTAAAGTTACTCATGATCAAAAACGGGAGAGGTACAAATACACAGGAGGGAGAGTCAAATGCAGCAAGGCAAGAGTGAATGTTTGCACACTCATTTGCACTTCCTGTGGAAAAGGGTAAATTTAGCAGTTACAAGAGGGGAAAAACCCAGCAAGGGGCTCAGGTGAGAAATGGACCTTAGTGAAACGAGAGGTGCTGAGAAAAAAGAAGGTCATGCTATTTACATTGTGCCCAACATAAGCCATGTATGCACCATGAGTGAAGTCTGCAGATGGGAAGAAAGTGGAGGAAGGACCCTTATGCAGGTTGCAACAACTTTCCCATCTGCTGTGAAAGGGCTGTGTACTGGTTTGACAATAAACAAGACTTAACATAGGGACGGGCCAAAAGCACTGAGGTCAGTTGGAACTCAAAGGTGCTCTGCAAATCAATTGGCTATTTTTACAGACCCTTTTCTGACCATAACTGCACTTTAACCGAGAGCAGAACAGGTTTTATTACCTCCAAGTGAGTTCAGCTTGTTAACTGGCAGCTACAAAGAGATCTAGCAGCTGTAGCTGCTGGAATAGTTTCTGAGGAGTCACACAGCTCCAGGATGGGACGCTCGGAGCAGACTCAGAGCCACATATACAGGTGCATCTAAGGTAGTCATTCACAGGGCCCCCTTCAGCAAGTCCTTTACACTGACACTTGAGGGTCACGTCCTCTTGCTTAGCAATGTGTCAGCTCTTTGTGACATTCTCCTCCCCTCATGCAGCAAGCCAGCGCAAGGCCTATGCTCCACTTAAACCTTCTAAGTCAGGTTTAAGTGAGGCATGAGCTTTGCAGTGGCTATCCACATAGGCTGAACTGCACCTGGAGTGAACGGACAGGTACACTTTTTAAAGAGGGCATTTTATAAGGTGCCTGTGGCAACAGAGGGGCCAAACATAGCTGTTCCCTGACTTACCCACCAGCTTGCCTTAGGAACCCAGGCAGAGCTCAAATGAAGGGTGCATGCACAGGACAGCTAAGTAATCAAAAGCAGCGGCTCCTACTGCAGTGGATTTGACTCATTTTACAGCATGTTTGGTGCAAGCTGGCTTTCTGCCTGCTGCCATGACAGTGAGTCATGCTGGATGGCCGAGGAGCTTTTATGCTATTTGATTAATTTTTTGCATCATCAAGGAGATTGTCTGAGCAGCCATGTGCTGGCTCCACTAGCCAGCTGAACGGATGGAATTCATTCTGAGGGATCCTGGCTGAAAGCCTCTTGTGAGCACTGTGCTTGTGGAAAGCATGTAGCACTACAGAATGGGAGGCAAATCACTGAGGCTCTGGCACCCAGGCGATTCCAGCCAGGGAAAGGTGCCCCAGCATAACCCTTGGGGACCACCCACGTTTGGTCCAGAACACAATGAGCACATGTAGGCCGAGCCCTCATTCCTGTCACAGAACGGCCTTGACCTGAACAAGAATGAGACTGAGGTTTAAACCAGCATGGAAAAAAAAACCCAGAAGCTCTGCAAAGGACAGCCAGGGTAGCCAGAGCACAGCCTCCAGCACGTGCTCGGCTGCAGGATTTTAAACTACACCCGTTGATTCGAGGGAGGGACAAGTGAGAGACTTTGCTATTTTTAGATTGCAAACTCTCCAGGACAGGGCCTTTGCCGTCTATGTTTGCAAAGCACCTCACATGACTAGGGCCCTATAGTAATAACTGAAGTGGGAGAGGGAGCCTGACAGTCCAGCTGTGCTTTGTCCTTCCTGTGTCAGGAGGCATGATCGTCAGAAGGTTTTCTGCCATCTGGGACAACAGCTACACCTGGGAAAGCATCAAAGAGGAACTGCAAGGTCAGGCTGATTTTTTTAAAGTGGAAAGTTCAGGGTGAGCAGGCACTGGGGATCTCAGGCAGGTCTGCAATTAGTAGACTTGTGGTGGAAAAAAACCACTATAATGAAAACCCTGCCCCTGAGAAGGGCTGCCCCTATTGGAGTCACTGGGAGTTGCAGGTGCTCAGCACGTCAAGATCAGCCTCTAAATTACTGAGGTGCTGAAACAACCAGCCTCTGGATCAGAAAGGGCCAGCTATGACACCTAGCTACAGGACATCTAACCCCAAAGACAGTGTCTAATCTCATCACGAGTGGGTCATCCCTGCCTCTGACAGAGTCCTGAGGAGTCTGTCCCTTTCTTATGCTTTGGCAACACTTGTGAAGCTTGTCATGCCAATAAAGTCTCGTTGAATTCAATTTAAAGTGCCACAGACTCCGGTAATGTAGGGTAGCCAGCACCTCATCTGACCTTCCACGAACCGCAAAACAACCTTGCTATCTTGGCATTCAGAAACTAATCACAGATGGGTCCATGCTGCTGCGTCTGCATGTGGATCCAGCCTCTCCCATAATCCTTCTGCCATCGCACACCCTCAGGTAATCTTGTCCTGGAAATACCAAAGTTTGGCTCTCGGGCTGTATGTTCAGATTAATGACTATATATGTGTGAGGCTTAAAAAAATATAAGACCCCGAGACAGGCAGGAGCTGTGGAAATGAAGCTTCAGATTTTGCTGCAGTTCAGCGCCGACCTGGTGCTCTTCGCTGTCAGAGGACCTGCAAGACAGCAGATTTCCAAGTGATGCTTCATTGCGTTCTAATACTGCCTCTTCTAGTGCAGTTACAGACTAATGGATACAGCAAATACAATGCATTGCAGCTGAGAGAGCTGAGGAAACTGTCAACATCATCACCAGACCTAGAGACAGGGCTATGTGCTCTTGTCCCTTTTGACAGCAAAGCTGAATGACCGTCCCCTTGCCGTGTGTCCTTTCCTCATCAGAGCTATTGAATCTCAGTGCTTTTAGTCCCTGGGAGGGGTTTTAGTCTGAAGTCTCTGACATGCTCTCCGTCTTAACTCCAGCTAACAAAGTCTTTGTCTGGGAATTTCCTTTGGTGTCTAAGGGGAGGTCCAGCACAGCTGGCACATGCAGAGCGACTGCCTTAGAGCTTGCAGGGTCTCTTCCCCATCACTTGCTTCCTTGCCCCTTCAGCTTTACAGTCCTCTCTGGCTTCATTCTCATGACAGCAGATGGCTGGGAAAAGACTAGCCAGGAAGCGGGGACTGAGTGGGAAGATTAGGGCAGTCCAGGGATTCAGATATTGAGGAAAGCAGAGCCTGTGGCCTGGGCTGGAGAGCAGGGGTTTGGATAGAGGAGAGAAGGGGGGAGTGGGAGCACTTAGGGAGGGCTCTGGTCGGAGGCAGTGATGAGTTTGGAGGTGCTGGCCCTAGGGTTTTATGTGGCTCCAAGATCAGGATTTGGGTGGCAGGGGTCAAAAGGCTGGGTGACTGTGGGATGCTGGCGGGGAGTGGGAGGGCGTCTGAGCCAGGGATAATCAGGGATGGGATACGTTTGAGCAAGGAAATCCAGGATTTCCCGGCAGTGGGAGGAAAAGAGCCCCCTGCATCCTTAGGAGGTTCCCTGGCCTCTGGCGTGTCCTTCTCACATTCCTAACTCAACAGTGAATAACTCTTCAGATCCATTCCTCCCCATCTCAGGTTTCCAGCTCTCCACCCGCATTCCATTATGGCACCTGTCTGCCTGGAGTCTATGCACCTTCTGTACATACAAGGACGGAGGTGTTCATCCCTCCCTCCCTGCCCTCCAGGCAGCAGGGGTGGAGACCAGCACAAAGCTACCCTAAAGGACCAGAGAATGGGGCCCATAATCTTTCCGCCACCGTACTCCCTCAGGTAGTCTTGTCCTAGAAATATCATATACTATGTTGTGTAGGGCAACACATGTATACCATTTTAATTGATATGGTCACTCAAGAGCCCACCCTGTATTCAGTGGCTATGACTATTTGAATTTCTTTTTCAGTAATTTACTAATGTCCATTAATTATTATTATTATTATTATGTATTTATCATTATTACATATAGATATTGAAAATCATATAACAGATTCATCCTGCCCATAAGGCTATGGGCTCTGTAGCCCCAATACTCACGGGGCATGGCCAGCTTTGTGAAGATGGGAAGCATGATATCTTCCAGCTGCTGCTTCTGATCCAGAAAGTCTTGTCTGGTGGGCTCCTTGGTGTTCTCAAGCCAGTCAGATTTTACACGACAGGCGCTGAGAGACATGTTCTGTAGAAGAGACAAGGGACATTAACCTTTAGAAGGTGAACTCCGGAAATCAATTACAGTATATACTTGTTCATTAGCCAGTTCGTTTGTAAGCCGACCCCCAAGATGGATAGGTAAAAATAGTAAAATCTGTATTACTCTTTCATAAGCCGACCCTATATTTCAGGGTTTGGCTCCTGGCCCATCAGGGTAACCCACTGGTGGATCGGGACGTTTTGTTTACCTGGAGTGTTCACAGGTATGGAGCCGCTCAGCTCCCTGTGGCCGTGGTTCACCGTTCCCAGCCAATGGCGGTGAACTGCGGCCACAGGGAACTGAGGGTCTCCATGCCTGCAGACACTCCAGGTAAACAAAGCTACAATGTATTAGATATTCAATTCAATGATTTCATAGAGTTTAAAATCATCAAATTTTGGTGTAGACCTGTTTATAAGCCGACCCCAGCTTTTTGATGCGTCACTTTTCTTTACCAAAAATATTCGGCTTATGAACGAATATATATGGTACTTCATTTTAGATTATGTTACGAGTGGCCCCTCTCAACCAATCAGAAGGCCAGGTAGCAACCCAGGGTCAAACTGCCTGTGCGATTTCTTACATGCCTGCCTCTGCCAGCCACAAAAGAGAGGATGCAACATTGGCCTTGAATTAAATCTGGTCTCTCCTGTTAGGAGTTACAAATAAGGCACATTGATTAAGTTTGTATCAGTTAATTGAAGAGAGAGGTATGGTGTAGTGATCAGGTCACAGGACTGGGAGCCAGGAGCTCCCAAGATATCATCCAGAACCGGACGGTCACTCTTGCTGTGCCTCTGGGCTCAGGAGAACTGGGCGCAACTCTCTTCAGAGCCCATAAACACTGTTGGGCTACAGGAGATGCTGCAAAGCAACACGAGGTGCCAAGCGATCCAGCACTAAGAGTGCAGTGAAAGGGCTAGAGCAGGAGGGAGGAGCACAGTCTCCGGTCTCCCTGTGTAACCTTGGAATAACCACTTCACCTCTCCACGGGTCGCTTTCCCCATCTGTAAATGGGGATAACGCTCACCTCACACAGGACCTATAAGGCTTCATTCATAAGTGCAAAGCATTTGGGCTCAGATCCTCAAAGGGATTTAGGTGTCCAACTCCCATTGAAATCCATGGGAGTTAGACACCCAAATACCTTTGGGATCTGAGCCTTTGTGTTTATCCAGCACCTTCTCCAGCAGGATAACAAAGTACTACCATTCATACGCTGATCTGCTCCCCATTGCAAGCACTGCTGAGTGTAGTCTCCACCCCTTTGGCTGGGGAAGCCTTTCTGCAAAGGGCGGTGTGAGCAGAAAACATATCCCCACATGGAATCAAGAAGGCAGTTCTAAAGTTTACTGCAAATAGGTCGATTCTCCTGATAAGAGCTCTGCATTGTACCTTGTCTTCCTTGTTCAGCCTTCCCTGCACCTTTTCTGGGTCTGCAATCGTTGCCTGGATGTGGGCGATGAACGTCCGCAGAGCCTGCTTAGCTTCTGCGAAACAGGACACACGTGAGGTTAGTCATGGGGAAGTACTCACAGAACGAGGCAGGGGCTTATAGAGAGACAGACTGCTACACAAAAGGAACCAGCCTTGTGTCCCATGTTGATCCAGACTGCTTTAAGGCTATTTAGGTACTAATTATTTGCCCTTCCTTGGAAGCCCTTGGGGTTTATAAATATTAACGAATGGAGCCTCACCACACTCCCGGGAGGTAGATAAGTCTATTGTCCCATTTTACAGATTGGGAAACAAGGCACAACAGGACAGATCCTCAGCTGGTGTAAATCACTGCCTTCAATGCCAATTTATGCCAGCTAAGGATCTAGAAATGATGGGCCTGTTCCTGTGAGGTGGTGGGTGCCCCTAGCTCCCCTGGACTTCAGGGGAAGTCCCAAGAGCTCAGCCTCCCACAGGGTCACACCTACATTAAGGGTGTAAACCTGAGGGGTCAGTCACTGGCAAACCTGCGCATCTTCGAAAGAGCACAACGCCGAGCACTGCCCTGACCAAGTCGTTGGGGGGCCAGACGGTGAACCCCTGACTCATAACAGAGCAGTTACTCACACAAGGAGCTGTGACTCCAGTAAGACTTGTTGTGTGCACATGGGTTCTCATGTTACCTAGTTCCATAGTTATAACTGGCTGGACTAGCACAGCATCCTTGGCAAGTCAAACATCTGTATTAATAATAGTTTGCACTTCATAGCTCCTTTCACCTGAGGGATTTCAAAGCACTGTACAAAACGGGTCAATATTATCTCCATTTTACAAATGGGGAACTGAGTCACAGAGCGGCTAAATCAGTTGCAGAGCTGGGATTAGAAGTCAGTCTTTCTAACTCCCCCTTCCCCACTCTCGCTGCTAGACCATGTTAGGCTGCTTATATCTTTAACTCCGTACGGTGCCCCCTGAGAAAAGCTTTGAGATCTTTATGACATCACAATACCTTTCTTGAAAGCAAACGCCACTGGCTGATGATGTCACCAGCCGACAACTTCTCTGGCACTCAGGACTGGAGCTTGGTCCCAAGCCACGAAACGCCAGGGTGGAGGATTTCATTTGCTTAAAATCCATCCAAGGCACTACAGTATGAACTTTAAAGACTATTTGCTGCTGGATCTCTGGCTGCAGTTGGTACATGCTGACAATCAAGTCACTGGAGACCTTTCCTCTTAAAAAAAGACCATGTTCGTCCGAGGCGCCTCCCTAGTCTTTCCTGTCTGGATTGTCGTCTTGTTCCAAGACAGCCTCTGCCTTTGTGATCGCCCAAGCTGGGTCAGAGTTGGATGGGAAATTCTTCCAGAGGATCTGGAGCAACTGCAGCTTGGAACTTCGCTTCAATCTAACTGCCTGCCCTACCCTCTGGACCAACTATCTCACTGCTTTACTCACCTGGAAATAGCCAAAGGATGCTTGGAGGTTCTGTGTGCCAGCTGCAAAGTTATACTTTTCCTCCTAGGGGGCTTATGTGTACGCTGTCTTTGGAGCAAATTGAGAAGACCGCAGAAGAAGGTGAGTGATGTAAATGAGCAAGGTAGGAATGATGCTGGTTAGATTAGAGCATGGGACTGGAAATTGACTAACTCTGCTACTGACTCACTGGGTGGCCTTGAGCAAGTCACTTAAGCCTAACTTTTCAAATGTGTCTGCTAATTTTGGGTGCCTCCATTTTGAGGCGCCATTGAAGACACCAAGGCCAAGAGGTTCAGAAATAGAAGCCTAAAGCTAAGTCCATGTTTGGACACTCTGAAAGTGGCCTGATTGTCAAAAATACCAAGCACTCAAGATCTCCCATTGATGGTACCCATCTCTCCAGGGGCTCTGCTGTGTGCTTGGCACTTTGGGAAGTCAGACCACTTATTTAGGTGTTGAAATATCCTGTGTTGGCCAGAGGGCCAGGGACGGTTGTCAGCTGTCGAGTTTTGTGCCATGATACAACTAGAGGCTATGAACAGCTAGAGTCAAAGCACTTAAATGTGGGAAATAGCAACCAGCCTAGGATAGCACCCACCACTTTGGCTTGGATCATCCCTGAGCCTTGTGTCCCATTTCCTGGGGGAGGTGGGAGTCCTCTGGATATGGCCAGAGGTCTAGGGAAAGCCCACCCTTATGCTATCACTATTATTTGTATTAGAGTAGCACTTATGGACCCCAGTAAAGGATCAGGGTCCCAGGGTGCTAGGTGCTGTACAGACAGTAGTAAAACAAAAATAGTTTAATGTGGATAAATGTAAAGTAATGCACACTGGAAAAAATAACCCCAACTTTACATACAATATGATGGCGGCTAATTTACCTATAACTAATCAGGAGAAAGATCTTGGAGTCATCATGGATACTTCTCTGAAGACGTCCATGCAGTGTGCAGCGGCAGTCAAAAAAGCAAACAAGATGTTAGGAATCATTAAAAAAAGGGATAGAGAATAAGATGGAGAATATCTTATTGCCCTTATATAAATCCATGGTATGCCCACATCTTGAATACTGCATACAGATGTGGTCCCCTCATCTCAAAAAAGATATACTGGCATTAGAAAAGGTTCAGAAAAAGGGAACTAAAATCATTAGGGGTTTGGAATGGGCCCCATATGAGAAGAGATTAAAGAGGCTAGGACTTTTCAGCTTGGAAAAGAGGAGACTAAGGGCGGATATGATAGAGGTATACAAAATCATGAGTGGTGTCGAGAAAGTGAATAAGGAAAAGTTATTTACTTGTTCCCATAATATAAGAACTAGGGGCCACCAAATGAAATTCATGGGCAGTAGGTTTAAAACAAATAAAAGGAAGTTCTTCTTCACACAGCACACAGTCAACCTGTGGAAATCCTTGCCTGAGGAGGTTGTGAAGGCAAGGACTATAACAGGGTTTAAAAGAGAGGTGGATAAATTCATGGAGGTTAAGTCCATTAATGGCTATTAGCCAGGATGGGTAAGGAATGGTGTTGCTAGCCTCTGTTTGTCAGAGGGTGAGATGGATGGCAGGAGAGAGATCACTTGATCATTACCTGTTAGGTTCACTCCCTCTGGGGCACCTGGCATTGGCCACTGTCAGTAGACAGGATACTGGGCTGGATGGACCTTTGGTCTGACCAAGTATGGCTGTTCTTATGTTCTTACTTCCCTGCCCCAGAGAGTTTACCGTGTTGGTTAGTGAAGAGGTTCTCAACCTTTCTCTTTCTGAGGCCTCCCAAAATGCTATAAAAATTCCACAGCCCACCTGTGCCACAACAACTGTTTTTCTGCATATAAAAGCCAAGGCCAGCGTTAAGGGGTAACAAGAAGGACAACTGCCCGGGGCCCTACGCCACAGGGGGCACCATGAAGCTAAGTTGCTCAGGCTTTGGCTTCAGCCCCGGGTGGTAGGGCTCAGGGCCCCAGGCTGCAGTCCTGCATGGTGGGGGTTTGGCTTTCTGCCCCCCACATCTTGAAACCTGCCCATCCCCAGGGGACCCCTGGTTGAGAACCACTGGATTAGGGTTACTGAATGGTGCTCTCTGAATCTGAAGAGGTAAGGAAAGGAACAGAGAAGAGATGATATGGGTAACACTCCAAATGGTTGGTGATCACCAAACAGTCAATGCCTGGGGCCTTGCTGCTGCAAACACTTAATTAATCCAAGTACAAGGATTTCCTCCGGCTTGCCCGCATGGCAGGGCTGCCGCCTGTACTCAGACCACGCAGTGCCCTCAGTGAGGCAACATACTTGCACATGGACTTTCAGTTGGAGTCAGATTTTGGGGCAGGTCCTCCAAGTATTTTGGCTCCCAACTTCCACTGAAATCAATAGAAATTAGGAGCCTAGATACCTTTGAGGACCTGGACCCTGGTGCTTTTGGGGCAGAGCGCTGTATGTCATTGGGACTATTCACAAAGCAAGGTACAGCTCAGTGTAAGTGCATCAGGAAGTGGCCCTTACAGCTCACCTGCTCAAACCGATGAAGAGTTTTGCCATTGACTTCAGCAGGCCCAGGATTAGACCCTTCGTCAGCAGTCTCTAGAAGATGCTTAAGAAACTTGACTTGTTGATCATTTAAAATGCTCTGGCTCCCTCTTCAGCACCGTTCCAAGAAGCTTGAAACCTCTCCATGAACCATCAAAGAGGAAAGGGCTGATTTTAAAGGGACAGGTCAACTGGGCCTCATCATTTTAAACTGAATTGCTATTCTGAAGACTGAATCTAATGGCAAAGGACTCCGTAGCATGGGTTCACTCAAGAATTTCTCTCATGCACCATGAACATAACATAGGAACAGCCAGACTGACTCAGACTTCCTGTTTCTGGCAAAACCAGACACTTGCGAGGAAGGTGCAAGAAACCTCCTGTAGGCAGATGTGGGGGTGATCTGCCCCCAGGAAGGTCTCATCCTAGACCCCTAAGAGTTAAAGATTGATTTAAGCCCTAGAATGGGCAATGGAGACATTTGAAAGTACTGTAACAGCTAGGGTAGAACCCAGTGGGAGCCTTAGCAGGTGGATGGGAGGATAAGTCTGAAGTTTTCTTATAACGACTTGCAGAGAGTAAATCTCTGGAGAACAACAGACTGGATCAGATCCCCAGGTTGCTGTAAACCAACATACCTCCATTGAAGTCCATGGATCAGATCCCCTGCTCGGGTAACGAAGAACAGTTCTGCTCAATTCTATGGGCCAGATCCCCAGGCTGATGTAAATCAGCGTCACTCCACTGACGTCGGTGGAGGTGACTTACACCAGCTGAAGATCTGGCCTGCGGTCTCTTGAATTAGTAAGTAAGAAATAAAGCCAGGCTGATGGCTTTTGGCTCTCGATGAAAAGAATTACTGTCACAATGTCATCTGCTCTGTCTTTCCAGGTGTCCGTGGAGACCTCTTCCGTTTCTGTCACGACAGAATTTCATGCTGAGTGCACCTGCAACGTCGACAAAATGCTCTGCAGGCTGGTAGCAAACACGTCTATCATGATGAAATACCTGAAGTACGTATGCCACCATCATAGGAAAGAAGCCAGGCACCGGAAGTTAAGTAAGAAGAGGAAGGAAGAAGAAATTAAGGATGAAGAGATCTTCCCTATTTGTCCGTACAGCCACAGCTCCAGCATGGATACTGTGATGCAGGAAGTATAAGCGAAAGGACTCCTCCTCAGACAACAATCATATTTTCGTGCTCTAATAATTGTGTATACATATTCTTTGCTAAGATATTGCAAAGGCAGGAGAGTGGGGAGGTCAAGGACTGAGCCAATCTGAAGTCGATGGCTGTTTGTTTGAATGTTTATCTAATGATGACAGTTTGAGAGTTGAACACTGTCGATGTTCCCATGGACAAGGTGGGGAAGCAGGAGGGGAGAAAGAGGGACTATTAAAAAAAGTCTTTCAGAAGCATGGTGACAGCGGTTTGAATTTGGAACGTCAGTAAAATAACATTGTACTGGGCAGAAAGAAGCCCCAGTTCTCTCCTGTGATCCAGCTGCTTTGAGCCACTCCCTCAATGCAAGGCAGCTGGAAAGCTGCCTTATTCCAGCTAGCTGGGGACTCCTCTAGCCAAAGATGAATCCCCATATGGCATGGAACCAGAATAAGCACTGTACACCATCTCCTCCAGCACAGTGGGCATGGCCAAGGAACAGGGGGCATGACTGGAGAGCCACTGTGTCCAGCTACCCCTGGCTGCTAGAATGGCCCCTTAGAACTGCAGCTGCTGGGTCACACCAGGGGCCAAACTGCTCCCTGACCACTCTGCGTGTCAGGGAGCTGCATGGACAGGGTAAACCAGCTTTGTCCCTTTTCCTCTGGTCCTGCACTGAGCATCACTTGGCAGGATCAGAGAACCTCAGCCTGATGCTTTATGTTTCTGCTATCCAGGACTTTCTTTAGGGCATGGGCAGCTACCAAGGGTCCACCTACAGAGTTACTGGTGCAGATCTCACCTTAGGAGCTGCATTTGTTGTTGGATCAATCACCTTACAGGTCAAGCCTAGAGTAGTATTTAAAATTCACTTGACCTACAGACATGGGGGTCAAATCTTCAGCTGGTATAAATCAGCATAGCTTCATTCACTCCAGTGGAGCTCTGATGGACTTTCACCAGCTGAGGCTCTAACCCATGGTGATCACAACCTCCCCTGTGTAGTTGGGCGTTACCAGTCTCACCTGCCCAGTCCAGGAATTCGACGCAGTCTGTCTGTCCATAACGGTCGGCTATATCTCGGGCCTTTTCACCCCGGAAGGTCATTGCTAGAATATCAGCTTCCAGTTCTACCAGAGTTTTCAAAGTCTCCAGCTGGCCCCAGGCCGCAGCACAGTGGAGGAGTGTGTAACCTGTGGCATGATAGAGAAGTCATCAGAACCAAAGGGAGAGGTATCTTGCTGGGGGTCAAATACCAGCTAATAATACTTTGCATTTTCAGAGCTACTTTCTTCCCAAAGTGCTAAGTACACGTGAAACCCCCCTGTAATGCAGCTGCCACTGGAGGGGAGGTCAGCAACTAACCAGTGCTGCACAGCAGAGTCGGGGGCGGTAGGGGGGGAGAAAACTGTGGCCAAGGGCAATCCTCAGACAAAATGTACAGGGAAGGAGCCAGCCATGGAGGGGAGGGGAAAGGCACGTGAAGTCTGGAATCAGTGGTACGACAGAGGAAAGGGAAGTTTTGCGGCAAGAGGGTTAGAGAATTTAGGTTGCAGGAAGTGAGAGATGACCAAGCAGCTGGGACAACAGAACAGGAAGATCAATTTCTAACAGTGGAGTGTTACAGGAAGGGAACAGAGGAGAGGTCAGGATGGGGGTGGTGAGTGAACTTGGAGAGGAGGTGAGTATAAAGCCACGTGGGGATCTCGGGTCAGATCCAAAGCCTAGTGAAGTCAATGGAAAGGATACCATTACCTCAGTGATGCTTGGATCAAGCTTCACAGAGGCAGAGTGGAGGGTGGAAGGAGTAAGTGAATGTGAATTCAGAGAAGTCAGGCTAAGCTTGAAGGAGCAGAAGGGCTGATCCTGCACCAATGAAGTCAATGCATTGGCTTGGATGGGGACTGGGTCAGGGCCGGAGTGAGCAGGTATGGGGCCTAATCCGTTGCCCGCTGCTGTCAGCAGCATACCTCTGGCTGTTTTATCCTTCATGACCACTCCGTATTTTGCCAGTGCTCTGATGACTGCACTCTGTCCAGCCATGCTGGTTGCATACAGTAGGTCTCTCCCTATGATGTCCTTTTCCATGAGAAGTTGCATGGCCTTTTCACCATCAGGGTCTTCTGGGTCAGCAAAAATCTGCTGCACACCCTCCACATCTCCAGTGAGAGCAGGCCTCAGGAGAGGGTTAGAATGCTCTGGCTCCTTAGGCTCCCCTGTATCTGCTGGCTGTGTTGCTTCTCCTAGCTCCATTGTCTCTAGAGCAGTGTCTGCCAAAAAAGGAGAAACAGTATGGAATCCTTTAAAGCAGCTGATTGGTTTTGTGGTTTGCCCATATATATATATTCACCAGGATTGTAACCTGGGTCTTTTCCAAAATAGAATGGGGCACATCCAATATTCACCAATGACCCTCCCTGATATGAACGTATTATTTTTATTTACAGTGTGGCCAGCTTTCATTATTTTATCATTGGTCTTGTGATTTTTCTTAAAGCCCCAGCTGTTGGAACCATGATATTACATGAGAATCTCAGCTTTCATTTAAAAAACAAAGTACACTTCGTCCCTCATGGCTGCAGAGTACAGCTGGAAAATGTCAACCCTAATGGCTTAAACCCCAGAGGGGCAAATACCAAGAACCTAACGTTTACTTTTTTTTCTTTTTTAATCTCATGATTTTAAAGCCAGTTTTGTGATGTGTGTGTGTCAGGCTCATGAGTTTTGAACTTTGGGGTTGGCGATACAGTGTTACCAATGCACATGCCAGTTTTGCAGAATGTAGTGTTTAAAAGAGCTTGCCACCTAACTCAGGCAGAGTAGATCAAATTAACTAGCAACCAATTAAGTGCAGATCATTGTGATAAATTAAGACAGATTTCCATGAGTTTATACATCAGGCAGAGCTTGGTATGAGCAAGACAATGAACTTTCTTTGAACTTAGTAGCCCTTACATAAAGTATTCAAATGTAATTTTTTCTGCCCAGTGTCAATTTATTTCCATTACTGTATATTCATCCCATTACTGGCTCCCCCTGCTGGTTAAAATGAAAAAATAGCAATTCATGGTTTTACCTTTTACTAACTGGGCTGCTGGAGAAGGATAATTATTTTGGTATTCAGAGTAGCAGCCGTGTTAGTCTCTATCCGCAAAAAGAAAAGGAGTACTTGTGGCACTTTAGAGACTAACAAATTTATTTGAGCATAAGCTTTCGTGAGCTACAGCTCACTTCATCGGATGCATACCTGCATGCACCCAATGAAGTGAGCTGTAGCTCACAAAAGCTTATGCTCAAATAAATTTGTTAGTCTCTAAGATGCCACAAGTACTCCATTTCATATTTTGGTATTGAAAATCATGGGCTCCTATTCTCTTGCAGCTGCTGGGGAGTCTGCACAGACTAATTATTAGAATGGACCAGTGAAAGTTGGGATTGCTGGGTTCTAGACCTTGCTTTGTCACTTATTAGCAATGGGCTTGCTCCATCACCCACTGAAATCAGTGGAAAAACTCCCATTGATATCAGTAGACGTTGTATGAGGCCTTGTGTGACCTCAGAAAAAGTCACATAACTTCTCCATGTGTTGGTTTCACCACTGGTAAATTGGGGATAATAATGTAAACTTGCAAGGTTGTTGTGAGGCAATTAATTACAGCCCTAGGAAGCTGGCAACAGTGATATTGATTGGGGGACAGGGACATACTTTTTAATCCCATGAAACTGGGCACACACTGTTTTTTGTATATATATGGACTGTCAATTAATTGCAGTTAACACAAGCGATTAACACAAAACAAATTAACTAAATTAAAAAATAGTTATGATTAATCACAGTTTTAATCACAGTTTTAATCACATTGTTAATAATGGAATACCTATTTAAATGCATTATAAATATTTTGGATGTTTGTCTACATTTTCAAATATTTTGATTTCAATTACAACACGAAATACAAAATATACAGTGCTCACTTTATATTATTTTTTATTACAAGTATTTGCACAGTAAAATAAAAAGGATCCAAAGCAGTGCAGACTAATGCACCTTCATTTGCATCATCTGAGTCAGATGCCACCAACAGAAATTAACACATTTTTTTTAATCATCAGCATGAAAGCATGTCCTCTGGTACGGAGGTCCAAGCATGAAGGGTCATACACAGGGCCGGTGCAAGGATATTTTGCGCCCTAGGCGAAACTTCCACCTTGCGCACCCCCCCCTCCCTTCCCCCTTCCCTCGTACTGCTTCACTACGGTACAAAGTGGCAATGACAATATCAATATGACTAATTTCAACAACCTACACACGCATATTCGCACATAAACATATACACTCAAATACTTAACATACACACACAATTGACACAAAGTATTAGCGAAATGATGCAGCAGCACTTGCCAGAGTCTTAAATCTGAAACAACTCAACAAAAATAGTTAGCCTCAGTTGACAACCTCCGAAAACTAGTAAACTTAGCATTATAAACAGCCTGTCAGAATGGGTAATGGCTGCGCATGACGAGAAAAATTACATCACACACACACGTTCTGGGTACCCAGAGGGGGAGGTTTCCATGTTTGGTAACTATAATGCCTCATGGTGCCCGCTTGTCTCTGCATTGACCAGCTGTGGCTCCAGGTGAGCACTTCCCATAGAAATCCTGAGATGGGTAAACTGCCCCAAGAAATTTTAAAATGTCCTGGACCAAATGTAGAATAAGGGGGGCAGGCAGGGGTCTCCAAGGCTGCTTGCTATGGGGAGCTTGGGCACCAGCGGGAAGGCTGCAGGGGGCACACGGGGAGGCAGCGGCAGGTACCCAGGTACCCTCAGGCTTTGGGCAAGGAGTCCCGCTCCATCCCCCTAGTGCCCACCTGCAGCTCCCATCTGGTCTTGCCACGGCCCTGCTCCGCAAAGGGTCCCGCCTTAGGGGGACGAGCCTGGCCCACCTCGCTGGCCCGCGGGGGCTGTGCTCTGCCCCAGAGCAGGCTGGGCCCTGCGCTCCCCACGGGCTGGATTAACTTTTTGTGGGCCCGGCACCAAACATATTTGTGGCCCCCCCGGGGAATGAAGAGGCTAGAGGCAAGAGCACAGCGGGCAGGGTGGATTTGATTTAAATCATGACTTAAATCACTAGTTAGGAAGACTTGATTTAATCTTGGGTTTCTACATAAAAGTGCATTCTTGTTGGTTGTTATAACCTTAATACATATTCTTCACAACACAGAGAGATGTAGGTTTCATTTTTAGAAGGTACACACTATACATTTTTAAACCATGATTTATTTTGAAAACTTTTCAGATGAGTGTTACAGCTATATCAATCATTCATTTTCTGATTGGTTATTTCATTTAACAAAGATAATTGAAGCAGATATTTATGAAGTCATTGGGAGGTGAACTATCTCCAATTCAAGAGGTTAATCATTAATATTTGGAGGATTTTCTTACCAGGCTGTATTAGGAGGAGAACACCACCAGACGGACATTTAAATTGTTTTACTTAACTAAAACAACAAAGTTAAGTATTCTGGATTTTTTTCTTCAACTGCAAACATAATATTTTAACAAAAAAGCATTTGTCCCTCACTTCTCACATTTATCTCCAGACTTCTTCTCCTTGTCCAGATCTATTTTGCCCCCAACAATCTTCTATTCATTGAACTTTTTGAAACTTTTCACTTTTAAAGAGAGGTAAGGGATTGACCTTGTGTACACAAATTTACAGAGGGACAATAGAGTTGAGGTCTGTTATTTCTCACCCCTATATATTATTTATTTATTTTATTTAAAAACATTTTTGCTGTTAACAAGCATGTTACCTCTGGAGACGCAAATCCACAGTTTGAGAACTGCAAAACTAAGCATCTCTGATGGTATCCTCTAGACTGAGCACTGACTCCCATGGGGTAGATAGAAAAATTAACCTATATAATCTATACAGGAGCCTTTGGAACCCCATAAGATTGGGTCCCTAATCCATGAACTATTAGAACTCATTTACAAAACTTTTCTTAAACATTACATGAATATATTGTCTCATACTGTAGAATTAGAATTTATAATCCCTATTCCATGATATAATGTATCTTAATTAAAACTATTTTAGATAGTTTTTTCCCTCAAAAATCCGATTTAAATTTAAAAAATCCAATTTTTTGATTTTTTTAAAAAAGTCATTCATTTTTATCCACCCTGACAGCTGGGCATAGTCCGGGGGAAGGATTGGTCCCCAGCTGGAGCAAGGCAGGGGCCAGGGGCAAGATGAGCACATTGGGTCATGGGGGGAGGATCAGTCCCTGCTGACTGGAGCAAGGCAGGGGCTGGGGACAAAAGCACAGCGGGGTGGGAGCTAGGGTTGGTCGTTGGAGTAAGGGAGGGGCCGGGAGTAAACTGCAAGCGCAGCAGGACTGGGGAGGGGGTAAACAGGATCCCCCCCTCACCCCTGCCCACATAGAGCAGGTACCTACCTTCTCCCCGGTTCTAGCCCATTCTCTTCGTCTCTCTCTGCACGGAGCTGAGAGTGGGAGTGCAGGGTCTGGGAGGGAGTTAGGATGTAGGAGCAGGCTGGGGGTTGGGGTGCAAAGTCTGGCCAGGAGCTAGAATGAGGGAGGGGGCTCAGGGTTGGGGCAGGAGGTTTGGGTGTGGAGAGCTTACCTGGGGCAGCTCCCATTCGGTGCAAGGGGTGCAGGTGGATATCTGCAGCAGGGTGTGCAGGAGCTCCTGTTTGGTGCTCAGGATGGGGGTGGCAATGTGCAGGAGTCAGGGCATGAGGTGGGGGGGGCTGGATATATGTAGGGGTCCAGGAGTCAGGACTGGGGGCTGGGTGTGTGTGAGGGGGCTCAGGAGTCAGGGCATAGAGTGTGGGGCAGCTGGGTATTTGTGGGGGGTGCAGGAGTCAGGGATGGGGTTCTGGGAGGGTGCAGGAGTCAGGGCAGAGGGCTGGGGGTGTGTGAGTGGGGTGCAGGAGTCAGGGAAGAGGGATGGGAGGGTGCAAAGGGGATGCAGGAGTCAGGGCTGGGTGTGTGTGAGGAGGGTGCAGGAGTCAGGGCTGGGGTCATGTGCGGGGGTGCAGGGGTCAGGGCTGAGGGCTAGGGAGGTGTGAGGGGGGTGCAGGAATCAGGGCAGAGGCCTGGGGGGTGGAGAGTCAGGGCAGAGGGCTGGGGGTGTGGGCTAGGGTCATGGGGATGCTCCCAGCCCCCTGCCCTGAGCGGCTGATGGCAGGGGGCTGGAGGGGATATGTCCCAATTCCACCCCTTTCCCCAAGGCCCCGCCCCTACCTCTTCTCCGCTTCCTCCCGCTCCCTCTGGAGGGCAACAGCTGATTGGTGGCAGGGAGGGAGAGGAAGTGAGAGGGGGAGGCGGGAACCCAGCACAGCTGGGGGAAGAGGTGTGGGAGGGGGGAGCTTGGCTGCCAGCACAGCCTGCCCTGTTGGAGCAGGACAGAGCCCCAGGAGCCGCAGTACCAAGCTTCTGCCCCGCAGGGGAGAGAGGGGGATGGAGAAGAGCGGCCGCTGGGGTCCCTTCGGAGTGTGGGCCTGGCACCATAGCTGGCGCCATGGTAAATCTGCTACTGCCTGCGGTGCTGCCCTGCCTGCCGCAGTGAAAGCTGCGCCCAGGCCAGGCCCCGCCCTGCCAGTCTGTCCCCCGGCTCCATGCGCTGCGCGGCAGCCAGACAGCACCCGTGCTCGTCGGAGAGAAGACAAGTTAAAATGTAAAAAAAATTTGGGGCACCGCTTTTTGGTGACCCCAAATCTTGGCGCCCTAGGCGATCGCCGAGTTCGCCTAATGGTTGCACTGGCCCTGGGCATACAAATGTTTGGCATATCTGGCACAGAAATACCTTGCAATGCTGGCTACAACACTTTCTCACTTTCAGGTGACATTGTAAATAAGAAGCAGGCAGCATTATCCCCTGCAAATGTAAACAAACTTGTTTGTCTTACCAATTGGCTGAACAAGAAGTAGGACTGAGTGGACTTGTAGGCTCTAAAGTTTTACATTCTTTCGTTTTTAAGTGCAGTTATGTAAAAAAAAAATCTACATTTGTAAGCTGCATTTTCATGATAAAGAGACTGCACTACAATACTTGTATGAAGTGAATTGAAAAATACTTTCTTTTATCTTTTTATATGGCGAATATTTGTAATAAAATAAGATAAAATGAGCACTGTACACTTTGTATTCTAGGTTGTAACTGAAATCAATGTTTGAAAATGTAGAAAAACATCCAAAATATTTATAATATATTTAAATTGGTATTCTATTATTAAGTGTGATTAAAATTGTGATTAATTTCAACTATTTTTCTCATGATTAATTGCAATTATTTTTTAATCGTTTGACAGCTGTAATATCTATCTATCTATATCTATATAGCCATTGTTTATTTTCATTTTGTCACAAAAGCACTTATCCACAGATTTAAAATACACAAACACTTAGAGATTAAGGAACAAAAACACCGGGGACTTTAATATCTATGTACTCCATAAGAGAGGGACTTTCTAGGCACAGTTTGCATGTATTTTCCCAGGATCCAGGTCTAACTCAGTTAATTGAGGACAGAGGATTATGTGGCGTCCCAGTGAAGTCAGTGGGGCTGCACAAGAGGAAGGGACCACACCTGGAAATTGCATCAGGCCCAACTTAAGTCACGTAAGCTGACAGGAACCATTTTGTTTCTGTTTTTTCATGAGAGGGCAAATACATTCTTACTGTGAGGCTACTTCTCTCTCCAGCCCATGGGAAAATGCCATTTGCACAAACATTTAAGAAGAAAAGCCATGTTAGAGGAGGATAGGTCATAGAAGGACCTGATCCTGACTGGGGCTGAGTGTCCCAGACTCACTGATCCCAGTGGAAACTGCAGGTACTATGCTCACACAGTTTTCAGGGTAACTGTGTTGAAAAACATAGGACAAAGGGCCAGCTGCCAAGAGGAAGCCCCCTGCACAGTGGCATTGAAGCTCACAAGATGGGGGCCTGCTACACTGGATTTGTGCATGCAGCTTCATTGTTCTCTGCTCAAATGCTTCTCAGTGGCTCCCGACTGGACCCAGGCTGCTGTGGGACAACAAGCACCACACTTGGCACGTCCCACAGCTCCCTCGTGCAGATTCTCAGGATCACGCCCTAAATGACCACACTGAACAAGACACAATTAGGGCCCCTCTAGGGCTCACACAAACCTGCGCACGGCGGGAATGTCCTCACCTCCCAAGAAAGCTATTCCCGGCCCTGCCTGGCCCCACCGATGCAGACAGCTTCTTGCTGTTGCCACAGCAACAGTTCTCTGTGTGCCACCTTCACTCTCCTCCGGATTCCAGGGAAGGCTGACATCACGGAATGGCTCTGCCCAGCCAGCTGAGGGACCAGGCCTGCTGCCAAGGGTTCCAGGGTGCACAATGCCACTGAGGCTGGAAGTTAGAGGGAAATCACTGGTGAATATGGCTGGAGGAATCATCAAAGCCTTATGATGCCAGTCTGCATCTCCTGACACTAATCTTTAGGGAAGGGATTTAAAAGCCATTTCCAAACCCTTGGTATCATGTCAGTGAGCTTTCTTTAAAATTCCTCTCAGGTCAGTGATGTCTCTGGGAGTCACACAAGATTTTGGACTAGACTGTGCATAGCCACTAAGCAGGGGCCTGACTGCAAGTGAATGGGAGTCTTGCTACTGTGTCTGACCCAAGAACAAGAAAAGGGATATGCAGTGTTGTTGTAGCCGAGTCAGCCCCAAGATATTGGAGAGACAAGGTGGGTGAGGTAATATCTTTTATTGGATCAATTTCTGTTCTCTGGTTGAGAATAGAAGTTGGTCCAGTAAAAGATACTACCTCACACACCTTGTCCCAAGAAAAGGAATGGCAGCACACCACATAGCAACCTGCCACCTCATTGGGAATGGACAGTAATGACCAATAGATGCAAGGGATCCAGCCCCAAACACAGTGTGGTCCCATTCGTGGGTGGGTTGTACCTGCCATAATAGATACCTGAGGGGGTCTGTCTTTTTTTTTTAAACACTTTGACACTATTTGCATAGCTTTTCATGGCAATAAAGTCTCCTTGAATTGAAATGAAGTTGACTTTAGTGGACTTTGGATCAGGACCCAGGTGAGCAAGAGGGTTGTAAGACACATGAAGCTTCTCTCCTTCTGCCCATTCCCACCGTGTCGGGGTGCAGTCACAATCCCTACAGCACACAGACTGCTCCCTCCCACTGCCCACTTGATATGCAAGACATGCTAAAAGCAATGAGGAGGAGGAGGAGACGGGAGTAGCGTTGGCTGATCACAAAAAAGGGCACACACCACACCAGTTTCCTCAGGATGGTGCAGCATCTGCACACTGCGGGCTTCCGGAGCAACTTCTGTGGTGGAGCAGAACTCACCCTAGGCAGAGTGATATATAAACTTCACAATCGAACCTCCCCAAGTGAGTGTAACTCATCAAAAAGGAAGGGAGTTGAATCCACTCCATTTATTTAACAAATTAAGGAGATGCTCAGTTTGCGATGCAATTTTAACAAGATAGCACTTTGCATTCTTAGGTTGCCTCATCAAGGGATCACAAAGCACTATGCAATCATTGATTAAACCTCACAACCATCCCACTTTCAAGACAAAATTGCTAGGCTGGGGATGAGTCATAAGATTGTAATGCTACCTTAGCACCTGGAGATTCAAAGGAATAATGTTTCACAGATCCCAAAAGTGAATTCAGGCAGCTGTAATTGCAGGACGCCTTGTGAAAAGCTATATAATCCTGACAATAATGAGGTGACAGTCTTTCCTGTGAGATAGATGTTATACTATCTCCATTTTACAGGCTGGGGAAACCAAGGCACAAAGCAATTTAATTACTTGCCCACGACCATACAGCAAGTCGGGGCTCTGAACCAGGAACAGAATCCAGGAATCCTGACTCCCAGTTTCCTGCTCTAATCACCAGGAAATACTTCTGTTTATTCACATCAATGCACATTGAATTCCCAGAGCCTAGTGAAACTGATATAATAATTGATAATCAGTCATTGAGCTGATAAGGGCTGACTGATCTGCCCCACATTTGTTTTGAAATGGGTTGTCATGCTTAAGAAGGGGCATAAGTCTTTGTAGAATCAGAGTCCAATTGAAGTACCCTGAGATGAGGCCTTGCAACTGCTCGTCTTTCATTTTTGACCCAACACAAATCTGCTGTTCTCTCACCAGTGTTATTGCTTGGTGTGGAGATGAGAATTGTCTTGAGTCATTCTGAGCATCTTAAGTTATTCTGATAGGCAAAGAATAAAAAACACAACACACTTGTTGCAGAGGTTGCAATTTGTAGGGTACTTTAACATTCTTTGGGAGGAATGGTGCTCCAGAAATGTAAAATATTATTAGTTCAGGTTTACTTAGGCTGCTGGATTGTGCTGGAATGTTGGACTAATCCCCGAGTTCCGTACCTGGCTCTGTCACTAACTCACTGTGTGATCATGGGCCAGTCATGTAAATTGTCCATGCCTCCATTTCCTCATCTGTAGAATAGGGATAATAATCCCTACCTAGCAAACAATAAGAAATCCCACCTGTCCCCAAAATTTCCAAATCCCACCTGTCCCCAAAATTTTTTAAACATTCCACTTTAAATAAGTGAAAATGTGCCAAGCTCCTTAATTATGGATCCTAATGTATCCTGAACACACCTACAAATTTGGAATGTTTAAAAAAATGTGTGACCCTGCATTTTAGTATTCTGAATTCTTGTCATCAGGAGTGCTGAGTCATTAAGCCACATTTGGTGACATTTTTGCACTGTGGTTTGGTGGCACTTACCGTGATATGGCTATGCTTTACCCCAACATGGTGATGGTTCATTGGGATGTTTCTCCACAACAGTTCGTTGTGACTCTTTATCGTGACACAGTGACACTTCACTGTGATGTGGTGCCACTTTGCTATGATGCTTTCCTGTGGCCTGGTGATGCTCTGTTATGGCATTATGACCCTTTGGTGTGACATTTCTCCATGACACACTGCCATGATGGAGGGATGCATTGCTGTGAGGTGAATGCTTCTCCAGGACACTATGATACTTGGTGGTGACCCATTGCCATGACACAGTGACACATGACAGTGACCCATTACCATTCCACGTGGTGGTAACTGTTGCCATGATGCTTTGCCATGACACAGTGACTCTTGACAGTGACCTGTTACCATGACACTTAGTGGTGGACAGTTGCCATGACACAGTGACTCTTGGCAGTGATCCGTTACCACACCACTTGGTGGTAGCTGCTGCCATGATGCTTTGCCATGACACAGTGACACTTAGTGGTGACCTGCTACCATGACACTTTGCCGTGACACTTGGTGGTGATCGTTGCCGTGACACAGCGACACTTGACAGTAGGGTTGCCAACATTTCAAAAAAAAAAAAGGGACTGTTTTCTTAGCACTCCTGCCCCACTCCTCCTCCCGCCATTATCATCATCATCATCATTATTATTAATCAATCATCATCAGTAATAAGCAGTACTCACCTACATTCGCATGGGGTATTTCTTGCTGCTTTTTGCAGCACTCAAAAACTCCCGATCTTGTTCAGAGATGAAAAAATAAAGGACATCCTTGTAATAAGGGACTGGCGGCCACCTTAGTTGGCGGTGACCCACTGCCAAGGGGTTTTACATGTGGGGACTCAGCCGTGACAACTCAGGGCGATACCAGCGCAGTCTGCTGCCATGACGGTCAGGCGTCCACCTGCAGCCTCGTCCCGCCATTGGGCCCCCTGAGCCCCAATCCCCGGCGGAGGAAAGCGGGAGGGCCGGTTTGAGGCCGGAACAGTGGTGTCTGCGGCTGCGGTTCCGGGGGGAAGGCTGGGGAGAACGGACCGAGTCCTCTTGGCTGAGCCGACGGGCTGAAGGGGCTGGTTACTCGCTGTTCCGGGACCCGCAGCACCAGCCGCAGCCCCAGCGCCGGCAGGCCCAGACCCAGACCCAGACCCCGCGCCCGTGAGTGACGGGGCGGGGGTCCGGGTCCCTCTTCCGCCGGCTACACTCTCCCAGGCGGCGGCGGCGGCTCCTTCAGGGGCAGACTCCCCTCCCCTGTTCGAGCGAGGGGTCAGGCCTCCTCAAGGGATGGCGGGGAGCCGGGGGCCCGGGCCGGGGGGCTGGGACTTGGGGGGGCGAGGTGCAGGGGGATGATGGGGGAGGTGCAGGGTCGGGGCTGGGGGGAGTAGTAGCGGGGAGAGTAGGGCGATGATGGGGGAGAGGTTCCAGGGGTGCGGGGCTGGGGGAGGAGCAGGGGACCTGGGGTGCAGGGTCGGGGCTGGGGGAAGGAGGAGCAGGGGCGGAGCGCGGTGCAGGCTGGCGGGGGGAGGAGCTGGGTACAGGCTCGGAGCAGGGGGAAGGAGATGGGGGGAGGAGCAGGGGACCTGGGGTGCAGGGTCGGGCCTCTGAGAGGAGCTGGGGAGCAGGATCGGGGTTGGGGGGGAGGGGCTTTCCATTTTCCACTGTAATACCTTAAAATTCCCAATGCATCCGTTTGCCCCACCCCCACCCCCCGACTGGTTGGGAATAGACAGTGGGTCACGCTGGAGCCTTGTATGTGTCTCTAGGGTACTGATGGTGTCGGAGTGCCCCTCCCATCCTGGGCACACCATACTGCCTTGCAAATGTGAACAAATTATCCAGCATCACGGTGAGATGAATACCTTATTTTGGGGAGAGTCTCAGAGGCACAGATGGCAGTTGGGGGCCCATTCATATTGGAAGTCAATACATTTAAGTTCTTAACTGCTGTTTGTGCCTTTGACATTCCCTCCCCTCCCCCAGTGTTACAGATGGGGAAACAGAGGCATAGAGATTTAAACCTTCTTATTGATATGGTATGAGGAGCGATGATGCACCTAGGGGCCTGATCCAGTATTTTTTTGGAGGTCGGGGGATACAGGGAATAATGTTGTTTAAGTTGCTTTTCTATATTTCAGCAACATTATTTCCTAGTTCTCTTGTCGACTTCTTTTCGTTTCATGTCGCGTCTTATGCATGACATGATGCAAAAGGAAGGCGTCATATCAGGAGGTGATAGAAAACCAGCTATGCTTATCCACGAAAACAGCAACATATTTCTGCTATATAGCTATATCTGTGTATATCCTGGAGCTGGGGCCATTATGGGAGAGTAAAGAACACTATTAATTGAATGAAACAACAAACGGGACAAAGTATTACCTCGTGTTACTATCCCAGTGAGGACATTAAATCAGGGACATTGTAGCAAAATTGTACAGAAATTTCTTTTTTTATATATTTTGAGGAGATTAATTCTGACACAAACACAAAAGGACTGTGAAGAACCTAGCCTTAGTCCCTTTACAAAATGCCTGCAGCATGCTGTGAACATCTTCTATTCACATTGCTGTAAACGGGTTAGGTATGGACATGCCTGTTTATCTAAATGTATACAGGTGATTCGTGACATCCGATACTGTTAACCTTGTAGTGGAATGATCTTTATAATTCCCTGAAGTCCCTTCCTGCATGTGAAAAGTGTTTCATGCGTGGCATCGGAGTTATGTGCTCTCTACACCCCTCAGGAATAGGTTCCAAATGATTTATTAGTCACATTTATTAGCAAATAATAAATAGGTACTGATAATTTGAGAAGCCTGCAAAACTAAAAATAGCAAATCTAAACATCATCTTGATTAATCAACAACCTCACTAGGGCAAAATATTAAATTTTCCCTATGCGTTCATAATATATCATGTTGATGGACTATACATATGATTGTTTCTTGATCTTACCATATAAGATTTTTATAAATTAGGCTGCAAAAACAATATGTAAAGCTAAACCTTTAATATATACAGGAGTTAGGGAATTATTATTATTATGCCCATTGTACAATAAAAAGCTGAAGCACAGAGATTGGTCATAAAGGAAATCTGTGACAGAGCAGAGAATTGAGTCCAGATCTCCTGAGTTCCTGTCTGGTGCCTTAACCACAAGACCATCCTTTTGAAGCTTTTTTCATATGCTGAGGATATCTGCTCTTGTAGGTGGTATAATTTACTGCTTTCCAGTCTCCTGGCAGTGTTGTGCATCTTAAATTGTTTTTGTTTGATTCTTAGGTGATATAGAATTAGAAAGTATTGTTATACTGCTCTCGCTTCTTGAGTTCAAATGTTAAAGGCTATTATGAAACACCACAGTACAGAAAATACTGTTTCCGTAAAGTTTAGTTTATATATTGGCTTGATGTTCCTATTTTAAAAGAAACATGAACATTGCACTTCTTTTTTGTACCTACTATAGATTTTTTACCTACTAAGATTGAAAAGTTAGAGAGCATTTTAATAGATTTTTTTTTCATTTGCATATTTGACTGTGCTTTTTCTTAGTCAGTGTTATGGTCTCCCCTATCAGTCAGCTTCTTGCTTGCTGAAAAGACCTTAATGATTATTAAAAGGGGAACAGGGGTGGGGGGGAGAGAGTAATATAAAGAAGCTTCACATGTCGTTTAAAGGATGCTGTATCAGAAACCGGAGTTTCATTATATTAGTCATTTTTAAAAATAATCTAGTTGACAAATGTTCCTGTAAAAAGAGGCTGTATTCAGCATTAGAATTGGAAGTCTGACGAGTACAAAGTATGTAACTATTGCTTCTATGAAAAAGTAAATATACATTTAATAGAAGTGAAAGTGAGTTACAGTATTATGCAACTTCATCTATTTATTCTGTGGATATATGGCTTTGTTAGCATTCCTCTTACCTCTGGGACATACAGTTGTCCAGACCTAAACCTGATCATATACGTCAGTGCTGTACTGTTTAATGAGTGCCATCTTTTTCTCATAAGTGTGTGAAGTATAAATATCTCCTGGCACTTTTTTGGAAGTGTAGAGAGAGATATCCCATTCCCCACCCCCTGGTGTCCTAGATAACCTTTCCTTCCTTGATAAAATTGTTTAGGGTGTCCAGTGTAGTATGCAGTTTACTGAATGCATGATGGGTATCACATTTGCCTACACCATCACTGTGCTAAATGTATTAAACTCATTATTTGTAAGGTGCTTAACTTTTCTTCTGTCTTATTCTCTGCAACCCAACCATTTCTTAGCAAGATTGTAAATTTTGAAGCTGGATAAGGGCTTGAAGTCATACTATTTGGGTATGGTTAGTTATTCTTTGTATCATGGTGAAGAGCTAAAATAGGACATACTTTCACTTTTGTCATTCTTTCTTTTTCCTTAGGTCAGGTCTTGAAGTGTATGGTGCAGGCTTCTCTTCACGGTGCATGGACGGAAAGCCAATGCGCAGGTAAGGTGCAGAACAAGAAATGATTCTTCTCTGATCAAAATCTGACAATTGGTATTGAGTTGATTTTGTAAGTAGCTAGCCCATAACATGTTTATTTGAGGTGTGTATTCTAGAACTAAGAATATTTATTTTAATTGGCAAAACTAAACATCTGTTAACATGAATATGCTGTTTGAGAAAGGAAAGTATAGAAGATGTGTTGCCATAATCATCCATTTTAGAATAGTTCACTATGTTGCTGAAAAAATGTACTTTGGACCATGTATTTTATGGTGTGATTATACCAATATTTCCTCATGAACCATCTAGCAGTATTTCTTAAACCTAATCGTGCTCCTGATGTGCATTAGTGTGACCTTTACTGTAGACTCCAGTTCTCTACAGGCTGAGGGGATTTGTCTCTTATTTGTGGATACTAATTGCATCTACTGTAATGGGCTGTGGACACATCTGCAATCTCTTCTTGTGTAATGCTGACATCAGCTATGTCAGAAACATACTCTGTCCTGCAAAGGAAAGAAGAATTGTGTTTGTTAAAAAGAGACATTGACCAGCCTGTTTGACATGAATTATATCTGCCCATTTTGATTATTTTAATACTGAGTGTGCCATAGTTATGCTTTATAGCAGATATGTTTCTGTATCTTTAAACAGACTGCCTACAAAAAGCCTATCTGTGTTTTGCGTGGTTGAGAATCACTTTTCAAAGGTATTGGACAACCAACACTCATGAATGTCACCTAGCCTGATATGCTGGTTGAGTCCATTAGGTCAAAATATCTGTTGGAAGTGGGGAAAACTTATTAGATGCATGCTGATAATCACATAAACATTACAGTAGGAAAAGAGGTGGGATTTTAGCATAAGCCACTTTGTATTATTAATACAAATATTAATAAAAAAGGGATATTAATTAAAAAAGGGATATTAATTACTGCGTTTGCAGAAACAAGTACTAACCTAAACTTGGTTGTGTAACAGGGTGGTAGGAATTGCATTGTGTAATAGCTCAGTAATGTCATTCTACAAACCCTTATTGAGTTAAATGAACCCCTCAATAAGCAGAAAAAGATTATCTAGGCTACTGGTTCAGTTAAGCTAATAAATGCATCCTGGGACGTGACACAAGTGTCATTGTAGCCATGTATCATTTTGCTGAGACAAGGAGACTGATTTAGGCTATGAAGGGACACAGTTGGCTGTCTGCTGTGAGGTGTTTTTTTTTCCTCAGAGGATGGACTGAATAATCTACCAGATATTTCTATCTTCTGCAGTGGGGGCTGTTTAAACAGTTTTTAGCAACCATAAGGACACATCTATTCTATTCAGGTTCTTGTACTGCCCTCAACACTGTAATACCTGAATGCTTTCCCTAAGTGTATAAAGCAGTGTGATAAGCATTTGCTATGTGTGGTTCTCTTCCCCCCTCCCTTTTTTTTTTTGTGCAAGGGGAAAAAATATGTGAGGTTTTTTAATTGATTCTGCATTTATTTTGGCTGCTGTGCTGTGTGACAAGGAATGGGAAGTGTTGAGGTTTGAAGTTGTTTTTAGATTCTGTGGAAGTTCATTTCTCAGCCTTAGCTCCGTCTCCTACACAGACAAGTTTACCCTGGCAATGGACAGTTCCATTGTGCCTGAGCAGCAGAATTGTCTATCACGGTCCTAATCCTGGAACATTAGGCAAATTTTTTTAGATATACTGGGTCCAGACCTCTTGCACCTTGAAGAGAAGGACAGAGATCTTGAGTTTGACTCAGTGTTCTATAGGAAGCTAGTAGAGAGAACAGATGACAGTTATGTGCTAATGCTAACTTGTGTTGTTGAGGTGTTGTGCTGTGTACTAACTGGAGTTTCCTAAGACCTGACAGCTTCATGTCCAAGTATATTGTATTGCTGTAGTCCAACCAGAAGCTGACACTGGCATGGATCTTTTGGGGACAGGGGCCTCCTGATCTTTTGCATATCTCAGGGAGCTCTGTGTGGGCCATTAGGTTCCTGTTTTGTTTGTTATCCTATTGCTTATTTGCTTCCAAAATGTATTTCAAATAAATCTTGCTATGAAATCAATCTATTGGGGAAGCATTTACTTTTATACTTAATCAATGTCCTGCAGACATAGTAGCACCTTGTGTGATGGTCTTGTAAGAGCTCACAAGCAAAGTGGCGTTGGGCTGTGTCATTACTTCAATAGATGATTTTGGTAGGCCTGTATAGAAAGTATCCAGCCTTTAGAGCAGAGGTGGGCCAACTGTGGCCCACGGGACCGTCCTGCCCGGCCCTGAGCTCCTGGCCCAGGAGGCTAGCCCCCAGCCCCTCCCTTGCTATTCCCCCTCCCCCGCAGCCTCACCTCACTGCGCCACTGGTGCAATGCTCTGGGCTGCATGGCTGCAGAGCCCAGCCTGACCCAGTGCTCTGTGCTGTGCGGCTGCCTGTCCTGGTGCAGCCGCGCCGCCAGCCACCAGTGCTCCAGGCAGCGTGGTAAGGGGGCAGGTTGGATAGAGGGCAGGGGAGTTTGGGGGGTGGTCAGGGGCCGGGAGTGTGGATAGGGGTCAGGGCGGTCAGAGGGCGGGGAACAGGGGGGTTGAATGGGGGCAGGGGTGGCAGTCAAGAAGGAGAGGAGGGGTTGGATGGGGCAGTTAGGGGCTGGGGTTCTGGCGGCAGTCAGGGGACCGAGAGCTGGGGGGGTGGATGGGTGGGGTCCCCGGGGGGCTGTCAGGGAACAGGGGGGGTTGGATGGGGCAGGACTCCTGGGGGGGCCGTCAGGGGGCGAGAAGCAGGGGGAGTCGGCTATGGGGGGGGCTGGCCCATGCCTGGCTATTTAGGGAGGCACAGCCTCCCCTAACCCTCCATACAATTTCAGAAACCCGATGCTGCCCTCAGGCCAAAAGGCTTCCCCGCCTCTGCTTTAGAGGGAACTGGTTAAAACTGTCATCCTTGAGCAAAGAAAGAATCTCAGGTATGGGTTTTCACTGCAGTGATTACACTGGAGGAATGAGATGAAGTTAATTAAAGATTAAATTGTAGTTTGAGGAAGGCTGTTGCTTCTCACTGGGGAAGTCAGCCAGCTGCATGGACTGGGATCTCATCTGAGTAAAATTAGCTGCAGAAGACATAGAAACCTTATTAAAAGACTCAGGCTGCAGAGCCTCATTGGCTTTTTTCTTTCTGCTTATAGATAATCTCATAGTAGTGAAACTGACTTAATTGATTTTAATTAACTAAGATAAGAGAATTGTCATAGTAAGCGGTGTAAATCATGACAGATAAACTGGATTATTACAATTATTTAATTTTTAATAATCTAGGGTATTAGTATCAGGTTTTTGAAAAGTGCTTGTTCACAACACATAACTGTAAACTGACAATGTCCCACTGTGACGAAGTGGGACTGTTCTTAATGTTTTCTCTGAACGCTGTAGGGGTGCCTCAGTTTCCCCTATGCATTTCTTAAGTCTCTAGGTGGTGGAATAAGGGAGTGTAATTGTTGCAGAACAAAGGGCCAGTGTATGTAAATGGCTGACACTCTGTTTCCTGGCAACTGATGGCCTGGGCCTTTTCCCCCCTGCAAGGTGATAGCTAAAGGGTTGGAGAACAAAGGAATCAGGTGACCTCCTGGCCTGGGAAAGGGACAAAGCCCAGAGGAGGAGAGGCTGGAGGATGAGTCGGTTTGGGCTGGCTGGGGACGTAGAATGAAGTGCAGACATGGTTGTCTGGGTCACTGCCCCCCAAAATGGACCCGGATGAGGGGTCCTGTTCTCTGTACCTACAAGCTCTGTTTTAGACCATGTTCCTGTCATCTAATAAACCTGTTTTACTAGCTGGCTAAGAGTCATGTCTGACTGCGAAGTTGGAGGGCAGGACCCTCTGGCTTCCCCAGGACCCCGCCTGGGCTGGCTCGCTGTGGGAAGTGCATGGAGGGGCAGAGGATGCTGAATGCTCTGAGGTCAGACCCAGGAAGGTGGAAGCTCTGTGAGCTTTTTGCCCTGAAGACACTCTGCTCACAGAGAGGAGACTTCACCTGAGTCCTGACTGGCTTCATAGGGCGCAGTTCCAGAGCCTCATCTGGGGACTCTGTGACAGCCTTTAAACCCCAACATTTGTGAAGGGCAGGGACACTGTTTTGTTTCCACTGTTGATGACTAGAGTTAGTACTCTGCTCCCAGAAGCCTCCACTGAACATCTAGTTGATCCAGTGCATAGTGTTGAAGATTTAATAGATGGTATTCACGGTCGATACTGAACTAATGTCCCAGCATGTTGTGCGTGGGCGCTGTGCTGTTGGAGGTAACTTATTCTGGCTGAGACATAAAATCAAATTCCTTGTGTTCTGAAAATCCCATGACAGATCTAGGAATTGGTAGCCTGGTGTACACACCAAATTCCAACTCTGATATTTATATTCTTCAAACTGAAATGCAGTCCCCTTGCAGCTTTAATTGGATACTATGATCTTCGCTTCTTTTCCTAATGAATGTTGCAGAGTGCTGTTAAGCAGCTGGCTGCTTTCCACCCTAGGGTGTGTGTGAGTGAGTGGGTGGGGGGAGGAGGCTGAGAGTCAAAAGGTGCTTAAAAGTAAATTATTACTGAAGTGTCAGTGTAAATTTCACTCAGAAACAGAGCCATAGATGTTTGGAACCTTGTAGGCTTTACTTGTATCCTGCAGGGATGGATGCCTAAGGGCATGTCTACACTTGCCATTTAAAGCGCAAAAAGTCCCTTTTTTCCACAAAACCCACGGGAGTGTCTACACATGCCAATGATTTCTTGCGGTGAAACTCTGAAGTTTCACTGCAAACAGAAAACCACCTCCATGAGAGGTGTATAGTTCTTACCGCTAATCCTTTTGCGGTGAAGTGCAAGTGGAGACACTTCTTCCTGTGTAAACAGCTTTTAGCCTCTAGAGGATATCCCATGGTGCCTACGGTGACCACTCTGGCCAGCAGCTCTGCTGCTCTGCTGCTAGGTAAACAGATGTCCACCCCTCCTCCTGTAAAGCCCCGGGAACTTTGAAACTCCCTTTCCTGTTTTGTTTGCAAGTGCTGATCTGGCCAAATGACCATAGCTGCTCTACAGAGCAAAGGATCCCCACCTTGGACCCTGAGCTCACCCTGCCCCCCCCCCCCTCCATTCCCACAAGACCTATCCTCAAAATGGAGAGAGCTGCACTGTGGGATAGCTGCCCTCTCATCAGTGATGGAAATGCTGCAAATCTAAACACTATCTGATGCCTGTGGAAGCAAGTGAGTACACAAACCAGCGCTTTCACCAGTTCCCTATCGCAGGTGAAACTGACAGTGCAAAAACTCTGCAAGTGTAGACATTAGCCTAATAAATGCTTGTGACAATGAATAAAGCTCTGGGAGCCAGCGTAGCCAAATACAGTGAGGAGATAAAACAGCCCATTTATTTAGCTGACTTGCAGGCTGGCTGTGTTCCTATTTGTACTTTTCAGCATTGTATGCTACAAAGTGATCTTGTCAGCGCTTCCTTAATCCCATTGTATTTGCTGATTTCCCCAGCTTGCACACTGATGGAAGCTAATCTCTGAATATCTGCATAGCTGAGTGTGAATCTTTGATCCTTGCATACACATTTCCTCTTCAGTCTCCCACTCTGTCTTTTAATCAACCCTGAGTATTCAGGAGCATCTCTCAGCCCTTTGTGTGGGGGAAGGCAGCCAGCCTAGTATGTGAGAATCAAGTGCTGCCTTCTGTCTTTCACACCTCTAAGCCACTGAGTTATCATTTCATTCCCTGCACATATTTATGCATAATGCACACATAATACAGTTAAATTATTATCCTGTTCAGACAGATGCCATCAGCTGGGTCTTTTTAATTCACTCTTCTGTGCCTCTAAGTAGCAGCAGCCCACAGTACATAACATCAAGCATCTGGTCTGATCCAATGTGAAAATTCCCAAGTCCACTTATCTCCAGCACTATCCAGAGATAAGTTATGGATGAATTGGGAGTGTTGACTTTGAATTTCCTTGCATCTGTTCAGTTTGCTTTAATTATTAAGGGTATGTCTACACTTACATTTTATAGCGCTCTAACTTGCTGGCTCAGGGGAGTGCAGCAAGTCTGAGTGCTTTAAAGTGCTAGTGTAGACAGGCTCCAAGTGCTGGGAGCTGCGCTCGTGGAGGTGGATTACCAGGAGCGCTAGGAGAGCTCTCTCCCAGCGCTCGCGTGCGACCACACTCGCACTTCAAAGCGCTGCTGTGGGAGTGTTCCCGTGGCAGCACTTTGAATTTTCCAGTGTAGACATACCCTTAGTAACACTCTTTCCTTTAGGAAATATACCAGATACCTTGGAGGTACTAGAATACCATAATCATGGGCATGGTGTAAGAACCTGCATAGAATGGAATTCTTATTAACAAGCCACATTTTCAGCTATTCAGTTTCAAACTGACTTCAGTCTAGTGCAGGGGTGGGCAAACTTTTTGGCCCGAGGGCCACATCGGGGTTCCAAAACTGTATGGAGGGCCGGGTAGAGAAGGCTGTGCCTCCCCAAAGAGCCTGGCCCCCTGCCCCTACCTGCCTCCTGACTGCCCCCCTCAGAACCCCTGACCCATACAACCCCCCCAGCTCCTTGTCCCCTGACCACCACCCCTCCTGGGACCCCCACCCCTAACCAGCCGCCCTGTCTCCTGACTGCCCTGCCCCCATCCACATACACACCCCCACACCAGGCCCCCTGGGGCTCCCAAGCCTGTCCAACCCCCCTGTTCCCCCTCCACCCCATCCAACCACTCCCTGTCCCCTGACTGCCTCCTGGGACTCCCACGCCTATGAAACCGCTCCCCATCCCCCGGGACCTCCCATCCCTTATCTAACCCCCACCCCCTTACCATGCCACTCAGAGCGGCAAGGCTGGCTTATTGGAAAGCCTGGGAGGTGGGCGGGCGCAAGCCGCGCTGCCCATGTGGCGGCATACCTGCGGGGGAGGGGAGACTGCAGGGGCGGGGCCGGGAGCTAGCCTCCCCGGCCGGGAACTCAAGGGCGGGCTAGAGTTTGCCCACCTCTGGTCTAGTGGAAGGGAGGAGATTTCATTCTCCCCAACTGGAGGCAAGGAGCTCAGGTTTTTCACCACACAAATTCAACTGACTTAAAATATAGCTCGAGCGGGATAAAAAGCTCAACAGCCTAAGATTTCATAGGGAGCTTTACTCAGTCTAGAGCAGTGGGTTTTCAAAGTTCGGGTCACAACCCAGTACTGGGTCACGGCATGCAAGCAGGACTGGCTTTCGGCACCAGCTAAGCAAACTGGTGCCTGGGGCAGCGCTGCTGATGGGGCGGCACTCCGGCTGTTCTTGGGGCCGCAGTCCAGCAGCAGCCCCGGCGGCGATTCGGCAGAAGCCCCACTCCGTTGTTTCCTGCGGCGGCAGTTCGGCAGCGACTCTTCTGACTCAGGTCTCGCCGTCGGCGGCAATTCAGCGGTAGCTCCCTCCGATGTTCCTGTTCTCTCTGGTGGCGGCGTATTCGGCAGGTTTTTTTGTTTGGTTGGTTGGGTGTTTTTTTTTGTTTTGTTTTTGTTTTTTGCTGCTTGGGGCGGCAACAAATGTCGAGCCGGCCCTGTATGCAAGACACTGGGTTGCCTTGCTCAGCACCCAGGGACCCTGGCAGCCAGCCAGTAAAACTAGTAGCAAAACTAGTAGTTCCTACCTGGAAGCAGCCAGCAGCAGGTCTCATAGGCGGGGGGTCACGGGGCTCCACGTTGCCCCCACCCTGAGCACTGGCTCCACATTCCCATTGGCCGGTATCCAGAAAATGGTAGTTTGGGGGAGGGTGCCTGTGGGTGAGAGCCACGTGGAGCCACTTGCGCGCCTCTGCCTAGGAGCCAGACCTGCTGGCCGCTTCTGGGGTGCAGCACAGTCTGCAGTGCCAGGACAGGCGGGAAGCCTGCCTTTGCACCCTAGCTGCGCTGCTGACTGGGAGCTGCCGGCGGTAAGCCCGTGCCCCAATACCCTTCCCCAGCCCTGACCCCCCCCACCCCCGCAAACCTGGAGCCCCTTCCTGCACCCCAGAGCCTGCACCCCCAGCCCAGATCCCTGACTCCCTCCTGCACCCCAGCCCAGAGCCCTCTCCCTCACTCTGAACCCCTCCTTCCCAGCCGCAGCCCTCACCCCCACACCCCAACGCTCTGTCCCAGCCCTGAGCCCCCTCCCACATCCCAAACCCCTGATGCCCGCGACCCAACAGAGCTGGGGATGAACAATTTTCTTCAACTGGATCACAAGAAAAAAAGTTTGAAAACCACTGTTCTAGAGCAGTGGTCTCCAAACTTTGTGGATCGCGCACCCCCAGGGCCAGCTCTAGGGATCCAAAAAAAAAGAGCTGCCGCCGAAGATGGAGCCGGGAGAGCCGGTGTGCTGCCGAAGAATCAAAGGTCTGGGAGTGCTGCTGCCGCCATGCCGGCGGCACTCCTCCTGCCATGCACCCCCAGGAATGGTCTTGCGCACCCTGCTTTGGAGACCCTCTTCTAGCAGACACTCATAGTTTTCGCCTGGTTCTCTTCCCAGCTCTCAAAATCAACTGTGTTGGTAACTTGTGTCTACACTAGAGACCTTACAGCGGCGTAGCTGTACCAATGCAGCTGAGCCGCTGTAAAATCTCTCATGTAGCTGCTTTATGCTGGTGGGAAAACAGTCTAAGATGCAACTGAATTATTTGAAATGTCATGAATAGCACGATTTCCTTGTGGTTAGAAGGTGCACTTGAGATCATAATGAGAGAAAAAGATGTGATCTATTTTTAATTCTTCCTTCAAGCATGCAGCAAAATGTACCCCACAGTGTGGTGCCCAGAACTGGAGATAGTACTCCAGCTGACACCTCATCACTGCCGCGTAGAGCAGGACAATTACTGCCCAAGTCTGACATACAACACACATTAATACCCACAGAATTACATTGGCCCTTTTTTGCAACTGTGTTCTCCCTATTTATAGCCAGTGCGGGTGGGGTACAGTGCAGTTCTTACCCCTTTTTTGGAGGGCTTGTGTGGCTGGTGGTGATAGTATAAAGCACTTGCTCTCAACTCTTAAGATACCCTGTGGCTGATACCCGTCCAGGGGCAAGAGGGCATATGGGAAAGGTAGTTGTGGCCTAAAAACCTAGTGGAGGACAACAAAGAACTAAATAATTGCAGCAGCGGCTGAAAACTTTTTACACCTTAGCTAATGACAGTGACGTTGGTGAAATACTGCGGCAGCCCCCCGCCCCTCCCCCAATCTCTGTACAAAATGTTATTGTTTATATATCTTGCTGAATGGCTTCTAATTTCTAAGGTTTCCATCTTGACTTTATTTTCTTCCTTTTGGGGAAAGAGAGTTGATTTTTTTTTTATTTTTTTTTTAAGTATTGTTGAAAATGTTTTGACTGTTTAGGATCCAATCACACTAATTGCAGTCCTTAGTATGCCATTTCTTGGAGAAATTAACAACCTCTTGGAACCCACCTGAAACACCAGGGTGTGTATTGTGTCTGAAGAGTCCAGGTACAAAAATCAGAGAACAAATAAATTAGTGGATGCACCAGGAAGCAGGCACATAACCAAGATAGTAGCCAACCATCTTACTTTTTGAAAGTCTACAGGGATGTCACGTGCTCAAATACCACAGTGATGGATGATATAAAAATCTACATAGAGGAAGCCTGAAGAAGAGAAGAAGGTTGGTCTTGTATTAAGGAGTTTGACTGGGACTCTGGAGATCTGGGATTTAGTTCCAGCTCTGTGTCAGACTTCTTGTGTGACTTTGGACAAGTCACTCTCATATTCCTTAATTCACTGCCTGTAAAATGGGGATATTACATCCCTACCTCACAGGGCTATTATGAGGTTCAATTAAATGTGTAAGACATGCTCAGATACTACAGTGATGAGTACAGAAAAGTCTATAAAATAGATGAAAACGTGAGCCTATTGCAAACTGGCTTTTGTTAACTCACTGGGATGCTTTGATTTAGACTAATTTTTTTTCTGTAGCTATTTGATCAGAAGTGCTTGTTTCCCTAGGTGGCCAAGGAAGCTGGAAGTGGTGCTATTTCTATGTCCAGCTCAGATCAGATAGTGATGGACACAGAGCCACCAATGACATTTGGTGAGAGATGAGTCAGTGATAATCCTGTTCCATGGCTTGCTCCTTTGCAGGTGTACCAGTACTCGACCAGGAGAGACCGGAATGGATGTGACAAGCCGTTGCACCCTTGGAGATCCCAACAAACTACCAGAGGGGGTACCACAACCTGCTCGCATGCCCTACATCTCAGACAAGCACCCTCGACAAACCTTGGAGGTTATCAATCTTCTGCGGAAGCACCGGGAGTTGTGTGATGTGGTACTAGTCGTGGGTGCCAAAAAGATCTATGCCCACCGGGTGATACTTTCAGCCTGCAGTCCTTATTTCCGAGCCATGTTCACTGGGGAACTGGCAGAAAGTCGGCAGACAGAGGTAGTGATTCGAGACATTGATGAAAGGGCCATGGAGCTACTGATTGACTTTGCATACACTTCCCAGATCACAGTGGAAGAGGGCAACGTCCAGACCTTACTGCCAGCTGCTTGTCTACTCCAGCTGGCTGAGATCCAGGAAGCCTGCTGTGAGTTCCTAAAAAGACAATTGGACCCTTCCAACTGCCTGGGTATACGGGCTTTTGCTGACACTCACTCCTGCCGTGAGCTGCTGAGGATAGCCGACAAGTTCACACAACATAACTTTCAGGAGGTAAGCTGCAGGGTGTGGGTTCTGGGCATTTCTTGTTTAGTACCTCCTTACAGATCCTGCCCTTCTACCTGCAATGTCTCTTGTTCCTGGTAAGTATTGACTAGCTTAGTAAGAGGGAGAGGATGTACCTGCAGCACTAGTACTAAGATGCATGATAACTTCTGTATCATATACTAGTTATTTCTCAACTTAATGTTCTGATGTGAATAATGCACATCTTATAAACAGTGAATGCTGAAAGCTAATTGGTAAGTGGCAGTGTGTATGGATTGCATCTGACACTGTTCCTGAACAATAGTTTGTGACATTCCACTCTCTTTTTAAAACACACACTCACACACACACACTTCAGAAACTAAATATAGAGTTTTAATAAAGGGATTGGAGAGAACTGGGGAAGGTGTGGGGAAAATTGCAGAGGCCTCAGAGGAGCCCTCAACTCCCTTCCCTAATCAGAAACTGTGTTTCACATCTGTCATTCAGCAACAGTTTGAAAGTAATTCACATGTGTATCTGCAGAGGTGACCGTTTTAAACCAAAGCCAGGTTTTTTACTTTCTCAGTTATTTCTAGCAGATTTGAAAGACTTACCAGACATCAGCTCAGTGAAGGACTAGTCGTACTTGCCAGAAATAGATATAATAGAAGAGGAGGGAGTCCCACCAAGGAATCCTGTGGGCAGAGCTCTGGTGAGAAGCATAGCCCCACCTCACATTCTCTTTTGGGAGTAATAGGGCTGTGTTTTCTATCAGGATGCTTTTCCTGGTCACTGCTGGGTGGTGTAGGGGCTATATATTTTGTCAGCCTCTGGAACAAAGGTTTTTCTGAACTTGAAGTTATACTCCCTTGGTGGGAGAAGGAGCATTATATCTCTCCTTCTTCCTCCAGAACCTGTACCACTTTACCCCTCACAGCAGCCAGGAGGCTTGAAAGGAGTTACTCCTACTCTACCTATTTCCCCACTACCAGTTTTTGGATCCCCTTCCCTTGTGAATAACTTCTATGCCTTCCCTTCTACTTATAGCTTTCCCAAACTGCAGCAGTGTGTAATTGACAGATTGGTTGTGACCCACAGGGTTTTCTGAAGAGCCTGTGTGAAATTATCCAGAGTTGTGTTCATTTCAGTCTGGTGCCACTTAGTAAGTTATAAGCAGGGGCAGACAGATTTGAGCTTGACTGTCTTCACATACGTTGAAGACTGCTCCATAGTTAACTGAAGACACACTGCATCAATTAATGCTCAAATGTATTTGGAAGGCTTCTCAGACATAAGGGCTAGAAACTGAGTTTTTTAAAAAATGAGTCTAAATTCCATAGAACTTGATTTGCCATAGGTGAGTGAATTTTTCAGGACCAAGCTTCCAGCTGGCAATTCCACTCCACATTTTCTCTGTACTGCGTTAATTCTGCTGTTTTCTTGGGGAGGGACAGTAATCAGCCAGTTGTTTATTTTCAATGCTTGCTGTTTTCAGGTATTAGAGCTGTGTTTTTTCCACTGTTACGTGAGTAGGGCATGACTACAAGCCTCCAAATAACTTTTTACAATCCAGTATTTTTGTATTGAAATATTCAAGCATTGATACATGCATCTGGAATCTGAAAGTGTTATGAACTCCTTATGATTGGGACCTTTCTTCTTTATGTTCCCACTACAGCCAGCTCCCAGTCTTCATAGTCTTCTTTCTCTCTACCCACATCAGATTACGTGCCGCACAAAAGCTTTGGCTGGGGGGGGAAGCCTTTCCCATCAAATATATTAGTGTATAAATTACTAAACTGAAGTGTGGCCATTAGAAAGCTGCTGCCGTGATTACGACAGTATTTTTTTTCTTTACTCAAACAGTTCATATAAACTTGGAAGGGGCAGATGCTATTGTTTTTATGCCTCTATATCCATGTCCTTATCAGAGCCCTAAAGAATTCCCTATTTTTTCATCCTCTCTTTCCCCATCTTATTGAGGCCACCATCCTTGCAGCCATCTTCTTTTCACCTGAAGAATGGATCAGAATCCTGTGTGGAACCCAGTTACCTGGCTATTTAATAAGCCAAAATGGAGACTAATAAGTAATGCAAGGCATTCCTTCCTCCACAGGGATTGCGTGTACATACTTCTGTCAACCTGACAAAATGAAACAAAAGATGGAATCTCCTGCCTGGCAATGTTTGCGGTTCAATTAGGCACTAGGCAACTGGGCAAAGCCAGTCAGTTACTTTGCACACAGTCTTTGAATTAGTCCATATACTCTACTGTGCTAACCTTCTGGTTCTGTTTATTTTTATGTATGTTGCTGCAATACATCATTAATTCCTTAGTAAAGTATTTCTCCAAGTTTTCCATTCCCCTTAGTTTAATCTGCCCTTGTGAATCTCATGCATATAATGTGAAATAAATCTATTAACAACTTTAGTCTGTGAAGGTTTGTTCCTGCATAATTTTTTTGTTAAAAGAAAAGGAGTACTTGTGGCACCTTAGAGACTAACCAATTTATTTGAGCATAAGCAAAAACAAGGGGAAATAGGTTACCTTGCATAATGACTTAGCCACTCCCAGTCTCTATTTAAGCCTAAGTTAATTGTATCCAATTTGCAAATGAATTCCAATTCAACAGTCTCTCGCTGGAATCTAGTTTTGAAGTTTTTCTGTTGTAATATCGCAACTTTCATGTTTGTAATCGCGTGACCAGAGAGATTGAAGTGTTCTCCGACTGGTTTATGAATGTTATAATTCTTGACATCTGATTTGTGTCCATTTATTCTTTTACATAGAGACTGTCCAGTTTGACCAATGTACATGGCAGAGGAGCATTGCTGGCACCATGATGGCATGTATCACATTGGTAGATGTGCAGGTGAACGAGCCTCTGATAGTGTGGCTGATGTTATTAGACCCTGTGATGGTGTCCCCTGAATAGATATGTGGGCACAGTTGGCAACGGGCTTTGTTGCAAGGATAGGTTCCTGGGTTAGTGGTTCTGTTGTGTGGTATGTGGTTGTTGGTGAGTATTCGCTTCAAGTTGGGGGGCTGTCTGTAGGCAAGGACTGGCCTGTCTCCCAAGATTTGTGAGAGTGTTGGGTCATCCTTCAGGATAGGTTGTAGATCCTTAATAATGCGTTGGAGGGGTTTTAGTTGGGGGTTGAAGGTGACGGCTAGTGGCGTTCTGTTATTTTCTTTGTTAGGCCTGTCCTGTAGTAGGTGACTTCTGGGAACTCTTCTGGCTCTATCAATCTGTTTCTTCACTTCCGCAGGTGGGTATTGTAGTTGTAAGAATGCTTGATAGAGATCTTGTAGGTGTTTGTCTCTGTCTGAGGGGTTGGAGCAAATGCAGTTGTATCGCAGAACTTGGCTGTAGACAATGGATCATGTGGTGTGGTCAGGGTGAAAGCTGGAGGCATGTAGGTAGGAATAGCGGTCAGTAGGTTTCTGGTATAGGGTGGTGTTTATGTGACCATTGTTTATTAGCACTGTAGTGTCCAGGAAGTGGATTTCTTGTGTGGACTGGACCAGGCTGAGGTTGATGGTGGGATGGAAATTGTTGAAATCATGGTGGAATTCCTCAAGGGCTTCTTTTCCATGGGTCCAGATGATGAAGATGTCATCAATATAGCGCAAGTAGAGTAGGGGTGTTAGGGGATGAGAGCTGAGGAAGCGCTGTTCTAAGTCAGCCATAAAAATGTTGGCATACTGTGGGGCCATGTTCTGTTTCTGACATCTGTGCAAAGGGAGCGGGGGGGAATCGATTGTAGGATGGACAGCTCATGCCTTTGTGTCAGTAGGCGAAGCTCTTGCCATATATTCTATTTTCAGACATTTGTTCTGTGATGACGAACCATGTTGTCTGGTATATAAATCAAATGATCACAATCAATATTGTAAGATAAATACTCCTGATTACAATCAGCATGAAAACAGTAGTGTAGCCCATTGAAGATCTTGTGTAGGGCTATAAGTTTTCAGGAAGGAAGCAGTCAAATGGTCTATTAATTTTAGCCAGATAATTATCTGGCAAATTGGGACAAAGGTGATGTTTAGACATTTTTAAATGATGCAATTGTTAAATTATGTATACTAGCAAGTCACACGGAGATAGCAACTCAGTTGGCAGAAGCGCTAGCGTTATTTTCAGTGTCTTAAGAGACCTCCCATTATGAAATAAATTGGAGAGTTACAGGATTTTGCTCCCTGCAGTGCTCTGCTACTGTCCAGACTGATGCTTTGCAACTGTCAGGGCCAGCCTTAGGCACAAGCTACCCTTTGTAGGGTTTGAAGGCAGGCTCAACAGACATGCTGGTAGCCCAGTTTCTTCCTCCTTCCCCAGCGGTGGGACTGCAGGGGCGAGGTAGTTTGTTGACCAACTTTATCTCAGCTTCTCCTATGACCATTGGAAGCTAGTCGGATAACTGTGACCTACGCTGCCTGCTATGTCCCTTTTAGCAACATGTGCTGTTGTGAGCATCTTGGATATTTTCTAATGCACACACGGTATTTTGAATTGGTTCTTCAAGTAACTAAATGAACCATGCAGATGATCGCTAGAAGAGTGGAAATCTTTGCCAAGAGAATTTATTTTTATTATGCTTAAAATCTTGCAGCCAGGAAGCTGAGCTCTTGCATGCGCATTGTTACTTACTGTGGAATGCCAACGTTCAAGCACTTCATGTTGCTGAACCTCTTTCTCAGGTGCCATGGTAGAAACTGGGCAGCCTTGTGCGGAATATGGGTTGGCTGTCAGCAATTGTACCATTTCCATAGGTCTGTTTTATTTAGGTTGTTATACCTCTACCATTGTCCTGGTATCTGAGTGCCTGAGCATGATATTCAGTGTGTCTTAGGTCCATAGCCACCCAGGACGGTCTGCAGTATGGCTGTGTAGTGCATTATCACTGTGCTATCATTTGGTCTGAGCATAGGAAGGAGAAGAATCTCCTAGGTCTTCTAATGGTGGCTAAAGTCTTCTGAGAAACTTGCTTCTTATCTTGGGTACAGAAGAATTTATTAACATGTTTGCAAGTTGCCAGTGGCTTATGTTTCATAGGAGATCAGTCCTTGGGGTTTTTCAGAGGCTCTGATTCCCTCTTAAGTGCATTTGCACTCTCTCACTCTGTGTATATATTTAGAGAGAGTGAAAGAAACAGAGGTAGGATCATATGAGTCCATCTGCTGTCCTGAGACACTTTCCATTCTGCTACAAATCAACGTCAGGAAGATTTTTCCTACATATCTACAATGTCTCTGGTAATTTGTTTTTGAGACTTTTACCTTCGATTCTGATTTGGATTTGTTACTACATTACAAATAAAATGTCTTTATTTTGGTGCCACTTTCCTCTCAAATATTTATCAGCTGCAGAACATTTTTCTTTCTGTTTTATGTATTCCACATGGCAAATGAGGAGGCTGGCTTTAAACAAGGGCTTTGCTATTCCCGAATTTTGAAATAGATTAGTGCGTTCTGTGACTTACCACTTTACAGAACTTTTATTTTCCCCATTCATTTTCATTGCCATCTAAAAGTTATCTGAACTGCACTGTTGGGGCCCAGTTTTGTGAAGCGCTGTGGATCCTCCACTTCCCTGATGTCAACGGAATTGGAAGGTGCTCAGCACCTTACTGGATTGGACCAATTGGATCCTATCTAAAGGGAAGGATTTCTCCTTTAACTTTGAGGCAGAGTCCAGAAGCAGTGAGTGCTTTGAAACAGTGTCCTTACCTTTTTCTTTATCATCATCTCTTTGAACAGGTGATGGAGAGTGAGGAGTTCATGCTTCTTCCAGCCAATCAGCTCATAGATATCATATCCAGTGATGAGTTGAATGTTCGCAGTGAGGAGCAGGTGTTCAATGCAGTGATGGCCTGGGTAAAGTACAGCATTCAGGAGAGGCGACCCCAGCTACCCCAGGTAACCTTGAGCGTGGTTCACATGCATCTGCTTTGTACAAGGAGAGAGAGATTTTGTTGGTGTAAGTAGTGGAAATAATTCCCCTCCTGACTTTCCAGGTGTGTTAGAACACTCACATTTTCCAGTCATCTAGGCCTAAAAGTCCAGTGCCCAGGTATGTTAGTAACGGGCCCTTTAAAAATGCTTACTGATAGAAACATTAAGATTTGCCATACTGGATCGGACCCTGGGTTCATCTAGTCAATCCTATCTTCAACAGGAGCCGGTCCCAGATGCTTCAGAGGATTGTGAATGAACCCCTAATGCAATTATGGAATAACCTTCCCCTAAGGGAAGTTTCTTCTTAACCCCAGGCAGTTGATTTATGCCTTGAATTCTGAGGGTTTATACTACAGCTGGTCAGAACATTCTTGATTAAATATGTTCTTTTGTCAAAGCTGAAATTTTGCGGCAGCATTATCTGTTTTGACAAAGTTTTTGAGGAGAAGGTTCCAGAGTTCCGGGATTCTCTGGTCAGAAATAATGAGGAAGAAAGAGACTCTTACTGCCCTGCTTTGCCCTTTTTGCTCCAAAATGGACATTTCAGCACAATTGCATTTCATGAAAACTTTCAAAAGTTGTGAAACAGAATTGTCATCCTCCTGTCAGCTCTAGTTTATACCCCTTACAACTCTTTGGTCCCTTGTAGGACCATATGTTCTTCTTTGTTTAATTCTGTATTCTATTATACCTGCTTGTGCATTTAAAGTGTAAGCTGTTTGTGGCATGTTTGATGTAGTTCATTTACTGTACACTGCAGTGTACACTTAAAAGGGTAAATAGATAATAAAACTGTCAGCCAAACAAGTACTTAGGACAATATGTATAGACATCTGCAGTCCTCTTAAGGTTTTCAGTCAGGTTGTTGGGTTTCATTCATGAGCAGTCTCATTGGGTCAGCTCTTTTAAAATCTGATGTTGTCCTGCTGGATAAGGACACTGGCTTATTGAAATTGCAAAGGTGCTATAGACAAAAAGTTGCATTGAGCCAGAGTATCATGGTCTGAATTACTACTGGGATTGTTAGTACACTCCCTATTGCTAATCTTTCTGTCCTTGTGACTGCATTATAACTTAATTGGATCACAAAGCATGTGGAAGCAAATTAGCTAATGTTGCTCTCTATTTGACTGCTCCTTCCATCTGTAAGGTGACAAGTGCGTTGCCTTTAATTGTGTTCTGTTGTGTCTCATAGGTGCTGCAACATGTCCGTCTGCCACTACTCAGTCCCAAGTTCCTGGTGGGTACAGTCGGCTCAGATCCACTCATTAAAAGTGATGAAGAATGCAGGTAACTCCCGCTGGAAAGAGTGAAACTGAACAGTGCAGTTCTATGAATTTCACTTCATGCCTTATCTGTGTTTGCTGTCCAAGAATATTGTGATTTGTCAGTGGTAAAACTAAGGTGATACTTACCAGTTTCCTTTTCTGGGATTGGGCAGAGGGGAGATAGAAGAAAGCACTGCATTGCAAGTATGTTTTTATTTGTGTAGAAGTTGCAGTGTACCCTCAAAGGAGCTTTTTTAATCAATATTTTGGTGGGAGAGAAAGCTTTGGGTAAGCAATTTACCTTTCTGATAAATCACCCTTCACAAAATGGCCTCTTTTTCCTATCACTTTGGCTGTAAAGCCAGGTGCCTTAGTTACCATGAATCCCACTGAGCACTGCTCAGAGGAAGCCATATTCTAAACAACCTAAAATAGCTTTTCTGTATCTGAAAATGTCATGACTTTTATTACCAGGTTAGCCAGGGGTTCCCAAACTTTTTTTCCCTGAAGTCCACCCGTCCAGTTGCAATAGGCACTGTGACCCACTATTAATACTTATTGGGGAAAATTATAAATATTAATTATTACATACATATAAACTATAACACTATACACAATGTGCATGTTCCTTTTCATTTTAATGTAAACGATAGAAATCCCGAGCAATATGCACTCAAAGAAATGCTTCAAGATCTTTGAAACCAAACAGCTTTAGTAAAACTACACTTCACTTTGCCAAATTTTGCTCTCCACATTTTTTTATTCAGAAAGGGGAAACGCAATGTGTGAATGTGCAATGTATAAAACTGAACAATAAGTCACACAATGTTAACAAAATTGTTTAAAAAATGTGCTATTTGTTGATTTTAAAACAAAATAGTTGTCCAATTTTGAACACTATATTGTGTTTTCAATTTTTTTAGTGTAAAATCTGAATTTCTGTGCTGTGTCAGTAAAGACCCAACCTTGCTTTCTACTAACTAGAAAAGAATAAAATATTGTAAATAAAAACATAAAATGACAATTATATTGTAACACACTGAGGCAACAGGTATTTATCTGACCTGGTAAAGGAAAATCCAAACGTCAAATATGTGTCGTCATATTTTCTTACTACTTCCTTTATTTTTTTGGCTGGCTCATTTTGTGTAGCTGTAAATAGTCTGGGATTTTCAGTATCTTCTCCATCAGAGCATTCTTCTCTTTTTCTAAAAAATAAATCTATCCTTGTCAAATTGAAATAGTGCTTGACGTTTTTTACAGTTGTAAATGGCGGACTGTGCATACGTTACTAGGTTACCTTGCAGTGAAATGCACCATTGTACTCACAAAAATTAAACTTGACATATTGCAGCTTGTTTTTAAAATAAATAAATAGTTTTTTCTATGTTTTGTTCAACATACACAGCTCAAAACATTACATTTATATAGCTATTACTTAGATTACATGAGTCACGTGAAGTTAAATATTTACTAAGAGATTGGCTGGAGAATGCAGTTGTGCTGGCAGACCACCCGAGACTGTCGTGGCCCACCTTTGGGCCCTAGCCCACAGTTTCGGAACTCCTGACTATACCAACCCACCTGGAACTAGAAGAGAAAGCTAGGACTATGGGGAAGCTGCAGCTCCCCTTTACAGAGGCGTAAAGCTCCCCTTTCTAATGCTGCAGGCTCATGAGATATCAGACTTTGAAGCTCTGGTGTTTTTATATACAGAAAATTGTCACTCGTGTAGGACTAAATTTTTCGCTTCCTGGTCTTTGGGCATGTGTAATACTTTGGTGCTGAAGGAGTTCAGTTTTTGTGTGGAAAAGGTGGAAGCTTTTTTGTGGCAGGTTATTTAAAATAAAGTAAAAAAGCCAATTGAAGTTGCTCAGGGATTTGGAGTGTTAGAATTATTTGCAGGGTGATATATAAGTGGGTAAGAGGGTGGGTGAGCTACTTAAAGCTGAATGATAAAATTTTTATCATCTGGATACCTCATCCATCTATTGGTATTGTGTGTGAGGTTTTAACCACTGATATTTTGATCCTAAACAAAATAATTGCTTGTCAAGTTTTATCTTACAGCGCATTGTTTTTTTAATTACTTATTTTGGGCATGGTTAAAATAGTAGGGTCTTTATGTTAACCATAGTATTTTGCATGTACCATTCGTAGTAATATCTAATGTTGACACTGATCAAATGTTAGTGCCAATCTAATATTTCCAACGAGGGCATGTTCCAACGTTCATTGAGATGAATAGCAGTCTTTCCATTGACTTCAATGGGCTTTGGATTAGGCCTTTGGTTAGCAAAGCAATAGATGTCTTTTGAATACCTAAGAGAGGTCATATATATATTATACATAAAGTCATGCATATTCTTTTTAGTATGGCAATAACTGGAACATGATTGGTGATGGCTGCTATTTTTAGGGATGGCATGTCCCAAATAGTACTTCCTGAAAAATGCCACTGTCACCCAGACATTTAGAATAAAAGTTTTCTCTTGCACAGGGACCTGGTGGATGAAGCTAAGAACTACCTGCTGTTGCCCCAAGAACGGCCACTGATGCAGGGACCAAGAACTCGACCACGCAAACCTATCCGCTGTGGAGAAGTGCTCTTTGCAGGTGCGTATAGTGCCTGCAACTTTGGCTGTGAGATCCAAGTTTAAATGCTCTTTGTTTCAAAGTTAATCCATACGGCCAACCCTAACTATCAGACCTTCAGAAGTGACATTTTATGTTACCCATCCCACAGTTTGAGTTAACCTACACTTTCTTCTTGTCTTGCATTGTCTTTGGGCTTGTCTGCACTTACTGGGGGATCGATGTGCGGCGATCGATACATCAGCGGTTGATTTAGCAGGTCTAGTGAAGACCCACTAAATTAACCGCAGATTGCTCTCCTGTCGACTCCTGTACTCCACCAGATCGAGAAGACTAGGGGGAGTCGATGGGTGAGCGTCTCCCATCGACATTGCATAGTGTGGACCCCGTGGTAAGTAGATCTAAACTATATCTATTTGAGTTACGCTATTCACGTAACTCAAATTGTGTAGTTTAGATCGAATTTTCCCTGGAGTGTAGACAAGGCCTTTGTCTTGCAAAATGGGTTTCTGGTCTATGATTAGTGCTCCCAGGCATGGTGGTAGCGCTCATAATAATACATGCTGAAACACTTGACTTTCAATGGGACTTGTGCTCCTAAACTCACGTAGGCACTTTTGAAAATTCCATCCTGTTTTCTTATTCACAGTCCTCTGAGTGAATAATTCTGATAGACTGTCTTCTTGGGATAGTGTGTAAGAAGCATCTGTGGGCAGAAGATGTAGATAGATTATTTGTTGTAGACAGTGCACAGTGTGTGAGTTTGATGTACTACCCTGACACTGTTTCTTGTGTTGATTCCTGCAGTGGGAGGCTGGTGTAGTGGGGACGCAATTTCCAGCGTGGAGCGCTATGACCCTCAAACCAATGAGTGGCGGATGGTGGCTTCCATGAGCAAAAGGCGCTGTGGAGTTGGGGTCAGTGTTCTGGATGACCTCCTGTATGCTGTGGGAGGCCATGATGGTTCTTCTTACCTTAACAGTGTAGAAAGGTAGGTCTCCAGCAGAGACATCAAAACATGGTGCCATGTGATAAAGGCGTCCATTTTGCTGTCTGTGTTGCTTATATGCTGAACGGCTGAAATACTACATCTATACTATCTACATTTCCTGCTTCAGTACATAAGCTAATATGTGGCAGTGGTTACTAGCAGGGTGGATTTGATTTAAATCACTAGTCAGGAAGACTCGATTTAATCATGGATTTCTTACATAAAAGTGCGTTTTTGTAGGTTGTTATAACCTTAATACATATTCTTCACAACTCAGAGACAGATGTAGGTTTCATTTTTAGAAGGTACACAATATACATTTTTTAAGTGATCTAATCTGAAAATTTTTCAAAATAATTTTACAGTTATATCAGAAAATGAATGATTGTTTGGTTATTTCATTTACCAAAGGTAATTGAAGCAGATATTTCACCTCCCAATGACTTCATAAATATCTCCAATTCAACAGGTTAATTGTTAATATTTGGAGGATTTTCTTGCCAGGCTGTATTAGGAGGAGAACATCACCAGACAGACATTTTAAATTGTTTTATTTAACTAAAACAACGTTATGCATTCTGGATTTTTTTCTTCAACAGCAAACATATAATATTTTAACAAAACAAGCATATGAATTTTTGAATTTAGTTAAATATTCAAGTTTTTTAAAATCAGATTTGTTTTTGTTAAAATTGTTTTTAACTAAAATAGATAAATGAAATATTTTAAAAAAAAAATTAAATCGACTATGTCAGCCAGGTCAACATGAGAAACTTAAAATATTGGCTTCTGCACCTAACTCAGTCATCCTCACCTTCATTTTCCTGTTAGTTCATAATCTGGAAAAGAAAAACAAGCTTTCCTGCTTTTTCAAGTCCTAAACAATTTCTCAATTTGGAATGAATTCATACAAAGGAAGAAAATATTCTTTCTATACCAGCAGAAGAAGCTACTGCTGTTAAAAGTGAGATTATCACTTCAACAGTCTCTGAATCCAAGTGCTTAAGTGACTTCAACCAGTTCACTGGTGTGACTTTCTTTAAAACATCATCCGCAAACATATTTCTTGAATGGTTCACCCTGAGCTCTGAAGTTTATTATCGTTGGCATTATGGAGGGATGATTGCTGGATGTCATGTCACAGCCAACTCCTCTTCTTTAGCAGTTTTGAAGGTTTGACCCTGGTACCAACTACTGAGAATATTTGCAAGAAAATGAGCTAGAGATAGTGCTTGTCCCATTTGTTTTTTTTAATGCTTGTAATTTAACTCTGTCATTGCATATTTCTCTTTTTAAGATCTCACTCAGTTCCTTCCAAATATCAACAGCGTCAGCAATAAAACAGCTATTTCCCTGCATTTTGTTCAAGGCTACAGAAAATAGGCTTCAGGGTACTCAGCATGTGTTCAACATTTCTCTTAAGCCCAATGTTGAGAACTTTGGCTGTGACAGTGTCATCTATTTGTTCACGATTTTGTTCACAAACTGTCATCAGGTTAGGCCAGTTCTTGATATAGAGGTCAAAACAGTCCACTACTGAGTTCCATCGCACTTTTTGTGGGAGAGTTAGCTTGGTTCCTCTCACTTTTTTCAGAGCAGCTGCTGCAAAGTGGTTGTTACGGAAGTATTTTGCAATTTCAACAACATTAGCCTTTATTTCTGGAACATTGGAGGTGCATCAAATGAGCACTGCAACCGTATGTTGTTAGCTTGGGACTCTCTTCTAAATAATTTCTTCTAATCTTGGATACATTTGCAGCATTGTCTGTAACCAAGCTGCGTACTAGACATTTGAAATTTTCTTCACGGATTCTTATAGCTTTTACTGCTACTTCTTGTAAGTATTCTGCTGTGTGTGCATTTCCTGATGTATCAATTGTTTCTGTAAGGAAGACATTCCCTCCTGCTGTTGTCACACAAGCACATGCAACAGGATCATTGTGGACACTGCTCCACCCATCAAGACTCAAGTTAACAATTTCACCGTCTAGACCTTTTGCACACTGCTCAATTTCTTTTTCATACACTTTATCCAGCAATTTGCCTGCGACATCTGCTCTGTTGGGTGGACTGTATCCTGGTCTTAACGACTGAACCATGTTAATGAAGTGTGGGTTCTCAATCATACGGAAAGGAGAGTTTGTTGCATAAACAAACTGGGCAGTTTTTCCATCAATCATCTCTTTTTGTAATCTGCTGGTTCTTATCACATACTTCTCTATGGTTGTTTCTGGATGATAGAGGTTTTTCTTTTCTTTTTTGCTACAGGTGATGTACTGTGGCTATGTGACATACATGATATGACTGAAACACTATCATTGGCAGATAATTCTGAAACTATAGAAAATGATGGTGATCTTGAAGGTGGATAGTCTTTAGAATCCTGTATGTTGAGGATGGATTCTCCTAAACAAAATAAGTCAATGCAGTTATTTCATTATTACCACCATACTGCTCATTTAGTATTACTCATTGAATTGACTGACACTCAGTACTACTTTAAAGGTGAAATTGTAAAAGGAAGATCTGCCGATTTCAGCTATTTATTTTTGATCACAACTGCATCTAAAATGATAGTACCATAGAGCAACAACTATATTTTTTGCTCAAACATGAGAATTCAAGAATAGTCCAGAAGGAAGACGGGCAGTCCTTAAGAAAGAAGTATGAAATAAAAAAGTTTACCAGCTTGAAGATCCTGCATTTTCAGACATGTTCCTTTCATCATCTTCAACACAGCTTCCTCCTGAGAAGGAACACTTCTCATGATGCTGTTTCATTCGGGCAACCAGGCCTTGCATTTCTTTGTTGCACTGTTTTGCTTTTTGCATGAATGCCTGTCTTACCCACAGGTAGAGGAACTTCATTAAAATATTCCCTAATCCATGAACTATTGGAACTCATTCACAAAACTTTTCTTAAACATTACATGAATATATTGTCTCATATTGTAGAATTAGAATTTATAATCCCTGTTCCATGATGAGATACATTATAGCTCAAAGATATCTTAATTAAAACTATCTTTAAATTGCTTTTTTCCTCAAAAAGCATTTTATCAAAAAAGCCAATTTAAATGAAAAAATCCAATTTTTTTTATTTTTTTTTTTAAAATCATTTATTTTTATCCACCCTTGTTACTAGCTTTTTTGGCATCTGTATCAATTTTATACTAAACTGAAACATCAGACATACCAGGATGTAGCCTTATATCCCTAACTTAATGGTAATCTTAGTCTGACCTCTGCTCTGAGCTCTCTGAGGCATAGCCTTTGGCATGTGAAGGAGTAGGGAAATGAAGTGTAAGAGTGGGCCTGGCTGTAGTTTATGATGGGCATGGCTTTTGCTAACTTCCTTACATATACATTCCCACTGGCTTGTTTTATTAGTGTTGCTCATGAAGGTGAGACTGCAGGCATATATGTACTTGTAAGGAGGGGAAAACTATCCAGACATTCTTTTCTGGGTTGGTGAATAGAGAATTATGTGGACGTTGGAAATATATACAAGGGAGGAGGAATGGAGGTCAGATTTGGGCCTTTGAAACCTTCAGTGATTTAAAGTAAAATACAGTGGAACCAGCTTTTAGTGAGGTCAGTAACTTTTCCAAGAACGACTTCATGCTAAGATGAGGTTTTACTGCATAGTGTATTGGAACAATTCAGGACTTTCATCCTTCTTCATGGTTTTCCTCTGAAATCAGGATAAGCAAGTTCCACTGTACCACTAATCACAAGCCACAGGGGAGTCAGAGATTTCTGTAGATAAGCAGTGCAGACTTGAATTATTTGACACACTTTTTAGATACGACCCGAAGACTAATCAGTGGAGCAGTGATGTGGCTCCCACCAGCACCTGCAGGACCAGTGTTGGAGTGGCAGTTCTCGGGGGATACCTCTATGCTGTTGGTGGCCAGGATGGTGTCTCTTGTCTCAACATTGTGGAAAGGTATTAAAAATAAGGAAGTGGGAGGGAAGGAGAAGGAAAGATCTTATAAGAAGATGCAGTTGGTGCATGTGAGTTTGAAAGAAGGCAACAAATGCTGAGTGGGTTTGTTAGTGATTGTATTTGAAGGTGGATGTTTTTAGTTTAACCTGAATTCCAGCAAACAGCAACTGTCTGCCTAGCTGCCATGATGTGTATATACTGAACCTCTTTTAGAGGCTAAAACCAGAACAGACGTGTTAGTATTACCCCACCTGAATGTGGAACTGTCAGAAATACTGCTCCCCACAGATTCCTTTGGTTGCTTGCTGTAGCTCCCAAGGGAAACAGGGCCTGATGTGTATACTTGGAAGCTCAACTGGTCTCTGCTTTTTCTTGTGGCAGGTATGATCCAAAAGAAAACAAATGGACTCGGGTGGCTTCCATGAGCACCAGGCGCTTGGGAGTGGCAGTGGCTGTGTTAGGGGGCTTTCTCTATGCTGTGGGAGGCTCCGATGGGACGTCACCTCTCAATACAGGTATGTCACTTCTCCATACTGCACTGCAACCAGTATCTTCCATGGTCCTGTTCTTTTACCCATACTCCTTCCCCAGAAAGCTGGTAAATATTTGTGTGGTCAGTTTTCTGAGTGGGTTCCTCACCTGAAGTTAATTTTGCTATACATTAGTACTGTCCCCATCCTCCTAAACCACTGCTAGCTGGTTATATGTTTGTGTGTCTGCTTCTTACTAGGAAGTTGCAATACGCAGTTACTTTGTGCATTTTCTTAGCACTTGCCTACAAAGAGCCAGTACATCATCTCTGTGATATCTCTGGTCTTTGCTGGCTTGGGCAACAGCATACTTACTGGAGCTCACTCTGTCACAAGTGTAGATGGCAGTACAGACCAGTTGTAGCTTCACCAGAATTTCATTCTTCAGCTCAGGTGCATTAAATGACTGAACATCTGGCATTCCTGTCTTTGTTAGACTGGGGTTGGGGAGAGGAGGAGGAATAGCAAGTCTTCTAGAGAAAGCAGGGAGAAGCAGTGTGGATGGTGACAAACTGACACAATGTGTTTCTGGTGTGGGGAGGAAATGTTGTCTCTTCACAGTCTGATCCATGTTATGGCTACAAGCACAGAGCCACTAATAGAAGGGCATTAGATGGTGTCCAAAGATTTGTAATATGACTTTCTCCACAGTGGAGCGCTACAATCCCCAAGAGAACCGCTGGCACACAATAGCTCCCATGGGGACTAGACGGAAGCACCTGGGCTGTGCAGTATACCAGGACATGATCTATGCTGTGGGAGGCCGAGATGATACCACAGAGCTCAGCAGTGCCGAGAGATACAACCCCAGAACCAACCAGTGGTCTCCTGTGGTGGCCATGACATCACGGCGGAGCGGCGTGAGTTCTGCTTCATTTGCCAGCTTGTGCTGTGCGTAGCTACTTAGCTGGAGCATAGGGAGGGCTCTGCTCTTTTCTTGCTTCTTTCACTTTTCCTGCATCTTACCCCCTTCTAAGAGGGAAATGTTTTTAAAAAGGCAAAGCACATAGCCCAAAAGGAAGTACTAGGTGTAGCAATAGTAGCTTCCTGTGCTGCAAGGGGTGAATGGGTGATGATGACAACTTTTTAATACAACCGAGAAGCGGGAATTGTTTTTAGGCCGGTTTTTTCCATAGGAGTTTTGACTACTGGCACTGAGTCACGAGCACTTAATTCTGAAGCAGGGAATTCTTGAGTGTGCTACTTCAGTAAATAGTGATAACCTCCCACCCTGCCCTCCCAATAACATCAGAAGCCATTAGAGGAAAGAACATGCTATTAAACACACAGGCCCTGTCCTATTGTGCACTTTGGAGGAATTAGCAAACGAACATGATAGATCTCCAGTCTATCTTGCCACCCAGACAAACTGGACTTAGTGATAAATGGTCACTTACACCAAAAATCACACCACATTCAGGTTGCTTCCAGTCCCAAGAAACCAGTCACTTACCTCAAATCAGTTACCCTAGATCTTAAACCAAAGACAATGCCTATAGCCATTCCTGTAATAAACTATCTAAAGGTTTATTAATTATGAAAAAGGAAGAAGAGTTATTTACAGGTTAAAGCAAGCAAACATATACACACAAATGAGTTACCATCTAAATCCAAAGAGTGATTGAATTGACAGACCACTACCTTAGTGTTTTTCAGGGCAGACCCAGGAGGCAGCCCCTGGCTTCAGTTTAGAGTCTCTGGCCCTTCAGAGTTCAAATAGCCAGAACATTGGAAAATTTTCCCATAGCTTTGTTTTATTTCCTTCATTCAGCTTTCAAGGCCACAGGATGAGCTTTCTTGCATATAGCATTTTCTAGGTATGATGGAGCCATTAACCAATCCTTCATATTGCAATGATCCTTGATGGCCTTTCTGATTTTGGTAGTCCTTCTGGATGGACAGGGAGAACGATTCCCATAGCTAAGTTCATAAATTCAGAGCAAACATTTTCAAAGTTATAAAGCAAAATGTACATATTTTCTAATAGCATGGGATACAGACATTGTAAGTGTGATTGATGTATGCAGCAACTTACAAGCATTTCATAGAATCTGAACACTAAATACATTCTTACAAGAATAATACCTATTTTGAGCAAAACTAACATACAGGTGACCTGCTCTGGTCTCCAGCTACGAGGTTGTCAGTTCTTAGCTAATGCCTGCAGCCTAGGCAAGAGCTGGCATCTGGCCTGCCAACATCACAATGAGGTCCTCAGAGCCTGGGGCTGGAGGATCTTACTGTTCGCTTTGGGATCAGTGTAGTACAACTCCTATTGCTTATTGTGTGATGAAGGTCTTATTCATTCTAACCCTTGCTGTTTTTACTCTCCCAGTCCCTGGGGCATGAACTTGAGTGTATCATTTGTGCTATCTGATGAGCAGAACCAGTCTTGAGAGCAATGACATTTAAATCACTTGTAAAACCAATGTACTGCTAATGAGAGTCCAACACAGTTGCCAATGCACAAACAGCAAAACACATTTTTTTGTCTTCTCTGACACAGTGGGAAAGCTCTAATTTTTTTTTTTTTTCGGTTAACTCTACTCAGCATCCCAGAGAAGTAGCCATGTGTTTTAGGGGAATCTGTACTGAAATGTTCTAGTTGAATACCATTTTATGCTAGGTTTTATGAATCTGTATTTTAACAGAAATACTAAAATACAGTTGTCCCTTCTGTACCCCTACTGCCTCCAGGAACGTGTGCTGTGTACTGACATCTTCCCAAGGCTTGACTCTGCTGATTAATGAATGGCTTTTTATTGAAGTGTTTCTCTTGTGAGACAAGCCTTCAAGACCTGCAATGAAGCATGAATAATGTCTGTGGCGGTTGTTTTCCAGGTTGGCCTTGCAGTAGTGAATGGACAGCTAATGGCAGTGGGAGGCTTTGATGGCACAACGTACTTGAAGACCATTGAAGTGTTTGATCCTGATGCTAACACATGGAGGTAACCTTTAAATTCATGAAACAGTGAAATTGCAAACCTTAGGCACACCTGCTTAAATTATGCCTATGAGTAGTCTTCCCAGCAGAGTGGAGATGTGTTGTGCCTCATCTTACTGGAAGTTGGGTTGATGGAGGTGGCCACTGTAACCCTTTATGTGACTTGGCTGGTTTGTTTAAAAGAGAAACCAACAAAGGGAGCAGGCAATGTGATCCAGTGTGTCACATGACTAACCTCCCATTTCCAGAGAGAGAATCCCTTTCTGAATAACTCAGAGGTGGAGAAACTGTGTTTTTCTGCCACCCATATGCGCTTGGAATCTGTTTCAGAACAGAAAGGAAATGGGGACATTTACCACTCATAATGCTGTCACTTTAGTGCTGACAGACTGCATCAGTAGCAGTGAAGTCTCCCTACGCAGCCATTTCCTAAAGAGAGGTAGCAAACCTCTACATAAGTGTTGGGCTTTCACCAAACAATCCATATCTGAATGGTCTATAGTGCTGCTGTGTTGCAATATGTGTCTTGTCCATTGCTCCTCCATGCGTCGGACCAGAGGAGTAACAGCCATTTTTGAAATAGCTCCCTGTGGCGAGGGCCTGCAGCTTCCTTTTTCAAAACTGGAGTAGCTGTGCTTTAAGTCCCCTCTACCATCTTCATTTTGAATATAATAGACATGATTCTACTACAGTGCCTTGAACGCAAGAACCCCAAAGACCTTTGCTCACTTTAGTGAATTAAGCCTCACAATACCATTAGGAAGTAGGGAAGTGTTGATTTGCCATCATACAGCTGGGGAAACTGAGGTCCAGAGAAGGCAAGTGACTTAGTCAGTTACATGGTGAGCCATGGGCACACACTGTATTAGAACCTAGACCTCCTAATCTCAAGTGCTGTGCTTTGGAACATTTTTTGTAAGCTAATCTGGAGATCTGTGTGTGTACGTACACATGCATTGAGCCGTGTCTGCTCAGTTTACCAACAAAAATAAACATCTACTTTAGCTGTGGTAGCTTAAAGATACAGAAAGCAGAACAGAATTCAGTATGCTCCTTTGGGGCTATCTAGACTTCACAGTGCTATGCTCTGATTCCAGAATTTCTCTAGATGGGGATATATTGTATGAAGCGGAGCAGTTTGAGTCAATGGAGTTCTGTTAAATCTGCAGGGCAAGCAGTTAGAAAAATCTTGTTTTGACTTGTAAACTAACCAGGTCTGATATGAAACCACTGGTGGGAAATATGTACTGAATAGAGACAGGCTGTTTTTCCAGAATCACTTTTCTGACGATAACTGCACTTGAAAACAACAGTTTGTGCATTAATCTAATCAGCGTAGAGTTTCAGACTCTTATTTATATTCTTGAAAGGGATTTGATATTTTAGAAATCTGTCAGGGTGCAGGGAATAGGAAGAAATTAATGTCCTTGTCCTACTGAGCTAGCCTGAACTAGTACATTAACCCTTTCATGTTGAGATTTTCCTATGTGGCGTGGGAGGCACTTCTCTCAGTTAAGCACTCTTCTGTGGTGATGCTGGCACTAGCAGCTGAGGGTAGGAGCCACCGGCCCAGGCATCCCCAGCCCCGCCTTCCATGCAGTGATTTACCTCTCTGCCATCTGCTCCAGATGCCCAAAACAATGTGCCCGCATTGCTGGGGTGGGGCACGTGACCACTCTTGCGGTTTCCATTTGCTTCCCCTTCAGGAAGTCCTTTTTTTGTAAGGAAGCAAAGAAATCTGTGGGGGACACGAATTCTGTGCCTGTGCAGTGGTGCACAATTCCCCCAGGAGTAACTAAATTCTGCCTTTTAACTGGATGGTGACAGCCACTTTCCCTGGCAGAAGTGGTAGGACATATAATATGGAGAACTAGCAAAAGCATGTTTTTGTAGCTAACACAGGTAGCTATTGAGGATACTAGCTTGTTTGTTACCAGCACTGAACTGAATAAAGCTGGTGGTGTCTACTATCATCTTCCCTCTCTTTATTGGCTGGGGGACTTCTTGCTGTGTGAAGTTTTTCCTGTGTGAGGAGCACCACTGGGAAATCCTTGATATGCAATCTGGGGTTAATGGGTGGCATTGGTGAGAGTTACTGAAAGAACTCAACTGTCCTATTTCTTCCAGCAGACTGTAACTGCTTCAGCACATAGAGGAATATGCAGCTGAAGTAGGAAATGGGAGCTGATAGGCATCAGATTTCCATGTGAAATCTGGATATTGTTTCAGTATCATAGCGTGGAGAGAACAAATGATGTTTGAAATGCATAATACATTGGTCTGTTCAGCTGTGTGTAGCATAAAGCAGATACGAGTCTGAAATTAGCTATGCACCATGTAGAAGATTTACCCCTTGCTCCAGGGTTGCCCAAAGCATAGCCAGAGGGCCTAATTCAACCCATAGAGTTGCTGCCCTCTGTTCCTGTAACTACACAGGAGCAGAAAGGAAATTCAGTGCAGTTTTCTGTTGCTGGAAGACTCGAAGCAAAACAATTTGCTGTCCGCATCAAGGGAGATACATATATGAGCAAATATGGCTATTTACTTTTAGATGTGTGTTTGTATAGATTGGGGACCCCTGCCTTACTCATCAGACAGCTTAATCACAGTCATCACCTTAAATGGAGACCAACAGTTATGCTGAACTATACGTGCTGCCTGCGGAGGCTGTTTCATGCTTTTACCAGAGAAGAGCGTGCATTAAGAGCCTAATCACTATGACCAACGACAACTTTTCTTTGCAGGTTGTACGGCGGAATGAACTATCGTCGGCTGGGAGGCGGTGTAGGCGTTATCAAAATGACACATTGTGAATCCCATATATGGTAAGCATCTAATGCAGAAAAAGCCCTTCGTTCTCTATCCTATACAAACTGAAGAGACTTACTGACTCTGGAGCTCTATGCGGCTCTAGTAAAATATAGATCCATCTTAATTCTTTGCTGGTGCCTCTTTCTATGGAATTATAAATAAAATGACTTTTCTGAGTGCACGCCCAATGGGAGACCAACTTGTCAGACTCCAGGGAACCACCGACTACAACTAGAAGCTTTGCTTATGTCCTTATTTTTTTCTAAACAGTCTCTCAGTTTTTGAATAAACTGAACTGTAAAAGTTACTCTAACATAAACAATGACCTGGGACTGCAAGCTGTGCCAGGAGTCTGGCAAAGAGGAGGGGCTCTCCTCCTCCAGCAGTGGAAGTGGCATCCATGCAGTGGATGAAAGAGGAATGTGATACTGAAAATAATGCTTTTGCCTTATTTACAGAAAGCTTCATTTAAAAAAAAAAAATAAAAAAGTTCTTGACCAGAAGGGTGCCACCTTTGCACAGAAGCTTTTCTGAGTGCAGATATATTTATTTTTTCATTTAATTTGTATCATGTATTTTCTTT